>NC_133333.1:222273756-223731256 GCF_042186555.1 Aquarana catesbeiana | reverse complement strand
ATTAGAGTAGGAAAGGGTTAGAACATTTTCAGCTTTTTTTTGCTGTGTGTTCCTGATGGGGAAAGTCACCTGTTTTTTTTTTTGTCCTGTTGAGGCCTAAAAGCAGAAGAAAAAATTGAGGAATCCAAAAGGTCAGGTCTAAGTACATTGGGAGTTTAACCCCGTTGCATGGGGCTCCGGGGTTTAGCTGCAGGTGGAGGGCACAGGTGTCCCTTTTGGGCCCGCTGTGGGGCTTAGGACACCGATGTAAAGGTGGGGGCTGTGATGTAAAGAGGGGGCTTAGAACACTGATTTAAAAGAGGGGGCTTAGGACACTGATGTAAAAGGGACTATGATGTGAAAGGGGGGCTTAGGACGCTGATGTAAAAAGGGGACGCTTAGGACACTGATGTAAAAAGGGGAAGCTTAGGACGCTGACGTAAAAGGGGCTATGATGTGTAAAGGGGGCTATGATATGAAAGGGGGGCTGTGGACATTAATGTAAAGGCAGGGACTATGATGTAAAGGGGGGGACTGAGGACACTGATGTCAAGGAAGGGGGGGGGCTATGAGGTGAAAGGGGGACTTAGGCTGTTGATGTAAAGGGGGGACTGTCATGTGAAGGGCGGGCTTAGGACGGTGATGTAAAGGCAGTGACTGATGTAAAGGGGGGTTGTGATATGAAGGTGGGGCTGAGGACATAGATGTAATGGGGGGGGAGGGCATGACAATGGTAGCTAAGAGCTTACCCTACAGTACCCTTACCCATTTGAACCTTAACTTAAATTTACTATGATTTAGAATAAACACTCGACACCTAAGGTGGGTTAAATGGCCAACATGGCCTTTTATTAATAAAACAACTTTTGTTACAATACACACTGTAAGAACCCACCTAACTATACTATTTCACTAAACTGTATATATATAAAATATCTATCATTTTAAGATCCAAGGCGGTACCAATGTAACCATTACCCTCTTAATTTGTGTCAGAGGCACATCTAAACTGAGTTGCCACCCCAGCCGCTATATATGAAGACTCAGGGCCTAAACCCAGCTAACCTCAGCCACCCCAGGGTCCTTAATCTGCACGGTCACTAGCCAGTGAACCGTTCCCACTCGAGGATACCATACCTGATGGTTCCCCACCGTTTACCCAGAATGCACCACATTCTACCACCGCCAAGGATCCTAACATGCCACAGCGCACAGGTATGACTCCTTATACCTGAGCGCTCCGCCACACACGAAGAGCCCTGTGTACTCCATCCTCCAGGCCCAAAAACCACATGTCCGTCCCTACCGCGTTAAGGTGAACGCCATCGCCCCTAAGGTAACGCCATGTCTCGGACTCTAAATCCTGATGCCTAATTACCAGGCCCCCATTCCTGACAAAAAACCGCCCCACCTCCTTATTGACTTTAATCCGGGCCTTATTGATTCGGTCCACAGATCTGGCTTCTCTCCAAACCGTGCGAGCCACGATCTCGGACCAAACAAAAACAGTGCCCGGGAAGTCACAGCGAAGCCTGAGGAAATCGAACCGAATGTCTTTTATCAGTTCTCTAGAACGCCTGACGCCCAGATCATTCCCCCCAGCGTGAATTACCATAATATCCGGGGCCCTGTCCCAGCGTGCAAATCTATGCACCTCGGGAACCACTCTGTTCCACAACATGCCCCTTACTCCTATCCAGCGAACACTACCCTCTTCCCAGGGGAGACCTAACTGCCTGGCATCGGGTCTAACTTCAGCCCTCTTGGCCCCCCAGTAAACAAATGAATGCCCGAGGATCCAAACTAGGCATCTGCGACCTGAAAACAAATAGAGAAAAAACATTGCCCCACCAACCTGGACATATAAAATTAAAACAATAAGACCAACACATAGAAAAGAGTTAGCATGAGAGTCAACACAAACGTGACGACAAAGACCCCCTCTCTCATCTTCACATTAAATGAGGTCTAACATACAACCTGAAACGATTCGACTCCCACCTGCCGATGCGTTTTATCATCTCAGTTCCCAACCCCCATCTTGACGCCTCCGTGGCGGCTCCGATTCGGAAAGAGTGAGATCCGAACTGCCTGGGATCCAGGCCTGCCGCATTCAGACATTTACGAAAAACCGCAATGAACTGAAAACGCGATAAATACGAGCCATTCCTGTGCATCAAGAAAGGTCCCGCACTGGCAGGCCTGACTGCAATAAATTGTGACACCGCCGAAACCGGGCACAGCCCGGCCACCTTACCCCGAAACAACTCCAGTACTACCCCTCTTCCAGCTTGATCCGTTTTAGACTTACGAATCACTAAGCTTACTGACACTTCTGTTACAGTCACCTCGTCTCTGAAAAGTCCCCCCGCAACGTGTTTGGCAGGGCTGACCAATTCTCCTATGCGTAACGCCCCAAAAAAGGCCAACTGAAAAGCCGCCCGAAACAAGAGTTGCTCATACCCATCTCCACACACCCCCGGAATATGAGCCATAATCAACCACAAAGTGGTGAAGGAAACCGGGCGCCGCATATCTCTGGACTTGCTCCCCTTACGATATCCCTTCATAGCCTGTCTTATGATAAACGATTTCGTGACATCCTCGCCTCCCTGCAGTTTAAACCAAAAGGCCAAACCCGCTAATTTACGATCCACTGACAATACTGATGCCCCCTTCAAAAAGTTTTGAACAACGAAATACAGGACCAATGCTGACACGTCGTCTCGGGGCTCAAGCCCCCCTACCTCCTCCAGCAACGCATTCCATTCCCTCCACGCACCAGCGTATGCGCCCCATGTCGCCTCACTCAGGGATTTTCTGATCAATCCAGCGGCGACTCCAATGCGATCGTCCATAACCCTGGAGGACAGGGGGTACCATGCTGCTCCGCGTCCGGCGCCAATCTCCGAAACTCTTTCCACTGCGAACGAGACAAGGCATCCGCAATCCTATTAGAAACCCCCGGAATGTGCACCGCATAGACAAAAGCATTCAGGCGAAGGCATAACAATACCAAGTGCCGTAACAAGCGCACCACCGGAAGTGAGGAGGCCGACAGGGTGTTAATGGCAGAGACAACTCCCAAGTTGTCGCAATGGAAACGCACCTTTTTGTTCCGAAATGCCTCGCCCCAAATTTCCACCGCCATCACAATTGGAAACAATTCCAAAAGCGCTAAGTTACGCAACCACCCGGCCTCCCTCCAAGTATCAGGCCAACCACCGGCGCTCCACTTACCCTGTAAGAATGCTCCGTATCCACCGGACCCGGCCGCATCCGTAAACAATGCCATGTCCGCATTGCTCACGGGGCCCGACATCCACATTGACCTCCCATTGTAGGTTCCCAAAAACTCATCCCAAACCCTGAGATCAGCTTGGTGATCCCGGGTCAAACGAACAAAATGTCTGGGGTTACTTACCCCCGCCATGGCTAACGAAAGCTGGCGGCAGAATATCCTGCCTATTGGAATGATTCTGCAGGCAAAGTTTAATTTTCCCAAAAGGGACTGCAGCTCCCTGACCCGAACTTTGCGTCTGCCCCCCATGGCCCTGACTTCTTGCCGTAAAGCCGCAAGCTTTGCCTCCGGCAAACGGCATTCCATGGCTACTGAATCGATCGTGATCCCCAAGAAAACCAATTCTGTCGTGGGACCAACCGTTTTTTCCGGTGCTAAGGGAATGCCAAAACGATCCGCTACATGCTGTAACGTGCCCAGCAGTACCGCGCATGCGTTAGAACCCGCAGGGCCTATACACAAAAAATCATCCAAGTAATGGATGACGGAATTGAGCCCGGACACATCCCGCACTACCCATTCCACAAAGGAACTGAAGGTCTCAAACAGCGCGCACGAGATGGAGCACCCCATTGGTAGACAACGATCGACAAAATACGACCCTTGCCACCTGCAACCCAGGAGGTGCATGCTATCCGGATGGACCGGAAGTAGACGAAAAGCCGACTCCACGTCAACTTTCGCCAACAAAGTTCCCTGTCCATACCTGCGTACCCATACTACTGCGGCATCGAACGATGTGTAGGTGACCGCACAGGCCTGCGGATCAATACCATCGTTTACAGACGCCCCTTTGGGATGCGAAAGGTGGTGAATTAAACGGAACTTCCCAGGTTCCTTTTTGGGCACCACACCCAGGGGAGACACAATTAAGCCCTCAATGGGCGGGGAAGAAAATGGACCGCCCATCCTACCCAAAGAAACTTCCTTCTGCAGTTTCTCCGTTACAACCCCCGGGAAAAGCCGAGCAGACTGCAGATTCTCGGAGATCGGCGGAACCGTAGTCAAAGAGCACGGGATTCTGAAACCCACCGAGAATCCCTCCCACAGGAGTCTAGCCGACTCCTGGTCCGGGTACCTATTTAGGAAAGGCAACATCCTTCCCGCCCTCACTGGAGTCTTCCCTTTTCCCAGATCCATCCCCGGCCTTGTTTTTTCCAGCCTTGAAACACCTACTGAAGGAATGACTGCCCCCGCATCCTGAGCATTCATGCTTGAAGCGACAGGACCCTCCAAATCGGCACGAGCTGTCATTGAACTGCCAGCAAACCCCCTTTTTCTTAACGACCGACGAGCCTGAGGTGGAAGCACCGCCAGCCCCTCCTGGAAAAAACTGACCCCCGCTCCTAGCCGGGGTCATCAGCTTCATCCAAAGCCCTATGTCCTTGTGATCCCATCGAATAGCTGGCCTGACCGCCTTCCGCTGACGAAACTGTTCATCGTAGCGTAACCATGCCATGCCGCCATAGACCCTATATGCCTCCCCAATTGCGTCCAAATAGCAAAACAAAGCCGAGCAGCTCGCCGGCTCCCTTTCGCCAACAACGCTAGCTAAGATTGCGAACGCCTGCAACCAATTATTGAACGTGCGAGGAATAAGGCGATACCGCCATTTCTCCTCGTCCTCTTTCTTACTCTCATCAGGTTTTACGCGGTCTAAGTTAAATTTTTCAAGAGGGAGCAGGGAAAATATTTCCACGTACTCCCCTTTCCAAATACGGTCCCTCACTTCCTGTTTCAGGTGCGCACCCAAAGGACCTTCAAAGCACACGTACACCTCGCATTTCGCCGCATCCGCCAATCTTACCTTATCCACCTCCTTGTCACTTTTGTCCGGCGGCTTTTCCCCCCGAGGTCTCTCCACTTGGTCCCTGCGGCACATCCGACGCTATTACCACAGCCGGAGGAGCGGAGGAGACTTCCGGTGGTGGCACCTGTCTCCCTGAACTGTCCCCCACCACAGCCGCCCCCCCAGGCGCCCCCCCACTGCCCAGCTTTTGCAGTAACTCTCTCAACCCCAGCAATACCTCCCTCGTGAGCCCCTCTGACCCCATACTCCCAGGAGCCCCCCCTACCTGACCTTGGGCCCCCACACCTGACCACACAGAGGGAGAAAATAAAGGAAGCAAAACAGGAGTGCACTCACCAGGCTGCATGGGGCCGTGGACCCCCCCAGCCGCCGGTCCGACTTCCGCCACGGCGTCACCGACATCCTCTTCCACTTCTCCCTCCTCCATGCTACTGGCATCTTCTCTCTGCTGCTCTGCTGGCGTCACGGGAACCGAAAGCCGCCTGTGATCCGGCCGTCCTCTCCCTCCCTCAGCCGCCGCCGTTCCTCTTGACACGGACAGGCTCGCCGGCCTGCGCCACTCCGAGCGTCCGACCGCTCTGACGTCATCACCCTGCGCCCCGGCCTTACCCGGGCTCGCAGGCGCCACCTGTGGCCTGGAGGTGCGCGCTGTCGCATCTCTTCCTCGGGCAGACGTGCCCCTCTCGCAGCGCCGCTCCTCCCTTCGGCTGACAAAGCCACCGGCCGCCTCCCGATCGTTGCCGAGGCCCGCTCCAACTTCTCTTCCCCGACGGGCTGGCGTGTCGACCGGAACATCGCCATCCACACCAGCCGCACATTCCGGAATCCGGTCGGAGGAGGATGGGTGAGTCGCCATCTGGCTTGTGGGTCCCATCCCCCTCAGGCTCCGCCTAGGATGGGGATTCCTCCCAGGCTCTGCCCTGGCCAACACAGGCAATCGTTTGGCAGGGGGGCCTGAAGGTTCCGCTGAGCCTGAGGAGTCCTGTCAGGGGTGAACCGCTCAGGAGGCTTAGACCTCCTAGCGCGCTGTGTGGCAGGTCCTGCTTGTGAAGGACCCTGCTGGACTCCTTGCAATGACTCGGTCACTTGTCTCTGTATCCACTCAGCTCCATGTATCCCAGCAGCAGCCCTTAGCTGGGATAAAAGTTGCTCAAGTTCGCTCATCATGTAAAGTAGCACTCCACTGTAAAGATGATGTTCTCAACAGGTTCCACTAGAACTGTTACAGCCCCACCCCATTTACATTAATTTATTAACTATTAGCACCCCCCCCTTTGCACCAAATTCCGGCCAATAATGACCACTTAATTACAGCCATATGCCACACCTTATATGACCACACCTTTATGACCACACCTTTAACCCTGACCTTGCTGGTTTGCCTTATCACCCTGTCATGTCTCCCCTGCGCTGACTGCGTCCCTTCTCAGCTGCGGGCTTCTCTTGATGTGAAGATGGGAATGAGAACACTGATGTAAAGAGGGGGCTATGATGCAAAACATAGGCTGAAGACACTGATATACGGGGAGGACTGTGATGTGTTACAGCACAAACATGAGATTGGGACCTCTGCCGGAGGAAAATTTTACTGACTGGACCTCAAGTGAATTTTTATTCAAGACCCAGTTGTAGAAGTTATGAATTATCCCAAAAATAAAATCTGTATCCACCCCGCACACAAACCTCTCGCCTCCATTCTTCCAGGGTGCAAGGCCAGATGTGATGCTGAAAGAAACTCAGCAGGAAGGCCAGCCTTCCCTCCATGTAAGATATAGCTCTTTCACTGCAAACAGCAATCACTCACACATATTTCGAGGGAAGTAGGTCCTCTTTGTAAAGGCTGATTTCACTGAAAATAGAATTTAATGTGGTCCCCTATTCTGGCTAGCAGAACTGAGTGCTGGGGTAGCTGTAGAAGGAGTACACACTGGAACAGATGAATTGGACATGTCGTATACAGTAGTGCAGGAGTTTTCGCATTGTGTATATTTAGTTTCCATGCAGACTGCAGTATGGCGATATTTGAGTGGTGTAATATTTGTCTTGGTTGTGTACATTTCATTTCCTTGAAGCCTAAACTACAGCTATACACAACTGTTCTGTCACCTACGCCCTTGACGTACTTCCTCTTTCCAAAACATGGATGACAGTGTCATCACCTTCACATAGTGACCAACATCTGGAGCTTACAGGGATTCTGGCAGGAAAAAAGAAAACAGACTAGGAACAATGAGTTCTAAGCTGGAGGTAAGCAACGTCAACAGACCCAAGAGTTATAGAACTGCAAGTCACAGCAAAGCAGGCCAGACAGCGACAAGCATGGCTACCAGGGCAAACTGGGACTGTAGTCCTTCAATGGCTGGGGACAATGGCTTGTTCAACCTTATTCTACATAGCACAGGAGAGCTCCTGTATTATACTAGAAGTAAACCCTAAATAAATGACAATAAAGCTGGCCATAGCTGGATCATAATTTGGCTGGTTCAGCAGGGACCATTCGAATTTCAACCCGTGTGTGGTCATCTCCGTTCAACAGAAGTGGAATGGGAATGTTGGAAAAGTGAAGCCGCAGATCAGTCTCTATAAGAAGCACTCGTGACAGGGTGTAAATGCAGGAGAACAAATAAACTGGCCATAGTTTTTTTTTTTCGCATTCGGTCTGCTGGATGAAAAAAAAAAGCACATTCCTCCATCTACACAAGCGAGGTTTGGATGTAGGCCACTGGCACACTGTATTTTGACAGCAGGGACTCCCCACTTTCAGGATACACTGATCAGCAGCTGCAATCAACGGAGAAAAATTTTACAACAAGCCCAGTTAACGTCTGTAGAACAGGCATAGCCACACATGGATTGAAATTTGGCCAGACCCCGCTGAACTGACCAAATTTCAAGTCATCTAGAGTCAGTGTGACCTATTTAGTTAATTAAAGAGCAGCTTCAAGCGCCCATCCAACCTGCTCCAGTTTTCTATTAGTCTCAGGTACCAGCATCTGAAGTACCCATCCTAGCTTACTATGCAAAGTGTGACTCGAGATGCTGCATTTTCCCCCACCCACAGTGCCAAAAGACATCATTCTGTGTACATCGGGAGTTGTGCAACTGGTGCTGTTCTGACCACATGCGTTACCATGTCTGCAATTTTATCATGAACTGCAAGTTAGAACAAAGAGCAAATGTGAAATTCTGAGTGAAACCGGGCAAATCTGCCACAGAGATGTTTGACATGATTCGGCAAGTTTAAGGCGATGTGGCACGTGTGCTTCAAGAGCGGAAGAACATCCCTGGAAAACGAGAAGAGATCAGAAAGACCTTCAACAAGCTCAACCCCTGAAAACGTCAAAACCATTCGGCAACTTGTGCATGATGATCGTCGGAGAACAATCCACAACATTGCTGCCATTGTTGGAGTGTCATACGGTACAGCAGTGGCGGTTGGTGCTCAAAATTTTTTGGGGGCGCAAACAAACGGAAAAATACTCACTTTGCCAGTCATATGCCGCCACTTGTGCCCGTCATATGCCGCCACTTGTGCCCGTCATATGCCGCCACTTGTGCCCGTCATATGCCGCCACTTGTGCCCGTCATATGCCGCCACTTGTGCCCGTCATATGCCGCCACTTGTGCCCGTCATATGCCGCCACTGTGACCTCCTCCTGCCATCTTCCCCCATCTTAGTGGCGGGTCAGGCAGCAGCGAGCTCTGGGACGGCTCCTGTGTCCTCCATGCTTCCCCCTCCTCTCTTCTTCAGTCCGCTAGGTAATATGTGCCTTCAGCCAATCAGGTGACTGGTATTAGACCCGCGCTACCTGATAGGCGGTTCAGTGTTAGAAAAGCAAATATTAATCTGCTTTGCTAACACATCTGGGTGGACTGCGAGCGCAATGCTCTGCACCACGAGTCCACCCTATATTGAAGCCTATTAGAGCCTATGGCTCTAATCAGGTGCTTAAAAAAAACACACCCCCACTGTTGGAATTTAGGCGCCCGGCATCCGAAAAGGGGCCGAACGCCTGAATAGGGGGTGGCAGTGCTGGCCATGGATAGATTCATGTTATACATGAATCTATCCATTAGTCATAGAGGGGGTGGCTGGAGAGAGCGGGCGGCGCCCATGAGCCCTAATTGGATGGGCCGCCACTGCCACCTATAGGTACAAACTATGCATGGGACGTTACTTCCTCTTAAAGTACTTTCTTGAAACCAAAGCTAGTCTTGAAACTCTTTGATACCACCCCGTAAAGCCAGCATTAAACAGGCAGGGACCACCCTAATAGGAAGTGCCTGAACAAGGAGCTGGCAGGATCACCAGGCATTATTATATCGAAAGCTACAGTAAAATACTGAAATATATTTTTGAAATTATATGAACATGTTAAAGCTTATGTAACAGGGATATGCAATTAGCGGACCTCCAGCTGTTGCAAAACTACAAGTCCCATCATCCCTCTGCCTCTGGGTGTCATGCTTGTGGCTGTCAGAGTCTTGCTATGTCTCATGGGACTTGTAGTTCTGCAACAGCTGGAGGTCCGCTAATTGCATATCCCTGTTATATAAGATTAGTAATTGGGTTTACACACACTTTAATGATTGTTGTATTAATAAAATGATCTAGGCAAGATGGGCTGTGTAGATCCCAAAGACGATTGCACTGTGAGCGACCCAAGCCTGCTCTACAAATAAACAATGGATTTTGCACAAAATAAGAAATGCCATTTTCTACCCATTGCACCAACTCCGATTCTTTCTTCCATTCTCCAGTGGGTACTTTTTATATTACATGCATGTATCAGTCCATGTTGCAGCACAGCAACCAATCAGATTATACCTTTGCAGTAAAAGGAGGAACCTGGCTGGTTGCTGTGGGGTAATAGAACCGGAGATCTTTCTTGCCTCGGGCATTTTTGATAAATGAGCGAAAAACACTGCTGAGATGAGAAGAATTGGAGGAATGTGCACGAACCTCTTGGTGTGAATGCAGTCTGCGCACATCTTGTACAGGAATACACTGAACAATGCATCCGCTGCTCTCTGTACGCCTCTTTGATTAGATCTGAATAGAGAGGGCTAATGTGGAAATCGGAGTGAAGGAATCTGGAACAATGCTACCTTTATGTAAACACTAAAGTGAACTCGGGCTTCCGATGAGTAGGCAGCATGAAAAGATTAGCTTGAATTCAGGGCACATTGCAGGGGCTGGAATATCATTCAGGTGCTAAGCCGAAAGCACACTGGGCCCCATAAAAGCAGTTATATATAATGCATTATTGGTGCAGATGTTTTCATTGGAGATATAATGGACAATCCACACCATTCGAAAAGGGGGACATGTCAGGTGCGTTTCGCTTTGGTCTCATTGTTCTATGAATGGAGGCAGAAAAATATGTGAGTGTGGTTCAAATATCTTGTTGTCTCTCCCAGAAAGTCAATAAAGATGTTTAGCTTAAAAACTGAGGTTCACGAATTTCTCAATATGCCATTCAGTTATGAACTTTTTGCAGGGTGAAGTGATAGGTGCACTGATCTGCTGCCCGTCCCAGCAGCCCAAGCAAGCCACTTTCTTTATGCCAACAATCAGTGGCGTCGCTAGGGGGTGGCTTTTGGGGCTATAGCCCCGAGTCTCTGCAGGGGTCCCCAAGGGGAGGGGAGGCTCTCTGGGGACCCTTATGTACGTGGGGGGGTGCTCTCTGGGGACCCTGATTTAAGGGGAGGCTCTCTGGGGACCCTGATTTAAGGGGAGGCTCTCTGGGGACCCTGATTTAAGGGGAGGCTCTCTGGGGACCCTGATTTAAGGGGAGGCTCTCTGGGGACCCTGATTTAAGGGGAGGCTCTCTGGAGACCCTGATTTAAGGGGAGGCTCTCTGGAGACCCTGATTTAAGGGGAGGCTCTCTGGGGACCCTGATTTAAGGGGAGGCTCTCTGGGGACCCTGATTTAAGGGGAGGCTCTCTGGGGACCCTGATTTAAGGGGAGGCTCTCTGGGGACCCTGATTTAAGGGGAGGCTCTCTGGGGACCCTGATTTAAGGGGAAGGCTCTCTGGGGACCCTGATTTAAGGGGAAGGCTCTCTGGGGACCCTGATTTAAGGGGAAGGCTCTCTGGGGATCCTGATTTAAGGGGAAGGCTCTCTGAGGACCCTAATGTAAGGGGGCTCTCTGGGAACCCTGATTTAAGTGGACACACACACACACACACATATATTATATGTGTGTATGCCTGCCCAAGTGTATGACTTTCTTTACTACGCTGCTATGGGCTCTAGCCCCAGATCGTTTGTAGACCTAGCAGCGCCCCTGCCAACAATGAAAGGTGTATCCAGCACTTTTGTGTATTGGGAGCATCCCTTTCATCCCACATGATATCGATAGTGCTTGGTGATTGGCCACGTTGGCAGCCACTGCTGTCACATGGGCGCAAGGTGAGAGCCCTAAGACCCAATGTAGAGCTTAAAGGGGAACTTTTATTTAAAAAAAAAAAAAAGGCAAGCAGGCAGGATTTTTATTGCAGAGGAAGACACAGCTTAATGTGCAATTTCAGCATCTGCATGCACGGAAGTGATGTAATCATGGGCCGGCCAATCGAAACATCTGAGGTGGCACGGCTGCCAAGTGGTTAGGACTTCCGCCTGGCAGCACTAGGGTTGTCGGTTTGAATTCCAACCATGACACTAACCGCCTGGAGTTTGCATGTTCTCCCTGTTCCTGTGTGGGTTTCCTTTCCTCTGGGTACTCTGGTTTCCTCCCACACTCCAAGGACATGCTGGTAGGTTAATCGGCTCCTGTATAAACTGGCCCTAGTATGTGTATATTTAAATGTGAGTTAGGGACCTTAGATTGTAAGTTCCTTAAGGGCAGGGACTAATGTGAATGTGTAAATTGACAGCGCTATACAAGAACCTGTAATAAATAGATGAGGAACCAGGAATAAGAGCGGCTGAAGAAGTCAGCAGCCAGCAAGGGAGTTCCGGGACCCAACATCACTGAAATGAAGGCAAGTTCTGTTTTAAGCTGGCCATAGATTGAATGAATTTTGGCAGGTCCCTGATGAACCGACTTAAATTTTCTCAAAGGGCAGCTCCTGGCCACACTCTGTTTTGTCAAAGAACTCTGCTGGAAATTTTTCAGCCAATGGAGCTGTGGCGGCTGGTGATTAATATTTTTTTTTGGCGGGGGGGGAGCGGAGAGGTGGGGGCAGCGTACAAACCCCCCCTCGCCGGGTTGGCCAGGAAGGCGGCAATATGTGGCCTTACCTTTCAATGGAAGCAGGGACCGGCCGAGATTCTAACCATGTATGGGCAGGCCGATTTTACCCAGGTCGATCCACTGATCGACTTGGGTACAACCAGCATGTCAAATTTTTGCATGCGATTATTGCCAGCACCTCCCCGGCAGGAGAATACAATAGCTCAGCGGGAGGCATTTCCCCATCAACACTGACTGTGTTGATGGGGGAATCAAGCGATCATCTATGGCTGGCAGAATTCAATGGCCCAGCAGGGCGATTCGTCCATCCATGTCGTTTAGCAATGGATGGAGGAATCTGTTAGAACAAACATAAGATGTCTAGAAGTGTATGGCCAGCTTTATGCAAAGCTTCTGCCCTTTGCTCTCAGCAGCCAAATGTAGCGGTGGTGAGAAGAAGAAAAGCTGAGTATGCAACACCAGTAAAGGCGCTGATTTAGTTGCTGATTCAGTTTCTTTATCCTCCATGGCAAATGAAGGGACAAGGCCCCGAAATGCGTTCCTAGCACAGAGGTGTATGAAGGAGAGCAGAAGGAACTTGCAGAGGCCCGAGGATGTGAAGAGGCAGCCATTGATTTGGTGGGCAGAGACGCTGTAATCACATGGTCCTGGGCATTATCATTACTTGCTTGTGGATGGTCACAAGCAGCAGGAGGAAACTACCAGCTCTTCATGTATTTTATATGGGTGCGTTATTACTTATCTTTTAGTCCCTGTTCACACCGATGCGACTTATCATGCGATTTGACAGATCAAAGTCAAATGACAAAGTTGCACCCTATTTCTGGCTATGGAACCGTTCAAATCGGTGCTGCACCGACTTTGAAAAGTTTCCTGCACTATTTTTGGCGATTTAATGTGTGACTTGCATGGACACGTGTGCATGAAATCGCACTGACCGGCATCTGCAAAATCGCGCTGAAGTAGGACGATTTCAATGCCACGTTCGGTGTGAACCGGGACTTAATGATTCATTACACATTTTACACTATGCCAGTGCTCTCTGCATTCTCTACTCTCTTCTGTTGCCCTGCAAAGCACAGGTTCACTTTATCATCATAATCCTGATGGTGTCAGACGACCCTATTAAAAAAAAAAAATCCCCATAGTTAGACGTTTTACATTCTCACCTTTCTATGCTGCTCATAATTTCGAATAAAGTCACGTAGTTGCTCCTCCCGGCTTTCTAGGGTGGAATATAGCTGCTCCATTTGGCTCACCAGGTCGGCCTTTTCCGACTTTAATCTCCTGCGATCTGCCTTCATGGCTGGAAAACAGGACGGAGAAATGGCTATAAATATTTAATACACGATGCAAAAACACAGTCATGCCGCAACTGCAAAAACCTGTTGAGAAGGTTTCACAGGCCTCCGGTATTATAATGTGAAAAAAAGGATGCTGTGACCATCTGACATCAGCTCTTATTTTTAGAGCATTCAAAATGGAATTGAATTGCGATGAGCGCCAATGGGTTTTTTCCCTTTTTATATACACTTTTTTCACCCTACGAAAAGAACAAACTTTAGTCTTATATATTTAAAGGAATTATCCAATATCCCAGTCTAATTATTAGTTTTAGATGCAATGTTGGGAAGGGAAAGGTAAGAGAACCATAAATATATCATACAATCAGAATGACTGTGACAAATTGTAATTTGACTGTGTGAGGGCACAGAACGACGGCCGCTACAACCGGCACAGAGCGACGACCCCTACAACCGGCACAGAGCGACGACCCCTACAACCGGCACAGAGCGACGACCCCTACAACCGGCACAGAGCGACGACCCCTACAACCGGCACAGAGCGACGACCCCTACAACCGGCACAGAGCGACGACCCCTACAACCGGCACAGAGCGACGACCCCTACAACCGGCACAGAGCGACGACCCCTACAACCGGCACAGAGCGACGACCCCTACAACCGGCACAGAGCGACGACCCCTACAACCGGCACAGAGCGACGACCCCTACAACCGGCACAGAGCGACGACCGCTACAACAGGCACAGAGCGACGACCCCTACAACCGGCACAGAGCGACGACCCCTACAACCGGCACAGAGCGACGACCCCTACAACCGGCACAGAGCGACGACCGCTACAACAGGCACAGAGCGACGACCGCCACAGAGCGGCGACGACTACAACCGGCACAGAGCGGCGACGACTAC
Source organism: Aquarana catesbeiana (assembly GCF_042186555.1). NCBI lineage: Eukaryota > Metazoa > Chordata > Amphibia > Anura > Ranidae > Aquarana > Aquarana catesbeiana. The sequence goes on along the minus strand of NC_133333.1, from coordinate 223,716,752 downwards.
AACCGGCACAGCGTGACTACAACCGGCACAGCGTGACTACAACCGGCACAGCGTGACTACAACCAGCACTGAAAACTTTTATTCTCTTTTTCTGCGCATGTTCTCCTATGGAAAATTCATCCTTCACATACTATCCTTCACAAACAACTTAATTGCATGGCCCCATATCCTCTCTTGAGACTAGGATCACAAATACCTTAAGGTGATGCTACCATAGGTAAAATCGTAAATGTATATATACCCAAGTGCTGTGCTAATAAAGAGTATAGTGAAATAAACCGTGTAAATTTTAAAAAAATATTATCTACTGGTTCCGCTGGTGAGTCAGGGAAATCAATAATCTAACATCTGCTATACGACTGAATCATGCAAACAATAAAAAGACCAATAACATAAGTAACAAATATAAAGTGCAACCCAAAATGCATCTTAAAATTGAGTGTCCAAAACGTCTATAAAACGTCACAGTATCACATATGTGACTCCAAAAATAGTGGTCCCAGTAAAAGTTCATGCATTCCACTCTTGTGTCATATAGGTCTAGAGATCCACCACCAATAGAAGGGTAAATGCGCCTACTGGAGATCGACTCTCTGCCTAATAGGCCATTAAGTCCACAAACGAGCCAGTGTGATTATACATCCCTAAGAAAATCTTGCATCCACCAAGGCATAGGGCAGGTTACACACTTACATGGAAATCGATAAAGAAAAGCTCTATGTGCAGTTCATTCTCCCATTCCATGAACTCATGCAAAAATACATTGAATGTCCACACATAGCATAAATTCATGACATATAATTTCTTTAAAAAGGTTAAAAATGCTTACACACATGTAGAACAGTGCTGTAAATAGGAAGATGAGCACCAAACACAATGATCTGGATAGGGGCTCCACCCGACACGTTTTGTCAGAATTGACATCATCTGGGGTGAGAGACCCTTCTGGGCATTGCGTTTTTATAGCTGCAAGAACCAATGGAAATTGATAAAGTGATTACATAAGTAATAAGCACCTGAATCGCTGCAACACTCAGTACATGAGGAGAAAATGGCACTGGACATGCGTTCCAGGACTCTATGAGTAGATTGCAGGTTTTGCAGGTCTATATGCGTAGATTTGGATGCAGTCAAGGTGCACTCCAGGCCTCCTTCCCACAGTGACTGGGAAGTAGCGTATGTGCGCCAAACAGACAGACCTCTGTACTACACCAGAATGGCATCCATGTTGTCATTCTGGTGTAGTACAGACCCTAGTCTGTTTACCGCGCATGTGCTACTTTCCAGTCACGGTGGGAACAAGGCCTGGAGCGCACCTTGATGGCATCCAAATCTACGCATATAGACCTCCAAAACGAGGCCTGGAACGCACACCCAGTGCCATTTTCCTCCCCGGGACTGAGTGTTGCAGTGATTCAGGTGCTTATTGCTTGTGTAATCACTTTATAAATTTCAATTAATTCTTGCATCTATAAAAACGCAATGCCCAGAAGGGTCTCTCACCACAGATGATGTTGATTATGACGAAACGTATCGGGTCAAGACACTATAAAGGTCACTGTGTTTGGTGATCCTCTTTTGTGAGCTCATTCCTATTTACGGTGCTGTTGTTCTACATTTGTGTAAGAGTTTTTAACCTTTTTGAATAAATTATATGTCACAGATTTACGCTATGTGTGGACATTCAATGTATTTTTGCATGAGTCCATAGAATGGGAGCATGAACTGCACAATGTGCACAAATTGAGCTTCTCTACTTCGATTTCCATGGAAGTGTGTAACCTGCCCTATGCCTTGGTGGATGCAAGATTTTCCTAGGGATTCATTAGCACACTGGTATGCGATGCATACTAGCCCATTATGCTTTTGCATGGGAAAAAAAGAGGAAGTAAAACCCATTAGGGTTTACTTCCTCTTTAAAGGACTGTGATGATTGCAGCTGAGTAATTACTCCACAATCAAACTGTTTATCCTGCATATATGTTTGATGAGCAGCTCTGAAACAGAACGCGCCACAATGTTTGTTCCAATCCCACCTGGATCTTTGGATGCACTTTGCAGTGAGCAGGAAATATCACCCTGCCTGCTGAAAACACACAATGTATTAGCCTTGTGTTAGGCTGCAGCTGACGGTGTGGTTTACATTGCACTTTCTTCCAATTTAGGTGTTACTCGTTCAGGAGCTGTGGCACATGGTCTCATTGGAAGGTTAGGAGGCATCAGTGTTGCAATTAGCCTACCATTAGCCTTATTAGGGACAAGTAGTGCTTTAGCAACCACGTACCCCTACTGAGACCCCCTGGGCGTAAAACAAGGAAGTGTGCAAATTCATATTTTTACTTTGCAGAAGTGTTTGGAATTCTGCTGTGCCAATTTGTATAACAATTGTCAGTTTAACCATTTTTTACTGGTGTCTGCTAGGGTGGGCGAGTTCACCTTTATACTAAAATTTTGTACATTTGCTTCAATAAAGTCTTTTATCACAAGATATACCAGAGTTGGTTCTTCATATAAAACTCTTTGTTTTGCCTTTACACTTTGATCTTTTCAGTTGTGGAGGTACCCCGTCTATTGAAGATGAATTGTTCAACAATGTGATTTTGACTTTATGGTTATAGCCAGAGCTCCTCCTTTTATCTACTTTATTCAACCTTACCAACTATGAAACTTCAGCCCCTGATGGGTAATAATGAAAACATAAAAAAGGTTTAATATGCAAGTACTAGATGGCACTGATAAAGAGGGTGCACCCTCGAAACGTGTAGGTCAGGACATGTCACTGAGGCAGTGACAGCAATTAAAGAGGTTGTAAACCTTACTGTATTTGTACCTATAGGTAAGCCTAGAATAGTGCTTACCTATAGGTACTGTACATATCTCTTAAGCATACGCAGTTTAGGAGATATTTACTGTATACTACGCCGATGATGGCAACAGCACATGCGCTCTGAAGGAACGGCCGCCCGTGGCGTTTCTTCAGAAGCATGTGCCATGACCCCGCGTGCAACAGACAGCTATACCAGTTGGTTTAGATTTTATGGATAATCGGTCACGTGTTTTATGTATTAAAGTATAACACTCACAAGAGTCCTTGATATAAAGTGAGGATCTTACACTATGCCGGTGTGTGGTCTGTAGGCAGGTGCAGGCTATTTTCTCCACTGCAGGTGGTGCTTGTCCACAGCAGCAATGCAGAAGGGGAGGAAGTCGATAGGAATATAGTTCCTCTATTGTTTCGTCACAGGGAGTTAGCTGTCTGATTGGATGCTGGCACGCCATGTGATTTTGGTGGCCATCTTGGGTCAGGCAGAATCTATTTTAGATCCTGGCTCCCGAGTTTGGCAAGCATTTTGAGAGTGGCTAGTGAAGGGATAGATCACCTGTCTGACAGGGACAGTACTTAGAGCCAGGGCAAGATTCTTGAGGAGTAAGGAAAGCGCAGGGACCATGCCAATCCTCTGGAAAGCCTCCCCCCTTTGGGTACGGACTGGCCAGGCTACATTCCGCTTCTCATTGTAGACGCTGTTGGCATCTTTGGGTCTCCAGTCTACTGTCCCATCACCTTTGCTCCTTGTAAGTTATGCCAGTTTGCTTCCCCACTGAGCCTGTTGTGTACTGCTGAACTTCTGTCAATGCCCTGGACTTTGTGTGCTTTCTGCCCACCAAATCACGCTGTACCTACCCACAGGTCCTTTTACTTTTTCATGCATATCAAGGATTTTTCTGTCCAGAGAAAGCTGCAAGGTTGTGAATCCTACTCTTGTATAGAGTTTTTTTTGGGAAAAAAAAAAAAAAGACATTGTAGAGTGGATTTGGACATTTTCATTGACCATCATTGTATCCTTTTAATTTTTGAGCTCATTTATTGTTTTATTTATTTATTTCAGGTACTTCTATAGCGCCGTCAATTTACGCAGCGCTTTACATGTACATTGTACATTCACATCAGTCCCTACCCTCAAGGAGCTTACAACCTTATGCAAGCAACTGTGCTCATTTTTCACAGTAGCAAGCTGCCAGCAGACAAAGCAAGGATATCTACTTGTGCCTCCACAGCTTCCTCATGCAGGCCACGCACAGCTCTTTCTGTACCACCTGGCTCCACCAACTGAAGAAGCCAGACGGAAAACAGCTGAACAGCGACTGCAGCCAATCATATTCAGTCCCCGTTTGGGTATTCTGACAACCACAAGTGCCAGCAGGGGAGGTTCTTTCATCAAAGCTATTTAAATGGGGGTGCTCAGAAAGTTTTTTAAATGGGGGTGCTCAGAAAGTTTTCACAAAATGACTTGTACACCCATAAGAATAAACAGAACTTCCTTGGAGCCACAAGGAAATCTCCATCTGCTGCCTTAGCGGCCAAGTCAACGGTGAGGTGAAAAAACATGCAAGTAGTTCCCAACACTCACTTACAATCTCTGCACTGACCACATCCTACCCACAGAACATGACATTAGGAAACATTTCAGGAATCCATATGGAAAGCACACCTCCCAACTTTTTGAGATGAGAACGAGGGGCACCTATCATCAAAAAGTATGTAGTCATAGGACACATACCCTGCCACACCCCCTTAAAGGAGAATTATACAAAAAAAAAAAAAATATTAAACCCACAAGTGTTTTTTTTTTTTCCCCACTACTATTACTTTATATTGGCTTTTACTGGGAAACACTTTTTGAAAGATAAATAGTGCATTTTATATACAACTATATAGATCGGACCAAAATGAAGGACAAATGAGAAATGAGGGGCAGAGGGACGTTGTTCCAAATCCGGGACAGTCCCTCAAAACCCGGGACAGTTGGGAGCTATGGAAAAGGGTGTTTTGTAAAACATCATACCACCGCAATGTTGCCTACAAAGGGTCTGGGCAAGAAATATAGTCCTGCTGACCTATCAGCCTGCGGCTGTGAGCGGAGGATAAAAAAAAAACTAGCCATCGTATTTAAAATACTGCCATCCACACAGAAAATCTGCACAGCAGCAAGGAATTGATTGCCAACTTTCAGCACACAACTTTCTACAATCACAGTTTAAATAAAAAAAAAAAAAAAGAAGAAAAAATAAATTGCTTCTGAATATAACAGCAGATTACTGGCAGCTGATATTTTCACTGAAGTTCAGTCAAGCTTTCTTTCTGTTCTTTAGCTTGTAATCCATTCTTACATGAATGGGCTCTAAAATCAATAATGGATATGCTGCAGATATTGTACAGCCAATCTGTCCCTCACCCTGCTGTGGACATGGCTTAGGTAAAAGCCGGGGGAACAGAGCAATGCATGATGGGTATTCCTCTGATGTTTTAAATGCAGCATCAGTCGAGATAGGTCAAAGAAGCTGGTTTGCCCAAACCCTCATCTTTTGCAGCTTTGTGTGGTTAGAACTATAGACATTTCATATTTCTGGCAAGCTCCTATGGGTTTATACACGTTCTGCTCATTTCAGTCTAGACCAAGATGAGGGTGAACAATGCAGGAAAGCTGAAACTAGCGTTTTGTAATGTATGCGCTATAACGAGACACAAGATGTATTACACACCAAGGACTGATAAATTATTTCCATAGGTGATTATCATTTCTGTCTCACTCAACCAGCTTTTTAATTGAAAGGTCTGAAAGATCAAAGACCTAAAACTAGCAATTACCATGAAAGATCGGGTGCCTGTCTATCAAGATGCAGAAGAAACTTACAAGTGAATTCCTGATTATATGTATACATCCCAACTTATTAAAATGGGAATGAGGGACACCCATTACCAAAAGTATGTAGGCATAAAAAAAAAAAAAAAAAAAAACTATTAGTTAAACCCATACGTTTTCTTTTACCACTACTATTCCTTTATACTGGCTTTTTACAAATGCGCTGGAAATTTACAAAATGCAGAAATTTAGAAAATGGGTGAAATCTTTAGCACTGGAAAACACTTTTGGAAAGATGAAAAGTGCATTTTATATACAACTATTAGATCAGACCAAAATGAGGGACAAAAGAGGAGGAAAGACAGAAAGAGGGACTTTGTTCCAAATCAGGGACTGTCCCTCGAAGTCAGGGACAGTTGGGAGCTATGATTATATGTTTAATCTAATTATATGTGCATTATAAAAACATTATTTTGTCTACACCGGGCTTACATGTAGAAGGGGTGCAGCACGGTATAGTGGGAATAACACACTCAGTCCCAGTGCAATGAAAGAACTTGTACTGAAATATTACAGAGACAGTTCACAAATAACCCAGTGGGAAGGAAGCACAATTGGGAACACTCACAGTTCCAACAGCGTGTAGAGAGCTGAATGCAGCCAAACTGACAGTGAGGGGAAGAATGCGGTTTGGCCCTCTCGTGCCCAAAACAGGCAGTTGCCCAGAGAAGTTACAAGCCCTAAGCTTTCCTTCCTCTTCAGGAGCCTTTCCCTGCTGCTAGTTCTGGCCCTATCAGGCAAGGTACCTGTCCCTACCAACTCGCAAATGCATGCCAAACCTGGGAGCCAGGGCCTTAAAAAGGCTCTGCCTGACTCAAAGTGGCCGCCAGTCACATGGGGTGGCAGCATCCAATAGGATAGCTTCCCCAGTGGCCCAGGAAACCATAGAAGAACCCTGTAGTCAGAAGCATCTAGTGCTCCTGCTCCTCATTCCAGCATCCTGACTTGGGCTGGTGCATTTGCCTTGCCTGTCTGTGCAACTGCAAGGTGATTAATGCAGCCAGTCTCTGGTTGGAGACCAAACCGGATTTAAGCCAGCCAAACCTGCAGTCAGGCTTGTGATATTACGTTTGTTGCACATGCTCAAGCTGCCTGTTCGTCTGTCTTGCTCTGCTGTTTGGATTATTTTGTTGACGACCTTGGACCCGATATTGACTATTCTCTGAACTCTGCCTGCCTTGTACCTGGACTGTAATTGAATCACTCTGCCTGTCTGCCAACTGCAAGTACCAGTTTGCTTTGCTCAGTTCGCGCCTGCCCCGGCATGGTGGCCAGGCACTATAGCATTGTGAATAAGTCCTGGGGGCAACCCGAGTACCAGGTACCAGTAGGCCTACTTGCCTTAAGGGAAAGGGGGTTGCTATAGGTAAAGAACACAGAAGACAGCTATAGTGTCTGACCACTTGCCTCAGGGGTAAGTTAGGGCAAAAAACCCCAAACCCCATATCTTACCTACAGAGTTGTTGGAGACTGGAAAAAGCTACAGGCCCTGGCCTGGATACTATCTGCATGGAGTTTGCATGGGTTTCCTAAGGAACTCCGATCTCCTCCCATCAGTGGCGGCTGGTGCTCAATATTTTGGGGGCAGCAAACAAACATGCACCCCCCCCCCCATGTGGCAGATGGTGATCAGTGAACAACCCCCTCCCCCCTGCGGGAGACAGGCGGCAGCGATCAGTGGCCTTACCATAGGAGGCTGACGCTGCTCCTCGCTCCAGCTTGCCGAGGGAAGAGTCCTAAGACTCCCTGGCCAATCAGGTCTCAGGACCCACTTCCTGATTGGCCGGGAGGAGAAGCAGGAAGTCATTAGTGAATATTAATATTCGTGCTCTGCGCCTCGAGCCCACCATTTTTGAAGCCAATTAGAGCCTCAGGCTCTAATCAGGTGCATAAAAAAAAAAAAAAAAACCCCAACAAAACAATTGAAATCCATGCATCCGGCGCCCTGCATCTAGATTGGGGGCCGGACGCATGGGTAGGGGGGGTGGCACCCCTGAAACCCTAATGGACAGGCCGCCACTGCCTCCCATACTTCAAAAATATGCTAGAAGGTTAATTGGCACTTATATAAAATTCATCCTAGTTCTACTAAGCACACCCAAGATGGCCGCCTCACAACCTGCCCCAACAGCAGATAAAGCATTTTGTGAATGCCCCCAGGGAGAAAAGCCTTATATAAATTATAAAATGATTTAAAGTTAATGGTATTTTTTTTAAATAAAATTCCATCTCTTATGACTTTTATTAAAACAGAATTGTAGTTTCATAACTTCATTAAAATTAGTCGGAGATCCAGTCTTAACTTGCACCTACATTCCAGTTCTGGATTTATGATAAAATTAAGGAATGTGTTTATATTGTGTTCAGGCCTTTTGCAGTGAAAACTACTAAAAACAGGTTTGTACAAAGAGAAACCGGCAGTTATTTCATAGCGGGAATTAATAACAGGCACTGTACCGACCGCAATATGATACGGGATTAACTCCAACAGTACATGGTGTCTTCAAGGTACATTGAACTTAAATTATTTTGTTGCTTTTTCTGTCTAGTGCAGAGGGATGTGTACCCTGAATGTATACCATAGTGCCTGGTTCTACAAGCTATACTTTCACAACTGATAGCCTCATTCAACATAAAAACATATAAGGTGTTATAGGACACTTATTTTATGCCAAAGTCCTAGAACACATCTAAAATATCAGCCAAACAGGTCATCGTGTCTGCTACTGGGACCATTTGATATGTCAGACAATGGTCATTTGTGATAATGCAAAGCTTCCAATAGCCTCGATCTGAGCGCCTCGCCCTATTTTAAGCACAATTTTGGGTCCGATACAAAATATTGCACTTTTACAACATACAATTTGGGCAAGTGGGACAATCAATACCATCTCCTAATCACTGGAAACTCCAGATCACATTTCTGGCCTAAAATGTTACATGATTCCTTAGAAAAATGTAGCTAGACATTTGCTGGTTGGACTATCTCTGATTAATCAGATCTCCTCAATAACTTCATATAAAAGAACCTGAACTTTTGAGCCAAGCCTACACTGTGAAAATTTCCCACCCTGCCATCAGTTGGGGTATCTCCTAACATCCTGGTGTCCTATGTATCATATATAAGGACCACAAATTGTTGAGCCAAGCCTACACTATGAAAATTCTGAATGCCCCAGTGGTTGGGGTATCTCTTATTATCCTGGTCTCCTACACATAATAGGAAAACATTAACTGTTGGCCGCTTTAAGCCTACACTGTGAAATTTCCTCACCACACCAGCAGTTGGGGTATCTTCTGTTATCCTGGTCTCCTTTGCATGATATAAATGGACCCAAAACTGCTTATACTATGAAAATGCCCTACCTCAACAGCGGTTAGTGTATCTATTACTTTGGTACCCTCTGCACTAAAAATAAAGGGCCCCCAAACTGTTGAACCAAGTCTACACTGTGAAAACCTCCCACCCCTCAGTGGTTTCGGCATCTTAAAGGCAGGCCATACATTATGTAAATGTCTTTCCTTGAGCGACGGAGGGAATCCCTCCTGCTGCGCTATTGTATTCTGACAGCGGAAGGTTTTCCAGCCAGTCAGAATACATAATCACAGCTGGAGGCTATAGCCACAGACAGTGATCGAAGAGGGAAAAAAAACCCAAAACCCAACAGGCTGGTTGTACTGAAGTCAATCGACAGATCAACTTCAGAACAAGCAGCCTGCCCACAGATGAATCAGAAATAGAACTGGCCAGATTTTATCCATCTATGGCCGGTTTTATTATTCTGGTCTCCTCTCTATCCTTAGATAAAAGAAGGCAGAACTACTGAGCTAAGCCTACACTGTGAAAATTCCGCACCCCTCAGTGGTTGGGGTACCGCTTATTATTCTGGTTCTGCATTCCCATGTAAAGGAACTCTAAACTGTTGAGCCTAGCCTATGCTGTGAAATATACCTGCATAAGGGGCCAGCCTGAAGCTATCTAGCAGGACTTAATTTTCTAACTGAAGTTCCACTATAAGCCAGCCATATACTGATCGTTTTATTCGTTCAGCCTGCTTGGATGAAGGGACCCCCATAGTATTTTGACAGCCCTCCCAGCTGGATGTTCTAATACTTGCACAGTGGCTACATCTACATCTACTGGCTGCAACTGCTTTCATTTGGCAATTTTCTAATGGCTCCCTCAATTTTTTAATAGAGGAATGTTGGGCGGGAGGAGAGAATTTTTTCTGGTTCATTGGGCATCAGTGAAAATTTGTACAAGGTATGGCCAGCTGTAAATATGAGTTCTTTTATCCATCCTGCGATTACCCTCATAGACAATACTTTGAGAACCTGGATAGTGCTACAGCTAACCAAAAAAAAAAAAAACGTAAAAAAAAACAAAAACAAACATGTCATTATGTAATTGTATTGGTGGTTTTCATCCTCGCTGGATATATCCAAACTGGATCTACAATATATTTTCAAAGTCAGGAAGAAATCAGCTCAATGCAATTCTTTCCAGACACTGTGCGGTAATTCAGATTCCTCTCAGCTGTCTTGTTCAATGCAATGAAAGCAGCACTTTCTCTTCTCTGCTTTTTTACTTCGCACAGCTGCATCAGCTCTATTACTTTGTACTGCCAGACCTTCAGACCCCATTCACACAGGGACGACTTGTCAGGCGACCTAGTCGCCTGACAAGTCGCCTCCCGTTCTGTACTATGGAGCCGTTCTAAGGGGAGCGACGCAAGTCGCTCCGACTTAGAAAAAGGTTCCTGTACGACTTCGGGGGCGACTTGGGGCGACTTGCATAGACTTCTATGCAGAAGTCGTTTTGCAAGTCGCCCGGGCATTCGTTTGCAGGTCGCCTCGCTGAGGCGACCTGCAAGTCGTGTTGCCCCTGTGTGAATGGGGTCTCAGGGACGAGCAGCCCTGAAATATACATGGTCTGGGAGCTCACATGTGACAGCCCTATTTTGTAGATGCCTCTCCCTGGTATATACTTTACTAAAAAGCCCCTTACAGAGAATGTGTTTTAGTTTTTATTTTAGCTAAAAAGAAAAAAAAAAAAAAAAAAAAGATATTTTATATATATATATATATATATATATACACACACACATACGGTATATGATTTTTTTTTTTTAGCTAAAATAAAAATTATATATTTTTTTATTTTATCCAGGAAATATGAAAATATACATATCAAAATACTGCATTTTCTTTTTGAGCCAGCAAGTGCATGTTCTATTTAAAATGGGTATATTGAATTGCAAACTGTTGAAAAACCCTTTTGTTTACAGATTCCTGTAGCTTAAGCTTCAATTTGCACAAAGAGGTAAATGACCCATCAGCAGTGACTCATTCCTTATCAGATGGCTTAGCTAAATTAGACAGTGGTAGCCAGAACGCAAGTAGCCACTGCTGTGCAAACTCTTTAACCAATCATACTTTGGAAAATTAAATAAATAAAACTGAGCCTTAAAAAGGAGAAGTATAGCCAAAGCTCATTTGGCTGTACTTCTGTGGATCACAGGAGTGCAATTAGTTTCGTTATCAGCTCTCTGCTATTGTCACCAGCGTCAGTCCAGACACCGTGTCATTCCTGACCATGGAGAATGGAACTCCATTCCGCCACCTCCAACGCTAACCCTCTGCTGTCACTTGCCTTCTGTGTTTACAAGGGACAGCTTGCCTCTCAACGGCTCCCGGAGGCAACAGATCCCTGCACACACTCACGTCAGAGCATGGTGGGGACAGATCTCCAGAATCTGAGAGAAAGGATGATCTCTCTTGCAAGGCAAGGCAGAGCCGCCTACAGAGGGAGGTACTAGAGCAGGGCCAGGTAGGAGAGAGATATGCAAGGCTTTGTCGGGGGTGATGGGCTGGGATTGCGCACTCCTAAACCCTGCACACAGCGCACCCCTAATTCCTGCACCCTGTACGCAGCGCACCCCTAATCCCTGCACCCTGTAGGCAGCACACCCCTAATCCCTGCACCCTGTAGGCAGCACACCCCTAATCCCTGCACCCTGTAGGCAGCACACCCCTAATCCCTACACCCTGTAGGCAGCACACCCCTAATCCCTGCACCCTGTAGGCAGCACACCCCTAATCCCTGCACCCTGTAGGCAGCACACCCCTAATCCCTGCACCCTGTAGGCAGCACACCCCTAATCCCTGCACCCTGTAGGCAGCACACCCCTAATCCCTGCACCCTGTAGGCAGCACACCCCTAATCCCTTCACCCTGTAGGCAGCACACCCCTAATCCCTGCACCCTGTAGGCAGCACACCCCTAATCCCTGCACGCAGCGCACGCCTAAACCCTGCAGCTTGTACGTAGTGCATCCCTGCAGCCCTTAATCCTGCACTCTGTACGTAGCGCACCCCTTAACCCTGCACAAAAATTGCCTGCTCTGGCAGATCTCTATTTTGGATGGTGGTCAGAAGATCTTAATCCAATATTGCACTTATGGGTGAGGTGAAATGGAAAGCGTAAAGCTGAACTCCATCCAAACCACTAAACATACATTTAAAAACACATGGGAACCACTTTACCTGTGGACTTTACATAGTCCTACTTAACGCATCCAGCCGTGTGACCTGCCTTTTCTCTACTGAACTTAAAGTGGTTGTAAAAGTAGAAGATTTCTTTTATCTTAATGCATTCTAAGCCCCCCTAGTACACGAGTGCCGGTACTCCCCCCCCCATTGGCTGAGACAGCAGCGCAGTGCCATTGGCTCCTGCTGCTGGCAATCAAAGTCAGTGAGCCAATGAGGAGAGAAAGGGGGCAGGGTGAGGCCAGGCCATGGCTCCGTGCCTGAATGGACACAAGGAGCTGCTGCTCGGCTCGGGTGCAACCATAGCAAGCTGCCTGCTGTGGGGGCACTCAAAAGGAGGGAGGGGCCAGGAGCAAAGAATAGAGGGACCCGAGAAGAGGAGGATCTGGGCTGCTCTGGGCAAATCCACTGCACAGCACAAGTAAGTATAACTTGTTTTTTTTGTTTTTTTTAGGTAAAAAATAACAAACAAGACTTTACAATCCCTTTAACCAACAAAGCTAGATCACCTCTCCACCCCATCCCATAACTGGACAGTAAAAGAGCAGCAACAGACTGATGTCATCCTTGTGCTCTCTCCTCCTGTCAGCATGTTCCTCAACAGCACAAGTGCATGAAAAAGACATAACTAGCCCTCAGTACCGAGACAGGTTCATCCAGCACCCAGGGCAAGAATGCAGAAATCTGCCCCCTCACATACTGCTAATGTACGACATAGAATGGGTGTACTTCCCTGCACCCATTCTCTGCCCCCTTTGCTCTGGCTGCCCATGGTTGACAGTGGCCAATCACTTGCTTTCTAGCAGGTGTAATTTTTTTTTGTCAGCCGTCACAGTGTGACAGCAGATCTGGAGCATGCAGTAAGGGGGCACACCCTCTCTACCACTACGCCCTGGGCGGCTTTCCCTCTTGCCCACCCCTTGTCCCGGGCCGTGTGTGCCCTAAATGCAACCCATTGCTTTTCCAGTCAAGTGCTTGTGTTGTGCTTTTCAGGTTGAGATAAAGTCAAATTTACATTAGTTGCATTTAAAAATCCATTCCTAATACACATCAACATTCATCATTTTATTTTATTTTTTATCACCTGCCTGGAATTCAGCTTTACAGGATTAATGTGCGGACATCTGACTATGCCATGTTATCGAGTTGTTGTAGAGCAAAATCCCTAAAGAACGTCTATTTTTAACACAGCAGATCACACTGGGGAAAACAGTTAAGGGCTGAGCTACACCAGTAATTTTAATATTTTGCTATTGAGAGATTTAACCATAAGCTGGATGTTACTTCATTCACACAGGGCCTACATGGGAGATATTCAGTAGGTCAATCGTGCTACCAGAATCGCAGAGAGCAGCAAACGATCAACAAATAAATAAATAGAAAAAAAATATCTGTCTCTCTATGGAGCAGGCTTCACAAGTACCTTGTAGTAGGTGGTAAATGATCACTATAAGATGCTGTTACATGCTACATGTGTAGCTTGCTCCATTGAAAGCCATGTGATCGTTTTTGTGATCATATCCCAATTCTAAAGATTAGCTGCTAACAATTTTAGTAGCAGGAGCGAGTTGCTAAAATCTGTGGCTCTAGCCAAACATGACTACCCGCAAGTGGTTAAAGCTTAAAGCGGAGTTCCAACTACAATCTATATATATATATATATATATATATATATATCTATATATATATATCTATATATATATATATATATATATATATATATATATATATATATATATATATATATATATATATATATATATATATATATATTTATATATTTTTTTTTTTAAACCTTTCACAAGCATTTGAAAAGGCATTGTAAAACTCACGTCTTCTGTTAAATTTCTCCCCCGATGTCCGGTTTCATCTGTTTAAAGAACTTTTATCAAGGTGTTCTGGCCGTTTTCATTTTGCTTGTGGGTATGTGAAGCCTACAAGCATCCTGTTTCGGGAAACGGTACCCATTCTCTCCCCGATCTCGCGCATGCGCATTGTGTCATCTTCGCAGCGCTGTTGTTCTGACGAGAAATGCCCCCTGTCGAATAATGCCCACCCTGTACTGAGCATGTGCAGCGCTTGCGTGGTATGGAGCCGCCGAACAGTGGAATCCAATGTTCGGCGGCTCTGTACTGCGCGTAGTACCGGGCGGCCATTAATCTACAGGGGGCATTTCTCGACAGGACAACGTCAATTAATCAGGTTGCCATCACAATGGGCGGCGCCGTCAGAAGTGCCCGCCCCGTTGTAATGTCAACGAAGCCCTCGGCGTTTCCCATTGACTCCTGGGAAATGAAGCACATCTCCCAGGAGCAGTAGCGAGCGGAGGCGCCGAGGGAAGTGACGCAAGGAGCCACGGTGAGGAAGGAGGAAGATTGAGGGACCACATAGCAACAGGCATTAAGAGGTGAGTTAAAAAAAAAAAAATGTCCAAATTTTTTTTTATATATTATTTCATGCAGAGTAATGCCTTTTTTTTTTGGGTGGAACTCCACTCAGATATGATCTGTATAGCATACCCACATTGGTCCAGCTTGGCACAATGAAAGAATGCAAGTATCACACTTGATGCATCGCCATGGAAACCAAGAATTAATGAAGAAGTTGGCGCTACTACAGCGATTGCCACTACCTTTAAAGTGATTGTAAGCCTTTGTTGTTTAAAAAAAAAAAAAACAAACAAACATATCATATAAGACTTACCTCCACTGTGCAGTTCGTTTTGCACAGAATGGCCCCGAACCTCGTCTTCTGGGGTCCCTTGGCAGCTCTCGCGGCTCCTCCTCGCATCAGATAACCCCCTAGGAGAATCGATCCCCCGGGGGGGTGACCTTGTGGGCGCGCCTCCGAGTCCAGCATTTGCGTCCATAGACACGAATGCCGGACTTGGCCCTGCGTCATTGGATTTGATTGACAGCAGCGGGAGCCAATGGCTGCGCTTCTATCAATCTATCCAATGAAGAACCAGGACCCCGTGCAGAGAGGGAGAGCGCGTCTCCGCTGAGGGAATGAAGGGGTTCAGGTAAGTAAACCGGGGGGCTGGGGGGCCGGTCACTGCCAGAAGTTTTTCACCTTAATGCATAGGATGCATTAAGGTGAACATGAGGGTTTACAACCCCTTTAAGGTCCTCTGATGAGTGTCTGCCACACTGCATACTGACCAAAAAACAGTTGCTCGCTCGGCAGTGCTGCCATTCATGGAACGCCTTGTATTTTAAAATGAATGAATACAGGGGTTTTCCGATTGGACGATTGTAGAGATTGTGATGTTAACATCCCTCCTCTTCACCTTTCCCAATCAGAATTCGCCATGTACTCATTGAAAAAAAAAAAGCGAGGCATTCAGTAAATGGC
This sequence comes from Aquarana catesbeiana, assembly GCF_042186555.1. Classification (NCBI taxonomy): domain Eukaryota; kingdom Metazoa; phylum Chordata; class Amphibia; order Anura; family Ranidae; genus Aquarana; species Aquarana catesbeiana. The sequence goes on along the minus strand of NC_133333.1, from coordinate 223,701,148 downwards.
GGCAGTGCCGAGAAAATGACCTATTGTGGGCAGCCACTTGGCACAGGACCCGGAAGACCGTGATCAATGTAGTTGTGCTGTAGTAGCATCTGAAGTTGAGCTAGAATTTCATTTTAAATCTTTCAGAAGCAGGATATTAAAAGTATGTCCAATGATTACCAAAATACCTCCCAAACCTTCCTCTCGCCCTCTAGACCAGGGGTCCCCAACCCCCGGGCCGCAGTCTGCTGGGAGCCAGGGTTTACTCTCCGAGGTTCGCTGGGAGCAGGGCGGCAGACAGAGCAAGCTGGCACAACTTGTACTGCCACCCTCCAACAACCAGAGGTCGCCCGCTCCCCCTTTTTCTAGCACCACTACTCCCTTCCCTCTCCCATAGCTCCCAACTGTCCCTGATTTCGAGGGGCTGTCCCTGTTTTGGAGCAATGTCCCTCTGTCCCCCTTTCATCATTTGTCCCTCATTTTGATCTGATCTATAGAGTTGTATGTAAAATGCACTTTTTAACCTTCAAAAAAGTGTTCCCAAGTGCTAGAAGTTCTAAATTGCTGCATTTGTAAATTTCAAAAGCCAGTATAAATGAATAGTAGTGGTAAATAAAGCACTTGTGGGTTTAACAAATTTTTTTTTGTAGAATTTTCCTTTAAGGGGTGTGGCAGGGGGTGTGTCCTCTGTCAACATACTTTTGATAATAGGTGCCCCTCATTCCCATCTCAAAAAGTTGGGAGGTTTGCTCTCCCCCCACAATAGGCTTCAACCACCACACAAATAAACTACCCCCCCCCCCCCCCCTTTTTCCATGGAGGGGTTCTCTTCCAAGCGGCTGGTCCTTGGTACCAGGGAGGTTGGGGCGCATATTCCAGCAGTATTCACTTTCTTCTTCCTTTTTTCTAAACTTTTAATGCTCCCTGTAACATCACCAAGCTTGTAGAATTCTTAAAGGAGCAGATGCTGGGAGCTCAGATCCAATTGATATAGGCACATCCCCCCAAACTACATCTCCCAAGAGTCCTTTCTCTATTTGCAGTGTGTGGGCAGTCCCGGGAAAGCAAGGCAGCAGCACTGCTGGGCATGGAAATAAATCAATGTATACACGTGGAATGGGACATAGGCGTCGTTCTGTAGCCTAGCAGGCAGGACTAACAAAACATTTTGCTTTTTCAGTGCAGCAGAGGCTTTGTATTGTCGGCTCAAACATGAAGTTAGGAGCACACCGGATTTCCGGCAGAACAGGTGATTTTCGGTATTTGTAGAAATTTTTTCTGGGAACAAAATATGGGGAAATGTGCATGTAATGGGAAGATGTATTGACTTTTCTTTATTTGCTCAGTTTAAAACAACCTGTGTAGCTTTAGCCTTACACATACACTATATTACCAAAAGTATTAGGACGCCTGCCGTTACACGCACATGAACTTTAATGGCATCCCAGTCTTAGTCCATAGGGTTCAGTATTGAGTTGGCACACCCTTTGCAGCTGTAACAGCTTCAACTCTTCTGGGAAGACTGTCCACAAGGTTTAGGAGTGTGTCTATGGGAATGTTTGACCGTTCTTCCAGAAGCGCATTTGTGAGGTCAGACACTGATGTGGACGAGAAGGCCCAGCTCACAGTCTCCACTCGAATTCATCCCAATTCATCGGGTTGAGGTCAGGACTCTGTGCAAGGCAGTCAAGTTCCTCCACCTCAAACTTGCTCATTCATGTCTTTATGGACCATTCTTTGTGCACTGGTCCAGATCATCTGATGGGGGGGGTTCAGGGGTTGGGCTTGGCTCCTTCGTTCCATTGAAGGGAACTCTTAAGGCATCAGCATACCAAGACATTTTGGACAAGTTCATGCTCCCAACTTTGTGGGAACAGTTTGGAGATGGCCTCTTCCTGTTCTAACATGACTGCATATATGTTGCAGTCTATTTTAACAAGGTTTGCATGTTCCTACCCCAACTTTTAGTAGGAATTGGCCAAGTACTGGGACAGGGATGTGGAACTGCTCCCCCTCCCCTGCCCCTAATTCAGTGGCTCTCAACTCCTGTCCTCAGGGCCCACTAACAGTCCAGATAGGTATCACCTTGGGGAGATGCAGACTAGAATACTGCAATCACTGAGCAGCAAATATTACCTGTGATCTATTTCAGTTATCTTGCAAACCCGGCCTGTTAGTAGGTCCTGAGGACACAAGTTGAGAACCACTCCCCTGCATGCCATAGAAAAAGTAGAAGACCGTAGCTCATACACAGTGTGGTTTTGTGTTCTCTGTGAGTGGATAGGGTGCAGAGTGGGCATGTTGAACCACAGAGTGTTAGCCACTGATCTGGAGCTAACATGCAGCCAGGGGGGCGCCCACCTTCTATTGCTGCGCCCTGGGCATCTTCCCCTCTTGCCCACCCCATGTCCTGCACCTGAATAGGCTATAGAAGATTGAAATGCGTTTTTTAGAAATGTGAATCTGAGGCCACACAACAATCTATTTGGTGCACGTAGAAATCACTTGCATTCAATCAAAAGAGTGCAACTGAAAGGGCAGTAGTCCTTGTGATATTGTAGTCATACAGTGGTTGACAGGTGCTGTTGCAAATTCTAGTTCCTCAGTAACATCAAGATCACAGACCAGACTAGATCAGCCACTGGTCTTCCACAAAGACTAAATTTGGGGGATAAAAAAAAAAGTTCCAAAACCTCTCATTACAGTCCCTTGTAACTGATCATACAGCATAAGTGAGGTGTTCTATAACTGTACTAAAATTGGGGTGGGATCAGACAGAACACTGTGTCATTAGCAAAATCAACCTGGAAGTTGCACATATTCCAATATCATGAAGTGCATCAGTAATGAAGGCTACCTCCCGAGTGTGTGACACTATTGTTCCGAGCGACAATTCAACAGCTGCCTCCTGGGTATTCATTGCACATCCTGTGCACCTGTTCACAGTGTGCCTCTACAATAGCTCCAGCTTATACTCTGCATGCAAAGTGCTACGCAGCAGTGGGAACCCGGAATTTACACAGCAGCCAAGCGTTGCCGAGGCTCACGGGAAAGCCAGTTCACGCGGCGGTGAAGAGTCACATGATCCCTACACGGGCAGTCGGATTATGACTTATGATTTTAAAATGGCTGTTCTAATACCATAATGTGCAAATGACAGACATGAGAATTAAGTAATTGCAGGCAGCTGGTGAATCTCCAACTGCTGCTAAACTACAGAAGAGCTGAGAAAGCGCCGTATATGCTGCGCAATTAAAAAACTAACAGCCGTCACCTGGCCAAATAATAAAGTTAAAAAAACAGGGAATTCTATTGTGGAAACACAAAGTTTGCAAACAGCTTCTTAATGTTGGATATGCCATTTAGCAGGCAGGCTGGTTTGCATTTTTAAGTGGAACTCCAGGAAAAAAATTTTTTTTTTCGCCATAGGCACAGTTGAAATAATGTACTTCTAAGGTGCATTATCCTATTCCCGGCTGTCCACTGGTCACTGTATAAATCTTAATGCAATTGTAAAGAAAGAAGGTTTTTTCTTATCTTAATGCATTCGATGCAATACGATAAAAAAAACATTGTGTGTAGCAGCCTCCCTAATACTAACCTGAGCTTCATCTAGATCCAGCGATGTTGCAGAAGTGTCTCGGTTGCCCGGGAGTCCCCTCCTAATTGGCTGAGACAGCAGCGTCGCGCCATTGGCTCCCGCTGCTGTCAAACTCAGTCAGCCAATGGGGAGAGAAAGGGGGGAGGACCGTGTCTCCGTGTCTGACTGGACACACGGAGCTGTGACTCGGCTCGGGTGCCCCCATAGCAAGCTGCTTGCTGTGGGGGCACTCAACAGGAGGGAGGGGCCAGGAGTGTTGAAGAGAGACCCGAGAAGAGGAGGATCCACTGCACAGAGGAGGCAAGTATAATGTTTGTTATTTTTTTGTTTGCTGTAACTGACAGTTCTGGCACTCATACAGTAAAGGGTTACAGCATTCACCCCCCCCCCCCCCAAATCTATTAAAAAGAAAGCCCTGTGTTCTTTTCACAGCATACAAGGCATTCTGTGAATGGACAAGGGGAAAAGGGGGAGGGCAAACAACCAGATCTTCTTTTGTCCATTTACAGAAATGTCTTGTATTCTGTGAGGAAAATACAAGGCAAAAATGTTTTTCCTGTTGTTCCACTTAAACCCCTTTGCACACGTCTGGCAACAAAAAGGTGGGCATTAATTCCCACGTGTTGCACATATGCATTGCTGGACGGGCAATATTTCTGTGCTGAGAGCAAGCTGACTGTGTGCTCCCAGCACAGAGATTGAGCTGTGAAAGACCGTTCTTTGTCCCCGCTAATGATCGGTAGCCAGCAGCAGGGCTTTTTTTTTTTTTTTTTATTTAGCAGAACGTGGGGGAACCTGGCACCTCCAGCACTGAATGTATGTATGTAATGGGTAAGGGTGCTGGGGTGTGCTGCAGGGTCTATTAATGCTGGAGGGGATCTATTTTTGCGGCGGGGGGGGGGGGGGGGGTGTCTATTGTTGCTGGGGATGGGTCTTATATTGATGGAGGTCCAGATGTTGGGAAGGGATCAACTGTTGAGAGAGGGGTCTATTGTCGCTGACTGCTGGATTCTGTTTTTACTGCCGAGGTCTATTTTTATTGGGGGGGGGGGCATTTTGTTGCATGTGGTCCATTATTGCTGGGTGAATCTATTGTTGCTGGGGTGGTATCTTGTTGCTGGATGAAGGGGATCTATTTTACTGCTTTTCTTGTTATTAACAAATTCCATATAAAATTACTTAGTTACACAAAATTTCTGTACTCTCTGAAAGGGACAATACTAGGAGGTGGGTAGGGGGTGGAACCAAGGAACGATGCTCAGAGGTGGGTAGAGGGTGGAACCAAGGAACGATGCTCAGAGGCGGGTAGAGGGTGGAACCAAGGAACGATGCTCAGAGGCGGGTAGGGGGTGGAACCAAGGAACGATGCTCAGAGGCGGGTAGGGGGTGGAACCAAGGAACGATGCTCAGAGGTGGGTAGGGGGTGGAACCAAGGAACGATGCTCAGAGGCAGGTAGGGGTTCAGACAAGGGGTAACTCTGAAAAGGGGAGTTCCGGCACCTATTCTCTGAGATTAAAAAAGTCCTGGCCAGTGGGACTGGCTCTTCATGCCAGGTGACAGTGTCATAGGCCAATTTCTCCCCTGGCACTTGGAACTTTTTAAGAGGGCAGGCTGGAAAGGGTTAAACATCTTTCAATGCATTCCTCAGTCTGGGACTGTGCCCTGGTAACCCAAAAAAGCACCAGTTGCTTGTGCGCTGTAAATGGTTAGTGTGGGACTCAACAGAAGTGTTACCCCTTAGCACCAGTGGAGATTGTACATATTTTGTCCAACAAACTAGAACCTTATTATTTTATGTACTTCTGATCATTAAGAGAGCGTTAAAAGATGCATTTAAAATACATATCAGTGGGGGTAAAAAAAAAAAACAAAATACAACAAAGTAACAATAGTGCTGAAGAGCAAGTATGAGCTATTCTTCAAATCAAACCGCCTAGAGCAGTGGTCATCAACACTGTCCTCAGGGCCCACTAACAGGCCAGGTTTTATGTATTACCATGGGGAGATGCTGACTAGAATACTGCAATCACTGAGCAGCAAATTATATCACCTGTGATGTATTTCAGTAATCTTGAAAACCTGGCCTGTTAGTGGGCCCTGAGGACAGGGTTGATGACCACTGCCCTAGAGCACATATGTCAAACACAAAGCCCATAGGCCAAAATCTCATGTGGCCCTTGCATCCCTCCTGCAGGCTGTGGCACCCTCCTCTTCTCCACCCCCACCTTGTCTCTTGCAGTCGGCAGCAGAGAGGACAGAACTCCTACAGATCCTGCACTTTTCCTTACAGCCACAGCACCCCCTCGTCTCCACATTCAGCAGACTCTGGCAGCCGACTTCAGCCCTCCTCTGGTCCTCCTCCAGACCCTGCACTTTCTGCTTACCAGCTCTGCCCCTGCTTCTTCCCAGCAAGCAGTACAAGGTAAGCAGGGTTCACTGTGATGTATGGGATGGTGGGAGACTTGACTTCTAATGGTAAGGGGGCTCATCTGATGTAAGGGGAAGTGGAGTGCTCTGGACAGAAATACAACCAGGCCTTTGAGGGCAACCATAATGCTGATGCGGCCCGCGATGAAATGGAGCTTGACATCCCTGCTTTGGGTCCTAGGTCCAAGCTGTACGTGGGGTCTTAAAACCACAAAATACACACATGAAATATTGTACCGATAGAAGAGCCGTTTAACCTGCCAACCTTTTACACAGCATAATCCTGTCTGGCTGAGCAGGAGACCTGATTTTTATCTGCCAGAGTTAAGCAACACCAACAGGTCTGGTCCCTTCCCCACTAAATGAAAGTAGTAGAAGCAGAATAGTGAGCTCATCTGTCTGTCATTCTGCTCTCTTCTATCAAACTGTCCCTTTGCACTGCAGCACAACTGATTGGCAACTTGTTCTGTTTCTCCTTCCTCCAGTCTGAGGCCTGCTGTACAGGGACTGCAATAGGCTGATACCAAGTCAAATTCAGGTACCTATACTGCATGCATTTAAAAACATAACCTTAAATATGTAGCCTTGAAAACCTAGTTGCATTTTTTTTATACAACTGCCTCAAGCTCAGCTTGAAAAGTTTTAATCCTTACTTGTCCTGGCACCCACACCTCTGATCTTTGCACCATTGCAGAGTTACAGTGACTTAAAAATCCTCATCATACCCCTCAAATCACTGCGGTTCCAGCGGACAGTCACTTCAGGACACAGTAGTGATGTAAGGTCCAGCTGATCGAACCACAGAGCACAGCAGGGAACCATGCAGATAGCAAACCCATAAGTGTGCCAGATGCTGCAGATTTATTTTGGCCACCATTGCTCTACAAAAGAGTGTAGGTTGTTGACACGGGACATGGGACAGTACAGCCATAGCCAAAAGTTTTGAAAATGACAAATATTAATATCCACAAAATCTGCTGCTTCAGTGTTCATGATGGCAATTTGCATATACTCCAGAATGGTATGAAAAGTGATCAGATGAATTTTCTCTTTGCCATGAAAATGAACCTAATCCCATAAAAAAAACATTTCCACTGCATTTGTGAAGAAGGCTTCAGGGCACCCAAGAAAGTCCAGAAAGCGCCAGGACCATCTCCTACGGTTGATTCAGCTGCGGGATCGCGGCACCACCAGTGCAGAGCTTTCTCAGGAATGGCAGCAGACAGGTGTGAGTACATCGGCACGCACAGTGAGAAGAAGACTTTTGGAGGATGGCCTGGCGTCAAGAAGGGCAGCAAAGAAGCCACTTCTCTCCAGGAAAAACATCAGGGACAGACTGATATTCTGCAAAAGGTACAGGGATTGGACTGCTGAGGACTGGGGTAAAGTCATTTTCTCTGATGAATCATCTTTCCAATTGTTTGGGGCATCTGGAAAAAAACTTTTCCGAAGAAGAAAAGTTGAGCGCTACCATCAGTCCTGTGTCATGCCAACAGTATAGCATCCTGAGACCATTCATGTGTGGGGTTGCTTCTCTCACAATTTTGCTTAAGAACCCAGCCATGGATAAAGAATGGTACAAAAACATCCTCCGAAAGCGACTTCCCCCAGCCATCCAAGAACAGTTTGGTGATTAACAATGCCTTTTCCAGCATGATGGAGCACCTTCCCATAAGGCAAAAGTGATAACTAAGTTGCTTGGGGAACAAAACATCAACATTTTGGGTCCATGGCCAGGAAATTCCACAGATCCTAATCCCATTGAGAACTTGTGGTCAATCCTCAAGAGGCGGGTGAACAAACCCCCCCCCCCCCCCCACAAATTCTAAGAAACTCCAAGCATTGATTATGCAAGAATGGGCTGTCATCAGGTCAGGATGTGGCCCAGAAGTTGATTTACAGCATGCCAGGGCGAATTGCAGAGGTCTTGAAAGAGAAGGGTCAACACGTCAAATATCGACTGCAGAAACTAAATGTAGTTTTCAATAAAAGTCTTTGACACTTATGAAATGCTTGTAATTATACTTCAGTATGCCATAGTAACATCTGACAAAAAGATCTAAAAACACTGAAGCAGCAGACTTTGTGAAAATCAATGTTTGTGTCATTCTCAAAACTTTTGGCCACAGCAGTATTAACCCTTTTTATTAAAGATGGTCGCTTTAACTTCTTTCCAGTTGGAAATGACTTCATGAAGGCTGGATAAAATTTGATGGTTCAACAGGATGAACTTTTGGTGTAGATGCATGTAGAAAAATTTAGGGAATGTGGTAAATGATTTAAACAACAACTGAAAGCCTCACTGCATCAGACTGCCCAACTGCTCTCCAACCCCGCAGGCATCCAGGTGGCAAAGCCCAAGGAGCCCATCCACACTCCATACAATACACAACAAAGAAAAGGTAATGCATTCCAATAACTTCAAAGCTAGACAGCTCTATTGATGAACAGCAAACACTGCATCCTTCAGACCTCTAACACGTTTCGTCCACCCGGGCTTAATAGTAGAGGTTCCCTATCATAAATAGTGCTGCCATTGGAGCACGGACCCCTTCTCTTTGTTGTGAAATAATTCAAATGATTTTCCATGAGGAGCCCATAGGATAATTTACCTTGTAATGCCTCCTTTGCCCTGGCCAACTCTTGCTCTTTCTGCACCAGTTGCACCTTCAGCTCCGTAACAGACAAAACTTCCGCCGACCGACTGTCATGGGACTCTTCCAGGTCTTTTGCTAGCATTTCCTTCATTTGGCGGAGCAAGTGGACCTCATCCTGCAGTTGTGATACCTCTTCCCTTAGCAGCACTGCAAAACAAAAAAAGGGTCACAAAACATCATAAACCCGTAAGATGTAACCAATGCTCATTCTAGTGCACGCCTTACAAGCCCCATCAAGATGGCAGCCCCAAAAACTGCACTTTTAAAAAAGTTTGCAATGGCAACCCCCATATTTCTGCTGTCACAGATTTCATTAGCCTTGACTGGACAAAAAAAATAGATAACTCATTCACTTTGTAGGAAAAGAAAACCAGAATAATATGCTTTCTTATGGATCAAATATAAAGGATTAGTACATGCAGACACTTTTTTTTTTTTTTTTTTGGTGGACCCTGGAGGGACAAGTCATCTCCTGGATTCATCGTCTCCAGTGAGATCTCCCTGCCATAATGGTCACCTCTGTTCCTGTCCACCTGGGAGCGGTGTGTGGTCTTGCTCCTCATGCTACCTTCTCCATATAAAATAAGGTACAAAAATTCCAACAGGGTGAGAGGAAGCTCCTCATAATAGCCACAGCCATTGTGCAGATCTGCTATACAACAAGATACCATATACAATATACCATATATGCCAACATTACAGTCCCCAAGCGATATAAGAAACTATTAAGTGGTTTAGAGACCCTATCATGTTAAAAACTTACCTTCCCAATCACCTGTGCTGTTCAGTGACATCCGCTGGGAAACCGACACTTCTGGGAGTATTGATCTCTGTGGTCCCCACCAGCACTTACTGGTTCCACCTACTGACTCATGTCAATGTAAAATGATGTCAATGTAGTGACATGAGGTTAGAGGGGGGAACCAGTGAGAGTGAATGGAGACCAAGGAAATCGACATTCCCGGGAGTATTGGTTTCCAGGTGGACACCCTTGGGGACCATTTTTCTGCAACAAAACAACATAGGAAGCAGGAAGGAAAGATAGGTGTACCTTCTTCCTTACAGATACTGCCTTGGATTAAGAAAGGTTATAACTGGGTCTCTTTATATCTCTAGAACAGCCTCTCTCAACCTTTTTACCCCAAAGGAATCTTTGAAATAAAATTCAGGTCTTAAGAAACCCTGCTAAAAGCAAATCGCTGGGGGTCAGTGAGAAAAAACGTCCCTTACATTGGTAGTCACAATTCCACCCTTCAGAGAATTAACACATTTCCTCCCGGCCTAAAGCAGATTGACGGCCGATGGAACTTTCTTCTGCGTGGACATCATAGGACATCCTCTCAGAAGGAGCCGCGCAGTGGCATGATCTGTCACCAGCTGTTTCCACCAAACACAGCTGTTGAGCGATCGGTCTACCAGCTCATTGCCGGTACCATGTGACCATCATGACAAATCACAGCAGGTCACATGACCGTTGTAAACAATTGATGGCTTCCTTTCATGCAATTCATTGTGTACACTTGTGTTGCTAGCTGTGACTGGTCACAGTGATCACATGGTACAGACAGGACCAATCACAGCCCATCTCTGTACCATGTGATTAGCTCTGGCTAATCACCGCTAATAACAAAACAAACAAAAATTTCATTCAGTAAAAACGCTTATAGCAATGAAATTCAAAAAAAAAAAAAAAACCCTGATCACTCCCCTAGAGTAGTGTTACTACTTTAACATTATATTGCTCTGGTCAGAGTGTGTTAAAAAAACAAAATTGTAAAAAGAAAAAATACTGGTGACCGTATGTAAAAAAATTTAGCACATTTTTTTATTTCTTAATTTTCCAAAAACTGATGATAAATAAAATGACAACTTGAAAAAAAACCTGCCGTGCCTCTTACTAAATACCTCAGATTGTCTACTTTCCAAAAAGGGGTCATTTGGGGGATTATCTGTGCTGTCCTGACATTTTGGGGCCTCAAGAAATTAGATAGACCGTCAGTACATCAGGATTGATCAATTTTCAGATCTATATACACAAAAGTTTGAGGAATCTATAACTTTCCTACAGACTAAATAATATACAGCGATTTGGGTTATTTTCACCAATGAATTGTAGCAGAAAACATTTTGGCCTACATTTTTGAAGAACAATTATTTATTTGCAAAATTTTATAACAGAAACAAAAAAAAATGCATTTTTTTTTTTAATTCTCTCTTTTTTGTTTATTCAGCAAAAATTAAACCCAGTGGTGATTAAATACCACCAAAAGAAAGCTCTATTTGTGTGAACAAAACGTTAACAATTTAGTTTGGATACAAGTGTTGCATGGCCACGCAATTGTCAAAGTGCTACAGCGCTAAAAGCTGAAAATTGGCCTGGGCAGAAAGGGGGTAAAGGACCGTACACACGATCAGAATATCGTACAAAAAATACTGCTTTCAAAGCAATCGTACCATAATCTGATCGTTAGTACACAGCTATCCTCTGAAATTTTCCAAACGGACAAACACAAAAATATTTCTTGTACAATACCACATCGTACAATTTTCCTATAATCAGTAGTTTTCATCCAAAAATACAATACATCACTTCTGAATTTTTATTCTGTCGTATGAGAATTTTCGTATTTTAGTAACCGATTCGTTTTTGATATGGAGACTAGCATCCAAAAAAAAAAAACAGACGATCATTTGTCCGATAATCTCGTGTGAATTAAGTTTTAAAAGTGCCCGGTATTGAAGTGGTTAAAAAGATCACTGGTGTTGTTACTGGCCCTGCCAAGTGGCATTTCGCCTGGAACTATACAGTCACCACGGGATGAGAAGTCAACCACGGCTCAAGAAAACCACCAAGCAACTTCTGGAGGAACCCTAGAATTCCATGGAACCCTGGTTGAGAATGGCTGCTGTGGAATCTACCAAAAAAACTATAATATAATTTTCCTGTGGACTGGCCCTTTAAATTATGTCTTTACTTTGCTGGCCCTTTAAATTTCTCACACCAAAGAGTCAGACTCTAAACCCCGCTGGCACCATGCCATTACCCAAAATCCTTTGCTGATGCGGGACAATGTCCTAAGCATCTACCGGCTTCCTGTCTGAGCAGAACCTGTTTGGATGGTTAATGTTACATTTGTGTACACTCATCATAAATTATTGGCCAATTACTTCTCTGTGATTCGAGGCTTTGTACAAATAACAATCCGAGAGGATTATAAAGAAAACAGAATGATGATGGAGAAAAAAAAAAAAAAAAAGTGCGAGAAGTGAGAGCGGTTCAGTCTGCAAACTGTAATTATCCATTTTATAAATAGATACAGGAAAGTGATTAGAGAATTCAGAGCTGCCGTGTGACAAGCCAGGCATTTCTTCTGGACATGGTCAGGAGGAAGCTCTAAAAATAGGACAATGAAAATACTAACAAGCCTGGACCAGGAGAAAAACTGACAATGCAGACCTCCTCCTGAGAATGCCAGTTGCCTGGCTGGTGCAAGTAAAAGCTGAACTCAAGGTAGACAAATAAAAACACATGAAATGCACAGCTTGTAGGCTTTGTCTTTGATTGCAAAGGATTTGTATTTCTGTCCATCCAGCCCTGAGATTTACATAGCCCTGTCAGACAACAGAGCCAGCCTGTTGCCCTGCCCTATATTGTCAAAAGTATTAGGACACCTGCCTTTACACGCACATGAACTTTAATGGCATCCCAGCCTTAGTCCGTAGGGTTCAATATTGAGTTGGCCCACCCTTTGCAGCTATAACAGCTTCAATTCTTCTGGGAAGGTTCTCCACAAGGTTTAGGAGTGTGTCTATGGGAATGTTTGACCATTCTTCCAGTAACGCATGTGTAAAGTCAGGCACTGATATTGAACTAAAAGGCCTGGCTCGCAGTCTCCGCTCTAATTCATTCCAAAGGTGTTCTATCGGCCAGTCAAGTTCCTCCACCCCAAACTCGCTCATCCATGTCTCTATGAACCTTGCTTTGTGCACTGGTGAGCAGTCATGTTGGAACAGGAAGGGCCATCCCCAAACTGTTCCCACAAAGTTGGAAGCATGAAATTGTCCAAAATGTCTTGGTATGCTGACGCCTTAAGAGTTCCTTTCACTGGAACTAAGGGGCCAAGCCCAACCCCTGAAAAACAACCCCACACCATAATCCCCCCTCCACCAAATGATTTGGACCAGTGCACAAAGCAAGGTCCATAAATACATGGATGAGTAAGTTTGGGGTGGAGGAACTTGACAGGCCGATAGAACACCTTTGGAATGAATTAGAGCGGAGACTGCGAGCCAGGCCTTTTAGTCCAATATCAGTGCCTGACCTAACACATACTGGAAGAATGGTCAAACAATCCCATAGACACACTCCTAAACCTTGACCTTGGCTTGACCTCAACCCGATAGAACACCTTTGCGATGAATTAGAGTGGAGACTGTGAGCCAGGACATCTTGTACAACATCAGTGCCTGACCTCACAAATATGCTTCTGGAAGAATGGTCAAATATTGCCATAGACACACTCCTAAACCTTATGGACAGCCATCCCAGAAGAGTTGAAGCTGTTATAGCTGCAAAGGGTGGGCCAACTCAATATTGAACCCTATGGATTAAGACTGGGATGCCATTAAAGTTCATGTGCGTGTAAAGGCAGGCATCAAAGTGTATGACTACTGCAGTTAAAGCAGCACTTCACCCTAAGGCCCGGTTCACACTGATGCAGTGCGGAATTTGCAGCTATTTCTATGCGGTCCCTGTACTGCATCAGAATCACATGGATCCCTGGACAGGTGAATGTTCTTTTATTTAAAGTCAGCAGCTACAGTTCTTGGGCGAAGAACGCAACAGAGCCGGGTCACCTCCTTCCCCCCCCAACCTGTGATTGGACAGGTGGGATAAGCTTGGTTCAGGCGTGTTCAGATCCTAGTTCAAACCCACCGGAACAAGCCCCCAGGAAGCCATCACTCTACTAGGCCACACATAGCCAGAAATGTCCTTGCCCAGATATTTGGCCCAGTACAGATGACAGCTTCCTGGCAGGTTTGTTCAGGTGGGTTGGACTTGGATCCACACACTCCTATCCATTGGGCAGTAAAGGAGCAGCAACAGTTTGAGGAGGTCATCCCTCTGCTCTCTCCTCATGTCTGCATATTCCTTAACAGTACATGTGAATTCAGGACACCCGATTGGCTCCCAGGCTTTCCCATCACTTTCCCAGTCTGAATGCTTTGCACGGGATTACAAGAGGTTGAAATTAAGCAATATTCAGGTATTTATTCAGGTACATTTCATGACGACGCTTTCTCCCATAGTCACCACCATTAATCAAAGAAAGTTGCAATTTAGAGCTACTTATATTGCAGATTACCCGTCCTAAAGTATCAAAGGGTCAAAAGTCACATGCAATCTGATTGCCTGTCAATTGTTTGACTTTACACATTATAGACTTAGGAGCTGAGAGATCACCTGTAATCTCAAGACAGTTGACAGGCCCGGAAATTAAAGGTTTAGTTCCTCTTTACTAAGAAATGACCTATGTAGGTAAAGGGTGTCTGCAGATAAACTGTGCAGCTCTGACTAAAGTTGAATAATACCTCTACTATACATGTAGGCATTTACATACCTCCTGAAGCCTGGCTAAAAACTTCCCAGAGATGGTATCAACCCATCCCGCCTTGTTGCTAGGATATAGTTAAAATGCTTTCAGCCATTTTCACTCACCCCCACCATCACAGGAGTGAGCTCTCCACCATCCCCCCCGCACGTGTGCTCCATTATCTTCTCTCAGCATCGATGAGCTCGGCGCTACTGCAATGGGGGAGGGACGACACATGCAAGGGCTCTTCAATCAGGGAGGGTCTTAGTAACAAGGCATGATGGGATGACACCATCTCAGGGAGTTTCTCAGCCAGGCTTTAAGTGGTATGTAAATGGCCTACACTTATAGCAAGGGCATTAGTCAATGTTGGTGCACCCTACCTGCATAGGCAGTTTTTTCATAACCCTGTAAGCGGACCTCTGCCCTCTGATTGCCTTAGGCCTCATGCTCACTGGACATTTTTACAGCTGCTTCTGGGGGGGGGGTCAGATGTTTTGATTCTTCTTCGTCTAAATGCTCCTGCACAGGCTTTTAGTGCCATTTAGTGGCAAGGGCTTTTAGAGGCAAGAAAAAAAATCCCACTTCCAGTGCATCAAAGAGCAGTAGAGTTTGGGCAGAAAAAACGCCTGACGCTGCTAAACGCGCCTACAAACTAGCATTGCGCAGTAACGAATTTCAATGGCCAGAATACATTTTTTCTGGCCAAAGAAATGAATGAATGCAGCAAGCACGGTGGTGGGAGTGTCATGGTCTGGGGCTGCATGAGTGCTGCCGGGTGTTTCATCAGATTGGGCGACCCATGAGAATTTGTAACGAAAAAGTGACGCTTCGTCGGCGCCATCTTGCTACACCCCTGCACTCCTCCACAGTAAGGATACAGTGAGCAGACGGCAAGCGGACATCTTGTTACACCAACCGGAGTTTTGCATTTTACACTTATTTTTAACAGTAAAGTGAGTTTATATAGTGAAATACAGTACTTAGAACTCCGTCTGACTGTTTAGATGTTGAATTTAAAAAGCAATAATATTTTGTCAGATTAGCAAACCTGTGAGATCAGCAGGCTTGCCGCTGCTTTTAAAATTTAACATCTAAACAGTCAGACGGAGTTCTAAGTACTGTATTTCACTATATATATATATATATATATATACACACACATACATATACACACTCACTTTACTGTTACAAATAAGTGTAAAATGTAAAACTCCGGTGGGAGTAACAAGGTGTCCGCTTGCTGCCTGCTCACTGTATCCTTACTATGGAGGAGTGCTGGGTGTCACTTCCGTTACAAAATTATGACGTCACCTAATTTGACAAAGCACCGCCACTGGGGAGGTACAGTTCATTGAGGGAACCATGAATGCCAACATGTACTGTGACATACTGAAGCAGAGCATGATCCCCTCCCTTCAGAGACTGGGCCACAGGGCAGTATTCCAACATAACGACCTCAAACACACCTCCAAGACGACCACTGCCTTGCTAAAGAAGCTGAGGGTAAAGGTGATGGACTGGCCAAGCATGTCTCCAGACCTAAACCCTATTGAACATCTGTGGGGCATCCTCAAACGGAAGGTGGAGGAGCACAAGGTCTCTAACATCAAACAGCTCTGTGATGTCATCATGGAGGAGTGGAAGAGGACTCCAGTGGCAACCTGTGAAGCTCTGGTGAACTCCATGCCCAAGAGAGTTAAGGCAGTGCTGGAAAATAATGGTGGCCACACAAAATATTGACACTTTGGGCCCAATTTGGACATTTTCACTTAGGGGTGTACTCACTTTTGTTGCCAGCTGTTTAGACATTAATAGCTGTGTGTTGAGTTATTTTGAGGGGACAGCAAATTTACACTGTTATACAAGCTGTACACTCACTACTTTACATTGTAGCAAAGTGTCATTTCTTCAGTGTTGTCACATGAAAAGATAAAGTATTTACAAAAATGTGAGGGGTGTACTCACTTTTGTGAGATGCTGTATTCTTTAGAGTACAGATCCCCTGTTTTTTGCACACCAGGGCCCAAAGTGAGGTCGCCCCCCCCCCCCCCCCCCATATTTTTCATGCAGAGAATTTCGGCAGTGCCCACAGGCGACAGCACAAAATATTCTGCACATCAAAGCCGCCTAATGACAAGTTATAGGTCTTTCTGGCAATTAAGGGTCAGGGCCGCCCATAGCTTAAGTGAACCTGACGCCCTACACATCCACAGCCAATTTGAAAGAGGTTTCATAATGAGCTTTATGTGGCGCTGGCTGAATGTTTTCAGTGTATAATATTTCTCCAGTCTCTCTCCGGTCCTGCTCTGCTGACTAGACTCTGTAGCGGGTATATTGCAGAGGAGGGCATGACTGCATGGCAGCTCCAGCCTGGACTCTGGATAGAAATTGATGCGCTCCTCTAGGGAGATATAATCGTGAGAGAGTGCAGGAGGGCAATACATATTGCATTTTCCAATCAATGCCGTCGTCCGCAACTCCCTCGGGCAGCATGAACAATTAAAAGGGTCACTCCTCACGGAAAGCATTGTTTAAAGGGCAAATTCAAAACTAAAGACAGATATTTTAATTTTGTGTGGCTACTCACCTAGCTGTCACACACATTGGCACATTTCAATCAAACCAATTTGGTAAAAAGCTATTTTACCCTATAACAAATGTCCTCTGGGTGCACAAGTATTACTTTTGCTAAGGTCCCTCTTGTGCCTTAAAGAGGAGGTCCAGCTGAAAATTTTTTCTTTTAAAAGTCAGCAGCTACAAACACTGTAGCTACTGACTTTTAATAAGCACACTTACCTGTCCAGGGTGCCCGCGATGTCAGCCGTCCATCGGATTGGGTCCTGGCGCCGCCATTCGAACTAAGGGAAACAGGCAGTGGAGCCTTGCGGCTTCACTGCCCGTTTCCTGTTGCGCGGCGCTTTGTGAATGGGGCGCGCTGTGTTGTGGGACACACACAGTTCCGAGAACACAGCGCACCCCATTCCCCAGAAGACAACACGAGGAGGAGAAGAATGAAGATCACCGCGGAGTAGGAAATGGCAGATTAGAACGATCTGCCTAGCAACAGCAGTTTCTGGTAAGTAAAAAAAAAAATTTTTTTTTCAGATTTTTAGGAGCATTTTTATGTTTTTTTTTTTAATTTTTTTTTTAGGGTGCATTTCCGCTTCAAAGCCTAGACAGAGACACTATACAGGTAATGTATACTTATAGTGTGACTGTTATAGTGTTGTGCGCAATCTGACGCTAACAGACACTGGCTGGGAGGGACACTAAGGCTAGGTTCACACTGCACTCTGCGAAGCACTGCGGGTGTCAATATAATGTTAAAGAGGAACTGCAGTCTGCTCGCATAATTTGTAATCATAGGTGTGCGCACAGGGTGTGCCAGGTGTGACTGGGCACACCCTAATCACCCTGCGTGGTGCAGATTCCCCATTTAAACCCCTGATATTTCACCAAAGCACCCTAACGGGGCTCCTAAAAAATTTGTAAATTAAACTAATAATTTTATTTTTAAATGATAAAAATAAAAACTACTGACACCATCCACTGCCCTATTGACACCAATCCCTGCCCTACTGACACTGTCCACTGCTCTACTGACCCCGTCAGTATATATACACATGCACACACACACACATATGTGTTTGAGCTTTAAGGTGCACACCCTAATGAAATAAGCTGTGCACACCTATGTTTGTAATAAAAACCTCTTTGCCATTCTGAAGCTTCCCTCCAACCACTATGGATATTATTTTATATATACTGTGATTTCTGTACTTGCCGCAGAAATCTCCCTCCACTGAGTTTGGCTCTAACCAATTTTAACTGTGGGCAGCTGAAGCTGCTGCCTGTTCACTTCCTGGATTTACACAGAGGCACACCTCCAGCTCTGCAGCTCTCATTGGCCCTCTTATGAGGGCCAATGAGATAGCGCCGCTTTACCGCCGACGGCACAGTGTGAAAGGGGTCTTAGGGCTCATTTACACTTGCTTCGGCTTCAATCACACATTAACGGCTAGTTTACACTTGCTTCAAAAACAAGGCTTCGGATGGGCTTTGTTAAAGCTCTCTGAACGCTGTCACTAAATAAAATGGTTAGCTTAGAGTCCTGTCTACACCTTGCTTTTGCTTCGCTTCAAAAATTATACCCCATGTAGCTTTAGCGGTGCTTCAAAGTGTCTTCAAAGCCTCCATAGAAGTCTATAGCAAAGCTCGCTCGAAGCCCCACTGAAGGATGGTGATAAATGGGGAGTACTCAGAATGGTCAGGGGTGGGTAGTGGGGTTCCCCAGGGTTCTGTGCTGGGACCAATCCTATTTAATTTGTTCATAAACGACCTGGAGGATGGGATAAACCGTTCAATCTCTGTATTTGCGGACGATACTAAGCTAAGCAGAGCAATAACTTCTCCGCAGGATGCGGAAACCTTGCAAAAAGATCTAAACAAATTAATGGGGTGGGGAACTACATGGCAAATGAGGTTTATTGTAGAAAAATGTAAAATAATGCATTTGGGTGGCAAAAATATGAGTGCAATCTATACACTGGGGGGAGAACCTCTGGGGGAATCTAGGATGGAAAAGGACCTGGGGGTCCTAGTAGATGATAGGCTCAGCAATGGCATGCGATGCCAAGCTGCTGCTAACAAAGCAAACAGAATATCGGCATTAAAAAGTGGGATCAACTCCAGATATAAAACGATAATTCTCCCACTCTACAAGACTCTGGTCCAGCCGCACCTAGAGTATGATGTCCAGTTCTGGGCACCAGTCCTCAGGAAGGATGTAGTGGAAATGGAGCGAGTACAAAGAAGGGCAACAAAGCTAATAAAGGGTCTGGAGGATATTAGTTATGAGGAAAGGTTGCGAGCACTGAACTTATTCTCTCTGGAGAAGAGACGCTTGAGAGGGGATATGATTTCAATTTACAAAATACCATAATACAGACCCCACAATAGGGATAAAACTTTTTTGCCCAAGGGAGTTTAACAAGACTCGCGGCCACTCATTAAAATTAAAAGAAAGGAGGTGTAACCTTAAAGTATGTAGAGGGTTCTTTACTGTAAGAGCGGCAAGGATGTGGAATTCCCTTCCACAGGCGGTGGTCTCAGCGGGGAGCATCGATAGTTTCAAGAAACTATTAGATAATCACCTGAATGACCACAACATACAGGGATATGTAATGAAATACTGACATATAATCACACACATAGGTTGGACTTGATGGACTTGTGTCTTTTTTCAACCTCACCTACTATGTAACTATGAAGCCCACCAAAACCTCATCAAAGCCCCACGAAGCCTCATCATGGCACCAAGCAAAAGCAGGTGTATACAGGATTGTAAGCTAACCATTTTATTTAGTGACAGGAGCTTTGACTGGCGTTCAGAGAGCTTTAACAAAGCGTGTCCGAAACCATGTTTTTAAGCAAGTGTAAACTAGCCGTTAAGGTTTGACCTCATATTATATGGTTTTGGTAAATCTGAAGACAGGACTTAATAGGACTTAAACTTCTTATCAGAATAAACGTTTTTAATCTTGAGTCTTTCTGCATAAAGCACTCGTTATATATCCTTCCCCAGCAATAAACACATGGCAGAGGTTCTAACCATGGGTGCACAGCCTATGGTCCTCCAGCTGTTTTGAACTACAAGTTCCATCATGCCTCTGCCTGTGGGAGTCATGCTTGTAACTGTCAGCCTTGCAATGTCTCATGGGACTTGTAGTTCCGCTGCAGCTGGAGGGCCACAGATGGCGCACCCATACCCTTCCCACCTATCTTAAAATAAAATAAAAATTAAAAAAGAAAAAAAAAGTTTGACTGGCTTAGAACGCAGTCTGCCTTTAATGGCACTTCTTCAGCTGACCTAACATGTACCTACCTATGTTACAGAAACCGGACATTATGCAGGGGAAAAAAACCGAGAACGCCAACCAGACGTGGCTTTTTCTTTCCGCCTCCCAATTAAAAAGGCAGACAAAGACACTGTGACCGATGCTGAATAATGGTCCATCCACACAAAAAAGCAGCTATTATGCAGACAAGGCTGACAGTCACAAATTAAGCCCTAGCAATGGACGCACAACATAATAAGTAGGGAGCCTTGGGGTAGTACAGACACAGGTATTAATCAGAAGCATGCTAAAATCTCACAGATCATCCCCGAGACAGCATTGGAGATGTGACAGTGCAGTCCGACAGCCGCACAAGCTCAGCAAGAGAAGGTCAAAGAAAATTAAATAGAAATGTAAATTTGTGTTCCTCTTACTCGACCAAAAAAAAAAAAAAAAAAGGACTGCGGGTACTGAAAGACATAACAAAATTAAAAGATTAGGATTAGCAAGTGGAAGTTAAAAACTTGGAATGGTGCAATGGGTCTTATCTAACCAGAAAAGGTCATTTCCACAATGAGCAGTAACAACCGCTTGGTATTTGATGAATGGAACACAGAAGACAGTCACTAGTGCCACATTTAAAGGCGAACACCAAACAACACCATAAAAAATACCTAACAGTACAGTGTCCGTATCTTCATGTCCCAGTGACAACTACTCCCATCATTTACTTGTCCTAGAAAGGGCAGGGAATGAGGGTGAGGTTGTGGACAGACAGTATTTACTCTTCCAAAGTCCATCCAAAGCTATACATCCCTGTAAGTAATGATATACTCACACATATACACCAAGGACACCAGCTGTGAGCAAACACTAGACAGTTTCCCACCACATTCTCCAAAAATACACAACATGGCAAAAGGTTTCTGGACACCTGACCATCACACCTCCGATATATGGCCAAACGTATGTGGACCTCCAAGTCATGGGGTTCCGATGTTTCCAGGTAAGAGCGGTCCATGAACAACCTATAATGTAAAGTGGTAGCCAAGGGTTTTTATTATAGCAGAAGAGACCCTCTAGAGCAGAGGTCTCAAACTGACAGCCCTCCAGCTGTTACAAAACTACAAGTCCCATGAGGCATTGCAAGGCTGACCGTTACAAGCATGACTTCTACAGGCAGAGGCATGATGGGATTTTTAGTTTCGCAACAGCTGGAGGGCCACCAGTTTGAGACCCCTGCTCTATAGGTCTCTTCTGTCATAAACATCCCCCCTGCCTGTCAGCGGATAATATGATCTGAGCTGCACATGCACAGCTCAGATCTCATTTACAGCCCGCTCTGTGTGCTCCAGCGACGCAACTCCCGTGCGCATGTGCAGGAGTGATGTTGCCACAGCCCGGCCACTCAAGAAACCAAAGATAGGAAACCTAGAAGGAACACCAGGGGAAGATGGAAGCACCGAGGGAGCCGTGACTGCGCTCAACTGGAGGACTCAATTTGCAGGTAAGTCTGTCATAATGTGCTAGTATGCTGTGCATAAACCGTGTGGTGACTTGAACCTGCAGGGGAACCGACTTTTTTTTTATTTTGGACTGGACTTTACTACCACTTAAAAGTGTTAGTAAACCTTGGCATTTACAAAAAAAAATCCCCTGCAAGACCTTCAGTGGTGCGATGTCACCGCTCACAGAACTTCCATTTTCCCCCTCCTTCCCCTTCCTTTTGGGTTCGTGGGCCCCAGCTGTATGAGTGGCAGGGGCCGCGATGACGCCACTGCTTCAGCACAGAGCTCTGAAGGTCTGGCACGGTATGACGGACCTTCAGAGAGCGTGCGCCGGTGACGTCACTGGTTGCATCCAGTGTGAATATCTCCTAAACGCCACAAGTTTAGGAGATGCTCACGGTACCTACAGGTAAGCCTTTTAATAAAATAAGAAATGGTCGGCACTCAGGATGACATCCAAAAAATATTTCCGTTATTGAAAAGACATGTATAACTCTGTAAAAACAGCCTACGTATTTCGGACGTTAGTCCTTCGTCATGGCTGAGCTGTTATGTGGGAAGGTTGTAGCATTTGCACACCTGTCAAACCTTATTATAGGCTTACCACCTGTAGGTACAAAGGTCAAAAAAATTAGTATACTACCACTTTAAGAGTACTGTCAACGTGCAAGCATACAAAGATATTGTGACATTGTTCGCTTATATTCGTGTGGTAGCAGTTTGGGGAAGGCAATTTTCTGTTCCAACATGACTATACCCCTGAGCACAAAGCCAGCTCCATAAAGACACGGTTTGAGGAGTTTGGTGTGGAGGAACTTGAATTCCCTTCCCAAAGCCCTGATCTCAACTCCACTGAACACCATTGGGATGAATTGGAAGACTCTGATCCAAATCTTCTCATCCACCATCAGTAGATGACCTCACAGAACTGTTGTCCGAATTAAAACAAAACTTACCACAGACACAAGCCAAAGTCTTGTAGAAAGCCTTCCTAGAAATCTGTAGCCCAAAAGAGGGGACCAACTTCCTATTAAATGGCCATATTTTTGGGATTTGTGGTCTAGTTGATATAGGTGTGATGGTTAGCTACCCCAAACTTGTGGCCATACAATGTATACACAAGCCAAACTTTTAGGAACCGATACTGTGTGAAAGTGTAGCTAACATTTCAAAAACGTCCTGAAATGTGCTGTAATCGGTGTATATATATTTTGACCAAGTCTTGTGCAGTGCTAAACAAAGATGGGAAAGGCAGTTAATATTATAACACTCCAAATACACACCACATGAGCAATATGCACCCGTTTCTAAAAGAGCTTGCAATCTAAAACAAGGGACCTTTAATGATCACAGAGCCACAAAGTATAGCTTAAAGTGGACGTCAAGGCAAAACGTAACAAAGCAAATCTACTCCTACCACCCCAATTCTAAGCCTATTCTATATCTACCCTGTAAAATGAAAGAGGTGTAATACTTACCTATTCTGAAGTTGCCCCAGTCCGGTCACATGATGCAGTGCAGGCTTCAGTGTAGAGGAGGGAGAGCCTACAGAGCATGAGGGATATCAGATCATCCATAGGCTTACTATGGAGGTATCCATTGTTGGCTGTCCCTCCTCTACACTGATGCTGGAGCTTAAAACCAGTCATGTAACCAGACCAAAGAGATTTCAGAATAGGCAATTATAGACATCTTTCCTTTTACAGGGTAGATAAAATAGGCCTAGAATGTCAGTGGGGGTAGATTGAAGTTTAGCTACATTTTGACTTGACTTCCAATTTTATATGTCCCCATGCCACCACCACCACCACCACCACCACCACCACCACCATCAGTCTTGTTAGGCATCAGTAGGACTTCAAAAGTGGCCATTGGCTTGCTTTGACTTTAAATATAACTAGCAACAGAACAGCTGAATGCAATTTGTAAGGAATTCACCATATTTATACAAGAAATGACAAATCATAATTACACAAGCTAGCTACAACTAGGGAGATGTGTGTTGGTGATTTTCTGTAGTAATAGAATGGAGGTCCAATTATGGATAATCCTGATGGTATGTTACCTCAAGTTGATTTCTCCACTTTGATTTCAGGTTCAATAAAGCATATTTCTTTTAAAACTAATCAAAGATCCATACTCACACCCCCATCATTTGGTTCTCATACCCCCCCTCCTCCTTTGTATTTGATTATCTCAGCACATGTGGTGATGGAGGCAACCACAGCTAATGAAGGAACCCATTTTACACATGGCCATGCCATGTGATCTAGTAATTCTCTCATATCTAATAATCGAAACATTAACCAAATGAAGTGACGCCGTGCGGCAGAGTTAATGCCAGAACGCACTCATCGATCGGTGTTCGAGAGCAG
The DNA here is from genome assembly GCF_042186555.1 of Aquarana catesbeiana. NCBI lineage: Eukaryota > Metazoa > Chordata > Amphibia > Anura > Ranidae > Aquarana > Aquarana catesbeiana. The sequence goes on along the minus strand of NC_133333.1, from coordinate 223,677,166 downwards.
CAGTGCGACCTCACCGAGGACATGCAGACACAATCAATAAGCGCTGACTTGCATTAAGTCTGAGGGGAAGTGTCAATCTATTTGGATATTGCGAGAGCTCCATATGTGAGGACCTTGGCACACAATATATCCTCCAATAAAGAGGAACCCAAATCTGAATAATTACTGCTGCCTTCTTTATACGAAGATAACATGCTTATGTCCTGAAGTCAATTTGCTCAAATTACCACAAATGTTAAGAGTTGGCCTTTTAAAGCTGAATTGCAGGCTATTTTTTTTTTTTAAATAGTTCCCCTTAGGGGAAAAAGAAAAAAGGCAACACTGTCTGCAATGTTCACCTCCCACTGTCCCCTGCAGCAATTTTTTTCCACCATTATATGTCCAGTACACATCATTTGACCTGGAAGACTGAGAACTTACTGTGAGTGCAGGACATCAAAGAGAGAGCATCAAACTGGTGCCCTTCACTTATAGTGCAACGAGACAGAGAGATGCTCCGAAATCATCACATGCTCTGCATCACTGAGAACAGCTTACTGCCAGTGTTCTGTCAATTTCTCCAACCTGTCAGAAACTCCAACCACATCACTTCCGTTTTCTTTAAACCCTTAGTAATCAGAGATTTTGACGAATTGGTGGTTGGACACAACACCGGCAACCGAATAGAGACATGTACAGAAAAATTGAGCTGTTTTGACAGCACAGCGGTTAACGAGGACAAAGTTGTCGCCGCCTCCAAGGCCATTTTGTTGGCTAGTATCGGAGCAGAGTAAGAATCTCTGCTCATACTATCCTGCACTGGACTCTATTAAGTTGCCGGTGTTGTGTCCAATCACCAATTCGTCAAAAACTCCAATTACTACTGGTTTAAAGAAACCAGACGTTAAGTAGTTGGAATTTCTGATGGGTTGGAGAATTTGACAGAACACCAGGACAACATCCAAAGAGGACCCTGAGCATCATTTGACTGGCCTGAAGATAGCCCAAGAAGCCCAACTCCATAGGCACCTAAAAGATGTGGCTTTGAAAACCTTGAAGTTAGTAAATATATATACCTTGTTTCCCCGAAAATAAGACCTAGCGTGATTGTCGGTGATGGCTGCAATATAAGCCCTACCCCCCAAATAAGCCCTACCCCGTTTCCCCGAAAATAAGCCCTACCCTGAAAATAAGACCTACAAGGACTTTAACTATGGCTTATTTGGGGGGGTAGGGCTTATATTGCAGCCATCACCGACAATCACGCTAGGTCCTATTTTCGGGAAAACAGGGTATGTACACAGGAACAGCCCATTTACATGTGGGGCCTGCTCTCGAGAACTTTACAGAAACTGTGCTTTACTCCTCCTCTCACTCAATGCAAGGGTCAGATCCTCCATAATGGGGTTTCCTCAACCTCAGTCCTCAAGTATCCTCATCAACCGGTTATGTTTGGGGAAATTCCCTTAGATAAAATAGCGGTTATAAATACAAAGCCATTGACATTGATTTGAAGTGGCCCTAAAAGGTAGAAGGTTTTTAACAGTGCGATGGCAAGGGAGCGTGAGAAGAGGGGGATCGGGGCTGGTCTGTGCAAAACTATTACACAGAGCAGGTATGAATGTTTATTATTTTAAAGAAAAAAAAAATTACATTTAGAATCACTTTGCAGCATCTATTGGAAGATGAAGGAAATCCTGAAACCATGACCTGTTAGGGGTACCTGAGGACAAAAGGTTGGGAACAACTGCTCTCTATGGCTAACTGACCTTACAGTATGCTGACAGTCAAATAAGGGAGACTATTCACCTTATCTGATATATGGATAACCACAAGAATGAATGATCAAATATGCATATGAAATGTTTTCCTTTCACTAAAGTGTGTGGTGTATGGAGATTTTATATACTGTACACTCACCGGTACACTTTATTAGGTACACCTTTTCAATTGCTTAGCAACACAAATTGCTAATCAGCCAATCACATGGCGGCAACTCAATGCATTGAGGCATCTAGACACGGTGAAGACGACTTGCTAAAGTTCAAACCGCGCATCAGAATGGGGAAGAAAGGAGATTTTAGGGACTTTGAACGTGTCATGGTTGTTGGTGCCAGACGGGCTGGTCTAAGTATTTCAAAAACCGCTGATCTACTGGGATTTTCACACACAACCATCTCTCGGGTTTACAGATGATGGTCCGGAAAATAGAAAATATCCAGTGAGCGGCAGCTGTGTGGAGGAAAATGCCTTGTTGCTATCAGAAGAGAATGGGCAGATTGGAGATGATCGAAAAGGCAACAGTAACTCAAATAACCAATATATTTAAATGAAAGTTTCTGTCCCCAAAGTTGACATTTAGCTCATTTATGGAAGATGTGTGTCTGTCCAAGCCTTCACTGTTCTATGGTGACTGTATGTACAGATCAGATACACTTACCACATACATTTTATAACATGTGGGATTCGGAATGTAATTAACCGATTGATAATAAAGTTCACGCAGATTCTGATTGAGGCGAGTTGTGATCACCGCTCTGTATGTCGGCACCCACAACAAAGAACAATTAGATATACACGCTGTCATCTGCATCCGGATACTTTCACTGCTTTCCAACAAAGAAAAACTATTATCAGAGCGCGTCTACAGGTACAACAAAGCAGCACTAAAAACAACATCACTTATAATAGCATGAAACAAAAAAACAACCCAAACCAGGGAATGCGGCTCTGCACAAGAAGTGAATGACTTGTGGTATTGGATAAGCTCCATAGAAGATCTCAAAGATACAAATGACTGCGCTGCCACAAAAGCTTCAAAGTCAGACAGTAACAACATCGGCGAGGTGAAAAGTGAATCTATTGGCTGGATAAGTGCGGTGTTTGGAAAGTAAATATCGCACACCCCACTCCACCGTATCCCGGGGACACAAAATACTAAACTGGCTGTGAATGAGAAGATACTGAATGCATCAACACAGTGTACATTGTGTGCAACTGGACACTCCATGAGCTTAAAGAGGAAGTAAACCCTGATGGGTTTGTTTCCCTGCAAAGGTAAAGCATAATGGGCTTCTATGCATCGCATAGAAGCCCATTATGTGTCCCTTATTTGAAACAGGAGTCTGCGATGTCACTGCTGTCCCCTCTGGTATGGCGCATCCATCTTCTTCTGGGTATCGTTGCTCCGGCGCTGCGATTGGCCGGAGCCGCGATGGCGTCACTCCCGCACATGCGCCGCCACTAACGGCATATCGCAGTTAGCAGTGGCGCGCTCATTGCGCCTGCGCACCGCTGTCTACGGCGCATGTGCCGTAGACAGCGGTGCCTGTCCTTTAGCAAATATCTCCTAAACCATGTAGGTTTAGGAGATATTTCTTGGACCTACAGGTAAGCCTTAATCTAGGCTTACCTGTAGGTCAAAGTGGTCTGTAAGGGTTTACAACCACTTTTAATGTGCTTCTTCTTGAGCCACTTCTTTGTTGCCTTGGCCGTGTGTTTTAGGGTCATTGTCATGCTGGAATACCCATCCATGACCCATTTTCAATGCCCTGACTGAGGGAAGGAGGTTATCACCCAAGATTTGATAGTACATGGCCCCATCCATCGTCCCTTTGATGCAGTGAAGTTGTACTGTCCCCTTATCAGAAAAACACCCCCAAAGCATAATATTTCCACCTCCATGTTTGACGGTGGGGATGGTGTTCTTGAGGTCATAGGCAGCATTCCTCCTCCTCCAAACACGGCGCGTTGAGTTGATACCAAAGAGCTATATTTTGGTCTCATCTGACCACAACACTTTCTCCCAGTTCTGGTCTGAATCATTCAGATGTTCATTAGCAAATTTCAGACAGGCCCGTACATGTGCTTTCTTGAGCAGGGGGACTTGCAGGCGCTGCAGGATTTCAGTCCTTCATGGTGTAGTGTGTTACCAATTGTTTTCTTGGTAACAATAATCTCAAGGCAGCTGGGACAATAGACAAGATTATCTTGTGCATTTTTGGGCTGATTCCTCACCGTTCTCATGACCATTGAAACTCCACGAGGTGAGATCCTGCAAGGAGCCCCACACCGAGGGAGCTTAACAGTTATTTTGTGCTTCTTCCATTTCGCGAATAATCACACCAACTGCTATCACCCTCTCACCAAGCTGCTTGGCGATGGTCTTATAGCCCATTCCAGCCTTGTGTAGATCTACAATCTTGTCCCTGACATCCTTGGACAGCTCCTTGGTCTTGGCCATGGTGGAGAGATTGGAATCCGATTGATTGCTTCTGTGGACAGGTGTCTTCTATACAACAAGCTGAGATTAGGAGCACTCTCTAAGAGTGCACCTAATCTCAGCTCGTTACCTAAGACACCTGGGAGCCAGAAATCTTACTGATTGATAGGGGATCAAATACTTATTGCCGTCATTAAAATGCAAATCGATTGATAACTTTGTTGAAATGCGTTTTTCTGGATATTTTTGTTATTCGGTCTCTCACTGTTAAAATAAACCTACCATTAAAATTATAGACTGATCATTTCTTTGTCAGTGGGCAAACGTACAAAATCAGCAGGGATCAAATACACACACACACATATATATATATATATATATATATATATATATATATATATATACACACACATACATATACACAGGCAGTCCCCGGGTTACAAACAAGTTAGGGACTGTAGGTTTGTTCTTAAGTTGAATTTGTTTGTAAGTCAGAACAGGTACATTTTTTTTTTTTTTAAGTGTAGCTCCAACCAAAAAAATAATTGTTAAGCTTTTTGGATAGCATAGGGAAGGGTTAACACCTCTGTAACATTTGTTTTGCTGTCTGTGTCCCTGTTCAGAAGATTTCACCTCACTTTCTGTCCCTATGACAATTAGATTTTGAAAATTTTGGGTTGTTGTAGAAACGAGGATTGGTGATAAAGCTTCAGTGGCAACACCTTTTTCCCATGATAACTCTTATGCCCCGTACACGCGGTCGGATTTTCCGACGGAAAATGTGTGATAGGACCTTGTTGTCGGAAATTCCGACCGTGTGTGGGCTCCATCACACATTTTCCATTGGATTTTCCGACACACAAAGTTTGAGAGCTTGCTATAAAATTTTCCGACAACAAAATCCGTTGTCGGAAATTCCGATCGTGTGTACACAAATCCGACGAACAAAGTGCCACGCATGCTCAGAATAAATAAAGAGATGAAAGCTATTGGCCACTGCCCCGTTTATAGTCCCGACGTACGTGTTTTACGTCACCGCGTTTAGAACGATCGGATTTTCCGATAACTTTGTGTGACCGTGTGTATGCAAGACAAGTTTGAGCCAACATCCGTCGGAAAAAATCCTAGGATTTTGTTGTCGGAATGTCCGAACAAAGTCCGACCGTGTGTACGGGGCATAACAGGGGTGAATTTCCCTTCCTAGGGGTAGATTTCCTCTCACTTCCTGTTGTCTCCCTCCGTTTGTAAGTAGGAGTCATTTGTAAGTCAGATGTTTGAAACCCGGGGACCGCCCGTATATACATACATACACATATATACACACATACACAGTATCTCACAAGAGTGAGTACACCCCTCACATTTTTGAAAATATTTTATCTTTTCATGTGACAACACTGAAGAAATGATATTTTGCTACAATGTAAAGTAGTGAGTGTACAGCTTGTATAACAGTGTAAATTTGCTGTCCCCTCAAAATAACTTAACACACAGCCATTAATGTCTAAACCGCTGGCAACAAAAGTGAGTACACCCCTAAGTGAAAATGTCCACATTGGGCCCAATTAGTCATTTTCCCTCCCCGGTGTCATGTGACTCGTTAGTGTTACAAGATCTCAGGTGTGAATGGGGAGCAGGTGTGTTAAATTTGGTGTGATCGCTCTCACTCTTTAATACTGGTCACTGGAAGTTCAACATGACACCTCATGGCAAAGAACTCTCTGAGGATCTGAAAAAAAAAAAAAGAATTGTTGCTCTACATCAGGGGTCTTCAAACTACGGTCCTCCAGTTGTTCATGAACTTCAATTCCCATCATGCCTAGTCATGTCTGTGAATGTCAGAGTTTTACAATGCCTCATGGGAAGTGTAGTTCTGCAACAGCTGGAGGGCCGTAGTAGTTTGAGGATCCCTGCTCTACATGAAGATGGCCTAGGCTATAAGAAGATTGCCCAGACCCTGAAACTGAGCTGCAGCACGGTGGCCAAGACCATACAGAGGTTTAAACAGGACAGGTTTCACTCAGAACAGGACTCATCATGGTCGACCAAAGAAGTTGAGTGCACATGCTCAGCGTCATATCCAGAGGTTGTCTTTGGGAAATAGACATATAAGTGCTGCCAGCATTGCTGCAGAGGTTGAAGGGGTGGGGGGTCAGCCTGTCAGTGCTCAGACCATACGCCGCACGCTGCATCAAATTGGTCCGCAAGGCTGTTGTCCCAGAAGGAAGCCTCTTCTAAAGATGATGTACAAGAAAGCCTGCAAACAGTTAGCTGAAGACGAGCAGATTAAGGACATGGATTACTGGAACCGTGTCCTGTCTGATGAGACCAAGATAAACTTATTTGGTTCAGATGGTGTCCAGCGTGTGTGGTGGCAACCAGGTGAGGAGTACAAAGACTAGTGTGTCTTGCCTACTGTCAAGCATGGTGGTGGGAGTGTCATGGTCTGGGGGCTGCATGAGTGCTGCCGGCACTGGGGAGCTACAGTTCATTGAGGGAACCATGAATGCCAACATGTACTGTGACATACTGAAGCAGAGCATGATCCCCCCCCCTCGGAGACTGGGCCGCAGGGCAGTATTCCAACATAACAACCCCAAACACACCTCCAAGATGACCACTGCCTTGCTAAAGAAGCTGTGGGTAAAAGTAATGGACTGGTCAAGCATGTCTCCAGACCTAAACCCTATTGAGCATCTGTGAGACATCCTCAAACAGAAGGTGGAGGAGCATAAGGTCTCTAACATCCACCAGCTCCGTGATGTCATCATGGAGGAGTGGAAGAGGACTCCAGTGGTAACCTGTGAAGCTCTGGTGAACTCCATGCCTAAGAGGGTTAAGGCAGTGCTGGAAAATAATGGTGGCCACACAAGATATTGACACTTTGGGCCCAATTTGGACATTTTCACTTAGGGGTGTACTCACTTTTTTTGCTGCCAGCGGTTTAGACATTAATGGCTGTGTGTTGAGTTATTTTGAAGGGACAGCAAATTTACACTGTTATACAAGCTGTACACTCACTACTTTACATTGTAACAAAGTGTCATTTCTTCATTGTTGTCACATGAAAAGATATAACAAAATATTTACAAAAATGTGGGGGATATATATAGATATATATATATAATTATATATATACACACACAGATAGATAGATAGATAGATAGATAGATAGATAGATAGATAGATAGATAGATAGATAGATAGGTAGATAGGTAGATAGGTAGATAGGTAGATAGATAAGATACATACAGTGGCGACGGAAAGTATTCAGGCCCCTTAAATTTTTAAATTTTTCACTCTTTGTTATATTGCAGCCATTTACTAAACTCCATGCGGGCTTTCATGTGTCTTGCACTGAGGAGAAGCTTCCGTCTGGCCACTCTGCCATAAAGCCCCGACTGGTGGAGGGCTGCAGTGATGGTTGACTTTCTACAACTTTCTCCCATCTCCCGACTGCATCTCTGGAGCTCAGCCACAGTGATCTTTGGGTTCTTCTTTACCTCTCTCACCAAGGCTCTTCTCCCCCGATAGCTCAGTTTGGCCGGACGGCCAGCTCTAGGAAGGGTTCTGGTCATCCCAAACGTCTTCCATTTAAGGATTATGGAGGCCACTGTGCTCTTAGGAACCTTAGGTGCAGCAGAATTTTTTTTGTAACCTTGGCCAGATCTGTGCCTTGCCACAATTCTGTCTCTGAGCTCTTCAGGCAATTCCTTTGATTTCATGATTCTCATTTGCTCTGACATGCACTGTGAGCTGTAAGGTCTTATATAGACAGGTGTGTGGATTTCCTAATCAAGTCCAATCAGTATAATCAAACACAGCTGGACTCAAATGAAGGCGTAGAACCATCTCAAGGATGATCAGAAGAAATGGACAGCACCTGAGTTAAATATATGAGTGTCACAGCAAAGGGTCTGAATATTTAGGGCCATGTGATATTTCAGATTTTCTTTTTTAATAAATCTGCAAAAATGACAACAATTCTGTGTTTTTCTGTCAATATGGTGTGCTGTGTGTACATTAATGAGGAAAAAAATGAACTGAAATGATTTTAACAAATGGCTGCAATATAACAAAGAGTGAAAAATTTAAGGGGGTCTGAATACTTTCTGTCCCCACTGAATATGTGTGTATATCTACACACACTTCTGCTTTGTGTGTGTGTATATATATACATACATACATATATATACACACACACACATATACACATCTAAGTTGAGATAGAACTTTTGAATACATTGGGCTTTATGACAACCTATGCTGAGTGGTTGTTTTTGACCATCATGTACACAAAACTAAAATTTCCATCCAAAGCAGAAGGAAGTCAGACGCCCTGTACACACGATTGGACATTCCGACAACAAAATCCATAGGATTTTTTCCGACGGATGTTGGCTCAAATTCGTCTTGCATACACACGGTCACACAAATCTTGTCGGAAATTCCGATCGGCAAGAACGCGGTGACGTACAACACGTACGACGAGCTGAGAAAAATGAAGTTCAATAGCCAGTGCGGCTCTTCTGCTTGATTCTGAGCATGCGTGGCACTTTGTGTGTCGGAATTGTCTACACACGATCAGAATTTACGCTAACGGATTTTTTTGTCGGAAAATTTTAGAGCCAGCTCTCAAACTTAGTGTGTCGGAAATTCCGATGGAAAAAGTCAGATGGAGCCCACACACGGTCGGAATTTCCAACAAGCAGCACATTTTCTGTCGGAAAGTCCGATCGCGTGTACAGGGCATAAGGTCCCTTTCACACTACCGCAACTTCGGGCGATTTTGATGCAATTTTTGCCGCGATTTCAGGGAATGCCTGTGTAACTCGCATCAAAGTCGGACCAAAGTAGTGCAGGGACTATATGAAGCCGTACTAATATCAATTGGTTGTCACTGGAAATCATGGGGAACGCCTTGTCATACAATTTTGCAGTCACAAGTCGTAGGACAAGTCGTACAAGTGTGAAAGGGGCCTAACAATGACTTTCTATGTACAAACTGGACTTCCTGAATACAATGGCCTAATAATACAACACAAACACATTATTACCATAAAGCCTTATACAGTCATCACCCTTCAATGAAGGTGTCCGTGTACCAAGAAAACATCAGGCAAGCTGGAGCAGATGCAAAAAACGCCACTAATGTGGTTTCATGACCCAAGTATTACTGCAAATAATTCAAGATTCCAAATTTCCACTTCCAAAAGGGGAAAATCATGTCAATCTAAACAAGGCCCCAAACCTAATACTTAAATCCAACCCTAAAACCTAAAGAAGAACTAAAGGCAAAACCTTTATTTCATTTTGAAAAGTAAGGGAAAGTTATAACAGCTTGCTCTTTTGAAAAACAGACTTACTATTTTCATCTGTTAAACCAGCCAACAAGTCTGCTGTTTTTTTCTAAAGCACAAGCTCTCCAACAGAATACATCAGTTTATATAGATGAGACAAACCATTTAACACTGGCAGCTGGAATGCTTACAATGACCAGCTTTTATTTATTGTTGCAAAACCGTTATCCCAAAAAGGAAAAAGCTGTTTGCTGTAAGTGATTATAAAGTGTGAGCTGGAGTTTGGCTTCAATTTGTCAGTGTATTTAATCCTGCTAATACATTTAACACTCCCCTTCCACCAGACGGACACCGCTGCCGTCTGCTGTGCTCGTTCCTCCAGAGTTGTCTCTCACTAATACAAGAGGTGTGTTACTGGCCAGATCACCAGGTAAAAACAGAGGGAAAAGAGCCAAAAACAGAAAAACTAAAGCAGCCACCACACCACATCGGATTGGTAAGCTGAAATATATTACATTTTTGGTTTTGGGTTGAACACCGCTTTAAAGTGGAGTTCCACCCTTTTTCACAACTCTTCAGCATCCCTCACTAAACTGTGCACTGTAAACAAATTGGATATATTTTTTTTTTTCTCAGCACCTACTGCATATCTGCTGTATTCATTTTTCACTTCCTCCTCCCTGCCCGTGGCTAATCGCATCATTTCCTGTTTGCAATGCCTTCTGGGAAGGGGCGGCAACTCTGACACTGCCGTTGCTATGAAATGAAAATCTGACCTGAAAACCTATTACACTGCTTGTGCTGCACTGAGCATGTGCGAGATCTGCAAGGATGAGATCCAGGAAGAAATACAGTCTAGCTTCAGATGCCCACACTTAAGATGGCCACAGCCTGCTGTAAGTTTATAAAATAACAAACTACTGCTATAAACTAACAAAGCAGACCTTAGTTTACAGACTAACTTTACTAGAATACATTAAGCTTGTGTATTATAGGGGTATCTTTATTTAAAAAGTATAATTTCGGCCGGAACACCACATTCATTGCAGTAATTGATATCTGCTTGGAGCTCAGCTCTACTGTACAGAAATTAGACAGAGAGGAGTTGCAGGGTCCTTCATAGAGTCCTCTGAGCTCAGGGCTTCCCTCTATCCACACTAAGTAGATCAGGCAGTGAATTAGGAGATCAGACATTTCCAGGGGTCAGCAGAGCAATTATAGGGTCAGACGATGTTATCACCTGGCTGACCCCAAAGCGCACGGCCCTGGCAGGTTATCCGGGGAGAATTGATGAATCTTCAAGGCAAAGCTTGGTCAAAACACATGGCCAATCTTCACCATGAGAGCAAATCAAAGAACAAAGCCAGGGCACAGGACCTGAGTGTTATGGATCATCCACCAATCACCAGCTATGGAAGATTCACCGTACTTCAAAGGGAATCAGCCTTGGCAATGGTCACCTAGAAGAAGAGGTCACCCAGGTGAGATGGGACATCAGGTTCTAAAGTGACCACCACAGATCAACCAACACACTCACATCCTACATGGGCTGGGGACAGATTGAGGTTGATTTTTGCCCCTTTCACACTGCCGCGACTTGAAAGTTGTGCGATTTTGCCGCGATTTCAGGGAATACCTGTGTAAACTTGAGGTCTATGGACTTCGACTCGCATCAAAGTCGGACCAAAGTAGTACAGGGACTACTTTGAAGTCGGTACGACTTGAAGTCACACAGATATGACTGGTACTCCTTGGAAATCATGGGGTATGACTTGTCATGCGACCTTGCAGTCCAAAGTCGTAGGACAAGTCGCACGAGGGTGAAAGGGGCCTTACTAAAACCGGAGTGTGCAAAATCTGGTGCAGCTCTGCATAGAAACCAAGCTACACCAGATGGAGTGCTCCAGTTTTAGTAAATCTCCCCCAATGGCACTGCTCTCTGCACCAACAGAATAATTAACTCTGCCAAACAAATTGTATTTGTCCTGTATTGGTTCCCCCGATATTAGTTTATTAGACTGCCACAGCAAATTACATCAAAATAAATCTTAATCGCATAGTTTACTCATTAAAAAAAAAAAAGCGTATGTTAGAATATTTCTAACAATCTAACTTGCCACTTGCCGGAGAGATCAGCAGCGGTGGAAACGATCCCATCCACTGATGGGCAGGAAGTTAACGGAGGGCAAGATGGCCCCCCCCACTCGACTATGCCCTTGGAAGACCAGAGTGGCATCAACCGTCACTTCTGCCCTCCGGCCTTAAAGGGACCATTTTTTATGTGTAAAAATAAAATTACTATTTATTTCTTTTGAGTGCAAATGTGAGTTCTGAGGTCTTTTTGACCCCAGATCCCACATTAAAGAGGACCTGTCCTGCTTATTTCTATTACAAGGGGTGTTTACAATAAAAGTGATCAAAAATTCTTTTTTAAAAAGGGACAATGTAAAAAAAAAAAAAAAAAAAAAAAAAAGAAAAGAGCCTCATCCCCTTTATTCGTGTAAAACCTTTATCCCAGGGATAGGCAATTAGCGGATCTCCAGCTGTTGCAGAACTACAAGTCCCATGAGGCATAGCAAGACTCTGACAGCCACAAACATGACAGGCAGAGGCATGATGGGAATTGTAGTTTTGCAACAGCTGGAGGTCCGCTAATTGCCTATCCCTGTATCCCTATTGCCTATCCCTGTAATTGATTCTAAATTGTGAGCTGGAGTTTGATAGTGTATCTAAATCTGCTAGTGCATCTAACACCCCCTCCCCCCCAGACTGCCAATTCTGTCAAAGGTGTCCAAAGGCGTCTCCTGTGCTCCTTCATCTAGAGTAGGGGCACTCTAATACAGGAGGTGTGTTATTGGCCAGATCACCAGGTGAAAACAGAGGGGGGGAAAAAGCCTAAAACTAATGCAGCCACCACATCTAATACTTGGTAAGCTGCAATATATTACATTTTTGGTTTGGGGTTTAACACCTTGCCACCCGGCCTACAGCAGATTGACAGGTGTTGGTTTTACCGATCTGGCTGGTCATCATACAACCGTCCTTCAGAACAGGCCACGCAAAGTGGAGAACGGTGAGGGACACACCGCATCACCGATCACAGTAAAGAGCTGTCTTTATCATGTGATTAGCTGTGTCCAATCACAGCTGATCACAGTGTAAATGTACCAGCATTCTTCAGTGGGGACATCTGCAATGATAATCAGAGCTCTGATCATCAGCGCCGCCATTTAGTGCCCATCAGCGTCACCCCATCAGGGCCCAGCAGCTTCACCCCATCAGTGCCCATCAGCTCCACCCCATCAGCGCCACTCCATCAGCGCCACCCCATCAGCGCACATCAGTAAAAGGAGAAAATTACCTTTTTACAAAATTTGGTAACAGAAACTAAGAATTTATTTTTTTCTTTCAGAATTTTTGGTCTTTTTTTCAACTGTTTAGCAAAAAATAAAAAACCCAGAGGGAATTAAATACCACCAAAAGAAAGCTCTATCTCAAAAGAATGATAAAATTTCATTTGGATACAGTGTTGCATGACCGCACAATTGTCTTTCAAAATGCGACAGCGATGAATGCTGAAAATTGGCCTGGGCAGGAAGGGGGTAAAAGTGCCTGGCATTGACGCGGTTAATATCACTTTAATCATATAGGATGCTGCTTTTCTGGTTATCCAATGAAGATTTAGCTGAAGTATGAATATCTAACAGATGTGGAAGAGTACGGATCATGGAGGATTATATTAGTAAACTTTACATTGTATTCAGCCTGGAAGCAGAAGATAGAATTACATTTAAACATGACACTTAACAATCACCCAGACATTGGAGAAGAACGTTCGGTAAACACACCTGAGCGCACACTTCTTCCGGAGGGCAAAGCCGGCATTCTCTTAACATGCAAAGCCTGATCCGGCCGGTACCTGGGGCCTTATATAATGGTATATGGGACCTCTGATCACATGACAGTGACAACGCTGCCATCGTCGCACAGGAAGGGCTCAAACCGCAGAGTGTTATAAATATCCTAGAACAGGTTATATCCGAGGATCCAGGCAGGAAGATCACACCGCAGACCTGACATCATCCAACTTCACAAATAGGTGTCAGGGGGGCGTCAGATGATGGATGGGGAGGATAGCAGGAGGCACAGAGGTCTGGAGGAGAACTGGTGAGTTGGATATGTTTTTATACCTGAATACAGAGTGCCAATCACTGAACAAAGCAACGCCAGAACCAACCTACAGACAACACACAGCCATGGGGTGGGCTTGGTGAGACGGGTTCTTCTGGGCACTGGATGGTTTGACCCAACTTGCTGCTTCCACCAAAACCAAGACAGGTACATGGAAACTTGACATGTGCCATTTGGTTCGTTCATATTCGTTGTTCAGAGGAAAATTTCCTTTGTTGGAGATTCAGATGTATCCGAATTTCCCAATGGATATAGTAACGAAACTGAATGAATCCGAAAAAGTTATGACAATATTTTTGGATTCATTAGGATTTGTTCGTTTCATCCAGATTCATTGAGAAGAGCTGGTTGTTAAAGAGTGGGCAGCAGCCACGTCCTTAACACCCATTACTAATCTGCTGTCAGCAGATTGTGAAAAAAAACAAGTGCTGGTTAAAAAAAATAAAACCAAACAGCATGAGCCCCCCCCCAAATCCATACCAGACCCCCTTAGGGTCTGGTATAGATTTTGAGGGGACCCCATGATAAAGTCCCCCCCCAAAAAAAATCCATACCAGACTCTTATCCGGGCAAGCAGGTCAGGAAAAGGGGGGGCAGTGATCGCCACCCTCTGGAACCATACCAGGTCACATGCCCTCAACATGGGGGAGGTGCTTTAGGGGTGGGGGGCTCTCCTCCCACAAAAAGCACCTCGTCCCCATGTTGAGGAGGACAAGGGCCTCTTCCCCACAACCCTGGCCAGTGGTTGTGGGAGTGCGAGGGTTGACTTGTCAGAATCTAGGAGCCCCATGTAACAAGGTGGCCCCCCAGATTCCACCCACCGCCCATGGGAATGAGTAGTAGATCCAATGTCAATCACAATGAATGCTGACCTGCACAAAAACAACATTTTAAAAAGCGGCGCCCACCAAAACACAACCACTCCTGTGTGACGTCACTCGCCAAATGACCGAGAACCATAGGTGGTGGAAGGAAAAGGAAATAAAATTATCTATGGGCTGCTGATGAGCTGCAATATATTACAATTTTATGGTAACACGATGTGTGATTCAGCAAACAATCGATTAGCCAAAACTTCTTTGGATTAGTTTAGATCGGATTCGATCAAGCTGAGTTGACCAGCCAGGGCAGAAAATGATCAATTGTTTACATCGATTGGCAGCACAGAGATGCTTTGGGTATGAATCGGATTGTATTTCAATTGATCAGGTTAGGAGATTACATGGTGGAAACAGAGATGTGATCAATAACTTGTATCTTCAAACTATTGATCATGTTATATTGAACAAAACAAAAATAGATAAAAGACAAGACCGGCTACATCCCAGTAAGTAGGACTATAGTGGGAACTTTTAACAATAAAAAAGTTCCCTCCCCTTTTTCTTGTATTGATCATGTTATATTGATCAGTTAGCTTGTTGAATACAGATCAATTATTCCCACTAGATAAGCCAATCGGAAAAGAATTTAAACAATTATTGAAGTGTATATGGTCACCTTTAGGTTCGGTTCACATATACAAACGTTTGCAGGCCGTGTTTGCTCGGGCACAGCAGCCTATTCATTTGAATGGCCTGCCGTGCCGGTGTTCTGCCGAGAAAGTTCCGCTCGGCGTATAAGTTCCCCCTCTACTGCGCCTGCGTAGTAGGTATCGGCGGAAATAGCCGAAGCAGAACAGCTGAAAATCAGCTGTACACGGCGCCTGTAAGAGGGCCCCTCGCGGGCTCGCTTCGCTCGCCACGCTTCGGGCACGGCCTCGCTGCGCTCGGCACTTTTAGATTCCCCCTCTAGGTCCACTTGGATGGTGGGGAAGGAACCTGGACCCAGAGCGCAGGCGCCGTGTACAGCTGATTGAAGCATTTGAGCTTCGGCTATCTCCGGCGGCTGAGAGTAGTATGTACTGCGCAGGCGCTGCGCCTGCGCAGTACAGGGGGGGAACTTATCCGCCGAGGGAACATTCTCGGCAAGACACCGGCATTTCTCACAGAAAAAGTTACTTGCACCTTTTTCGAAACGCCTCCTGCAGGGAATTTGCATGGTCATTTTGATGAGCCACATTTGGGTCGGCCGGTGACAAGCAGAACCCCAGACATGATCGAGCGTGTGCGACAAATGCTGACACGAGATCGGTGACTGCCTCTACCATCGATGGCGGAGGAATCTGGCATTAGCAAAGACACAATGCACACCATCGTCCGCGAAGATTTGGGTAAGCGGAAGATTGGTTCTCGGCTTGTGCCACACAAGCTGACAGACGAACAGAAATCAGAAAGGGATGGAAACCTCTGAAGATGTCCTTATGATGTGTGACCAGGATCCATCGTCAGAGGATGAGACCTGGTGGTGCTACCAGTTTGATTTGGAATCCAAGCGTTCACCACCTTCCCCACGACCCAAAAAGAGTCACCGGTAAAAGTCCAAGGTCAAGGCAATGTTGATCGCCTTCTTCCACAATGATGGCATCATCCAACAATGTGTGATAGCGGTTCTGTGATGGATTCCTAAAGAGGTCTTTGCTGACCGTTTCCAGAAGCTTTATGAATGTTGCCAAAAATGTGTTGTGAAGGATGCCGATTTTGAAGGCTAATAAAAGGCGATAAGTTTGTATCTTCTGTTATATTTGTTTTCTGATATCATTCACCAAACTTTTTAGACACACCTCGTATACATAGGGCGGTCAGCCCTGCAATGATGGTTCCTTCTCAGGTACTTCCTGTTATAGGGTGACAACGTGCTGTCTCTGTCCTCCTATTTTGTTCCTGCGTTGTCCCCCCTTCACAGAGGCTTCCAGTGGTAACTACGAGTGGTTCTTCTAATACCCATCAAACAGCTATTTGTCCCCATCAGCAAACCTGCCCCGAGAAATGCCCTACAGGCAAGCCATCACTGGAGTGGCTGCAAAGCGGCTTCAGGAGATCAGCTGCACTGAGATGCAATAAAGGATCTGATTAAAACCAAACACCGTAATTGTTTATGATACACAATGCTTAAGCAAATTAAATGCCATTCAGTTGGGGATTAGTTGAAATAATCCTATTGCTAAGCCAAATCATCCATAATTACACTTAATTCTCATTGAAGGGATCAATCCTGATTCAAGTCTTAGAACTTCCTTTTTAAAGAGAAATTCAACCAAAAACGTTCAACTTTGGTTGGTTGTCAGCATTTTAAGGACATGTTGACTTTGTGCATACGTTGTGGGCTTCAGTGCTAAGACCTCCACCAGCTTCCCCACCAACACCCAACACCCAAGGCAAGATAATGGGAGTTCCCATCCCCCCGATGACCTCTGGATAATGTGGGATGAACAAACAATTGAGAAGTCCAGCTGGGAAAGAGGAACTTTGGAGGAGTGTGAAGAGACAACACATGGAGGACTCCAGGAGATAAAGGACTGCTGAGGGCACATGGGGACACTAAAGCCTAGTACACACAATGAGATTATCAGACGATCGTCTGGTTTTTTGGATGCTAGCCTTTATTCGAAAACGAACAGGTTACTAAAGTAAGAAAATTCTCGTATGACAGAATAAAAATTCAGAAGTGATGTAATTTGTATTGTATTAAATCAGGACAAAAACGCTGCGGGTTATACGCAAATCGTACGATCTGGTATTGTACGAGAACATTTTGTGTGTTTGTTCCTTTGGAAAATGTCGAAAGCAGTGTACGAACGATCAGATTATTGTACGATCGATTTGAAATCAATATTTTTTTGTACAATATTCTGATTGCGCGGGGCCTTTTCACATAGGGTTGCCACCTCATCCCTTTAAACCCGAACACGTATGAATCACGCAGGTTCTGAAGGCTAATTTAATGCAGATAAGGCACCAAGTTTAATTACCACCTTAATCAGCCACAGAACCAGAAATGTGTGTTGCGTTTTAATGAAATTAGGTGGCAACACTAAGTTCACGCCACAAAAAAAAAAAAAAAACGCACTCCAGAACAGATTCTGCATGTGCATTTTTAATACTCTTTTTTTTGTATTCTGGTGCGTTTTTGATGCGTTTTCAGAAGCTTTTTTCTTTCCTTTTTTTTTTTTTTTCCCACTGTACTGGGGTCCGGCAGGGTTTTTGATGCCTTTTACCGCATTCTAGTAGTGTACTGCGCAGGAAAAATGTAGAAAATTCTTCTTTACTGGAACTGCAAGCATGGTGTGAACTATGCCATTGAAAACCATGTAACTTACTTTCTATGCGTTTTGGATGCAGGAAAAAAAAAAAAGCACTGGAACGCATGTGGTGTGAAAACTAGCCCACTCCATTCACACTTGTGTGACTTTGGAGTACAACTTTGGATGGGTGCGACTTTGATGCGACTTGTCCCTCTGCAAAGTTGGATCCACGGTTGCACAACTGTTGAATGTCAAACATTCAGGTACGACTTTCATGCAACTTTTGAGGAATAACACTGAGGCTCGGCTCACAAGCAGGAGTCCGATGCGTGCTGGTTCACAGTTTCAGGTCCGATTTCAGCCCGAATTTTGGGCTGAATTTGGACCTGAAAACGGACCAAAAGACGCACAGCGTTATTCTGCAAATCGCACCGGACCTGCTACGGAGATGTGTGAACTGGCTCCATAGAGAGACGGTCAAAATCTCCTGCTATTGAGAATTGGATGCGGGGATCCCATATCCAATTCACAATGGTGTGACCCCAGCCTGAAGTCTATGGCCATCAAGTTGCCTGAAAGTTGGACCAAAGTAGTGCATGACGTTTAAGTCGCACATATATGTATGAATGGTCATCATTGGAAAACAAAGTACGACTTCTCATGCAACTTTGATGTTCAGAGTCATGATAAGTCGCACACGTGTGAACGGGGTGTATGCACCACTCACACCTGTACAACGCCAAAGTTGCGTGACCTTGGAGTGTTACTTTAATGCGACTTTGAATAGGTGCGACTTGGATCTGACTTGTTCCTCTGCAAATTCGAACCCACTGTTGCAGGTAAAACATTCAGGATACGAATTTCATGCAACTTTTGGGGGTTAAACATTGAAGTCTGTGGCCCTCAAGTTGCACGAAAGTAGTGCATGAAGTTTAAGTCGCACATATATAAATGGTTATCATTGGAAAACATGGGGTCCGACTTCTCATGTGACTTTGATATCCAAAGTCACATGACAAGTCGCACAAGTGTGAGTGGAGTTGATGGCACCAGTCACACTTGTACGACTCCAAAGTTGCGCGAACTTGGGAGTGCAAATTTAATGCAACTTTGGATGGGTGCGACTTGTTGTCCCTCTGCAAAGTTGGACCCACGGTTGCATGTAGAACATTCAGGTACAGCTTTCATGCAACTTTTAAAAGAATAACATTGAAGTCTATGGTCCTCAAGTTGCATGAAAGTCGGACCAAAGCAGTGCATGAACTACTTTGAAGTCGCTATGGCTTTAAGTCGCACACATTTATGAATGGTTATCATTGGAATACATGGGGTGTGACTTGACATGCGACGTTAATGTCCAAAGTCACATGACTAGTCGCACAAACGTGAATGGGGTGCTGGATATACAATTCCTGATAAATTGAATCTCCCTCCATGGGTGGCCCCGACGACAACTTCACCCCTGAAAAACTTTGATTGAAAAATGGAAAGAGCTGGGTGGAAAGTTGTTGGCTGAACAGAACCTGCATCCAAATCAGAGGCAGTCTGATGTAAATGACGCATGACCCTTGGGCCCCGTTCACATAAGGAGCTTTGAAATCGCAGGCAGAAATCGCTGAGATTCCGCCTGTGATTCCAAATTGAGGCAGAACGTACGATGGACGCTTGGGTTGCATTATTCTTAATGGCGCCCAAAACGGGGTGCAATTTTACTGCGATTGTCGCATGACAATCTTGCAGAAATCGCAAAACACACAGTTAAAAACTACGCTAAGCTTGTCGCCCAAAAAAAAAAGAGCAGGAGCTACTTTTTGGGTGACAAGCGTGTGTAGGGCAGCCAATTGAAGTGAATAGGCTGCCCCGGGTGCGACATGCGTTTCCTTTTGTAAATCGTACTTTAGAAATCACAATTGGGAACGCTCATTGCTGCTCGGCGAGGTCTGAACGGGTCTGCGATCAGAATACAGATCTGGAAAGCTCCGGTTTTAAAATGCAGGAAAGAAATGAAGCCGTGCGGATGTCACAGAATACGATTCAGCGGGAGGATCTGTTCATCTGAATGCTGATTGTTTACCATCAATAATGACATAACCAGCAATATTTTAAAACAACGCAGCAATAGTGCGATCCGCAGTCCTGGAAATCGCATAATATTTATAGAAGAGACCGGCTGATGATACGCGGGGCGACTCTGCTGCTCACGATCCTGACATGGATCGCTATGAGCCTGCCAGTGTTTGTCTCTATGGTGCAGCGCCCTCTGTGGCAGGGGCAGTGAACTGTTGCCCCCATCGCTAGCGTTTGCTGCATGTGACCACAGAAGGATCAATTCCATGGGGACACAGGCAGCCTCTTTAGTGATCCCTCCGCTGCTGAATCCTCACTAGTGGCGGAATCATTAGCCTTAGGCTCCATTCACACCATGCTTTGACTGCACTTGTGGTGTGGCCCTGCCAGTTAAATTGTCGTTGGGCAATTGAAATAAAAAAAATAAAAAAAGAATAGGTGACAGAGGCAGCAAGTAGCACTTCGTAAACGTATGCCAGCAGTGGCTTTACTGCCCTCTGATAAGCAATCCACCATGGATCGCTTTTTAGAGGGCAGTAACCATTACCACCAGTGCAAAAGGACGCTATGAGAGGCTGACAGCTGCAGGACCAAGTGGTACTACCAGGCAGTGTGCCCAGGGATGAATGCCCGGAATGCAACCTGTCTGCGCTCCAAGCATTCATCCCTGGACACACACTGCCCTAAACCTTAAAGAGGAGCTCCCGCCCCCCCCCCCCCCCCCCTAAAAAATTAAAAGTCAGCAGCTACAAATACTGTAGTAATATAAGGAAACTTCCCATTCCAGGGATTCCGCGCCATCCTCACCCGAATCTTCGGCTTCGGGTGCAGGCGCCGGCATCTGAAGTAAGGGAAACAGGAAGGGGGTTCACAGCCAGTTTCCTACTGCGCATGCGTGAGTCGCACTGCACCTTGTGAACGGTCCCGTAGTCTTCTGGGACCTGTGTTTCCCCCAGAAGGCTGCAGAAGGAGGAGGGGGCTGAGTGCATCCGGTTGGACGTGGGAGCGGGGTACCTGGTCAAAAGCAGGTACCTGCTTCCCCTCTGCAAAAATGTGCCAAATGTGCCGGTGGAGGGGGGAGGGGAGGGTGCAAACAAGTGGAAATTCCCCTTTTGGGTGAAGTTCTGCTTTAAGCTGGCCATAAATGGCTCAAATCTCGGCCGGTCAACCAGGGACCAGCCGAGATTCAAACCATGTATGGGCAAGGCTGATTCCACCCAAGTTGATCTATTGACTGACATGTCGGATTTTACATGTGATTATTGCAAGCAGCAATAATCACTGTGTTCTCCCGGCAGGGGCGGGCGCCCCCCCGCCCCCCACAACCAGGAGAACACAATGGCTCTGCAGGAGTGACTTGATGGGGTAAAAAACAAAAAGAAAGCAAATAAAAAAAAAAAAAAAAAAGGCTAGTTTTTCCTGCAACCATGGAAGAAGAAAAAAAAAAATCGCAGCATCTACGGCTACCTTTAGTAGCGCTCAGTGCATGGTCCAGCCGCAGCAGCTGTCAGCCTCTCTCATAGGACTTTACAGACTGCATGCTGTGCACATAACACGCCGTTATTTACGTTTATAAAAACGCAGGTATGACATCACCAGTGTAAATTAGACCGAAGCTACACACAAAAAAAAAAAAGACGACAAAAATGTGACAATTCCTGGAAGAGGAGACACGAGGCTCCCACGTCGCACTGTGATTGTAATCGCAAATCTCTCATTTACACAAAACTTCTGCAACTCTGAATGACTTCCACCAGATCATCAAATACTTCCAGAGAGCCGGCGGTGGCGTCCGGCCCCAGGGCTGCTCCATACAAAACACCCGGCTCCCTCCCAGCCTTGCTACACTAAATCGCCCATTGTGTTGTGATGTCAGAGACTCGACACCATGACAAAGGACCCCCCCCCTCCCCCCCTGAGCGATGGGGCTCCATGTGCTGGGCCCACCGCTCTCCTCTCCTTCTATGGAGGAATAAAAAGGTACCTACCAGGCTTCCCCTCTTCCCCGTCCGCCTTCATGTTGTTGGATCTGGAGGAGAGCGACACCCTGCACTGCGCTCCTCCCACTCCTCCAGGAAGTGCTGTTACCTGTGCTGCCAGGAATGTGACCCTGTCGCAGGTTGCTGTACTGGAGGCATGATGTCAGTGGCAGGCCAGCCGAGGGACAGAGGACAGGCGGGGCTCCCATCCCCAGCAGAGCCCACACTTCATCCAGGCTGGAGGAGTTAACCCCGACGGCGCTGCCACTAAACCAACAGCAACTCAGCGTCTGCTTAGGATTTACATTACTCTGCTTCACTTAGCGACAATTTACTATTGTGACTTTTTTTTTTTTTTTTTTTTAATTTAATGTCAGGTTGAGTCAGAATACAGTTCTGAAAGTTTTTTTAAAATGTTCTAATTAGGGATGAGCCAATACCATTTTTTAAATTTTTTTTTTACAAATACTGATACTTTTTTTTTTTTAGAACTAGCCTTACCGATACTTACCGCTACTGTTTTGTTTTAACTTCAGCTGTCAATGATACAAAGCAATAAAAAGTTATTTACAAATGAAATAAATAGTTTTTTTGTTTTTTTAATTTAGCACCTTTTTCAATGTGAAATGTGTAAATACATGTTAATATATATGTGTACAACTATTCACTAACAAAGCAAACAAAAAAAAAAGTTTTGTTTATAAAATAGATGTGAACAAAAGAAAAATAAGCAGGAAAATAATTAAATGGAGGAGAAAAGGGAGTAAATGAAGGCTGATTAGAGTAAATTAAGAGTTATTAAAGCGGAGGTCCGGCCGTTATTTTTTTTTTTTAAAGTCACCAACTACAAACACTTTAGCTGCTGACTTTTAATAAGGGCACTTACCTGTCCAAGGAGCGCGCAATGTCGGCCCCCCGAAGGCTGATCCGTCCACCGGATCGGGTGCCGGTGTCTTGCCGAGAAAGTTCCCCCCGGCGGATAAGGACCCTCCTGTACTGCGCATGCGCTGCGCTTGCGCAGTATGGCCGCCAAAACACTCCGAAGTTGAACAGCTGATCGTCAGCTCTACGCGGCGCCTGCGCACTGTGTCCAGGTTCAAGCTCCACCATCCAAGTCCACATAGAGTTGGAATAAAACTATACCGAACGAGGCTGTGCCCGAAGCGTGGCGAGCGAAGCGAGACCGCGAGGGGCCCTGTTACAGGAGCCATGTACAGCTGACTCTCAGCTGTTCAGCTTCGGCTATTTTCGGCGTCTCATACTGCGCAAGCGCTGCGCAGTACAGGGGAGTCCTTATCCGCCGGGGGGGGAACTTTCTCGGCAGAACACCGGCCCTGCCATGCTAACGAAGGGAAACAGACAGAGTCGCGCAGCGCTTTGTGAATGGACACCTGTCTATTGGGTGACACACATGTCCCAGAAGACATCGCGCCCCATCTCCCAGGAAACAACGCGAGGGAGGACAAGAACCGCGGAGTAGGAAGTGGCAGATTAGGACGATCTGCCTAGCAACAGCCATTTCTGGCAAGTAAAAAAAAAATTTTTTTTCAAATGCTTTTTAATGTATTTTAAGGAGCGTGTTTATGTATGTTTTTTTTTTTTTTTTTTTTTTTTTTTTTTTTTTTTTAGGGTGGACCTCCGCTTTAAGGGGTTAAACAGAGGAACATTTGTTCATCCCTTTGATCTGCAGATGAAGAAACAGAAAGATACAAAAAGAAATAATGTTTCTTTTTATTTTAGTGTTTCAGGGCTGAGCAATGTTAATAAACATTGGCTGCTTTTTTTTTTTTGACAGCTCCAATGACCAGACTTCTTTAACACGGGGGGGGGGGATGGGGGGGAGACCCACTGACCGCTCAAAGAGCCGAGCCTGAAAGTATTGGTTTCAGGCATCGGTGCATTTGCACGAGTACCAATACTTGTGCAAATACTCGGTATCGGCACCGATACTAGTCGGTGTAACCCAAATTCTAATTACCCATTAAAAAGTTCTAAAGGTATTTAAATGTGATGTTGCATCATTAGTGCCCGATCGCACCACAGTGCCTGTTCTGTGCGCATTTCCTGCACCGCGTTCAAAAAAAGCACTGCAGTGTCAGGCTCCATTCACTCCTAGGCGCTTGGGATCGGCCCGAATCGCGGGATGCGATTGCGACGCTGGCTGTTACTTTTTAAAAGATCCCCCCCATCGCGGCAAAATCGCGCAAACAAACCGTGGGACGCATTCCGCCCAAAAGAAGCTCGGAACTTCTTTTGGGCGACAGACATTCTGTGATTTGGCTTGCGCAATTTGTCGTGCGACAATTGCAGCGCAAGTAAACACTTAGGTGTGAATGGAGCCTCAGGCTGGGTTCACACTTGTGTGATGTTAGACGTTGCATGTGATTTGCACCGCACTGCTGTGCAGATCACAGGCGATATCTGTGCGACGCAAATTCAGCCATACAGATTGTATGGCTGAATTTGCAACGTATTCACACCTAAAAGTGGTGCAGGACCCTTTTTTTTGGTTCGCACTGGAATTAGATCGCATGGGGGTTCAACCCCCATGTGATCCGAGTCCTGCATCATTTGACAGTTCACACTGCGATGTGCAAACCCATCTGGGGGTCTCATTAACTTTCTATTGACACCCGCAGTGGTTTGCATAGGACAGTGTGAATCGCCTGCGAGTCCTATGCGATGCAGGAACCGGCACTCAATGTTAAGTTAACAACACCACGAATGCAGGTTAAAAACGCAGTGGGGGAGATTGTCGTCTCACACATGTGAAAGGAGCAAAGTTGTGCAACTTGCTCTGCGGCATTACAGCGCGGCTTGCTCTGCGGCATTACAGCGCGGCTTGCTCTGCGGCATTACAGCGCGGCTTGCTCTGCGGCATTACAGCGCGGCTTGCTCTGCGGCATTACAGCGCGCCATCGATCTGATTTTACATTCTCTGGGCCAAAGTTGCATCAAAAATCGGACCAAAGTAGTGCAGGAACTTTTTCTGAGGTCACAGCGACTTCTGTAGTATCCGTAGGAAAGGCTCTTACACCTGGGCATTTTGCAGACTTACCACAATTCTGCCCGCAATTTCAAAACGCTCAGGTGTGAATGACAAATCGCACAAGGCACATTGTGGATGCCATTCGTTTGAATGGCACCTAAAAACGCAGTGCGGTTCTGCCACGATTGCCGCACGATAAATCGGGGTGCAACGGCGGCAAACTGCATCGCATAAAGCTTTTTACCCAAAAGATGCGATTTGTCATTCACACCCGGGCATTTTGAAATCGAAATTTGCCGCAGAATAGCGGCAAATCTGTAAAACGCCCAGGTGTGAATGCAGCCTCAGATATAGATTGAATTTCACATGCCCTGCGACTTGGGTTCTCACAAGTCGGATCCTAAGACGCAGAAGTGTAAAAGGAGCCTAGGCTCTATTCACACTTGTGCAACTTGTCATGCGACTCTGGACAGTCGCATGACAAGTCGCACCCCACAGATTTCAATGAAAGCCGTTCAAATCAACAAGAAAAACAAGCTGACCGGTGCAGGGCAGGCACAGCTCCACTGCATGGGGAAACTTCCCAGAGTTGGGCTTTAAGTAGTAGACATGTATAGATTATTATTGGAGAATCAGACGATCGTTAAGTGTCACTTTAGGCAGGGATTCTACTCCCTCCGACCGATGGCCTCTAGATCAATCAAAATATGGAACAGCATCAACGTATTAATGTGAAAGTCACTTTTAGCAAATAACTAACTGAGAATATTCTACAGAAATCCTTTTCAAAGTTGAACTCTGCTTCTGACTTCGACTGCATTTCCCTTCTAATTGTCGAAGCAGAGAGACGAGCGGAGGTCGTTTATTCATCACACCGCCAAATACCGCCACGGCGGTTTCTAAATCATTTTTTGTGCGCAAGTGGGTGGCTGGTATTGTGCAAGCGAGCGTTTAGGAATGAAAACCAAAGTCTAATTAAACATAAACACCCCACGCCGTTCACACTGCGCCTTTATTTTTCAAATGACACCATTTCCCCCAAATGGCTGTGACTGGGTAATGGTTGGTTAAAGCGCGCCGAGCTCACGGAAAACCCCGGGCCAAATGTGAAGATTTTCTACATGAAAAATCATTGAGCAGCTAGGAATGCCAGCACACATCCAGATGAGCCGCTAAAAGGCTGCCAGGTTATGTGGTGCCAACAAAAACAAGAGGTACGGAGAGATTACACCAAGACTCCACTACGGGAGGCAGAGAAGATAAAGAGGAACTCTGCTGGGACAAGGAGGACAACCGATCGTTTCCACGTGACACAAATCAATTGTAAACTAGACTTTTACCTCTTTTTACTTGTAATGGGGAAGAGGCCAAAGTGAGATTCAGGAGCCGAAATCTTAATACGTTCTGTGTCTTTGTCCAATTCCTTCTACTTAAAGGAGAACTCTAGGCAAACTGAACAAATACCACTCAATACCCAGCTAAAGTCTATGTCACCCGAAATAGTTTGATTTAGACCCCTTTCACACTGAGGTGGTTTGCAGGCGGTATTGCGCTAAAAATACCGCCTGCAAACCGCCCTTAAACAGCCTCCGCTGCTTGTTCAGTGTGAAAGCCCGAGGTTAAAACCGCCCCGCTAGCGGCCGAATACCGCTGCAAGAACGACGGTACAGCAGCGCTAAAAATAGCGCTGTTGTACCGCCGACGCCCCCACCGCCCCAGTGTGAAAGGGGCCTTTGTGTTTACATATGTGTATCCTATAATTCATGGACTCGATCATTTTCATGTACCTCTTCCATCTGAAGTACCTGGTTGCTCCTGACAGTCACCTTTCTTCCTTGTTCTAAATCAGTGGTCTTCAAACTGTGACCCTTTGCTTACCATTATCTGGTTCTTGGGGCACTATTCCTCCAACTGACACCAATGATGGGGCACTATTCCTTCAACTGACACCAATGATGGGGCACTATTCCTTCAACTGACACCAATGATGGGGCACTATTCCTTCAACTGACACCAATGATGGGGCACTATTCCTCCAACTGACACCAATGATGGGGGCACTATTCCTTCAACTGACACCAATGATGGGGCACTATTCCTCCAACTGACACCAATGATGGGGCACTATTCCTTCAACTGACACCAATGATGAGGCACCATTCCACCAACTGACACCAATGATGGGGCACTATTCCTCCAACTGACACCAATGATGGGGGCACTATTCCTTCAACTGACACCAATGATGGGGCACTATTCCTCCAACTGACACCAATGATGGGGGCACTGTTCCTTCAACTGACACCAATGATGAGGCACCATTCCACCAACTGAAACCAATGATGGGGCTCCATTCCACCAAGTGACAAGAATGATGGGGCACCATTCTTCCAATTACTAATAACAATGGGGCACTATTCCTCCCATTGAAACCAATGATGGGCCACTGATGCCGGGGCATTTTCTACTCCCATTGCCACCCCCCCCCCCCCCCCCCAAAGTCTGAAGTAAACTGGCCCGGTGCTTAGAAAGCAGCACACGAACTGGTCTGTTGGTCAGGTTTCATCCTTTGGTTGAAACCTGACCAACAGACCAGTCTGGCCATTCAGAGCTACAGGACACTGTGCAGACACACAGCATGCCTAGATTGGGTAGTTTGCTTAGCCATCGTGCCCCCCCCCCCCCCCCAACCAAATCACTGCTTGCCTCTGGCACACACTCCCCTGCTCATGCACAGCCTGCCTCTTGAACATGACCCCTGCTCAAGCACAGCCTCTTGCGAAACAGACAATGGAATACAGGCATGCTGTGTGTCTGCATAGTGTCCTGTAACCCCCGCCCCTACTATCAGGAGAAGAGATGCATGGTCACATGACTGAACTTGTTAGCCTTGTAAAAAAGGGAAGATCGATCATTTCTGAAACGAAACGGTTATGATGCCTGCTTAGCTATAACTGACTTAGAATGTGTCTATAACAGTGGATTTCCAAACTGCAGCCCTTTGCTTGCTTTTAACAGGCCCTTGGGACACCATTTGATCCACCGATACCAACGATGGGGCAAAATGCCTCCCAATAATACCAACGATGGGGCACAATTCCACCTAATGACACCAAAAGGGGGCATAGTTTTCTCATACTGACGTTGGGACCTTTTCTACTCTACAGTCTGGCCCCCCTAAAGGACCGTACACTGGCCCTTTTTTTTTGAGAATTTGGAGACCAGCGGTCTACCACATTGGATGTTCTTTACTACTTTAAATACATTTACTGATGTTTTGATAAATTCTTAAATGCAGATAGTAGAAGTCCATACTGATATCAGCTTCCTGTAACCCTCTGTAAAGCACCAGCAGGGTGAACCAATCGGGACACTGCGCAGTCTAAGCCTATGAATATTTTTTTTTATAGAAATGAGCAGAGGCATGACCTCATCAGGATGCTGCTACTCCTTCACTGTAACCATCTGCAGACTGGAGGAGAGGCGGACATAGAAGCAGACCCACCAAAGTTCATCTCCATGATACCAGGAGAAGGATGTTGAAGTCCGCATGTAGGGGACTACGATTGATGTCTGGAGTTCAGCTTTATGGCTGAACTTCAGAAAAAAAAAAAAAAAAAAAACTGTTGTGCTTTGTACTCCTAGATCTATGCGGTGACCCAGCACGATTCAACTCCTGTACCTTCCTTCTGTGCAGGAGCTTCCTGTAATAAAGACCGGTCACTGCTGCTCTCTCTGCTTGTGCAGGGTGACTGGTCTTGTCTCCGCCCCCTTCTTGTAGTTTTCTGAACGCAGCCCATAGTGGGTGGAGCTTGCTGGGCCCCTCCCACAGCTCTGCTCTCTGCACTGACTATGTACAACACAGTGATGCTGTCACTGCTACTTTTACAAGGTAATAGCTTGGTTTGCAAATGCATTTGGTGCACACAAAGTAAACCTATACATATAATTAACATATACTTAACATATACACACACAGTATATAGAAGAATATATGGTAATGAAATTTTTGTTCAGCTTTAAGGATGCTGGCTAAAAGTACAGCAGAAAAGCAGAAAGACGAAGTGGAAAAAAAAAAAAAGAAGAAGGATGTTCTGCAATGTTCTTCCTTGTGAAAAACAATCTCACTCTGTAAATAGTCTGTCAACGATTGGGGAAAAGAGAAACAGCCAGATCAGAAGTTCTCAGAGTTGGATGAGCGTGCTTCTGTAAAACCCAGAACTTTAAATGGAGAATTTCCCACTTTCGCCGTGTCATTGCACACTGAGAATAGTATTCTTAGTTCATGGAATCTTCTGATCCTCCTCTATTTTGGGACTTTGAAAGGGAACCCAGTCAAAAAAAAAAAAGGGTGCTGCCTAAAAGTGGTTGTAAACTCTCCCCCACAACTTTGTCCTGTGTGAATCAGCATAAAAAAACCCTTTGTTAAAAAACGAACACTGCTTGTAGATATCTCCTTACTTGCATAGTATTGTTGTAATCCTATATGTTCTTTAGAATGATGTCAATGAGCATGCCCAGATCTCCCCTGATTTATGGCACACTCTGTGTGCTTGTCTGTCTATTATCAGGACTTCCTACTGTACAACACTGAAAACCCACCACACTGCATAATCACTCAGAGCTTCCTACTACACCCCATGTGACATCACATGGAGTGGGAAAAAAAGGCATCAGACAGCATTGCTGCAGTCTTATCAGCTAAAGCTGATAAGACTGACATAGGCAAACACTAGATAATCGGCACAAGTAAATACTATGAAATAAAACAAGTCAGCTATGAGCAGTGAAGCAGGGTTGCCACAGAAACGTTGGATTGAGAAGGAGGCTTGGTTAACAGCACAGGATGTGCTCAAGGTAAGGGCGGAAATACACTCTACTGTGGACGCAGAAAACAATACTTAATATGGCGCTCCCTTACCCCTGGAAACAAGTTTTTTAAAAGTTTCTTTAAGCAGTAAGTAATTTGAGATTTGGGCTGGATTACAGTAGCTATAGTTTGATAATTACTTTTTATAATGGACTAAATGAAAAGAAACATCAGAGTGGGAGAGTTTACTTCCTCTTAAAGCTGCCCATAGATGGATCAGCAGGGATCTGACAAAACAGAAGTCTAACGATCAACCTCTATTGAACAAGAATGTTGGAAGACTTGATGATCAAGAACTGTAGCCACTGATCAGTGTATTCTGACAGTGAAAGAGCCCTCTGAAAATCACGCAAATGTGCTAAAACCCAAAAAATAGAAACAAGCTACAAACACAAAAAGAAGATATTCTCTTCAGTATCAAAAACAAGAACCAGGGACAAAATACAGGCTTACCGGACTCTGATGACCCCCTTATTCAGAACAGTCTCCAAAAGCTTAGGTCAAAATATTAAAGCTTAAAGCTGGATTCACACTATTGCGGGTGGGTTGTGGGTTTTTCCCCGCATCCAATTCGCATGTTAGGAGTCTGTGACTGGCTCTCTATGGAGGCGGTTCAAACATCTGCGGAGCGAATTGCACAGAAGTTCTGTGCGTCTTCTGGTCCATTTCAGGTCCGAATTCAGCCAAAAATTCGGAGCAAAAATCGGACGTGAAATGGTGAACGCACCGGACCCCTGGTGTGAGGCGCCCTGTACGGCAGTGCGAACCCAGCCTCAATGGCGTCTCTCCATATACATCTCAGGATCGCTAGCAAACACCGCTCACCAGCCACGTTCGATCTTCCAGCAGCACAAACTCAAGCAAGCTTACAGACACTCCTAATAGAGTAAAATACCATCTAGTGTGTTTATTTATCAGATAATTGCACTAACAGGTGTATAAAAACAAAGTGCATTAAAAATAAAAAAAAAAAACACCAAAGCCTGCAAACAGTGGCTACTTCCAGTACACGATGACGTCAGCAGGAGGCTCCGCCCAACACATTTTGTCATCAAAAGACGTCTTCAAAAGACTGCTGTCAGTGCCACAGTGGGGAGGATTACTCCATCCACCTTGCTTATGTGGATGGGGGGGGGAATCAACATTGACTTGACCCCACTAACAATTAGAAAAAATCATAGTTCTTAAAATATATGTATGGCCAGCTTTATAGATCATTACCAATCACAGTACTTCCCCTGACAATGCCTTTATCTGCTTTTCTCCAGGAGGATGGCACCATCTTTGTTCACCCATCACCAAGGTTCATTACCCATTCCTGGATTGAGAAGTTGGTCATAGATGGATCGTAACTCTGCCGAATTCCGATTAATCTATGGCCGCTTCTGCTTGATTGAAGTTAATCTAACGATCAACTTCTGTTAAACGGAAATGCTGCAAAACTTTTGAAGATCAGCCACTGCAGCCGCTGATCAGTGTATTTGGACAACTGAAGAGGCCCGCTGGCAGAATACAATGGCACAATGCGGAGGATTCCTCCATCCACCGTGTTTGTGTGGAATCTATACTATTCCGCTGGCTGAAGGAAAGACCCTGGAAAAGGGAAAAGCCCATAAGAAGATCTATGACAGCCTCAACCTGGGCTCCAAAGAGGCCCCGCCCCGACGCGTTTCACTTCGCTCATGGAGCTTAGTCATGGGGATGTGCGATCTCCAGGACTTTTCCATTACATGTCTAGAGCTGGGATGAGCGCTGTCCTTGTCTGTACTGCAAGCGGTTTCTACATAAGAAGACCTGGTGGAGCCTTGAGCAGTAGACATGTGCAATACGTTTAGTTCCAAATTGGAATGAAAACCCGTTTAACGAACTTTTCCGAATATTCGAAAATCCGTAAATGTGAAAAAAAAAATGCGTAAACGTGAGAAAAAAAAAATTGGAAATTCAGAAATTCGAAACCCTAAAAAACTGAAATAACTAATAACCTAACTATTACTCGCTATTAAATTATAGGTATTGGTAATTCCTTTCAAATTTGGCTGTTAGCGAACGTAATGAGTACGAATTTATCCGAAGTTACAAATGATCTGAAATAACGAATGCCGTATCTAAACGAATGGAACGCAACAAATTAATAATAAGAAAATTACAATAATAAAAACATATTAATTTGCTCCATTCCATTTGTTTAGATGTGGCATTTGTTATTTCAGATAATTCGTAACTTAGGATAAATCCGTATTCGTTACGTTCGCTAACAGCCAAATTTGAAAGGAAATACCAATACCTATAATTTAATATTTAAGTTATTAGTTATTTCCGATTTTCGAATTTT
This sequence comes from Aquarana catesbeiana, assembly GCF_042186555.1. NCBI lineage: Eukaryota > Metazoa > Chordata > Amphibia > Anura > Ranidae > Aquarana > Aquarana catesbeiana. Next base: position 223,645,117 of record NC_133333.1, on the reverse strand, counting down.
TAAGTTTTTTTTTTTTTTTTAATTTCGGGTTTTTTTCGCATTTCGGAATTTACGTTTTTTTTTTGCATTTTGGAATTTCTGATTTTTTTTCGCATTTCAGAATTTACGATTTTTTTTCGCATTTCAGAATTTACAATTTTTTTTCGCATTTCAGAATTTACGATTTTTTTTCGCATTTCAGAATTTACGAATTTTTCGGAATTTCTCATTTTTTTCGCATTTCGGTATTTGCGATTTTTTTTCGCATTTTACGAATTGCGATCATAACTAATGACTCAAAAAAAAAAAAAAAAAAAGAATAAAACGAAAACTAACAAATTTTTCGGCAGTGCACAGGTCTATCGAGCAGCACCTGTCAATTTAGTTTGGGTCACAGATCAGCCCCCTGCCTACGACAAGAGCTATACACTAAAGAGTAAAGCGGAGATTGAGGAAATGCTTCTTCCTGGCTGCAGCAGAGTTATGATATTCTTTGAAGGCTGCCCCTCTCAGACTAAGGGCTCTTTCAGACATGCGGACCTTTCAGATCCACCTGTCAGTTTTTTAGGCGGACCTGAACGGACGCTCCATGCAGGTCTATGGAGCGATGGATGTAAGCGGTGACATGTCCGCTGACACCCTATTTTCTATCTGTCTGGTGGATCGGTTTGGATGAAAATGCGCAGGCGGTCCGTTTTCATCCGATCCCCCATAGAGGGGAGAGAGCAGAGACGGACCTGTCATCCACCTGCTCAGCGGGGATCAACGGAGCGATCTCTGCCGAACAAGCGGAGTCCGTCAAAACGGACCTGTGTGTGTGAAAGGGGGCTAAACAAAGTCACTTTCCTGGAGTTCAAAGTACCCATAAAAAACATTGATCGGTCTCACACTGTAGGTTCACTTTAAAGCTGAAAATCTCCGTTCAAATCGCATTGACGGAACGGTTTGCTGCAGGAATGAGAGAGGAATAAAAGAGCCGTACATTACACAGAGGACGGAAGAACCCATGGCGTCATATGAACACACATCTCTGGTTGTGACATGACACCACCGACAAGGGTGACATCCCCGGCCCTCCTGTCCCATCTCATAGTCCTCAGACTCTACTTCATATTGGTTTGGAAAGCAGACGCCTGCGGCTCTCTGCGAACAAAGGAAGCCGAACGATGTGTGTTTGCTTGTTTGGAATGTAAACAATGAAAAGCGTCCTTTCCTGCTGAGTAAGAAAGCTCTTTGAACGCGTCGCACAATCACCAGCGAGGTCCTCCCCCACTTCCAGGTAGGAATCTTCCAGCTGAAAGGGAAGATTTAAAGGGAATCTAAACCAGAGGACAAAAATGGAATATATTACAGCTTACTAATCCTTAGACATCCGTTTTATTTCATTCTAGTCTTTTCCTTCATTTTCACCTCGTGGTGATCCTGCCAGTAACACACTTCCTGTGCTGGGGTGACAACGCTCACTCCCCACACTGTATCTATGGAGGAGCTGCGTTGTCACGCATAGCTGCTTTCTTGATTTGGACTACAAACATCTCCCACTCGTCTCCTCTCCGTACCACAACTCTGCCTTGAGCTACATCACCAATCTTGTCTCCAAATATCACCCAAACCGTCCTCTCTGCTCCTCCCAGGACCTCCTGCTCCCTAGCTCCCTTATCTCCTCCTCCCATGCTCGTCTCCAGGACTTCTTCAGAGCCTCTCCCATCCTCTGGAACTCTTTACCCCAATCTGCCCAGTTATCCCCTACTCTATCCTTTCTTAGGCGATCCCTGAAAACTCATCTCTTCAGGAAGGCCTATCCTACCTCCAGCTAACAACCAAATCTTCTACTCCCCCCACAGTCCCTACCTTTTGTTTCACCAGCCCCTCCCTATTAGCTTGTAAGCTCCAAAGAACAGGGCTCCTCTAACCCTCTTGTTTTGAATTGTACTATTGTAGTGTCTCCCTACATTGTAAAGCACTGCGCAAACTGTTGGCGCTATATAAATCCTGTATAATAATAATAATAATTCCAGAGATGGGAGGGGATCTGTAGTCCTCCGAGATTGCATTGAATCCCGTAAGGCCCCATTCAACCCAGAGCGAGCTTTTTGTCATGCGATTCCCAAGGCGCTACAATGCTTAAAGCAGTTTTAAACCCAAAGCAAACCTTTATTATATTGCAGCTTACCAATTCTTAGATGTGATGGCTGCATCACATCACATCGTGGAGGTTTTAGTTTGCCTGCTGGAGGAAAGGTATTTTAAATATCCTGTCTGCGCCCCTCTAAATGTTGCGCCCAGGGCGCCTGCATCAGCTGCCCCCCCCACCCAAGCTATGCCACTGGAATAGAGGATCGAGTATTTATTTGTTCCCGAAGACCAAAATGAGCAATTAACTCTCACCATGCAGGGATCATTTTTAGTTGCCCAGAGCTGGGCTTTAAATATAGACAGATGAAAGCAGAGCAAGAAAAGTCCCATCCAGCACCATGGCCGATGACATCACTGGAAAAGCTCAGTCACCATCACTAAGTTCCTGGAAGAAGCAGCTTTACAGTAACAAAGGACTTGCACAAACAATGAGCGACCGGCGTGACTGAAATTCCCCCGGGTTCAGCTAGATGACACAGACGGACCGGGCCCGAGGACGAGCGCTGCCATCGGGGCGATGGAGGCTGAAGCACAAACAGACACGGCCTCGGGCCATAAGCTGCTGGCTTGTGTAAATGCCTCGGTCACATTTCCAAGTTTACATTTGTACTGGATCACAGACTTGTAGAAGACGGAGTGTGGAAAACCTTCGCTTCATCTAGGCTGCCCATTTATCTTTCTTATTAGTGCTTGTCTAAGGAGAGATCCTCCATTTATCCCAGGCTTGTTTAAAGGTCAACTCCATCCATAACTATTATTTTAGCTCTGCGAGTTGTTTGGGATGTAGAATCGTATTCTGGGCTCTGTCCTCCATCGGGAACTCCAACAAGATTCTACACTAAGGCTAGGTTCAGATCTCTGCGTGTGACGGGGAACGTGTGCAAAATTACGTGCTTTCCTGACACGCAGAGAAAACGCAGTGCCAATGTTCATAGCAGCATCACACATCCGCAAACTCATTCGGTGTAGCGTGTTTAACCACTTAAGGACCGGAAAGATTTGCCCCCTAATGACCAGGCCTTTTTTTGCGATACGGCACTGTGTCGCTTTAACTGACAATTGTGCGGTCGTGCGACATTGTGCCCAAACAAAATGTCCTTTTTTCCCACAAACAGAGCTTTCTTTTTGTGGTATTTGATCACCTCTGCGATTTTTATTTTGTGCGCTATAAACAAAAAAAAGACCGAAAATGTTGGGAAAAAAAAACAATATTTTTTACTTTTTGCTATAATAAATATCCCCCTCCCCCCAAAAAAAAAAAACAACGTATTTATCAGTTTAGGCCAATATGTATTCTACATATTTTTTGAGAAAAAAAAAAAAAAATCGCAATAAGTGTATATTGATTGGTTTGCGCAAAACTTATAGCGTCTACAAAATAAATAGGGGATAGATTTATGGCATTTTTATTATTTATCAATTTTTTTACTAGTAATGGCGGCAATGTGCGATTTTTTGCGGGACTGCGACATTGCGGCAGACAGATCTGACACTTGACACATTTTTGGGACCAGTGACATTTATATAGGGATCAGAGCTAAAAATAGCCACTGATTACTGTATAAATGTCACTGGCAGGGAAGGTGTTAACACTAGGGGGCAATCAAGGGATTAAAGTGATTGTAAAGGTTCACGTCTTAAAAAAAAAAAAAAAAATATAACAAACATGTTATACTTACCTCCACTGTGCAGTTCGTTTTGCACAGAGTGGCCCTGAACCCGATTTCTGGGGTCCCTCGGGGGGAGGGGACTGACTGGAGGAGGAGAGAGAGATCTCTGTTCCTGATCACTAGGAACAGCAGAGCTCTCTCTCCTCCCCTGTCAGAACAGGGATCTGTCTGTTTACATACACAGATCCCCGTTCTGGCTCTCTGAGTGATCGCGGATGGCCGGCGGACATCACGGCCACCAGCCACGCGCATCGGCTCCGGCATGGCACCCCCTATTGCTCTTAAAGCAGCCAACGTACACCTACGGTGATTCAGGCAGATGTGCCAACCTGCTGCAATATAATGACGGCGGCTGGTCGGCAAGCGGTAAAAGAAAAGAAAAAAAGTCATGAATTTCTGTTTTGCGTTTCTTGTGCATAGGGCAGCCCATTTAAATAAATTGGCTGCCCTACACGTGATGTGTGGAAATGTTGCCATGCTTGGTTACACCTGTAGGTGTGAACCTAGCCTAAGGGGTCCATGTATAAAGCAACCGTATGGCTCTACTAAGCTCCGGGGCAGGGAGAAATGCGTCAGTGCGGCCTGGCCTAAGGAGGATAAATATTTTCCTTACAGTGTGGCATGCTGATACTTTGATGCTTTTCATATCTTTTGATAATGGAGCCATACATTTGATTTCCACTGAAGTTTGGTATTCCTACACTTTGCACTGGATTACATGACTTACTTAAGTGTTTCTAAACCCACAGGACAGTGCATGTGATCAGCACAGGGCCAATCATTACGCTCCAGGCAGAGGGTCAGGGGTCCTGCAGCCTGATAGGACATTCACGAGAGAATGAATACTCCTCTTACAAGTTTTAACCAGACACTGATAAAAGTTACAAGACTGCTGTATACTGCTGATGAGAAAGGGTATTTAACAGTTTATATTTACATTTCCATGTTCTGTGTACTGTGGGAGACCAGATATAGTGAATGCAGGGTCCTGGGTTTAGTAACACTTTAATGACTTCCTCATAATAAACACAAACAGGTTTAAAAGCTGCAAGAGTGTTACAATAGAATAGGCAATTTTTTTTTTTTTTTTTTTGCATAGAGCAAGAGAGGATCACAACTTCTGTCTTTTTTTTTTATGCCATCTGTGTCCCATTGGGGAGATTTTTCTTTACTTCCTGTTACATAGACACAGAAAACAGGAAGTGAGAGGAAATCCCTCCAAAGTAAGGGAATTGCCTGGATATCACCAGAACTCGTGTCCCCAATGAAGGATTTTCTCTACTCCTGTTCTGGCGACAGCCCAAAAATGTGGGATTTTCTTTTATTTTCACGTTCCATGATAATGGCAAACATGACAAATATAGGAGGGGTGAATCTCCCTAATGGGGGCACAGACAGCAATAAAATCTGACAGAGGTTCTAACCCCTCTACACTCTATCCAAAATGGACACACAGAGGCGGCAGCTGCTGCTTGCGACGGATGCACTTGGCATGGTGGAGGAGCCAGGAGTGCGGGCGAGGGACCCGAGAAGAGGATAGGAGCTGCTCTGTGCTAAGCCATTGCACAGAGCAGAGGAGTATGACATGTTTGCTATTTTTTAAAAAATATATAAATGTTGCCTTTAGAATCACTAAGGGCTCATGCACACAGGATGTTTTTGCAGCCGCTTTTAGGGGCGTCTGGTGTTTTTTTTTTTTTTTTTTTTTTTACTACCGCTGAACTCTCGTCCATGTTAGCCTATGTGTCCATGCACACAAACGTTTAGGGGCAGTAAAAAAAAAAAAAAAAAAAAAAAAGTGACTTCCTGTGCATTCAGGAGGCTGTTTGGCAGTAAAAACGGCAAAAAAGTGACAAAAACGCAGCGTAACGCTTTAACAAGCTTTTAGCAGCGTTTGGCGTTTTTACATTTTAGGGAGTGTTTTTACTGTAAGAACGCTTCAAAACTCTTTATTACATAACTTAACGTTATTCAAAAAACGTGGCTAAAAACGAGTTCTTAGTGCTGCTTTTTCCTGACAGCAGCGCTGGTGTTTTTTTAAACGTCCTGACTCCTGTGTGTATGAGCCCTAAAAGCTTTAGAAACTGTTCAGATGACTCAGATTGTGCTGTGAAAAGGAGCAGTGAAGTACAATCACCCTGCAGCTCTGCAAAGTAGGAAGCAAAGCATGCATATATAAATAAGCAAATATGGCTGCTCCATGTAGGAGTGTGTCTATGGGAATGTTTGACCATTCTTCCAGAAGTGCGTTTGTGAGGTCAGGCACCGATGTTGATTGAGAAGGTCTGGCTCGTAGTCTCCACTCTAATTCATCCCAAAAGTGTTCTATGGGGTTGAGATCAGGACTCTGTGCAGGCCAGTCAAGTTCCTCCACCCCAAACTCGCTCATCTATGTCTTTATGGACCTTGCTTTGTGCACTGGTCCAAATCATTTGGTGGAGGGGGATTATGGTGTAGGGTTGTTTTTCAAGGGTTGGGCTTGGCCCCTTAGTTCCAGTGAAGGCGTCAGCATACCAAGACATTTTGGACACTTTCACGCTCCCAACTTTGTGGGAACAGTTTGGGGATGGCCCCTTCCTGTTCCAACATGACTGCCCACCAGTGCACAAAGCAAGGTCCATAAAGACATGGATGAGCGAGTTTGGGGTGGAGGAACTTGACTGGCCTGCACTGGGAAAAAGCTGGCCATGCACGTATTGATTTACAAACGAAGGTTCATATGAACAACTGTACGGAAATTCTCACAGCACATTTGAGGACATGACGAATGGCATTCGAAAGCACCTAAAAAACATGAACATTTCATTTTGGAGTGAATGGACTTTCCCCAACAAAAACCACATTCACTGAAATTTTCCATTCTGCTCCTCCAAATGTTCTTGTCACTCCATAAAGACATGGATGAGTGAATTTGTGGTGGAGGAACTGGACTGGCCTGGTTGAGTCCTGACCTCAACCCAATAGAGCACCTTTGGGATAAATTAGAGCGGAGACTGCGAGCCAGGTCTTCTCGTCCTGACCTCAAAAATGTGCTTCTGGAAGAATGGTCAAACAGTCCCATAGACACATTCCTAAACCTTGTGGACAGCCTTCCCAGAAGAGTTGAAGCTGTTATAGCTGCAATGGGTGGGCCAACTCAATATTGAACCCCACGGACTAAGACTGGGATGCCTTTAAAATTCATGTAAAGGCAGGTGTCCCAATACTTTTGACAATATAGTGTGTTTAAAAAATGAACATCAATTTTTATATCCAGCTGTTTTCTTCTTATTACACATTCACTTCAAATGGACTATATGGTCCCTTTAAGGCTCATATAGAAAAAGAAAATCAAAACGTACCAAATGCACGCATGGTGTGTTTTTATGTGTTTGCACAATGCACACCTCTTTTGTTAGCACATAAAAGCACATGTGAAAGCTCATAGATTTATAAATGTCAGACACATTACTGGTTGTGTGTGGGTGTAATGGAGCTCCACCGAATCTTGCTACAACGAAGGGAAATCCGATTGGTTACTACAGATTTCTACACTTAACCTAATATCTTCATTGCCTTACTGAATAAGCCTAGAAAAGCTGCAATCACATCATATAGGGGACGCACGACTTTTACAATAACCTTCCGCTAACATGGCTGACAGTGCGGATATGCAGTCATTTGAAGGGTGACCCCTTACTAATCTGTTCATTGTGCTCTCTATTGATTTATAATCCCCAGGCAGCCCTCGGTCTAATAAGGTGGCACCTCGGTAATAACTGGACGGCAGCTTTCATTATCCGCACCTTATTTGTAAGAAGCGGCCAAGCCTCATAAAGTCTAGACTTTACTTGGGCTGCTGTCAGAGATTTAGCAGGCACCAGATTGTACGAGGCTCCATGTCCAGCTAGTGTAGAGAGAGAGAGGTGGCTCTGGGACTGCAGATGGTGGCACAATATCCACGTCTGCTCAGACACAGCTCCAGGAAGACGCTTTGGATCTACCGCAAATCGGCAATGTCAAGTTTTGGTTATAGGTCATGGCCAAGTATCTTCAGACAAACCTGCCAGCTTCTTCTCAGGAAAGATCCGGACAGATTTCTGAAGGTAAAATAAGGTCCAGAGACCGGCTTGGTGGTAATAAGTCACACTCGACTTGTATCGGGAGGTCTACCGGGCATTATAGTAGAGAAGAAACCAGGCTTCATTCCAGGTGCTCAGCCGGTCTAAGATACCTACAGCTTTACCAAACAATCAACTTTAACAACAGTCCACTTTTTGCAGAAATATGATACATGCACTCACATTAACCACTTGAGGACCAGCCTCGGATTTTAGGGGTTTACATGTTTAAAACAGTTTTTTTTGCTAGAAAATTACTTAGAAAAAAAACATTTATAATGTTTGGGGGTTCTAACACCCTAGAGCAGGGATATGCAATTAGCAGACCTCCAGCTGTTGCAAAACTACAAGTCCCATAATTTCTCTGCCTCTGGGTGTCATGCTGGTGGATTTCAGGGTCTTGCTATGCCTCATGGGACTTGTAGTTCTGCAACAGCTGGAGGTCCGCTAATTGCATATCCCTGCCCTAGAGAATAAAATGGCTGTGGGGTGGAGCCTACGATCTCAAGAGCTGCTGAGCCATCAACTTGGTGAGAGAAGTATTACTCCAGTTTATACTTATAGTACAGCCTGAGCCGGTATTGCTCCCCCTGCTGCTTTCTACAAACATAGCTGCCTTACTTGTATGTCCTGGGTTCACAACCACCTCCAGCAATAATGCCGGTCACTGCTGCTGTCATACCTATGATATGGGTCTAGTTCCCGGACTGCCATAATTTTCATGATGTGTTGAATTAGTTCCAATGTTACAATCTATCATTCATTCATCCACCCTTACCCACATACCGCCATACTACCAATACTTGGATTGACTAAGGACTTATTTCACACGATATTTCCCAATATAGTAGGAATCTGCTGTGGTGATTGGTGTGTGTATGGGGTATGCTTGGCCGCGGCTCCGTTGTTTGTTTTTAATGATAACGTTATCTGTTTTAACTTGGTCTATGATATATTCCCAAATTTGCCCAATTTTTGTATTTTTCTGTGGTGTTTTGTAGCTCAATAAATTTATTGTTTTTTGCAGATTGTGTTTGGGTAATTTGCCTTCTTTGGGGGAACCTCTTTCTCCTAGTTGTTTTGATACCATACATGTCACGCTTCAAAATTGCGCCCGCTCGTGGAATGACGTCAAACTTTTACCCTCAAAAATCTCCATAGGTGACGTTTAAAAAATTCTACAGGTTGCATGTTTTGCGTTACAGGAGGAGATCTAGGGCTAGAATTATTGCTCTCGCTCTATCAATCGCGGCGATACCTCACATGTGTGGTTTGACCACTGTTTTCATATGCGGGCGCTACTCGCGTATGCGTTCGCTTCTGTGCGCGAGCTCGTCGGGATGGGGTTTTTTTTTTTTTTTATTTATTTTTATACTGTTTTTTTTTTAAAAAAAAAATGTGTCACTTTTATCCCTATTACAAGGAATGTAAACATCCCTTGTAATAGAAAAAAAGCATGACAGGTCCTCTTAAATATGAGATCTGGGGTCAAAAAGACCTCAGATCTCATATTTACACTAAAATGCAATAAAAAAAAAAGTCATTTAAAAAAAATGACATTGAAAAAAATATGCCTTTAAGAGGCGTGGGCGGAAGTGACGTTTTGACGTCGCTTCCGCCCAGCAGTGTCTTGGAGACGAGTGGGCGCCATCTTAGCCTCGCTCATCTCCAGGCACAGAAGGGAGACGGACGCGATCGCCTCCGCCGCTACCGACAGCTCCGGTAAGCGCCGGAGGGCACCGGATCGCGGCGGGGGGGCCCTCTCCCACCACCGATAAAAGTGATCTCGCTGTGGATCCGCCGCAGGGCCCATTTTATCAGAAAGCCGTCCGCCGCACGAAAATGGGGATACCGGGGTTATGGCAGCTAGCTGCTGCCATAACAACGATATCCACCGGCAAAGTTTGGACGTACATCGGCGATACTAATCACACACACTGTTTAACCGCTTCAGCAGGTTTACCCCCCTTCATGACCATTTTTTTTTTTGCAATATGGCACTGCGTCACTTTGACTGACAACTTCGCGGTCATGTGACGCTGTACACAAATAAAATTGACGTCCTTTTTTTCCCACATATAGAGCTTTGTTTAGTATTTGATCACCTCTGCTGTTTTGTTTGAGGCTCCTACAACGCCTTAAAGATGCTGCTTTCAGGACTTTGAGCGTCCTGCCAGCGCACCGCTTCAGTGTGAAAGCTTTCGGGCTCTCACATTGGAGTGAAAGGTGAGGCGCTTTGCAGGCGCTATTTTTAGCGCTATAGCGCCTGTATAGCGCCTCAGTGTGAAAGGGGTCTTGGGATACATTGAGAAGACAGCAAGCGGACATCTTGTTACACCCACCGGAGTCTTGCATTTCACACTTGTTTTTAACAGTAAATAGAACTTATATAATGAAATTCAGTATTTTGAAATCCCTCAAACTGTTTTGATGTTGCTTTTTCAAAGCAGCGGTGTTCTGTCATATTAACAAACCTGTGAGATCAGCAGGCTTGCCACTGCTCTTTCTATTCAACATCTAAACAGTCAGACAGATTTTTAGATACTGCATTTCACTATATAAGCTTTGTTTACTGTTAAAGATAAATGTGAACTGCAAGACTCCGGTGGGTGTAGCAAGATGTCCGCTTGCCGCCTTTTCAATGTATTCTAAGACCCCTTTCACACTGAGGCGCTTTACAGGCGCTATAGCACTAAAAATAGTGCCTGTAAAGCGTCTCACCTTTACTCCAATGTGCAAGCCAGAGGGCTTTCACACTGGAGCGGTGCAGGCAGGATGCTCAAAAAAGTCCTGCAAGCAGCATCTTTGAGGCGCTGTAGGTGTAGCAAGATGGCGGCAACAGAACGTCACTTCCGTTACAAAATCTGACGAAACACCGGCATGGAGGCAGGAGGCAGGAGGGTGTGCTTAGCTGAGAAATCCCCTCCTCATCTCCTAAAGACTCCTGGGATGTATGACATTTGCCTAAGCATGGAAACAGGAAGTAACCGAAGAAATGTAAAAAAAAAAAAAAAAAAAAAAAAACACGTGAGTGAATATGATCTACTTCCCTATATATTTTCAAATGCTAGCAGCATAATGATTACAAATAATCCATATTGATAGAGAGTGAAGTTCTGCTTTAATGAATACAAAGCGGCACGGTTTAGTGTCTTTGATATCCACCCATATCTCTTGATCTACAGAGCCTTGTCACATACGATGATGTTGGCGTGTTTTATTTTCATTGTATGTTTACTTTGAATTGTTCAGGCTTGTAACATGCTTTACAGTGTTTTTAAACAGTTACAATAATGTTGACAGAACGTGTAGAACCGATGAAGGCGAGATTCCTTCTCCTCGATTTACCGCACACCGTTCACCACACATTTCTGTGGCTCACCATACTCTTGCTGAGGTTTCCAAGATGGCCACTTCCTGCCTCTCTGAATGACACAGACTTCACCAAAGTCTTTCCACTCCATGTGATTTGATATTTTTAATAAAAAGGTGTCCAATCTAAAGCCGCGTACACACGACCAGACTTTTCGGCATCAAAGGTCCAATGGAACGAATCCGTCGGACAATTCGATCGTGTGTGGGCTTCATCTGACCTTTTCTGATGAAAAATCTGACAGACCTTAGAAATAGAACATGTTTCAAATCTTTCCAACGGACTTGATTCCTATCGAAAAATCCGTTCGTCTGTATGCTAGTCCGGCAGACCGAAAACGACGCAAGGGCAGCTATTGGCTACTGGCTATGAATTTCCTTATTCTAGTCCGGTCGTACGTCATCACGTTCGAAACAATCAGACTTTGGTGTGATCATGTGTAGGTAAGTCCGTTTCGCCTGAACTCCATTGAAAAGTCCTTCGGAGTTCAGTCCGACGAGAAGTCTGCTCGTGTGTACGCGGAATTACAGTCAGCATCTGATAAATTAACTATTATTGTTTATAACTCTCCAGACATTGCTGCCCCTTTTCTATCCTTTCCATATTCATGCTGCTGCACCAGTCCACAATGCACAGCAATGCATAGCGCATAACAACCACAATGCATGGCAGCACACGTGTGCACTGCAATGCTTTATAATGACAATTTTTTAAAAAAAAGAAACTCAGCTTTAAAGGATATGTAAAGGTTCGTTAAAAAAAAACAAAACCATGTCATACTTACCTCCTCTGTGTAGTTGGTTTTGCACAGGGTGGCCCTGATCCTCCTCCTCTTCTGGGGTCAGTGCTCCTGGCTCCTCCTCTTCTTGAGTGCCCCGTTGGAGAGCCGCTCTCCCTCGGGGCACTCATGCGGGTGCACAGGGAGAGTAATTGGTATGGCCGGGCAATTACTGGAGCTGATCCCCCTGTACGGCTCTCTCTGCAGCAGTTACAAGCCAATGGGAGAAGAAGCCAGCTTTCAGCTGCTGCTGCAAAGAGAGCCATACAGGGGATTAGTTCCAGTACTTGCTCCCCCCCCATTGCCGATCACCCTCCCTGCTCATATCAAATTCACCCTGCTGTCTGGGCTCCCCTGCTGACCCAGGCCCCATACAGGAGGCCCAGTGGTACCTCCACGGCCCTGTCTGTAGGCCAAGCCTTTCTATTGAAGAGGCTCAGCTCATTAGGAGATCTAGTAGTGGAGGAGCTCATTATCACCTCTTAGAAGTCCATAACTGGCATTGAAAGCATATCTTGTAATTATAAGGTCATCTATTAGCGCTCACATTTGTTTTATGACAGCCCTGTGAGATTTACAGGGAAATAAATAAGGGAACTAATAATAGGAGCCCACCAAAGATTATTGTATCACACAATTAGATCTAGATGCAAAATAGATCAGTAATCGCAGATTTTTATGAAAATTGAGGTACAGAAATATTGGTGAAACGCTTATATTATAAATGTCCATATTATTCTTCATTATCTTTTTTTCTTTTTTTGTTTATTGGTTTTGCATAGAAATACTACAAGTAACACTATCAGCCCCCGCGGGGCTCAAACATTGAAATACAAAAAAACGTAAGGAAGACCCCCCACATTTCCAGGAAACCCCACCCGGGAGAAACACCACCCATTCGGATACAGGAAAACCCCTAAAGGGATAGGAGGCAAAAAAAAAATGATAGCAGTAGCACATCAACAAATGCAAAGGTAGACCCCAGAACATATAACATAAAAGATCAACCGTAAGTCTATGCAGGAAATATTAAACACATCTCAGACTCTCTAGTTAAAAAGAAGCCTTTCAAAAGGTAAGTGGTAAAACTTGAAAGGTATTTACCAAGACGGTTTACACTTCATCTATATCCTTCATGGCATACTACATTCTAACCACAACTGGTAAAAAAAAGACAGCTCTATGTGGCAGTGTTGTCTAACCAAACTTGCCAGACTTTCTCAAACTTTTTCCAGAATCCCCTACTTGGGTAGGTAGTTTGGATATTGGAGCCACCTTATTTATGAGCCCCTACCAATAGGTCAGGGAGGGTGTCGCTGTTTTTTTTTCCAGTAAAGAACACCTTGCGTGCGCAAACTAGCAGTAGACTAAGTAGAATGTGTTGAGCCCTGGTGGGCGCCAGACCTTCCACAAGACCAAGAAGGAACACTGGTAAGGAAGTTCTCAGTTATACCTTGCAGGACCATTCTCCAGAAGTCCTGAACGACTTGACAGTACCAAAAGATATGCCCAAAGGTAGCTGGTGCGGGAGCATCGCCAACACTCCACTGAGACCTGAGGGTAAATTCTAAATATAATTTGGTTGGGTATAACATATCCTGTTTAGGAGCTTGAATTGAATTAACCTCTTACCGACACCAAGTGAGAAAAGGGAAAACTCCACATATCATCCCAGTCCTCCCCAGTCAAGTCTGGGACCTCCTCCACCCATTTCTCCTCACATTTAGTTACCAAAGGGGGAGGAACAAAGAAGAGTTCTTAATAGAGTTCGGAAAGAGGCTTTTTGAGAGTATCGTCACACAGGAGGTTCTCCAAAGTTGAGGACTTGACCTCTACTCTAGTGGAGACAAAAGCATGTCAAAGTTGAAGGCATCTAAAAAGATAAGGACTGGGCAATTTAAACCGGTTTTAAAGCAGCAAATGATGACAGCTCACCCCCTCTAGCGATGTCTCCTAGCGTTTTAATTTCTTTAGCAGCCCAAATAATAGGGTCAGGTATGGTTGCAAATTGGGGGAGCCAGGGGTTCACCCACAATGGAGAGGCCGATGAAAAGGAGCCAGAGGTAGGCATCCGTAAACCCTGCATACAGTCCTAGGCTTTGCTTCATTATATCTTTAAGGTGACCATACACAGCATACAACAAAACAGATTAGGTCTACTTATCACATAATATTATAGGCTAATAAAACACAACTGGGAATTTTACTTCTTTTCATATAGGTCTAGAACCGAAGATCAATATAAAAATGCCATCTGCCCCAACACAACGTAACAAATCCTACATCTGCTACGTCATGAGTTCTCCTTTTCCGCCCCCAGAGAGCTCTCGTCAGTGTCCCATTACCATCTCAGCTATTTCCAATTACCGAACGGCGCTCGTGGAAGGAAACTCCTAAATCCTGGCTATTACGATTCCCTGGAGGTCTGGAAACCTCCACTCTACATTACCGCCTTAATATCCATTATTTTTAGATTGCTATCATATTTCCCCGTACACGAAGAGCAAAAGAAATAGAGGGAAATAATTGGCAATCGCGGATATTAAAAGAAAATATATAAAAAGTTGCCTGATACTGCCAAGGAAAATGAGATTTGTTATGAAGTCGGGGCACTGGATGTAATATTGTCGAGTCGCGGAAGGCGGCATTTCAATTCCAAAACTGACAACTTGAATCTTTTAGCGCCAGCTCTGAGCGATGCAGAGAAATTCGGCCCGGGGCAACTAAATGCCACCTCGATTATCTGATGTCTTGATATTAATAAAGCAGCCCTGGCTAAAAAGTGGAGACTTTTATCTTCCCGAAAAAAAAGCCAACCTAATCAGCAGTCTGTCTGTCTGTTCTACAGCATTTCCATAGAACCGGCACATAGAATCTAATGACTGCAAGGTGTTCAGGATAGAGCAGGAATGAATCAACCAGTATAAGCAGTTTTTACCTGTACTGTATTACCTCTATTTTAAAGTGAACCTGTTTAGTTATAAAAGTTTTCAAACTAACAATACTACATTAGCAAAGGTACCTTGTGTGTCAGCAGAGCACAGCCTGAGATAGCTTTAACCATTTGACCTCTGGAAGGTTTTACCCTCCCCCCCCCCCCCCTTCATAACCAGGCCTTTTTTTGCAATACGGCACTGCGTTATTTTAACAGACAATTGCGCAGTCGTTCGACGCTGTATCCAAATAAAATTGACGTCCTTTTTTTCCCCACAAAGAGAGCATTCTTTTAGTGGTATTTGATCACCTCTGCAGTTTTTATTTTTTCCCCTTAAAACAAAAAGAGTGACAATTTTGAAAACAAACTATTTTTTACTTTCTGCTATTAAAAACACATCCAATAAAAAAAAAAAAAAGATAAATAAATAAATAAAAAATCCCAATAAGCGTATATTGATTGGTTTGCGTCTACAAATTATGGGATATTTTAATGGAATTTTTATTTCTTCTTCTTTTTTTTTTACTAGTAATTGCGGAAATCAGCGTCTTATATCGGGACTGCGACATTGCGGTGGACACATTAGACACTAAGTGGCACTTTTGATACTTTTTTGGGGACCAGAGACAACAATACAGTGATCAGCGCTAAAAACAACATGCAGTCACTGTACTAATGGCACTGGCAGGGGAGGGGTTAACATCAGGGGGATCAAAGGGTTAAATGTGTTCCCTGGGAGTGCTTGCCAACTGTGGAGGGGGTGCTTCAACTGTGGGAAGACAGATCAGTGTTCCTGCTTAGCAGAAACACAGGATCTCTGTTGTCCCTACTAACAGAACGGCGAACTGCCTTGTTTACGTGGGCAGACCGTCGTTCTGCCTATGCCGGAAACAATTGGAGGGTCCCGGTGGACATAGGGTCTGCTGGATCCGCTGATTAGCCAGTCACAGTGGGTGAAGGTTGCCAGCAACGGGCGGGCGTGCTGCAGACCCGGAAGGGCAGAATTACATACCTGTACGTGATTTTGCCCAGAGGAGCCGCTGCCCCACAGTAAAATGTACGTGGGGCGGTCGGCAAGCAGTTAAGCAAACTAGGCCTGCACCTATTGGTGGTAATGAGGTGCCCTATATAATTATCAGTCACATATTAATTGCCCATCAAGAAAGCAAATAATAATGACAGTCTAGGCCCACTGACGACTAGTGTGGTCAATTGCTGGTCTACAACATGTAGAAAGGGGACGTTGCCTTTTATTCTTCTCTCCCACTACTGATATGTTGAGGTTATGACGCATCAATCTCCTCCGGCCAGCAGGGGTAGTGCTAAAGCCAAGCAAGCCCATAGACTTTTGAGTGCTGAGAATCCTAGGAGTTGTAGTTTGAGACGGCAGCCATATAATGGGACAAATAGACTCCATACACTACAGATCCCAGTATGCACTGTGCAGCTGGAGGTAATACCAGGAACCTTTACATTTACACATCACTTGGCAACGCATACCCTTACCATGAAACCATATATCTAATACTAGGTCCACTTTAAGGTTTAGTTTTAGGGGTTGAATTCATATTATGGGATAGGTTTAAGTTTAGAGGAAGTGAGCAGGCCACCATTTCTGACCTCTTGGTTAAGGGTTGGAGCTGCTTCTGGCTATAGGCTTGGTTCCCACTTGAAGAACCAATGAACATGAAGTACCAATGTTCCTGTAATGATCTATGTTCTTTGGCAATAAAGTAACTACTCTACAGATGTTCTTCCTTCCATGGTGTGCAACCAATTTTCCTTTTCTTCAATTTCTGACGGTGGTGAGCCGGGGCCAGCACCCACGAGGAGATCTTTATCTACAGTCTGAGCAGGGTTACACGCTTTCTGGACATGGCTCACACTCGTGCAGGTATCGCACCTGTTCCCACACCCGCGGCCAAAAAGCGCTACTTTTTTGCAGACATAGGGGCACCCCCCCCCCCAAGTATCTAAACACGCAATGCTTTTTTCCAGAAATCGCATGGTGCCAAAAAGCACCATGAGATTTCCCTGTAGCTGTGGTTTTAAACAAAAAGTGCATTGACTTTTTTTCCTGCGTTTCTCACAGGTGCCCACACAAATGCACCAAAAAACACATAGACGTGCACCTAGCCATAATGCATAAAGTACTGCAAGTTTGCAGCCATCAAGTTTTCTGGCGGACTGAAAACTTCTACCTTCCCTACCAAGCCTGGTCACAGTATTCCTTCCTCCCAGAACAAGCAAGCCCATAGACTTTTGAGTGCTGAGAATCCTAGGAGTTCTAGTTTGAGACGGCAGCCATATAATGGGACAAATAGACTCCTTACACTACAGATCCCAGTATGCACTGTGCAGTTGGAGGTAATAAATACCAGGAACCTTTACACTTCCACATCACTTGTTAACGCATACCCTTACCATGAAACCATATATCTAATACTAGGTCCACTTTAAGGTTTAGTTTTAGGGGCTGAGTTCATATTATGGGATAGGTTTAAGTTTAGTTTAGAGGAAGTGAGCAGGCCACCATTTCTGACCTCTAGGTTAAGGGTTGGAGCTGCTTCTGGATATAGGCTTGGTTCCCACTTGAAGTACCAATGAACATGAAGTACCAATGTTCCTGTAATGATCTGTCTACGTTCTTTGGCACTTTGGCAATAAAGTAACTATTCTACAGAAGTTCTTACTTCCATGGTGTGCAACCAATTTTCCTTTACTTCAATTTCCAATGACGGTTGTGAGCCGGGGCCAGCACCCACGAGGAGATCTTTATCTACAGTCTGAGCGGCGTTACACTCTTTCTGGACATGGTTCACACTCGTGCAGGTATCGCACCTGTTCCCACACCTGCGGCCAAAACAGGGGCACAAGTATCTAGACAGGCAATGCTTTTTCGAGAAATCGCATGGTGCAAAAAAGCACCTTGAGATTTCCCTGTAGCTGTGGTTTTAAAAAAGCTAATTGACTTTTTTTCCTGCGTTTCCCACAGGTACAGCGGCCCATTCAAGTGAATGGGCTGCTGTGCCCACACAAATGCACCAAAAACACATAGACGTGCACCTAGCCATAATGCATAAAGTACTGCAAGTTTGCAGCCATCAAGAGTTTTCTGGCTGACTGAAAACTTCTACCTTCCCTACCAAGCCTGGTCACAGTATTCCTTCCTCCCAGAACATACGTCAAATTAGAAAAGGAGACGGAAGCAGCGTGAATTCAAAATAACTCCGAGCTATCTTTAATAACATCTCTGGAGCAATGATAATGAGATATTTGCTCTGGATCTCTAAGCTACATGGATACTCTTATACAGAACAATAGCCCATGCTGTTCATACAGTGTGCGATCTGAAGGCCTGCAACTCGGTACATCCAACCACGCCTGGACCCTTCTATCGAGAAATCAGAGATAAGAGAAAAAGAAACAAAAAAAAAAAAAAAAAAAACAGGCTAATTAATTCTCTAAAGGAGAGATCATGTTTGATGCCCCGTATTAACATTGCAGTCATGTCTTTAATTTGCCGAGAGCTGCGGAGGCACTTGCAGGGCCCTCGCTGAAAGGCATTAAAAAAAAAAAAAAAAATACAACACATAGCTGATGAATGTTCTCCGTCCATGCTGATTTGAGCTCTGGCCGTGGATTATTATTCAAATGCGTGCTGATTTCAGCTGAAACCGTGAGCACGCTGTTCTGAAGAGCGATGGCGGCTCTCATCCCCTAAAGGAATAACCTCGTATCTCAGCTCATGCCAGTTCAGTCTGCTTTAGTTTCAGAGGCACGCGGTATAAATGAGGCAGAAGACGAGCCTTCAAAACTTCTCTGACAAACTCAACTTTTCTGTGCGGAGAATGAAAAGGGCACTGCGCTTCTCCAAAGCCACGGGCTACAGACGGATAAATATTTTAGAGGGCTGCAAAACAAGTCAGCATAAAATGCATCGTTCACCAAACCGCTGCTTCACAAACTCATACATGTGACATTTGTTGTTGTGCAACATTAACTTTTTTTTTTTTTAAAATCAATTTAGTCTTTTAAAAAGTTTCCACGTGCATCAGCTTTTTCTTCAAAGCTTGGAACAGGGTTTTTCAACCAGGGTTCCATGGAACTCTAAGGTTCCTCAAGGAGGTTGCCAGGGATTCCTTGAGCAACGAGCAAGTTCTGCCTCTCAGATACCACTGAAACCATTGATCTTTTTAGATAGCTATAAGGAGGTGATTCTTCCCAATAACTACGAGTGTAAGGAGCATTCTTCCCACTGACCATCCCACTAATGTATCAGCAGTTGTAGATATACTGTACAGTATAACACGCACTTTTTCACACTTAAAATAGGGGGAAAATAGTGTGTGCGTGTTATACACCGATACTGCAATTTTGGCTGCCAAGGAGGGAACGGGGAGGGGGCGGGACGAGCGCTGTCAGATTACATACAGCGAGAATCTCCCGTTTACTCAGCGGCCTCTTTAATAGAAAGTCCCGTCTCCTGGGCCGCCATTGGACCAGTGTTCTGTCTACCATAGAAGCTGGTCCAGGAGGCGGGACTTTGTATTAAAGAGGATGCCAAGTAAACAGGAGATTCTCGCTGTATGTAATCTGACGGCGCTCGTCCCACCCCCCTCCCTGTCCTCTCCGAGGCAGCAGTAATCTGGTGAGGCTGCAGATGGGCATTGATGGCAATGGTGAGGCTGCAGATGGGCATTGATCAAGCTGCAACGATGGGCAATCGTGAGGCTGCAGATGGGCATTGATCAAGCTGCAACGATGGGCAATCGTGAGGCTGCAGATGGGCATTGATCAAGCTGCAACGATGGGCAATCGTGAGGCTGCAGATGGGCATTGATCAAGCTGCAACGATGGGCAATCGTGAGGCTGCAGATGGGCATTGATCAAGCTGCAACGATGGGCAATCGTGAGGCTGCAGATGGGCATTGATCAAGCTGCATTGATGGGCAATTGTGAGGCTGCAGATGGGCATTGATCAAGCTGCAGATGGGCAATGGTGAAGCTGCATTGATAGGCACCGACCCTTATTTTGCTTCAAAGTTCTTTATTTAAAATTTAAGCTTTTTTTCTGAAACGTCCCTCCTAAAATGAAGGTGCGTGTTATATGCCTGTGCGTGTTATATGCCGAAAAATACGGTATTTAATTTTTAGCAGAGGTTCCCTGAGACTGGAAAGTTATTTCAAGGGTTCCTTTCGATGTTGAAAAAGTTGAGCATGGCCATCTTAGAGGGTCGGATCATGCGATGCAGTCATTCAGCCTAGGATCACATATGTGCGATCTCAGACATCGCATGTGACTCGCACCCGCACCGCAGGTGCCGATCACATGCGATGTCTGTGCAGTGCGAGTTCAGCCATACAGTTGTATGGCTGAACTCGCATTGGATTTGCACGAAAGTAGTGCGGGGACTTTTATTTTCCCCTCACTAGAATCGGATCCCATGGGTGTTCTCACCTATGCGATCTAATTCATGTGCGAGTTCACAGGTCGCACTGCGATTTATGAACCGATCCGGGGGTTCAACAAAATGATTCCCATAATACGATATATTGTATAATATATATACACACACAAAATATTATATATAAATAATATTTTGCGTGTGTGTGTGTGTGTGTAATATATATATATATATATATATATATATATATATATATATATATATATATATATATATATATATATATATATATATTTATTTATTTTATTTTTTTGCTACATAATTGCACCTATTGCTCCTTTGAGCCAGCGATTAATTCTTCAGCCCCCACACCATTGTGTCGCCAGCTAACAAGCAAAACAATATATTAATTTTTTTTTTTTTCTCTCTACTTCAACAAACGCGTTCGCTGTCCATGATAATGCATAATTTATCAGGTCACATTTGCCCTTTTAGCAAACATTTGTTCTCTCGATATAATCCTCTGTAACATTGGCCATGGCACGGTTAATCTGGCCAGAATTAAAATGGCATCTGCCCGTGAAATCCACCCTGGGAGACGGCTGAATTGACCACACATCTTGTACAATTTCAAGCTTCGCCACTCCGACGAAATGAAAAGCACCAGCACACAGGCTTAAAAAGGGGGAAATTTTTTTTTTTTTTAAATCACAAAAACTAACCAAATCAGTTCAAAAAATAAAAAAACAGGAAGGTAGCAAAACAAGCTTCAAGTGAAAAAGAAAAAAAATTAAAAAATTAAATGTTTCTTGCTAATGGAAAAAAAAAAAAAAAAAAAAAACCCAAGGCATTTCATTACAGTTCAGGTAAATATGATCCATCTATCAGCAAGGATTGCGGGCTGTGGTCACGTAGAGTGAATGGTGGCACAGGTTAATGTGTTCGGCAGATTAAACCCTGGAAGGTGCGCAGGTGGCGGGAGGGGCGGAGTCAGAGTACAATAAGCCTCTTCCGCTTGATTTATTGTGCTTGGTTGATGTATTGGGAGGAGGTTTGGCTCTGCAGTGCAGCGCTGGCACAGGAACACGTTTCTGGCAGGGACGCGCTTGAAACCTTTTACTATCACAATGACAGAACGGTAATGTGTTTTTCCTCCTCTCTCCATTAAGACAGAAGGGTTAAGGAACAGGTTTCATTCGAAAAAAAAAAAAAACATTACATCACACGGGCATTTAAAACAATGCACCAAGGTAGTCTTATACAGGCATGTCACCGATGTCACCCCAGACATATGACAGCAGTCTAAAAAGGGGGAATGTAGAACATTTGTATACATTGCCTTTATTATGTTCAGGACTAAAAAAAAAAAAAAAAAAAAAAAAAAAAACACTTCTCTTTTTTTAGTTTCCTTAAACAATAAAATCTAAAATGTTGCATTATTGGATTTTTTCATATTTACCACTTGCAGCCAGCAGGTGGCAAGTTCTAAGCTGCAGCAGAAACTGATACTCTAAAAATAGTTAAACATATTCCCAGGGAAAAGAAAAAAAAAAAAAAAATCCTTTTTCAATGAAGCTGCCCCCATACTACAAGGGTTAAATGCTTGTTTAAGTCTAGATCAGGAGCATCAAACTCAATTTCACCACAGGCTGCATTAGGCCCCTTTCACACGGATCCGCTGATCCCCACTGAGCAGGCAGATGACAGGTCCGTCTCCGCTCCGCTCTTCAGAGCCGACACGGACACAGTCCCTCTCTCCTCTATGGGGAAATCGGATGGCAAAAGGACAGTCTGTCCATTTCAATCCAATCCTATCTGATCTGCTGGACAGAAAACAGGACCACCATCCAACTGTTCGGATCGGATGACGGCGGGTGTCAGCGAACCTGACATTTGTCCGCTGACATCCGCTGCTCCATAAAAGGACAATGCAGTGTCCGATCAGGTCTGCCTGAAAAGCTGAGAGACGGATCTGACTGGACAGCCCATGTGAAAGAGCCCTTAAAGGACCGGTTGTATCTGTAAGACTAGATGTCCAGAGTTCCCCACCCTCCCTTACATTACAGTGCACCCCCCCCTTATGTTTTTTACTGCTGCCGGGAAGCAGAAAGTGCAGGGTCTGGAGGAGGACCAGAGGAGGGCTGGAGTCAGCTGTCTAAGTCTGCTGAATGTGGAGACGAGGGACAGTGGAGACGAGGGGGTGCTGCAGCTGCACAGAGAGGCACGGGATCTATAGGAGGAGTTCGATCCTCTCTGCTGCCAATCGCCGAGACGGAGGAGGCCAAAACGAGCCTCTCCGCGGTTGCACGAAGAGGAGCAGGATCTGGAGGAGGAGTTCTGTCCTTTCTGCTGCAAGAGAAGAGGGAGGTGGTCACAGCTGCAGGAGAGGTGCAAGGGCCACATAATATAGACTGGTAGGCCAGATTTGTGTGGTGTAGGGTAGCAAAAGATTGCCATTTTACTTTGCTAATCTTCAGCTCCAACAGGGTCCCTCATTCTACGCCTCTTCCCACCTACACTCCAGTGGTTGCAGGTCTTGCAATGTCATCAAGTACAGTGCAGGGCCCATTTGCTGTGAGGATACGAAGGGAAAGTCCACCCCTGCAGGATAGGGGGGGGCGACAGCTGCCAGGGAAGTGGGGGATCAGGTAAGTAAAATGGCTTTTTCCGGTACCCTAGACCTAAATGAGCATTTACCCCTTACAGTGTAGGGGCAATCCCACTACAAAAGGGGGATTTGTCCTTTCCCCAGAGAGATCAATAAAATACTTAAAGCTTATGTAGCACCCCAAATATAGATCCCTGTACCCTATACACACACTGGGACCTTAAAGCTGAGCTCCTTGAAAATATTTAAAGGGTAAGTTCACCTCTTCACAAAAAAATGAAAAAGGTGACCTGACTTTAAAATATCCTGGCCAAGCCTTCTGACCCCGCTGCACATAGTGGCCATTGCACTACACAGTCCTAGAGTGGCCATCCATCATAAAACGCCCTCAACAGCAAGAGCTCATTGGTCAGCGTAACCACATGACTGCACTGACCAATGAAAAGGGCTTCTTTCCTTCTTGGACACCTTACTGGAAGAAGCAGCCTCAGATGCGCTTCTTACTGATCAGCACGGTTACGATGTACTGGCACAGGGCATCACAGCCACTAGATTAGGGGTAGGTAACCTGGGGCCCCCCAGCTGTTGCAGAACTACAAGTCCCATCATGCCTCTGGGAGTAATTGTAACTGCCAGCCTTGCAACGCCTCATGGGAAATGTAGTTCCACAACAGCTGGAGGGCCCCAGGTTGCCCACCCCAGCACTGGGTGCATCTGGGGTCCGGAGGAGTGGCCAGGAAATTTTGAGATTTTTTTTTAAAGGATATTTGGAGTTAGTTCCCCATTATTTGTCTAAAGGTGAACTTGCCCTTTAAACACCATCAATAAACCGAGATCTGAATTACTAAGTGTACCTCCAATAAACTCTACAGCAATTTTACAACTGCGAGAAGGAGGGGCAGGACTAGGTGCCAATCAAGTGTGCCGACAGGAGGAGAGAGCAGAGAGATGACCTCATTACCCATCTGCATTGGATAACTGTGCACAGCAAAATTAGGTCAATAGACTGGCTGTGCTGTGTGGCAGGGGTGTGCAAATCTCAATACTGGAAGGACAGAAATAAATCATTTGGCATTAAAAACCACTTCCACATCCGTATATTTGCTGGAGATCAGCGGTACAGGAAACCTATCATGAGAGCAACTTCCAAGCTGCCACTGCTGACCTCCTGAAACATGCTAGTTTCCTGGCTGTCATGCTTTCCCTCTGGCTTCAATGCCCCAGGCCCAGAGCCTAACCTGCATACATGTTCCAGACCAGTACCTTACAATATTGAAGTCAGTAGGTCACGGTTCTAGAAGCCGATGAGCAAACACATCCTGCTTGTTTCTGGCAGCAAAAGGCACAGAACCGGTTACTGCTTTTGTCTATTGTTATGCAGCACACAGCAAACAGAAGAAGCCAGCAGGACAAAATAAAACAGGTATAAAACATAAAAAAAAACCAAGCCGACAAGTAATAACAACCCGCCTGCTCTCAGAGGTAGGTACTTACAGCCGTTCGTGTATTTTTCTTGACTCTGCAGCGTACCGGATCGGCTCATCTTCATGTTGCTGTAATCCAGACCTACGAAGAAGCAGAGAGGTAATAGATTGAGTTGGGTGTGTAACCAATATGCGAAAACTATTAAGCTCTGCTGAACGCTCAACTCCTACATGCTAAAAACTACCCAACGCCAGTCACTCTACCGGCCATATTTAACCACTTGCATACCGGGCACTTTTACCCCCCTTCCTGCCCAGGCCAATTTTCAGCTTTCAGCGCTGTCACACTTCGAATGACAATTGCGCGGTCATACAACACTGTATCCAAATGAAATTTTTATCATTTTTTCCCCCCCAAATAGAGCTTTCTTTTGGTGGTATTTGATTACCACTGAGTTTTTTATTTTTTGCTAAACGAAAAAAGATTAATAAATACATAAAATTTATATTTTTTTTTTCATAGTTTGTTACAGAATTTTGCAAACAGGTAATTTTTCTCCTTCACGGATGTGCACTGATTAGGCTGCACTAAGGGGCACAGATAAGTGGCACGGAAGGGGCGGAACCGATGGGGCGACACCGATGGGGAGGCAATGATGGGCGACATCGATGGGGAGGCAATGATGGGGAGGCACCGATGGGGAGGCACTGATGGGCGACACCGATGGGGAGGCACTGATGGGCGACACCGATGGGGAGGCACTGATGGGCGACACCGATGGGGAGGCAATGATGGGCGACACCGATGGGGAGGCACTGATGGGCGACACCGATGGGGAGGCACTGATGGGCGACACCGATGGGGAGGCACTGATGGGCGACACCGATGGGGAGGCACTGATGGGCGACACCGATGGGGAGGCACTGATGGGCGACACCGATGGGGAGGCACTGATGGGCGACACCGATGGGGAGGCACTGATGGGCGACACCGATGGGGAGGCACTGATGGGCGACACCGATGGGCGGCACCGATGGGGAGGCACCGATGGGGAGGCACCGATGGGGAGGCACCGATGGGGCGGCACCGATGGGGAGGCACCGATGGGGAGGCACCAATGGGGAGGCACCGATGGGGAGGCACCGATGGGGCGGCACCGATGGGGCGGCACCGATGGGGCGGCACTGATTTGCAGCACGGATAATCAGGACACTGATAATTAGTGCACATGTCCCTTTAACACAAGCTGGTTATTGGCAGATAACCGACTTGTGCTGGTATTCGTGATCAGCTGTCATTGGACACAGCTAATTACGTGGTTAAGGGTCGCTGTGATTGGCCTTTACCCTGATCTGTGATCAGCTGATTCCTTCGGACTCACAGAGCATGCAGCCCATGTGCCGAAGTGCGGACACAGGACGATGTCAATAGGCGCCCCTCCCAGCAAAGTAAGCCCGCACTGTAGACGTAATTCGGCTTTAACACGAGTGGGAACAGATTAAAGGTTAGGTTTATTTAAAAAAAAAAATAAAAAGATAATTTTTTTCTGCAGTGTTAGTCACATTACTTACCTGTTAATGAATGTCACAAGATGTGCAGGTTGCTGGATTCTGTAGAAGTCTCCATTGCAGTGCTGCCCTGTCCTCTTCATGAATTTTCAGTGCTGTGGGGGGTTACCAGCTTTGGGTCTTTGGGCTCACCTGTACAAAATTATGCTCTGACCGGGACACGCCCCCTCCTGGTGCAGGAAAGGGTGCGTCCCTGTTGGATCATCTTTAGTGCAGCTGAGCCCGGAGACCTGAGGCCATTAACCCCCCACAACGCTCTAAATTCAGCAACAGCAAGAGGACAGGGCAGCCTGCAGTGATGTATTTTTTTGTTTTTTGTTTTAAAGAATCCTGCACATCATGGGACATACTTGACAGTTAAGTAATGTAATGCTGTAGAGAAAAAAAAAAAAATTTTTTTAATGTGGAATGTATGTTCCTTGCTACAGAATTTTTTTATCAAATGGTTATGGATAATGTTCCACTTTAAATAGATCATTGAAAGGGTCCTGTTATATCCAAAAGTGCAAATAAATGCTGACAACTTTGTGCTCTTTGGCCATGCCACGCTGTTATCAGCTAAAATTGTTCCTTCTAGCCTCTGTAGACTACAGAGCACCTCCCCTCTATGTTATGAATCATAGTAGAGAGGGAAGTTTCTGTAGTCCTGTCCTAGGGCGACAACACTGCTCCTCCATAGATACAGTATGATGAATGCGTGTTGTCACCCTAGGATGGGAAGTGTGCTCCTGGCAGGATCATGATGTCTAGATTTAGTGGGGGGAAACTAAAAAAAAAAGGCAAAAAAAAAAAAGCAAAGTGAATGCAGATTGCCGCATTCTGGTCCTAAAGTTGGCCATTATTATTATTATTCAGGATTTATATAGTGCCAACAGTTTATGCAGCGCTTAATGTAGAGGGGGGCATTACAATTTCAATACAGAAGTAATAGAAGGGCCCTGTTCATGAAGTTTATAATCTAAAGGGAGGGGGAGGTGATACAAAAAGGTAATAGCTGCAGGCAGGGGATGATCTGATGGAGGTGACTCATGTACAGTTCTTAGGTAGAGGTGGGATAGGCTTCCCTGAATAAGTGAGTTTTCAGAGATTGCCTAAAGGCGGACAGGGTAGGGTCTGACCGGACATACTGGGGCAGGGGGTTCCAGAGGATGGGAGAGGCTCTGGAGAAGTCCTGAAAGCGAGCATGGGAGGAGGTAACAAGGGAGATAGAGAGCAGGAGGTCCTGGGAGGAGCGGAGGGGACGATTTGGGTGATATCTGCAGATGAGGTTGGTGATGTAACTGGGGGCGATGTTGTTGATGATGGCCTTGTATGTTGTGGTTAGTATTTTGACAAAACACTAAGGCTTCCCTGTGGACTGAAAGAGAAATCTATTGTTCCCCCATCCACACTAAAGCACATGGATAGACCAATCTGCAAAATCAACTACTCTATTGTGACAACCAACATTCATGGCTGCATCTGACTGTATGCAGCCGCTGTTCAGTCCACAATTTTTCATCGGCTTCTTTGGTTTTCAGATCGAAGGGAGATGAGCGGGAGGGTGCCGACAGGGCCACCCATTAAATTGCAGCTGAAATTTGCTCGGTGTATAGCCAAGCTTTAGATGATGTGGTGAACATCTAAGGACTGTTAAGCTGCAACATATTACATGTATGTTCTTGAGCTTAGGTGCACGTTAATGCAGTATTCCAAAACACAACGCATCTGAAAACACATGGCAACGTGTTTTAAATGAGAGCATTAATGGGGAAGGACGGGGTCTGAAAAGGCCAAGGCCACCCAAAACAAATACATAAGGTTGTATCTGCCAAGAGATACCCGAATCCCAGCTCCACCTATCATCATGACTTCAACAAAGTATTGCTTGGATTTCTGAAGGCCATGGTTTGGAAACAGACGAGGGAACTCCAGAGATCTTTCAAGAGGAATTCTCAAAATGTAGAAGAGCCCAGTGTAAAATTCAACCTATCAGGCCACACCCAGGATTGAACCGCTAAAGCACCAACAACAGTCAGTGGCTGGTTGCTACGGCAACTTACAAACGGTTCAGATCATTTTTACACATATGATTCACAATGCAAACAGCAACCCTCAGCGTTAACCCATAGATCTGAACCTTATAAAAAACAGTTTCCAGGAACACATTATCTATAAGCTTGTGAACCTCAACCGATCACACAAAGCATTGTCTCATCAAAGAGCCATAGACTCTTCCTCCTCTGTCACTCTTTCAGATCAATTTATAAAATACACAACCTCCTTGTATATCTAGGGCAGGGCTTGACAAACTTGCCTAGAATCTAGGAGCCAGCTAAAAAAAAGTCATGAGCCAGTTTTTTTTTTAAATCAACTGCCCAGCGCCCAGAACTGCATGCCCAGGGTGTCGGGCAATAAAAATTGCTTACGCCTGGTGCCAAGCGAAAAATGAGCGAAATTTAAAAAAAAAAAAAAAAAAAAGATTTTTGAAAATAGGTAATTTTTCTTCTTCACTGATGGGCATTGATAAGGCTGCACTAATGGGCTCTGAAGAGGTGGAATTGATGGCTACAGTGAGGAGCACTGATGAGGTGGCACTAATAGGCAGAACTAAAGGGCACTGACAGGTGGCACAGAAAGGGTGACCGATCAAGCCCCCAACCTCAGCTGTCAAACTGAAAAGAGGTCAGGGGTGGGCAGGCAGTGAGAGCAAGCCGCGTTCATCACAGCATCACCCACCACAGGAGGGCGCCGCCTCACACAAAGGAGCGTGTATCCCGGTCCAACAGGGCGCAAAGCCGCGGCCTCAATAATCGGCCAGTTTGACCTTAGTCTGCACACCTGCGGGAGTAATCCAGGCACTTTCCCTGCAAAATCTAATGTTACTAGGCAATTTTCTCTTCAGAATGCACACAAATGTAAACCGCGCTATCAGATCCTAAAAGCTGCTGGAAAATTGTACACAGAAGATTGATTTTCTATAGTGTGGCAAAGATCTAAGTGATGAACATAAATAGGACATATAGGATTTAAGTGTGAAAATATCAGTCCAAACAAGGAAAAGTCCAAACTTGGGTGCAATATGGTGACAAGAAACCTATTTGCCAGGTGCTTCAAATACCAAAGTGTACCACCACCATGAACATATGGAACTCTTCTCAGAGTAAGTGCGCAAAAAGTCACTTAGGCTTGTGTATGAGTAAAATTGTCTGTTGGGAAACATACTGCCTTCAGGTCTCCATATCAGGTCACCAGAATATCACATCCAATGAGGAAAAACAAACATTCAGCCATACCATAATAAGAGAACCAGGAATACCAGCATAGTGTAAAACAGCATAACCCATTTGTTATAGACTAACCACTCACACCATAAAAAGATACCTGCTTGTAACCGTGAATACCGGTTCCCAAAATGCATATCAATCACTTACGGATTACAGCGTGTGTGTGGTGACGTCACGAGCAATAGCTCTTTCCTACACGTTTCGTCGCATCCAAGATCATTGGGGGCACAGAGACACATAGGTTCCACCTCCTCTGCCAGTCTCAGATCAGTTTATAAAATACACAACCTCCTTGCATATCTAAAGGACAATCTTAGTAGGCTAGAATCAAGACACTATAGGGCACATTTATATATTTAAAAAAAAAAAAAAAAAGCATTATTTTCTGCAAAATTCGACGGTTACTAGGTCATTTTCTCTCCAGGTCTGAAGTTCTTTATTCAGAAGAATGGAAAATACCACATCAGATCAGCTAGATGGAGCTAATGATCATAGGAAATAAATACACATTTGCCACGATCATCAGCCCCATCTAGAGACCATAATGCGGTATTTTCCTGATAAATGTGTTTCAACAAGGTGTCTGCTGAAGGTAGCAGAAAAATTACGCTTTGTGCCCTAATCATGGCACAGTGATAGGTTTTATTGCAAGGAACCCCCTGCCTCAAATTGTACTCGCCTTCACCATGCTTCCTGCCTCTCCAACTACCTGTAGGTGGACTGAGGAATACATGGTACTTCTAGGTATGGGAAGCATGTAACAGAATTTTGATAGGGACCTCCCCCAACTTAAACTTCCCTGTACCATAATCCCCCACCTCCAAATTAATTTGTGGGAGGGTCGAGAAGTACGTCTGGTTATGGGGTGTATGTGACCGTCTTCCCTTTCTCCCACTATGCAGTGCTTGGCCTGAGGGGTCCCTATCAAGAGAACCTGTCAACGTACTAGTTTCCCTTTAAAAAGGCTTAGTTCACATTTACCAAAAAACTGCCTATGCAGGTAAGGGGCTCCTGTATATATGTGGCTAAAATAACTTGTACATCTTATTGAAATGAACCAGTCTACATGGTTTATCAGACAAGCCTGGATACAAACGCAGAGATACAATGAAAACAACCGACTCCCGCAACTGCAAATACCTATTTCATCATTCCTGCCAGGAGCTGCAGAGAAGTTTGGCTGAACGGGATTGCAGCAGCCGATTCTGCTGTAACAAGCCATTGTATCCGGCTCGGAGCAGACACGGTGGAGATGAATAGGTCTGAGGGGGATTTGATTTTCCTGCACTGGAATACTTGGTGCGGGCTCTGGGAGAAGTCACATGTAAATGGCGCTTAGTTGAAATGCAGAATATCCGACAATCTATCCTGGCACCACTTTCTTGTCCTGGACTACGTGGCTGGAATATAGATGAGGATTCACAATGAGAGATTGTCGGAGTCCTCTGTACTGCCGTCTCATGACCACGGTGTGGTGGAAACTCAACAGAGGCTTCTCAGGAAACAGCGGGCTTCGGGTTTGAAAAAGAACTGCTTGTTTTAACTATGGCAACTGATTGGCTTCTATTAGTTTTTTTTTTTTCTTTAAATGTGCATTGGAGAAAAAAAAAACTGGAAGGACAATTGCTACAGACGACACAGTTTAAGATACTTCAGTTCTCACAATTTTGGAATCTTGATGTTAAAGGGTTACTTCAACTTTACCACAAAAAATGCCTATGCAGGTAAAGGGCACCTGAAGATAAACGGTGCAGCTTTGTCCAAAGTTAAATAAATGTCTTTGCTATAGGTGTAGGCCCTTTACATACCTTTCGGAGCCTGACAGAGGTGGTATCATCCCATCCTGCCTTGTTGCTAGGATGGTGCTAAGACACTCCCAGCCAATTCAATCCCTGCTACAGTAGCTCTAAACAGGAGCAATGGAGTAGATAGTGGACCACATTGGTGTAGAGTTGTGGACTAGAGTTATAACATGGTACAATTTCCCAGCATTTTTACCTATAGACATATCCCTCTAGTGCTGGGCGCCAGTGACTGCCATCACATCTGTGAGCCAGACCAGAAGGGATTTTGAGATTAGCAGTCTTTCAGACCGGCATTTCCTTTCCATGATATGACATCTGGACCACACATCCTAGGTATCCTTGCTACAACCCAAAGAGACTCCTGAGAGGAACTATAAGAGGGTCCGGAGATCCATGCCGCGCTCGCTTCTTCCTGGGCCTTGATGTGCGTGCGATTCCAAACCGGCTCCAGAGGGCTTAAGCCTGGCTGCTGTTTGCCGGACATCCATGCAGGACCTACCCAGTCGATCTACACTTCGGTCCCCGGCATCCACCAGCCGTGGGTTATCGCCGGTCGTTGCTGAAGGACATCTCTTCCAGGATTGCTGTCTGCAAGGTGTAAGCCGGTCTGGTCGTTGGTGAGAGGGCAATTGCCCATCTTTTGCAACCCTTCTTTGCTACTATACCTGAACACTGTGTTTCCTTTACTGTACCTTGGGAACACTTTATTGCATTACTGTTTGGAACACTGTACAGACACCTTTACTTAAAACCTCTTCAAGGAGTATCACTAGCTTGTTTAAGCCCCTCAGCTATTACCGCACCACTGTGCCTTATCGGATACAATCTAATGAGCTCCAACTGCCGGTGAAGACTATCGGGCCTGCATCGTGGACACTGCTGTTACTACCATACAAAGGACCCTACTCTATCTGCTATTTAGTGTGATCTCTCATTAGGATATAAAAAGTTGAATAGGCCGGTCTGGGGTCCCCCTTTAGTGTGAGACTGCCTGTCCCCTAGCTAAACTTTTACAGGTTATGCTCCAAGTGGTACCTCATTGTACACATATGTAAACTGTGCTTTTGTGCTGTTGTACCGTTTTAGGCTGCCCTTTAGGGGAATTCTACTTCTGAGTCTGGGCTGTTATCCAGCACTCAGTCAACCAATTCCCCTTTTCTGTGTATTAATACCACATCACTTCAGTAAAAGTGTATATACTATAAACATATTTGGACTTGTGTGACATGTCATTTAAAAATGTGTTGTGGAAGATGTCTAAACCCAGAGTGTCAGGTAGGTTGGAATGTTCACAGGGTCATGGCAATGCAGAAGAACAGGTAAATTCAAGCAGTCCCCAAGGAGGCCGTGCTACACTGGTACACTGGTCCAAATCATTTGGTGGAAGGGGGATTATGGTGTGGGGGTTGATTTTCAGAGGTTGGGCTTGGCTCCTTAGTTCCAGTGAAGGGAGATCTTAAGATGTCAGCATACCAAGACATTTTGGACAATTTCATGCTCCCAACTTTGTGGGAAGTGTTTGGGGATGGCCCCTTCCTGTCCCAGTGAACAAAGCAAGGTCCATAAAAGACATGGATGAGTGAGTTTGGGGTGGAGGAACTTGACTGGCCTGCACAGAGTCCTGACCTCAACCTGATAGAACACCTTTGGGATAAATTAGAGCGGAGACTGTGATCCAGGACTTCTTGCCCAACATCAGTGCCTGACCTCACAAATGCACTTCTGGAATGTACAGTAAAACCTTGGTTTGAGAGATTTTTGTAAGACAAGCAAAATTTTTAAATACATTTTGAGTTGATATACAAGCGATGTCTTTATATACAAGTAGTGTCACGTCACAACAGAGTATAAAAGAGAAGAGGAGAGGCACCTCTATGTGTAGCAATATGGTTACATTTAATGAAGGTACAACATTTAGCAACTCACATGATTGATGATTAACCAGTTGACGTCCGCGCTATAGCCGAATGACGGCTACAGCGCGGACCTGAATTCCCGGGAAGCCGTCATACGACGCATGGAGCGCACTGTGATCACCGAGTCACTGAGACTCGGGTGATCACCGATCAGAGTAAGGGGCCGGTCCCGGCCCCTTACCATGTGATCAGCTGTCAGCCAATGACAGCTGATCACGTGATCAAAACAAAAGCTCTGTGATCGTTTTTTTTTCTCCTCGTGCTGACAGCTCATCAGCAAGGGACATCGGTCCCGAAGAGGAAGAGGTAATAATGCCTCATATGTGCCACCAGTACCCCCTGCCAGTGCCACCTGACAATGCCCACCAGTGCCACCTATCAATGCCTACAAGTGCGACCTATCAATGCCTACAAGTGCGACCTATCAATGCCCACCAGTGGTGCCAATCAGTGCCACCTAGAAGTGCTGCCTATCAGTGTAACAGATCACTGCCCATTATTGCCACCCATCAGTGCCCATCACTGCCACCCATCAGCGCCCATCACTGCCACCCATTAGTGCCCATCAGTGTACATTAATGAAGGAGAAAAATTACCTTTTTAAAATTTTATAATATAAAGAAAAAAAAATTTTTTTTTTTTTTAAACATTCGGTCTTTTTACCTCTTTTTAACAAAAACTAAAAACCGCAAAGGTGATCAAATACCACTAAAAGAAAGCTCTATTTGTGGGAAAAAAATGATAAAAATTTCATTTGGGTACAGTGTTGTATGACCGCGCAATTGTCATTCAAAGTGCGTCAGCGCTGAAAGCTGAAAATTGGTCTGAATAGGAGGGGGGTTTAAGTGCCCAGTAAGCAAGTGGTTAAAACAGGCACATCTAAGTATGCAGACATCTGGGGTAAAGCTGTTCACATAGACCGTCCTCCGCACCGCCATCCCTTCCACGCTGCGTTCCACGAGCCTCTCTTCAAGCCTCTCTTTCAGATCGCTCTACTGCAGGGTAGTCTTCCCGGTCATGATTGCAGACTGCCGGCGGTGGAGGACGGTCTATGTGGACAGCTTTACCCCGGATGTCTGCATACTTACATGTGCCGGTTTTAATCATCAACCATGTGAGTTGCTAAATGTTGTACCTTCATTAAATGTAACCATATTGCTACACTTAGAGGCGCCTCTCTTCTCTTTTATACTCAGTAGCTCCTGCTGGATTTTGCTTCTAATCCCCTTATGGAGGCTGCCATTTATGGATGGACATTTCATGGTTACACAATCTATCACATTGCTATAATCTTTTAATCTAACGAATCATCTGAGTTTCCATTATTTCTTATGGGGAAATTCTCTTTGATATACAAGTGCTTTGGATTACAAGCATGTTTCCGGAACAAATTATGCTTGCAATCCAAGGTTTAACTGTATTTGTTATCATAGATGATGTTTTAATTGACCCTATATGGCAGACGTGTCAGACACAAGGCCCTTGGGACGAATCTGGCCTGCCAGGCCATTTTTTATGGCCCCTTGCACTTCTCCTGCAGCTGTAGCACCCCCCTTCATCTCCAACCCATCTCAGTAGTTGGCAGCAGAGGGGAGGACAGAACTCCTCCTACGGATCCTGCTCCTCTTTGCGCAGCCGCAGCAGCCTCGTGTCTCTGCCTTCCCTGGTCTCAGCATTCAGCAGTCTCTGGCAGCTGACTCCAGCCCTCCTCTGGTCCTCCTCCAAACCCTGAACTTTCTGCTTGTTGGCTCTGCCCCAGCTTCTTCCCGAAGGCCATGGGACAACTGTAATGCTAAAGTGGCCTGCAATTAACTTGAGATTGACAACCCTGCTATATGGAGTTCTCTGAGGGGTTTGGGTTTTATATGTATAGTACACTTTCCTTAGGCGTTTCTTTTTAACCTTTTGTATTGAATAAAATACACCATTTTTAAAGACTATTTCATTGGCTTAGATTGTTAACGTACCTAAAAAGTCCAATTGGGTTGAGTTATTCTTTGGGTTTTGAGGTTATCCGGGAAGCACAAATGGGATAGTTGGTTTGAAACCTTAAATGCTTTTCTTATGTATGTTAATACCAACCAATCATGTATGGTTAAGTGCTTGCACTCTGCCGGGCCATTTCCTTACTAACCATGCAGTAATGCTCAGTCATGGTGATTGGCAGCTTGGGCACCAAGAGTTGGGACTTCCTACTACCCTCTCACTAGTACAAGCAGTGATGAGAATTCTTTCAGACCGAGAAAAAAAAAATAAAATAAATATAAAAAAACCAACAACCCAGCAGTAATACTGTCAGCAGTGTAGAGAAGAACGAGCATCTCAATTTGGAGATTTCACTTCTTTTCTCATGGACGCCAAGATAGGCAATGAAGGTAAATCTCCCCAAAGTGAATTATTAGTCAGAATTATAGAAGCTCAATAGAGGTTCTAACCTTCTTTTTTTCTTTTTTTTTTTTGGATAGAGATAAAAGGCCAAAGTTGGGCTTTACAGTGAAGAACGTGGATTGTTCCCAGGAGATGGAGATAAGTAGCACTCTGTTGGGGTTATTGCAGTTTACATATGAATATGAGCTTCAAAAGCACGAGCCTTCACCATACACAGTAGACTGCAGCATGGAGGAAATTGCCGTCTCTTTTGAATGAAGAATTTTACTTTTATCACCTATTTATCCTGAATTGCTGAAGATTGGGGAACTTGGCAGGGAATCTGCCCCCTGTTGTGTAAACCATAGACAGCTTGTGCCAATATTTGGATAGGCTGCAATCATCTCTAACACACCTGTAATTTACAATGGTCAATGGAATGAGAACAAAGAAGAGGAAGAATGATTTTCAAAGTGCACCTGTAATGCAGGTTCGAAAAATCTAACTATAAAAAGGTTTATCAACCCCTCCGCCAATAAGAAAAACATTTTTTAAACAACTCCCACAGGCAGGAACTAAGGGAGTCCGGTGGGCTCTGACCCAAGTTAGGAAACAGGCCCTCAGTAAGATTGTGCTCTACATAATGAAACTAGGACTCGTTCATCAGTCTGTGGATTATTATATTGGTGGGTAACCCTTACCCAATTAGGAGCGCTTTAGTGAATTCTTAAAGCAGTATTAAACCCAAAAACTCTAAATAAAGCTTACCAACTACCTAATGTGATGACTGCATTCATTTTATTCTTTAGGCTTTCTTCTATGATTCTTACCTGGTGATCCAGCCAGTAAGTCTTATTTTTAAACTTCATTTAACACACAAATCAAACACAAGGCCCGTGTGCTGAAGCCAGCCCGCCAGGCAGTGGCGGAACTTTCAGGGTCGCAGCAGTTGCACTTGCGTGTGTGTGTGTGTGTGGGGGGGGGGTCCCAAGACCCTGCATCTCCCCATGCTCCTCTGGATTTCAGTTTGGGATGCAGTGAGGGGAGTGGGAGGTGGGGATCGGCAGCTCTATGGTGCCCGCGGGGCTAGTAGTTCTCCTACCGAGTGTATATAGTGGAGAGGGGGAGAGGCCTCTGACCCAGGCAGCTATCAGTTTCACTCTTCAGTGTACGAGTTGCTCTGCTTGTACACTCTTGCTGATAGCTGCCCGGGTCCCTTCCCTCTCCACTGTATACACTCGGGAGGAGAACTACAAGCCCCAGGGAGATCACATGGTCCACAGGCACCATAGAGCCGCCGATTGCCCCCTCACACCTCCCCCTGTGCTGGGGGTTGGAGGAGCACAGACAGCGGAGACCAGCCAGGAACCTTTGGAGGGGGGGGGCTGCCTGGGGACCCTCATGTAAGGAGGTAGCGTCCGCCCGAACGCGCCCCGCTGCGCGTAGCGTACGCCCGAACGCGCCCCGCTGCGCGTAGCGTACGCCCGAACGCGCCCCGCTGCGCGTAGCGCACGCCCGAACTCGGCCCGCTGCGCGTAGCGCACGCCCGAACTCGGCCCGCTGCGCGTAGCGCACGCCCGAACTCGGCCCGCTGCGCGTAGCGCACGCCCGAACTCGGCCCGCTGCGCGTAGCGCACTCCCGAACTCGGCCCGCTGCGCGTAGCGCACTCCCGAACTCGGCCCGCTGCGCGTAGCGCACTCCCGAACTCGGCCCGCTGCGCGTAGCGCACTCCCGAACTCGGCCCGCTGCGCGTAGCGCACTCCCGAACTCGGCCCGCTGCGCGTAGCGTACTCCCGAACTCGGCCCGCTGCGCGTAGCGTACTCCCGAACTCGGCCCGCTGCGCGTAGCGTACTCCTGAACTCGGCCCGCTGCGCGTAGCGTACTCCCGAACTCGGCCCGCTGCGCGTAGCGTACTCCCGAACTCGGCCCGCTGCGCGTAGCGTACTCCCGAACTCGGCACGCTGCACGTAACGTACTCCTGAACTCGGCACCCTGTATGTAGTGAAATCCTGCACCCCAGGTACAACTGGTCCTTTAAGGACAGGCATACTGCTGATGCGGCTCAAAATAAAATGGCGTTCTGACACTCCTGCTTTACCATATCTAGATGCAGTGGCTTAGCTAGACATTCTTTCACCCAGGAGAAAAAGACTCAGGTCGGCACCCCTCCCCACCTGAGAGGGAAGCTCCATATACACACCCCTGGCCCAGACAGAGAAGTTCAGGAGCAGAAAAGTTTCCTCCTGCAGCCACTGAATGCCGGCAAGAGGGAGAGGAAGAGAAGGAGAAACTGGCTTTTGAGCTGCTGCAGAAGGAAAACATAGCTGATCAATTCTAGAAAATGCCGCCCTGCTGCTCCTCCTGTCCAGGTGTGACAGGGAGGCCACAAGGACCCCTTGGAGCATGGGGACGGTGACACCCTTCTCAATGCAGCGCCCAGGGCACATGCCCCTCTTGTTTTGACCCTGGGATTAGGACAAACCATTTAACATTGAACTAAAGTCCTACTTTTAAAAAATGCGAGCAGGAAGGCTCTTTTGCAGAAAAGACATGCATCTAGTGATGAAGTCAAAGGACTTGAGTTACTGGGTTCCTTACATTACTAGCCCTCTATCCTGGTATGTAGGGGATTATGGGAAGCTTTTATAAAGATAGACTTCAAGTTGTAATACTAGCAGCACTTAAAGTGGAAGTAAACCCTCCTATCGGTTTCAGCTAAGGAAGCTGCCATCTTGTCCTCTGTTTAATCGTCAACGGCCATGATGCTGCACATGTGATCAGTTAGGATACCAGCCACTGGATGGTTTGACAGTTTGGTTGAGAGCTCAGCCAATGTGATAGCATTCCCGACACGTGTCGGAAATGTAACTTTTTTGAAACTGGTAAATTGAAAGGTTTACTTCCGCTTTAAGGCTCCTAACAGGGCAAGCCATATTCAGGAGGCAAGCGGACCAAGGAAGTCACACAGCTAGATTTCAGTCAAAAGACATTCAACCCACAGAGTCTTGTGTACTAGGCCCAATAAAGCAAATACAATTTTGAAGTTCATGACCTTTAAACGCCCTTTTCTACTGTCTGTTTAAAAAAACTGTCATCTGAGCTACTGTTTACATGTCAAGCGCACCGTTTTACGAGTCTTCTTAGAGCGGCATTCAGGTTAAATCTACCAGACAAAGCTATTTACATTTCGACGAGAAAAAGAAAGGCGCTGACAAAGTGCCACATCCCGTCATTAACAAAGCATTCAAATTTATTATGCCCTACATACCATGTTAATTAGGCATAATAATTTATTCTTTACACCAGAAAAAAAAAAAAACACGGGAAACTCTGCAAGGTTTCCACCAAACGCTTTTGACAACATTAGAGTAAGAACGAGGAGCACATCAGTAGAATTATGCTCATAAAATACATACCACAAGAAAAGCTTCCTTTCATTCGACTCAGTCCATTATTCCGCCAAGCTCATTTTCACACAATTCAGGCCTCGGAGATCCAAGATAAAAGGATTTCTCTGAATAACGCTGGGCGTACACACACAGATGTTTCTTACCCCATAACTGGGTCCGTTTCTTCCAGGGTCAGTCCACTCAAAATGTTCACCAGTTCACCTACTACAGTCTATCATTGGGGACTTGAAGACCTCTATGCTCCATGTGCTAACTTATCCTACCTCTGCAATCAGCTTTTACCCAGACAGAAGAAACCATTCTTTAATTGACCCCTTAAGCCATACAAAGCTTAAAATACAAATTTGCAGCTAAAAGCGTAGAGAAATAGGTTATTTTAAATACTTGCTTGCAGCGTTTCTTTTTCATAAACAATATTACATGCACTGGCAAGTCCCTTTGAACTTTCTAGAAATTTTGATTACTCCAGTAGAGTCAACTCCATAGCTTAACCCCCTCCCTACCCCCATAGCCCTCTCCTCTTATAGAGTTGCCGATGTAGGGATGAAGGGAAATACTATGAAGCACCCATTTTTCAACCGGGGTTCGGTGGCTCGATAGGCTTTCTCCAGACGTTGTCAGGGGTTCCTAAAGCTGTGGTTGATTGACTTCCGATCTGATGGTGCCTGCGTAGTTCCAGGGCCAACACCACTTTGAGGACCCAGCAACATGATGCCAATGATATTTTTTAGCATCTACGGTGGTGATTCTTCTGACCACCACTCACTGATCACCAAATGTAAGGGGCATTTTTGCCACCAAACCTCAAAGTCTTCCCAAGGCCCACATTTTTTTTTTCTTTAAGAGCTTCCCTGGGGTAAAGAGTTTGAGAAAGGCTGTTATAAATTAAATTATTACATAAGCGACAGCTCTGTGGCTGCTGCAATCACATCCAGGATGGCGGCGCCCAGCAGGAGTCTTATGGATTTTGGATGTTAAAACAAGGGAGGCTTTTAAAGTTAACCACTTCAGCCCTGGAAGAATTTACCCCCTTCCTGACCAGAGCATTTTTTGCAATTCGCACTGCGTCGCTTTAACTGACAATTGCATGGTCATGCAACATGGCTCCCAAACAAAATTGGCGTCCTTTTCCCACAAATAGAGCTTTCTTTTGGTGGCATTTGATCACCTCTGCGGGTTTTAGTTTTTGCGCTATAAAACAAAAAATGTGACAATTTTGAAAAAAAACGCATTATTTTTTACTTTTTGCTATAATAAATATCCCCAAAAAATATTTAAAGTCAGTTTAGGCCGATACATATTCTTGGTAAAAAAAAAAAAAAAAATCGCAATAGGTGTTTGATTGGTTTGCACAAAAGTTATAGAGTCTACAAAATAGGGGATAGTTTTATGGCATTTTTATTGATATTTTTTTTTTTACTAGTAATGGCGGCGATCAGCGATTTTTATTGTGACTGCGACGTTATGGTGGACACATCGGACAATTTTGACACATTTTTGGGACCATTGGCATTAATACAGCGATCAATGCTAAAAAATTGCATTGATTACTGTAAAAATGTCACTGGCAGTGAAGGGGTTAACCACTAGGTGCCGCTGTAGGGGTTAAGTGTGTCCTAGGGAGTGATTCTAACTATGGGGGGGGGGGCTGTGTGTGACATCACTGATCAGCTCTCCCGATTACAGGGAGATCAGTGACAGTATCACTAAAGGCAGAATGGGGAAATGCTTGTTTACATTAGCATCTCCCCGTTCTTCCTCACCGTGAGACGATCGCATGTATCCCGCTGCGGACATCGGGTCCGCGGGACCCGCGATCGTGGTCACAGAGCTCCCGGCGGGCGCGCGCCCGCCTCTTAAAGAACAAAGTACCGGTACGTTAATCTGCCTGTATGTGCCCTTCTGCCGCAGTATATCTGCGTGAGGCGGTTGGGAACCTGTTAAAAAAACATGTCTAAAATATATATATATGATTTAAAAGTCCATCAGAAATTACTTTAACAAAAGCTGCATATTTAAAAACTGTGAAGCACCATGGCAACTGCAGATCAAACAGAGGCTAAGATGGCAGCGTCCTTGGGTGAAAATAATTAGAGGATTTACTTCCACTTTAAAAGGCCAAGTTCACCATTTCCAGAAAAAAAGCCTGTGCAGTCAAGGGGCCCCCAGTAGATATTTAAAATCTGTGCAGCTATGTAAAATGATACATTTTATTGTTTTAAGCTGTAGGCCTTTGGATCCCCTCAGAAGCCTGTCTAAAAAATTCCCAATTAGCAACCCCCACATCCTGAATTGTTGCTAGGCCATGAAAACCATTAGATGCTCACTACCAGCATTGCAGGATTGAAAACCAACGTTTTTCACGTTCTAGCAAAAAGCCAGGCCCTGAGAATTGCTAACTGGGAATTTTTTAGTGGGGCTTCTGAGGGGACTCAAAGGGCCTTTAAGTAAAACAATAAAATTAAAATCTGCATGTATGTTTAACATCTACTGGGGCCCCGCGACTGCATAGGCTATTTTCTGGAAAAGGTGAACTAAAGCCACGTACACGCGATCGGACTTTCCGACGGGAAATGTTCGATGATAGCCTGTTGGCGTTAAATCTGACCGTGTGTACGCTCCATCGGACAATTGTTGTCGGACTTTCCACCAACACATGTTGGCTAGCATGTTTTCAAATTTTCTGCGGACAAACGTGTGTTGTCGGATTTTCCGAGCGTGTGTACACAAGTCCGAACAAAAGACCAAAGTACAAAACACGCATGCTCGGAAGCAAGGACGAGCCAGAAGCGGTCGGTCTTGTAAATTAGCGGTTGTAGTGGAGAATTAACATTCGTGACGTGGCAAATTATGAAATCTCAAAATGCAGCGCACAATTCTCTTCTTCTTTAATGGGATAATAATGAAGCTACTTTGCTGGTGATACTGATGGAGTTATTGCAAACTAATTTTCAAAGGCTTTTTTCTAGTGATATCAAGAATATTATTATGTTTTGTTTTTTTTTTTTTTTTAATTTGGGCAAGTTACCACAACACCATTATCCCGTAGTTTTTAAGATCAAAGATACAACTATGTTGGTGTCCCTTGTCAATTTTACATTGTATTTTTTAAAATGTAACTGCCTACTCCCAAACTGTCATTTGAAGTAAAACACATAGCCGAGTATTATTCTACACAATTTTTTTTATTGTGCATTAAAGTGGTTGTAAACCCTTACAGACCACTTTGACCTACAGGTAAGCCTAGATTAAGGCTTACCTGTAGGTCCAATAAATATCTCCTAAACATACACGGTTTAGGAGATATTTGCAAAAAGACAGGCGCCGTAGACAGCGGCGCGCAGGGGCACTGAGCATGCTGCTGCTAACGGCGATATGCTGTTAGTGGCGGCTCCCGTGCGCATGCGCGGGAGTGACGTAATCGCGGCTCCGGCCAATTACAGCGCCGCAGCCACGATACCCGAAAAGAAGATGGACGCTCCGTAGCAGAGGGGACAGCAGTGACATCGCAGGCTCCTGTGTCAGGTAAGTGACACATAATGGGCTACTATGCGATGCATAGTAGCCCATTATGCTTTACCTTTGCAGTGAAACAAAGAGGAAGTAAACCCATTAGGGTTTACTTCCTCTTGAAAAAAAAGAAAACAAATACAATTAGACATGTTATCTGCCAATAGAACTTAACCAAAAAGTGCATTCTATGCATCCAAAAATATAGAAAATATAACAAATCAAATCATTATTCAACCACAAAAATAAATGTCAAAGCAATAACTCCAAGGCCAATAATAAATAACACATTATCTCCTCCGATTCCACAACATGTCTGGTTGACGAACGGCTGTTCAGAAATGAACTGAAAAGCACGAAATGAAAAGCGCGAAAAAAAAAAGCGTGAACCGCTCACCAAACTTCTACTAACATGAAATTAGCAGAAGGAGCCCAAAGGGTGGCGCTAAAGAGCTGAAAAACTACGTAGTACGTCACTACATTCGTAATTGTTGGCCAACAATTGTGTGGCCGTGTGTATGCAAGAAAAGTTTGGGCCAACTCCCTTCGGATAAAATTCCACGGTTTTGTTGGCCAATAATTTTATCGTGTGTGCGAGGCTTTAGTCTTTTAAGCGATTGGATTGACATCTACTTTAAGGTTTGCAGAATCTGTAATAAAACATGAATTTTATGCCCTAATGAAATATTTTCCTCAATCATCACTTCCGATTTCTACAGACAACAGGTTGCTTGTACGGAGACACGCACTACGAGAGGCAGTATCACGGTTGGTTACCATGGTTACAGCACA
Organism: Aquarana catesbeiana; assembly: GCF_042186555.1. Classification (NCBI taxonomy): domain Eukaryota; kingdom Metazoa; phylum Chordata; class Amphibia; order Anura; family Ranidae; genus Aquarana; species Aquarana catesbeiana. The sequence goes on along the minus strand of NC_133333.1, from coordinate 223,602,069 downwards.
CTCCAGTTCATATATATTTAAAAAGCAGGCCCTGTTCTCATCACAAGAATTGCTTCTGATGAAAGCAAAGATGCGTTTACCTAATTGACATGGAGCCCTGGGTGCCGAGCCAAACAAATTTCACCCATGAACAATTTACACCTATAACCGCACAGCCTAAATATCACGCTTAATAACCATGTGTAGTCCTGAAAGCGATGACATCAGTCCCCTCTGCCATGAATCCGAAGCAGAGCTTCCTTGCATGAACAGATACTCGTGCCACATAATGACAGACCTCCTCATGCAGGTAATGACGCCTTTGGGAGATTAAATGCATCTTTTGAGCATGCTTTGAAGATCTGTTTGCAAAAAAGCCATCCAAACAAAATAAACTCTTAAAAGAGGGGAAAGAGTGAATATACCAAGATGGCAGAGTTCAAACACCCCATTATTATCTCATTAATATAACATATGGCAGTGGATCAGACAATAAGGGGTTTAAAAACCTCAAAAGCAACATCAAACAGACCGTATGCAGCCCTCAATGCTACACTATATGGACAGAAGTTACGTAGACACCACTATTGAGTTCAGGTGTTTTATTAGAGACAATTGTGTGCTTCCAACTTGTGGCAACACTTTGGGGAAGATTTTTTTTGTTTCAGCACCACTCTGCCCCTGTGTACAAAAAGTTTATACTCAGAGGTTCCAGATGAGAGAGCACTCAATAAATCTTATGAATGAAAAATCATTTATTTATTGGCTACACAAGTCACATCACAAGTAACGTGTTTCGGCTGTAGCAGGCTTCCTCATAGCACAGGTGCCATGGAAAAGGCTGCTACAGGCGAAACACGTTACAGCACTTTTGATGTGACTTACAGTATGTGAACACAATAAAAGACTTTTCATTTGACGGATTTACCAGGTGCCAGCTCATCTCTACCAGGATAAACTAGCGTTACTAATTCTTTCTAATTATTTTTATTCTGTACTATTGTGAAAGTCAAACCAAAACAGCACAGTACTGAATATACAGCTATATATATGTTACTACTATTAGATTGGGATAGAAACAAGAAAAAAAGGGAAAAGAGGCTCTTAGGTCAGACTTTAGAGACACATTGGACGGTATTTTGATTAGTTGGGACACATTCAGGGGTTGTTTAGATTAGAAACAGGTCTCACTATCTAAAATAAAACACATACATCAATGTTGGTATAATAACATTTATTTTGCCCTCACTTTCTTTTTTTTTTTGTTCAAATTTTTTTTTTATTTGTAATAACAATTACAGTATATCTGCCAACATTTTTGGAATAGTATTCTATAATACAGAAATATTGTTGTAGAATACAGAAAATACAGGTAAATATATTACCGTATATACTCAAGTATAAGCCGACCCGAATATAAGCCGAGGCACCTAATTTTACCACAAAAAACTAGGAAAACTTATTGACTCGAGAATAAGACGAGGGTGAGAAATGCGCAGCTACCGTAAGTGGAAAAGAGGGTAAACAATGCCCATTTGCAGCCTCACTGTGCCCATTTGCAGCCATAGGTCCCCCGAACTTCAGACTCGGTAGTTAAGGGTTCCTAGATGCCCCCTAGCTGCAGCCAAAATATGGGGTCTCTGGACCCAAAGGGTCCTGAAATGACATTGCTGCAGATGGACACAGTTGACCGAATTTGGGGCTCCGTATCTTGGGGCCACTGGGTGCTAGGAACCCCAAATTTGGTGTGCAAACTCAGTGGAACTAGCACTACAACATATCCCGGGGTTCCTAGCACCAAGTGGCCCCTGAGATACGGGGCCCCAAAGTGAGTTCGGAAAATGTCAAGCACTTTTCTGCAGTAGAGAATGACATTTTCCGGACCGACTTTGGGGCCCCGTATCTCTGGGCCACTTGGTGCTAGGAACCCCTTTGGATATGTTGTAGTGCTAGTTCCACTGGGTTTGCATACCAAATCTGGGGTTCCTAGCACCAAGTGGCCCCGAGATATGGGGCCGCTAAATTTGGTTCGCAAAATGTCAATCTCTGACATTGACTCGAGTATAAACCGAGGTGGCATTTTCAGCCCAAAAAAAGTGCTGAAAAACTTGGCTTATCCTCGAGTATATACGGTACTCTAGATTTATGACTGTTAAAGTTAAGGATTCATTTTGGAGGAAGTCTATTATGATCAAGATATTGTAATAATCCTTCTGCATATTAACTGAATATTAGATCGTCATATATAGATTATTTTCGGTTGAAAATATGAAAATCTCAATAAATTATAGTTAACAGATATATTTATTGCTATGTTTTGTGACTATCAATATTAACGATAACTTCTGTTATGTAAAATGACCTGCTGGTAACAAATATGTGTAAAAGATGGAATAGAAAAATAAAATCTGTAAAAGAAAAAAGGAAAATAATAAGAAATAAGAGAATAGGGGTAGGGGGGACTTCAGGGTTCTGGAGGCAAAAATTATCTATAGACGGCAATAAGAAAATTACATGAGAGGGTGTTATTTACCATGACGAGAGAGAACTCGATTGACAAATTTTTCTGGCCTTTTTCTTGTTTCTTTCCCTATAGTTTACGGATGTGGCAATAGGAGTGTTCTTGTTCTACCTACTATTACATTGGGTCAGAAGGTCTTAGACAGCTACTTAGCGGCTGTTCAAAGCACCTTAAAAGATCCAATTTAGGTAAAGCCATAAATAAAAGAGGGAACAATACTTTTTCTAGTCCACTTTACAGAAAAGGAAAATTAAAAGTAAAGCCACACATGGGAATTCTGGAGAACACGGGAAAGAGTTGGGTTACAACCTAATACTTTTTTGATTTTCTTTGGCTTTTACTGCTAGGACGCCACGGTTGATTTTTTCACGCGCCTCCAGTCCTGATGACAACAATAAGGTCTGGTTCACATCTATGCAGGTTGCAGTTTGCATATTCCAGGTGCATTTTGCGCTTTTCAATACACACTTTTGATCCATTGAAGTCTATGGAACCAAAAACCAGAAAAAGTCCCTGGCCCTTTCCATAAAATACACAGATATGAACTACATCCATAGGAAACCATGTTAAAATGGACTGCAGTGTGTTTCTGCAAAACTGAAAATGCGCTAAAAATATGCATTGGTGTAAAATAGGCCTAAAATAGCTTTTTGTACTGGTAACTACTTTCACAGAAGAAAAAAAGTGGGGGAAATCTCCCCAAAAGTGACAAACTGTATAAACTTTAGAGCTTTAAGACCCCCCTTCACATTCAGACCGTTCGAGCGTATTACTGGTGCTGTGCGGGAGAGAGCAGGGCGATTTTAACCCCAAGGAAGGGGTTAACAGCACCTGAAAAGTGGCGCTTCCCATTGATTTCAATGACAGGGGCGGTTTAGGAGCAGTGTACCACCCCAAAGATGCTGCTTGCAGGACTTTTTTTTTCCGTCCTGCAAGTGCACCGCCCCAGTGTGAAAGCACAACATCTCTACTAAGAAATCTAAAAACTTTGTACAGATTGTTACATTCATGAATAGCTCTACATTTACATATATAGTATGCAATATTTACTTAAAAAATGGTACCAAATTGTTTGCCACCTACGCCACTCCAAAAAAAAAAAAAAAACATACCACCAGCCGCCACTGGTATGCAGGCTGTACCAACATTTTTTGCAAACTGACAGCTGAAAGAAAATGCACTTTAAAGAAAATCTTTTGTCAGTCTGGAGGGAATGGGAGTGTTATATGTATTAGCAGACTGAAATACACTAACAAATTGAAGTCAAACCCTAGCTAATACTTTATAATCAGTTACAGCAAACTTTTTTTTTTCCCTTTTGGGATAAAGGTTTTATATGAATAAATAATAGCTGATCACCCCCTGCCAGTGTTAAGTGGTTTGTCTATTCTTGTAAACCAGTGGCCTCCAAGCTGCGGCCAGGGGCCAGATGTGGCCCTTTTCTTGCTTTTATCTGAACCTAGGGGGAACCATTTCATTTACCGACACCAACAAAGGGGCACAATGTCTTCCAATGACACCAATGATGATGCACAATTCCTCTCACTGACACCAAAGATGGGGTACCATTTACTGTGACATTTTCTACCCCTGATGATCACAGCCTGCCCCCCCTAGAGTCTAACAAACAGTAAACTGGCCCTTTGTTTTGAAAGTTTGGAGACCCTTGCTGTAAACTGATACGTTCTGCTGGAGAGCTCAAGCTTCTGAAAAACAGCAGACTTGTTGCCCGATTCACAAAATAATACAGGAAAGAAAGCCTAAAAAAGAAAAACTAATGAAGACATTAAATCGAACAATTGGTAAGCTGCAATAGAATACGTTTGCTTTTGGGTTTAATACTGCTTTAACTAGTTGCCGCCCGCCCACCCACCTCAAAGGACAACGAGGCGGTTCGGCTTTCGTTCTGGGACATCATATGACGGCGTCCCAGAACGGCCGTTCTCGCGTGCAGCGCACCGATCGCGGGCCGTGCCGTGTTGCTAGGACACGGCGTGACCCTGATTTCTGTAAAAAAGCCGCGTCCGCGGCTGTTTAACCATATGATCGGCTGTGTCCAATCACAGCCGGTCACATGTAAAACACAGAGATGCTGGTAATCGGCGCTCCTCGCCTCACGCTGACAGAGTGAGTGGCGAGGAGAGCCCGATCAGCGGCATCTCCTCACAGGAGACATCTACACATATAATCAGGGCATTACAATAGCGACACCAGTGCCACAAATCAGTGCCAGCAATCCGTGCCCACCACTGCCCACAAGTGCCACCAATCAGTGCCCATTAGTGATGCCAGTCCGTGCTGGCTATCAGTCCCGCCTATCAGTGCTGCCCATCAATGTCAATCAGTGCCACCCATCAATGCCCATCAGTACCGCCTATCCATGCCGCCTATCAGTGCCAATCAGGGCCACCTAACAGTCCCCAGTGCCACCTATCATTGCCCATAAGTGCGGCATATTAGTGCCACCTAATCAATGCTCATCAGTGAAGGAGAAAAATTAGTTTGTCAGTAAATTTTGGAGGGTGCAGAGTGATGAGCCATCACTCTGCACCCTCCTCCTGTCAGCATGCTCATTTGTCAGCACATGTGCACTGCAACAGCTCTCTCCTTTCCCAGTTTGTGAGCTGCTGTACAGGGAATGACAGGAGACGGATATTATGTCAGATTTGGATATGTACACTACACAAAGCAAAATCTAATAAATAGCTGCATAAAGATTTCATTCTTAAAATGGGTTTAAAATACAGCTTTAAGTGCACAGAACCCTCCATCACTGCACCGAGTTGCAGGTTACAGAGCAGCCGGTCCTGGCGATGTTGGAGGATGTACAGATGTCTTACTATCCGTGGTTTCCGGTGAGACATCTGCGCGGCTACGGCCGGCCTTCCATCACATTTGGGTGACATTTCTCCTCCAGCAGAACAATGTCATAAAACGTCTACAGAGGACTGTTTATTGGAGATAAAAATCTCTTCCTAACATTTCTGGACAGCTGTTCATAACATTTCCTGGCCTTTTAATTTATTCCTTCCAATCCAAGCCGCTTCCAAACTACAGCAATTAGGTCCTGCGATAAATTACATGGTTTTAAGGGCATCACTCGAAACATAAATGTTATTTGCAGCCACATAAAAAGCAATTCGCTGTGCGCTAATCTTGAAAGTCACTTCCCAGAATGCCAGATCATTTTTAACAAGATCAGCCAAATTGGCCTTTCATGAAAGCTCGATTGCATTTAGCGGGATTCTGCTTTTGCCTATAGTGAGGCACCGGAGCTTGCAGGAACGTTGGAGCGATGAAGAGAAAACCCTAATCGGATTAAAAGGGGGCACTGATACCACAGGGGCGATAGAAAATAAAAGGTCTCAATGGACAAATGAAAAAAATAAATGAATAAAAACCACAAAAAAAGGACACATTATATCCCACCTAATTTCGACGAGTCCCTATTGCTCCCATGATTGGCAACCACCTGGAACTTTATCAATATTACAATTTAGACCTCCTTTAGGAGGTACCCGGGGTCCCCCATCCCACCCCTCATTGTCCCTCATTGTCCCCCAATCCCGATCCTCATTGTCCCCCATCCCGCCCCTCATTGTCCCTCATTGTCCCCCAATCCCGATCTTCATTGTCCCTCGTTGTCCCCCATCCCACCCCTTGTCCCTCATTTTCCCCGATCCCGCCCCTCATTGTCCCTCACTGTCCCCTATCCCGCCCCTCATTGTCCCTCACTGTCCCCTATCCCGCCCCTCATTGTCCCTCACTGTCCCCCATCCCGCCCCTCATTGTCCCTCGCTGTCCCCCATCCCGCCCCTCATTGTCCCTCACTGTCCCCCATCCCGCCCTTCATTGTCCCTTGTTGTCCCTCACTGTCCCCCATTCTGTCCCTCATTGTCCCTCACTGTCCCCCATCTCGCCCCTCATTGTCCCTCACTGTTCCCTATCTCGCCCCTCATTCTGCCCCTCATCCCTTGTTTCTCCCTCTCATACTTCCTCCTACTCCCTTCTTCTATCTGATTCTAACAATGGTAATCAATATTGCCTGAATCTGAATCTTCTTACAACAGTTATGTATAGATAACGTTGTATTACACTTGTCCTCAGTCCATTATTGGACCACTGTTTGTATTATTTTACCTTTGAATAAAATCTTTGGACATGGGGGGAAAAAAGAAAAAAATAATTTTTTTTATATATTTCAGCTTACTGATCCTTACATGTGGTGGCTGCTAGTTTTCTTTTTTTTTCAGGCCTTTTCCCCCTTTGTCACCTGGTGATCCGGCCAGTAACACCTCCTGTATTAGAGTGCCCTTACTCTGGATGAAGGAGCACATTTGGACAGCAGCGTTGTCAGTGTGGGGGGAGGGGAGTGACTAGCGCATGTGTGCTCAACCAGTGGCCGTTGCGGAACTACAAATCCCATTAGGCATTGCAAGCTGCTGACAGTTATAAGCATGACTCTCAAAAGGCAGAGGCATGATGGGACTTCTAGTTACGCAACAGCTGGAGAGTCCTAGGTTGAATCACTAGCAGATTTAGATACACTAACAAATTGAAGCCAAACTCCAGCTCACACTTTAGAAATTAGTTATAGCAAACTTTTTTTTTTCTTTGGGGATAAAGGTTTTACATAAATAAAAGTGATCATTGTAAGCACCCAGTGCTGATCCTATCCCTGTAAATGATACATCTGTAAGAGATCTTGTTCTTTTGAAAAACAATGGACTTACTGGCTGGATCACTAGATAAAAATAGACAAAAAAAAAAAAAACTAAGGCAGACACCACATCTAAGAATTGGTAAGCTGCAATATAATAAAGGTTTGATTTGGGGTTTAATAGGGGCTTTAAAGCAAACCTTGTGTTTTGTCCATGCAGTGCAATGTGACAGATTCACTTTAATGACAGCCCTACCAGATGCACATACTCATCTACCCTTCACTACCTACCAGGAAATTACCCGGTACTTCAAAGTATGGGAGAGCATGTGACACTCTCCTTCTGCTCATGTGACAGCGCTGGTGACTGGAGGTTGCTTCAATACTATCACATGGGGCTAAGAGATGGTGCTGGATCTGTGTATGCTTGGAATAAGAGCAGGGGTCCTTAACTGGCTGCTACACCCCCCCCCCTCCCAAAAAAAAACTTCATTATTGTACAAAAGACGTGTGTGGCACATCCAGTCTCTCTGCCCTGCTTCCCGTACTCCCCCTCCCAATATACTATAATTGTCAGCTGTGATTAATCAGAGCTGGAATTACTGTATACTCAGAAAAAGGCGGCAGCTCTAGCTGTCAAAAACAGCAGTCTGTGTGATTGTGGTCTGAGCAGTGTTTATAAACACAGATTCAAAGATGCAATGTAACATTGTTACATTTGTATCTTTCTGTCCATTCATCTGCAGATCAAAAGGAAAGAAATTAGATCTGCAAATGTGGTCAGTTAAAGCAACCTGACGTTAAAAAAAAAAAAAAGAAAAAAAAATGTTCCCTCTATTTAATCTTTTATTTATGCTAATCAGCCCTAATTAACACCTTATTCTTTGTCTCTCCATTATTCTCCAGCTGATTTTTACATCTATTTCTATTTTAATAACTATTAATATTTAAACTTTTTTTTGTTTTGATTTTTTTTGTACATATTTTAACATATATTTACACATTTCACATTTAAAGAAAAGCACAAAATTGAAAAAAAAAAAAAAAAAAAAACACACTTTATTTCATTTGCAAATAACTTTGCAATGCTTTGTACCAGAATCTTCATTTTAGTGCCATTTTCAACAGGACAAAGTTACAGAATAAAATGCATATATTTTATGTGCAACAGTCCTTATGTTTAAGCAAAGGTCCTTTTCACATGGGAAGTCCACCTGCTCATTGGAGAATCTGTCTGCCGACTCCCGGCGAGCAGGAAGATGGCTGGTAAGTGTAAATCCGCTGATGCAGAGCGGACACAGACACTGCCTGCTCTCCTCTATGGACAGTCAGATGTAAACGGACCTCCATCCCATTCGCCAGAAAGATGGGGAATGGATCCACATCTGTCTGTTTTCAGTGGATAGGATTGGATCGGATGTTGACACCCATATTAACACCCCCTACTCCATAGAGGGCAATGCATGGTCCGATTGGGTCCGCTCGAAAAACTGCTCCAAAAAAATAAATGAAAAAAAAAAGTTAGTTTTGTTGCGTTTTATTGTCTAAGGGTTGCAAGAAAAAAAAAAAAAAAACACATTGTTGCAAGACATCATAAAAAGAAAGCCTTGTTTGTCCTTAAACAATATATGTATTATCTTGTTATCTTTAGTAAAGACAATGTTATTGCCAAATAAACCAGTCCATAGCAGAAATGTCAAAATTCCTCTGCTTCCTAGGGGATGAACAGGTGTGCCAAAAAAAAAAAGGAAGCCAGGCAGAGTGCAACTCCGTAATCCTCTCTATTACTTGTGGTCTCCCTGTAGCTGATCTTTGCCCATTAATAGTTGAGCACGATCGGCATTGTGTGCCTATGTGGAGACGGCCATCTTGGTAGAAGCAGGGTTGTGCTTCCACATGTCAGAGCCTCCAGTAAGGAGAACAGTGAGCAGCACAGGAGTTACCTTTTCCTTCCAAATCTGGGGAGACAGAAGTCAAAGGCAGCGGGACCCCTACATCTCACATTACAAATTGGAGGGGGTGGAGGTTTGGTCTGACTGGCACCATGTTGCATCCAAAACAGGGTTGTAACATGGTACAGAAGCAGTGGTGGTGCATCCATTAAGGGCGCACAGGCGCCGCCCCCTCTATAACCAATGGATAGAGTCATGCATATCATGAATCTATCCATGGCCACCGCCGCCACCCCCTATTCAGGCGCCCAAATTACAGCAGCGGGGGGTGTTTTTGAAGCACCTGATTGGAGCCATAAGCTCTAATAGGCGTCAAAAAAGGTGACCGGTGAGCGCCATGCTTGGCGCTCGCAGTTCACCCAGGTGTGTTAAAAAAGCGAATGAATATTCGCTTTCCTAACACTGAACTGCCTCTCCGCCCAATCAGGTGCTCCGGTCCGTTACCTGTCATCTGATTGGCTGAAGTGACAGGCGCTGTGATTGGACGCCTATCAGGAGGAGAGAATTGGAGGGGACGCCTGGAGGACACTGCTCAACGCTGTCACCCGCTGCCCCACTGAGACAGGGTAAGTGGGCGGGGGGGGGGGGGGGTCACAGTGGCAGCATTCGATGGGCACAGCGGCTGTAATAGCTGTACAGGCACAAGAGGCGGGTATCAAGTCAAACTTGAGTACTTCTACTGCCATTTGAGAACCATTCATTTTATTATGTATTAATATGTGTCTTAAGTCTGCCTAGAGTTCAGCTTTAAATGTATTTTTAAACAAAACTTTAAAGTGTTACTAAATTCACAATAGTAAAAATCATTCTGTATATGCAGTAAATCAGGCTTGTTATACTCACTGTGTAACCTAAGGGGTTAATCCTCTGCACTGTGTAAAAAGGCTGTTTGATCCTGTCTTCTCTGATCCTCCCCTTCTTCCACTGTCCCCAATCCATCCGATAGAACAGAGCCTTGGGGGACAAGCTGCACATGCTCAGTTTGGTGTGTATTATTTTTTTTTTTTGGGAGGGTGCATGTGAACAGCACAGAGCCAATTAGCACTGTCCAGACAGAGGGTCAGGGGCCCTGCAGCCTCATAGGACAATCAGAGCAGAATGAAAACTCCTCCTACAAGCTTTACCCAGTGCTCGGCCCAGACATGAATAGAAGACACAAGACTGCTATATACTGCTGATGAGAAAAGGTATTTAGCAGTTTACATTTACTAAAATAATTGCATTTTCATGTTCTGTGTACTGTGGGAGACCATATATAGTGAATGCAGGGTCCTGGGTTTAGTAACACATTAATCTGTCTTGCTGCTATCCTCCTGTACTCCCCTGCACACCAGCATTCAGACTGAGATAGGAAGCAGGAGCTCTGCAAGCCAATCAGCTTTTACTACTATGTTGCACATTGCTATGACTCTAACAAATGGAGCTTGCCGACTGGAGGAGAGAGCAGAGAGAACCTCATCAGTAAGGTGTTGTGTCATCCCTATCCAAGCTCAGCCTTGACAATGCTGTATTAATATAACTTATGGCCTGGCAGGGGTGTCCAGATTTAAAACCTGTCAGAACAAAAATGGAAATAAAAAACAAAAAAAAAAGCAGATCCACTGGCTTTATTACTTTCTATAATACTGCAGCAGTGTAGGTATGGAGCTTTAAGAGCTTCTGTTTTTTTCCAACCCACCCTGCTGCATGCTTGACTACAGCACCAGAGAGCCAGGCAACTGGCATTTTCAGAGATTAGTCAGCTATGGCAACCACCAGATTTCTCTCTATACAGGGTTTTTTTTTTTTTTATTTCACTTTTGACCATCCCACTCGCCAAGGTGGATTTGATTTAAATCACTAGTAAAAAGGCTTGAATTAAATCAACTCGATTTAAATCATAATTTTTAAAGAACAACTGTCATCTCTGACCCGCAGCGGCTCCTCCTCCTGACCCGCTGTTGGCTCCTCCTCCTGACCCGCTGTTGGCTCCTCCTCCTGACCCGCTGTTGGCTCCTCCTCCTGACCCGCTGTTGGCTCACCGACAGTCCCATTCACTTTAATGGGACGGCTGGTGATGTGGCAGTGACACAACAAGGAGAGGGACGTGGCGGCAGCGGGTGAGTGGATGCCCGCTAACAGGCACTACCATGATGGATCTAAAATGACAGGTGCTCTTTAAATTGTAAGGACTTATTCTTACTGGTACTTAGAATCTTTAATATTCCCTATTTAGAATAATAAGCTGTCAGGTTAGTAAAACAGCGATATCAGAACCGATTCAATCATACAGTTTGTAGTGTACATAGATTTGCAAAACAATGGGATAAAGAAATATTCCTGAACTTTGTTTTATCTCATGGTTACTGAGAAAATGTGTGAATGCATCAATGCAGTGCATGTTATCTCCGCTTGCAGAGCTTGGATTCATTGAATGAGTTTACCAAAATTGGAAATATTGCAGAATATACAGCCTCATGCTACATAACTAAGCTCCATTTCATGCTGAATAAACTAAATTACTAATGCATCTTAAATAGAAAAAACTATCTTTAGATATATTTTTACACCAAAGGCATTTTATTAAAATAAATGCCATAAAAATCTGATTTAAATAAAAAGAAAAAGAAGGAGCATTGATTTTTATCCATCCTGCCACTCGCAAGCCTAAAAATATAGAAAAAACAGCAGCAGATCCCATTACCGTACACCCAGCCGGGCTGTTCTGCTGTGCGGTGACGCCGTGTAGCGGGCCTTTGATGTGCGTCTTCACACCCCTTTTATAGCATTATTTTTATCCAGACTCAGCTCTGTTCGGTTGCACTGTGCTCCCTGCGGGATAGCGGAACTCACATCGCAACAAGTAACAGCAATCATAGATTTTCCGGAGAATGCGCGTGCCGTTCACAGGGGGACATTTAAAGACTGATGCAGCACTTGGCTCCTTTACCTGTAAAGTTCATGTACTTCCATAGGGACCAACAGTCCTCACACTGATACAGTTTGTCTGTGAATATTCCATACAGAATGGAGCGTTCAGGAACTGATCTCATGGAGATACATGGATCCGTGTGAACAAGTCCTCAGCCGGAGGTGTGACAGCGGGGACAAGGCTTAAAAAGCCAAAACCACAACTGTGCTAAGGTTGTAGACTTGCCACAGTCTATATTTAAGTTAATTGAATCTGTTGCAGCCAAACTCAGCAGATTTATTTTAGAGTGCTCCTGGGCCATAGTGCACATTTGTTATGTAGAACTGCCTTCCAATAGTCTAGTGATGGCGAACCTTGGCACCCCCAGATGTTTTAGAACTACATTTTCCATGATGGTCCACTACACTTCATAGTGCATGTGCATCATGGGAAATGAAGTTCCAGAACATCAATGATGGTGAACCTTGGCACCCCAGGTCTACTCTATGTGGCTGTAGTGGGCTTCTTCTGTGATAATGGCTCAGAGGCCGGTGGGAGAAACCAGGAAGCTCAATGAAGGGACCAAGAAGATTAACATTCTCAGAAGTGTTGGGCTTTCCGGTGAATCATTACTTGTGAATGAAGCAGCAGTTTGGTGGCATGAGAAGTAGGAGTGGAAAAGGTCTACAACACGTGTCAAACACAAGGCCTTGGGGCCAAATCTGGCCCGCCAGGCCATTTCATATGGCCCTCGAACCCAAGGCTTTTTTTTCAGCCGGACCATGCCAGAACTCTGTTCTGCTACCTCCAGCTCTTACCCTCCGGGGTACAAAGCGCAATCCTAAATTCTGGTGCCACGCAACCCCTAAACTCTGCCCCATGTGCGCCGCGCAACCCCTAAACTCTGCCCCATGTGCGCCGTGCAACCCCTAAACTCTGCCCCATGTGCGCAGCGCAACCCCTAAACTCTGCCCCATGTGCGCAGCGCAACCCCTAAACTCTGCCCCATGTGCGCCGCGCAACCCCTAAACTCTGCCCCATGTGCGCCGCTCAACCCTAAACTCTGCCCCATGTGCGCCGCGCAACCCCTAAACTCTGCCCCATGTGCGCCGCGCAACCCCTAAACTCTGCCCCATGTGCGCCGCGCAACCCCTAAACTCTGCCCCACGTGCGCCGCGCAACCCCTAAACTCTGCCCCATGTGCGCCGCGCAACCCCTAAACTCTGCCCCATGTGCACCGTGCAAACCCTAAACTCTGCCCCATGTGCCCCGCGCAAACCCTAAACTCTGCCCCATGTGCACCGTGCAAACACTAAACTCTGCCCCATGTGCCCCGCGCAAACACTAAACTATGCCCCATGTGCGCCGCGCAACCCCTAAACTCTGCCCCATGTGCGCCGCGCAACCCCTAAACTCTGCCCCATGTGCGCCGCGCAAACCCTAAACTCTGCCCCATGTGTGCCTCACAACCCCTAAACTCTGCCCCAGAGCTGTCCAGAAACATGTGGTTTAAATTTTAGTCATGCCCACAAAGCACAGCATAGCAATGCTCCATCTTTGGTGTCAATAGGAGGAATTGTGTCCCACTATTGGGGTCATTGGGCCCCATTGTTGGTGTCATTCGGAGGAATTGTGCCTCTTCATTGGTGTCATGGAGGGGAATTTCTCCCCATTGTTGGTATCAGTGGATGAAATGGTGCTCCAAGGGTCGGTTAAAAGCAAGCAAAAAGGGCCACATCTGGCCCCCGGGTTGAAGTTTGGAGACCACTGCTATAAATTGAAAACAGAAAAAAAATTCTGCTTCTGGGGGAGGGGACATTTTCCTACACACACCACTAACTTCCTGCCTGGTATTGCCTAAAAATGGGGATCATAACTGAGCATAACTTTTTAGAGCTGTAAAAATGCTGATCTGAGTAATCATTACCAGTATAAGATAAGTGTGACTCCAATGTATACAGTAACACGCCAACTGGATCCAATCACATCTCATCGGATTTCCCTTCCCATGACACTACAACAGCTGAGACCTCAAGACAGTTCCTGCTGGCCAGAGACATCCATCTATTACCGGCCTTGTTTATGTTCCATAGACATTGTATTTACACAGAACATATGTTCATCCATGCATCTCCTTCTCATGGATACTTTACAGCATGGGTGCTTAAGCTGTGGCCCTCCAGCTGTTGCAGAACTACAACTCCCATGAGGCATTGCAAGTCTGACAGTTACAAGCGTGACTCCCATAGGCTGAGGCATGATGGGACTTGTAGTTCCGTAACAGTTGGAGGACAACAGGTTGAGCACCCATGCTTTACTGCAGGGGTGTCAAACTCAATTTCATTTCAGCATTATGATTGCCCTCAAAAGGGCCGGTTTTATTTGTAAGAATCTCCTCCAATTACATTAGATGTCAAGAGCCACCCCACCGTCAGAAGTTGAGTCCCCCACCTTCCCTTACATCACAGTGCACCCCCCATACCTTATGCTGCTGTTGGGAAGATGGATGCATTGCTTGAAAGCAGAAAGTACAGGGTCTGGAGGAGGACCAGAGGAGGGCTGGAGCTGTCCTGCAGCTGCAGGAGAGGCGCGAGGGCCACATGAAATGGCCTGGAGGGCCGAATTCGGCCCACGGGCCTTGTGTTTGACACCTGTGCTTTACAGCATACATCCCAACACCGAATATACACTATACTGTCAAAAGTATTGGGACGCCTGCCTTTACACACACCTGGACTTTAAAGACATCCCAGTCTTAGTCCGTAGGGTTCAATATTGAGTTGGTCCACCCTTTGCACCTATAACAGCTTCAACTCTTCTGGGAAGGCTGTCCACAAGGTTTAGGAGTGTGTCTATGGGAATGTTTGACCATTCTTTCAGAAAAGTATTTGTAAGGTCAGGTACTGATGTTGGATGAGAAGGCCTGGCTCGCAGTCTCCGCTCTAATTCATCATAAAGGTGTTCTATCAGGTTGAGGTCAGGCCAGCCAGTCAAGTTCCTCCACCCCAAACTCGCTCTTCCATGTATTTATGGAGTGACAAGAACATTTGGAGGAGCAGAATGGAAAATTTGTGATTGTGGTTTTTGTTGGGGCAAGTCCATTCACTCCAAAATGGAATGTCTTTGAAGTGCTTTCGAATGCCATTCGTCATGTCATGAAATGTGCTGTGAGAATTTCCGTACAGTTGTTCATATGAACCTTCGTTTGTAAATCAATTAGTGCATGGCCAGCTTTTTCCCCAACCAAACTTTTTGGTTTTAGAGTGTAGAAAAAAAAAAAAGATTTTCACCTCACTTCCCATCTTGGTGACAGTAGTTTTACAAGGCAGGAAATTAAATTAAATTAAAATGTCCAAAAACCAGCAGCAACACAAAAAAGACTAATGCCGCGTACACACGATCAGAAATTCGGCCAGCAAAAGACCGATGAGAGCTTTTGGTCGTAAAATGCGACCGTGTGTATGCTCCATTGGACTTTTGCCGGCCGAATTCCAGCCAGCAAAAGATTGAGAGCATGTTCTCAAATTTTTCGGTCGGAAAAAGTTCCAATCCGAAAATGCGATCGTCTGTACCAATTCCGACGTGCAAAATTCCTACGCATGCTCGGAAGCATTGAACTTCATTTTCCCAGCTCGTCGTAGTGTTGTACGTCCCCGCGTTCTTGGCGGTCGAAAGTTCAGCAAACTTTTGTGTGACCGTGTGTATGCAAGGCAAGCTTGAGCGGAATCCCTTCAGAAAAGCCATCGTATCTTTTTCCGACGAGAAGTCCGATCTGGTGTACGTGGCATAAGTGATTTTTTTTGCCAAGCGCGAGGTTTTTTTCTTTTGTCTTTTTTTCTTCCCTTAGTGTGAGGTTTTTTTTCCCCATCCAAACATGTCTTTTTTCTTGGTCTTTTTTCCCCCAAGTGTGTTTTTTTTTGTAATTTGTTTTCCTGGTGCGAGTTTTTTTTTTTTTTTGTCTTTTTTTCTGCCAACTGAGGTTTTTCTTTTTGTCTTTTTTTTTCCCCAAGGTTTTTGTAATTTGTTTTCATAGTGTGAGTTTTTTCTGTGTTTTTTTTTTTCTGCCAAGTGTGAAGTATTTTTTTTTTGTTGTCTTTTGTAAGGTTTTTTTTGGTCATCTTTTTTTCTTCCCTTTGTGTGTTTTTTTTCCCCCCTCCAAGCATGAGTTTTTTTTGCATTTTTTTTGTAATTTGTTTTCCTGGTGTGAGTTTTTTTGTGTCTTTTTTTCTGCCAAGTGTAAGGTATTTTTTTGTCTTTTGTATGGTTCCCCCTCCCCAAGTGTGAGGTTATTTCTTTTGTCATCTTTTTTTCTTCCCTTGGTGAGAGTTTTTTTCCCCCTCCAAGCATGATTTTTTTGGTGTTTTTTTGTCTTTTTCCCCCCAAGGTTTTTTTTTTTGTAATTTGTTTTCCTGGTGTGAATTTTTTTGTGTCTTTTTTTTTCTGCTAAGTGTGAGGATTTTTTTTGTCTACCTTTTTAAAATCCATGCTCTTTTTTCTACAGGTAAAGGCTTGGGCTCCAACATTGCTGTCTGTATCATTGCTATAGAGTTGTCCTCATTTTTCTGGTTCAGTGGCTCATAAATTAGGTGCAGTCACTGGACATAAGCCTTTACATTCCTCTGATGACAGGTTCTCTTTAATTAGTCCCTGACCTGGAACAAGCATATAGGTAAGCAGTGTTTTGTCATACTGGGGTACACCTTTAATGCTGCATATAAAATCGCTTCCTATATTTGCACCTGCCACATTTAGGGCTCATTCACAAAAGCTGTCCCAATGCAAGAACAAAGCCATTTGCTTTATGTCTCTGGTTAGCACAACTTGCTGCACTGCATAAGAGTTTCATACAGTTAAAAAAAAAAAATAAAAGGCAAGCACCGCAAAGCCTTTTAATAATGTATGGCAGCGCACAGCAGCGTCGGCTCACAAGACGCATTAACGCACGCTGTGTGATGTGAATGAACCCTCCAGGCTATTTATCATTTCTCTCCTAAATAGATCTCTTCAAGGTACCTACTATGGTCGGAACCCGCCAGTAAAACACATCTGCCCTTAAAATATCCTCAGGCGCCTCCAAAATATATACATCCCCCAAAAAGATTTTCTACACTTCCTGGACGAGTGTCAAGTATGTGAAACTGGAATTTTACAGCTGAAAGAAAAATCGCAATAATTAAAACATCCCTCATCTATGACCTGAATATAAACCCTGAAGGACAGGAGCCTTCCAGCAAAACCAAAGCAATGTCACTTAAATAAGAAAAAACTGTTTAAATTAAATAGCAGGATATTGCTACAAAGGGAATCCGTCGGGACCCCCTACCCTGCAGAACACACAGGGCTTAGTGCACTGGGTAGTCAGAGGAAGTCTAGTATGACTTCATGGCGCTTCCCTGCTGAGGGGGGGGGGTTGTTAAATCCTAAATGAATGTAGGCAAAGGAGGCTGATTTAGGAGAATTGAACATACTATGCATTAATTAACGTATGATAATGTTCCCATTTTTGCACCGAGGCAGTCCATTCATTTTAATTCCAGACCTTGGGCCCGTTCCCACAGGTGGGAGTTCTTGCCACCCCCCTAAAATGGCTGTCAGGCATTCAAAAGGGCCACTGCTGCTTGCGCCCCCCCCCCCCCCCTTTTTTTTTTTTTTTTACAGCAAATACCACGCTGCTACAGCATGCCCAACCTATGGCTAGTGGTTGAGATGTGGCCACATTCACATGAATAGGTCACGTTTGGCAGCAGTACTGCAGTGGTATGTGTGCAACCCAGGGCAGCTGCATGCTATCTTTTAGGTGGACAGTTGAAAGGGGGGGGGGGGAGTAAAACAGTGGCTCAACCGCCTGTTTTATTACCCCCGGCTGCCCCTGTAAACATCTAACGTCTCGTGAATGTACATTTTTCCACACTTTTTTGTGTGAGTTTCCATGCTACATGCATAGAGCAGCCCATTCAATTCCAATAGGCTGCCCTACACACGCCAAAGAAGCTCAAGTACCTTTTTTGGGCGTTTAGCTTCATTTGGGTTGCCGTTAACAATGAAAGGCACCGCAATTAGTAAAAACAACATTTTTTGCACGTTCACAGAACGCTCCAGTGTGGAATGTAGCCTAAAGCCTCGTACACACGATCAGACTTCAAACAAACTTTTCCGTGGATTTCTGTCCAAAGGGCGTTGGCCGTGAACTTGGTATGCATACACACGGCAGGACTTTTTCAGCCAACTTTCACAAAATTTCGTGGTTTTTCAGCTCATTACCGCCACCCTTTGGACAACTTCTGTATTGTTGTCTGATCTTTTACATTGGTTCTGAGCATGCGTGTTTGTACTTTGGACTAAAGTCCGATGGATTTGTGTACACACGATCAGACTAGCCGACGTAGGACTTTTGTTGCAGGAATGTTTGCCTGTTCGCACAGCCAACATTTGTCCGATGAAAACCGCAAAAGTTTGTCCAATGGAGTGTACGCATGGTTGGATGTTGCCTTAAAACAGGTAATTTGCATGTTTGTTGTCAAAAAGTCAGATCGTGTGTACGGGCCTTGAGGAAGGCAGAGCTCTAGACTTCAGGTTTGGTGGAGGATCTAAAGCAGTAAGATGAATAGTAACGCGGCTCTCTTGGCTGGTGGAGCCCCACCAGGGTACCTGGGAAGGTCCGCTTATATGTAGGGAAAGATCCAAGTGAAAAGCCTTAGGGATCCAGATTTGTACAATAGGAACCCGGATACATAATCAGCCCTGGGTTTTATTTCTTCATAGGCTGCAATCAGAAGCTCACTCAGTTAACCACTTGCCCCCTGACCTATAGCAACTTTACTGCTACAGGATGGCTGCTGTGAATATTTACAGCAGAAGCCAAATCTGTGGGTGCCAAGCATTCGGTGTCCTCCGGCACCCGCCGATCGTCTGTAAACAACACAGAACGGGGGGATATGCCTATGTAAACTAGGCAGATCACCATTCTGACAGGGGAAAGGAATGGATTCTGTGTTCCTGCAAAGCAGGGACAAGAATCCATCTCTTCCCTTAATAAAAGCAGCACATACAGTATGCAAAAAACACTAGCTAGGCACACAATTAACCCCCTTCCCAGCCAGTGTCATTAGTACAGTGACAGTGCATATTTTTAGCACTGATCACTGTATTAGTGTGTCTGGTTCCCAAAAAGCGTCAGTTAGTGTTCGATTGCATTGGGCTATAAGTTGCTGACCGCCGCCATTACTAGTATAAAAAAAAAATATTAAAAAAAAAAATCCCATAGTTTGTAGACACTAACGTTTGCGTAAACCAATATACGCTTATTGGGATTTTTTTTTTTTTTTTTTAATCAAAAACGTAGCAGAGGTCTAAATTTATGAAGAAATTATTTTATTACATTTTTTTATTGGATATGTTTTATAGCAGAAAGTAAAAAATAGTTTTTTTAAGCTGGTCTTTTTTGGTTTGTAGCGCAAAAAAAAAAAAAATGCAGTAGTGATGGAATACCGCCAAAAGAAAGCTATTTAAAGGGGAAAAAAAATGATTGTTTATTTGGGTACATCGTTGCATGACCATGCCATTTTCAGTTGAAGTAACGCAGTGCCGCATCGCAAAAAAATTGCCTGGTCATGGGGGGGTTTGGGTTTCCAGAGGTCAAGTGGTTAACTCGATTCAAGAACTGAGAGCGAAACTAAACCAATTTAATAGTTTCAAAAAAACAGTTACATTCCCGGATGGGAACATTGGTTGTTCTCTCAGCCAAACCTTCCAATGGCTGGTGTCATAACTGATCATACGTGCAGCACCATGGTAGTTGAAGATCAGAGGCCAAGATGGCAGCTTCCTTGGCTGGGAAGAATAGGAGGATTTAGTTCTGCGTTAAAACCCAACTCCAGGCCATTCTTTTTTTTTTTTTTTTTTTTTTTAAATGGTCCTCTGGCAGGTACTCATAGTAAAACAGCCCTTAAAGGAAATACCTTTAATAAAGAGCTTTCCCACGCAGTGATCCGTTTTTCACCACAAGAGGTCTTCAGTCTCACCGGTTGACGTCCAGCAACCAAAAAGACAGAAAGACGGAGTAGATCCAATGAGTGCAGAGCCTCATGGTTAACCAGTCAATTGGCATTTTCAGGAGGTCAGCCATGGCACACAGCATATTTGACTCAATGGAGGTTTCTTTTAAATGATGTCAAAGAAGAAGAAAAAAAAGTGAACAGACACTCGTCTTTCCAAATTCAGTGACTGGTTTAATTACATAGAAGACTGGAGCCAGCCGAAATAGTAGGCATGAAATTATAGATTTACGTAAGAAACACGTACATAGAAGCTTTCGCGGCCGGTAATAGTTATAAGAAAAGGTCATTTCATCGAGATGAATGGTTTTCAAATTGATAATTCTTCATAAGGTGTCTGTATTTTGCCATTTAAAAGACAGGATTGTCTGGAACATTCTGCAATCTTTCGTACATCTCTGGGCTTCCCAATTACAGCCTCCCGGGCCAAGCTGGACATTAGCAAACCACTGGCTCAGGGGTTCATTAGGATGCCACCAGGACCCAAGTTGGGTAAAATAGCAAAATGGTGGCCAGCTTATATTTTTAGTTTTACACCTAAGTGAGCGTGAAGGGAAGTGTGATAGCGGGGCAAATATTTTTTATAAGTGTATGAAACTGAACGCAACTCAGCTACGTGGCGTGAGCGCCGTGAAACAGGATTGTCCCAATCAGCTTCAAATACAGAAAGTCCAACGCTTACAGCCCTCGAAGGCTTTTAGGTCGAACAAAGATTACAGTGTTTCAAAGAAAATGCAACAGTTTCAGGTTGTAGTCACCCTTTCTTCAGGAAAGGAAACATGCCTAGTAACAATCTAACAAGAAAACGTATTTATACAAGCAGGAACCAGAAATAGACGGGATTACCAGGGAAAATATACACATGATTATGTGGAACACTCGCGCCTTGGTATTATATGGCTACAATTAGAGCTGCTGCTGCTGTCTAGTATTGTCCTCTATGGGGGTAAAGGAACTCCATAAAAAATAGACTGTGCTAGCTCCACCCAAATTACTGATGTAGTCATATGTGCATGTGTATCTTGATTTAGATATAGAAATATTGTGACTTAATATTAAATGCATACATAGATATGTCAATGTGCAAACAATACATAGAAGAAGGTACTATAAAGTGACAAATGGTAAGTGCTATGAAGTGACAATAGTGCAATTGAATGTCTATTTAAATGCAAAGTTCTATAGTGCTCCGCGTCCCATCGGTGTCCGTGCTTCCACCTCTTGGGGGCAATGGTAACAGGTCCGCACTCACCAGATAGGTTGGACTCCCTTACCTTATGGCTAAAGGAGTCAATCACAATTTTCAGGTAAATAATGATAAAGGCTTCTCAGAATAAGATCCCTTGATTTATTGAAAATATACAAAGATCTAAAAATACTGTTAATCTGACAGAGCTAGCGTCATCTAACATCGGCCTAGTGTTAGTTCCAATCTCAGGCTAGAAGTGACGTATGAGAGAGTGTCGGCTTTTCGCAGAACGTACAGCATCCATTTTACACTAGGCCGATGTTAGAGACGAGGCTAGTCCTGTCAGATTGACTTTTTTTATCTTTGTAAGTTTTAAATAAACCAAGGGATTTTATTCTGAGAAGCCTTTCTATCATTATTTGCCCGTTTCACACTATCTGCACCTGGAGGAGACTGTTGGGATCGCACGGTGATAGAGGATTAACCTGGAGGAGATCGCATTGGGATAGGTCCCCCATAGTGACCTACAAGCACGATTGACTCCTTTAGCCATAAGGCAAGGGAGTCCAACCTATCTGGTGAGTGCGGACCTGTTACCATTGCCCCCAAGAGGTGGAAGCACGGACACCGATGGGACGCGGAGCACTATAGCACTTTGTGCACTTAAATAGACATTTAATTGCACTATTGTCACTTCATAGCACTTACCATTTGTCACTTTATAGTACCTTCTTCTATGTATTGTTTTGCACATTGACAGATCTATGTATGCATTTATTATTGTTTATAAGTCACAATATTTATATATCTAAATCAAGATGCACATAGGACTACATCAGTAATTTGGGTGGAGCTAGCGCAGTCTATTTTTATTCAAAATATACACATAGCTGGTAATCCGAATAAAAGAAAAGAATATGTTCCAATATGTACCAAGTACCAGCAAAACAACTGCAATCCGATTCCCAAATGGTCCACATTAGCAAAAGCAAATATAGTATTAAAGTCAAAGCTGCTCCCTTAGAGACCTAAAAATAAAGAGGCTGATGGGGAAGAGGAGATAATGTAAGTTGCCTCAAACGGCTTTTGTTCCCCGATGAGCTGGCAGCAGCTCCCCTTCCACCCTCCCCTGGTATGAGTGGAAGCCAAGAATCAAGGGCATAGGGGTGGAAATGAAGCCAACTATTAGCAAAGAAGGTGAGAGGAGTGGAAGCCAAGTATGAGCAGTGAGAGACACAGGAATTGAAGCCAATATCAAAAGTCAAGGGGGTGGCACTGGAAGCCAATTATCAGCAGTGGAGGTGATGAGAATGGAAACCAAGTCTCAGCAACACATGTGAAGGTGATAAAAGCCAAGTATGAGCAGAAGGAATGAAAACAAAGTTTTGTAAGTGGAGGTGAAGGGAGTTGTAGCCAAGTATGAGCAGAAGAGGAAGTGGGAAATTAAGCCAAGTATAGGCAGTGGAAAGAGGTGACAGTAGAAGCCAAGTATAAGCACTAGAGGACATGAGAATTTAAACCAAGTTTCAGCAGTGGAGGTGAAGATAATGAAAATCAACTTAAAGCAACTGAGGAAGTGGCACCGGAAGCCAAGTACCAGTAATGGAGGTGAAGGGAGTGGAAGCCAAGTAGTAGCAGTGGAAGGCAAGTAGGGAGTGGAAGCCAAGTAGTAGCAGTGGAAGGCAAGTAGGGAGTGGAAGCCAAGTACCAGCAATGGAGGTGAAGGGAGTGGAAGCCAAGTAGTAGCAGTGGAAGGCAAGTAGGGAGTGGAAGCCAAGTAGTAGCAGTGGAAGGCAAGTAGGGAGTGGAAGCCAAGTAGTAGCAGTGGAAGGCAAGTAGGGAGTGGTAGCCAAGTACCAGCAATGGAGGTGAAGGGAGTGGAAGCCAAGTACCAGCAATGGAGGTGAAGGGAGTGGAAGCCAAGTACCAGCAATGGAGGTGAAGGGAGTGGAAGCCAAGTACTAGCAATGGAGGTGAAGGGAGTGGAAGCCAAGTAGTAGCAGTGGAAGGCAAATAGGGAGTGGAAGCCAAGTACCAGCAGTGGAGGTGAAGGGAGTGGAAGCCAAGTACCAGCAGTGGAGGTGAAGGGAGTGGAAGCCAAGTACCAGCAGTGGAGGTGAAGGGAGTGGAAGCCAAGTACCAGCAGTGGAGGTGAAGGGAGTGGAAGCCAAGTACCAGCAGTGGAGGTGAAGGGAGTGGAAGCCAAGTACCAGCAGTGGAGGTGAAGGGAGTGGAAGCCAAGTACCAGCAGTGGAGGTGAAGGGAGTGGAAGCCAAGTACCAGCAGTGGAGGTGAAGGGAGTGGAAGCCAAGTACCAGCAGTGGAGGTGAAGGGAGTGGAAACCAAGCACCAGCAATGGAGGTGAAGGGAGAGGAAGCCAAGTACCAGCAGTGGAGGTGAAGGGAGTGGAAGCCAAGTACCAGCAGTGGAGGTGAAGGGAGTGGAAGCCAAGTACCAGCAATGGAGGTGAAGGGAGTGGAAGCCAAGTACCAGCAATGGAGGTGAAGGGAGTGGAAGCCAAGCCATTTTAACTGTGGGCAGCTGAAGCTGCTGCCTGTTCACTTCCTGGATTTACACAGAGGCACACCTCCAGCTCTGCAGCTTTCATTGGCCCTCTTATGACTCAACCCCCTCCCTCCCTTCCAGGCAAACTCTCAGAGAGAGCTGTGCATGATGTCATAAGCCTAGGCTAATGACCAGACAGGGAACAGGAAGTGGGATGTATAAGGTATTTACTGGCATTAAAAAAATATATATATGTTTTACTATCCAAAGTTAAAATAACAAGGGCAGAAGATTTAATAGATGAAAAGTTGAAAAAAAAAAAAAAAAAGACTTAAGGTCCGCTTTAATTTATTACATGGACTCCAAGTTCAAGTTTTAGTAGTACTGCTTATGGACTACAGGCAGTCCCCGAGTTACGAATGGGTTAGGGATTGCCTGTTTGTTTTTAAGTCGGATTTGTTCCTAAATCGGAAGCACATGCGCAGAACGGCAGAGACGTCGTTTTCCGATGTTTTCTGATGTTTTCCAATGTGCCCACCGACGCCGACTCCTGTTTGTAAGTAGGAGTCGTTCGCAAGTCGGAGGTTCCTAACTCGGGGTCCTCCTGTAAAATATTGTCTGTTCTGAATGTGCCGTATTACCATTATTCTACACGTATACATTGTCTTTGCACCAGCAGTTACTGCATTTTCAGAAAAATGCATGTTAAAGCTTGGAGCGTTTAACCCTTGAGTGTTAAATTATTTCATTGGCCAGAAAAATCATTTATTCTGGCCATTGAAATGAATTAATGCCTAAATGTATCCCACGAGTTTACAAGCATCAAGCGTTTTTTTTCTCCCAAAACGCTGCTGCCAGGAGGAAAGGCTTTCAGGAGAGATGGCAAAACGTCCCGAGGGCGCACAAGGCCTAAATTTATGAAACTTCACACAAACCAGCTTTCTAAAAATCCAAACTCTAGAAGGAAGTTCTTCACAGATCAGTTCCTGCAAAGTGTGAGGTTTCCCCCCAAAAAAAGCTGGATTTTGGAGGCTGCTCTGAATAGCAGATGGTAGATGTCACAATGAATGTGCATTATGTGCAGGCCGCGGATTCCCTTATTGTGGAGTTTAGCTGTGTGAAAGACGCCAACGATCAGGCTGAGAACTTCTACATAAGGGAGCAACCCAAACATGGAAGGGTTAACAGGAGGGGAATGGTTGATGGGAAAAAAAAACTCATGCAACCTATTAGGTTTACATACCGGCTTTTAATTTAGTAAGGGCCGGTTCACACTGCTGAAGTGCGAATTTTTGCGCAAATTTGATACAAACGCAAATTTTCTTTGCGAATTCTTCATGCATTCTGGCGAATCTACTGCGATTCTATGGCAAATATTGCATTGAATTCGCATCACACACGGGATCAAGCTCGCACAGGACCCTTCAGCTTAGATCCACAACGCATTGATGTGAACGGCACTAATGGAAAACTAGGTTATTTAAATGACTTGCGAATTTGAGCGATCGCAATGGCTCAAACTCGCAATAGAATTCGCAGCAGTGTGAACCGGCCCTAATGCAAATAGTTTGCTCTGCTTATTATGCAAAAAGGAACACAAAGCTTATTGGATAAAGAACTGCTGGAAACTTACAGCCAATCAGAATTCATCTTTCTGCAGGTATATTCTACAATTTTTTGCTCTGATACTGCATCTCTCTCCCCCTATCTATATGTATAGATCTATATACAACTCTTCTGGGAAGGATGTCCACAAGGTTTAGGAGTGTGTCTATGGGAAGGTTATTCCTTGCAATATAAATGTATTTTTCAGACCATAAGACGCACTTTTTTCCCCCAGAAATATGGGGGAAAAATGTCTCTGTGTCTTATTGGGCGAATATAAAACAGGCACCGCCCCCCGTAGGCACCGCCACCACTAAAAGAAATGCAGGAGAGCGGGGGAAACAGACATTCAAACCCCTCCGTGGGCACCGAGCGATCCCCCTGCTCTGCCAGACACAGAAAACACAGCATTCGGCTGCTCTGTTAGCGGATGGGATAACATCAGGCAAGGCTGTGTTTGTGGCAATGGTCAGTCTGCATTTATGGCAATGGTCAGTCTGCATTTCTTTGGCACTGGAAAATATTTTAGTACACTATTTGGTTCAGAATATTTTTTTTTCTCGTTTTCCCTCCTCTAAAACCCAGGTGCGCCTTATGGAGCGAAAAATACGTTACACTATATTACCAAAAGTATTGGGACACCTGCCTTTACATGAACTTTAATGGCATCTTAGTCCGTAGGGTTCCGTATTGAGTTGCCCCCCCCCTTTGCAGCTATAACAGCTTCAACTCTTCTGGGAAGGCTGTCCACAAGGTTTAGGAGTGTGTCTATGGGAATGTTTGACCATTCTTCCAGAAGTGCATTTGTGAGGTCAGGCACCAATGTTGGATGAGAAGGCCTGGCTTACAGTCTCCGCTCCAATTCATCCCAAAGTTGTTCTATCGGATTGAGGTCAGGACTCTGTGCAGGCCAGTCAAGTTCCTCCACCCCAAACTTGCTCATGCATGTCTTTATGGACCTTGTTTTGTGCACTGGTCCAAATCATTTGGTGGAGGGGGGATTATGGTGTGGGGTTGTTTTCAGGGGTTGGGCTTGGCCCTTTAGTTCCAGTGAAGAGAACTCTTAAGGCGTCAGCATACCAAGACATTTTGGACAATTTCATGCTCCCAACTTTGTGGGAACAGTTTGGGGATGGCCCCTTCCTGTTTCAACATGACCAGTACACAAAGCAAGGTCCATAAAGACATGGATGAGCGAGCTTGCGGTGGAGGAACTTGACTGGCCTGCACAGAATCCTGACCTCAACCTGATAGAACACCTTTGGGATGAATTAGAGTAGAGACTGTGAGCCAGGCCTTCTTGTCCAACATCAGCGTCTGACCATTACAAATGTGATTTTCTTTACCTTTTGAGATTCAAGTGTTGATAACTTCCCACAATTAACTTTTCTCATTTGCTCCCTCTTGCTCTTTAAATATACCAATGAAAGCATTTTATTATATCAGTTTAATATATGCACAAGCCGATCCTGCCTGATATCCAGTGCTGTCCCGTGTACGCGGCAATGAGATTTCCAATATTATCAATAGGTCTCTACTGTGAACTACAGAATACCTCCCCCAATGTTATGGAGATGTGGAGAGAGAAGAAGGTGCTCTGTACTCCTAACACATTTCTTGCTCCTCCATAAATATAGTACAGCGAGTGAGCGTTGTCACCCCAGGACAGGACATTTTTTATAAGCCCCTGCATCTAGCCTGCGTCGATCAATGCGGATGCAACTGTTGGTGCTATATAAACCCTGAATAATAATAATAATAATAATAGTAATAATAATAGTAATAATAATAATAATAAAAATAATAATAATAATAATAATGCAGGTAAAGGCACCTGGTGTGCATGAGCCCCAAGATTCTGCTCCAATGCATGGCAGCACACATTAAAACGTGTTGTGTTGAGGGGCCATTCAGAATGAATGGGGTCACATCACACCACCAGTCGAGAAGAGTACATTGCATTGCACTTTTTTTGCAGCACACAATGCAAATCTATCAGTAGCTGTGTTGGGGATGCATTTACAATGATTGGTCCTGCATTGTGTGTTACTGAAAAATGAACGATGTGAACGGCCCTAAAGCTCCCACAGTTCACTGTTTCCGGAAGTGGGGAAGCAGTTCAGGCAGAGGTCATGTCAGAAGGTGGGGCGATGGCCCCCCGAGGACAATTAATTGCAGGTCTGGAGAATGGTGCCACATTCCCGCAGGATAAAGAAACCTTTAATATAACATCTGAAAAGAAATGGGCATCTGAGCTCCATAAAAAAAAAAAAAAAAAAAAAAAAATTTAAAAAAAAAAGGAGAGAAGAGAAAAAAAAAAATTTCTGCAAGACCCCCGCCTTAAAAAAAAAAAAGTTTTATCGCGGACCTCCTTGCAGAAGATAAATCCGATCCTGCTCCATCCTTTGAATCTAGGTTAGAGCAGGAACATTCTTTCAACCTTGAGAACGTTTATTCTCCAGATACCTCCTGCATATGAAAAAAAATGAAATAGATTTGAGGCCAGAACCTCACAGCGCCAATAAATTATATTCCAGGAGGATGATGGATTGAATTTAACTGAACACTTAAGAGGGTAATTCAATATATTACAGCTGCTTTCAGCACAGATCGCCTATTGTACAGAATAGGTGTGGTCCACAATGTTCCCTTCTCAATCACACTCCGTCTACCCATGTAAGTAACAAAGCCATTCAAATTAACCTCCCAACCGCTTTATGGGGGGATTAGACATGTAACCCCTGTTTTTGTTTTTTGTTTTTAAGGGGTTTACATGTTTACAGCAGAACAAAAATGGGTTTAAATGGTCAATAATTCTTTCAATAATAAACTAATCCTGTTTGCTAATGCTGATTTCACATAGAAAATGCTAGTTTACTGGCTGACCTGACTTTATCTGAGCACCACAAACCAAGAATGCTATTTAATTCATTTTCAATATTCAAAGCAACCCCCCACCGCCCACCCCCCCCCCCCCCCCCACACACACACACGCACACACCTACCCCATCCAAGTCTCCATGCTTTACTTTGCTTAAAAGCACTTGTAGCCACAGCCATCTTGAGTAAGGGCAGTTGATTCATGCGGCATTTACTTCCTGGAATCCATCTGCCCTTAGCTCAGGCACACATGCAGGGGGATGTGCTTGGCTGAGAAAACTCCTCCTTCCTTCCTCCTGACGAAAGAAAATAAATAAAATGCCCATAAAGACTCCTGGAATGTATGACATTTTTGTCTAGGCCAGAAACCAGGAAGCAACTGAAGAAATAAAAAAAAATAAAGTTTAAACACAAGTGAATATAATATACTAGAGCTGCACGATTCTGGGCAAAATGAGAATCACAATTTTTTTTTGCTTAGAATAAAAAGATCACGATTCTCTCACGATTCTCGCAACGTAAAATCTTTCACATTATACAAAAAAAAAGGGCTAACTTTACTGGTTAGATTTTTTTTTTTTTTTAATTCATTAAAGTAATTTTTTCCAAAAAAATTGCATTTGAAAGACCGCTGCACAAATACAGTGTGACATAAAATATTGCAACAACCACTATTTTATTCTCTAGGGTGTCTACTAAAAAAATATTTATGTTTATATGTTTGGGGGTTCTAAGTAATTTTCTACCAAAAAAAAAAATGATTTAAACTTGAAACCAACAAATGTCAGAAAAAAGTTTAGTGTTTAAGTGGTTAAACTTTTTTCACTTACACAGGAAGTCTATTCCATTGACAAATAGTTACAATGTTTATACTTATGTTCAAATGATAAAGAATGTTTTGTTTCTTGGCAGACTGCCCGGTTTTTCTCTTCCTTTCTTTTGAGGGCTGTGGCTTCAGAAGAGCAGAGAGAATTCTTTGCATAGAAAGAATTGTGAAATACTTTAGTCAAGATTGCGATAACAATTCTTGACGATTAATTGTGCAGCTCTATAATATACCTTCCAATCTATTTGCTAATGCTAGCAGCATAAGGATTACAAATACTTAAAAAAGTGTTACTAAACCCAGGACCCTGCATTCACTATACCGTATATACTCGAGTATAAGCCGAGTTTTTCAGCACATTTTTCTGTGCTGAAAATGCCCCCTTCGGCTTATACTCAAGTCAAGCATTTTTCTGCAGCAGAGAATGACATTTTCCGAACCAAATTTGGGGCCCCGTATCTCGGGGCCACTTAGTGCTAGGAACCCCAAATTTGGTGTGCAAACCCAGTGGAACTAGCATTACAACATATCCAAAGCTGGGGTTCCGAGCACCAAGTGGCCCCAAATCAGTTCGGAAAATGACATTCTCTGCTGCAGAAAAGTGCTTGTTCCGAACTGAATTTGGGGCTCTGTATCTCGGGGCCACTTGGTGCTAGGAACCCCAGCTTTGTTGTAGTTCTAGTTCCACTGGGTTTGCACATCAAATTTGGGGTTCCTAGCACCAAGTGGCCCCAAGATACGGGGCCCCAAAGTTAGTCAACCGTGTCCACCTGCAGCAATGTCATTTTGGGACCCTTTGGATCCAGAGACCCCAAATTTTGGCTGCAGCTAGGGGGGCATCTAGGAACCCTTAACTACTGAGTTTGAAGTTTGGGGTACCTATGGCTGCAAATGGGCATTGTTGACCTTCTTTTCCACTTACAGCATCTGCGCATTTCTCACCCTAGGCTTATACTCGAGTCAATACGTTTTCCCAGTTTTTTGTGGTACAATTAGGTGCCTCGGCTTATATTTGGGTCGGCTTATACTCGAGTATATACGGTATCTAGTCTCCCACAGAACATGAAACTGCAATTATTTATTTTAGTAAATATAAACTGCCAAACACCTTTTCTCATCAGCAGTATATAGCAGTCTTGTGACTTCTATCAGTGTCTGGTTAAAGCTTGAAGGAGGAGTTTTCAGTCTCCCCTGATTGTCCTATGAGGCTGCAGGACCCCTGACCCTCTGTCTGGACAGTGCTGATTGGCCCTGTGCTGATCACATGCACTCTCCCAAGAAAAAAAAAAAAAATACCTCTAGCAACACACCAAACTGAGCATGTGCAGCCTGTCCCCTGGCGCTGTCTTATCAGGAGATGAATTGGGGAAAGTGGAAGAAAGAAAGAATCAGAGAAGACAGGATCAAACAGCCTTTTTACACAATGCGCAGGATTAACCCCTTACTGCATATACAGACAGATTTTACTAACACTTTAATGTTAATTGAGAAAGTTTCGTTTTGCGTTCACACTTTTTGGTTCAGTGACCATTGGAACATTTATGCAGACCAGAAAATTGCAAGAAAAGTCAGACGTCTTTAGGTCTATGCTTATTCTGGGTCAGCTATTCAAAGTACTGAAATGCTAACAGCCAGGCAAGTAGAATTTTTAGAAGGAGAGGTCCATAATGGCATTCTCCACGTTTCTCCAATACAAAGTCAATGTGTCACAGGTCTGAGTGTTGGTAATCTGCAACAACAGTTTTCTGGATGTGCTATATGGGGTCACCGTGTGCTAATCAGTGTCATCATGGACCGGTTACACCTGACCGGTTCGAATTTTTTATTTTTTTTTTTACAAAAAAAAAAAAAAGAGACCCTATTAGTCTCTTCTGTAACTACTTTTCCCTGCCTATTAGCATATATGTATACTGAGCCTCGCATGCGCAGCTCAGTGCAAGTTCATGGCACCGCTGTATGCTGCGATTTCCATGGGCAGGCGCCAGAGTGACATCATTGTGGCCCAATCAAGCAGCTGAAGAGTTTGAACACAGAAGGGTGACCAGGAGAAGACAGAAGCACCCAAGACAACCAAAAGCGCTGGCAGTGCAGCATTGGAGGGGATCACTTGGCAGGTAAGTCTCCATAACGTGACAATATGTGGTGCCCACAAGTACGTAAAGATCCCGGCAGACAAATTATACATTTTTTTTGATGCAGCTTTAATTCCGCTTTAAGGGCTCATTTACACTTGCTTCAAAATGTAATATTGGACTCGCTTTTTTAAAGCATTCTGAATGCCAAGCAAAGCGCCCGTCACTGAATAAAATGGTAAACTTACAGTCCTGTTCACATGTTGTGTTTGCTTTGCTTCAAAAATTACACCCCATGCCACTTTCTTGGTGCTTCAAAGAGTCTCTGAAGCCTCCATAGAAGTCTATCATAAGGCTTGCCAACAGTATCTACAGCGTTTGAGGGAA
Source organism: Aquarana catesbeiana (assembly GCF_042186555.1). Classification (NCBI taxonomy): domain Eukaryota; kingdom Metazoa; phylum Chordata; class Amphibia; order Anura; family Ranidae; genus Aquarana; species Aquarana catesbeiana. The sequence continues at coordinate 223,570,549 of NC_133333.1, read as the reverse complement.
TTTTATTCTGGAGTTAGCTTCATTTTGTTTCAGAGGTATTGCAGGTATGAGATATCCCAGGATGCATTGGGAAACCAACAAGCGAACCAGAAAGATGTCATCAGCAGTCACTTCCAGTTCATGTGTATGTATTCTGGAAGTGTCTGGTCAGACGTCACATCTGGTGTGCAGCATGGAGCATCAGAAAGGTGAGCAAGTTCCAGACCGGAGAAACTAGCAGACGGCACTAATGAGCGGGGCATCAGCAGAGCTGGGGGGTTACTAATGAGCGGGGCATCAGCAGAGCTGGGGGGGTTACTAATGAGCGGGGCATCAGCAGGGTAGAGGGTTACTACTGGGCGGGGCATCAGCAGAGCTGGAGGTTACTACTGGGTGGGGCATCAGCAGAGCTGGAGGTTACTACTGGGTGGGGCATCAGCAGAGCTGGAGGTTACTACTGGGTGGGGCATCAGCAGAGCTGGAGGTTACTACTGGGTGGGGCATCAGCAGAGCTGGAGGTTACTACTGGGTGGGGCATCAGCAGAGCTGGAGGTTACTACTGGGTGGGGCATCAGCAGAGCTGGAGGTTACTACTGGGTGGGGCATCAGCAGAGCTGGAGGTTACTACTGGGTGGGGCATCAGCAGAGCTGGAGGTTACTACTGGGTGGGGCATCAGCAGAGCTGGAGGTTACTACTGGGTGGGGCATCAGCAGAGCTGGAGGTTACTACTGGGTGGGGCATCAGCAGAGCTGGAGGTTACTACTGGGTGGGGCATCAGCAGAGCTGGAGGTTACTACTGGGTGGGGCATCAGCAGAGCTGGAGGTTACTACTGGGTGGGGCATCAGCAGAGCTGGAGGTTACTACTGGGTGGGGCATCAGCAGAGCTGGAGGTTACTACTGGGTGGGGCATCAGCAGAGCTGGAGGTTACTACTGGGTGGGGCATCAGCAGAGCTGGAGGTTACTACTGGGTGGGGCATCAGCAGAGCTGGAGGTTACTACTGGGTGGGGCATCAGCAGAGCTGGAGGTTACTACTGGGTGGGGCATCAGCAGAGCTGGAGGTTACTACTGGGTGGGGCATCAGCAGAGCTGGAGGTTACTACTGGGTGGGGCATCAGCAGAGCTGGAGGTTACTACTGGGTGAGGCATCAGCAGAGCTGGAGGTTACTAATGAGCAGGGGATCAGCAGAGCTAGGGGTTACTACTGGGTGGGGCATCAGCAGAGCTGGAGGTTACTACTGGGTGGGGCATCAGCAGAGCTGGAGGTTACTACTGGGTGGGGCATCAGCAGAGCTGGAGGTTACTACTGGGTGGGGCATCAGCAGAGCTGGAGGTTACTACTGGGTGGGGCATCAGCAGAGCTGGAGGTTACTACTGGGTGGGGCATCAGCAGAGCTGGAGGTTACTACTGGGTGGGGCATCAGCAGAGCTGGAGGTTACTACTGGGTGGGGCATCAGCAGAGCTGGAGGTTACTAATGAGCAGGGGATCAGCAGAGCTAGGGGTTACTAATGAGCGGGACACCAGCAGAGCTGGGGGTTACTACTGGGTGCAGCATCAGCAGAGCTAAAGGTTACTACTGGGTGCAGCATCAGCAGAGCGAGAGGTTACTACTAAGCGGGGCATCAGCAGGGTTGAGGGTTACTAATGAGCAGGGCATTAGCAGAGCTGGGGGTTAGTAATAAGTGGGGGGCATCAGCAGGGTAGAGGTTTACTAATGAGCGGGGCATCAGCAGGGTAGAGGGGTAATAATGAGCGGGGCATCAGCAGGGTAGAGGTTACTACTGGGTGGGGCATCAGCAGAGCTGGGGGTTACTACTGGGTGCAGCATCAGCAGAGTGGGAGGTTACTGATGAGCGGGGCATCAGCAGGGTTGAGGGTTACTAATGAGCGGGGCATCCGCAGAGCTGGGGGTTACTGCTAGGCGGAGCGTCCGCAGAGTTTGGGGTAATACTCAGCCAGGGATCTGCTGAACAAGGGCATGAATGAGCTGGGGATCTGGCGAGTGGGGATATTGATGAGTTGGGGGTACTAATGAGCAGGGTTCTACTAACCCCCTTTAAAACAAATATTAAAAAAAAAAAATCAACACGCAGGGCATTTGCCAAACTTCAAAAAGCATCACAGAAGCATCAAAAGCACATAAATAAAAAAAAAAAAAAGCCTGTTGAAGTGGTAGGGGGTTAATGTGTTAAAATCAAAGGGAGTGTAAATGAGCCCTAAAGGTCAGCTCCAGCTAAACAATATAAAACAAGTTTCCTTGAAAGCCGGTGTGTATGAAAACCTTAATATGTATTTTCAAAGTGCCTCTGCAATGGGAAAATTATGGGGGCTGCATTATGAAAATGTTCGCTCCCTGCCCGTGTCTGACTTCAGCACATTTGAACCACAGACCCAAACAAGCATGCTGCAAATGAGTATCAGCGGTAATTCTGCAGACTGACATGAAACCATTAAGGAATTTAGATATTTGCAGAACGTCTCTCAAGAGCCAGCCTACTGCCTGCATAGGGGGTGAGGGCTCTGGGGAGGAGTACTGAGGCAGGGTGCTGTGGGGTCTTCATGAAGCCATGTACAGCATCAGTGGCAGCCGCTCATGCAGGGCGCCGCCCCCCTAATCCGTGTGCCTGGCCCGTAATCTACATGCAAGGCGCCAGATGCATGGATTCAAACGGGTTTTTTTTTTTGTTTTTTTACGAAGCACACAAGTAGAGCCTGAGGCTCTAATTGGCTTCAAAAGGGGTGAGCTCGGGGTGCAGAGCACTGCTGGCTGGGGGGGGCCGCCGCCCCCCCAAAAAATTGAGCACCAGCCGCCTCTGTACAGCACCCCGCCAGCCCCACCCACCAGCCATGATCTGCCTGCATTACATAGAGAAGCACTGAGTCACACTGGTGACACCACTGGGTCTAAAATAAGGTACGGAATGAAAAAAAGAAAGATTTTATCTAAACATTTCATTAGCATGTTGATGGAGAAAAGGGATTGGGGAAGAATCAAGGAAGGCAAAAACATAAGCAGATTAAAGCTCTGAATCCCATTTTAATTTAACATTTGAATGGAGGAACTGTGAAAAAATGTAAACCCATAGAAAGAAAATGTATTTATTTTTTTTTAGGAAAGCAAAGATCCCCACTGATGATCAAAAATGCTTTTCAAATTGCTAGAACCAAATAGTAAAATAATAAAGTAGAATAATACAGTACTGCAATGTGTTGTATCTGACCATCCCTGAGACTAGGAAGTCTTCTTCTACGTGCCCTGCTTAGCTATCACCTCCGCCAGCAATGACAGTTTTGGAAGCATCTTTTTTTTTGCTTAGCCGTCCGGCACAGCGTGTGCAGACAATACCCTGCGCTAAGCAACCTCCAATCTGCAGGAAAGCCCCAGAGGCACAAAACTGTACTGTGTGTAGATTCTACAGAATTTAAATAAAACGTCTGACAAAGCTAAATCTCAAATCAGCCGCCAGCTATTGAAGCAGTCTGATCTATGATAAGCAGCAGAATGCATGTATGATCAAAACCTCGTTCACGCTGCAGATAAATTTAACCTGCCGCGTTTGGGTACATAGCGCAGGCAGAAGACGTCAGGGGGGAGGAAGGAAGATGATAAAAAGCAACATGTACAAGAATGCCAAAACCTAACTGCAACTATATGATAAAGTAACACTGTTCAGTCTGGGCAGCGGGAAATTGGCAAAGACTGGAGGATATGTGGCCCCCTCCTGAAGAAAAAGGATCCTTCTCTGACCACCCCACCCGTGGCGCAAGACTCCTGAAGGGGGCAAGGCACACTTAGCACTTAGATCTACCTAGCCAAAAGGCCTGGCAGACCTCACTCCTCATGGTCAGCGGAAGACGACCAACGAGTACTAGCCCGCTTCTTATGGTCAGCGGAAGACGACCAACGAGTACTAGCCCGCTTCTTATGGTCAGCAGAAGACAACCAAGTACTAACTCGCTCCTCATGATCAGCTGAAGATGACCAGTAAGTAGTTTGTGAAGGGCCCTCCAGAAGAGACCCCCAAGGCAGAGAAGGAAGGATCCTAAGACCCACACCCTACAAAGTATAACTAAAGGCAATTTAGTTTTTTTATAGATTTGGATAAAGTGGTGCCACTTTTTTTTTTATGCCCGTTGGTGTTCCTGGTAGGGAGACTCACCCTCTCCAATAGTCCAGATAATTAAATGTCACTGGAATGAAAGTAGGGGGAATCTAAAATTGCGAGTTGTAACCAGAACCAGAACACACATTGGAAAGATTAAATCTTACTTCCTTATGATTCTATGGGACAGGAAGTGAAGGGAAATCTCCCTAATGGAAACAGACAGCAAAAAGAAAAGCGACAGTGGCTTTAACCATTCCTTACTCTATCCAAAATTTTAAAAAAATGATTTGAATTTAGATATATTGTAAAAATATGTAATGCAAGAAGAAATGGTCAGAGACATGCTGCAGAAGACTATTAGAATGGGCAGTAGAGATCACTGTTATAACCACTTTGAAAAAAATGTGTGTATGTATGTGTATATATATATATATATATATATATATATATATATATATATATATATATATATATATATATATATATATATATATATACACACACACATACATACATACATACATACACACACACATACATACTCCCACTCTATATACTCCTACTCCCAACTACAGATTGTTGGTTTCCAAGGACTTACCATGAGTATTGGGCACCAGTAGCCTAGACTAGTGGTCTCCAAACTGCAGCCCAGAGGCTGGACGTAGTCCTTTGCCTGCCTTTATCTGGCCCTTGGGGCACTGTTCCTCTCATTGACATCAGACACTATTCCTTCCCCTGACACCAAAAGTAGTGAACTACTCCTCTCACCGGCACCAACAATGGGGCATTTTTCCTGTCAGACACAAAAAGTGGGGCATAATTCCTCCCACTGATATAAAATTATTATACACCAATGATGGGGAACTATTCCTCCCACCCCCCAACACCAATGATGGGACACCATTCCTTCCCCAACACCAATGATGGGGCACCAATCCTCCTCCTACGGACCACAGGCGCTATGTAATTTTTTTGCTGGAACATCTTCTACTTCTACCAGCAACAATCCAGCCCTCCTGAAGTCTGAGGGACCGTAAACAGGCCCTTTATTTGGAAATTTTAAAGACCTCTTGCCTAGACAGACAAAGAATGTGGAAAATCAAAACACTTTTTCCCACAGTGCTGATTGACAGGCAACACCTACTTCAAACAGCCAATCGAGTATTTTAGCAGCTCACGTGAGCAGATGTAAGGTTGCCAATGTCCGGACCTTTACAATTTATAGATGTCCAAAGTCCAACATGGCCTACTGCTAAAACTAACATGGGCCCGGAGGCAAGCTTGGATGCCTAGAGACAAAGGTGGCCTTGAAGCCAATTGGCATTCTTGGTAAAGAGCCAATATGTGCGCATTTCAATGAGTTCCCCAATGGTTACAGGAAACTAACAAGAGAAAATGAAGCCAAATATTGTCAGCTTTCAAAAATGTTAGTTGCCTGGATGACATGTTGATCCAGTGTCTTCAATTCTTTCTGAGGAACATGTATACAGAGTTCTGACCTTCACTCAAGGCCAGGTTAGTAAACAGCCAGACATCCAAGTCAGCAATGGCAGCCCTCATATTTCTTTACAAACAAGTAGCCTTTAAGCAGGGATGCTAATCATATTCCTTCATCTACAAGTAACCACTGAGGAGGAGCGTTTACATTTTTGTATCAAAATATGGAACTCAAGCAGGTAAATCTTTTAGGTAAACATTACAACACTAATTCAAAAGCACTCTTCCCAAAAAAATACAACATAGTTCCCCATTAAAGTGTACCTGTGGTTGTAATAATCTTGCTTCTAGAGTGCCTCAGGAGCCCAAGACCCAGGGGTATCGCTATGCAAATAATGACCTCTTCTTGGAAGTCTAGGCTTGGCCTTGCCCCTTCCTGATCCCAACAGGGAGATGGACCAGACAATTCATTTACATTCTAGGGCACTTTAGAAGAAAGGGGAGTCAATATGCAGGCAGGTAGTATGAAAGTGCCCATTTTGTAAGATTAAGACAACTTTGTAGCCACATTAATAGGATAATACTACCCCAATGTATTTTTTATTTTTTTTATTACTTTGGGCAAAGGATGACAGGTTGAATCTCTTAAGCTGGCCCTACATTATAAAATTTTCTTATTCAATTTCCTTTATATTTACCTTCAACTATGTAGTGCAAGGGCCTGCCTGATTGCATACAAATTGAAAGTGTTTAGGTTAGACCTCATAATGTATGGCCAGCCTTGTACCTCTCTAGGATTTTCTGTTGGGGTGCCAGATCCATCCACCTTACACAGCAATTCCAAAAGGTTCTAAACTGCCCCAATGTTCCCCTTTTTCACATTATAATAATACACAGGAGGAATAAAGTGCTTTCTGGAGCAAATCAGAGAAGAAATCCCCCCCCCCCCCCCCACCGCTCAAGTCGCCGACAGTCCTCAAGTCCCAGTGGGAGACTCAGATGGCCATCTGTCTGAACTGACCCTTTAAAAAAAAAAAAAAAAAAAAGACGACCAAATGCAGCAGTGCTTGTAAAATCTGCTTCAAAGACCTGCAGTGTCTGGCTGTACAGGACTCTCAGCAGCCACAAAGTCTTAATTTGCTTTACCACCCCATTATTCTATTTTTTTTTTTTCTTTTCCTTGGCTGGCTCGATCAACCTCTGCACACAATTCACGAACCCAGCAGAGAGTCGGGGCTTTGCGGCGATCGTCTAAATGCGGAAAGCATAGCCTAGTCTCTAATGAGCAGCAGGTGAAATATTGCCATTGTGAGCAAGTTTGTGCTGCTGAAATAAATTCTATTAGGTTAATAGCCTGGTTTGTAAGACCCAATTTATTACTGTGATGCAATGTAACAATCACCTGCATTAAGGTTTAATACCCAAAACAACGGTAGACCAATCTGGCATGGAAGCCTAGTATGCGTCAGTTAAATCACCATATGCCAACTAAAAATGGATTCTTTAATACCATCTACTCTATGATAAAGTAAACCGCTATCCTCTAATGAGCAGTGCTCCAAATAAGACAAAGATCAATGTAATGCAGACGCAGTATATCGCCAACGACACATCCCACCAAATGGGACTCAAAGGAAACCTGTGGGTTATGTAAGCTACCATAGCAGACATTCCTTTGAAAATGCCAACTGCTTGGCTATTGTGCTTATTTTCTTTGACTTCAATACTTCTTGAAACAAGTGCGCAGTCAGCAAAATCAAAATGAAGTCAGAACTTCTAATCTATAAATTTATTCTGCACCAAGGAAGCCACAGGATCATTATGACTGCCAGGCAACTGGCATTTGCAGAAGGCAACAGCAGCCTACATACACGGCCTTGAAATGTTACACCTACAGGATGGATCAATTTTCAAATATATACACTATGGGGGCAGAGGGCAGGACGACACTATGGGGGCAGAGGGCAGGACGACACTATGGGGGCAGAGGGCAGGACGACACTATGGGGGCAGAGGGCAGGACGACACTATGGGGGCAGAGGGCAGGACGACACTATGGGGGCAGAGGGCAGGACGACACTATGGGGGCAGAGGGCAGGACGACACTATGGGGGCAGAGGGCAGGACGACACTATGGGGGCAGAGGGCAGGACGACACTATGGGGGCAGAGGGCAGGACGACACTATGGGGGCAGAGGGCAGGACGACACTATGGGGGCAGAGGGCAGGACGACACTATGGGGGCAGAGGGCAGGACGACACTATGGGGGCAGAGGGCAGGACGACACTATGGGGGCAGAGGGCAGGACGACACTATGGGGGCAGAGGGCAGGACGACACTATGGGGGCAGAGGGCAGGACGACACTATGGGGGCAGAGGGCAGGACGACACTATGGGGGCAGAGGGCAGGACGACACTATGGGGGCAGAGGGCAGGACGACACTATGGGGGCAGAGGGCAGGACGACACTATGGGGGCAGAGGGCAGGACGACACTATGGGGGCAGAGGGCAGGACGACACTATGGGGGCAGAGGGCAGGACGACACTATGGGGGCAGAGGGCAGGACGACACTATGGGGGCAGAGGGCAGGACGACACTATGGGGGCAGAGGGCAGGACGACACTATGGGGGCAGAGGGCAGGACGACACTATGGGGGCAGAGGGCAGGACGACACTATGGGGGCAGAGGGCAGGACGACACTATGGGGGCAGAGGGCAGGACGACACTATGGGGGCAGAGGGCAGGACGACACTATGGGGGCAGAGGGCAGGACGACACTATGGGGGCAGAGGGCAGGACGACACTATGGGGGCAGAGGGCAGGACGACACTATGGGGGCAGAGGGCAGGACGACACTATGGGGGCAGAGGGCAGGACGACACTATGGGGGCAGAGGGCAGGACGACACTATGGGGGCAGAGGGCAGGACGACACTATGGGGGCAGAGGGCAGGACGACACTATGGGGGCAGAGGGCAGGACGACACTATGGGGGCAGAGGGCAGGACGACACTATGGGGGCAGAGGGCAGGACGACACTATGGGGGCAGAGGGCAGGACGACACTATGGGGGCAGAGGGCAGGACGACACTATGGGGGCAGAGGGCAGGACGACACTATGGGGGCAGAGGGCAGGACGACACTATGGGGGCAGAGGGCAGGACGACACTATGGGGGCAGAGGGCAGGACGACACTATGGGGGCAGAGGGCAGGACGACACTATGGGGGCAGAGGGCAGGACGACACTATGGGGGCAGAGGGCAGGACGACACTATGGGGGCAGAGGGCAGGACGACACTATGGGGGCAGAGGGCAGGACGACACTATGGGGGCAGAGGGCAGGACGACACTATGGGGGCAGAGGGCAGGACGACACTATGGGGGCAGAGGGCAGGACGACACTATGGGGGCAGAGGGCAGGACGACACTATGGGGGCAGAGGGCAGGACGACACTATGGGGGCAGAGGGCAGGACGACACTATGGGGGCAGAGGGCAGGACGACACTATGGGGGCAGAGGGCAGGACGACACTATGGGGGCAGAGGGCAGGACGACACTATGGGGGCAGAGGGCAAGACGACACTATGGGGGCAGAGGGCAGGACGACACTATGGGGGCAGAGGGCAGGACGACACTATGGGGGCAGATGGGGGGGTGCAGGAACAGAGGACACTGCTTTTGGGGCACAGGAAACTTGCTATGGGAGAAGGGGGGGGGCAGAGGAGACTATGGGAGTGATGTGAAGGGGGACAGAGGACAATGCAATGAGGGGGGACCCTCTGGGGGCAGGGGGCTATCACCCCTGGGGGCAGGGACCCCATTACCCCTAGAGACAGGGACCCCATCTGCAGACCATGCTGGCTGGCGTCAGCCACCCTTGGGTGCCAGGATGGGGGAGGGTGCAATAAAATCCGAATCCCCAGCCACATGCTCCCCTCAGGGTGAACTGGTTTTGTATTAGTGAAGCACCTTAAAGTGAGATAAACCTGTACTGTTATTATTATGTTAGGATTATTATTATCTTAATTTATTAGCAGTTGAATGCGGCCCTCTATGCATTCACATACATTGAATCCGGCGGAAGTGGAAAAAGGTTGCGGACCCCTGTTGTAGATGCTATAACCAATTATTAGACACTTTTCCAAATTAAAGACATGTAGCAGAATAAAATATTGGCCTAAATTCATGAATAATTTTGATTTTATTGGATATGTTTTATAAGCAGAATTAGAAAATATTGGTTTTGTTTGTCAAAATTTTTAGTCTTTTTTTTCATTACTATAATAAAACATACTAAACACCACAAGAAAGCTCTATTTGTGTGAAAAAAGTGATATAAATGTCAATTGCGTACAGCGTTGCATGACTGCAGAATCACTAGTTAAAATAGAAGTCACAGGCGCATGCGATCTGAAGGAACGGCGTACCTGAGTCCTGTGCTGTAAACGGCGGCTCCCACGCGCAGGAGCGACGTCATCGCCGCTCTGGCAACTCACATAGCCGGAGTCCTCAAACCCGAAAGGAAGACTGGGTGAAGGTGCAAGTGCCTTCAGTGGTGACAGCGCGCCGCTGGAGGGTTTCATCCCAAGGTAAGTTTCACATAATGTTTATAAACCACGTTAAAATTCCAGAGATTATATCTTTTTTGCATACTTACATTGGGCCACCTCGGCACAAAGTACCATATGCGATACTAGAACTGCCTGATTAATCGTTAAATTAAGATCCCAATTTTACTCTCCTCGTGATCTTAACACAGCATTTCCTCCATTCAGTACAGAGAGTTCTCTGCTCAAAGACAGTTGTAAAAAAAAAAAAAAAAAAAAAAAAAAAAAAACACAACAGGCAGCCTGACAATTTTATCACAACATTGCTTAGGTGGAGATAAAGAGAAACACTCTAACATTTTGTTCTTTCAGATCAAAGGGATGAATGTCAGTCTGTAGATGAGGGCAGTTCAACCACTTAAAGTGGAGTTCCACCCATATAAAAGTGTAGCTGCTGACTTTTAATAATCAGACACTCACCTGTCCCACGGTCCAGCGATTTGGGCGAACGAAGCCCCGCTGCTCTCCCCCTTCCTCTCAGCGGTGCCAGAATTCTGATTATGGGCACCCAGCTGTGGCTTCACATTCGGGCATGCAATGCGCGTGTGATTGGCCGGGCAATCTTCTGGGACTTGTGACGTGTCCCAGAAGATTGCACGGAGGGAGGGGGAGAGGTGAACTTCCTTCTGGCGCCACGGAGCCCCTCAGGAGGAAGTGGGAGCTGCAAGCCTCTAAAAAGAGGGTATCCACCCCCCCCCCAAAAAAAAATGACATGCCAAATGTAGCATGTCAGGGGGTCACCTTCACTTAACTCAAGAGTTACATTTTTTTTTTGGTGGAACACCGCTTTAAAAGACTAAACCATTTTCTGACACTTGTTGCTTACAAGTTAAAATCAGTATTTTTTGCTAGAAAATTACTCAGACAGTCGCCTAAGGTGACCGGAAAAGAAGTGGGAGCAGGTACCTGTCAAAATCTGGTACCTGCTCCCCCCCTCTCCAGATGTTCCACAAACAGGAGCCAGGGAAGAGGCCTTAAAGCGGAAGTTCCCCTTTTGAGTTGAGCTCCACTTTAACCTGTCAGTGATCATAAAATTGTGGCGGATATACATTGCAGCAGGCCGGATGTGGCCCGGGGGCCATAGTTTGGAAACCCCTGACCTAGAGCAAAAAAAAAAAAAGGTACTGTGCTGTACCTGGTGGCAGAGGCCAGGAAGAAGCAAAGAAGGCATATAATATGTTAAACAAAAAGTCCACACTATTACCCAATGCTGGGCAAAAACTCCGGGGCCAAAATAAAAAGCACCTAATTTGGTTCCAATTTACTGGTGCTCCTCATAACACAGCGAGATTCCCCATGCAGATCCGATGTTACATTGCCAGCTTGCAGTTCAAAGACCACAGCGTCCCACATTCCTCCATCAGCACCACATCAGCAGCTTTTGCCGCTATCACGTTTCCCAACAATCGCTGTTTCAAGCACCCTCGGGTCAAGCTGAATCTTTATAAAGGTTTCCTTGCCAAGTTGATTAAGTTATTTTGTCACTGGCTTATCCTTATGATTTATACAACCCACGCAGTGCCAAGCTGAAGACTTCCTGCTTGAGAGGAAAGAGGAGATGGGTTTGATGTTAATGTTCCCACACTGGCAGAATTATACAGAAATCAGATATTAGAGGAACTTCATCATCTCCAAAGGTTTAAAAAGAGAAGGATACTGAAAGGTGATAGACGTGCAACTGTGACAGGGTGCGAAATCAAGGATCTCGTTACCAACCTAAAATGCGTGGTAATGATTTAAATAATTTATACTTCTATATAGAGCCTGAAGACTCAAAGTGCCGTCTCTGGGGTAGATGGTGAGGAGGCCATCTTGAGCAAACTCAGTACAAAAATCATACTAGGGTCAATTTAGACAGGAGCCAGGGAGAACATGCAAACTCCACACAGATAATGTCCTAACTGGGACCCAGACTGTGGACCCAAGTTCTGCAAAGTAGAAGTGTTAAAGTAAAATTAAAAAGGCAAAACTTTTTTTTCACTTTGAACAAACTAAAGAGGGATTAGAATGCTTGTCAGTTTTTATTGCTGTCTCTTTTTATTGCCAAACTAAAAAAAAAAGTTTTGCCTTTAGTTTTTCCCCTCATTTTGGATGGAGCAAGGAGATTTTTTTTTTTTTTTTTAGTTAGTTTTAGTTTAGTGTGGCAGTGGAGGGGGGCGATGAGGGTGGAAACAAGGGGAGCTTGATTGCAAGTAAAAGAAAATCCTAAATTTTGGGTTGTCCCCAGAAATGAAATAGAGGGGAAATCTTCCAATGGGGACACTAGCTCTGGTGACCAGGGGATCTCCAAGTAACCAATTCCCTTAATTTGCAGGGATTTTCCTCTCATTTCCTGTTTGGCTATGGGACAGGAAGTGAAGGGAAATCCCCGCAATAGGACACTATCAAGAAAGAAAGAAAGAAAGAAAAAGAAAAAGAAAAAGAAAGAAAAAGAAAAAGAAAAAGAAAGACAGAAAAAGAAAGAAAGAAAAAGAAAAAGAAAGAAAGAAAAAGAAAAAGAAAGAAAGAAAGAAAGAAAAAGAAAAAGAAAAAAAGAAAGAAAAAGAAAAAGAAAAAGAAAAAAAGAAAGAAAGAGAAAAAGAAAAAAAGAAAGAAAGAGAAAAAGAAAAAAAGAAAGAAAGAAAAAGAAAAAAAGAAAGAAAGAAAAAGAAAAAAAGAAAGAAAGAAAAAGAAAAAAAGAAAGAAAGAAAAAGAAAAAAAGAAAGAAAGAAAGAAAGAAAGAAAGAAAGAAAGAAAGAAAGAAAGAAAGAAAGAAAGAAAGAAAGAAGACCCAAGTTCTGCAAAGTAGAAGTGTTAAAGTAAATTTAAAAAGGTAAAACTTTTTTTTCACTTTGAACAAACTAAAGAGGGATTAGAATGCTTGTCAGTTTTTATTGCTGTCTCGATTTGTCCTGTTTACCGTGATCATTGAAAGTAAAAGTAAATCCTAAATTTTGTGTTGTCCCCAGAAAAGTAATAGATGGGGAAATCTTCCAATGGGGACACTAGTTCTGGTAAACTGGGGGTCTCCATACAATTCCTTTAATTTGTAGGGATTTCCTCTTACTTCCTGTGACTATGGGACAGGAAGTGAGGAGAAATCTCCACAATTGGACAGAGATGGCAAAAAAAAAAAAAAAAATCTCCTTGCTCCATCCAAAATGAGGGGAAAAACTAAAGGCAAAACTTTTTTTTTTAGTTTTGGACAGAGTGGAGAGGAATTATAGCCCTTGTCATAATAATAATAATAATATAATATATTATATCTAATATATATAATATAATAATAATAATAACCCTTGTCAGTTTTTATTGTGGTTTGTGCTCCTGTTAAAGAGGCGCTCCAGTCTGGGGAAAAAAAAAAATTTAAAGTCCGCAGCTACAAATACTGTAGCTGCTGACTTTTAATATTGGCACACTTACCTGTCCAGGTATCCAGTGATATCAGCACACCAAACCGATTCTTCAAACGGCTTTGGGTGCAGGTTCCGGCATCTTCACTAAGGGAAACTGGCAGTGAAGCCTTCAGGCTTCACTGCCGGTTTCCACTGCGCATGAGCGAGTCATGCTGCGCTTTCTGAATGGTCCCGCCATCTTCTGAGACCTGTGTGTGTCCCAGAAGGCAGCAAGGGGGCGTAAGGAAAAAAGGGCCAGATGAACTCAGAGATCGCCATGGTGAACTTACCCAGAAGAGGGAACGGGTACCTGTCAAAACCAGGTGCGCCCTCCCCCCACCAAAAAAATGCCAAATGTGGCAGTGGAAGGGGGCGATGAGGGTGGGAACAAGGGGAGCTTGATTGCAAGTAAAAGAAAATCCTAAATTTTGGGTTGTCCCCAGAAATGAAATAGAGGGGAAATCTTCCAATGGGGACACTAGCTCTGGTGACCAGTGGATCTCCAAGTTACCAATTCCCTTAATTTGCAGGGATTTTCCTCTCATTTCCTGTTTGGCTATGGGACAGGAAGTGAAGGGAAATCCCCGCAATAGGACACTATCCAAAATAGAAGAAAGAAAAGAAAAGAAAAGAAAAGAAAAGAAAAGAAAAGAAAAGAAAAGGAAAAGAAAGAAAGTTTTGCCTATAGTTCTACTTTAACCACTAAGCCACTGTGCTGCTATAGCAAATCCCAAGGTGTTCCAACCTGGTAAATGCATGCATTGTTCCCTCCTGCACTTTCTTATTGGCCAAGAAGCAGCAACCACCTTGCTCCAATCCCCTACCTCCAAGACAGAACTTGGCATGGAAATTAGATATTAGACACACTGGGCTGAAAAGACCAAGGTCTGTTTTATCCAAACTGAACTCCAGATGGATTTTTTTATTGTGCAAGTGAAAACGAAAATAATTTCATTGGTGCCAATGGCAATACAAGCCCTCAGGATCTTTTTTTCTTAAAATTAGGGGAAAGATCCGATTGGCTGCTATGAGGGAATACTTTCAACGTTTCTTTCAAGTCCTGTGATGAATAAGGCCCAGGGCTTACTTGCTCCAGGGCAAAGCATGCTTTCTATTGTATTCTGTTACACAGCTGTACTCATAAAAATCATAAATTCAGAAAGTCAATAACTCCGCCGGTCATGCCGACAAAGCATGCAGAGTCATGGTCAAATATTAATAGCTCCTGTATTAAATCAATAACATTAGGAAATAGCCCTCCCTGCACCACCGCTCGTAAATCATTGAGCTGACAACGATAAGGCAGAGGTCAAGGAATATCTACATAACCTATTAAAAGTCCTAACTGTAATCTATCACTACTTTAAGTACCACTGCCTCCATGGCAAAGTAGAGTGAAAGCAAACCAAATCTTTTGTAGAGAACTTCCACCCAATAGTACCACGATCCACTGCAAGGAGGAAATCGATAAGTGCAATTTCCAATAACAACCAATCAGAAGTCACTGAATGGATGATTGGTAACTGTAAAGCAAAATTCACATTTCTTTTTCTGATAGCAATAGCAACATTGTGTCCAGCCTGCCCCAAAACGATCAACCCTCTGCCCCATAATATCTTCACTAACTCATAGGTTGAGGTCCAATTACAAAGAGCTTATTGAATGGAAGATGGCATCCTCAGCATGTCCTAGGTTTACTACACTGGGAGTGTTATCTTTGTTGAGACATTTGCATCAGATATAATGATGCAAGTAGGGTTCCCAACATTACACTCAGGCTGATCATCCTATACAACCTACTAAGCAATCAATCCAAAAACTTTGACCAATATACAGTACAGAATATGCAGAAAAATGGTGTTGCTCCAGATCGGTCCACACTTGCCAGCTGAAGGACAGGTTACCCATCCAGCTCGTCAGCAACAGTTCATGTACAAGTAATGAAAGGATAATGGCACGCCAGAAAAATACTTGCAGCTTATTTATTAATTAAAATTGGCAAAACAGCAGACCGTAGCAGTGAAAACTCTTAGGTTCCGTTCACACCTAGGCGTTCTTCTGCTCTAAGCCTCAGCTCTAAAAATACCCAAGACCAATCCCATTCATTTCAATGGCCCTGTTCACATCTGAGCACTCTGTCGCCTAAAGCAAAAACACCCTTCGCCCAGAAAAGCACATGAGCTTTTTTTGGCAGATTACAGGCATTACACAGGAGCGTAATCAGATATATATATATATATATATATATATATATATATATATATATATGTGACTTGGAGATGTAATATCACCTGTATTTAGATACAAAAACAATGAATGACATGCTTGCCTCAGCACTGACAGTAGGAGAGAAACACGCTGTAAGCCTTACAGTGGTGGTAAGGGGGGGGGGCTCCAAAAAAAGGGAAAACCCTCATCTGGGGGGGGGGGGGGACACCAAACAGGAAAGCCAATATAATGAGCAGCCCCGTAGGGGACCCCGATGTGAGAGGGTTCTGATAGGGACCTTGATGTAAGGGGGGGGGCTCCGATGGGGACCTTGATGTAAGGGGGGGGGCTCCGATGGGGACCTTGATGTAAGGGGGGGGCTCTAATGGGGACCTTGATGTAAGGGGGGGGGCTCTAATGGGGACCTTGATGTAAAGGGGGGGGCCTCTGATGGGGACCTTGATGTAAGAGAGAGGGCCTCTGATGAGGACCCCGAGGTAAGATAGGCCCTCTGATGGGGACCCCGAGGTAAAAGAGGACCTCCGATGGGGACCCCGATGTAAGAGAGAGGACCTCAGATGGGGACCCCGATGTAAGAGAGAGGACCTCCGATGGAGAACCCGATGTAAGGGAGAGGACCTCCGATGGAGAACCCGATGTAAGGGAGAGGACCTCCGATGGAGAACCCGATGTAAGGGAGAGGACCTCCGATGGAGAACCCGATGTAAGGGAGAGGACCTCCGATGGAGAACCCGATGTAAGGGAGAGGACCTCCGATGGAGAACCCGATGTAAGGGAGAGGACCTCCGATGGAGAACCCGATGTAAGGGAGAGGACCTCCGATGGAGAACCCGATGTAAGGGAGAGGACCTCCGATGGAGAACCCGATGTAAGGGAGAGGACCTCCGATGGAGAACCCGATGTAAGGGAGAGGACCTCCGATGGAGAACCCGATGTAAGGGAGAGGACCTCCGATGGAGAACCCGATGTAAGGGAGAGGACCTCTGATGGGGACCCCGATGTAATGGGGGGGGGCCTGATAGGGACTCTGATGTAAGGCGAAGAACCTCTGATGGGGACCCTGATGGGGTCCTTGATGCAAGGTGGGAGTGGGCTTTGATGGGAACCTTGATGTAAGGGGGGGGGGGGGGGGGGGGGGCAAAGGGGGACTATTAGAAAAGTTGTTTTTCTTTTGTTCTCAATCATATCATGCTGATACCAAAACAGATCCAAGTATTATTTATTGAAATTTTATTCATTTATAAAAACGGATTTTTTTTTCTGCCTGTGAATGTTTTGTAAAATATCCAACGTGGGCCTTGTTCCTGAAAAGTTTGCAGACCTCGGGTCCTGACCATCATTAGAAAAAAAAAAAAACAACATTTACAAACTTAACTACGCATTGCCTCTAAAAAGCCAAATAAAATGTTCATGCAGTCAGTGAGATACTCCGCTTTGCTACAGAACTGAGCACCTAATGTCCCCCTTTTGTCACCAGTGTCCCTAAGGCAAATGTTCTATACTTGATCCATAATTAGGACTTGCTTACAGCTCCACTGTTGTGTCCACATGGAATCATTGGAAATAAAATGTTCTGAGTGGTTAATTGGTTGCGATTAGTCTTGTGCACACTGTTCAGCGCTATGTTCCCATTTCTCATTTGTCCTCAGAAGCACCTGTCCTCCTCCAGGTGCATCTATGTGCTCTTTGCACTTTTG
Organism: Aquarana catesbeiana; assembly: GCF_042186555.1. NCBI lineage: Eukaryota > Metazoa > Chordata > Amphibia > Anura > Ranidae > Aquarana > Aquarana catesbeiana. The sequence continues at coordinate 223,553,112 of NC_133333.1, read as the reverse complement.
GACAAGCCTGACAAAATGAGCAATTTGCTTTAACCAGAACCATTTATATACCCCTTTCTTTACCTTTTCAGCTTACATCAGCAAGTGATTTGCTACAGGCACAGCCACCTGCTCCCCATCAAAGGGTGTCTGCTTTTATAAAGCCTCCAGGGAGTTCAGCTGAGTTATCAATGGGCAGAAAGGTCAAGAGCCACGAAGAGGGACTCAGCAGGGCTGCATTTGTTGACCGATATAGAATAACCTTCACCCCTACTGAGGACAATTCACAAGCTCCATGTGCAGTCTGGTGGCCATAAAAAGCCGGCTCGTTATCTTACACAAATCTGCAATTTTACCATACAAACTGGGTGGTCAACCTAAAACAAGGCCAGTTTTACCCCCCATTTACAGCCAACATTACTTTAAATATACAATGTACATATGCATATTAAAGTTTTACCTCAAAAACACACATACAAAATTTAATGTGATGAGTTAAGAAAGCTCAAAAACAAACCTTAACCAGTTGTGTGGAATAAAATTGTATCTCAATCCATCTTTATATTATCTACCTCTGCCTTATTCAACCTTTTAAACAGAGAGGAACCCTTGAAGTAACTTTCTGGTCTCAAGGAACCCTTGATAAAAATGTACAACTCCTAAAACATTGGTGAGATGGTCAGTGGGAAAAATGTTCCTTACACTAGTGGTCACTGGGAAGAATTACCCCCTTATAGATAGTTAAAAAGGATCAATGGTGTCAGTGGGAACTTATCTGAGAGGCAGAAATTGCTCATTGCTCAAAAGAACCCCTAGCAACCTCTAGAGAGGGGGTCTACAAACTTTTTAAACAAAGGGCCATTTCACGGTCCTTGAGACTTTGGGGGGCTGGATGGAGTAGACTATGCCCCAGCATCAGTGGGAGCAAACAATGCCCTATCTGGTATCAGTGGGAGGAATAGTGCCCCATCATTGGTGGTGTCAATTATAGATGGAATAGTGGCCCAAGGGTCAGATATGGAGGCAAAACAAAGGCCCACATCCAGCCACTGGGCCATAATTTGGAGACCTCTGCTCTAGGGCAACCTTTATCAGCCCTTTCTCACATGGATGAACCCTTAAAATAAATAACTTTCAGGTCTTAGGGAACCCCTGCCATTAAATACATCCACAGCTCCCGTTACATTAGCGTGGTGGTCAGACGGAAGTATGCCCCTTACATTGGTGGTGAATTGGAAGAATACCCCTTTATAAAATCACTAAAAAGATGATTGTTGATTATGGTAACCTAGCTGAAAGGAAGAAATTGCCTATTGCTCAAGGAACCCCTAGCAACCTCTAGATGAAGGATCTCCAAACTTTCTAAACAAAGGGCCAGTTTACGGTCCGTCAGACTTTAGGGGGGCCGGACATTGGCATCAGTGGGTGAAATAATGCCCAATCGGTGTCAGTGGGAGGAATAGTAGCCAATTATTGGTGTCAGTAGGAAGAATAATGCCCCATCATTGGTAGCAGTGAGAGGAACTATGTGCCATTGTTGGTGTCAGTGGTTGCAGTAGCGTCTTGCATCAGTGAGAGGAACACTGCCCCAAGGGCCAGATAAAGGCAAACAAAGGGCCGCATCCGGCTGCAGTTTGGAGACCACTGCTCTAGAGAAACCCTGATCTACCTGTAAACATATGTACAGAAAGATAAGGCCTCATTCACATAGGCGGTGAGGGCCATAGCCCATGTATGGGACATGCGTTTTTGTGTCTTAAGCCGCTAGGTGCGGGCAGCCCATGTGCGACACAGTTGTCCCATATGGACAGGCATGCAGGTGTGTGGCCCTGAAAATGGATACAGGGCATTTGGGGCCGCTCGCCTGTTCAATTGGGACAAGTGGCTGTGTCAGAGCATATTAAATTAGATTCAGGGGGCCAAAACTTGGCTTGCTGTACTTCACTTATCACAGTGTCCCACGGTGAAAAAACTGCCTATAGCCAATCAAATGTCATTGTCCCAGTGCATACTGTAATTAAAAGTAGCCCATCGTAAAAATTCCTCCTTTAGGAGGTGGACATAAATATGGTTCATAAAAAAAAAAAAAAAAAAAAAAAGAAAGAAATTGGAGTTTCATATTCACTCTGTACAGAGACTCCATAGCAAAATGTCACCAGCCAGCCTGAAAGAAAGCCGTGCTTTGCCTCTGCTCCCCTTGGAGATGATAAAAATAAAAAATGGAGGACTTCAAGCAACCAATCACATAACTGCTGTAATTTTCCTAGTTGGTTGAAATATTAAAAGAAAACTAGTTGCCATGGAAGCGTTATACAGCATTTCTAAAGTGTTCTTAACCTGCAGAAGCGGTAGAGTCTTCAATAAGGAATGTAAGCGTTACATGCCGACACAAAGGTGTGAATGAGCCTCGCTCACAGGTTCCGGGAATACAGAACAACGCAGAGAACAGCGAGGAGCCGCTACAAAACGTGACCACAAATCAGCACGTCGATCTGCAGACCTGACAAATCTGGTGAGGGATCTATATCAGCACGTTGGGAATATTGGATTTACTCCATTATACACGTGCAGATTTGTACCCTTTGCAATCACTGCTATTCTTTCATTACGGCTCCTCCTTTATACAAAGGTTTAGAATGAACTAATACAGTACAAACGTTTTTTGGCAATTGAACGGTATATTGATCACTTGACCGCCGGAAGACTCCCCCCCCCCCCCCCCTTTCATGACCAGGACAACTTTTGTGATAGAGCACTGCATTCCTTTAACTGACAATTGCGCGGTCATGCAACACTGGACCCAAATAAAATGTATGCTCCCCCCCCCCAAATAGCTTTTTGGAGTTATTTGTTTACCATTGCATTTTTATGCTATTAAAAAAAATAAATAAATTAAAAAAAAAAAAAATATATATATATATATATATATATATATATATATATATTATATTATATTATATTATAATATATATATATATATATATATATATATATATATATATATATATATATATATATATATATATATATATATATATATATATATATATATACACACACACACACACATATTTATTAATAATTACTTTCTGCTACAAAAACCCATAATTAAAAAGAAAAAAAAAAAATTGATTGGTTAGCGTCTACAACAGGGGTAGGCAACCTAGGGCCCTCCAGCTGTTGGAGAACTACAAGTCCCATCATGCCTCTGGGAGTAATTGTAACTACCAGCCTTACAATACCTCATGGGAAATGTAGTTCCACAACAGCTGGAGGGCCCCAGGTTGCCTACCCCTGGTCTACAAACTATGGGATATATACTGGAATTTGTATGCGTTTTTTTTTTTTTTAATTATTTATAAAAAATATACTAAGATAAAAAATATATAATGGCAGCGATCAGCAGCTTATAGTGGGACTGTGATATTACAACGAACAGTCTGACACTGACTTTTTGGGAACCAGTGTTACTAATACAGTGATCAGTGCTAAAAATATGCACTGTACTAATGACACTGGCTGGGAAGGGATTAAACATCAGGGGTGATCAAAGTGTTTACTCTGTGCCTAACCAGTGTTTGTGCGTACAGTTCGCTGTTTTTACTAAGATGTGATGGATTTGAGTCCCTGCTATGCAGGGACAAACAATCCATCACATCCCTGCTGACAGAACAGATCTCTGAATTACAAACGCTGCAGTTGGGGATTTTTGCAGAGCAGCGTTGGCAGCTCTGCACATGCTCAGTTTTTAGTGCATTTATACCCTGAATATTTCCTCCCTATCACATCTAAGCAGCCCATGTGACTATAGAGCAGTGTTTCCTAACTCCAGTCCTCAAGGTGCCCCCAACAGGTCATGTTTTCAGGATTTCCCTCAGATGAAACAGCTGTTGTAATTACTAAGGCAGGGCAACTGATCAAATCACCTGTGCAAAATAATGGAGAGAATGAAAACATGACCTGTTGGGGCGCCTTGAGGACTGGAGTTGAGAAACACTGCTAGAGAGTCACACATGTGAGTGTATACACAGTGGTAAATGACAGACCACTCCCTCCCTTCTCCTCCATGCCCAATAACCACATTGGGAGCGGGAGATTACATCTTGATTGATGGAGGCTTCATCTCCCAGGCTCCCTGTTATTCTATGAATGGAGGGGGTATTGCCAAAATAAAGATGTGATATTAAATATATATTTGTATGATGATTTTAAAAAGTTTATTGATGATATTTTCATTCTGTATTCAAAATTTAAAAAAAAAAAAAAAAAAAAGCCTTTAGAACATGTGACCAGCAGCAGAGGACTAGAAGCTCCTCCTGCTCGTGTTTACCTGCAGACAGACTGGGAATGATCTGGGCCATGTGACAGCTGTATATCAATTCAAAAAGGTACTTAGGAATTTTTTTAATTAAAATAATTACAGTGCCATCATCTACATACAGAAATAGAAGGGATAATGGAAAATTATCCTCTTGGCGCCAAACGCGTGCAAATATGCGGCCTCGCGGCAGCCGGACCTTGGAGCCAAGCGGCTGCATATTTGCAGGCATTAGCACCAATAGAACACTCTGCACACTCCCAGCACAGTTACTGGCGGTTAACGGTAAGTTCTCGCTCGCTGATTGTGACCGGGAGCTTTGATCATGTGACCGCCAATAATGGCAATCACATGACCATAAGCCCCACCCCTCCTCCTGACATTCTAAAGCCCTTAAAGGGCCGGCAGGCGCCAGCTCTACGGGGTTAGATAGTGTGTGTTGAGTATCACTTTAACTATGTCACCTCCTTGTTTACAATAGAACACTGAATATTACCAATACTTATCAGATCTGTGGAGCTCTACACAAGCCGCCCCCCTAGAAATAACTGAGCTGTAATGTTTGTCGTTTGTTTTTTCAGGGTGTATGTGGTCACTTCAGGTGGAGGGACCCTCCCCGGGTGCATTGTGTGCCGATCTGCTGCTCCTCGCTCCATCACCTTTAATCTGGCTCCGTACTATGAGCGATCGTTATGAAAAGCCGCAGGTTGCTCGGGCAGAGCTACAATCTCGGCTGGAGGTGACGGTCGGAAGAATGTGCGGGCTCGGCGGAGAGGAATGTTCTGCTGCCAGCACAAACATCTAAGACCTGCTGTAAAAATGCACGGAATGAAACTTATTTTCCCAGATGTTGACGCGGTGTGATCTCTTATATGTTGGAAATCGCCATCTGGTCTGTATCCTCCATGCTCTGCCTGATTCATATCAGCAGAGAAGGGGGTAAGACTTCAAACGATAAAACCAGGCCTTCATTACAGCTGTTCAACAGGTGACTACGTCAAAAATAAGAAGCTGCTGGCTAGAACGGCCAATCGGATTGGGTTTATGCTTTTTTTCCGATTATATAGAGCAGTGACGGCGAACCTTGGCACCCCAGATGTTTTGGAATTACGTTTCCCTATGATGCTCGTACACTCTGCAGTGTAGCTGAGCTTCATGGGAAATGTAGTTCCAAAACATCTGGGGTGCCAAGGTTCGCCATCACTGATAGTGTATGGTCAGCATAACCCTTCCATAGGGAAAAAAAAAAAAAAAAAAAGGTTTTGTTAGAGATCTACTTTAACCACATCCTTCCCTGCCTATAGACGTCCTTCATAATATGTCATTTGTGCACGCTCCCGGGGGGCGCACAGCCCGACGATCAGGGGTGCGGTATCGCTCGGACACACCGCATCCCAGATCATGGTAAGGAGCCTATGACAGTGATGGCGAACCTTGGCACCCCAGTTGTTTTGGAACTTCATTTCCCATGATGCTCATGCACTCTGCAGTGTAGTGAAGCATAATGGGAAATGTAGTTCCAAAACATCTGGAGTGCCAAGGTTCGCCATCACTGGCCTATGACGTAGGCTCTTTACCATGTGATCAGGTGTGTCCAATCACAGCTGATCACAGTAGGAAGTGCCGGTTATCTGCATTCCTCTACCCACACTGACAGTGAGGAGAGCCGATAAAGCCCCTTTCACATTGCCGCGATTTTGATGCGATTTCTGGGAATGCCTGTGTAAACTTGAGGTCTATGGACCTCAGCTCGCATCAAAGTTGGACCAAAGTAGTACAGGGACTACCTTGAAGTCGCACAGATATGAATGGTTATCATTGGGAATCATGGGGTATGACTTGTCATGCAACCATAGTCGCAGGAAAAGTTGCACAAGTGTGAAAGAGGCCTGAGTGGTTTTCCTGAACGAAGGGGGGCGGGGCTTGCGCTTATAATCAGTGCAATGATTATCAGTGCAGCCCCATCAGCAATTCCCACCATTGCTGCCTATTAGTGCTGCAAATCAGTGCCCATCAGTGAAGGAGAAAAATTACTTTTTTTTACAAAATTAAAACAGAAAGAAACTTTTTTTTTCTACATTTTTTTTTTTTTTTTTTGGTTTATCAAAAAATAATAAAAAAACAAGTGGTGATTGAATACCACCAAAAAGAAAGCTCGGACCAAAAAAAAAAAAAATTGGGTACAGTGTTGCATGACCGAGCAATTGTCATTCCATTCAATATGGGGCAGCGCTGAAAATTGTCCTGGGCAGGAAGGAGGTGAAAGTGCCCGGTATTGAAGTGGTTAAACCCAATCTGAAAAATTAAGCAGTCTGGGGCACAGTCTTGCTATCGATGGCAACTAGTCATGACACACAATGCACTACCATCCAACAGATCAGCCTCCTAATGAAAAAAGAATAAAAGAATTTCTATTACTTGAGTTGTAAACCTTTAAAAAGGTTTAGTTCGCCTTTACTTAAAATTGCCTATGCAGGTAAGGGGTGCCTGTAGATAAAGGCAAATGGTGCTGCTTTGACTAAAGTTGGATAATGCCCTTGTTATGGAGATCTTGCGTTTCTGCCAAGCAGGAACACAGGTCTCTGTTTTCCCATAGTCAAAGCACCCCCCCCACAGTTAGCAAGCACTCCCTAGGGACACATTTAACCCTTTGATCCCCCGATGTTAACCCCCTTCCTTGCCAGTGTCATTAGTACAGTGATAGTGCATTTTTTTTTAGCACCGATCACTGTATGTGCGTCACTGGTCCCCAAAAAGTGTCAGGGAAAAAAAAAAAAAATTCCATAAGTTTATCCCATAGTTTGTAGACGCTATAAAACTTTTGCGCAAACCAATATACACTTATCGGGATTTTTTTTTTTTTTACCAAAATTATGTAGCAGAATACATATTGGCCTAAATTGAAGAAATCTGATTTTTTACTGGGTATGCTTGATAGCAGATTAAAAAAAAAAAAATATTGTTTTTATTCAAAATTGTCTTTTGTATATAGTGCAAAAAATAAAAAAACGACCAAAAAGAAAAAAAACTTGTGAGGGGAAAAAATAAAAATAAACAAAGGACATTTTATTTGGGTACGGTGTCACGTGACCGTGCAATTGTCAGTTAAAGTAACGCAGTGCCGTATCACAAAAAATGGCCTGGTCATGAAGGGGGGGGGGGGTAAACCTTCCGGAGCTGAAGTTAGAGATCTCTAATCTGATGTAGAAGATGGTGAGCAAAAACTACCTCAAAATACAAGTTTATACCGGAAAACTCCTCTCCGAGGGTCAGCGGTACACTTATCTAGTACTCGGTCTGGGCTGCACGCTTATATTTCCGGTGTTTACATTTAAATATTCCTCTTGAACTTTATCAGACACATGCCGGGGAAAAAAAAAATAAATCTGAAAACATTCATCTTATAGCTCCCATCCGCACGTCTCCCGTCAGGATATATTAACATCTTCAATTATACATCTTTGGTTATTTAGAGACTGTGCGCTTTGTTTTATAGTCCTCCGCTATCATTTCTAACTTATTAATGTTCCGGAGCAGATAGATTCTCCTGTGTGATTTATAAAGAGGAGCCATGCGTTGGGAAGTCATTTCCCAGGAAAATAATAATACCGGCCTTATCTTCGAGCCGCTCCGCCGGTCTCCCCGGGGTTAGCGAGTTGGCCGATATGTGACATTTGCTAGAATAATAAGCAATAATGGAACTGCCAATCTAGAAGGCTTTAAATGAAGAAAAAAAAAAAAACAGGCCACATGTAACATGGGGTAAGGGCGACACTACGGTCCCAACATACCATGTTTTATGAAAAGCAGAAAAAATATCCTTACCCTCCACCCAAAAAAAAAGATTTGTAATCCTGGAATGCATGCAAATAAAGATTTGCAGGAGTTATTCGCCCTGCAAAATGTAATGCTACTGAGCGATTTTCTCTCCCGGCCGGATAGTTAATTTTTTTAAAGCGGAACGTAACTGCGTCTAAACACCACAAACTGAAAACACCATTCAATTATTTTTAAAGTGGAACTCCACCCAAAAGGGGAAGCTCCGCTTGTCTGCCCCCCACCCCTCCTCCACTGTCACATTGTACACCTTTTGGGGGGGGTGACAGGACCTAGTTTTGACAGGTACCGGCTCCCAGTTTGCCACAGCAAAACGTGCCAAAAGTACCCCCCTCCCGCCAATCTTTACCCCCCAGCCGGCCCTTTCACAGAGCACAGCGAGCTTCGCGCATGCACAGTAGGAAACCAGCTGTGAAGCCGCACGACATCACTGTCGGTTTCCCTTATCCAAGATGGCGGCACCAGCACCCGACTTAAGAATCAGTTCGATAAGGTAAGTGCCCTAATCGTAAAAGTCAGCAGCTACAGTATTTGTAGCTGCTGAATTTTACATTTTTTTTTTTGGGGGGGAGGGTGGCCCTCGCCTTAAAACTCAAAGCAAACTCCCCCATCTAGGTCTCCATGCTTTAATTTGTTGAGAAATCGCTTCAAAAAAAAAAAAAAAAAAAAAAAAAAAAAAAAAAAAAAAAAAACACACACCCCCCTCTAAGATTTCTAGCTGCAGCCATCTTGAGTCGGGGCAGAGGATTCATGTAGCATTTACTTCTTGGAATCCATCTGTCCTCAACTCAGGCATGCAGCCAGGAGGGTCTGCTTAGCTGAGAAAGCCCCTCCTCCAGATAAAAGGAAAAAAGGCCCATACATTCTACGACATCATTTTGGCCCAGGCCAGAAACCAAACTAAAGAAATGTAAAAAAAATGAAATAAACAAAAGTACAGAACATATACCTTCCGATCCATTTAGTAAGGCTAGCACCATAAGGAATAGAAATAGTTAAAATGGAAGTTTACACATAAAACTTGATAAAAAAAATTATGCAAGGAACATACATTCCACATTAATAATTAGGCTACCAAAATTAGGGTGTGCTATAAATTGCCTCCAGCAGTGTTCCTGTTTCTTCTTGCCGGAGGCTGCCATTTTGCTGAAGCCCAGAGCCCCTGAGCAGCAGCAGATTCTTTAGGCTGTCAGCAGGGTGTCCTCTAGTAGGTCAGATTTTCGGCACAATGCCAAAAATGGAAAACTGAGCATGTGCAGAGCAGGGTGAGATAGTGTACGACTGGATTTTAAACAGTATAGGCACTTATTTTTAATGTTTTAAAGTCGAAGTCCAGCCTGAGCTTTTTAGGCTGGACTTCTCCTATGGGTCACAGGAGTGCAATTCGTTTTGACTATGAGGCTGCAGGACCCCTGACCTTATATCTGGACAGTGCTGATTGGCCCTGTGCTGATCACATGCACCCTCCCAAGAAAGAAAAAAAAAAAATCTCTAGCAACACACACCAAACTGAACACGTGCAGAGTACCCCCAAGGCTCTGTTCTATTAGGAGATGGATTGGGGACAGTGGAAGAAAGGAAGGATCAGAGAAGACAGGATCGAACAGCCTTTTTATGCAATGCAGAGGATTAACCCCTTAGATTCCACAGTGAGTATAACAAGCATGCTTTACTGCATATACAGACTGATTTTACTGTTGTGGGTTAAGTAACAATTTAATAGAACAAGCTGAAGGTAGAAGCGGATTGGCTACCATGCCCAGCATCACCAGATTTTGCACTCTCCACTTCTAGTAAATGAACCCCTAACAATAGAAGTGAGTGTATGCTGGAGGAATTGGGTGAGTGAGGAGGAGGAGGGGTGCTCTGATCTGGAGGCGATACAATGCAATTCATTTGAATCACAAATACAAGGATTACTCAAACACAGATTACTGATGCCGATTACAGATAGTCACCAATCTTAGACTTAAAAGGAACCTCCTGCAAATGAATACAACCCTCTCAATGGAGTTATGACAGGTGTGTTGTACTGATATTACACAGATAAACCCGTAATTTTCCCTTCTGAGATTTAGACCAGTGATTAAATGGTTTAGAAATGTAACCTGACCCTCCCCATCCAAATATTCGGATGTCCCTGTGACACAAGACAGGTCAGACTAGTTAGAAGACGACCTTTGGCAGGATGACAGTTTGGCTCCTGAGCCAGTTCCATGACACCATCCCCTGACATCTGACCTATAATCAGTTTTTCTTGCAGGACCAGCTGACATATGCATGATGAGAAGAAGATCCTCCGACATCCAAGGGTGGTGTTTATGTTGTACAGCCATGGCCAAAAAGTTTTGAGAATGACACAAATATTACATTTTCACAAAGTCTGCTGCAGTTTTTATGATGGCAATTTGCATATACTCCAAAATGTTATGTAAGAGAGATCAGTTAATTGCAAAGTCCCTCTGTGCCATAAAAATGAACCTAATCCCATTAAAAAAAAAAAAAAACATATCCACTGCATTTGTGAAGAAGGTTTTAGGGCGCCCAAAAAAGTCCATTAAGGACCGTCTCCTACAATTGATTCAGCTGCGGGATCGGGGGGCATCTCCAGTGCAGAGCTTGCTCAGGAATGGCAGCAGACAGGTGTGAGCACATCGGCACGCACAGTGAGGAGAAGACTTTTGGAGGATGGCCTGGTGTCAAGAAGGGCAGCAAAGAAGCCACTTCTCTCCAGGAAAAACCATCAGGCACAGACTGATATTCTACAAAAGGTACAGGGATTGGACTGCTGAGGACTGGGGTAAAGTCATTTTCTTTGATGAATCTCCTTTCCAATTGGGGCATCCAGTAAAAACCTTGTCCAGAGAAGAAAAGTGGAGTGCTACCATCAGTCCCGCGTCATGCCAACAGTGAAGCATCCCGAGACCATTCATGTGTGGGCCCACTGCCAATTTTTCCTAAGAACACGGCCATCAATAAAGAATGTCAGAAAACGTCCCCCGAGAGAAACTTCTCCCAACCATCCAAGAACAGTTTGCTGATGAACAATGCCTTTTCCAGCATGATGGAGCACCTTCCCATAGTTCAAAAGTGATAAGTGTCTTGGGGAACAAAACATCAAAATTTTGGGTCCATGGGCAGGAAACTCCCCAGACCCTAAAGGAGTGTTTTTTTCACCTTAATGCATCCTATGCATTAAGGTGAAAAAACACCTGCCAGTGACCGGCCCCCTAGCCCCCCCGTTTTACTTACCTGAGCCCTGGAACTTCACCTAGCGGGGACGCGCTGTTCCTCTGCCCGGGGTTCTCGGCTCTTGATTGGATAGATTGATAGCAGCGCAGCCATTGGCTCTCGTTGCTGTCAATCAAAAATAATGACGCAGGCACCAGGGGGCGGGGCCGAGTCATACATTCGGCGGCTATGGACGTCAAATGATGGACTCGGAAGCGCTCCTGCAAGGTAACCCCCCCGGGAGAGCGCTTCTCCTAGGGGGTTGGCTGCGAGAGCCGCCGGGGGACCCCAGAAGAGGATGTTCATGGCCACACAAAACGAGCTGCACAGTGGAAGTATGTAGTATTTTAATCACCTATAAAGGAGCGTGAAAAAAAAACCCCACAAATTTTGAAAAAACTCCAAGCATTGATTATGCAAGAATGGGCTGCCATCAGTCAGGATGTGGCCTAAAAGTTGATTGACAGCATGCCAGGGTGAATTGCAGAGGTCTTGAAAAAGAAGGGTCAACACTACAAATATTGACTCTTTGCATACAAAATGAATACAATTGTCAATAAAAGCCTCTGACACTTTTGCGTGCAATTATAGGTCAGTATACCATAGTAACAAAGAAAAAGAGAAAAAAAGAAAAAAGAGAAAAAGAAAAAAGAGAAAAAGAAAAAGAGAAAAAGAAAAAAAGAAAAAGAAGAAGATCTAAAACACTGAAGTAGCAGACTTTGTGAAAATTAATATTTGTGTCATTCTCAAAAGTCTTGGCCACGGTTGTATAGTAAACCCTTCTTACAGCAGAAGGATTTCATATTTCATCACATAGCCTAAAAATAAAAAAGGATAATTCATAACTTCTGGACAGTGGATAGAGCCATGCATTTTTTGTTTTAAACCTCTGACCAGATTTACACCCAGAACTGTAGTTTGTTTTTTTTCCTATTTTTTTAAAATGTAGCCCTTGGTGCAGTGCTCATACACAAAACACCACAGTGTACCAAAAAAAGTCCCAGTGCAATGAAATAACTTGTATTGAAAGAATGCAGAAGCAATTCACAAAACCCGGTGAGAAGGCAGCCCAACTGGGAAGAATCACAGTTCCAACAGTATATAGAAAGGAGAATGTACTAAGCTGTAAGTATCTGCAGAGAGGGGAAGAATGCGGCCCGGCTGTCTTGTGCCCAACGGTCAGGCGTCCAAAGAAGTTGCGAACCCTACGTTTTCCCTCCCTGTCAGGAAGCTTTTCCTGCTGCTAGTGCTGTCCCTACCAGGCAGGGTACCTGTCCCTACTCTATCAACTCGCAAACGCATGCCAAATCTGGGATTCGGGGCACAGAGTCACATGGGGCGGCAGCATCCTATCGGATGCTTCCCCAGTGACCCAGGAAACCATAGAGGAATGGTGTTGCTCTTGACCTTCTCTCCAACTGCAGTGCTGCTGTGGAAAAGCATCACATATAATGGAGAAAGTTGATTGCACCTGCCTACAAATGCATGTAAACACACACAAAAAGTGCACTTAGGGTGTGTCATGTGGTCCCCTACTGAATAGGAAAGTCCCTTCCCTAACCCGTTGGGGCACATATATTGAGTACGTCAATCTAGAACAGGAAGTGTCTTGCTTACAGAATTACCAGGCAAAAAAAAAAAGAAAAAAAGCCTGAAAAAAAGAAAAAAGCCTGAAAAAAAGAAAAACAAATGCAGTCACCAAATCTAAGGACTGGTAAGCTGCAAGATTACATTTTTGTTCTCGGGTTCTCTGCATGTTGGATCATGTAACTCATATCACCTTTATTTCCTCCAGTAAATTGCTGTATGGTATGAAATAGTGACGAGAACTGTAACAGAATGTCAGTGGCAGGAAAGTGAGAAACTGGAATTTATTTAATGTCAGTGCTGTAAAGTGATTTCCTTTCTAAGGCAGATGACACCTCTGGCTGATCTCGTACCAGGTGACATCATCACTATTCCAACCCAGCTGGCTGCGCCTGAGAAACCGGCATTTTATGCAAAAATGTCTATTGCGAAATTCTGCCCTCCAGGGGTTCAGCATGGAGAATAATTTCCCGTGATGCAAGCCATCATTAATCAGGTAAGACATGCCTTTGTCACATATTTTCTGGATTTGCTGTTTGGGCGTTACAGGGTCATTGCTTTGCAGATGGTAGTCCACACATCACAGAGACATGTCAAGTGACAGGCTAGACAAGGCGTTGGCCCAATGGACCCTCCAGCTGTCAAGAAACTGAAGTCCTAGCATGTACTGCTGGGCCAACTCCTTGAGATCTTCCCAAGGTGAACAGAAGCCTACCTTATCTTAGATGGTAGATCACAGGATTACGCCGTTCCCGCAATACCCATGCGCAATCAAAGCCTTCACAGGTGACCAGTTTAATTGCTATGGAACAGAGTGTAAGCCACTTTACCCCATTAGCCCTACAGGCCCAGGTGGTGTCAACTGTTATGAAATGTTACATGATCATACTGTGCTCGTAATACCCGTAGGCAATCAGAGCTTTCACAGACGACCAGTTTAATGACTATGGTACAGAACGTCAGCCACTTAACCCTATTACAGTCTTACAGGCCCAGGTGGTGCCAAATGCTTTGGGATAACTTTACATGCAACACAGCAATGCAAGCCATAGGTTATGGTGGTCAAATCACCATAACCCTAACTCCCAAAAAATAATGTAGCCTCTAAATACTTCTAGGGCAATATACAGTATACATACAGTTATGGCTAGTGTTTACCAGTCTGGCTTATCATTCATGACCCTCAAACATCCTGGTGTTTAGGAGGACCAAGCGGATTTCCACCATGCGTTTTGGTCATGCCCTGGGATCCAGGTCTTCTGGTCAGAGGTTACCCAGTTTATATCTGTACTGACTACCATACCAATGCCTATATGTATTGAATTTTGTCTCTTGGGTTTAGTTGCTCCTTTGGCCTTTCATAAAGACCCTCATTAGCCTATTATTTATTGCCAGAAAGGCTATAGCATTGGAATGGAGGTTAGCAGAGGCCTCCCCCAACCTAAATTATTGGAAATCAACGGTTAATGACGCCATACCCATCTATAAGGCTGGCTGCCTACCTTTACCGAGGGTGCCCCCAAAAGTTATGTCTGTAAACCCCTTAGGAATCATGTTTGAGCATTTTTTCTTTTTTTTTTTTAAACATGGATGACTGAGTCTGCCTTCCCTTTTTCTCCCACATGCCCAGTGGAGAGTTGAAGACAATTTCTTCCTTGTATTCAATGATATTCTACTTTTATCTTATGTGCCGTGAGTAATTACTGCAGTCTATTGTTGATGGTTATTCTACTTGTGTTTTTGTAAGTTGTTTTGCTAATGTGTACCCGTGAGCCAGGGAATGCCCAATGGCTCTTTTTTATATGTACCTTATTTTCTATAATGTAAAAAAATAAAAATAAAAACAAAACCCCACACACCAGCCTTGTAAACGGTACACAAGCTTGTATTTTAGAAACAGCCCATGAGCCAGCCTTGAACACCCCACCACCGCCATGTTAAGTGCCCCTACCAACAAATGGCAGGTTTGTAGCCTTGACACATAAGGCATGTCATTTTTATAGGCCAACACACCAACCTGAGATTCATTACATTGGAGTTGCACACAAAATTTTTGTTTTAAAGTAGAAGGGCAGATCTTCATGGCTGTCTGTCTCACCACTGAAGAGATTCGCCCTGAATTACGGTCCAAGTGACAACAGTCAGTGAGACAGGAAGTGAAATCCTAAAAAGGCCAGCTGTCACCAAAAGCAGGAAGACGAGAGCAAATCCCACAAGAAATCTACCTATTCAATTGTCAAAAACAAAATTTCCCCCAATGTTGGAGAGGTATTTCTTCTAATTTCCTGTTGTGTTTCCAAGACAGAGCCTTTATAACCTTTGTAGGCTCTATTTAAAACAAAAAACAAATGGAATTCAAGTCTGCACCTGTCAGTTCAATACATCACGCCCTCTTGTCCTAAACTGGGGACTAAATATACTCAGCAGCACCTGAAAAGTGCTTTGTGTTACCATAAGCCACAATAGGTGTGGTGATGTTTCTATATACATTGTGTGCACAATTAGGCAAGTTGTATATTTGAGGATTCATTTCATTATTGAACAACTTCAGTGCTCTCGGTCAATCCAAAAGATTAATAAACCTCAAACCTGTATGTTTAAGAAAGTAAATGTGAGGTTTTGGCTTTCTTAGGAAAATATCTGTATATCACAATTATTGGGCAACTATTAGTGTGCAGAATTATTATGCAACTAAATGAAAAACGAAAAAGTTTCCATCTCATTTATTTTTATCTGTTAATGTGAGAACAAACAGCTCAAAATTTACAAAAAAACAAAAAACAAAATTAGTGACCAATATAGCCACCCTTCTTTTCAATAACAGTCACAAGCCTTCCATTCATGGAGTTTGTCAGTTTCTTGATCTACTGACGATCAACTTTTTGTGCAGCAGCAACCACAGCCTCCCAGACACTGTTCAGAGAGGTTTACCGTTTTCCTCCACCGAAAATCTACAGTTTAAGAAGGGCCCACAAGTTCTCAATAGGGTTTAGGTTAGGTGAATAGGTGAAGAAGGGGGACAGGTAATTTTTTCATCTTTAAGGCCTCTACTGGCTAGCCATGCAGTAGAGTACTTCGTTGCATGTGATGGAGCATTGTCCTGCATAAATATCATGGTCTTCTTGAAAGATGCAGACTCTTTCCTGTACTACTGCTTGAAGAAAGTGTCTTCTAAAAACTGGCAGTAGGTTTAGGAGTGGATTTGGAGTCCATTTTCAACACAAAAAGGTCCAACTAGCTCGTCTTTAATAATATCAGCCTATACCAGTACCCTACCTCCACCTTGCTGGTGTCTGAGCCAAAGTGCAGCTCTGTGCTCGTCACTGATCCAGCCACAGGCCCATCCATCTGGTCCGTCAAGAGTCACTTACGTCTCAATCGGTCCACAAAACCTTTGAAAAATCTGACGTTTCAACTTATGTGCCTTGTTCCATCCATGGTGGTCAGGTTTCAGCCTACCTTACCTTGGCCATGTCTCTGAGCACTGAACACATTGTACTTCTGGGTAGGGATGGGCTCAGGCATGTTTGGACCCTAGTCCCAACCCACCTAAGCAATTGTGCCAGGAAGCCATCACTGCACACCACCAATCATGAGCAGCCTGGTCAGGGCGTGTGTTTGAGCAGCTGCGGGCCGAGAAATGCCTCACTGCCTATGATTGGTGGTGTGCAGTGATGGCTTCCTTGTGCGATTGCTTAGGTGGGTTGGAACTAGGATCCAAACACACCTGAGCCCATCCCTACTCCTGGGCACTTCACGTAGGTTGCAGTTCTGGAGTACTGGAGGACAATGGGTTTCTGGTAGATTCACGATTGATTCTTCAAATTTTTATTAGTTAATTTGCGTATTTCTCAACACGTTTCTTGCGACCCTGTTGACTTTTTGCAACAAAGTGTTTGATGGTTCTGTGATCAAGCCGCAATATCTTAGCAATTTACAATTTTTGACTTTTCAAAGTCAGTTAAATCTCTTTTTTGGCCCATTTTGCCTGAGGAAAAGAAGCTGCCTAATAATTATGCACATCGTGATATAGGGTGTTGATCTCCTTAGGCCACACCCTCCCTCATTACACAGCACCTGATATGCTTAAATCCAATAAGCATTCAAGTTTATACAGCTTGGAGTTGGACAATATGCATAAAATGAGGATTTGGTCAAAATACTCACTTGCCTAATAAGGGCCCTTTCACACTGGAGCAGTTTGCAGGCGCTATTGCGCTAATAATAGCGCCTGCAAACCGACCCGAAAGTGCCGCTGCTGTCTCTCCAGTGTGAAAGCCCTCGGGGCTTTCACACTGGAGCGGTGCGCTAGCAGGACGGGGAAAAAAAGTCCTGCTAGCAGCATCTTCGGAGCGGTGAAGGAGCGGAGTATATACCACTCCTTCACCGCTCCTGCCCATTGAAATCAATGGGACAGTGCAGCTATACCGCCGGCAAAGCGCCTCTGCAGAGGCGCTTTGCGGTGGTTTTTAACCCTTTCTCGGCCGCTAGCAGGGGGTAAAACGCCGCTTACAATAGTGCCGCTTTACCGTCGCCGCCGCCCCAGTGTGAAAGGGTCCTTATTATGCACACAGTGTAAAAAAGAATCTCTCTCTCTCATATATATATATATATATATATATATATATATATATATATATATATATATATATATATATATAGCTAGATATATATATATATATATATATATATCTAGCTAGAGATATATATATATATATATATATATATATATATATATATATATATATATATATATATATATATATATATATATATATATATATATATATATATATATATATATATATATATATATATATATATATATATTATATATATTTTTTTTTATTGTTTTTAAATTTTTGTCTGGGTATAGATCTAGGTTGCTCCCAAGCATGCTTAAATATACTTTTTGTTGATCAACTCACTACCTCTGCTGGAAATCTATTTTATGCATCTACTACTCTTTCCGTAAAATAAAATTTTCTAAGATTAGCGCTCTCACATCTCAGCCAGTGCTGGAAATTATTATATTATATTAGTTTTAGTGCAAAGGTTCACTGTAATCTTTGTTCTGGTTAATGGGTACTCTCTTGGCACCATATTACATACGTTCATATATAATGTACACACATCCAGCAACAACGTTAATCACTCTTCCTGACGCTCATGAACACACCCTGTTATGTTTACTAAACAGTATAGCAATGGCATTTTTCACATTCTTCATGTTTTAGCAACCATTTGCCTAAATGAGAAAATCTCACTCAATCCGGAAATCAGATTGCCACAAGGAACAGCTGGTTGGCCTTTGCTTAGTTCAGATTACTTAAATACTTGTAAATTACATAACCTTCTTTTATATTCTATTACTATAAAGCATAAAAAAGACTTTAGGCAACAAAGCTAAACCCGACAAATATTAAAAAAATCCCAATTCATTTTATTTTTTAGTCATTTTTAAAGTACAGTACATCTAAAGCTTTTTTTTTTTTACATAGGAGTAGGGAAGATTTTATTTATTTATTTTTAAGTTAGTTTTTTTTTTTTTTTTGTGTGTGCCATTGGAGAGATTTCCTTTCAATTTCGATCTTTTAGAAGCAACAGCTGTCATTGGAACAAGTGAGCCTCTTGTGTTTAACCATGACCTACTCATAGCTAAAGAACGTAAAACTTTTTTTTTTTTTTTTTTTTTTTAGCTCAGATATATTTTAAATAAAAGCCAAATTTTCTCACCAACAGCTTAAAGCAGAATTTGACTGTGTCTGAGCACCGCAAACTGAAAAACACTATTTTCATTAAAATTTTATATATTCAAAGCAAACTCACACATCCATCCATTTCTCCATGCTTTAGTTTGTTGATAAATAATTTGGAAAAAAACACTCCCCTTGTATTTTTAGCCACGGCCATCTTGAGTAAGGGCAGAGGATTCATGTAGCATTTATTTCCTGGAATTTGCCTACTCTTAGCTCAGGCACGCAGGCAGGAGGGTGCGCTTAACTGAGAAAGCCCCTCCTCCGGGGAGGAAGACTCATAGGATGTATGACGTAGTTTTGGCCTAGGGCAGAAACCAGGAAGTAACTGAAGAAAAGTAAAAAAGAAGTTTAAAACTAGTAAATACAATATACCTTCCCATTTACTTGGAGCATAAGGATTAAAAATGGTTAAATGTTGATCGAGAGTATTTAGTTCCACTTTAATGTTACACACAGAAAAGACATTCACATATTCATATCAGAAAGCATACAATTAGAGCAACTCAATGCACATTACGTTTCGATTTTCCGATCCAATCCATGTTTGAGAGATTTACAAAAAAAATAAAAAAAATTGGGTAGGAGGGGAACATATCCAACACAGTAGCGGTTGACCTGCCCCCGAGTTGCAAGCAATCCCCAACTGAGGACCGGAATGAATAATGTGCAATCATCTTGCATTGTTTTCATGTTTATCTCAAAACAGGAACATGTTCTGTGAGTCATAGAAATCATTAATTCTATTCAGCGGGGAAAATAGCAGCCATTCTTAAGCTGCCAGCCAGGCATGCGGCTTCCCAGAGCTACACAATGGCAAGAAAGATAGGAAAATTGTATTCAAAGATTCTGCAGCTCCTGGACTTGTCGAAGCCCGACAGCCGCCATAGCCGGCGGTTTTTCATACGCAATATGGGATGGCAATTATTGGCCTGGGATGATGACTGCAATTATAATACAGAGTCTCGAGATGATAAAAGAAAGGACTTGTTTCCGCACAGCTGTACAAAGCCTCTGGCTACCGATCCAAGAATATTCCCAGAGGGCAGCTGAGCAGGTCAAAGATTTTAACATATATTCAACATGGACAAGTCTCTAGACTTGAAGCAAGTAGCAGGTGTCAGAATACTGAATGCTAAACGCTGTATAGACAGGGCCTCTTTGTAAATTCTATTGAGTGGATTACAAAAAGGCAATTAACACGTGTCATCATTAACAAGTTTAATTTTCAACTTGGAAACTGACTAATGACACAAAATAAAAGTTGATGCTGACATCAATTGGCTGTTCAAGATCTGGACCAGGGATCTTCAAACTATGGCCCTCCAGTTGTTCAGGAACTACAATTCCCATCATGCCTAGTCATGTCTGTGAAGGTCAGAGTTTTTCAATGCCACGCGAGTCCGCAACAGCTGGAGGGCCATATAATTTGGAGATCCCTGATCTGGACGATTATGGCCAACTGGGAGACAGTTGTATGTCAATGTGACCTTCCCAGACAACCTCTGACCAACCAATATCATGGAATACATTAGTTATGTAGGATGCATTTGAGCATTCTGCCTTCTCAAGGTGACAGCAGGCACAGGATGGCGATTTACCATCTACCAATACCACCCTATTTCAACAATCAACAGCACAAGGGCTCAAGCTTCCATGTCCACATTTACTTGCTTCCAATGAACTTGGACAAAGAGTAGCTACTGGAAGACCACACTTGGATCCCAACAAGTGATTACTGTCATTTGACATTCAACAACTGGCAAAAAACACTATAGAAAGCAAAAAAGGTTAAACCTCTGTCAAGTTTTCATCACTGCCTATGATCCCACCAAGAAGAGTCCCCCTTACTTCTTGTCAAAGTGAAGATGATCAGCAGAAAAGCAAGCAAGGCAAAATCTCCCCATCAGGGTTTTTTTTTCAAAGCCAACTTGAGCTGACCAGAGGAAACATTATTGGTAATAGGTCCACACAGTTGTTTTTGGATCAACCAAGCATCCACAGCTGACTATTGTAGTGACCTATACTGATCTACATTTTGGACCTCATGTTTCCTATCACAGGGACTAAAGTCCTAACAATTTACACATACAGTCAGGTGCCAATGGCCCTCACTCTCCCCCTTTTGGGGTGCCCATAATTCGTGACCACTTGTAAGTCCCGCAGCCATGGGTGGCCCTCTACGGGGGTCGAGGTGTTTGTTTTAATAAGAAGTCTCTGGATAAGCGAGCCTATTTGATGAAGAGGAAATACAATTCAATTATTGTAGGTTGCAAGATTAGATAATTTCATCCCTTTTCCAACCTTTATGGTATTGCCAATATTGTGAATTTTCCCCTTCTCTAATGTATTAGTCTCGCATTGTATATACCCAGAGCTCATGTTTTATCTTATGTGTTTATATTGTCCATTTGCTTTCTTTGATAATAAAATTATTTATATTCTTTTATAAAATTTCATTAACTCACAATTGCTGCTAAAAAACCCCACAGGGAAATGTTCCTTTCCTACATTTTGTTATTCGGGGTGTGCAGCCTTTTAGACTCTTTATATGTGTCATACCATATTATAATAGGTCCACATTGTGGAAGAAGTAATAGTAATGCTATATAAAAGGATAGGTGTAGAGCATATGGTTTTCGGGAGGACCTGAAGCTCAATTGATCTACCCCCCAGCCCCCCCCCCCCCCCCCCCCCCCATCATGATGCCATTTCTGCAATGAAGACACAGCAGCTATAAAAACAAAAACAGGGGTTTTAACCCTCCTCCCCCCCTCTACTACCACCCAAAAAATAAGAATTTCAAATAAAGCTACACACTCCGACAACCTTTTCCCAAACAGGGTTCCATGGAACCTTTGGGTTCCTTCAGAAGTTGCTAGGTGCTCCTTGACCTATGAGCAATTTTTGCCTCTTGGATAATTACTGGCTTAAATTGACCACCACAAATCACTCTTCCCCACTCACTATCCTGCTAATGTACTTTGAACTGTAGTTATAGTAAATATTAGTAGGGGTTCCCTGAGAGCGAAAAGTCATTTCAAGGATTCTTCCGCGTTAAAAAGGTTGAGAAAGGCTGCTATGCCAACATGTCCTGCTTCAAAATTATATTCCGTTTTTATTTTTTTTACCATCATTATCACAGAAGGCAATTTGTGACACAAGTTGTGGAGCAGCTTGCATTAAATGAAGGCACATCTTTCAAGTGTTCTTCATGCAGCAGGCATGCCAACTAGTTGCCCAGGGGAGGTTCAGTTGGCATAGTCAACTAAATCACTATAAGGGATTACATTGATCTTCTATGGTGAATATCACCAATCTGAGAAATTCTACTAGTAACAGATCTAAATGGGGGACTCAAACTGAGTTCAGTGTCAACCATAGAGGCCTTTGAAAGCTGGAAATCTTTTAGTAACCACAATTGAAAACGAGGAGCTCTACCCATGCCACATCCAATTTATCATAGAGCAGAGAAAAGGGTTTGCAGGAGTATATCCTGCTAATGCTGGACTTTAATGGCATGATATGATACAGAAACCACGATAGTAGAAAAATATAAAATTTTATTTTAAACAGCTTAAAATGCCAAAGAGTTATAAAAAAATGTACAACATAAACTGTAACAGAGAAAAGGGCAGCACGGTGGTGTAGTGGATAGCACTCTTGCCTAGCAGTAAAGGGTCGCTGGTTCGAATTCCAACCACGACACTACCTGCCTGGAGTTTGGATGTTCTCCCTGTGCCTGCGTGGGTTTCCTTCTACACTCCAAAGATATGCTGGTAGGTTAATTGGCTTCTGTCCAAAATTGTCCCTAGTATTTGAATGCGAGTTGGGGACCTTGGATTGTGGGCTCCTTGAGGGTAGGGACCGATGTGACTGGGCAATGTATGTGTGCAGCACTGTGTAAATTGACGGCACTATGTGGGTACCTTAAATATTATAATAGATGAGCATCTTAATGAGACACAATGTACAGTGATAGGGAGAATTGTAGACACGCACCCACACTCACTCAGGTTGAACTGGATGGACTGGTGTCTTTATTCAACCTTACTATGTAACTATGAAAAGATTGTGCTGTGATATTACACAATAACCTAATATCTGCTATCATACTTGTGTTAATAAGCCTGAGGTATACAGGTAGCTAAATTCTTAAAAGGGTCGATGCGTTTCGCTGGATTGCATAGGTTCTTCAAGACCCATAGGTTAAATGTCATATTAAAAAGGCACATAGTAAAACGTTGGAACCAGATCTGAACCAGAGCATACTTGTTACTTGATAACCAATTGTGTGTGGTTCCCATTTCTTGAGTGATATAATGGATAGTGTATTTGCACCAAATTAAGGGCTATATATCCAATTCATATAGATTCTCCATGTGGAATGTAGAACTCAAGAGGGATTCACTATAGGAAAATCTCCCTGGGATGTCCTTAGTACTGGACCAGTGGCCGAAAACCTCACGTCCTCCGGCACATCGCATACAGTGATGCCACCAAGTCCAACATTGGCAGGATCTACTCCTGCAACCCCTTTTCTTCTTTCAGTAAGCAATCACATGACCCCTTCCCTGTTCTTGAAGAACATAAAAGAAATCTCCCACCCAGAATTCCACAATTTGAAGCCTCACCTAAGAATAGTGACCTGGGAGACTGAAATCATAGCCAGTGGTCTAGAAACCAAAGACGATTCAGTTGGCCATACCAACTATAAAAGTGTTTAATGTACTGTTTGGCATCTGTGTCCGATTGGCTGCTACAGGGAACAGCTTCAACTTTTCTCCAACTCTCATAAATCCATAGTCCTCTACAGGATCTGCTGTTGCATTTGGCTTAACTCTTCTGCTGTTTCCATCCCAGCAGTCTTTCAATAATTTTTAAGACCAAGCTGTGTTAAAGTAGTAAACGAACAAACTCGAGTACAGCGTTACTTTCAATGACACAACCCATCAGTCTCACCAGATATTCGAGTTTGTAAACATTCAGAAAAGGCTGTCGTAAAAGTTTATGAACCAGAAGATCTGGTAAGAAAGATGCCATCCTTTAATCGTTCAAGAGTGCTTCAATTTTCCTGAGGGCAAACACAAAACAACAAAACTAAAATAGACGAGACACGCCGCTCAGCTTCTATAGCCTTCCATGGTGTCTCCCATGATTGCTTGCCAATAAGCTGTATGCCTTTTACAAAACTCCACTAAGCACTAAATTGGTCACATAACTCCTCCATTACACCATGTCTTAAAGAAGGTTTCCGGTCTTATGGAAAAGCCAATGTGGTTTTAAAATAGGGAACTGCTGAAATCTTTTATTATGACCAATTACAGAGCAATTCCAGGCAACAAATGAAAGCAATCACTGATGCTTATCCAGCAAGCACTGCAAATGTACTAAAAAAAAGGTAGAAAGTTTGCTTAAAATGGAAGAAAGCCTAAGACAGTCTAGTCCTAAAAACAAATTTTCTTACCCCTTCTTCTACCTATCTGGCATAACCTGTATAAAAAAAAAAAAAAAAAAAAAAAAAAAAGAGATGTGTCAGCTTCCCTATTTTCCATCTGCTTCAGCCCAGTCACAAGACTGAGCCTCTGGATATTGTCGGTGGGAGGTCAGGTGACCAGACCGAAAATTGAAAATAGGCAAGTACAAACCTCTTTTTTATACAGGTTAGGCAGGATAGGTAGGAGGGGGAGAAGGAACATTTTTAAGAAAAAGTTAAATCTAGGCTTTTCATCCACTTTAGTTTACCGTTTAGGCCAGGGGTCCCCAACCCCCCCAGGCCGCGGACCGGTACCAGTCTGTAGCCTTTTAGGCACTGGGCCGTGCAGGAATTCACAAAATAGGACGGGAGAGGTGCCGGAGTACTTATCACTCCCTTAGTTTTTGTTTTGAAGCGTACCAAACGTACACTTCATGGCAATGTACAGCAGAGAAATGCGCCACCGTACATTGCCATGCGATTTGGCATGGTGAGCTGCAATAAAATGCTGCATGTCAGCATTGCAGTGTCAATCGGACAGTTAGGAAACAATTGTTTCCTGTGTTGTGTCCATGCGGTGACATGCTTTACAATACAGTAGAGCTGCACGATTCTGGATAAAATGAGAATCGCTTTTTTTTTATTCTCTAGGGTCTCTGCTAAAAAAAATATAACGTTGGGGGGGGGGGGTCAAAGTCATTTTATAGCAAAAGAGTACAGATTTTAACTTGTAAGCAACAAGGGTCAAAGGTTTAGACCAGTGGTTCTCAACCTTTTTAGTGCCGTGACCCCTTGATAAAATTTCCCAAGTTGTGGGGACCCCTAACAGTAAAATTATTTTCGTAGCGTGGGTTGTCAGCACCCAAGGCAAGACAAGTAATTTGCACCCCTAACCCATGGACATTTAGCACTCCCTGAGTCCCTCCCACTCGTACAGTATTAAAACCCCTTATGGTACACATTTTGGGATGTACCATTCTTTCTCTTTGTTCTCCTTTCTTTCCCTTTTATCTCTCCCTATCCTAATTTCTGGGAGAGTGGTGCAGGCTTCAGGAACAGCCCAGGATTCGGTGACCCCTGGCCAATCATCATTCGACCCCCAGGTTGAGAACCACTGGTTTAGAACCTCTACCTTTCCTTTCCTTCTTTTTTATATTATCTCTTATTCTCCATGTCTTATTTTAGGTCATATCAGACTTCATATATTGCTTAATATCGTTATAATGTTCCAGCAGTGGTATTACATCATTTGAAACCATGTTATTTGCAGTCGTTATTTCCATGTTTCTCTCACAATGCTCTCACATTACCGACTATGGAACATTTATTGTGAACTGTAAAACTGTCCCTTTCTTTTTCATTCACATTTTTTTTTTACCTTTTTCCCCTTCTGTGAGATAACTAATTAAAAAAAAAAAAAAAAAAAAAAAAAAAGGTTTAGTCTTTAAGTGGTTAAACTGCCCTCATTTACAGACGGAAGTTCATTCCTTTGATCTACAAGAACCGAGAGACACATGGTTTCTCTTTATCGCAGATGATAAACATTTTGGCTGTTTTTTTTTCTGTTGACAGCTCTGCACTTGTTGAACATGAATCGGGGAAATGCTGTATTAAGATCACGAGGGGGTTAAATCGGGGTTAAATTTAACGATTAATCGTGCAGCTCTACAATGCAGTAAAATGTCTGTCACTGCACACTGTGTGAATTAGCTCCAGCACCACCCACATCCAACCCCTACCCCCCAGTTCTTTGAAAAATTGTCTTCCATGAAACCTGTCCCTGGTGCAAAAAGGGTCGAGGACCGCTGGTTTAAGCAATCCATTAAAAGACAGATCCAGAGAGCTATGCTGGCTGATTCTAAAAGGGCAGTTTACTGCAACAGAAGAGCTATTATACTGGAGACGTGCGCCTTCCACCCTCACTTCAATACTGCTGCTTTGTCCCATTTAAAGCAGAGCTCCACCAAGAAGGGGAAGCTCTGCTTGTTTGCCTCCTCCCCCCCTTCGGCACCTTTCAGGGGGAGGGGAGGGGGGGCGTGTAGCTGGTTTTGACAGGTCCCCATCTAACTCTCGGCTAAATTTGCCATGGTTCACCAGACTCCTCCTTCCCCCGCTACCGGGCCATTCACAAAGCGCAGTGCTCTTTGCGCATGCACAGTGGGGAATGGGCTTTGAAGCCACAAGGCTTCCCTTCTGGTTTCCCTTAGCCAAGGAGGCGGCAGCAGTCCCCAAGAGCTGATTGTCTCGGATCAAGACACCTTTGGATTGGTGGACAGGTAAATGTCCTAATATTAAAAGTCAGCAGCCACAGTATTTGTACCTGCTGACTTAATCTTTTCTAAAGGAGCCTGGAGCTTCGCTTTAAAATGGTGCTGTTGATGACAGCAGCTTCCGGTTTTGCTGGTTTAAA
Source organism: Aquarana catesbeiana (assembly GCF_042186555.1). NCBI lineage: Eukaryota > Metazoa > Chordata > Amphibia > Anura > Ranidae > Aquarana > Aquarana catesbeiana. Next base: position 223,526,518 of record NC_133333.1, on the reverse strand, counting down.
ACAGAATATCCAGGAAGGTTAAAGGAAATATGTGCTGGGAAAATATGTAAGCTGCCACTGCTGAACTTCCCTGTTTTAAAAATGCAAATTGCCTGGCTGTAATGCTGAACCAACGGCTTTAAAACATTCCGAGTCATTAGGCTGGAACAAGAACGACTTCAATGTAAATTAGTTAGCTGCATGCTTGTTCCAGGTCATTGACTTTGCATTGAAGCCAGAGACAAAGGTTACTCAACTAGCATTTTCATCTAATGCAGCTTGTGTTTTTCCTTCAGCATGTTTCCTTTACAAAGACGACTCCAGGAACAACCATCTCTTTCCCCAAATCTCCCCATCTCCAGCAAATTCAAAAGCATTTTTAAATACCTATCACATGTAGCAAAAGGTTTTTTTTGGTATCCCAGGCCACAGCAATTTCTGGTCACCAAGAGGTGGTTATCCCCCAGATCACATGCAACAGACATAGGATGCCAGAAACAGGGGCGGCTGGTGCTCCAAATTTCAGGGGAGGAGACACAAACTAATATCTTCCCCCGAGAGATGAATGGCAGGGAATACCCAGCCAGCAACCCCCACCCACCCCTGGGGGAGGCAAGCGGCGGCATTAGCCTGTCACCCTCCCCCTAGCAGCAGGAAGAAAAACGGCAGCATTAGCCTGTCACCCTCCCCCCAGCAGCAGGAAGAAAAACGGCGGCAATAACCCGCCACCCCCCATCACGGGAGATAACCAGCGTTGATAGGCCGCCACCAGGCCAGACACTAGATACTGTAAATATGCCTTACCTTGCTGTAGGGGGGGAAAAGAAGAGCCGGCCCACTTCAGCGAGCGCACAGTGGGACATCCTCCTCCTGGCCGAACAGGAAGTGTGTCCTAAGACACGATTGGGCAAGGGAGTCTTAAGACTCCCTGATTGGCTGGGAGGAGGATCATTGTGTCAATAACGAATATTCATTCGCTATTGCCACATAAGTGGGTGTACTCTGAGCTCACCCTTTTTTTGAAGCCTATTAGAGCCTCTAGCTCTAATGAAGTGCTTCAAAAAAAAAAAACAAAAAAAACAAAAAAAACACAACCCCCATTGGAATCTACGGTCCATCGCCCTGTATGTAGATCAGGGGGCCGGAAGCATGGAATGGGGGGGGGGGGGGGGTGGCACCCCTGATGGAGTGGCCGCCACTGGCCAAACTTGTCTTTTAAGACCTAAATGGGGGTGATAAGTCTTCATGGAGAGAGAACTGGTCTTCATTATTCTAATGCTCATGGCAACTTTGAGGCTTCTGAAATAATAAAAGTGATGAAAGTTTAGGTGTAGCCATGCACAAACTGGAGTGTGCAAAATCTGGTGCAGCTGTGCATAGAAACCAATCAGCTTTTTTTTTTTTTTTTTGTAAAAGCTTAAATTGAACAAGCTGAAGTTAGAAGCTTACTGGCTACCATGCAAAGCTGCACCAGATTTTGCACTCTCCAGTTTTAGTAAATAAACCCCATAAATCTCCCCATTTATGCTAAACAGCTTTGATGGGGGAATCTCTGGTGCCAACCATTGTATTCGAGCATCTAAGATACCCGTGACTGCCGGAAAGCCCAATTTGATAGGACATAGTCACCGATTGGACAGTTTTCCACCTGGCTCCTTCAAAATATTTGTAGCTTGCGGAGCCGAGTGGTGCTCAATTTTTCAGCTGGTTTATCGAAGATTTAAACCATGTATGGCCAGCTTAAAGTTAGGCCCCTTTCAGACTGCTGCGACATAAAAGTTGCACGATTTTACCACATGCCTGTGTGAACTTGAGGTCTATGGACTTCAACTCGCATGAAAGTCGCACCAAAGTAGTACAGGGACTACAGGGGGTCCCCTAGTTAGAAACATCCGACTTACAAACGACTCCTACTTACAAACGGAGGGAGACAACAGGAAGTGAGAGGAAATCTACCCCTAGAAAGGGAAATTCACTCCTGTAAGAGTTATTATGGGAAAAAGGTGCCTCCAATGAAGCTTTATCACCAATCCTTGTTTCCACAACAACCCAAAATTTTCAAAATCCAATTGTCATTGGGACAGAAAGTGAGGTGAAATCTGAACAGGGACACACACAGCAAAACAAATATTACAGGGGTGTTAACCCTTCCCTATGCTATCCAAAAAGCTTAAAAATAGTTTTTTTGCCTGGAGCTACACTTAAAAAATGTACCTGTTCCAACTTACAAACAGATTCAACTTAAGAACAAACCTACAGTCCTTAACTTGTTTGTAACCTCGGGGACCCCCTGTACTTTGAAGTCGGCATGACGTGAAGTCGCACAGATATGAAAAGTTATCACTTTGCTTGGGGATCAAATACTTATTTTTACTCACTGAACTGCAACTCAATTTATAACATTTGTATCATGTGTTTTATCTGGATTTTTGGTTCATATTCTGTCTCTATCATTTAAAATACACCTATGATAAAAGTTATAGACCATTCATTTCTTTGTCAGTGGACAAACTTACAAGATCTCCAGGGGATAAAATTATTATTTTCCCACTGTAGGTGTTCAAACCCATGGTTAGCCAGTGTGCTTCTCCTACTGCTAAGGAACAAAAACGGGGAAAAAAAAAAATAAAAAATCTACAATGAAGTTCACCATGATCCTTGTAATATATATAATTTGGTAAATAAATTAGCCAATCAAGGACTTTTTATTTTTTTTAAATTTCTATCAACAAAAGCAGTTTCTAAAACCGCACTGAATACAGTTAATGGGGCCAATTTACATGCAAATAGTCCTTAGCAGGGTTTTTGTAAAAAGAACACACATTTCGGACGCCATAATGTTATAACAACTTTAAACTGCTTCTCTCATGTGATAGCCATCAATTAAGTCACTTCTGCCTGTAACTGTGCATATGTGACAGGTACATTTGAAAGCCTCAAAAAAACGAATAGCCCAAGTGAAAAGAATTCATTCGTGTATAAGTGGCCACTTAGCACCGATGCAGCTAAAACAGCACAGAATTACTACAATAGAACCGCAGATCACCATGAAATTCTATGGTAATTGGAGGTTTAACCATGGCAATCCTATTCAGCTTAGGTTGAGTTATTGCAGTTTTACAATTTCAGTGCCTCAAAATTAGGTGCCTATATATGGTGCACAGAATGGAAACACATTGAATGAAGTGTTTATGCAGCTGCACCCCCCCCCCCCCCCCCATAGACTATATTCTAAAAAATATATATATACACACATATATACACACACACACAGTATCTCACAAAAGCGAGTACACCCCTCACATTTTTGTCAGTATTTTATTCGATCTTTTCATGTGACAACACTGAAGAAATGACACTTTGCTACAATGTAAAGTAGTGAGTGTACAGCTTGTATTACAGTGTAAATTTGCTGCCCCATCAAAATAACTCAACACACAGCCATTAATGTCTAAACCACTGGAAACAAAAGTGAGTACACCCCTAAGTGAAAATGTCCAAATTGGGCCCAATTAGCCATTTTCCCTCCCCAGTGTCATGTGATTTGTTAGAGTTACAAAGTCTCAAGTGTGAATGGGGCGCAGGTGTGTTAAATTTGGTGTTATCACTCTCACTCTCTCATACTGGTCACTGGAAGTTGCTCTACATAAAGATGGCCTAGGCTATAAGAAGATTGCCAAGACCCTGAAACTGAGCTGTAGCACAGTGGCCAAGGCCTTACAGCAGTTTAACAGGACAGGTTCCACTCAGAACAGGCCTTGCCATGGTCGACCAAAGAAGTTGAGTGCACGTGCTCAGCGTCATTTCCAGAGGTTGTCTTTGGGAAATAGATGTATGAGTGCTGCCAGCATTGTTGCAGAGGTGGAAGGGGTGGGGGGTTAGCCTGTCAGTGCTCAGACCATAGGCCGCACACTGCATCAAATTGGTCTGCATGGCTGTCATCCCAGAAGGAAGCCTCTTCTAAAGATGATGCTCAAGAAAGCCTGCAAACAGTTTGCTGAAGACAAGAAGACTAAGGACATGAATTACTGGAACCATGTCCTGTGGTCTGATGAGACCAAGATAATACTATTTGGTTCAGATGGTGTCCAGCGTGTGTGGCAGCAACCAGGTGAGGAGTACAAAGACAAGTGTGTCTTGCCTACAGTCAAGCATGGTGGTGAGAGTGTCATGGTCTGGGGCTGCATGAGTGCTGCCGGCACTGGGGAGCTACAGTTCATTGAGGGAACCATGAATGCCAACATGTACTGTGTCATACTGAAGCAGAGCATGATCCCCCTTCCCTTCAGAGACTGGGCCGCGGGGAAGTATTCCAACATAATAACGACCCCAAACACACCTCCAAGATGACCACTGCCTTGCTAAAGAAGCTGAGGGTAAAGGTGATGGACTGGCCAAGCATGTCTCCATCTGTGGGGCATCATAACAACATAAGGTGGAGGAGAGCAAGGTCTTTAACATCCAGCAGCTCCGTGATGTCGTCATGGAAGAGTGGAAGAGGACTCCAGTGGCAACCTGTGAAGCTCTGGTGAACTCCATGCCCAAGAGAGTTAAGGCAGTGTTGGAAAAGAATGGTGGCCACACAAAATATAGACACTTTGGGCCCAATTTGGACATTTTCACTTAGGGGTGTACTCACTTTTGTTGCCAGCGGTTTAGACATTACAAAAATGTGAGGGGTGTACTCACTTTTGTGAGATACTATATATATATATATATATATATATATATATATATATATATATATATATATATACACATACATACACACACACACACACACATATATATACACACATACACACCATACATATACACAAATACACTCATGGCCAAAAATATTGGCACCGCTGCATTTCTGTGAGATAATACACCACTTCACCCAAAAAAAAAAAATGCTTCATATACAAATGTTTAGGCATTCTCATTATTATTTCTTTTGCTTGTATTGATAGGACACAAAAAAGTGGAGAAATAAAAAGCCAAAACTGATACATTCCACGCAAAATTCCACAACAGGACTGGACAGGACAAAATTATTGTCACCTTCTCAAAACTGTAAGAAACAAATGTAATTATACTCGCCTATATCAATTAACAGGTGCTGACAATATAGAAATCACACCGGCAACCTGGTAAAATGGTGTAAAATTGACTCAACCTTTCTGTTGTGTGTCTGTGTGCCACACGGAGCATAGAGAGGAGAAAGAGCAGAAAAAAAATTGTCTGAGGATTTGCGAACAAAAAGTGTGGAAAAGCATGGACAATCTCAAGGTTACAAGTCCATCTCCAGAGATCTTAATGTTCCTGTGTCCATTGTGCACAACATTGTCCAGAAGTTTACAGCCTTAGCACTGTAGCCAATCTCCCTGGACGTGGCCGAAAGAGAAAAATTGATCCAAGAGTTTGCCAAAGCTTACCTGAGGAAGACAAAATCCTTTTGTGCGATTGTGCTGTGAACAGACCAAACAAAATCACAGCTTTTTGGTAAAGCCCATCATTCCACGGGTTTCTGAAAAAGAAACAAGGCCTTTAAAGAAAAGAATACAGTCCAACATGGAGGAGATTCACTGATGTTTTGGGGTTGCTTTACTACTTCAGGCACTGGATGTCCTGACCGTGTGCATGGCTTTATGGAATCTGAAGACTACTAAACAATTCTGGGGTGCAATGTAGGGCCTCTGACAGAGGTCATGGGTCTTACAGCAGGACAATGACCCAAAGCACACATCGAAAAACACCCAGAAATGGTTTGAGACAAAGCGCTGGAGAGTACTTAACTGGCCAGCTATGACTCCAGATCTACATCCCGTAGAGCACCTGTGGAGAGACCTCAAAACAGCAATTGGGAAAAGGAACCCTTCCAATCTGAGAGACCCGGAGCAGTTGGCAAAAGAAGAGTGGTCCAAAATTCCAGTAGAGAGGTGTAAGAAACTCCTGTAACTGATTGTTACAGGAAGCGATTGCTTTCCTTTTTTTCCAAGGGGGTGTGCTACCAAATATTAAATTGAGGGTGCAAATTATTTTGTCCAGTCCATTTCCATGTCAGATTTTGCTTTTTGTTTATCCACTTTTGTGTCATACCAATACAAACAAAAGAAATAAACATGAAAAATGTTTAAACATTTGTAATTGCAACAATTTTCTGGACGAAGTGGTGCATTATTTGACAGAAATGCAAGGGTGCCAATATTTTTGGCCATGACTAATATATACATGCACACCAAAAAATGTATATGTGTGTATATATATATATATATATATATATATATATATATATATATATATATATATATATATATATATATATATATATATATATATATATATATTTTTTTTTACAGTCTACTTACTACAAGGCATAGCGACTGGATTAATGCTGCTTATTTGCCATAACACAATAATCAAAAGCTTTATTTTCAGACTAAATGGCTGTCCCGATACTCAAGGAAAAGCAGAACAATCTTCAACCCACATTCTCAGGTTTAGGTATGCATTACTGGAAAATTCTTAAAGTGACCTTGTAACCACAGGGTCACTTCGAAAATAAGCACATATATACCTAACTTAATGGCCATTGCTTAACTGCTCACCGGCCATTATAGGTATTTGACCCTTCCGGGTGGATCAAATACCTTATTTACCCACCACTTGCAGACCTATCCCACCAGCTGGTATGTCCTGTAGTGACCAAAGTGTGTGGGGTTGCAGTGAAGCATTGGAGTTGTAAGACATGGGCCAGCAGAAAGTTAAGCATAGATGGGCTTCTTTTACTAGGCTGGCCTTTTTAGACAAGTCACCCTGTGGTGATATGGTGTGGCTGGGGGTGTGTTCTTGACCAAGAAATTACTGCTACAACAGTGGAGGTCGAGAATTTGGCTATGCAGTCTGGCAGTGGCATTTGAAGCCCAAGACTGGCTTAAAAGAATTCCAAATTTATTGCTAGAAAGTTAGCAGTTCCCATATCTAAATGCTATTATGTATTTAGCAAGTTGCTTGGAGCTCAACTTTATTAATGATGAAAAAGTTTTTAAACATGGACTACCCAGCAGTGAAAAAAAAAAAAAAAATGAATAAAAAGTAATAAACCACAGGGGTCTTCAGAGTACTAAAAGTTTGCTAAATTGGGGGGAACAGGCAAATAGTACTGTATGAGGTCAGCTGTGGCATGCCTCATATTCATCTCATGACGAGTCTCCTTTAAGCGATTTAGCTCAATGCTAATCTCCTTCATCCATCTCTGGGGAAAGCAGCACTCCCCTTTCTGCTCTCGTGTACAAAGCCTTACAGGCATGCAATTCAACATACAGCCGAAAACAAACAACTAAAAAACTATTTGGAAAATGTTCAGCCCAGGAGAACTGGAGAACTTTAGAAACGAAGTACTCTGACACTTAGTACAGTGCAATAATCTCGCTATCTGCAAACAGCGCAAAGAATTTTTTTTACCAACTTTATACTTGCTGACTTTTTAGAGAGGAGTGAAAACAAAATACTAAAGCCTCGATGGGGAAGGGTGCCTAGAGTCTAAACAGTGACTGTAAAAAATACCTGCAATGATAAAGAATCTAATGAACAGTAAAAAAGAACACAAAATAAATTTTAAAAAAGGGCAGAATTACATGCAAGTCAAGAAACTCAGAATTCTTCGCTTTGTTGATGCCAGTTACATGACCAAATAGTCCCATCATGTCCTCCTATTAAAGCCCCATTCACACTTTGAGCTTCTTTAGTTGGTTTTTGATGCTTGTGTTTTTTGGCGTGAGCTTTTTTTTTTTTTTTTTTTTTTAGCAATGGAAAGCTAAACTAGGCAGAAAAACAAACACATGAGGAACAAGCATTTAGCATGTTTTTTTTGCACATTTGCAAGTGCTCCCTTTGAAGCCCTTTGAGGCCAAGACATACAACTCTGCCCCAGAAGAAGCTCATGTAATTTTTCAACCGACTGGCTTCAAGTGATATTATGCTCAGGTATAAAAATGGCAAGACTGAATATAATAGAAATCTTAGTGCTGAGGATTGAGATGCTTCTGGTGAAGCTTTAACTAACTAACTAATGTATGAACAGGGCCCAGGAGGAAGGAAGAAAAAAAAAAAAAAAAAAAAAAAAAAAAAAAAAAAAAAAAAAAAAACACTTAGCCAGAGCCAGTGAAGCCCCACTGTCTGAGCTTATGATACCAACACTCCAATGGGTGAATGATATACCGGCACAAGCAAATATGAACCTGTGAATGCAACCATTATCACCGCATACTGCAATTCATGAGAATATCTATGGTGTATGGCACAGAACACAAATCACACTAAGCAGGAACCAAATACATCAACCAAGATACTCCACCAGGATCAAATGATTCACTATACAAACCTTACCCTGAGAAGAAAAGTGGAGCGCTACCATCAGTCCTGTGTCATGCCAACAGTAAAGCATCCTGAGACCATTCATGTTTGGGGTTGCTTCTCAGCCAAGGGAGTGGGCTCACTTACAATTTTGCCTAAGAACACAGCCATGAATAAAGAATGGTACAAAACAGCCTCTGAGAGCAACTTCTCCCAACCATCCAAGAACAGTTTGCTGATGAACAATGCCTTTTCCAGCATGATGGAGCACCTTGCCATAAGGCAAAATTGATAACTAAGTGGCTTGGGGAACAAAATCTCGCAATTTTGGGTCCATGGCCAGGTAACTCCCCAGACCTTAATCCAATTGAGAACTTGTGGTCAATCCACAAGAGACGGGTGAACAAAAAAACCCCACACATTCTGACAAACTCCAAGCATTGATTATGCAAGAATGGGCTGCCAGTAGTCAGGATGTGGCCCAGAAGTTGATTGACAGCATGCCAGGGCGAATTGCAGAGGTCTTGAAAAAGAAGGACCAACACTGCAAATATTGACTTTGCATAAACTTAATGTAATTGTCAATAAAAGCCTATGACACTTATGAAATGCTTGTAATTATACTTCAGTATACCATAGTAACATCTGACAAAAAGACCTAAAAACACTGAAGCAGCAGACTTTGCGCAAATTAATATTTGTGTCATTCTTAAAACATTTGGCCATGGCTGTAGAAATATTACACGAATAATAATTGCAATTTACTTAACAGGTATCAGATTTATCAGTCTCACCTGAAGCCACAAACCAATTTACTCATCCTTATCCATAGGGTTCATAGGGAGTATGACAATACCTGTTGATTCCAGAGACTCGCCATGACAGTCAAGTTCCCAGCACTTTCAGTAGGTCAACTAGGACATTCCCACATGTTTCACCAACAGGTTTCCATTAAACAATGTTAAAGTATGAACAAATTAGGCCATTAATACTAAAATAAGATGGTTTATGTGAAGGAGTTTTTACAGAAAAGTTGTGTTTTAACCATGAAGGAGAAAGCAACAGGTACACTTTACATGTGTCCCCCTTCCTTTGCTCCATGACAACTCAATTGGCCACATGGAGTGAGGAGTACTTCCAGATAATGGGGTAGCATGGAAATCGCACCCACTCCTTTCATAATGCAGCACTGAGTACTTTAGAGGCCAACCACCAGAACCAGTAACACGGGGCAGGTAAAGACTCTAAGCTGTCCACATGGAGAATCATTCATCAGAACATTCCTATCATTAAGTCAGCTAATTTTGCTAGAAAGCCCTTAAAATTTCACCCAGACCGGATATCTGAATGACAAAAACATATTAAACAGGTTTCATTACAATATGATCAGTTTTTCCCCAAACTAAAACCACGTTGACAATTTTTCCCAAGTGAACAAAATTCTATCATGCTCCTTCAGATTTTTTTGTTAAACAGTTGATAATAAAAACATTGATTTGTCCTCACTAACCATTAGAAAGCTAAACAAAATGTACCTGAAATGCCAAATTTTAGGACAAATTTCTGCTGTTGTATGGCCAGCTATAGCCCTGTGTTATCTCCAACCAGAGTTACTGTTTAGCAGACTTTGGTCTTCCTACTTCTATGGGTGAATGGAAGCATGTAAAAAAGGCATTTGGTGGGGTCGGCATTTAAGTAAAACCACTGCTCTGCTGTACATGGTCCACTGAGCCCTCGAGTCCTGTAAGTTGTGAGTTTGGGCCCTCTATGGGTCAGGCTTGTTTTTCCAGCACATCCCACAGATGCTCAATTGGACTGAGACCTGGAGGCTACGTCAACACCTCAAACTCATTTTTGTGTTACTCAAACCTTTAAATTCAGAAGACCAGGCCACCTTTTTCTATTGCCCTGGTCCCGTTCTGATGCTCAAATGCCCATTGTAGGCACTTTTGCCTGTGGACATGGGTATGGGAATCCTGACTGGTCTGCAGCCCCATACACAACAAACTGCGATGCACTGTGTTCTGACACCTATCAGAACCAACATTAACTTCAACAGCAATTTGAGCTACGGTAGTTCTTTTATAAGATTGAATTACACAGTAATGCTATTGCTCTCTATGTACATCAATGAGCCTAGGAAGCCCAGGACCCGGTCACTGGTTTTCCTTCCTTGGACCATCTTTGGTAGGTCCTGACTACTACAGACCAGGAACATCCTACAAGAGCTGCAGTTTTGGAGATGCTCTGACCCAGTCGTCCAGCCATTACAATTTGGTCCTTGTCAAAGTCACTCAAATCGATACGCTTGCCCATTTTTTAGCCCATCAACTACAGAGACCATATGTTCACTTGTTGCCTAATATATCCCACACACTTTCAGGTACCATTGTAATGAGATCAATGTTATTCAGTTTACCTGTCGGTGGTCATCAGGGTTGCCAACACTCTGTAAAATCCATAATTTTTCCATCTGTCCATGAATGTTCGTTATGGACAATCACAGACGGATGGAAAAATTACAGATTTTACAAACAGTTTGTAAATTTACTGAAAGCTGGCAACCCTGAAGGTCACGTAATGGCTGATCGGTGTATATAAAGACGACTGGCGTATTCTCTACATGGATAATGGAACTTCCACACAGTTATTTTTGCTCTTCCCCAGAAGTCACTGATTTGCTTCGGCTTGCTAGTCCTTTAATTGCGCTGCTGCTGATTCAAACGAAATACCAGTCCCTGGAATAAATCCACTCCACCAACAGACAGTGAATTAATCTTCTTCCAGCTTTCCTGAGACCCAAGCCAAGCTGTGTGTGACCGGGGACAATCTCCAGCTATTTCAAACAAACACCCGGGTGACCGCCTGCAACGGTCAGATTCAGCTTTACAAGATTTCTCCTCCAAAGGCAGCGTCTACAGTGGAAGAATGGGCAGAAGGTGGGGGAGGGGGAGGCGAGCATTCCCAAAGCTGTGATCACACTTGTAGAATTGCAGTTTGCGATGACAACCCATTGTAATTATATCCTCTGTACAAAAGCAGCACAGCGGCCAGTGAAATACAGTGCCACAAACACAGCGTGACATGTGTCCAGTGCAAAACTGAGCCAGCCATTCACTCTGCAGAAGCCAGCAGACAGGTGGAGGGGCACATGGAGGGTGCAGTTTATACGCCAATATGAACTAGGATAAAAATGAGGTTGATGAGCCTATAGAGGACTAGTCAGATGTACAAAGCACATGCTAAAACATCACAATATGCTTTGATCTTCAACAACAAAAAGTGCTCTCTGTTCACGCCAGTATCCCTGGGAAGGCTATGCTGATGGAAGAGGGTAAACATGGGTGACATGATGCAAAAAGTAAATTAAAGAGGAGTTCCGCCCATAAACGAAAAAATGAAAATTCAGCAGCTACAAACTTTTAATATTAGGACCTGTTCAGGGATCCCGCAATGTCTGCGGCCAAAGACAATTTTCGGATCAGCTCTCGGTGCTGCCGCCATTCAAGGTAAGGGAAACTGACAGAGAAGCCTTTCTGCTTCACAGCCGGTTCCTTACTGCACATGTGCAAAGCGTGCTGCTCTTTCTAACTGGCCCGACAGCGGAGAAAGGAGGAGGAGGGCCGAACTTCTGAGGGACGGCACCGCGGCGATGTTTCCCGGAAGTGGGGAAGGGTACCGGTCAAAAACAGATACCTGTTACCCCCCTTCACCCTTTAAGGTGTTAAAATATGGCACCGGGGGGGGGGGTTGGGGGGGGGTTGTCGGGTTGGGGGGGTTTGGATTTTCCACTTTTGGGTGGAACTCCGCTTTAAAGTGTATGCGCAACATATGCAAACTTATTTTTTTCATTAATTTTGGATAGAGTAGGAAAGAGTTAATGCTGAACTCCAAATAAGTAAATATTGTCTAAATACATTCATCACAAATTTTCTTCCTTGAACCTTGGTGTGCTTTGTGTATTTCTTCCAGATCTGTGCAGTAATCCAATACGACACTTTCCCTCTGTGCAGGATCTTCCTGTAATAAGGACCGCTCACTGCTGCTCTCACCTTGTGCAGGATGACAGGTCTCATCCCCGCCCCCTCCTTGCTCTGCCCACCAATCGCATCATGCTGGATCATTTTTGCTGCAGCCAAAAAGCGAAGCATCATGACCATAGCATGTAAACCAAGGGTGCTCAACCCGTGGCCCTCCAGCTGTTGAAGAACTACAAGTCCCATGAGGCATTGCAAGGCTGAAAGTTACAAGCATGACTCCCAAAGAGGCATGATGGGACTTTTAGTTCTGCAACAGCTAGAGGGCCACAGGTTGACCACCTATGGTGTAAACAGTCCCACCCACTGCAGCTTTTTAACACCCCCCCCCCCCCCCAAGCCACGTCTAAATTCAGCCTAAAGCTGGACAGATCTTGTTAGATGGCTATAAGTCCCATCCACAGGCAGACACAGTAATCTAGACTATCTGTTGCAACAAGCTCATGTGATCTTGGAGTAGCTTACACGCAGTAAGAGCTCATTCATACTTGTGGTAGCCCTTACTTCCCCTCAAAAAAGCGTTTTGGAATAGATAATTTTTCAGGGTACAGGTGGTGGGAAGGCCATATGTCACCTCTTCACCTCCTGCTTTAACCCTGAGAAAGCCCGCACCATCTGGCCGCAACCAGTTGTGGTTTGGCCCCTTTTACTTGAATGGTTCACGTTTGGTGGTGTGGGATATCATTTTTGCCATGAAGCAAAGAATTGCAGCAGGTGTACAGCACTGAGGGGCTGCATGTTCCCATTTAGGTGGGTGATTGGGGGGGGGGGTGATAAAGCCTCGGCTCAACCTCCGCAGCCACCTGTGTGGACGAGGCCTAAAAAGGAAAAATGTGAAATGACTGAATAATGAAACAAAATTTAAAAGATGCTTGAAAGACAACCAATTTGACCTTTAGCTTGCAAGACTGCTGCACTATTGTTCTGATCAATCGTGTTATTTACAAATACTGATAGAATATTACCGAAATGTTAAAAAATATTGATAAACATTAAAAAAAAAAAAAAAAAGACATTCCATCCCACCACAATCTATTTACACAAAGAAAGGCTCAGCAGAAACTCATAAAAGGGAATTTCTGATCAAAAGTTACCTCTAACTTAAAATGTGTCAAGAAACTAAATGTCAGACACACAAGAACACAAATGTAACATATTACAACTTCCCCATGCCCCAGGCTCAAACCATACAGCAGTGGTATCCAAACTGCAGCCCTTTGCCTGTCTTTATCCGGCCCATGGGGCACTATTCCTCGCACAGATATGAGACACTATTCTGCCACCTGCCACCAACAATGGGGCATAATTTCTCCCACTGGCACCAATAATGGGGCACTATTCCTCCCACAGATACGAGACACTAAACTGCCCTCAACAATGGGACATAATTTCTCCCACTGGCACCAATAATGGGGCACTATTCCTCCCACCGATACAAGACTATTCTGCCATCAACAATGGGGCATAATTTCTCCCACTGGCACCAATAATGGGGCACTATTCCTCCCCATCATACCAACAATGTGGTACTATTCCAAACCCCCAATACCAAATGTGGGGATGTTTTCTCCCACCGATACCAGAAAATTTCCACTCCCGCTGGCCACAGTCCAGCACCCAAAAGTCTGAAGGACAATAAACTGGCCCTTTGTTTTGAAAGTTTGGAGACCCTTGCCATACAGGTAAGCCAGAGCATGCACATGTTTCCGCATATTTTCTATGTGCGGTGTCTAGGGCAGCCCATTCATTTCAATGGCTGCCTATACGCGAGAAACATGGGCAAGTAGTCCCTGACCCTTTTCCAAAAAATATACCACCCCGAACTAGGCAGTTTGGCGCACACGTTAGATGCTGAAGGGCAGCGCATTTCTGTGCGTGTCGGGAAAGCGAGTGATTTTGTGTGCATTCCTGACCCTCACAAGGCTTGAACCTAGCCTTAGATGCAGTGGCTGCATTGGTTCTCGACTGTAGACATTGTTTTCACCCGTTGGTCCTACCTCTAACACTTCCTGTCCTAAGGTGACAATGTTTATTCCATGTATTGTATCTTTGGAGGAAAAGCGTTGTCACCCTGCTACAGGTCTATAAGGCCTATAGAGCATCTCCCTCTCCCCATAAGATAGGTGGGAAAGATGTTCTGTAATCCATGGAAAAAGCTGAGGGCTTTCTTACAGTAGAGAATGTATAAATCCCCTTTTTGCTGCCTTCATAAAAGCAAAGGGAGAGGAGACTTCTCCAAAAGGATGAAACATCCCCATCTTAGAGTGTTGTCACTAATATAACTGTGCCCACAAGAAGACTCCCCCATTCTAGGGGCAACTCCAAATCACGTGGCAATCTCTGCAAAACGTGTAATGCACGCTTGGGTGCCATTCATTCCAAATGAAGCCTCAATCGCGGTGTGCTGATGCCATAAATGTTGTGCAATAGAATCATGCAGCAGAGAGAAATGTCACCAGAACACCAAGATCTCCAAAGTGGGTCCAATACTTTATTCAGTGATCACATAGTTACAGTAAATCGCAACGTTTCGGAGCCATGCAGGACCCAAGTGAATAACACTTTGGACCCATTTGAGATCTTGGTATGCTGGTGACATCTCTCTATGGCTATTCACCGTTCCAGCCGATGGTCACTTCAGCACCCACCTGCATACAGAGGTATCTCCACAGGAATGTGTGTGTTGGGATTGGGAATAGTGCAGCAATCGTGGCAATATGCACCTTTAAAAATCACATTAAGCTCGTCACCCAAAAAGGAGCAGGAGTTTCTTTTGGGCAACAAACGCATATAGAGCAGCCCATTGAAGTGAATGTGCTGCCCTGTGCCCGACACGCAAATCACCCAACAAAACCGCAAGCGGGAACACGTGTTCCAGCTACGCAAGGTTAAATGGCACCTAAATGATATCCTTATTCTCCAAAAAAATATCCATACACATCCACTACTTAATGGCCTTGTAAACTGGTTTTTATTTATTCTTTTACTGTGCCTCTGTGCAACATCTCCTTCCCCCCGTCACTTCTTTTGTTTGGAATGAGCACTGCTCTATACGCACTACAAATCCCAGTCACTTATCCACCTCGGGTGCGAGCATGGACCACTGAGAGCGAACATAGCCACCCTCTAATAGCAAGTCAGATCACAGCAGCAATAAAAAGGAATTTGGAGGAGGCTGAGAACAATAGGAGACTTTTTTTTAGTTAGGAACACATACTTCAATAGATCTGTCTTAAAACCAGAGCTAAGGGTCACTTTAAAGTGGTTGTAAACCTCAGACATGAAATATGAACAAAGCATTTTCCTCTATAGTGTGTACCTGTCTCAAGAGCACTAAGTGTCACTTTTGTCGGCGGTTTCCTTCCTCCGCTCTCAGCTTCAATCACTTATGACAAGTTTCCCTGACACCAAGAGAAAAATGGTGATGGGGAGGGAGTGTAACTTCTGCTCTCCACCCTTTTTTTTTTTTTTTTAACTCTCAGCTAAGCTTATATATTCAGCACTTTGAATGGATGTAGATTAGAAAGGGCTGCAGATATACAGGTACAACGTATGTAGAAAGATTTGTTTCAACGCTATCATCTGAGGCCAGTCACTTCACTGGGTATATGTAAGGGTTTTAAGGCTCAGGAACATGCACCAGATACTGTTTTTTGAGGTTTGGAATACAATTCTGGTAAGTCTGGATTGACACTTCATAGGGAAAGAAAAGAAAAGAAGAAAAAAAAAAAAAAAAAAAAAAAAAAAAACCACACCACAAACACACAACTCAAGGACATGGAACAAAAGAACATTAGATCCCTCAGACACGATCCATGGGCTGGGACCCGAGTGGAATTCAGCTTTTAATTTGGGAGCCACCCTGTTCACAACAAGTTCTACTCATTTTATAAGGTTCTAACACAAACCATATGTTCTGCAAATTCCACTACTATGGCACAATGATCTCCTCCATAAAAATAGCAAAATTTATATAGTTCTAGTGTAAAAATTAACGTTGAGAATCAACGCCTAGATGTTAGCTGTCCCTCGACTCCAAAAACTCCCCAGGCAACAAAAATCCATCTGCCTTCATCCATTATTGGAAACCTGAATTCATAACACGATATATATATATTCCTGCAGAAGAAGATCTGTTCCCAACGTCCAAGAGCTGATGACTTGAGGGTTCCTTCCAATCACCGGGAATACAGTGGATCTGGTTCCTCTCAGACAGGACGGAACACATTCGGCTGAGATGCATCAGATCTGTAGCAAAGCACCTCTGAAAAAAGATTCTACATTCCCAGCTCAATACTATGCAAACCTACACAAAGAGAACTGCGGAAAAACACACCAGAGAATCAGCCCTCTAAAAAGATTGATATTCAAGCTATGCCTGCGCTGGAATGACCGGCCGGATTCTTGCCGCTCTCAGGCATCCCAGTGGCAAGATCCCCCCCCATTTGTAATTCTCAGCTCTGCTTGGAGTCTCACTCTTCCTGCCTCATTCTTCACACCAAATAAAAAAAAAAACAAAACAAAACAAAAAAAAACCACAACACTAAAGTAAAACCTGGAGCCTCCAGTAATGAACACAGCAGGTGTGCTAACCAACACAACGATCTGTCTACCGGGTCACCGATGACGACTACCATTATCGATTTAGGAGATTCAACCAGCTTGCTAGAACATAACTGATCAAACAGATCATCAATGCAACCATCCTTGCAATACAGATACCAATAATAATAATAAAGGAACTGATCCTTGATCCATTGATTTTGCATCCTTCTAGAATACAGCCCTATGGAAAGCCAGCATAAGACATACTAAAAACTTGCCAACATCTAGCAAAACTGCAGCGTCAGTTATCAGTGGTGGGATCCTTGAAGTTTGTGTATACAGAGACTAAAGATACATAGAATACAAAGAAACACGTTAGCAGCTCTGCCTATGGAGGTGCAGTGTGGGTGACACCGATGGAGGGTGATGATGAAGGGGTGAAGAGGATAATAAAGATGAGGAGGATGATGTAGCTGCAAACCCATGTGACACACACACACACACACACACCGGCACAGTCTATTTCATTGCAGTATCGAGGAGGATAATAAAGGCAATGGTGGGGAAGTGGTGTAGCTACACCCCTATGTGGCTCTCACACAACAGTCAGCATAAAAAGTTAGCAGTGTCTACAGCATGGCAAAGCACAGGAACATTGATGGAGGGATTGTAAAGTGGTGAAGGTGATGTTGGACAAGGATGATTACATTGACGGTGGTGAAGTGAGGTAGCAGGACACTCACAGGACAGTAGCACAGTATCTCACACTGCAAAGTAGGTAAACACGGATTATGAAGTGGTGAAGGTGGTGTTGAACATGGAGAATTACATTGATGGTGGTGAAGTGGGGTATCTGCACACATGTGGTTCACACTGGACAGTAGCACAGTCTATGGAATGGCAGTGTAGGGTAACACTGTGGAGGGATTATGAAGGTGGTGATGAACAAGGGTAATTACATTGATGGTGGACAGTAGCACAGTCTATGGAACGGCAGTGTAGGGTAACACTGGTGGAGGGATTGTGAAGTGGTGAAGGTGGTGTTGAACATGGATAATTACTTTGATGGTGGTGTATCTGCACACTCATGTGGCTCACACTGGACAGTAGTAGTCTATGACACGGCAGTGTAAGGTAACACTGGTGGAGTGATTATGAAGGTGGTGATGAACAAGGATAATTACATTGATGGTGGTGAAGTGGGGTATCTGCACACCCATGTGGCTTAGTATAACAGTCTATGGAATGGCAGTATGGGGTAACACTGATTGAGAGATTATGAAGTGGCAAAGGTGGTGTTGAACAAGGAAAATTGCATTGATGGTAGTGAAGTAGGATATCTGCACACTCATGTGGCTCACACTGGACAGTAGCAGTCTATACCATCGAGTGTGGGATAACACTGGTGGGAGGGGGAAATAGGACGTGATGAAGGTGGTGTTGGACAAGGATAGTTACATTGATGGTGGTGAAGTTGAGTATCTGCACACTCATGTGGCTCACACTGGACAGTAGCAGTCTATAACACGGCAGTGTAGGGATTATGAAGTGGTGATGGACAAGGATAAATTACATTGCTGTGGTGAAGTGAGGTATCTGCACACTCATGTGGGCCACACTGGACAGTAGCAGTCTACAGCAGTGTGGGGTAACACTGGTGGAGGTATTATGAAGTGAAGGTGGTGATGAACATAGAGAATTACATTGATGGTGGTGAAGTGGGGTATCTGCACACTCGTCGCAGTCTATGACACGGCCGTGTAGGGATTATGAAGTGGTGAACAAGGATAATTGCATTAATGGTGATGAAGTGGGGTATCTGTGCACTCACATGGCTCACACTGGACAGTAGCAGTCTATGGCACAACAATTTGGGGTGGTGATGACTAGTAATGAAGATAAGGAAGATGTGGTGTAGCTGCACCTCCATGTGGCTCTCACACACACACCAAAGTCAGAACCAGCAACAGCCCTGTGTATGGCATTGTAATGTGGGGCACCAATGATGGGCTGTTGGATCACACACAAACAGTAAATGTAGTGAATTCGGGGAGATATAGACCAAATGTATAGGTAGCTGCTGAGTGACAGTAAACTCCTCCTAAGTTACTTTTTTTATAAAAGAAATAAAGAATATCCTCTGGCAATCCCCTCCAATCCTATTCACCGGATAAAACCACATAGAATAGACAGCTGTGTTATTTGTCCTTAAGGAAGCCACAAATGTATCCAAATGACAGAGATGCTGTTGACTTTCCTGTCAGTCACCCCGGGGGGATTGTCAGCTTCGGTGCCCAGCCTGGATATACATAACAGTAAGAGAACCTCTGGGGCACCTATTCCCAAACACACCAATAAGTGGGGTATACAGTGCTGTGTACACACGGGTACTTCTCTCCCCAGGTTTATATCATATTTATGATCCGGGGAGATGGAGCTCTGTGCATTTACAATATGCATCTTATAACTGAACAGACTGCGATTAGCAGCTCACCCATTGTATAAAGGAAAGGGGCCCCGGGCCCCACACAGCAAGGTTAATACAAGCAGACCAGAGTATAGCATTGGGTAACCGTAATGCAAGGGATGAGAATGATGATGAAGGGGGTGAGGATGAGGATGGTACGGTGTAGCTGCTCCCGCCATGTGGTTTATACACAGCTTATATTGTTAGTTCCAGCAGATCAGTGAATGGAATTGCAGTGTTGGGGGGGTAATAGTACTGGAAGGGACAAGGAGGATGATGTGGGGACACACTGATGGAGAGAGGATGATGAAGAGTATGAAGTATTGTAGTTGCTCTCTCCATATGGCTTACACACAGTAAAGTTAGGAGGTGATGAGGATGATATGGGGGAACACTGATTGAGATGGCAAAGTTGATGAGGATGATGTGGTGTAGCCTCTTTCTTCATGTGGCTCCTATAAAGTAAAGTTAGGATGTGAAGAGGATGAGATGGTAATGATGAGTATGAAGGTAACGAGGATGGGGAGGAGATAGTGTAGTTGCTCTCTCTATCCAACTTAAAAGTCAGGGGTGTGATGAGGATGATAAGTGGTAATATCAATAGACAGGATGAGAAGGACGATGGGGAGAAGGATGAAGATGATTTGTAGTTGCTCCCTCCATGTGGCTCACATACAGTGAGGTTAGGAATTGATGAGGATGATGTTGAAGGACGGAGATGAGGAGAAGGACGGAGATGAGGAGAAGGACGGAGATGAGGAGAAGGACGGAGATGAGGAGAAGGACGGAGATGAGGAGAAGGACGGAGATGAGGAGAAGGACGGAGATGAGGAGAAGGACGGAGATGAGGAGAAGGACGGAGATGAGGAGAAGGACGGAGATGAGGAGAAGGACGGAGATGAGGAGAAGGACGGAGATGAGGAGAAGGACGGAGATGAGGAGAAGGACGGAGATGAGGAGAAGGACGGAGATGAGGAGAAGGACGGAGATGAGGAGAAGGACGGAGATGAGGAGAAGGACGGAGATGAGGAGAAGGACGGAGATGAGGAGAAGGACGGAGATGAGGAGAAGGACGGAGATGAGGAGAAGGACGGAGATGAGGAGAAGGACGGAGATGAGGAGAAGGACGGAGATGAGGAGAAGGACGGAGATGAGGAGAAGGACAGAGATTTGTACTTGCCCTCTCCATGTGGGTCACATATAGTGACGTTAGGAGGCGATGATGTTGGGGGACAATGATGGAAGGGATGATGAAGATAAGGATGACAATGATAATGAAGAAAATGAAGAGGATGAGGATAATGATGATGATTTGTAGTTGCTCTCTCCATATGGCTCACAATCAGTGAAGTTGGGATGGGGATGATGTGTGGGGGTGGGAGGGGGGGCATTGATGGAGGGGATGATGAGGATGAAGGTAAGGATGAGGAAGTAAATGATGATAAGGAGGAGGAAGATGAGGATGATTTGTAGTTGCTCTCCATGTGGCTTATATACAGTGAAGTTAGGATGATGTTGGGGGACACTGGGTTGAAGGGATGATGAGGAGGATGAAGAAGATGAGGATAAGGATGATGATTTGTAGTTGCTCACATACAGTGAAGTGAGGAGGGGATGATGGGGGGGGGGGGGGGGGGGGACACTGATGGGGATGATGAAGGTTTTGTATCACAGTTCCCCGGGTTTCAGTGGGGGTGGGTATATGGATATGTAGGTATGTATGTATATGGATGGGTGGGTGGGTGGGTGGGTGGGTATATAGAGTGGGTATATAGGGTGGGTAGGTAGGTATATAGAGTGGGTAGGTAGGTAGGTGTCCCCTTACCTGTGGTGCCGTGCTGGTTGTTCTCCATGCTCTCCCCCCCGCTGTTGATCTCGGCCAGTCTCCGGTTGGTGGCGGTCAGCTCGGTACGCAGGTTGGTGACCTCCTGGCTGGCGGACTGGATGGCCCCATCGATGCGGAGGGCCAGCTGCTTGTTGTCGTCCATCATTTGGAGGATGTTGTCCTGCGGAGACAGGAGAGGACACAGAGCCGCATGGTGGGATGATCTGCAGGACACACACAGCCGGCTCTACAGAGGACACGGCACACACCACACCGACTCTTTAAATGGAACCTACCACTCCGCCCGGAGGGGGGTCCGCTCTGCCCCCGGACACCTTCTCCCTCCAGCACAGCCGCTCCGGATCCGATCCCACCCCCACACCGGGCCGGGCGAGGATCATAAATCGGGAGGTGTCAGTAATCCCGCATTATATGACTTTATAAACAGCGGCATTGTCCGGGCTGCAGCCGGCCTCCCCCCCTCCCGGGATGGACTTGGTCTCGCCCGCTCTTCCCTTGTAAATCTCAGCTCCAAACTGGGATGTCAGAGTTGTCTGCAATCACCCCCCCCCCATTATTATTAATTCACCCCCCCTTATTATTATTAATTCACCCCCCCTTATTATTAATTCACCCCCCCCCTTATTATTATCAATTCACCCCCCCTTATTATTATCAATTCACCCCCCCTTATTATTATTAATTCACCCCCCCCCTTATTATTATTAATTCACCCCCCCCCATTATTATTAATTCACCCCCCCTTATTATTATTAATTCACCCCCCCCTTCTTATTATTAATTCACCCCCCCTTATTATTATTGATTCACCCCCCTTATTATTATTAATTCACCCCCCCCTTATTATTATTAATTCACCCCCCTTATTAATTCACACCCCCCCATTATTATTAATTCACCCCCATCGTTATTAATTCACCCCCCATTATTAATTCACCCCCCCATTATTAATTCACCCCCATCATTATTAATTTACCTCCCTTATTAATTCACCCCGCCCTTATTAATTCACACCCCCATTATTCTTTCACCCCCCATTATTAATTCACCCCATCATCATTAATTCACCTCCTACCATTATTAATTCACCCGCATCGTTATTAATTCACCTCCCATTATTAATTCACCCATCATTATTAATTCACCCCCCCCCCCATCGTTATTAATTCACCCCCATCATTCATTCACCCCCCATTATTAATTCACCCCCCCTTATTAATTCACCCCCCATCATTATTAATTCACCCCCCATTATTAATGTCCCCCCTTATTAATTCACACCCCCCATTATTAATCCACCCCCATCATTATTAATTCACACCCCCCATCATTATTAATTCACCCCCCATTATTATTAATTCACATGGGGGGGTCATATTCTTACAGGAGCTCAGATCTGGGGTCACCTATGTGATGTCATCACTGCCCCCCCCCTATGGAGGAGACACAGATAAGGGCTCATTAAACCCCATGCATCAGGAACAACTTTAAACGCATTATAAACGCATGTGCATGAGAAATGAATGTATTTCAATGAGCCCAGCTTACACCGCTGCAGAGATTTCTTGTGCATTTAAAGAAAGCGCAACATGCAATGTTTTTCTGCACCAAAACGCATTGCGTTTGCGACCTGCATGGGGGGGGGTCGTTAAGGCCTGGTTCACACCTATGCATCTTTTAGTGAAAAATGCACATGTGACTCAAAAACACACCAACAACCCAAATCACGGGTGCGTTTTTACTGCGATTTTGCCGCAATTTCCATTCATTTCAATGGGAAGCTTTTGGTGTAGGACTTTTAAAAAAACACACCGCAGTGCAGTTGTGTGAAAAATCTCATAGAATTTAAAAGGGAAACATTTTTCCAGGAAAAATGTTTCCCTTTAAATTCTATGTAATTTTTCACACCACTTTGCTGCGGTGCGCTTTGAAAAGTCCTGCATGCTGCATCTTTGGTTCGTCATATCAGTGTGAAAGGGCCCTAAGCCTGGGTTCACACGAGTGCGATTCCAGCACCGGTTCCCACATCGCTCCTCTCCCGCAGGCAGTTCACACTGCCTTCTGCGAACCGCTGCAGGTGTCATTAACACTGACACCCCCAGTTTAGTTCATAGATCGCAGTGCAAACTTGCACAGGAATGGGATTGCATAGGTGAGAACATCCATGCGATCCGATTCTAGTGCGGTGTAAAAACAAGTCCCTGCGCTATGTTCTTTGCGAATCCAATGGTAATTCAGCCATACAACTGTATGGCTGAACTCGCATTGCTCAGAGATCGCATGTGATCGGGTGCGAATCACATGCGATCTCTGAGATCGCGCTAGTGTGAACCCAGGCTTAAGGTGTGGGCAGCTTATTTTGTTCGCACTGGAATCGGACCAATGAGATCCCGGTTCAGGCATACGCACTGCCGTTTTGCAAGCTGCTTTTGGGGTGTCGTTAACATTTAATTGACACCCATAGCAGATTGAAGGAACACAGCAGGAATTGCTATGCAGTGCGGGAAACGCACAGGAATCGCTGCATTTCCTGCGTCACATCAGTGTGAACCGGGGCTCACCTGTGTTTTTTTAATGGGTTTTGATAATGCATTCCAGTGAGTTTTCCTTTTTTTAAATTTTCACACTTGAAAAATCTCAAGACAATGTGCCTTCCAGTGCGTTTTTTTTTGTGCATTTAAATGCGTTTTGCTGCATTCCAGATTCATTCCATACAGAAAATAATACATGAAATACACGGAAAGCACTGTGCAAGCATTTATGATGCAGATTAAAGTGAGGCTTCACCCAAAAGGGGAAGTTCCACTTGTTTGCACCCTCCCCCCTGTGGTCTGCCGATGTAAACAAGGCAGATCATCATTCTGTTAGTAGAAAAGGTAATGATCCTGTGTTTCTGCTAAGCAAGAACACGCATCTCTGCCTTCCCATACCCTGTTTCCCTGAAAATAAGACCTAGTGTGATTGTCGGTGATGGCTGCAATATAAGCCCTACCCCCCAAATAAGCCCTAGTTAAAGTCCTTGTAGGGCTTATTTTCAGGGAAACAGGGTAGGGCTTATTTGGGCAGTGGGGCTTATTTTGCAGCCATCACCGACAATCACGCTAGGTCTTATTTTGGGGGAAACAGGGTAGTACATGCAGCTCCCCCACAGTTAGCAAGCACTCCCTAGGAACACATTTAACCCTTTGATCGCCCTGATGCTAACCCCTTCCCTGCCAGTGTCATTAGTACAGTGACAGTGCATATTTTTAGCACTAATCACTGTACAGTGGAACCTCGGATTACTAGCATAATCCGTTCCAGGAGTATGCTCGTAATCCAAAGTACTCGCATATCAAAGCGAGTTTCCCCATTGAAGTCAATGGAACCGAAAATAATTTGTTCTGCATTGACTTCAATGGCATGCAATACCGCATGCGGCCAGAGATGGGGGGGGGGCGTCGGAGAGCCTCGAAAACGGCCAGAAAGGCCCGAGGACACCTCGGCTGACCTCGGCAAACCTCATAAAAACACCGTTCCCGAGGTTTGCTAAGGTCAGCTGAGCTGTCCTCGGGCCTTTCCATGCATTTCCAACAGCGCTGATCGGCACCGCTCGGCTCCGGCACCCCCCACCTCAGGCCAAACGCGGTACTGCACACGATTTGACCTGAATCATTCTCGTTTTGCGAGACAAGACTCACAAACCAAATTACGATTTTTAAAAATACAGTGCCCGTATTGCGAAACGCTCGTTAACCGCGTTACTCGCAATCCGAGGTTCCACTGTATTAGTTTCACTGGTGCCCAAATAAAGTGTTACTAAGACCCCTTTCACACTGGAGGTGTTTTCAGGCGCTTTAGCGCTAAAAATAGTGCCTGTAAAGCTCCTGAAAAATGCCTAATCTGCACTGGGGCGCTACGCTGGCAGGATGTCAAAAAAAGTCCTACAAGCAGCATCTTTAAGGCGCTTTAGGAGCGGTGTATACACCGCTCCTAAAGCGCCCTGCCCATTGAAATCAATGGGCAGCGGCGCCAAAGCACCTGAAAAGCGCCTTAGCAGCAACGCTTTGAACCCTTTATTCAGCCGCTAGTGGGGGTTAAGAGCACCCCGCTAGCGGCCGAAAAGCACCTCTAAAACAACAGTAACATGAGGCAAAAAGGAAGTTCTGGACAGCCGCATTCCGGAATATAGCCTTTATTAGTAAAAAGTCCAACAAATATAAGCCACAGCAAAAAATGGGACAAATGAGCTGACGCGTTTCACACTTAACAGTGCTAAGTCATAGCTGCCAACGGTAAAGCGCCGATGAAACTAGCGGCGCTTTATTGCCGTCGCCCCCACGCTGTCAGTGTGAAAGGGGCTCTTAGTGTCTGATTTGTCCACCACAAAATATCGCAGTCCTGCTAGTAAAAAAATAAATAAAAATTCCATAAATCTATCCCGTAGTTTGCAGACGCTATAACTTTTGTGCAAACCAATCAATATACGCTTATTGGAATTATTTATTTATTTTTAACAGAAAAGTTTTTATTTATTTATTTCAAGGGAAATAATAAGACAAACCCGATACATTATTATTATTATTTTTACCAAAAACATGTAGCAGAATACATATTGGCCTAAACTGTTGAAGAAATTTGGTTTTTTTTTTACATTTTTTTTTTTTATTGGATGTGTTCTATAGCAGAAAGTAAAAAATATTGCTTTTTTTTTTCAAAATTGACGTTCTTTTTTTGTTTATAGCGCAAAAAAATAAAAACCACAGTGGTGATCAAATACCACCAAAAGAAAGCTCTATTTGTGGGGGAAAAAATGACATAAATATGATTTGTGTACAGCGTCACACGACCGCCCAATTGTCATGTAAATTAATGCAGTGCCCTATCGCAAAAAAATGGCCTGGTCATGAAGGGGGGGGTCAACCTTTCTGGAGATGAAGTGGTAAAAATGCGATAAAAACGCACTATGCGTTTCTAATTTTTAAGCGAACCAGTGTGAAAGGGCCCTAAGAGCCCTTTCACACTGGGGCGGTTTGCAGGCGCTATTGCGCTAATAATAGCATCTGCAAACCGACCCGAAACTGCCGCTGCTTTCATTCCAGTGTGAAAGCCCCGAGGGCTTGCACACTGGAGCGATGCGCTGGCAGGACGGTAAAAAAAAGTCCTGCTAGCAGCATCTTCGGAGCGGTGAAGGAGCGGAGTGTATACCGCTCCTTTACCGCTCCTGCCCATTGAAATCAATGGGACGGCGCGGCTATACCGCCGGCAAAGCGCCTCTGCAGAGGCGCTTTGCGGTGGTATTTAACCCTTTCTCGGCCGCTAGCGGTTGGTAAAACCGCCCCGCTAGCGGCCGAATACCGACGGTAAAACGCCGCTAATAATAGTGGCGTTTTACCGCCGACGCCAACCCCGCCCCAGTGTGAAAGGGCTCTAAGGGTTCCACAATCTCTGCATGCGCTGCGTATTTTTAGTGTGCTTGCAGTGCGATTATATGTGTTTGCAGTGGAAAGAGGAATGTGATTTAATCGGTTGGGTCCTGATGTGACTATATACACATTCTTAGGAGTGCCTGTTCACACCATTATTTATGGGGGAGATTCACCAAAAGGGATCATTGTTTGTTTTGGAAATATTTGTATTCACATTGTGTCTTTTATGTCACAATATTGATATGTAGCAGAAAACAATGTCAGTTCATTGAAGTTCATCACTGAGATGGTGTGCAATGGCAAATAGCACTGCATAATTATACTGTATGTGTATTTGGTAATAGATCTCGGGGGGATTTTGTGTGATGCAACCGCTTAATTCAAATATAGAATCACATATAGCAGGGATATACAATTAGCGGACCTCCAGCTGTTGCAAAACTACAAGCCCCATCATGCCTCTGCCTCTGGGTGTCATGCTTGTGGCTGTCAGAGTCTTGCTATGCCTCATGGGACTTGTAGTTCTGCAACAGCTGGAGGTCTGCTAATTGCATATCCCTGAAGCATGGAGGAGGTCCTAATGGATCACTACTAAAAGAAGACGAATCAGCACAAGGGACATACAGTAGTAACTATCATTTATGTCCCTTATGCTGATCTATGTGTTTTTGGCTGCACTTAGGCTTTAAACTGATAACCTGTAATAGTTTTTAACCCTTTCACGCCTAAGCCTCTTTTTGACATTTGTTGCTTACAAGTTAACCACCTCAATACAGGGCAATTTTAACCCCCTTGCTGCCCAGGCCAATTTTCAGCTTTCAGCGCTGTCACACTTTGAATGACAATTGCACGTTCATGCGACACTGTACACAAATTAAATTTTGATAATTTTTTCTCCCCCCCCAAAAATAGAGCTTTCTTTTGGTGGTATTTGATCACCTCTGCGTACACACGATCGGAATGTCGGCCCGCAAAGGACCAATGAGAGTTTTTCATCGGAAAATGCGACCGTGTGTATGCTCCATCGGACTTTTGCTGGCCAAATTCCAGCCAGCAAAAGATTGAGAGCAGGTTCTCAATTTTTTCGGTCGGGAAAAGTTCTTATCCGAAAATGCGATCGTCTGTGGCAATTCCGACGCGCAAAATTCCTACGCATGCTTGCAA
Organism: Aquarana catesbeiana; assembly: GCF_042186555.1. NCBI lineage: Eukaryota > Metazoa > Chordata > Amphibia > Anura > Ranidae > Aquarana > Aquarana catesbeiana. Next base: position 223,498,732 of record NC_133333.1, on the reverse strand, counting down.
ACAATTTGACGCATGCTGGGAAGCATTGAACTTCTCGGCTCGTCGTATAGTGTTGTACGTCACTGCGTTCTTGACAGTCGTAAGTTCAGCGAACTTTTGCGTGATCGTGCGTATGCAAGGCAAACTTGAGCGGAATCCCGTCGGAAAAGCCGTCATGTCTTTTTCCGGCGAGAAGTCCGATCGTGTGTACGTGGAAATAGAGCTTTCTTTTGGTGGTATTTGATCACCTCTGCGTTTTTTATTTTTTGCGCTATAAACAAAAAAAGAGCGACAATTTTGAAAAAAAAAAAAAACACATTTATTAATTTTTGCTATAATAAATATTCCAATTTTTTTCCTCAGTTTAGGCCGATATGTATTCTTCTACATATTTTTGGTAAAAAAAAAAAATCGCAATAAGCGTATATTGATTGAACATTATTATGGACAGTAAGTTGATATATAAGAATAAATTAAAGAAAAGCGGGGAACTTAGCATATCCGACACCCACAACTGTTCTATACAACAAAATAATATTGAAATTAAAAAAATGAAAATTATCTGCAGGAAAAGAACAAAGACCATTAAAATTGTGATGTTCCCTCATATTGATGGTCAGTGAAAGAAGGCCCCTCTTACATTGATGGTCGGTGGGAGAAGAACTCTCTTACATTGATGGTCGGTGGGAGAAGAACTCTCTTACATTGATGGTCGGTGGGAGAAGAACTCTCTTACATTGATGGTCGGTGGGAGAAGAACTCTCTTACATTGATGGTCGGTGGGAGAAGAACTCTCTTACATTGATGGCCAGTGGGAGAAGGACCCTCTTACATTGGTGGTCAGTGGAAGAAGGACCCTCTTCCATTGGGGGTCAAAGAGGAAAAAAAACCCTTACATTGGTATTCATTGGAAGATGGCCTTTCTTACATTGGTGGTCCGTGGGAGAAGGACTCTCTTATGCCGCGTACACACGACCGGACTTTCCGGCAATAAAGGTCCGATGGAAACATTCCAATCATGTGTGGGCTTCATCTGACTTTTTCTTTCTAAAATTCTGACGGACCTAGAAATAGAACATGTTTCAAAACTTTACGACGGAGTCAGTTCCTATAGGGAAAACCGCTCGTCTGTATGCTATTCCGATGGACCAAAAACAACGCAAAGGCAGCTATTGGCTACTGGCTATTGAACTTCCTTTTTCTAGTCCCATCGTACGTCATCGCGTTCTAAACTATCGGACTTTGGTGTGATCGTGTGTAGGCAAGTCCATTTCAGCGGAACTCTGTGGAACTCCGTCGGAAAGACCGTCAGAGTCTATTTTGACGGAGAGTCCGGTCGTGTGTACGCGGCATTACATTGGTAGTCAGTGGGAGAAGGACCCTCTTTCATTGGTGGTCAGTGGGAGAAGGACGCTCTTTCATTGGTGGTCAGTGGCAGAAGGACCTTCTTTCATTGGTGGTCAAAGGAGAAAAAAGGCATTACATTGGTAGTCAGTGGAAGAAGGCCTTTCTTACATTGGTGCTCAATGGAAAAAGGACCCTCTTACATTGGTGGTCAGTGGGAGAAGGGCCATCTTTCATTGGTGGTCAATGGGAGAAGGACCCTATTATATTGATGATCAGTGGAAGATGGTCTTTCTTACATGGTGGTCAAGAAACTACCCCTTACATTAGTGGTCAGTGGGAGAAGGACCCTCTTCCATTGGTGGTCAAAGTGAAAAAAAACCTTACATTGGTAGTCAGTGGGAGAAAGACTTTCTTGTATTGTTGGTCAGTGGGAGAATGACCCTTTTTCATTGGTGGTCAGTGGGAGAAGGATCTTCTTACATTGGTGGTCAGTGGAAGAAGGACCCTCTTACATTGGTGGCCAAAGGGAAAAAAAAATCTTACATTGGTAGTCAGTGGGAGAAAGACTTTCTTGCATTGGTGGTCAGTGGGAGAAGGACCCTTTTTCATTGGTGGTCAATGGAAGAAGGCCTTTCTTACATTGGTGGTCAGTGGGAGAAGTACTCTCTTACATTGGTGGTCAGTAAAGAAGTGCCTCCCTACACTGGTGGTCAGGGGAGAAGAAGGAGCCCTTGTGCATGGGCTCTTATGGACATACATATTTGGTGTGATTTCTTTATGCACATTTTTTCACCTAATAAGTTTGATGTCATTATATTGATTTATTTTTGTGTTTTCACAATATTGAGCTCAATTTTTAAGTGCTGCTTCATATATTTATCATAATTCTTGCATCTAGTGTCACAGATTGCTTAAGCGACTGCTCATTTGTAATTTATATGTTTTAGCACAGATATCCTATAGGATATTTGAAGGAGTTCCCTGATACGGAACCTCTTTGTTAAAAAGGTTGTGAAGAGACTGATTGAGAGGGAGTCTATGGACACCGCAGGAAACATCCCACCATCTCCAGAGTTAACAACTATGAGCCAAATTGGAACAGCACCCTCTCATTATAATTTATCTGGGGAAATTTATCTTGGAAAGCAATATCTGGTAAAAAATGTAATCTGGTATAGTTTATCAATTTTAAAGCCCAACTCAGTGCAAAAAAAAAGTTTTCCCATGCAGTGGGCTGTGCCCGCACTGCACAGGTCAAAAGCTCGTTTTTGTCTAGGGCAATAGTCTCCAAACTGCGGTTCACAGGCTGGATTTGGCCATTTGTTTGCCGTTATCCAGCCTATGGGGCACCATGCAATCCACTAACGCCAATAATGGGGCACTATTTCTCCCACAGACACCAATGATGGGGCACCATTCCTTCCACAGACACCAATGATGGGACACCATTCCTCCCACAGATACCAATGTTGGGGCACCATTCCTCCCACAGACACCAATAATGGGGCACCATTCCTCCCACAGACACCAATAATGGGGCACCATTCCTCCCACAGACACCAATAATGGGGCACCATTCCTCCCACAGACACCAATGATGGGGTACCATTCCTCCCACAGACACCAATGATGGGGCACCATTCCTTCCAGAGACACCAATGATGGGACACCATTTCTCCCACAGATACCAATGTTGGGGCACCATTCCTCCCACAGACACCAATAATGGGGCACCATTCCTCCCACAGACACCAATGATGGGGCACCATTCCTCCCACAGACACCAATGATGTGGCACCATTCTTCCCACAGACACCAATGATGGGGCACCATTCTTCCCACAGACACCAATGATGGGGCACCATTCTTCCCACAGACACCAATGATGGGGCACCATTCTTCCCACAGACACCAATGATGGGGCACCATTCCTCCCACAGACACCAATGATGGGGTACCATTTCTCTCATAGACACCAATGATGGGACACCATTCCTACTTTGAATATAAACAGTAGGGCACCATTCCTTCCACTGATACCGACAATATGGAACTATTCCTTCTACTAAAACCAATACTGGGGCACTGTTTACTCTCACCAACACCATAGTGTTTTCTTCCCACTGACCACAGTATGGCCCCTCTAAAGCCTCAAGGACAGTAAACTGGCTCTTTGTTCAGAAAGTTTGGAGACCCCCAGGTCTAGGGGATTGGAGAGCAAATATATACCTACCTAATTCTCCGATCCTCCCCACACAAGACTGGTTCCTGTGGCTCCTGCCCCCCCCCCCCACGGTCCCAGCAGTCTTGTGCGGTAGACTGTTACTAATGTCATCAAGCCCATAGACCTGCTCTGGACGTGAGGACCTCAGGAACAGTCCACTGCTGGATCACGGGGGGAAAACTGTTTGCAGGTAGAGTGGAGGATTGGGTGAGTATAAGCTTTCTTCAATCCCCTAGACACAAATGAGCAGTTGACCCATGCAGTGTGGGCACAGCCTCAGTGCATGGAAAACTTTTTTTTGCCCGGAGTTGGGCTTTTTAATGAATTTTGGCAGCTCAACCAAATCATACCGAGAACACATTCTCCTTTACCCTCTTGCTGCACATGTAATACAAATGTGCGGCAGCAAAGATGGTGGGTTTTAATGCCTACATACCGCACTTATGGATCCATGGGCGGAAGAGGTTTCTGAGCTGAGAATATTCTCACTGATTCTCTCCCAACAAAGAGACCGAGCTGTCAACGCTCTAGTAATGATCGTGAGCTGGCAGAACCAACTAAGCCGCACTAAGATGTCCAGGTTCCCTATAATAAAAACAGTGCCAAGTCCCGTCTCTGCACTGGAGCTTGTTTTGAAAAATATAACATGTCCCTTTTTTTTCTACAGAGAAGTCCATAGCACTGCAGCAAAACATACAGTGCCTTGAAAAAGTATTCATCCCCCTTGAAATTTTCCACATTTTGTCATGTTACAGCCAAAAACGTAAATGTATTTTATTGGGATTTTATGTGATGGACCAACACAAAGTGGCACATAATTGTGAAGTGGAAGAAAAATGATAAATGATAAAAGTGTGGTGTGCATTTGTATTCAGCCCCCTTTACTCCGATACCCCTAACTGCAATCTAGTGGAACCAATTGCCTTCAGAAGTCACCTAATTAGTAAATAGTGTCCACCTGTGTGTAATTTAATCTCAGTATAAATACAGCTGTTCTGTGAAGCCCTCAGAGGTTTGTTATTGAACCTTAGTGAACAAACAGAATCATGAAGGCCAAGGAACACACCAGACAGTCTGCAAACCTACCAAGACATGGCCGTCCACCTAAACTGACAGCCCGGGCAAAGAGCATTATTTAGAGAAGCAGCCAAGAGGCCCATGGTAACTCCGGAGGAGCTGCAGAGATCCACAGCTCAGGTGGGAGAATCTGTCCACAGGACAACTATTAGTCGTGCTCTCCACAAATCTGGCCTTTATGGAAGAGTGGCAAGAAGAAAGCCATTGTTGAAAGAAAGCCATAAGAAGTCCTGTTTGCAGTTTGTGAGAAGCCATGTGGGGGACACAGCAAACATGTGGAAGGTGCTCTGGTCAGATGAGACCAAAATTGAACTTTTTGACCTAAAAGCAAAACGCTATGTATGGTGGAAAACGAACACTGCACATCACCCTGAACACACCATCCACACTGTGAAACATGGTGGTGACAGCATCATGTTGTAGGGATGCTTTTCTTCAGCAGGGACAGGGAAGCTGGTCAGAGTTGATGGGAAGATGAATGAAGCCAAATACAGGGGAATCTTAGAAGAAAACCTGTTATGCCGCGTAGACACGAGCGAAATTTCCGTCAGAAAGAGTCCGATGGGAGCTTTTCAACGTATATTCCGACCGTGTGTAGGCCTCATCGGACTTTTTCTGTCGAAAATTCAGATGGACTTAGATAGAGAACATGTTCTAAATATTTCCGATGGAACAAATTACTATCGGAAAAAATGCTCGTCTGTATGCTGTTCCGACGCACAAAAAAAGACGCCTGCTCTGAAGCAAGTACGAGACGAAAGCTATTGGCTACTGGCTATTGAACTTCCATTTTCTAGTCCTGTTTTACGTGTTGTACATCACCGTGTTCTGGACAGTCGGACTTTAGTGTGATTGTGTGTATGCAAGACAGCTTGAGCGAAATTCTGTCGGAACTCCATAGTAAAAACCTTCAGAGTTTATTCCGAGGGCAAAACTGCTCGTGTGTACAGGGCATTAGAGCCTGAAAAAGACTTAAGACTGGGGAGGAGGTTTGGTTGCCACCTCATCCCTTTAAACCCAAACACATATTAATTACACAGGTTCTGTGGCTGATTAAGGTGGTAATTAAACTCACTTGGTGCCTTATCTGCATTTAATTAGCCCCAGAACCTGTGTAATTTAAAGGTGTTCGGGTTTAAAGGGATGAGGTGGCAACTCTAGGAGGAGGTTCACCTCCCAGCAGGACAACGACCCTAAACATACAGCTAGAGCTACAATGGAATGGTTTAGATCAAAGCATATTCATGTGTTAGAATGGTCCAGTCAAAGTCCAGACCTAAATCCAATTGAGAATCTGTGGCAAGACTTAAAAATTGCTGTTCACAGACGCTCTCCATCCAATCTGATGGAACTTGAGATATTTTGCAAAGAAGAATGGGCAAAAATGTCACTCTCTAGATGTGCAAAGCTGGTAGAGACATCCCCAAAAAGACTTGCAGCTGTAATTGCAGCGAAAGGAGGTTCTACAAAGTATTGACTCCGGGGGGCTGAATACAAATGTACCCCACACTTTTCACATATTTATTTGTAAAAAATATTGAAAACCGTTTAACATTTTCCTTCCACTTCACAATTATGTGCCACTTTGTGTTGGTCTATCACATAAAATCCCAATAAAATACATTTACGGTTTTGGTTGTAACATGACAAAAGGTGGAAAATTTCAAGGGGTATGAATACTTTTTCAGGGCACTGCATATAACATGCAACATGCTGGCAACATGTATTCAATCAGAGCTTTACTTACCTTTCCTTTAATGGTCCTCATCGCTCGCTGGCACCGGCATCTTCTTCTGGGTGCTAGTCTTCAACCGTCTCCATTGGCTGGCGCAGGATGACATCACTGCTGCACAGGAGTCAGTCATCCCGGCACACAGGGGCCACGCCGCTGAAGTACGCTGAGCTGCGTATGCGTGGCTCAGTTTACATGCCGAACACTGCGAGCAGGTAAGTAGATGTATTTTATTACAGAAGAGACATTGCATGTGTCTTCTGCAATAAAGGGCCTGCCTGCTTGTATTTAGTGACAGGGTAACTTTAGTTCTGCTTTACCAAGCCTTGGTCCATGGATGTTAAAGTGGTTGTAAACCTCAGACATGAAATATGAACAAAGCACATCCCTCTACATCAGTGGTTCTCAACTCCGGTCCTCAGGACCCACTAACAGGCCAGATTTTAAGTATTACCTTGGGGAGATGCAGACTAGAATACTGCAATTACTGAGCAACAAATGATATCACCTGTGATGTATTTCAGTTATCTTGCAAACCTGGCCTGTTAGTGGGTCCTGAGGACCGGAGGTGAGAACCACTGGCCTAGAGTGTGTACTTGTCTCCATCCAAAGCACAAAGTGTAATTTCTCTCTGCTGCCTCATTCCTCTGCTATCTGCATGAGTCACTTCTGACAAGTTTTCCTGACACCAAGAGAAAAAAAAAGGTAACAGGAGAGGGACCTCCAGCACACAGCCTGTGATTGACGGCCTCAGCTCTGTTCCTGTGTTCTGTGTGAAGGGGTGTGTGTCCCTTTCTTCCCATCAGTTCTTATGGCGTGTACACACGGGTGGACTTTTCAGCATCAAAGGTCTGACGGACTTTTGACGGAATTAATACGGACTTTCGAACGACCGGACTTGCCCACACACAAACGGACTAAAGTCCGTTAGAAATTCCTAAAGTCCATTCAAAAGTCCGTTGGTTTAAGCGTGATGACGTATGAAGGGACCAGAATAAGGAAGTTGATAGCCAGTAGCCAATAGCTGCCCTAGCGTCGTTTTTTTGTGCGTCGGACTAGCATACAGATGAACGGATTTTTCGATCGGACTCGAGTCCGTCGGACAGATTTGAAACATGTTCAAAATCTAAAGCCCATCTGATTTTTCAACAGCAAACGTCCAATGAAGTCCACACACGGTCGGATTGTCCGGCGGATTCGTTCCGTCGGACCTTTGCTGTCGAAAAGTCCGCCCGTGTGTACACGGCATTAGAGATCCCCTCCCTAAGCTCTACACTGCAGGGGTCTCAAACTGGCGGCCCTCCAGCTGTTGCGAAACTACAAGTCCCATGATGCATTGCAAGGCTGACCGTTACAAGCATGACTCCCACAGGCAGAGGCATGATGGGACTTGTAGTTTCGCAACAGCTGGAGGGCCGCCAGTTTGAGATCCCTCCTCTACAGAGTGTAATTTCCGCTCCCCGCCCCCAGCTTTCCAGGGTTGAAAGGTCCTATATAAATTCTGGACTTTGAATGGATGTACAGGACAGACAGCCGAAGATAAACAGGTACAACTTATTTAGGAGGATTCGTTTATTCTCTGTGTATCATCTAAGACCCGTCACTTCACTGGGTATATGGATGGCTTTACAACCACGTTAACTCTATCCACCCCGAATCCTAAAGTTGAGTTCCACCCACTTTTACAACTCTTCAGCATCCCTCACTAAACTGTGCACTGTAAACAAATTGGATATTTAAAAAAAAATTTTCTCAGCACCTACTGTATATCTGCTGTATTCATTTTTCACTTCCTCCTCCCTGGCCGCGGCCCATCACATCATTTCCTGTTAGCAATGCCTTCTGGGAAGGGGCGGCAACTTCCTCTGACACTGCCGTTGCTATGGAAACCTGACCTGAAACCTATTACACTGCTTGTGCTGCACTGAGCATGTGCGAGATCTGCAAGGATGAGATCCAGGAAGAAATACAGTCTGGCTTCAGATGCCCACACTTAAGATGGCCACAGCCTGCTGTAAGTTTATAAAATAACAAACTACTGCTATAAACTAACAAAACAGACCTTAGTTTACAGACTAACTTTACTAGAATACATTAAGCTTGTGTATTATAGGGGTATTTTTATTTAAAAAGTATAATTGCGGCCGGAACACCACTTAAGTTCAAATACGCATTGGAAACCTGCAGCAATGTGCATTAATAACGCATGCCAACGCACAAAGGAAACGCACAATGACGCATCATGACGCACCTGCCTATCTCTACATACAAGCGTGGATCTAAACAGGTCCTTATAGCGGAGGAACTCCTTGCTGGCCGATCGCCTTCTCCCCTGCACGGCGCACACTCCGGTAGGACGCAAGTCATTCAAGTTCTCGGGAACATTAGCATGTGACATCTGTGTATGCTGATGATTCATTTGGCAGAGAAGCTGCAACACATTCTGACAGGATGATGTCATGTGTAATAGTTGTAAAGAAATACCATTGTGATCGTGTTAATAACTTGTAATGCTGTTTAAACTAGAACTCCAGTTGGCAGCCGCCAGTACACTTGTACAAAATAAAATCGCTGAGTCATCAAAAACTGATCAGCAGCACTTATCAGTAGCAACCAAGCTCAGTTTTCACTGCATTGCAATGATAAGTGTTTGGACCCGGGCAGCGGGTCTTGTCTTTGCTGCTGCTGCTAAGGCCCCTTTCACACTTGTGCGACTTTTCCTGCGACTTTAGACATCAGAGTCGTACCCCACGATTGCCAATCATAACCATTCATATCTGTGCGACTTCAAAGTAGTCCCTATACTACTTTGGTCCGACTTTGATGCGAGTTGAAGTCCATAGCATTCTCTGAAATCGCAGCGAAATCACGGCAAAATTGCGCCCGCAAGTCGCGGCAGTGTGAAAGGGGCCCAACACTAACATACCAACTAACTAATACTAACATACAGTCCCTAACATGATTGGTGCAGGATCAGGGGTGTAACTAGAAATCACAGGGCTCCGTTTCAAAATTTTCATGGGGCTTTCACTGGTGGCCTATAAGGCTCTGTTCATACCATGGCGTTCCGGATCGCGGGCAGAATTGCCGCAATTCTACCGGCGATTCCGAATCGCCACAAAACGCGGGACACGCTTGCACTCCCTGTTACTTTCAGGCTGCATTCACACCTGAGCGTTCCCAGCTCATAAAACGCACGTAAAAACGCCTGAAAAACGCCCAACAAGCAAAATCCCATTCATTTCAATGGCACCTGTTCACATCTGAGTGTTTTGTCACCTGAAGCAAAATGCCTAAAAAAATGCGCTAAGCTCAAAAAAGAACATGAGCTTCTTTGGGGCAGATTACAGGCATTTTTCTGCCTTTTACATTGGTGTCCTGAACAAAATCGCAGCAAAAACGCAGAAAAATCGCGGTAAAAAGTGCTTTTAAATCGTGGTAAAAACGTGTGACTTTGAAGTGCTCGGGTGTAAATGCAGCCTTAATGGTTCCGGAACTTCTTTTGGGCAACAGGTGTCCCGCGATTTTGTTTGTGCGATTTTACCGTGATTTTACCGCGATTCGTCGGGCGACAATCGTGGCAAATTTGGGTGCCATTGAAAGTGATGGGGGCAAGCGCGTCCTGCAGAGATTCAGAATCGCAGGCAGAATAGCGGAAATTCCGCCGCGCTCCGTCCACACCATTGCAATTTTCGTGCTTGTCGCATTGGATAATATCGTCTCTCGAAAGCTCTGTACTAACAATCCGATTATCGTACGATCGCTTAGACAGTGTCATAAGGCTCCATTCACACCAATGAGTTTTTTCATGCTTTTTGTTGTTCGCAGGAGCGCAGGACATTTTTTTAACATGGGTTCCTATGGAACACATTCGCCTCTGTGTTTTTGGAAAGGGTGAGGGACTAAAACGCAGAACACTGCTTTTTTTTTTTTGAGTTTTTTTTTAGTTTTTTTTGGCTCAATAGACTTCAATGGAGAAGCTACAGAAAAGCATGTAGTGCATTTTTACCATGATTTTGCCACGATTTGCGTCTTGCGTTTTTAAAACTGCCCAACAACAAATTTTCCAAAAAAAACCAGAAAGCATAAAAACGCAAAACGCAATTTGCGGCAAAATCGCAGTAAAAAATGCGGAAAGCACAGCAAAAAGCACTGCAGAAATGCTCAAAAGCAACATGCAAAGATGTGAACCGAGCCTAATGGCCCGTACACAAGATCCGAAAAGCAGACGACTGGTTTCTTTTTTTTTTTTTTGCATGCTAATTTCGTATCGAAAATTAAGAGGTTACTAAAGTTACAAAAATACTCGAACGACAGAAAACAAAATCTGAAGTGTTGTCTTGTGTTGTAATGTATTTGTATTGTATTTTCGGACGACAACTGTACTGATTAAATGAAAACTGTACGATCTGCTATCTTACGGGAAACTTTTCCATGTTTGTCCGATCGGATAATATCGGATGAACTGTTGTGATCAGCTCTATACTAACGATCCGATTATCGTACGATCGCTTTGAAATCGGTATTTTTCATCCGATTTTCAGATCGTGTGTACGGGCCTTAAGGCTTCCTTCACACCAATGCGTTTTTTCTTGCAGGACATTTTTTTAACATGGGTTCCTATGAAGCATGTTCACGTCAATGCATTCTTGTGCCTCTGCGTTTTTGGAACGGGTCGGGCACTTTTTTAAACGCAAAACGCTGCTTTTTCTTTTTTTTTTTTTTTTGCATCTTTGGTTCAATAGGCTTCAATGGAGAAGTTGCAGAAAAGCATGTAGTGTGTTTTTAGCGCGATTTTGGTGCGGTTTGCATTTCTAAATCTGCCCAACAACAAATTTTCCAAAAAGAAAAAAGCATAAAAAGCGCAAATCGTGGAAAAAAAATCGCAGCAAAAAAAAAATGGAAAGCGGAAAGCACAGCAAAAAGCAACATGCATAGATGTGAATTGAGCCTTATGCACGTAAAAGAGACCAAATTAGCAATTTAAAGCGGTATTAACAATACATTGCAGCTTACCACTCATTAGATGTGGTGGCTGCATCAGTTTTCTTTACTTTGGTTTTTCCCCCTCTGTTTTCACCTGGCGATCTTCATGAACTGATTTGTAAAATTTCAGAATGAGCTACTGTGCTCTTTAAACAGGGAAAACATGTTAAAATGAGCATGCAGCGCCACCTGCTGAGTAAATATGAAAATAAAAGATATTATTATGGAATTTAATTTTAACTTGTATAAAAAAAAATGAAAAAGGTGTTTTTAATTTAATTTATTTTTTCTAGCCACTAGAGGTAAAAGAGGTAAGCTACTCTAAGGTAAGCCGAACTGCAGAAGCAGTGGACACCTTTGGTGCCATGGTGCTTTATGCTGGATGCCTTCAAGGCATCACCTGCCCTCTGCCTATCCATTATTATTCATGTGCTTCTACCATGGAGGCTCTGAAAAATGTACAGGACTGCAGATAATACTGGGGTGCTGTGAAGTGCAGTGAATTTATGAAGAAATTTTTATTTTTTTTTATTTTTTATTGGATAAGCTTATAGCAAAAAGTAAAAAAAATATATATATATTTTTTTTCAAAATTGTTGCTCATTTTTTGTTTATAGCACAAAAAATAAAAAACCCACCAAAAGAAAGCTTTGTCCGGAAAGGGATAAAAATGTCATTATGTACAGCGTTGCGTGACCACGCTATTGTCAGTAACCGCTTGCCGACCACATACTGCATATATACCGTAGCAAGGCGGCTCCCCTGGGCAGGACCACGTAACTGTACGTGATCCAGCACCTCCGGGTCTGGGGCGTGCACTGGGCGCCGCCGGTGACCTGCTCCCGCTGTGATTGGACACAGTGGGAGGCAATTAGGGGGTCCAGCGGACACGATGTCCGCCGGGACCTGCCGATCGTTTGGGACACAGGCAGAATGGCGGTCTGCCTATGTAAACAAGGCAGATCGCCGTTCTGTGAGTTAAACCTTTGATCACCCCTGATGTTAACCCTTTTCAGCCAGGGTCATTAATACAGTCACAGTGCACTTTTTGTTTAGCACTATTCACTGTATTAGTGTTACTGGTTCCCAAAAAGTGTCAGTCTCAGATTTGTCTGCGGCAATATCGCAGCCCCGCAAAAAATTGCTGTTCGCTGCCATTACTAGTGCAATTTTTTTTTTTAAATCCCCACCAGTGTTCCTGTACATAACGTATTCCCATGTGTGCCAACAGTCCCAGCTAGAGGATGGAAACTAATCAGACGCAAATGATGGCCCGCTACCCAATGCCAGCCTGGGATTTTTTTTTTAAATTCCATAAATCTATCTCATAGTTTGTAGATGCTATAACTTTTGCGCAAAGCAATCAATACACGATTATTGGGATTTTTTGACCAAAAATATGTATACATATTGGCCTAAATTGATGAAGAAATTAGTTTTTTATTGGATGTGTTTTATAGCAGAAAGTATTGGGTTTTTTTTTCAAAATTGTTGCTGTTTTTTTGTTTATAGCACAAAAAAATAAAAAACGCAGAGGTGATCAAATCCCACCAAAAGAAGACTCTATTGCCGCGTACACACGATCGGACTTCTCGTCGGAAAAAGACATAACGGCTTTTCCGACAGAATTCCGCTCAAGTTTGCCTTGTATACACAAGGTCATGCAAAAGTTCTCTGAACTTACGACCATCAAGAACGCGGTGACGTACAACACTACGACGAGCCGAGAAGTTCAATGCTTCCGAGCATGCGTCGAATTGTTTCCGTGCATGCGTAGGAATTTTGCGCGTCGGTATTGCCACAGAGGATCGCATTTTCGGTTAGGAACTTTTCCCGACCGAAAAATTGAGAACATGCTCCCAATCTTTTGCTGGCTGAAATTTGGCCAGCAAAAGTCCGATGGAGCATACACACGGTCGCATTTTCCGACGAAAAACTCTCATCGGTCTTTTGTGGGCCGAAACTCCGATCGTGTGTACGCGGCATTTGCGTGAGTAAAAGGAGATAAAAATGTAATTAACGTACAGCATTGCATGACCACGTAATTGTCAGTTAAAGTAACACAGTGCCAAAAGGCAAAAAATGGCCTGGTCATGAAGGGGGGTAAATCTTCCACTAGGCAAGTGGATAAATAAAGGGGATAGAACCCTGGTTCACACTGAGCTGCGGGATTGAAGCTGAACTCGCACGATTTCACTCCTGCATGTCAGTCCCGATTTCGCCGCTGATTTTCAGCACAGATATCAATGGAAATCGCAACCCGAAATCGCAAAAAGTAGTACAGAAACTACTTTTTGAAATCGGTGCGGTGCTGCAAATGCAGCGTTGCACCGATTAGGACGGTGCAATTGCCACTGATTTGACAATGTGAACCGGGGCAGAAGAATGGAATACGGAGCTTTGATTGGGAAATCGCTGCTCTAAGCTCCCGCCAGTGCTGGTGACAATTTAGTTTTGGATTTCTGATTTTTCCAGGTGTTGGTGACTTTGTTAGCTGTTCTCAGCCCCACCTTTCTGATTTGGACTCTTCAGTTTCCTTTTCTATCATATTAGTGGTGACACTCTGGGGAATCGATATGAAAGGAGTGAATGATGCGTCTACCCGGAAGCCGAAAAATAAAAGTTTGGGGATTGACAGGCCCTTTGATTTGGACTTCAGAGGCGATGGCTGCGTTCCTTTTTTATATTTTATTCATGCTGTAATGGTTTTATCACGTTACATCTTAACATGCTGGCCGTGTTGTTCACATCCCTCTATTACACATTTGTGCCGTTCACAAAGAAATCCCCACCAGTGTTCCTGTACATAACGTATTCCCATGTGTGCCAACAGTCCCAGCTAGAGGATGGAAACTAATCAGACGCAAATGATGGCCCGCTACCCAACGCCAGCCTGGGATTTTTTTATTTTGTTTTTTTAAACAAACTCGTCAACCATTTTTAACTTAACTCGTTCCTCCTCTGTGCACCTCTCTGAAACTAAATTCATGTTTCTACCAAGGGGTCAAATCACCTTTCTTTGGGGATAAGCCCTTTCCCTGGTGTTAAACCTTGACCGTTCATCAATCCTCCATCCCAGGGGTGGGCAACCCCCGGCACAGGCGCCGCAAGAGGCACACAAAGCCTCTTTTTCCGGCACTCGACTCCCTCCCCATCCGCAGAGCAGTGCAGGGAAGTGTCAGTGAGACATTAATGCATTCCAATCTCAGAATTCCCCAGGCCATACCTGCACTGAAGGGGAGGCACTGCGCCCCCACACATTGTAAGAGGATGGGAAACATTGTTTGGTTCTCTCTTCGCTGTAGCTGCGTCATCATCTTTTGTGATGGGGAAGAGATTGGGTGCAGTTCTGCTGGGGTGGGGGGGTAGGGGGCGGTCCCTGTATCCAGGAGGAGGAGGACTATCTTTGGCCACTGCTAAAACCAATCACAGTCCTGCTAGCCCCATCCACCATCTGGAGGAAGATGACTCACTTGGTTGCCACTACCAACCTCAGAAAGAAGGGATTTCACGGTGATTGAGAAAACCCCAAAAAACCCCAATCAGGTGACATTACTGTTGAGGTTCTGGGAACTTTGTTGAAATTATTCCTGAACCTTTGCGTCACTTACTACTGAACCCCTCTGCACTCTTAATCCAGAGCCAGTATCCAGCGCATTAAAAATCACACCCAACTTTTGCTGCGGAGTGGAACGCTGCACTTTTTCTCAGCTGCGGGGGCACAAACTATGATCCTGTACACAGGCCCACTGCTTTCAGAAAATACCCCTGACCTGAGCTCATCATTGGGCATCCATTCCAGATGCTTGTATGTGACATCACATACATCTCATACATCACACACATCACATATATCCCATACATCACATACATCCCATATATCCCATACATCGCATACATCGCATACATCCCATACATCACACACATCACATACATCCCATACATCACATACATCCCATACATCCCATACATCACACACATCACATACATCCCATACATCACATACATCCCATACATCCCATACATCCCATATATCCCATACATCACATACATCACATACATCCCATACATCACACACATCACATACATCCCATACATCACATACATCCCATACATCCCATACATCACACACATCACATACATCCCATACATCACATACATCCCATATATCCCATTCATCACATACATCACATACATCCCATACATCACACACATCATATACATCCCATACATCACATACATCCCATACATCCCATACATCCCATACATCACACACATCACATACATCCCATACATCACATACATCCCATACATCCCATACATCCCATACATCACATACATCCCATACATCACATACATCCCATACATCACACACATCACATACATCCCATACATCACATGCATCCCATACATCCCATACATCACATACATCCCATACTTCACATACATCCCATACACCCCATACATCAAATACATCCCATACATCCCATACATCCCATACATTACATACATCACATACATCACATACAAGCATGTGAGCTGGATGCGAGAGGTGGATCAGCGAGCATGAGTGTGCCAAGACAAGTAGATGTGTCTCATTTCTGCTTCCTTTCACCACTCTTCAAATCACGCATATCATAGATGAGAAGAGGGTACAGCAGTGGGACAGAAGAGAAGGAGGGTACAGCGGTGGGGCAGGTGTGCAGGGAGGTACAGTGGTGGAAGAGATGAGCAGGGGGGTTCAGCAGTGGGACAGAAGAGCAGGGGGGTACACTGATGGGACAGATGAGCAAGGGGGTAGAGCAGTGGGGCAGATGTGAAAGGAGGTGTATTGGTGGGACAGATGAGCAGGGGGGAACAGAGGTGAAACATATGTGCAGGAGGTACATTAGTGGGGCAGATGAGAAAGGGGGTTACAGTGGTGGGGCAGATGAGCAGATAAGTTCAGTGTTAGGACAGATGAGAAGGTGATTCAGTAGTGAGACAGAAGAGCATGGGGGTACGGCGGTGGAGCAGATGTGCAGGGAGGTACAGTGGTGGGGCAGATGAGAAAGGGGGAACATTGGTGGGGCAGATGAGCAGGATAGTACAGTGGTGGGGCAGATATGCAGGGGGGACAGAGATCCGAAGACTGGAGGTGCAGGAAAGTGCAGGATGTTAATTTCTCACTACTACTCAAGTAGTTTACAGCATTTACTTGATTGAAAGTGTGAAGTTGACATTTTTTTGTTATAGAATCGTCACACTCAATTTCTATGAAAACATTTTTCGGCACACTGTGCTCAAAAGGTTGCCTACCCCTGCTCTATCCATTTAAAATGTATCTAAACCCAAAAACAAAAATGTGATACATTGCAGCTTGCCAGTCCTTAGATGACATGCGTTCTATCTCATTTATATGTATTTTCTCTGTGTTGTATTGAACTGCATCAGGTTATTAATATTTTGTAGTATTCTGACATCTAGTGGAGGTTTTGAGTGACTACCGCTGGCTTACTTATGTGAATTGGTATCTCTCTCTGTCCTCCCCTCCTGCTTAGTGCTAGCGTGTTTTCCCGAAAATAAGACCGGGTCCTTTATTAATTTTGGCAAAAAAAGACACAGTAGGGCTTGTTTTCGGAGTAGGTCTTATCATGTAATGTGTATTTGCCAGTTCCTATGCCCCCTGTCTTCTCTCCCCCTCTCCCTCCCTGCCTGTCAGCTCAGGAGTCATTAGCATTCAGCATTATGAGTTAAAGTGCTTGTAAATCCTATAATCCACTCGATTACAGTATTATATAATGTACAACGTGAGTGTTTCGGTAATATAATTGTGCCAAATACCTTCATTACAGCGCTGATCTGCGCTTACGTGCCCCCCAGGAGCTCTCTTCCCCACTCCGAGTACTGCAGAGGGGGGGTGGGGGCAGCTGAGATCCCCCACTGACAGCCGGGAGAAAAGGGGGAGAGCAGCAGGAGGTCAGCTGAGCACCAAGCGGCGCTGTAACAAAGGTATTTGGCACAATAATATTACAGAAACACACACATTGTACATTGTATAATACTGTAATGGAGGACTTATTTTGGGGGTAGGGCTTATATTGCAGCCTTACTGGAAAATCACAGTAGGTCTTATTTTCAGAGTAGGACTTATTTTCAGGGAAACACGGTAGCCCTAATGCATTAGGGCTCACATCATGTATATTCATTATATATATGATTTTTATATCTTTTTCATGTCCTTTTGTGTATTGAGTATATGTATATTTTTGTATTTCAATTAAAGTGTACTTCAATTAAACTGTACACATGACCAGTTTTCCCGTCGGAATAAACTCTGAAGGTTTTTCCAACGAAGTTTTGACGGAATTCCACTCAAGCTGTCTTGCATACACAAGGTCACACGAAATTCCGACCATCCAGAACGAGGTAACATACAACACGTAGGACGGGACTAGAAAACGGAAGTTCAATAGCCAGTAGCCAATAGCTTCCTTCTCGTACTTGCTTTAGAGCATGCATCGTTTTTGGTAAGTCGGAACAGCATAGAGACAAGCGGTTTTCCCGATAGGAATTGGTTCCGTCGGAAAAATTTAGAACATGTTCTCTTTCTAGGGCCGTCAGAATTTTCGACGTAAAAAGTCCTATGGGGCATACACACGATTGGAATATACGATGAAAAACTCCCGTCGGACTTTTTCTGACGGACATTCCGCTCGTGTGTCCACGGCATAACACTGCGTGTGGATGATGCCAAGTCAGCAGATGACCATACTGTTCAGACCGACTGGGCCTAAGTAAATATTTCAATGCATAAAATGGCATTTGAAGCAGAACAAGGTTGCTGCATTAGTTTGTTTTTTACATACTAACAATGTTTTTAGCAAGTACAAAAAGACAGCAGTTGATCATGCCAGAAATGGTGTCTTTGCCATATCCTGTGAGTTAAAAAGACAGTATAAACAATCGAAGCTCCAGGTCCATTGTGACTCTATCTGGTTCCAACACTGGCGGCCACAAGAAGAGGGATCAGGGTTCAGAAACCTGCTGCTTATCCACTCATGCCACAAGATTTTAGGAATGTGGCCTCCAACGTTGGAATCAAGTAGGATCAGACCAATGGACACAAGAAGTATGGAATTGAATGGACACATATCCACTGTCTCCACAAGATTTTAGGAATGTGGCATCTAACATTGGAATCAAGTAGGATCAGACCAATGGACACAAGGAAGTATGGAATGGAATGGACACTCATCCACTTACTCCACAAGATTTTAGCAATGTGGAATGTGGCTTCCGGAGTTGGAATCAAGTAGTATCAGACCAATGGACACAAGGAAGTATGTAATGGAATGGACACTTATCCACAGACTGCAGAAGATTTTATGAATGTGGCCTCTAACATTGGAATCAAGTAGTATCAGACCAATGGACACAAGGAAGTATGGAATGGAATGGACACTTATCCACAGACTGCAGAAGATTTTAGGAATGTGGCCTCTAGCATTGGAATCAAGTTGGATCAGACCAATGGACACAAGAAGTATGGAATGGACACTTATCCACTGTCTCCACAAGATTTTAGGAATGTGGCCTCTAACATTGGAATCAAGTAGGATCAGACCAATGGACACAAGGAAGAATGGAATGGACACTCATCCACTTACTCCACAAGATTTTAGGAATGTGGCTTCCTGAGTTGGAATCAAGTAGTATCAGACCAATGGACACAAGAAGTATGTAATGAAATGGACACCTATCCACTGACTACAAAAGAGTTTAGGAACGTGGCCTCCAGAGTTGGAATCAAGTAGGATCAGACCAATGGACACAAGAAGTATGGAATGGAATGGAATGGACACTTATCCACTGTCTCCACAAGATTTTAGGACTGTGGCCTCCAGCGTTGGAATCAAGTATTGTTGGAGCATTGGACCTGGTGTTTGGACATTAGGGGTTATTGCACTCCTTGTTATTTTATTTCTATATTAAAGATTTCTACACCATGCCATATGCTCTGTTCTCCTCCATTATATTTCCCAGTGAAAAATCACTTCTTTCTATATTAATAAAGCTGCAAGGCTGAATTTGCTTTTATATTCACGGACTTAGCCCCATTCACTCCTGAGCGTTTTTGTCATGTGATTCCCAAAGCGTGACACTGAAAAAGAAGAATTCCATTATTTTCTAGTGACCCATTTACTCCTGAGCTTTTAGTCGTTTGTCAAGCAAAGTTCAAAAAAGTATTTGGGTTTTAGCCCCATTTACACCTCAGTGCCATGTGATTCCCAAAGCGTGACAGAAAAATAAATCCATTATTTTTTATAGAGACCTTTTCACACCTGAACTTTTTTGATGTTTATCGAGCAAAGTTAAAAAAAGTATTTTGGCTTTAGCTCCCATTCCCACCCGAGATGAGCATTTGTTTAAGGGAGTTTGAAAGTGGTGTTGCGTGTTTTTGCGTGCATAGGTGCGTGACTTTGAAGTGTTTTGCAACTGTTTTTCCTACATATACTATACAAGCTCAGGCATTTCTGTTTTGGGGAAAGAGAGGAGGATGGCAGAGAACAGTTGTTCTGGTGCAAAAATCGGAGAAAAAACATGCAAAAAACGACTGTGTCGTACATCTACTGGTGCTCCTATCAAAGTCTGTGGCCACATTCACACCAGTGCTGAGGCCTGTAATCTATTAATGGGCTGCGTATTTATCTGGCTAGACCTGCCATTGAAATCTATGGGGATGCAGCAGCTGCACGGACACAGCCGCTCGTCCCAATTTAACCGCTTCACCCCCGGAAGATTTTACCCCTTCCTGACCAGACCACTTTTCGCGATTCGGCACTGCGTCGCTTTAACTGACAATTGCGCGGTCCTGAGATGTTGCACCCAAACAAAATTGACATCTTTTTTTCCAACAAATAGAGCTTTCTTTTGGTGGTATTTGATAACCTCTGTGTTTTTTTATTTTTTGCGTTATAAACAAGAAAAGAGCGACAATTTAGAAAAAAAAAACGCAATATTTTTTACATTTTGCTATAATAAATATCCCCCAAAAATATATAAAAAAACAATATTTTTCCTCAGTTTAGGCCAATATGTATTCTTCTACATATTTTTGGTAAAAAAAATCGCAATAAGTCTATATTGATTGGTTTGCACAAAAGTTATAACGTCTACAAAATAAGGGATTTTATGTCATTTTTATTATGATTTTTTTTTTTATATTAGTAATGGCAGCGAGCTGCAATTTTTATCATGACTGCGACATTATGGCGGACACATCGGACACTTTTGACACTATTTTGGGACCACTGTCATTTATACGGCGATCAGAGCTATATAAATGCATTAATTACTGTGTAAATTACACTGTCAGGGAAGGGGTTAAACACAAGGGGGCGATGAAGGGGTTAAGTGTGTCCTAGGGAGTGATTCTAACTGGGGGGGGGGGGTTGGTGTTGGCTTCCACTCACATGACAGCGATCACTGCTCCAGATCACAGGGAGCAGTGATCTCTGTCATGTCACAAGGCAGAACGGGGAAATGCCTTGTTTACATAGGCATCTCCCCGTTCCGCGGCTCCGTGATACGATCGCCGGGGGACCGCTAGCACCAATTAAAGGGGACGTACAGGTACGCCCATTTGCCCACTGCTGCCATTGTGCCGACGTATATCGGCGTGCAGCGGTCGGCAAGTGGTGAACAGGTTTGCGGCAGACAGTGTGCGCTCCTGTTGAACTGAATGGAGCGGCTGTGTCTGTGCAGTCACTGCATCCCCATAGACTTGAATAGGCTACATACACACAGCACCTGGTGGCTCAAGCCACATAAGTACACGGTCCATTCATGGACTACATCATCTGTGTGAATGACGTCTAAGTGGTGAAAATGCATGACACAGCTCCACAAAAAAAACATACTTTCCCACTTCAAGCTTTAAGTGACTGCGCATAGAGAGAACAGCCACAATACAAAAGAATGAAATTCCTGATGTAGGGAAATGTGCAACTCGGTGTGAATGGGGGCTTAAGATGCACACATTGTTGCAAATGCCTTCAGTCTAGTAGTGCATATATCAGGTCCAGTTGGTTACTTTTGTTTCAGTGTCTGGTAGTTTTTTTTCACAGAAGAAGTGGCAGCCTTTCCTAAGGACTAGTGTTAAGCATGGGTTTGGGTCTGGGTTGGATCTGAACCCATGTTTTGCCAAATCTGAAAGGCAGCTTTTAGCGTCAGGCCAATGAGCTGCAGATAAGGGACTATCTTCCATGCAGCTTCACATACACAATGGGCCAAGGATGCTTGTGACAACCTTCTCCTAATCAGGCCACATGGCCATATTGGGTCAATATCATTGACCTTGTGGCCATACAAGGTCAATGATGTCACAAGCATCAATGCCCCTTTGGGCTCATTGACAGCTGCGTTCCAAGTTTGGCTGAACATTGTTGGATCGAACCCAAGCTGATCCCTATTAAGGATCATGTCACACCAGCAATTCTACTGCTGGCAACACCCCACCAAAAACAGTGCTAAAGAGAGTGCTCCCCTGCTTACATGGCATTCCTGGGGCACCATGGCAGAATTTCATTCACCAGTGAGAGAACAGCATTAGAGTGACTTCTCACTGGTTCAGCCAGTGATGAAGTGGCACTGTAGGAGCAAATGAGTGGTAACTTTTTTGCTGGTGAATTCTTATTAGGATTAAAACACAGGGGCTAAGTGGTTAGCACTTCTGCCTAGCAGCACTAGGGTCGTGGGTTCAAATCCCAACCACGGCAATACCTGCCTGGAGTTTGCATGTTCTCCCTGTTCCTGCGTGGGTTTCCTCCCACACTCCGAAGACATGCTGGTAGGTTAATTGTCTCCTGTCTAAATTGGCCCATAATATATATATGTGAGAATGTGAGTTAGGGACCTTAGATTGTAAGCTCCTTGAAGGCAGGGACTGATGTATATGTACAATATATATATATATATATATATATATATATATATATGTATATATATATATATATATATATATGGAAAACACTGCGTAATTTGATGGCGCTATATAAATACCTGTGATAAAAAAAAACAAAAAAACATACATGGCTACCAGCACAGTCCTGTCTAGTGGAGCAGGTGTCTCTCTGCTGCAGGTTTAATTTCACTCTGTTACTGGTCAGTGAATGGAGAAGCAGCACAATGATGTGCTCTGTCACTTCCTATCAGCATGCTTCCTGCAATGTAGCACACCTGGTTGGCTTTGTGCGCTGTTTCTCCATTCCGCTCTCTGATCTTGGCTGACCAGCAATTCTTAACCTTTTTCTTAGTCGTGGCGCGCTTTAAAACTATGCAAAATCTCAAGGCACCCCAGTCTAAAATGTAAAAAACATAACTGTTACTTATCAATGGGAAACCTAAATCTGGGATGATGCACACAACTGCCATGATGAAATTAACGTCACATCAAAAGCTCTCTTCTCATCAGAAGTTCTCCAATCACATCAGAGGTCCTCCATCACGTCAGAGGTCCTCCATCACGTCAGAGGTCCTCCATCACGTCAGCGGTCCTCCATCACGTCAGAGGTCCCCCCATCACGTCAGAGGTCCCCCCATCATGCCAGAGGTCCCCCATCATGTCAGAGGCCCCCCATCATGTCAGAGGTCCCCCCATCATGTCAGAGGTCCCCCCATCATGTCAGAGGTCCCCCCATCATGTCAGAGGTCCCTCTATCGTGTCATAGGTCCCCACATCACATCAGCTTCCCCCCTTCATATCAAAAGCCCTCATGGCATCAGAGCCCCAGATACATCAGAGCCGAGGCCACCTATATATGAGGGTCCCCAATCACATCAGAGGTCCCTCATGTCAGAGGTTCCCCCAAGACATGAGATTCCACCCTTCACATCAGAGGCCCCTATGATGTTAGAGCCTCTTATACACCAGAGGCCACCTATACACGAGGGCCTCCCGGATCCTGGACAAACTGGCTCCCATGCTCGTGGCATCCCTGGGCAACGCGAGCGGCACCCCAGGCTGAATTGGCACCCAGGTTGAGAAACAGTAGACTGAAAAAGACTGGTACCAAGTTATATTCAGGTGCTTACAATGCTTGAATTTAGAAAAAAACATTTCATTGTGTATCCTGTTGCCGACTGCCCCAAGTACATTTACTGCGGTGCAGCAGCTCCCCTGTGCAGAGTCAAGTACCTGTACGTGATTCTGCACTTCCGGGTCTGGGGTGCACTGGGGGCTGCCGGCGACCTTCTCCTGTCGTGATTGGACACAGCGGGGGCCAATCAGCGGGTCCATTAGTGCAGTGACAGTGCATATTTTTAGCACTGATCACTGTATTAG
The DNA here is from genome assembly GCF_042186555.1 of Aquarana catesbeiana. Lineage (NCBI taxonomy): Eukaryota > Metazoa > Chordata > Amphibia > Anura > Ranidae > Aquarana > Aquarana catesbeiana. The sequence goes on along the minus strand of NC_133333.1, from coordinate 223,475,062 downwards.
TGTCACTGGTCCCCAAAAAATTGGCAAAAGTGTCACTTAGTGTCTGATTCGTCAGCAATATCGCAGTCCCGCTATAAGCTGCCATTACTAGTAAAATAAATAAATAAATAAAATTTCCAGTATTTATCCCATAGTTTGTAGACGCTATAACTTTTTGTGCAAACCAATCAATATACGCTTATTGGTATTTTTTTTTTTTACCAAAAAGCAGAGCAGAAGTAGCAGAACACATATTGGCCTAAATTGATGAAGAGATTAGAATTTTTACATTTTGTATTAGGTATGTTTTTATAGCAGAAAGTAAAAAATATAGTTTTTTGTTTTTTTTTCAAAATTGTCTGTCTTTTTTTGTTTATAGCACAAAAACTAAAAACTGCAGAGGTGATCAAATACCTCCAAAAGAAAGCTCTATTTGTGGGGAAAAAAAGGACATCAATTTTATTTCTGTACAGCGTTGCAGGACCGAGTAATTGTCATTTAACCACTTCAGCCCCAGAAGATTTGGCTGCTGAATGACCAGGCGATTTTTTGCTATACGGCACTGTGTCACTTTAACTAACAATTGTGCGGTCGTGCGACGCTGCACCCAAACAAAATTGATGTCCTTTTTTTCCCACAAATAGAGCTTTCTTTTGGTGGTATTTTATCGCTTCTGTGATTTTTATTTTTTGCGCTATAAACAAAAAAACTTTTGTACTTTTTGCTATAATAAATATCCCATTTTTTTTTTAAAAAAGCAAATTTTTTCTTAGTTCATGTATTCTTCTACGTATTTTGGTAAAAAAAAATCACAATAATAAGGAAGGATTTGGACGTGAGTAGCGTGCGCGTCCGGGGGGAGGGGCCTGTCGCGGCACCTGTATGAGCCCATGGAGGAGAGTCCCGTGACCAGCCGAGATCCGAGTGAAGATTGAGCCGGAGGAGCCACAGCGAAGGAATGCAGGAAGGGGCGCCGGTGTGGCAGCGATAGCCGCTGGTAACTCCGCAGCGTAGCCCCTGATATAGAGGAAGGAGGATCGGAGGCTGTTGGACGGGATGGGCAGGTGGGCGGGCGGAGTACTAGGTGATCTCTCCGGAGCCGCCGCCTGCTGCTGCTGAACCCTCATCCCCCCTCCTGTCCCGTCTCCCATCATCTCCCCCCGTTTGCTAAACCGGTCGGTGGCCCCCTGCTTCGCCACTCACAAGCCCGACGGTATATAAGGTTCCAAGACGGCCAGTAAGCCGCCCACCTAACATTTAAAAGGAAGAAGAGCGCAGACTGGAAGAGGGAAGCCACATACAAACAAGGCTCAGGTAACAATGGTTGGAAAACCGTGTTAAGAAGAAAAGATAACACCTCTCAGGTAATAAATATCTGAACTGTATGGTTTACATTGGCGAGGTGCAGCTTTGAAAAACACATGGTATATATGCCCCAAATAAGAACTTGATTAAATATCTAATGGGCATCTTAACTGACTTTAAGAGTGGGTATGTGATCCTGATGGGTGACATCAACTTCTGTATGGACCCAAGTCAGGAGAGTGCGTCCCGTGTGCAGGAGACAAATAACGTACTACTCAAAAGGGTAAGACATAAATTACACATGTGTCAATTGGTAGACATATGGAGGACTCTCAACCCTAAAAAACAGGGTGGGTGAAACATGCCGACATAGAGATATCAACACTATCAGACCATTCCCCGGTAAAAATGAAAATGTTGGTTCTGGTTATTTTCAGACAGTCACACGCCTGGCGCCTAAATGAGCAGCTTATTCAAGATGAGGAGATACCAGAAGTGGTAAAAAATGAATTAGAACAATATTTTGAAAGTAATGATACAGGAGAGGTTGCGGGGTCCTACCTGTGGGAGGCACATAAGGCCTACATAAGGGGGATTCTGATAAAAATAGGATCGAGGGAAAAAAAAAGAGAAATCTGAGAAAATTAAAAAAATTAACGGAAGAGATTTTCAGATTAGAACAGGAGCACAAGAAACATCAGGTTAATCATACAGAAATATATCTTAAATTAGGAAAAGGGATGAACTGAAAGATCTCGTAGATCAGGAAACAACAAGAGTGTTCAATAGAATATCTAAAGAAAGGTATCAGTGGGGAAATAAGGCCAGCAGAAAATTAGCTCGGATGCTCCAAAAGAAAAAATCCCTAAATTTTATAGACAAAATTCGAACAAAAGGAGGGGAAATGGCTCATACCACAAAGAGAATAGCGGAAATATTTAAAAATTATTATCAGGACTTGTACGCGGTAGTACATGACAGGGGCCAGACAGGAGATAAAAAAAAAGAAATAAAAAACTTTCTAGAAAAAGTAGAACTACCCAAAATTCCAGAGAGTATAAGAATATTTTTGGAGTCGCCGATAACAGAGGAGGAAATTAGCAGGGCTCTTGCAGACTCAGCCAAAGGGAAGAGTCCTGGCCCAGATGGGTTTACAATGCTTTATTATAAAAAGTTTAAAGATATTCTCATCCCTAGGCTATGTCAATATATGAACGGCCTTGGAGTAGACTATGAAATGGGAGAAGCACCGTCTGCAATCATCACAGCCATTCCGAAGGAGGGGAAGGAGGGGAAGGATGTGACGATGTGCTCCAGCTATAGGCCTATTTCGCTGCTGAACGCGGATACAAAACTGTACGCCAAAGTTAAAGCAGGGCGAATTAAAGGAGTAATGACCTCCCTGGTCCACCCGGACCAGGTGGGTTTTATGCCTGGAAGGAAGGGAAGAGATAATGGGGTAAGAACGTTCCTTCTCCTCCAGAGGATAAAGGAAAGGGGGCCCCCGGGTCTGCTCCTGTCAATAGATGCCGAAAAGGCCTTTGACAGGGTAGACTGGGGGTTCATGATACAGACGCTGGAAGTGATGGGAATTGGTCCAAGAATGATTAAGTGGATCAAGTCCCTATACCATCATCCAACAGCAACCATTAGAATAAATGGCGTACTATCTTCCCCCATTGAGATGAAAAATGGGACAAGGCAGGGATGCTCTCTATCCCCGCTCCTATTTGTTCTCTCTCTGGAACCCTTACTGGCTATGGTTCAAAAGAACCCTGATATAAGTGGATTTAAGACCGGGGAAGGGGAGCACAAATTAGCAGCATATGTGGACGGTGTTTTGTTTTACGTTACCAATCCACGAATCTCCTTACCTAATTTACTAAATACTCTGAAACAATATGGCGAGATATCAAATTTCAAATTAAACCTTACAAAGTCAGAAATTCTCAATATTAACATAAGTAGGACAGAAGAATTAATATTAAGAACGGAGTTCAAATTTGCCTGGAAGAGAGATATGAAGTACCTGGGGATTAAACTTGCAAGTACTATGAACAGAATCTACAGAGTAAACTTTGTAGAATTACTGGACAAAATCAGAACCAAGTGTAAAAGAGTAGTTAGGAGGCCTCTATCATGGATTGGCCAGATAAATCTCATAAAGATGGTTTTAGTACCAAAAATTTCCTATATGTTCCAGATGTTGCCAATAGCTCTGCCCTTATATTATTTCAAAAAACTTAAAACAATAATTATGAACACAATATGGAAGTATAGAAAACCGAGAATCTCTTTCGCAGTCCTAAGACAGCCAAAGGATAGAGGGGGGTTAGCGGTACCAGACATATATAGTTACTATAAAGCTATTGTCCTGACGAGAGCAGTGGAATGGGCCAAAGAAAAGAACGATAAAAGATGGGTCAAGTTAGAAAAAACACTTAGTGGGGCACAATTAGGGAAGATAATATGGAACCCGCCACTCTATAGAATATTTGAGGCAAATACACCTGCACTTACACAAAATGTTTTAAAAATATGGGATAAAACGTATAAACAGTTGAACGGAAGCTACAATTCTCCACTAATTGGGTTAAAAGACAATGAGTTTTTCGCACCAGGGGTAAAGGGTATAGGGGGAAATTGGATAAAAAAAGACACAACACAGTTAAGAGATATATTAAAAAAAGGGAAAATTCTGTCACTCTCAGAGTTAAAACACAGTAATAATTTTTTGCGGATGGATGAGTGGCGGTATCTCCAGTTGTACCACTTCACACAGAGTCTTCCGCACCCTATCAGGTCCGGAGAGGAGTTAACCCCCTTGGAAAGGATGTGTTGTACGAACAATTCTAAAAAGATGATCTCTAAGCTTTACAACCTGATGTTGAAGATGAATGAGGTGGAGATGCCGCCATACATAAAGAAGTGGGAACACGAGTTGGGAACACAGAGGGATAACACTTGTATCGGAAAAATGTTGACCCTGACACATGGCTCAGCGGTGGATCTAAAACCGCACAGATGAACTATAAATGTCTAGCAAGAAGGTATGCTACCCCCGATAGAATTAGTAAATTTCAAAAGGACAGACCAGCAGAATGTTGGCGAGGTTGCGGCGACCGAGGGACAATGGCACACATCTGGTGGTTCTGTCCCAAAATCAGAAATTACTGGAGAAAGATCTTTGAGTATATAAAAGAAATCACTAAAAAAGAAATTAGGGAGGACTGGTGGGTGGTGCTGTTTCATGGAGTAGAGGGAGAAGTCAGGCAATATAGGGACACTCTGATTCCACACCTGTTAAACGCGGCTAAAAAACTTATCCCCAAGAATTGGCTAGAAAAGGAAAGTCCCCTAACATAGGAATGGATTAACGCAGTGGAGGAAACTGTCAGACTAGAAAATGTAAGAACAAATTTTTTAGATAACAACGAAGGGTTCAGAGCCAAACGGGCTTGTTTGAGGGCGTTTAAAAGATTGTGGAGCTACGCAGAAGAGTTGAGAGTTTCTTAGACCCAGGGATGTCGGCGAAATAATTTAAGTTTAGGGGCGAAACAGCAGGGGGGAGGGGGCAGGGGTTGAGGGGTGGGTTGGAGGGGATTTGGGTTGGGAATTGAATGAAAGGAGAGACTTGGAATTGTGGGGAGATTTATATTCTTATTACAGCATATGTTAAGCTACTATGATGAGACAAAAATAGGGAAAGCAATGAGCTGAAATATGATCATAAACTCCCCTATAAGAGTCTGCTGAAGTGGCAAAAAAAATTAAAAAAATCGCAATAAGCATATATTGATTGGTTTGCGCAAAAGTTGGCAGGGGTCTTCCTGGAGCATGGCAATGTGGGCCAAGGATGGCTATCTAGAAAATTGATTTTCTTGTCACTTGTTTCCCAAATCTGGAAATTTGATTTTCTCGTCACTTATTTCCCAAGACATCTGCTGAGTGTGGGCGAGTGCTACCTTTGGCTCGATTAAGTGTGTCCCCCGGGGGCTGTGACCTCTACCGGAAGCCGATCCTTTGCATACAGTTTTACCACTTGTTGGTTCACGCTCGATTTGGCCCATTGGGGGCCGCTACTACAGGTGAGAGGCTGGGGGAAACAGTTGCCGCACTCCGGAATATGATTGGATGAACACATTTAGCATCAGACACTTGTTGTCACAGTGACTGTTCACTGCACTTGCACTTTTTTATTACCCTCAGAAGATTGCTTCGCGCTGGTATTGGGAGTCGCATTGCATGCTTTCTTGGACTGCACTTTATATTTTATTTTTTATTTATTATCATTATCCTGTCTGGACATGTATTACCTATTATTATGTGTTACTAGTTCATCCTTTTTTTGCATATTTTCACTTTTGTGCACATTGCACTTTCGTGAATGGGCTTATTCCATTGCTTATTGCACTGTATCACTGTCAGTGGCTTTATACTCATTTTTATTTTATTGATCATTGCTCATGTCATTTATTGACCATCTATTATTTTATCACATTATTGCACTATATATATATATATATATATATATATATATATATATATATATATATATATATTTTTTTTGTTTATTGCTCTTTTATCAGTTGTTGCACTTAGGCTGAAGCAGCGCCACATATTTTAATATTTTTTGCGCAAAAGTTAATTGAAAATAGGGGATAGATTTATAGCATTTTTTATTTATTTATTTTTTTACTAGTAATGGCCGCGATCTGCGATTTTTATCGGGACTACGACATTATGGCGGACACATCAGACACTTTTGACACATTTTTGGGACCATTGGCATTTATACAGCGATCAGTGCTATAAAAATGCACTGATTACTGTAAAAATGTCACTGGCAGGGAAGGGGTTAACACTAGGGGGCGATCAAGGGGTTAACTGTGTTCCCTGACTGTGTGTTCTAACTGTAGGGGGAGGGGACTGACTATAGGAGATGACAGATCGTGGTTCCTAGCTATTAGGAACACACGATCTGTCACTCCTCACAGAACAGAACAGGGATCTGTGCGTTTACACACACACGTCCCTGTTCTGCCTCTCGTGCTCACGATCGCTCATGGCCAGCGGTCATCGTGACCGTCAGCCACGAGCATCAGCACCCCCGCAGTGCAGTGGCTGGTCGGCAAGCGGTTAAAATAATGCAAAGCCGTATCGCAAACAAATGGCCTGGGCATGAAGGGGGTAAACCTTCCAGAGCTGAAGTGGGTATTACAGAATACAGATGTTGCACCCTGATTTAGTTGCCAGGCGATAGTTGCCTTGGCCAATTTTTAGGGGGAAATCAATTGATCTCCTAATTCTGGAATTGCTGCACTTCTTTCTTCTGTCTCTAGGTGGCATGGTAGCTGGTGACATTGGATAAGACAAGGGCAAAGCAAGGACAGATTATGAATAAATGGGGTGTCTCAGCCAATTGGTCAGGGTTTCTTTAAGTACCTTGGCCTGCTGGGAGAGCCTATTTATTTGGATGGAGTCAGGTGATCGGGGTTCTGTGCTACCTGGACAGCTGTCTGGGTGGACGTGTGTTGTACTGCCCTGGGCTGCTAGGCCGGAAGCCCGAGGCCTATCCCGGGGGCATCTGGCTGCTAGGCTGTCTGAGGCCTATCCAGAAGCAGGAGAGCAGCGTAGGGTTGGGATTGCTGGCCTGCAGACCAACCAGAAGTAACTGTTCAGCCGGACGGGGACCCAGCTGTGGTCCAAGGTAGAAGAGGAAGCTGTCGCCACTAAGTGACCATCCACCTTGTTACCGGAGACCACTGTGAATAATCTGAAGTCAGTACCTGAGCAATCTTCTCATCAGCCGGGGATGGTGAAGAAGTGGGAAAGCTTCAGTGAGTGCCAAGCCAGGGACCTAGCGGTCAGCAGGGGTGACGCTTGAGGAGTATCTGTGAGTGCCAAGCCAGGGACCCAGCAGGGAAGTGGGGGTGACGCTTGAGGAAGATACTGAGTGCTAACAGTGAAAGAGCTCAGTGGCTTTTGGATCTGAAGTCTAGTGAAAGACTGGGAGTTCATTTAGTGAAGACCCACAGTGAGTGATTGTGGAGTAAACAGAGAACGGTTTGTGCTGTCAATAGTTGAGTATACTACTGTTAGTAACTACTACAAGATTTGTTGCCATAGGAGACAGCAGTCCTACCTATAAAGAAGTGGTGTCCGGCTGGAGGATGGCACCTGTATAGCTGTCTTTCTATAGAAGTCTCTGAGTCTGCTAACTATCATTGCATCTGCTTAAGGGTGTCCTGGCCCTAACCCCAGGGCTGTCTTAATGCATGGGCATTCCTGGGCACTGCCCAGGGGCCCCAGGTACATGGGGGCCCCATGATAATCTTGCATTATATCATAATTGCCAACTGTCCTGGATTTGACAAGACAGTCACGCTTTTTACTAACCTGTCCCGGGATGGCTGTGTCCCGGGAAATGTCCCAGAACCTGAACTGTGTCCTTCTGCCTCCCCATACTGTGTTCTTTGTGTTGATTAGTCTTTGATTTATGGCATTTTTTTTTATTGTTTAAAATCGATTTTATTAAAAGTACTAATAAATATATGCTTAATTCTATTAACTATTTATACTTCGTGTTGGTGTGTATGTTGGGACAAGCTGGTAGGGGGCCCCAGTGCATTACTTTGCCCTGGGGCCCATGATGCTATAAAGACGGCCCTGCCTAACCCGCACTCCCCCAGTTCTGTTCAAGAGACAATAAATCTCTTTTTGCATTCTAAAAGTGTCTGGCGCCCACCATTTCATCTTGCATTACACCCACCATGCCTTGCAACCCACTCTACACAGAAGGATGTCAGCTGTCCCTAACTCTGGAGGTCACCATTAGGCCTCAGGGGCCCCGAGACTTTGCTACACAGAGCTGCATTCATTTGTGGCTTCTATATTTACCTGGAGTTCAGCTTTAACCAGTAATTTTTTTGCGGATGAATTCTTCATGGTCCGCAGAACTGGGGGTATGTCCTTTGCCTATACATTTTACATTAAAAATTCCCTGTTTCTCATCCTAGAATGTTTGTAAGTATGAACGTGTAGGAAGGAAAGTTTTCTCCTCCCGCAGAAGGTAATGTCCTTTTTTATTTTGCAGATCTTGAAATTTGGTGCAGTAAGATGTGTGCACATGTCTATGTATTCAGTGCTGGCAGTTTGGAAATACAAACAAAAAGTGTGTACTTTGATCCAAGTGACCCTCTCTGGTAAGGTTCCTTGTGGTGTACGCTGTCATGTATCTACACATACTGACTATAACTATTGTGTGTATATATAAGATCCTTATATACCGTACAATATCAGCTTCTTATAGGGAGGGTCCTCAAGTATCCATTTACACAGGCCCTAATGCCAAGCATTTGGTAAGTGTTAAGGAAGCACTTAAAATACTTCCCAAATGCTTTACCCCAATTCAACTTTTAGCCCCCGTTCACATTGAGTGCGGCTGTGAAGTTGTGCGATTTCACCAAAAATTGCACGATGTCAAAGCCGTATCTCAGTGCGACTTCGGGTGCGACTTTGAAGACATCCGTGCCGCTGCTTCATGCACAGATGTCTATTGAAGTTGCACCCAAAATCGCCAAAAGTAGTGCATGTACTTCTCTTTCAAATCGATGCGGCACCACAAAGTCAGCAGCACATCAATTTGAACACTACCATTGCCGGCAATAGGATGCAACTTGTCATATGATTTGACCTGTTAAATCGCATGACAAATTGCTCCTTTGTGAACGGGGGCTTAGTGTAAATGATCGAAATACATTCCAGGTGAATCCAAACAAAAGGTGTTCAAAGTAGGGATGTGCACTATGGAAACATTTCGTTTTGTTTCAGATTCGTTCATTAAGTTAATCATTTTGTTTCATCATATTGATTATGTTAGAATGATTTGTATTCAGAATTAGTTTCATATATTCAAATTTGTTTTATATATTTGGATTTGTTTAGTATATTCAGGGCCAGCACAAAGGGTGGGCAGGAGGGGAGGTTGCTCTGGGCACTGAGGCATCATGTGAGGTTGTGGAGGGACCGCAAGGAGATGGAGGGAGGGAATTTGTGTTGGGAGGGGGAATGGAGGGGGTATCAGGGGGTAAGAATTGTTCTAGGAGGGGACATTTGGGTGAGTGTGCTAGGAAAGGCGATTTGGGGGGGGGGGGATTTGTTTTAGGAGGAAGAAGAGGATTTGTAATATGGTAGAGGGGATTTGTGCTGGGAGGGGACATTCTTATGGGGAGGGGGGGAAATTAGTGCTAGTAGGGATGATCGGAGGGTATTTGTGCTAGGAGGGGAAATTTGGGAGGGGGGGGGGGATTGGTGCTGGGAGAGGGATTTGGAGTGGGGAAGATGTGTACTCGGAGGGGAAATTTGAGGGGTAAAGAATTTATGCTAGGAGGGGATTTTTTTTGGAGGGGGGGGGGATTTGTGCTGGGGAGATTTGAGTAGAGAGAGGATTTGAGTTGGGAGGGGTGTTTGGGGGGGGGTGCATAGGTTTTTGCTTGGAGGAGCAAATTCAGCAGGGCTGTGGATTTGATTTGTCTTGGGAGGAGGGGGAATTTATTCTTAAGGGGTAAGCATGCAGATTAGTGTTCAATTTTTTTGAGGGGGGGGGGGGGATTTTTGCTAACACATAATGCTCATACAACTTGGGGGAGGGGGGCAGTTTGACATAGTTACATAGTAGGTGAGGTCGTAAAAGACACAAGTCCATCAAGTCCAAACTATGTGTGTGATTATATGTCAGTATTTCATTGTATATCCCTGTATGTTGCGGTCTTTCAGGTGCTTATCTAATAGTTTCTTGAAACTATCGATGCTCCCCGCTGAGACCACCGCCTGTGGAAGGGAATTCCACATCCTTGCCGCTCTTACAGTAAAGAACCCTCTATGTAGTTTAAGGTTAAACCTCTTTTCTTCTAATTTTAATGAGTGGCCACGTGTCTTGTTAAACTCCCTTCCGCGAAAAAGTTTTATCCCTATTGTGGGGTCACCAGTATGGAATTTGTAAATTGAAATCATATCCCCTCTCAAGCGTCTCTTCTCTAGAGAGAATAAGTTCAGTGCTCGCAACCTTTCCTCATAACTAAGATCCTCCAGACCCTTTATTAGCTTTGTTGCCCTTCTTTGTACTCGCTCCATTTCCAGTACATCCTTCCTGAGGACTGGTGCCCAGAACTGAACAGCATACTCTAGGTGCAGCCAGACCAGAGTCTTGTAGAGCGGGAGAATTATTGTTTTATCTCTGGAGTTGATCCCCCTTTTAATGCATGCCAATATTCTGTTTGCTTTGTTAGCAGCAGCTTGGCATTGCATGCCATTGCTGAGCCTTTCATCTACTAGGACCCCCAGGTCCTATTCCATCCTAGATTCCCCCAGAGGTTCTCCCCCCAGTGTATAGATTGCATTCATATTTTTGCCACCCAAATGCATTATTTTACATTTTTCTACATTAAACCTCATTTGCCATGTAGTTGCCCATCCCATTAATTTGTTCAGATCTTTTTGCAAGGTTTCCACATCCTGCGGAGAAGTTATTGCCCTGCTTAGCTTAGTATCGTCTGCAAATACAGAGATTGAACTGTTTATCCCATCCTCCAGGTCGTTTATGAACAAAATAAATAGGATTGGTCCCAGCACAGAACCCTGGGGAACCCCACTACCCACCCTGACCATTCTGAGTACTCCCCATTTATCACCACCCTCTGAACTCGCCCTTGTAGCCAGTTTTCAATCCATGTACTCACCCTATGGTCCATGCCAACGGACCTTATTTTGTACAGTAAACGTTTATGGGGAACTGTGTCAAATGCTTTTGCAAAATCCAGATACACCACGTCTACGGGCCTTCCTTTATCTAGATGGCAGTTCACCTCCTCGTAGAAGGTTAATAGATTGGTTTGGCAAGAACGATTCTTCATGAATCCATGCTGATTACTGCTAATGTTCGCCCTGGGCTCTAGATGGCTTTGTCCCAGGACTGAGTATATTCATTAATTTTTAATTTATTCAGATTTCGGAAGGCAGCTATATTCGTTCTATTCTATTCTGTTCTAATCTATTCTATTATTTTATTTTCTTATCATCATCTTATTTCACTTTTCCTTACTGTATTTATTGCAATATGTTTCCATTTCAAATTTCAACATTCGAATTTGAAACTGAATTTGAATTTGGAATGGAAACATATTGCAATAAATACAGTAAGGTATAAAAGTGAAAAAAGATGATGAAAAGAATAGAAAAGAAAAGATTTGAATTCAAATTCATTCTCAAATTTTTTGAATTCATTATTTCGTTACGTTATTTTGTTTCATTATAATTTATTACGTATTTGTCAAAATGTATTACTATTGTGGTTCGGAAATTCAGATACATCCGAATAATGAAGATTTGGTCTGAATTTTGATTTGTAATAAAACTAATTACATGTGTCTAGTGCAAAGAGACTGATGGAAGCTGCAGCTCTGAAAGGGAGTGACGGTAGGAGGCATGGAGGGCCAGAGAGGGGACGATAATTTCTCTTTTATTGTTGGGATCTTCCATTTAAATTTTTTGGGCTACTGACAGGGTTAATCCAAGAAATAGGTGCCAAACAAATGGCAAATTTGGTAAACTTTAGGCTGGGTCCACACTGAGGAACGGAGCAGCTCACAGCAGAACCTTGGTGTGTCTCCATTCACTGTTTCAGGTCCGATTTCAGCCCAAATTTTTGGCTGAAATCGGACCTGAAATGGTCCAAAAGACGCACAGGACTCCTGGGCAATTCGCACCGGAGCCGCTCCGGAGATGTGCGAACCGGCTCCATAGAGAGCCTGTCACAATCTCTTGACATGCAAATTAGATGCGGAGAAATCCACATGCAATTCGCACTGGTGTGAACCCAGCCTTAATGCCAAAAACCCCAGTGAAGTGGTCCTAAAGGTAGGACAGACCATGTTGTCCATAGAAACCATTCCAATTTTCCTTTCAGGTTCCTTGTGTAGTATGGAGGATTGTAGATGGTTGTTTTTGGAAAAAATGTATTGACCTTCCACAATTGTTTAGATCAGGCTTTCTCAACCTTTTAACCCTAGGAGGAACCCCAAAAATTATTTTCAGGTCTCGAGGAACCCTTACTAAAACCAATTCATCAGGGGTCAATAGGAACAATGCCCCTTATACTGGTGGCCAATAGGAAGAATGTCCCCCTTAAAGTGGTGCTCAGAATGCCACCCTTAAAGACAGCTAAAAAGATATTTGGTGTCTTGCTGCTGGCTTTGCTAAGTGATGCTGAACCTTGAACTCTGTAGGCACCATCAAAAAGGTGGTTCATCAGCCACAGCTCAAGGAACCCCTAGCAACCTCTGGAGGAACCCCTGTTGACAATGGCTCATGGCTCTTCATTCATAACTGTTTCTGTCTTTTATGACTTTGCCATAAAAGAAAGACAAACTGGATGCCAAAGCCTATAAGATGCAATTAAGATATTATTAAATATGTTTTTAATAGAACTAAAATAAGAACCTGAGTTTCTCCTCCTGCAATCCCCTATTTGTAAGTGGGAGGGTCAGCACTTCCTAGGGCTCTGTTGCCTTCAGAGAAGGAATCTGCTTACAAAAGGGAAAGCAAAAAGATGATTTCATCAACGTGCTTCTGCTGATTTATTGCCAATCACAAGTTGGGGTAGGTCCTGGGCAGGCTGTGTTGCTTTCATGCACTTAAGTCTGTAAGGAGGTCAAGGATCTGGCTGTGCAGTCTGACAGATGTGGCAAGATCACAAAACTAGATGTACAAAGTCCAAAGATAGAGCCGTACCAATGAACTGAGAGTCCAAAAACGTAACATTGGTGTTCATTCTGCAGGACCGCACACAACAATCAAGGCGTATTGGGGGCCCAGAAGTATCCCCCTTTTTTCAGGCCTGCCACTGCTGGGTACTTGGTCACTGTGTTTCATTTTTCAAACACATTTATTGCACTGATTCTTCCATTCTGTATCCTCCCAAGTTTATGTAATATCAGAGTCCTGAAGAAGGGGTATACTGCTGGCCACTGGATGCTGCAAGTTTTAGCTGTGCAATCTGTTGACCAGTTGCTTGATTACACTTTAATAGAGTGTAATCAAGCAACTTAGCAGATTGCACAGCTAAAGTCTGTAGCAACCAGTGGCCAGCAGGGATTCCAGGAATGTGTTCTTTCATATAATACTCATTCAGTCAGTAAATGAGGGTGCTCTCACGATAGCTGCTGCAGCTTCAAAAGGTTATATTATGGAGATACAGATTTACAGAGGATTGAAAGTAACCTGTTACAATACAGGTTAAGACTTACTACAAATGAGGAAAAAATAGAGTATAATCAAGCAACTGATCATCAGATTGCACAGCTCAACTCTGCAACACCCAGTGACGCATGTCTAAAGGGATGCTGGGGATGTGTTCTTTCATGTAATGCTCAGGAATAGCAGTACGGTGACTGACACCAGCCCTACAGATCACTCCTACACTCCTATACATGACAAATAACAAAAATGATTGATGGCAGAGAAAACTAATAGCTGTGAGAGGAGGTAAGACTGGAGTTCAACTTTAATAAATATCAATAAGGGGTATATATTTTAATGTGTTTATTTGGTTATGCACTAAACTAATTTGCTGGAATATTCAGGAATATTATTCTGTATCACTTGAATTTGCCACATTATGTCAAGTTTGGAATACTAGCTCTCCTGATCCAGTTCCGGTTGGGGTTGACTATGGCCATGCCAAAGAAATCATTTATTTGTGTCGGTGCTGTACCGGGAGGGTGAATATTATCCTGGTGGTGAAATAATGGTATTAGTTGTATTCATAAGTAGAATGAAAGGAGCATTTACCATTCTTGTGACATGTGGTCTTCTTGACTATGGCCAATCAAGCAATCATAGCTGATCCCATCAAAGCCATCACACCAAGAGTAGCTGGCCTTTCACACAATTGTACTTCTCTACCATTCTTCTCAAGACAGTCTTCATTCAGACCGACCTAAACACAACCAGGACTGGGGACTGAACACAGATCCTTGCCACCTAATTCACCAATTCACCTGTGAACAGGGTCCGATTTCTCCAACAATTGCGGAAAGTGGAAAAATATGTCTGGAAACCATAAGGTTAGCTTATTAGTATTACTATCTTAAAGTATTAATGCTGATGTAAATTATCTGGTTCTCGGGCAGGCAGGTTCTACACCCTAGAGCAGGGGTCACCTAACTTTCTAAACAAAGGGACAATTCACTGTCCTTCAGACTTTAGGGTATTCTGACTGTGTCCAGTGGGAGTAAACTATGCCCATCTTTGACATTAGGGGTAGAATAGTGCCGAATCATTGGTGTCAGTGGAAGAAATAGTTCCCAATTGTTGGCAACAGTGGAAGGAATAATGACTCAAAGGCCAGATAATTGCAAGAAAAGGGCCACAGTTTGGAGACCACTGCACTAGAAGATCTCCCCGGTCTCCTTGGCATGTAGTGTAATGTAACAACATTGGAAATTGAGGTGCCACACCACTGCTAAGAGGTCCAGATACAACTGTATTCCAATAAAAGTCAGGTGGACAATCCAAAAAATAGCCAACACATTTCAAGGGTCAAAGAACGCCCCCTTCATCAGGGTCAGATACAACCTTTGTTTTTCTTGCCTTGATGAAGGGGACATTTTTGGACCTCCGAAATGCGTTGAGTACTTTTTTGATTGTCCCCATGGCTTTCATTGGAATACAGTTGTGTTTGAACCTCTTAGCAGTGGTGCGGTGCTTCAGTTTCCATTTTTGTTGGATTTTCTCAGAAGCAGTTTGGTGTAAGAAGCTGTTTAAATCATAGTGGACCTAATGGGGCCTTTACTAGTCTGCATTACAGAATGCTGACCTATCACGTTATATGGTAACACGGAAGTGTACACAAGACCCCTTATGGTTGATCCCGTCCCCGTCTATGATGTGGCCTTCTTTAAAAAATCTGCATGTACGAAGATGTGGCAAAGAATCCAGCAGCACATCTGCGGAGGTTTCACGTGCATGCGCAGACATGCTGAGATCCGAGGCCTGCATTTACTTTTTGCATGGAAAACCCTGTGCGTGCGCAGACCTCTACCGGGTCCCAAAGCCCCACCGCAAACCTACATAGGAAACCCATGGCGTGCATGTACCATAATATGCTGGTCATTCTCGCCTAGACAAGAATACAAAAAGTGCTGTAGTGCAGCAAAAAAAGTCGGAAGCGCTAAATTTTTTGGGGGGGAAGCGAAGAGAATGCAGCCAGATGCAAATAAGTTGCTGTTCCACTTCAGCTCTAAGACCGAGAACTGACTGATCATATGAGCACTGATCGCTCAGTTCTCAGGCTTCTCAAAGTCACCAATCTCTGCTCTGCCCCACCAGCGCTCATTGGAGCGCTGGGCTCAAGAGGGGACGGGTGCAGCTGGCTTTGGCTCTCACCTGCACACTAAGAGCAGGAGCTAGCTGTCAATCAAGCAGCTGGGTGGATCCCAACAATATTGTCAGGATCCTTCCAGAGCCTGAAGCCGCTCTGCCAGCGGGCGAAAACAGGAGAGCAAAAGTAAGTACACCCCTGTGACCCACAAGGGCCATACTTCTCTTTTAATGATTCCCATTCTCTGTCACTGTTGAGGAAAATTCTCCTTTTTCCTAAAAAGTTGAGCAGGAGAGGAAGTGATGGAAAATCTGCTCTACAGGGACATGAAAATAAAAGACACTGCCAACGCTTCTAACTCTTACCCACACTATCCAGTACTTAGAAAGTTTTGGCTGGGGTTAGGCTGTTGGCTTGTGAAGTCAGATCTGTGCTGGGCATATGCCTTGTCATTAATGCCACTCTTGCTGCCAGCTTGCTGCCAAATAACATTACTGAGAAAGCTTTATATTTCAACCTATAAAGAATTAAAATCCAGGATTAACCCAACTGTCCAGATTGCTCTTACACAATAAATCTAAGCCCTGATAAAGGGGGATTTGTGGATGACCCCCCGAAACACATCTGTTGTGTCACCGCTTAATAGACCCTTTTATTGTGGCAAGTAAAAATTCATATGTGGACGATCCCTACGGCTTGGAGCTCTTATCTCCTCTCTCCATACAAGCTGTGACATGCTCTGTCAGTTGCACATTGGTTGACTATCCAGTTAACATTCCTCTTGATGTCTGAACTATCCATTTCATACATTCTTCTCACTTGGGCAATTTTCTGGCACGATGTGCCAGCCTTCGGCATGCCAACAATTTGGCTGGTGCCCATACTTTATTTATTTCTATTTATATGGGATTCTTCTCCGTCTTCTGAGCATTCCAACTCAACACACAAATCTGTCGATAAGACAACGTCCAAAATTTCAGTGTCTGAAACATTTTTGCAGTAAACAGAAATAGGCTAAGGCTGGTTACCACATCCATGTTGTGATAACACATTTATTACCCCGCCACGTGGTAACGCACATAAAATGCACTGCTCACTCAGCTCTAGTGTCATTCATATTGAATAGCACTCAATATACTGAGTCAGGGGACTCCAAACTATTACCCACAGCCATTACCTTCAGCCTGCTACAAGAATCTACCCAGCCTGCAGCTGATGTGCACAGTCTCTGCAACCCCACCAACATATGGGGAGACTGATGTAAGGAGGGACTCTGATGGGGACACTGATGTAAGGAGGGACTTTGATGGGGACACTGATGTAAGGAGGGACTTTGATGGGGACACTGATGTAAGGAGGGACTTTGATGGGGACACTGATGTAAGGAGGGACTCTGATGGGGACACTGATGTAAGGAGGGACTCTGATGGGGAAAAATATGTGCAAAACACTGCGCTAACTACGAAAAAAGGGAGAAGGAGCAGCTACATACAGTGTGACAAAAACAGTAAAATGAAAAGTGGAAAAATGTAGCGCATAGTAGACAAACATATGAAGTATTAAATTAATAATAACAAAAATAAAATAAGGTCCATATGGGTAAGTCCTTAGACTTGGTGCCAGGTAATCACTGTGTGACAAATCATAAAGTCTAGAACCCAATGGTGAAGTGATAAAGTGTCCAACTGTGCCAGAACACAGAAGCAACCACTCAGGGGTGATGGATATCCAAAAAGACTGACAAGGATGATGTTAATCCATGGGTGAGACCAGCATCAAATGTAAACAGCATCAATGGGTAAGTAATAGATGAATACTCAGCATGAAGAAGGTGTAATAGCCCGACGCAGGCAGCATGAAGAAGCCCCAGTAGACCATTAGGTCGAAACGCGTCGGACTATTACACCTTATTCATGCTGCTCTCGTTTTTAATGTGATCACGCTTTTACATGTTTGGTTTTTTAGAAATAAAAATACCTTTTTTACCTGCACTATGCGGAGGCTTCATTTTTTTTCTCCTTGATGGGAGCGATTATCCAGCTTTGGCCATGTGTGGTACAGCTTGCTTCCAAAATTCCAATTTGGAGTTCCAACTTTGAAGATCTACCCTGATGATCCCTGGAGGTTCGGTGGAGCCCATCTTGGAAGTTTCAACTGCCTGGATATTCCCTTATCTGCCCGGCTGGGCACATTGTCTTTTCGACTCCATGTCACTGACAGGGGTGTCTATCCGATTTGGTAAGAGTATTCATCTATTACTTACCCATTGATGCTGTTTACATTTGATGCTGGTCTCACCCACGGATTAACATCATCCTTGTCAGTCTTTTTGGATATCCATCACCCCTGAGTGGTTGCTTCCATTGGGTTCTAGACTTTATGATTTGTCACACAGTGATCACCTGGCACCAAGTCTAAGGACTTACCCATATGGACCTTATTTTATTTTTGTTATTATTAATTTAATACTCTGATGGGGACACTGATGTAAGGAAGGACTCTGATGGGGACACTGATGTAAGGAGGGACTATTATGGGGACACTGGTGTAAACAGGGACTCTGATAGGGACACTGATGTAAGGAGGGACTATGATGGGGACACTGATGTAATAAGGGGGGCTCTGGTGAGGACTCTGATATAACTCCTTCCCGCCGACCGTACGCACATATGCAGCCTCGGCTTTTAGGGGTTATACCGGGGTGGTGACTGGAGCTGCAGGCATCATCCTGGTACCGTTTTTTAGAGTGGGCAGTCGGCCCTTCAGGGATAACAACCGATGTGACTAAAAGATGGTCGGCTGTTATCCCGAAGGAGCAAGAGAGGATTCCCCCCCTCCCGCCACATTCCGTCACTCTTCCTGGACCTCCCATCCCACCGGGAGACCCGAGACACGAGCCTGCACTTCTGCCAGTGTTTTGTCAGATTCGGCGACCCGTCAGAATGTGTAAAGGAAGAGACGTTCCGTCACCTCCATCCTGCTACACCCTGCACTCCTCCATAGTAAGGATACACTGAGAAGGGGGAAAGTGGACATCTTGTTACACCCACCATAGTTTTGCATTTTACACTTATTTTTAACAGTAAAGTGAGTTTATATAGTGAAATACAGTACTTAGAACTCAGTCTGAATGGTCAGATGTTGAATTTTAAAAGCAGCGGCAAGCCTGCTGATCTCACAGGTTTGTTAATATGACAGAAGTTTGTTGCTTTTAAAATTAAACGTCTAAACATACAGAGTTCTAAGTACTGTATTTCACTATATAAACTCACTTTACTGTTAAAAATAAGTGTAAAATGCAAAACTCTGGTGGGTGCAACAAGATGTCCGCTTTCCCCCTTCTCAGTGTATCCTTACTGTAGAGGAGTGCAGGGTGTAGCAAGATGGCGGCAACGAAGCTTCACTTCCATTACACATTCTGACAGGTAGCCTAATCTGATGAAACACCGGCTAGAGGAGGACTGGAACGAAGCCAGAAACAGCTTCTTTCCAGTCTTCTTTCTGTAAACACGGAAGCGAAGTCACAACGTCACTTCCATTTTTGGCAATCTGAATACTTTGAAGTGCAAAGGAGGGATTTGGGGTCTTTTAGAGCCCCGATCCCTCCATAAAGAATACCTGTTACCTGATACCAAGTATTACTGTCACAAGGGAAGTTTACATTCCTAGTGACAGCAATAAAAGTGATCAATTTTATTTTCAAATTGACAATGTAAAAAATAAAAATAAAAAAATAAAAATAAAATCGCCCCCATCCCCGCGAGCTCGCACAGCAAAGAAAACGCACATGTAAGTCGCGCCCGCATATCTAAACGGTGTTCAAATGTGAGGTATCGCTGCGATCGTCAGAGTGAGAGCAATAATTCTAGCACTAGACCTCCTCTGTAACTCTAACCTGGTAACCGTAATTTTTTTAAAAAGCGCCGCCTATGGAGATTTTTAGGTACCGTAGTTTGTCACCATTCCACGAGTGTGTGCAATTTCAGAGCATGACGTGTTGGGTTTATATTTACTCGGCGTAACATCATCTTTCACATTATACAAAAAAATTGGGCTCACTTTACTGTTTCGTTCTTTTTAAATTCATGAAAGTGTCTTTTTTCCTAAAAAATTTGCGTTTGAAAGACCACTGCGCAAATACAGTGTGACATAAAATATTGCAACAATCGTCATTTTATTCTCTAGGGTCTCTGCTTTAAAATATATATAAGGTTTGGGGGTTCTAAGTAAATTTCTAGCAAAAAATACAGATTTTAACTTGCAAGCAACAAATGTCAGAAATAGGCTTAGTCATGAAAGGGTTAAAAGGGTACTCTGCTTTGACTCCGATGGGGGCACCGATGTAAGGTGGGATTATGATGGAGAGAGTGATGTGAGGAGGGCTTTTGCAGGGGACACTGATGTAAAAAGGGACCATGATGGGGACACTGATGTAATAAGGGACTCTGATGGGGACACTGATGTAATAAGGGACTCTGGTGAGGACACTGATGTAAAGGAGAAGTTTGCTTTGTTTTGACTCTGATGGGGTCACTGATGTAAGGGGGGATTATGATGGGGAGAGTGATGTAAGGAGGGACTATAATGTAGGGACTAATGTAAGGAGGGACTCTGCTGGGGACATTGATGTTAGTATAGACTAGTATAGACAATGATGTATGGAGAGACTTTGTTGGGGACACTGATCTTTGAGGGACTCTGACTGGGACACTGATGTAAAGAGGGACTCTGATGGGGACACAGATGTAAAGGGAACTCTAATGGGGGCACTAATGTAAGGAGGGACTCTATTTGGGACACTAATGTAAGGAGGGTCTCTGA
Organism: Aquarana catesbeiana; assembly: GCF_042186555.1. Classification (NCBI taxonomy): domain Eukaryota; kingdom Metazoa; phylum Chordata; class Amphibia; order Anura; family Ranidae; genus Aquarana; species Aquarana catesbeiana. The sequence goes on along the minus strand of NC_133333.1, from coordinate 223,454,577 downwards.
TGGAGAGGCTGATGTAAGTATGGACTTTGATGGGGACGCTGATGTATGGAGAGACTTTGATGGGGACACTGATATAAGAGAGACTCTGATGGAAAAGGGAACTCTGATGGGGCACTGTTGTAAGGAGAGACTCTAATGGGGACACTGATGTAAGTATTGACTCTGATGAGGACACTGATGTAAGTATGGACTTTGATGGAGACACTGATGTATGGAGAGACTTTGATGGGGACACTGATGTAAAGGAAACTCTGATGGGGGCACTGATGTAAGGAGGGAATCTGATGGGGACACTTATGTAAGCAGGGACTCTGGTGGGGTCCCTGATGTAAGTAGGGACTCTGGTGGACATGCTGATGTAAGGAGACTCTAATGGGGACACTGATGTAAGGAGGGAATTTGATGGGGACACTGATCTTAGAGGGACTCTGATGGGACACAGATGTAAAGGGAACTCTGATGGGGACACCGATGTAAGGAGGACTTTGATGGGGACAGTGATGTAAGGAGGACTCTGATGGGGACACTGATGTAAGGAGGACTCTGATGGGGACACTGATGTAAGGAGGACTCTGATGGGACACAGATGTAAAGAAGACTCTGATGGGGACACCGATGTAAGGAGGACTCTGATGGGGACACCGATGTAAGGAGGACTCTGATGGGGACACTGATGTAAGGAGGACTCTGATGGGGACACTGATGTAAGGAGGACTCTGATGGGGACACCGATGTAAGGAGGACTCTGATGGGGACACCGATGTAAGGAGGACTCTGATGGGGACACTGATGTAAGGAGGACTCTGATGGGGACACTGATGTAAGGAGGACTCTGGTGGGGACACTGATGTAAGGAGGACTCTGATGGGGACACTGATGTAAGGAGGACTCTGGTGGGGACACTGATGTAAGGAGGACTCTGATGGGGACACTGATGTAAGGAGGACTCTGATGGGGACACTGATGTAAGGAGGACTCTGATGGGGACACCGATGTAAGGAGGACTCTGATGGGGACACTGATGTAAGGAGGACTCTGGTGGGGACACTGATGTAAGGAGGACTCTGATGGGGACACCGATGTAAGGAGGACTCTGATGGGGACACTGATGTAAAGAATGACTGATGGGAATGCTGATGTAAAAGGGAACTTTGCTTTGCTTTTACTCATTTCTCTTTTATTTGTAGTCATGTCTTGCTGTTTACAAAATAGGTCCAACTAAAACATATTCATTCATTTACATTTTATTCATTTGTAAAAATATTTTTTTTTGCTTTGGAAATATTTGTATAATATATGATGTGGCCCTCATACTGAAAGTTTGGAAGCAATGCTCCTGAGTTGTAGCACTCCGCAGTGCATGTAGTGTGTTTAGTTTCATTAGAAAATACGGGTCATGTGCGTTTTTTAGCACATTAGGGTGCGTTTTGGCAGCCCATTCATTCTGAAAAAAGTAAATGGGCCTTGGCTGAACATGCAATGTGTTAAAACATAAAAAGAAATGAAGCAGCACGTCTCATGATTTGATCAAATGAAGCCGCTAAAATGATAATTAATTAGACAAATGTGTCATCTTATCTTGGTAATCTTATTCTGCTGCCGTAATCAGCATATGTGTTCCTAACTTGTCTTATTCTTTTTTGTCTGTACAGATTCCTGAAGATTGAAGAATCACACAAATCTGGACCAGCCACAGAAGCCGGTACAAGTACAGGAATGCAAAGTTAGCGCTGGATCTCTCAATATACATGACTGTGGGGAGGGTGCAGTTACAAGTTATAACGGTCTCATAGAGATGGATGAGTACTGGAAATTCAGCACGTGAGCGTGACTTGGTCATGTCTCCCTGTGTTTCCTCAGGGCAGGGGGCGGACGTTGTTGGAAAAATGCCATACTTCCTGGACACAGATCCTCATATCATTCCTTACAAGAGTATGTGGCGTCACTCCAGCCTCCCCCCTGAGTGCTGCCACCTTCTCTGCTCTCCAGTCTTAGCACGTGGACTTTTTAACGTCATTGATATGTCATATTTATTTAATGAGGTCGAGAGTGATGGTGTAACAATTATGGAACAGCCAATAGGATTTCTTTTGCATTATTAAAGTGCAAAAACCTTAAAGTGTATGAATAGCTTTATATATATATATATATAAATATATATATATATATATATATATATATATATATATATATATATATATGTATATGTGTGTGTGTGTGTGTGTGTGTGTGTATATATATATATATATATATATATATATATCTATATCCAATATTGTCAGTATTAGGACGCCTGCCTTTACACGCACATGAACTTTAATGGCATCCCAGTCTAATGCTGGCCATACACTATACAGAAAATCGGCCGACCCCATTTTCGAAAAACGAACGTTCGACCGTGAACGCAAACGATCGTGCCATCATGTAATGACCGATAAAATGTTCAGTGGACATGAATAAATCATTTTTTGTTCGTTTTTTTACACATACCTAGTGCAGACAGTTCGGACGGAAAACACATTAACCTTGCAATTTATCGTACGTTCGGCAGAAATTTTCCAAACTTCCCGTTCGTTTTTTTTCCAAAAAAAGTCACAAACGATTATCGATTTGTGCCCATTAACTTGCCGAAAAACGAACGAAGTGTCTATATGAACGATTTTTCGGCCGATTTTTCGTATAGTGTATGGCCAGCATTAGTCCGTAGGGTTCAGTATTGAGTTGGCCCACCCTTTGCAGCAATAACAGACAGCTTCAACTCTTCTGGGAAGGCTGTCCACAAGGTTTAGGAGTGTGTCTATGGGAATGTTTGACCATTCTTCCAGAAGTACATTGGTGTAGTCAGGCACTGATGTTGGACAAGAAGTCCTGGCTCGCAGTCTAATTCATTCCCAAAGGTGTTCTATCGGGTTGAGATCAAGACTCTGTGGAGGGCAGCCCAGTTCCTCCACCCCAAACTCGCTCATCCATGTCTTTATGAACCTTGCTTTGTGCACTGGTCCAAATCATTTGGTGGAGGGGGGATTATGGTGTGGGGTTGTTTTTCAGGGGTTGGGCTTGGCCCCTTAGTTCCAGTGAAGGGAACTCTTAAGGCGTCAGCATACCAAGACATTTTGGACAATTTCATGCTCCCAACGTTGTGGGAACAGTTTGGGGATAGCCCCTTCCTGTTCCAGCATGACTGTGCACCAGTGTACAAAGCAATGTCCATCAAGACATGGATAAGTGAGTTTGACTGGCCTGCACAGAGTCCCGACCTCAACCCAAAAGAACATCTTTGGGATGAATTAGAGCAGAGACTGTGAGCCAGGTCTTCTTGTCCAACCCCCCCCTTTAGATAAAGATATACAGGGGGTCCCTTAGTTACAAACATCCGACTTACAAACGACTCCTACTTACAAACGGAGGGAGACATCAGGAAGTGAGATGAAATCTTCCCCTAGGAAGGGAAATTCACTCCTGTAAGAGTTAATATTGGAAAAAGGTGTCTCCACTGATGCTTTATCACCAATCCTTGTTTCCACAACAACCCAAAATTTTCAAAATCCAATTGTCATTGGGACAGAAAGTGAGGTGAAATCTTCTGAACAGGGACACAGACAGCAAAACAAATGTTACAGGGGTGTTAACCCTTCCCTATGTTATCCAAAAAGCTTAAAAATAGTTTTTTTTGGCTGGAGCTACACTTAAAAAAATGTACCTGTTCCGACTTACAAACAGATTCAACTTAAGAACGAATCTACAGTCCCTATCTTGTTTGTAACCCGGGGACCCCCTGTATATAGTATATATATATATATAGATATATCTATATATCTATATCTATATAGATATATATATCTATATATCTATATAGATATAGATATATAGATATATATATACACACTATATTGTCAAAAGTATTGGGACACCTGCCTTTACACATACATGATCGTAAATCACTTCTATATATATATATATATATATATATATATATATATATATATATATATATATATATATATACACTTTATTATTTTATTAATCAATTAATTCATTTTTTACAGGTAGTTATATAGTGCCAACACTTTACGCAGTACTTTACATATATATTGTACATTCACATTACATTGTACATCAGTCTCTGCCCCCCCAAGGAGCTTACAATCTAAGGTCCCTAACTCACATCCATTCATAAACACATTATGGGCCAATTTAGACAGGAGCCAATTACCCTCCATGTATTTGGAGTGTGGGAGGAAACTGGAGTACCCGCACATCTGCCCCCATAGCAAGTGGCTTGCCATGGGGGCACACACAGAAAAGGAGGAGCCAAGAGAGTTGGTGGGGGACCCCAGTAAAGTAGGAGGAAGGGAGCCACTCTGTGCAATTCTATTGCACAGAGCAGTTGAGTATAACATTACTTTTTATTATAATGAAAAAAAAAATCATTAATGGAGGAGGATTTCAGGTAGCAGTAGAGACATCAGCACAAGGGGCACATCCTACAAATTGTAATGCTCCATACACAAGGTCAGAAATTCCGTCAGAAAAAACTTGGATGGTTTTTCCGACGGAATTCCGCTGAAGCTTGCCTTGCATACACACGGTCACACAAAAGTTCTCTGAAGTTTCGACCGTCAAGAACACGGTGACGTACAACACTACGACGAGCTGAGAAAATGAAGTTCAATGCTCCCGAGCATGCGTCGAATTGTTTCTGAGCATGCGTGATTTTTTGCGCGTCCAAATTGTATACAGACGATCGCATTTTTGGACAGGAACTTTTTTCGGCCAAAAATAAAGAACCTGCTCTCAATCTTTTGCTGGCTGGAATTTTGCCAGCAAAAGTCCGATGGAGCATACACATGGTCGGAATTTCTGACCAAAAGCTCACATCCGACTTTTGCTGGTGGAATTTATTTATTTTTTTTTAATTTTATTTATTTCAGGTACTTATATAGCGCTGTCAATTTACGCAGCGCTTTACATATATATTATACATTCACATCAGTCCCTATACCCTCAAGGAGCTTACAATCTAAGGTCCCTAACTCACATTCATACCTATACTAGAGCCAATTTAGACAGGATACAATTAACCTACCAGCATGTCTTTGGAGTGTGGGAGGAAACCGGAGTACCCGGAGGAAACCCACGCAGACACAGGGAGAACATGCAAACTCCAGGCAGGTAGTGTTGTGGTCAGGATTCGAACCAGCGACACTTCTTACTGCTAGGCGAGAGTGCTACCCACTACACCACTGGAAGTTCTGATCATGTGTATGGGGCATCAGTTGTGTCCCTTGTGCTGATTTTTATTTTGAGTGCACTTAGGCTTTAAAGTGTTAGCTCTCCTTTACAGAAAAAATTAAAAATTTAACTAATACCAGACGCCTCCGCCCCCCCCCCCCCCTCCCCGGCAGTCAGTCCAGCAGTCTGGAGAGTTGAGCACTGCCATGACAGTTCAGATCGATTCTGATTGGTCAGTGCCATCACAGTGAATTGATCTGGTCCATCTTGAAAGTGCAGCACAGAGAAGAGCAGGGATTTCAAATCTCCATACTGCCGGACCGGCTGTGGGGTGCAGCTCAGCAAACCCCGGCGGTAAGTACAGCAGGAACCGGGGAGTGGGGAGGGCGTCTGGTGTTAGTTTGCCTTTAAATTTTTTTCTGTAAAGGTGATTTAACATTTTAAGCGTTGTATAAACCCCTCCCTAGATGGGTTCAAAGAATGCAGATATTGTTAGGAAAGTCTTTTTGACAAGAGGGTGTGGAGATGCTGAATGTACACAAGTGTTCCTGAAATTCTTATCTATATATAGACTGATCCTTTGGATGGCTGGCCTCCCCAGGAACACCCTGTGACCTTGCTAGATTAGATAGGATGACCATCCTGTGGCTTGAGCCGGTCTTCTAAACAGTCAGTGGACTGAGCCATAGAGGAGCCAGGAGGTGATCTCATACGTCATTGGCTGTCCACAGGGGCCAATAAAAAGAGTAATGGGTCAAACCCGTGAAAAAGGTCAAAGGCTATTTTGTCCCAGGAATACGGGAGCTGGTGAGATTGGAATGCAGACAGACAGCTGACCACACACCTACTCTGTACAACAGCGGGCCTCATTTATCAAACTGTCTAAAAGAGGAATTATAGCGTGTCAATAGCAAGCTTTATAATTTGGCTGCAATGAGTTCTGTAAGACTTCAGAACTATTTCAGCCCCGGAAGATTTGCCCCTTAATGACCACTGGTAGACATGTGCGATTAGTTTTGTATGAATCGAAAATTCGTACGAATTTCCATAAATTCGTACATTCGGGAGGATCCGACATACGAATTGCTATGCTTCCGAATTTTGTACGAAATACGAAATTTCATTTACGAATTTCGGATCCAAATTCCTAACGAACATTCGTAATTGTTACAAAGAGTTAATGAACCTAAAAGTTAAAACCCCAGGAAGTCAGCACAGGGATGGTGGGAGTCCTTCATAATGATAATTTCATCATAACGAACTTTCGTAATTGTTACGAAAAGTTAACGAACCTAACGAAAATTCGTATTTCGTACGAATCCAAATTGAATTTCGGACAGGAATTACGAAATATGAATTAATTCTAATACGAAATGGAACAGAACGAAACGAAACAAATTTATTGACGACGCACATGTCTAATGACCAGGCCATTTTTTTGCGATTCGGCACTGCGTCGCTTTAACTGACAATTGCACGGTCGTGCAACGCTGTACCCAAACAAAATTGATGTCCTTTTTTCCCCATAAATAGAGCTTTCTTTTGGTGGTATTTGATCACCTCTGCGGTTTTTATTGTTTACGCTATAAACAAAAAACTATTTATTTTTTTGAAAATAAAACGCAATATTTTATACTTTTTGCTATAATAAATATCCCCAAAAAAATAAAAATAAATACATTCCTAATCAGTTTAGGCTGATATGTATTCTTCTACATATTTTTGCTTAAAAAAAAAAAAAAAAAACGCAATTGGCGTACATTGATTAGTTTGTGCAAAAGTTATAGCATCTAGAAATAGGGGATATATTTATGGAATTTTTATTATTATATTTTTTTGCGGCGATCTGCGATTTTTAGTGAGACTGCAACATTGCAGTGGACAGATCGGACACTTTTTACACATTTTTGGGACCATTGACATTTATACAGCGATCTGTGCTATAAAAATACACTGATTACTGTTTAAATGTCACTGGCGGGGAAGGGGTTAACACTAGGGGGCGATCAAGGGGTTAAATGTGTTCCCTAGGAGGTGTTTCTAACTGTGGGGGGATGGGACTGACTAGAGGAGGAGAGAGATCACTGTTCCCAATCTCTAGGAACAGTAGATCTGTCAGAACGGGGATCTGTCTGTTTACATTATCAGATCCCCGTTCTGGCTCTCTGTGGAGTGATCACGGGTGGTCAGCAGACATCGTGGCCGCCGGCCACGCACAGGTCCTTTTATACTCCTATATACATGTATAGAACCATAAGAGGCCCTCATAATACACCTATACTTGTAAACAACCATGACAGGTCCTCTTTATACTCCTATACATGGATAGTGCCATGACAGGTCCTCTTTATATTCCTATATACATGTATAGAGCCATGACAGGTCCTCTTTATACTTCTCTATCCACTTGCTTACTGGGCACCTAAACCCTCTTCCTGCCCAGACCAATTTTCATCTTTTAGCGCTGTCACTCTTTGAACGACAATTGCGCGGTCATGCTACACTGTACCCAAATGAAATTTTTATAATTTTTTTCCCACAAATAGAGCTTTCTTTTGGTGGTATTTGATCACCTCTGGGTTTTTTATTTTTTGTTAAACAAATTAAAAAAGACCAATTAAAAAAAAAAAAAATACAAACCCGTTTTATATTTTGTTAATACATTTTTCCAAACAGGTAATTTTTCTTCTTCATTGATGTATGCTGATGAAGCTGCACTGATGGGCACTGATAGGCTGCATTGATGGGCACTGATAAGGCGACACTGATGGGCACTGATAAGGCGACACTGGTGGGCACTGATGAGGTGGCACTGGTGGGCACCAATAGGTAGCATTGGTGGGCACTGAGAGGTGGCACTGATGGGTGGCACTGATGGGCGGCACAGATGGGCATTGATAGGTGGCACTAAAGGGCACTAATAGGTGGCACTGATAGCTGGCACTGATGGGGACTGATGGATGGCAGTGATGGGCACTGATGGGTGGCAGTGATGGGCACTGATCTGCACTACTAGGTGGCACTGATGAGGCACTGATTGGCACCCTGGTGGGCATTGATAGGTGGCACTGAGTGCTGGCACTTATGTACTGGTGGGCAATGATTGGTGGGCACTGTGGGCACTGATTGGTGGGCCCTGTGGGCACTGATTCGTGGCACTGGCAGGTGGTACTGGTGGGCACATATGAGGCGGCTTTGCCTCTTCCCCTTTGCAATCGATGTCCCTTCAACAGAAGCCAGTGATCGGCTTTTTTTTTCTCCTCATGCTGTCAGCGTGAGAAGAAAAAAAAAAACGATTACCGATCTTCTGTTTACATCACGTGATCAGCTGTCATTGGCTGACAGCTGATCACGTGGTAAGGGGTGGGGATCTCACTGACTCGGTGATCACAGCGTGTGCCCTTCAGGGGGTGTGGCCAGTGCGCAAAGGGGAGGACATTTATTGACGGCCTCCCGGCAAAGCAGATCTGCGATGTAGCCGTCATTCGGGGATATACATGTATAGAGCTATGACAGGTCCTCTTTATACTCCTATATACATGTATAGAGCTATGACAGGTCCTCTTTATACTCCTATATACATGTATAGAGCCATGACAGGTCCTCTTTATACTCCTATATACATGTATAGAGCTATGACAGGTCCTCTTTATACTCCTATATACATGTATAGAGCTATGACAGGTCCTCTTTATACTCCTTTACATGTATAGAGCCATGACAGGTCCTCTTTATACTCCTATATACATGTATAGAGCTATGACAGGTCCTCTTTATACTCCTTTACATGTATAGAGCCATGACAGGTCCTCTTTATACTCCTTTACATGTATAGAGCTATGACAGGTCCTCTTTATACTCCTTTACATGTATAGAGCCATGACAGGTCCTCTTTATACTCCTATATACATGTATAGAGCTATGACAGGTCCTCTTTATACTCCTATATACATGTATAGAGCTATGACAGGTCCTCTTTATACTCCTATATACATGTATAGAGCTATGACAGGTCCTCTTTATACTCCTATATACATGTATAGAGCTATGACAGGTCCTCTTTATACTCCTTTACATGTATAGAGCCATGACAGGTCCTCTTTATACTCCTATATACATGTATAGAGCTATGACAGGTCCTCTTTATACTCCTATATACATGTATAGAGCTATGACAGGTCCTCTTTATACTCCTATATACATGTATAGAGCTATGACAGGTCCTCTTTATACTCCTATATACATGTATAGAGCTATGACAGGTCCTCTTTATACTCCTATATACATGTATAGAGCTATGACAGGTCCTCTTTATACTACTATATACATGTATAGAGCCATGACAGGTCCTCTTTATACTACTATATACATGTATAGAGCTATGACAGGTCCTCTTTATACTCCTTTACATGTATAGAGCTATGACAGGTCCTCTTTATACTCCTTTACATGTATAGAGCTATGACAGGTCCTCTTTATACTCCTATACATGTAGACCGCCATGACCGGTCCCCTTTAGTTATCATGATATAAAATAATGGATGTGGGGGCCTTTTGGTGGGCATGATTTTTTTTTGGGAGGGGGGGGGGGGCAGCATTTCATTCTTGGTCCAGGCAGCACAATGTCTTGGGCGGGCCCCTGCATGTACCGCTTTCAGATTGATAAGTAGCTCTAATGGCTCGGGTTCCTTAGGACGTTTAGCTCTCCCATATCAATAATAACCCAATGGACCGTGTATGGTATGATTTTTTTTTTTTAAGATGGGGGCTATAATCTCACCCACACGCCGCCGTTCTCCTGAACGTTCGTACAATCCGGACTAAAGTTCAAATCACCTTATTAGAAAAACGGTATCATAAACTGGAGACAATTCAGATAAGGAATATGAGATTATAGAAAGGGATGAAGGTCTTGGAACTTCAAAGTTTATTTTATTCTGCAGAAAATTAGATTTAAAGTGTATCTAATCATAGCAGATAAATACATCACTGAACATCCCTCCCAGTGTGAGAAATTTTCAGTTTTATCTTGATGACGAGAAATGCAAAAAGTTATTAGGTTGTTGAACTGTGAAATTTGCTTCTGACTTTATAATCCTAGCACAATGAAGAGAAAGTCTCGCCATATTTCCACTTTATCGGAGAATGATTGTCTGGCTGGTACATCACGTTATATTTCATAGTGCTTGTCGAGAGGTTTAAATGGGAAAACTGTAATACGTGTTCAGTTCACATCTCTGGGTTTGTAAACCTCAGACATGAAATATGAAAAAAGCATATCCCTCTATAGTGTGCACTTGTCTCAATCCACAGCACTGAGTGTCATTTCTGCCTGCTGCCCCTTTCTTCTGCTATTAGTATGAGTCACTTCTGTCAGGTTTTCCTGACATCAAGAGAAAAAAAGGTGACAGAGGAGGGAGCTCCAGCACGCAGCCTGTGATTGACAGCCACAGCTCTGTTACTGTGTGCTGTGTGAAGTGAGGGGGGGGGGGGTGTCCCTTACCTCCAATCAGCTCTCACTGGGCTCTGCAGAGTGTGACTTCAGCTCCTTACCCCCTGCTTTCTGAAAGCTCAGACAAGCTGTATAAATTCTGGTCGTTGAATGTAGAGCTGGTGAAGTAAGCTGCGCTGTGGAAAATTTCAAGGGGTGTGAATACTTTTTCAGGGCACTGCATATAACATGCAACATGCTGCCAACATGTATTCAATCAGAGCTTTACTTACCTTTCCTTTAATGGTCCCCATCACTTGCTGGCACCGGCATCTTCTGGGTGCTAGTCAGGAGTCAGTCATCCCGGCACACAGGGACCACGCCGCTGAAGTAAGCTGAGCTGCGTATGCGTGGCTCAGTTTACATGCCGGAAAACACTGCGAGCAGGTAAGTAGGTGTATTTTTTTGCAGAAGAGACATTGCATGTTTCTTCTGAAATAAAGAGCCTGCCTGCTTGTATTTAGTGACAGCGTAACTTTAGTTCTGCTTTACCAAGCCTTGGTCAACGGCTGTTAAAATGGTTGTAAATCTACAAGAAATAAGAACAAAGCACATCCCTCTATAGTGTGTACTTGTCTCAATCCAGAGCACTACGTTTCTGGATTTCTAAATTTCTAATATTCTGTTTGCTGCCTTGTTCCTCTGTTATCTGCATAATTTACTTCTGACAAGTGACACCAAGAGGGAAAAAAAGGTGACAGGGGAGAGAGCTCCAGCACACAGCCTGTGATTGACAACCTCAGCTTTGTTACTGTGTGCTGTGTGAAGGGGGAGTGGGATGGGTGCAGGTGGGGGTGTCCCTTCCCTCCAATCAGCTCTCGCTGGGCTCTGTAGAGTGTAACTTCAGCTCCTTAACCCCTGCTTTCTGAAAGGTGTGTAAATTTTGGAATTTGAATGGATGTACAGGACAGATCGATGAAGATAAACAGGTACAACTTATGTAGGAGGATTTGTTTAATCTCTGTGTATCACCTGAGACCAGTCACTTCACTGAGTATATGTAACCATTTTAATTTTTTTTTTTTATTAAAGGGAACTTAAAGTGGACCTTAAGTCATTTTTTTTCATCTTTCCATCTATTAAATCTTCTGCCCTTGTAGTTTTAACTTTGGATAGTAAAACATTTTTTTTCTGCCAGTAAATACCTTGTACAGCCCACTTCTTGTTTCTCCTCTGATCATTAGCCTAAGCTTATGACATCGTGCACAGCTCTCTCTCACTTTCATGAGCGTTTGCCAGGAAAAGGGGGGGGGGGGGGGGGGGGGTGAGTCATAAGAGGGCCAATGAGAGCTGTAGAGCAGGAGGTGTGCCTCTGTGTAAATCCAGGAAGTGAACAGGCAGCAGCTTCAGCCTCAGTTAAAATGATTGCAGCCAGACTCAGTGGATGGAGATTTCGGCAGCATATTTGGCCAGTGCAGAATCACAGTATATATACAATAATATGCAACGTGGTTGGAGAGAAGCTTCACAATGGCAAAGATGTTTTTATTACAAATTATGTGAGCTGACTGCAGTTCCTCTTTAAAAAAATGGTACACATTAACCGCTTCCCGACTGGCTCACGTACATATACTGCGGCAGGGGGGACCAGATGCCTGCCGGCCACCCGCGATGCCTGCGCGCGAGAGCCAGAACCGGGATCTGTGTGTGTAAACACACAGATCCCGGTTCTGTCAGGGGAGGAGAGACAGATCGTCTGGTTTGGCAAGAACGATTGTTCAGTGCATGCTGATTACTGCTAATGATACCGTTTTCATTACTAAAATCTTGTATATAGTCCCTTATCATCCCCTCCAAGAACTTACATACTATTGATGTTGGGCTAACTGGTCTGTAATTCCCAGGGATGTATTTTGGGCCCTTTTTAAATATTGGTGCTACATTGGCTTTTCTCCAATCAGCTGGTGCCATTCCAGTCAGTAGACTGTCAGTAAAAATTAGTAGGGATAGGTGCCTACGGGCCGAAGTTTCGCTGTTCAGACGTTCAACGAACAGCTAAACAAACAAATGTACGAAAATTCTTGTATGACAAAGGGTTTTTTTCCCCGTTTCTGATCATGTGCAGTCTTTTGTATCTGATATTTCTCGTATGAAAATTGTATTAGAACGGTACACATTAACCACTTCCCGACTGGCTCACGTACATATACTGCGGCAGGGGAACCTGATTCCGCTGGCCACCCGCGATGTCAGTGCGCGAGAGCAATCCCGGTTCTGTCAGGGGAGGAGAGACCGATCGTCTGTTCCTAAAGATTAGGAACAGCGATCGGTCTCCTCCTCCAGTGGGTCCCATTCTCCCCCAGTTAGAAACACCAAGCAGGGAACACATTTAACCCCTTGATCTCCCCCTAGTGTTAGCCCCTTCCCTGCCAGTGACATTTACACAGTAATCGGTGCATTTTTATAGCACTGAACGCTGTATAAATGTCAATGGTGCCAAAAAGTGTCAAAAGTGTTCTATCTGTCTGCCGCAATGTCACAGTCCCGATAAAAATCGCTGATTGACGCCATTACTAGTAAAAAAAAAAAAATAATAATAAAAATGCTATAAATCTATCCCCTATTTTGTAGACGCTATAACTTTTGCGCAAACCAATCAATATACGCTTATTGCGATTTTTTTTTTTTTAACCAAAAATATGTAGAAGAATACATATCAGACTAAACTGATGAATAAATTTGTTTTTTACCATTTTTTGGGGGGGATATTTATTATAGCAAAAAGTAAAAAATATTGATTTTTTTTTCAAAATTGTCTCTCTTCTTTTGTTTATAACGCAAAAAATAAAAATCTCAGAGGTGATCAAATACCAGCAAAAGAAAGCTCTATTTGTGGGAAAAAAAGGACGTCAATTTTGTTTGGGTACAGCGTCGCACGACCGCGTAATTGTCAGTTAAAACGACGCAGTGCCGTATCGCAAAAAATGGCCTGGTCAGTAAAGGGGCAAATCTTTCCGAGGCTGAAGTGGTTAAATGAAAATCGTTCATTATGTGCACATATGAGAAAAATTTTAAAGTTTTTCCCTTCGGAAATTTTCGTTTGCAAAGTTGGAATCAGATGTGGAAAGTTGTATACACACTATATGAAATTCATGCCTCATACTGAATTTTTTTTCGAATTTTCTTATAGTGTGTACCCCACTTTAGACAAGAATCTCCCCACAGAACAGCCTTCCTTAAACCCTTTTTAACTATGTACGAACCCTTGAAATAATATATAGTTCTTGGGGAACCCCTCCCAAAAAACAGTATGCTCATATTATATAGTCCAGAGACGGGTAGCAAAAAGGGTGAAAGGTCTGGAGGATAAAACATATTGAGAGAGACTTGGAACTTGATCTGTAAGGTCCGTGGGAAAGAAGGAAAGAGGGAGACATGATTGAAACCTTTCAATAAGAGGGTGCATAAGGTTCAGGAAGGCAGTTTTTTCAAAATGAAGCCAAAATCAAGATTACGGGGGCATGGCCTCAAACTAACTGGAGAGAAAAAAAAAAAGTTCAAAACTTCAAAAATTCTAGAAAGTAATATTATACTGAAAGGGTAGTTGATGCTTGGAATAAAATTCTAGCAGGGGTAGTGAGACAGTCAACAGTAAATGGTTTCAAACATGCTTGGGACAAACATAGATCTACACTCAGACAAAAAAGTTCATGAAGAAAAAAACAAAAAAAACAAAAAAAACAAAAAAACAAACACAAAAAAAAAACAAACAAAAAAAACAAAACAAAAAGGGCAGACTCAATGGACTTTTCAGTCTTTTTTCTGTCTTGACTTTTCTGTTTCATATTTATATACAGTATCTCACAAAAGTGAGTGACCCCAAACACACCTCCAAGACGACCACTGCCTTGCTAAAGAAGCTGAGGATAAAGGTGATGGACTGGCCAAGCATGTCTCCAGACCTAAACCCTATTGAGCATCTGTGGGGCATCCTCAAACGGAAGGTGGAGGAGCACAAGGTCTCTAACATCCACCAGCTTCATGATGTTGTCATGGAGGAGGGGAAGAGGACTCCAGTGACATCCTGTGAAGCTCTGGTGGCCTCCATGCCTAAGGGGGTTAAGGCAGTGCTGGAAAATAATGGTGGCCACACAAAATATTGACACTTTGGGCCCAATTTGGACATTTTCACTTAGGGGTGTACTCACTTTTGTTGTCAGCGGTTTAGACATTAATGGCTGTGTGTTGAGTTATTTTGAGGGGACAGCAAATTTACACTGTTATACAAGCTGTACACTCACTACTTTACATTGTAGCAAAGTGTCATTTCTTCAGTGTTGTCACATGAAAAGATAGAATAAAATATTTACACAAATGTGAGGGGTGTACTCACTTTTGTAAGATATTGTAAGAAAGACGTGGAAAGTTTTACGTTTGAGAATAAAGATTGTGGTGTACCTAGAAAATGTCACAGCCAGGGCAGATCAATTTTTTTTGTACAACAACACAAGTTTTCCTAATGATCTTGAAATGAAAGGAAAAATGGTATGATAAAAACAAATGCAGACAGTGAAAATAGTGGTGTCCCCTATTGGTAGTCAATAGAAATGCCCCCCTTGCATTGGTGGTCTGTGCAGGTGGGGGATCAACTCCCCACTGTACACAGAAACCTCAGGAGGAAGCCTATGGTTGCACAGAACCCCTGGTTGAGAAAAGCTGTCATAGAAGAAAATGTAAAACCTTGCTCTGTAGTGTAGGATGACACCAGCAAAAGCCTAATTAAGGAGAAAGATCTTGGGACATTGACATTTGTTCTCCCACAGCTTGAAAGAAAAATACTGAATTTAATTTCACATCATGGAATATTGTACAGCTATTTTTAACTGAACCAGGAGAAAAGTAGAGGAAACAATATGATTAGAAACAGTAGGACGATGATCTGATTTGGGATCTTGAAGACATGGTTAGTTTAAAAACATCTACAGTAAATTTAGCATTTGGTGAAATTGTGAATGTCTGGAGGTTTCAGTCTTCTTATTAAAGCTCAACTCTAGATCAACTTTTTTTCCTCCTCGTCTTCCTTGGACAGTTGGTGTTTGTGAATGCTACAGAATGTTGATCATGCAATGACATGAGCACCGTTCTTTGCAGAATTCTCATGAGCCTAGAGCAGCTTCCATAGTTACATAGTAGGTGAGGTTGAAAAAATTCAGTCCATCAAGTCCAACCTATGTGTGTGATTATATGTCAGTATTACGTTGTATATCCCTGTATGTTGTTGTCGTTCAGGTGCTTATCTAATAATTTTTTTAAACTACCGATGCCCCCCACTGAGACCACCGCCTTTGGAAGGGAATTCCACATCCTTGCCACTCTTACAGTAAAGAACCCTCTACGTAGTTTAAGGTTAACCCTCTTTTCTTCTAATTTTAATGAGTGGCCACGTGTCTTGTTAAACCCCTTCTGCGAACATGTTTTATTCCTATTGTGGGGTCACCAGTACTTTTTTTTTAAATTTAAATCATATCCCCTCTCAAGCGTCTCTTCTCCAGAGAGAATAAGTTCAGTGCTCGCAACCTTTCCTCATAACTAAGATCCTCCAGACCCTTTATTAGCTTTGTTGCCCTTCTTTGTGCTGGTGCCCAGAACTGAACAGCATACTCTAGGTGCGGCCAGACCAGATTCTTGTAGAGCGGGAGAATTATCGTTATATACATGTAAATGGGCCAAATAAACATCTGTGATCAACAGATGTTTATTTGGCCCATTTACATGTATATTTTATGTATTGTTTATGATATTGGGTACGTGAGTGGGATTTTTAAATGCTGATATCACTTTTTATGTCACTTTTTTTCCATCTTGCACTATATATGATTTTGCATTTTTTCACTTATGGTAGTGACTTGCATATTCACACCCTATGCAATTAACGTAATGGATTAATTTACAGGATTTTAGTTAGATTCTCTCACATAGGTTACTGTGGACTTTGGTGCACACTGCACATTTATTGTTTATTGTTTTTTCACATTTTTTATTCACATTTTTTCTTTCCCATTTTCTGGTGGGTTGTGCTTTGCGTTTTTTGATTTTTCCATTATCTGTGAACAGCGCCATTCCCCTATTAGAACATTTTGGTTATGTGGATTTCACTTCAGTGTTTCCATTTTGCTTGGGGGGCTGCAGTTCCTTGTTATTACTGATCCTAAGCGTGGAATATTTGATTACTATCCCAAGGAGGCTGACATCAAGAAAGAGTAGAGAGCAGCCATCCGTTTCCATCACATTCTGCAGCTGTTATCTCCCGGCCCACTCCCCAAAGCTTAGCTGTCTGGGCCTTTTTCAGCACATCTGCAGCAGATCGCACTGTTGCTATCTGCAAACTGTGTCTCAGGCAGTAGTGTAGTTAGGTTTTGTGCTGCCCTAGGCCTGACTAAACTTGTGACCCCCTAATTTAAATATGACACACCCCTTCCTGTCAAGGCCACACCCCTTGCTGTTTAAGGCCCGCCCTGAAATTTTCGAGTGGGGACACTATTTCTGAGGGCCTGGGAGGGGGGGGGGGCAATGGATTCCCTTCATTTGCATAGATTTCCTCTCACTTCCTGTATGGCTATGGGGCAGGAAGTGAAGGAAAATCTCTGCAATAGGACAAGGATGGTAAAAAAATAAACTGACAGGGGCTATAACCCTCCCTTATCTCCCTTATTCTATCCAAAATGAAAAAAAAAGTGTTTTCTATAGTTTTACTTTAAGCACAAATTTCTGATAATTTTATGGAGAGGACTAAGAAGATATAACCATGCCAATGGTGTAGCAGAAAACATATACACAGTGAGAAAAGTTTGTGGTCCAGGATGATAGGACAGTCAAAATTAGAAGCAGCGCCCCCACCCACAGTTGCCGAATGCTGGCCGTCCGCATACCGGAAGCAGTACGGCCACTTTATGGGGGCGCTAGACTAATTTGCCTCTCAGCCCAGTCCGCCCCACACTCACAGTATAGCACAAGCTAGCGGGGACTCTTCATGTTGCCCCCCTGCAAAGTGCTGCCCTAGGCCTGGGCCTTGTTGGCCTAGGCCAGGATACAGCGTTGGTCTCAGGCACATCAAATGTGCCAAAAACACCAACCATATGCATATAATTGCAATTTTTTTTGCCTTTATCAAGAGCACCTCTATAGGGTTATGGTGGGAAGGCGCCCCCGACACCCAAAGAGTAATTTTTCTGCACCTGTTTGACAGGTGCATATCATTGCAATTTTTTACAGCAAGGCCAATTCTTGCTTTCATCAAGATTACCTCTATAGGGTTATGGTGGGAAGGCACCACCGACACCCAAAGACCAATTTTTATGCACCTGTTACTTCTATACAAAGTCAAAGTGACACCAAAATGTATCCAAAAAATATTTAATCTTGTTTCCAGTGCACTACATTGTGGCCTCATCATACACACTGGTTTCCCAGCTGTTGATAAGCAAAATAAAGGCAGCTTGCAGGGAAAATGTCATTTTTTTTGCTTTATAAATGCAATTATTGCTGCAGCAGATTCTAGACATGGTACAGATCTGCCACTTTACAGGTAGACTAAGGGGACGCCCCCAGGCACTATATTGGAATGAATTTTTCGATTTTAGGCTTTCACTTTAAAAATCCAATAAATCACTGCTCATTTAAACATTACGTTTTTCACAAACTTTTTTTTATTTTTATTTATTGATACATGCCCAATTACTTGCATAAAAGCCTTCAAAATGGGTACTTTTGATTTTTGACGTTCGGGTTCCATTGACTTTAATAGGGTTCGTTATTCGGGTCCGAACTTTCGCGGTGTTCGAAAATTCTGGTGTGAACCGAACAGGAGTCCGTTCGGCCCATCCCTAAAAATTAGGAACAATGGTCTGGCAATTACTTGACTGAGTTCCCTAAGTACCCTCGGGTGCAAGCCATCTGGTCCCGGTGATTTATTAATGTTAAGTTTCTCAAGTCTAATTCTAATTCTGTCCTCTGTTAACCATGGAGGTGGTTCTTGTGATGTGTCATAAGGATAAACAGTTTTGGTTACTGAAGCCCCCCGATTCCTTCGTGAAGACTGAAGAGAAGAATAAATTCAATACCTTCGCCATCTCCCCATCTTTTGTAATCAGATGTCCTTCCTCATTCTTTATGGGGCCAATATGGTCTGTCCTCCCTTTTTTACTGTTTACATACTTAAAGAATTTATTGGGATTTTTTTTGCTCTCCTCTGCTATGTGGCTTTTGTGTTTTATCTTAGCCGCCCTAATTGCACCCTTACATTTCTTGTTGCATTCTTTATAAAGTCTGAATGCTGATGATGAGCCCTCAACCTTGTATTTTTTGAAGGCTTTCTCCTTTGCTTTTATATGCATTTTTACATTGGAGTTAAGCCATCCAGGACTTTTGTTCGCTCTTTTAAATTTATTACCCAATAGGATGCATTGGCTAATGCCCTTATTTAATATGTTCTTAAAGCAAACCCATTTCCTACGTGTTCTTTGTTCCTAAGATTTTATCCCAATTCATGCCTTCTAGCAAGGTTCATAGTTTAGGGAAGTTGGCTCTTTTGAAATTCAGAGTCTTTGTATTCCCCTTATGTTTCCCTTATGTTTCCTATTTGTGTGATTTATACTGAAGCCAATTGACCTGTGATCACTGTTTCTTAAATTGCCCCGTATTTCCACATCCGTGATCAGGTCTGTATTGTTGGTAATCAGTAGATCCAGTAACGCTTTATTTCTAGTTGGTGCATCTACCATCTGAACTATGAAATTGTCCTGCAAGGCATTTAGGAACTGGCAAGCCTTAGACGAATGCATGGTTCCCTCCGTCCAGTCTATGTCTGGATAATTAACCTCCCTGGCAGTATGAATATTTCAGATGATCAACACATACAACCATTAATGCCTAAACCACTGGCAACAAAAGCGAGTACACCCCTAAGTGAAAATGCCCAAATTGGGTCCAAAGTGTCAATATTTTGTGTGGCCATCATTATTTTCCAGCAGTGCCTTAACCCTCTTGGGCATGGCGTTCACCAGAGCTTCACAGGTTGCCACTGGAGTCCTCTTCCACTCCTCCATGACAACATTATGGAGCTGGTGGATGTTAGAGAACTTGTGCTCCTCCACCTTCCCTTTGAGGATGCCCCACAGATGCTCAATAGGGTTTAGGTCTGGAGACATGCTTGGCCAGTCCATCACCTTTACCCTCAGCTTCTTTAGCAAGGCAGTGGTCATCTTGGAGGTGTGTTTGGGGTCATTATCATGTTGGAATACTGCCCTGTGGCCCAGTCTCTGTGGGGGGGGGGGTCATGCTCTGCTTCAATATGACACAGTACATGTTGGCATTCATGGTTCCCTCAATGAACTGTAGCTACCCAGTGCCGGTAGCACTCATGCAGCCCCAGACCATGACACTACCACCACCATGCTTGACTGTAGCCAAGACAAACATGTCTGTGTGCTGCCACACACATTTGACACCATCTGAACCAAATAAGTTTATCTAGGTCTCATCAGACCACAGGACATGGTTCCAGTAATCCATGTCCTTAGTCTGCTTGACTTCAGCAAACTGTTTGTGGGCTTTCATGTGCATCATCTTTAGAAAATGGTTCCTTCTGGGATGACAGCTATGCAGACCAATTTGGTGCAGTGTGCAGTGTATGGTCTGAGCACTGACAGGCTGACCCCCCACCCCTTCAACCTCTGCAGCAATGCTGGCAGCACTCATACGTCTGTTTCCCAAAGACAACCTCTGGATATGAGGCTGAGCATGTGCACTCAACTCCTTTGGTAGACCATGGCGAGTCCTGTTCTGAGTGGAACCTGTCCTGTTAAACCGCCGTATGGTGTTGGCCACTGTGCTGCAGCTCAGTTTCAGAGTCTTGGTATTATAGCCTAGGCCATCTTTATGTGGAGCAACAATTCTTTTTTTCAGATCCTCAGAGAGTTCTTTGCCAGGAGGTGCCATGTTGAACTTCCAGTGACCAGTATGAGAGAGTGAGAGCGATAACACCAAATTTAACACACCTGCTCCCCATTTACACCTGAGACCTTGTAACACTAATGAGTCGCATGACACCGGGGAGGGAAAATGGCTAATTGGGCCCAATTTGGACATTTTCACTTAGGGGTGTACTCACATTTGTTGCCAGCAGTTTAGACATTAATGGCTGTGCGTTGAGTTATTTTGAGGGGACAGCAAATTTACACTGAGAGAGATTCTCTCCAAGAGGGATAGTAAAGCATACTTATGAAACAATTAGAAATTAACAAATGTGGCTGGCATACTGATGGTTGGGCAACACGCACAGCAAAGTGGACAGCACTCTTGAAGAAATGAATGTTGCTTCACGAAACGTGTCAAGATATATGAGATGAATAATATTGCTTGATCATCTCTGTTTTTGCTTACAATGTCATACAGCACTTTAGCATTGCCGATTCATGTACTTTTGGCATATTTAATTGTTTCTTGTATGTTTTACATAAATATGTTTAAAATACGTGTTGAATAAATTTTTTTTTTTGTACAATTTTCTTTTCATATTTAATTGTTTTTCTAAATGACATACTTTTTTAAAAGTCCTATGGGCATCTTGTTTGTATGAGTTAGTTCAAGGACTCTAACATCTCTTACTTGAGGGACAGGCTGAGTACAGATGGCAATTGGTGCCTTGCCAGGCTCTACAGAGAGCCCATTATGTTACCCCAACTTTAATATTTTTTTTATACGTGTCTATTGTACCCTGTACTTGTATGAAAAAATATCACGTTCTCTGCATTAAAAAGGGCATTCTCTGAATTAAGGTAGAAAAACTGAGTGCACCCCCCCCAGCCCCTCTTGATACTTACTTGAGCCTGATCTCGATCCAGCAATGTGCATGAAAGCAGCGGCTCTCCCCTTCCTCATAGGCTCAGAGACAACAGGGGGAGCCATTGGCTCCTGCAGCTGTCAATCACAACCAGTGAGGATAGAGCTGGGGGTGGGGCTGAGCCACCCTCTGTGTGTCTATGGATACGCACAGCTGGATTGGAAGCGAGCCGCATGAGTACCCCCAAAGAAAGTGGCTTGTTATGATGGGCACTTGGTGGGGGGGGAGTCAGGAATGCCGACAGGAGACCCAAGAATAGGTGAATAGCGGGTAAGAGCAGAGCAGGTAAGTATAACATGTTTGTTATTTTAAAAAAAGTAAGGTTTTACAATTACTTTAGGTGGGCTTTAATGCCAGGAGGCGGAGTAGCTTCCTGATAACTATTATTATATTTCATTCCAGATTGGCTCACACAGCGGTCACATGATTGGGTACCCAACCCGCTGGCTCCTGATCCTAAACCGTGACCAAGCACTGTTGGAAACAGCAGTGATCGCACTCCAAGCACAGAACCTCAGATTGCCATATGTGTAGCAGCTGAGTGTTTAGGCCCACTTTTCCTGCTTCTGTAAATATCTGTTACAGCATCAGGAAGAGGTTAGGAAAGGTAAAGGGGTGATCTGGATTGGTTTCTTCTAAAACCCTTCCATCGGGTTGACACTGATTGGCTATCACACTCATAAAAGTGTTACTGTGCAACACTGCCATCTGCCAGGCCCACAGATATCACATGCTTTGTTTATATATCACTGTTGCTAATGCGTTTACTGAGCAATTATCACTCGGGATCTGGGCGCGTTTGATTGCATATTCCGTAAAGTAAGCACCACATGCTTGTGGTATCCTGCTGCCACAGACCTTTCAAACACACTGCAATCCAATCTAGCATGCCAGTAACACCATTAACGTATGAAGGCAGCCATCAGCTGCTCGAGGTTGCCCAACACAAGAGAACTATTCTTCGGAATTCCAGAAAAGCAACGTCTTTCACTGCCTAAACCATGAGCTCAGCGAAACACAGATGAGGATTTCTCTCTTACTGTTCCAGTTTCTGCTGATCGCCAAAAAGTCAGAAATTACATGGAGAGAAATGTTCAGACTTGTAGCTTGGCTTGGAATAAGTACAGTTAGTTTTCCTGTCTGCAGCAATGTCTAGCAGCTTGTGGCTTGACAACTAGTGAGGAGGAACTACAAATCCTTGAAGGCCCTATAGAGACCAATAGGAAGCAAATGCGTGTTCATGTGTAATCACCAAAGACACACATACATGGGCCAGTTTTTTAGAACATTTGACAAAAACATCAACAAAAATGTAAATAATGACAGCCCCCTTTAGTTGCAAAGACCACTGCTGATGACTGATAGAAATAGGATATTGTATGAAATTTTTGTTTGAGGGCTTATATGTTTGCCAGGAAATAAAGGCTGACTTGTGGAAAGTAAGATTAGATTGCTTTCCCATAAAAAAAGACAATGTGACCGTATTGGGGGCTTTTGGAAAGGCAAGAGCTAAAAGAGCTCACACACTGAATGGACAACTAAGACCTGTGCATGAAGCTTCAACCCTACAAGGTTATAATCTTTAGAAGGTCCTCCAAGACCAGGATTTGAAGACTGGCATTGGTGAAACATGGTTGCTTGTGAGTTTGAACCCCCCTTACTATGATTTAATGAGAGCACCATTAAGTCCATTCAAGGGTGGTGGCCACCAAAGACTGACTATCAACCAAACTATTTCTTAAACTAATTTCCAGCATTATTTCTGTAACCTAACTAAATAACATTTGGTGTGTGTGCACCTTAAAGTGGTTCTAAAGGTTTAAGGTTTTTTACCTTCATGCATTCTTTTTCTGTGCAGCAGCCCTCCCACCTCCCCCTAATACTTACCCGAGCCTGATGTTTCTCCAGCGCTGTGCACAGGAGCCTCGGCTCTACTGGGTCTCTCCCTCCTCATTAGCTGAGACTGTAAATCACAGCCAGTGAGCCAATGAGGAGAAAGTGGCTCTCTGTGTGAATGGACACGCAGAGCATCAGCTCGGGAGCCTGCCTTTAATATTACTTTAATCTCCCAATTCAAGCAATCAACATTGTTGTCTAAAATAGTAAAATATCTTTTTAAATATCCAGGAAGATACAGAACAAAAAAAATTTAAAATCTTCTGACGTATTTCAGCTGTATTCAAACTTAGCCATAACCACTAAACGCATCTAACAGGCTTTCATTTTTTTTTTTTTTTTTTTTACTGTATGTCTCTGCATATCTAATAAAGATATTTTTTTCTGTTTTGGACAACAATAGTGAATACTTTTAGGCAGGGACAGTCTACTTTCTCTACTGAAGGTGACTCTTCTCTGCAACATCATTGTAGGTGGAGCAGGAAGTCGAGAGGAACCTAGTTCCACTATAGCTTCCTCGGTCACAGGGGGGCAGCTATCTGATTGGAGGCTGGCATGCCATGTGACTTTGGTGGGCAATCTTGGGTCAGGCAGAGTCTATTTAGGACCCTGGCTCCTGAGTTTGGTGCATATTTTGCAAGTGGCTAGAGTAGGGACAGTTACCCCAGCTGTCAGGGACAGTGCATAGTGTCAGGGAAAGGTTCCAGAGGAGTAGGGAAAGTATAGGGACACACCATTCTTCTTGGAACCATCCCCATTTAGGTGCAGACCGACCAGGCCGCATTCTACTCCTCGAGACAAACGCTGTTGGCACCTGGGGGTTCACCACTCTGCTGACGCTTGGCTGTTACAACTTGGAAGTACTCCTAGTTGAGTTGCCTTCCTGCTGGTCCAGTTTATTTTGCTGGACTTCGCTATAATATGAAATTAGACCTGGATTTTTTTTTTTTTTGCCCGCTACATCACACTGCACCTACCCACATTTGGAAACATTTGGAGACTTTAAAACTGCAGTAGGAGACCAACCACTCTTGTTTGGACAAAGATGTGGAATGGTTGAGCAGCACAACCTTTCACTTGTTAATTTCAAGCCTCGTACACACGATCGGACTTTACGACAATAAAACCGTGGAAATTTGTCCGAAGGTTGTTGGCTCAAACTTGTCTTGCATACACACGGTCACACAAATGTTGGCCAACAATTACGAACGTAGTGACGTACTAGACGTACTACGTGGTTTTTCAGCTCTTTAGCACCACCCTTTGAGCTCCTTCTGCTAATTCGGTGTTAGTAGAAGTTTGATTCGTGCTTTTCTCTTCATGTTTTTCATTTATCGCTTTTCAGTTTGTGATTTTCAGTTCGTTTCTGAACGGCCGTTCATCAACCAGACATGTTGCAGAATCGGAGGAGATAACGTGTTATTTATTATTGGCCTTGGAGTTATTGCTTTGACATTATTTTTTTGGTTGAATATTGATTGGATTTGGTAAATTTTCTATATTTTTGGATGCATAGAATGCACTTTTTGATTATTTTCTATTGGCAGATAGCATTTCTAATTTTTTTTTTAATGCACATTAAAAAAATTTGTGGAGAATAATACTTGGCTATGTGTTTTACTTCAAATGACAGTTTGGGAGTAGGCAGTTACATTTAAAAAAAGAAAAAATGTAAAATTGACAAGGGACACCAACATAGTTGTATCTTTGTTCTTAAAAACTACAGGATAATGGTGTTGTGGTAACTTGCACAAATAATAAAAAAAAAAAAAACATAATAATATTATTCTTCATATCACTAGAAAAAAAAAGCCTTTGAAAATTTGTTTTAAAAAACTCCATCAGTATCACCAGCAAAGCAGCTTCATTATTATCCCATTAAAGAAGAAGAGAATTGTGCGCTGCATTTGGAGATCTCATAATTTGCCACGTCACGAATGTTAACTCTCCATTACGAACGCTAGTTTACAAGAACGTCCGCTTCTGCTTCCGATGCATGTTTGTACTTTGGACTTTTGTCTGACGGACTTGTGTACACACGATCAGAAATTCCGACAACACACATTTGTTGGCGGAAAATTTGAGAACATGCTAGCCAACATGTGTTGGTGGAAAGTCCGACAACAAATGTCGGATGGAGCGTACACACAGTCGGACTTACCGCCAACAAGCTCACATCCAACATTTCCCGTCAGAAAATCCAATCATGTGTACGCGGCATTAGACTTATTCCCATAAAATACTGTTTTCACTTTTAATGCATCAAACACAACAAGAAACATCAATAATCCTACTTAATATGGGGAATGCAAAACGTGGTATTGAACATGCAAAACCTTTCTCTTGTTACAGCATCCCATTTTTATCAACAATAAATGATGTGGACACCTAGGAGAATCATTTGGCACTCTGGTTATTGATTTCACTTGGATTTCTCAATTAGGGAGGTCACTGGCTCTTGAAGGCTCTACGCATTGTGGAAAAGCTGGAGAGGTTATAGTGGTTGTAAAGGTAAACATAGTATACTTACCTCCAGAGTCCCCCAATGGCGTTCTCGGCTCCTCCTGTTCTGTAGCTGCCACCATAGCAAGCTTCTTGCTGATTCTCAAAGTGCCCCCTTTAACTCCTAGATCCCTCACTAAACAACAATTTTCTAACACAATTCTACAGGTGTAAAGCCAGTTTAAGAATGTCACCTACAGTATCCATAGTTGGACCTGCGCTAATACAATAACAGCTGAAGTCTGAGCATAGGTCAGGCCTTCACTTCAGGTTTTATCCAGGAAGCTCAGTGCCTTCTAAATCATTGTCTATTTTATTCTCCCGAGAGAAGATGGTCCATAGCAATAAACTATGCAATAAACTAAAAATGAGATTCTGTCCTTCAAGTACTCAGAGACGTCTCTTTATTGATTAAACAGCAGAGCAGGCGAGGGATCTGAAGGTGTAAGCTGTCAGTACATGCCTGCCAGTCTCTTCCAGTTTCAAAACAAATCCACAGCAACCTACATGGTCAGAGACATTAACTAACAAATTGGTTTCAGGAAAAGTGATTTTTCTTCGTTCTACAGCAGACTATGGGACGAGTTATCAAGAAAACCTGTGATAAAAGCCAGGATCGAAATCACTAGTAACCTTGCGTATTGGACTGCTTTTACCTTTAATCACTTCAGCCCCGGAAGATTTTACCCCCTTCCTGACCAGAGCACTTTTGACAATTTTGCACTGCGTCACTTTAACTGACAATTGCAGGGTCTTGCAACGCTGTACCCAAACGAAATTGGCATCCTTTTTTCCCCACAAATAGAGCTTTCTTTTGGTGGTATTTGATCACCTCTGCGGTTTTTATTTTTTTCACTATAAACAAAAAAATAGCGTTAATTTTGAAAAAAAAACTATATTTTTTACTTTTTGCTATAATAAATATCCCCAATTAAAAAAAAAAAAAAATTCTTCATCAGTTTAGACCGATGTATTCTTCTACATATTTTTGGTAAAAAAAACGCAATAAGCGTAAATATTGATTGGTTTGCGCAAAAGTTATAGCATCTACAAACTATGGAATTTTTATTATTTTTTTTTACTAGTAATGTCAGTGATCTGCGGTACTGCGACGGACAGATCGGACATTTTTGACACATTTTTGGGACCATTGACATTTATACAGCGATCAGTGTAATACATTTGCACTGATTACTGTATAAATGTCACTGACAGGGAAGGGGTTAACACTAGGGGGCGATCAAGGGGTTAAATGTGTGTTCTAATTGTATGGGGATAGGACTGGCTAGGGGAGGAGACATATCATTGTTCCTACTTAGTAGGAACAAACGACATGTCTCCTCTCCCCTGACAGAACAGGGATTTATGTTTACACACATAAATCCCCATGCTGGCTCTCGTGCACGCAACCGCTAGCCACTGTGCAGCGTGCGCGTGTGTGCCCCCGGCGGGGCGCGCCCTCTGGTGGCTCCTAAAGGGAATCCTGTACGGGGTTTAGCGCAGTCGTGCCATTCTGCCCCCGTAAAAAGACATGAGCCAGTCGGGAATCGGTTAATTGTGTCTGTCGTAGAAACACATGATGGAAAAATGTGTTTAATTTTGTTAGGTTTATAATTTAGTTTTTTCATAATTGTTATGTTAGAATGACTCGTTAGAATGTGTTTCGTACATTCAAATTCATTTTGTATATTCATTATTTTCAAATTGATTTGAATTTTGAGATTTATTCGAAACTCAAATTTTGAAAGACGGCTATATTAATTTTATTCTATTCCATTTTTTTCTATTCTATTTTTTCTATTCTTTTCTATCCTATTCTTTTTTTTCTATTCTATTCTATTCTCTTATATTCTATTTTATTTTATTCTATTCTGTTTTATAGGCAGTCCCCCGGTTACAAACAAAATAGATCCTGTAGGTTTGTTCTTAAGTTGAATTTGTATGTGAATTGGAACAGGTACATTTTTTTAAATGTAACTCCAGCCAAAAAATATATATTTTTTAATAGCATAGGAGAGGATTAACTGGCCATGTAGGGATGTGGAATTGCTGACAAGTCTGACGGACAGTAGGTGGCAGCATGCGGTGAGCAGAAAGATGGCCACCCGACGTCACGCTGCCTCCGTTCTTAAGTACAAGTCGGATGTAAGTCGGATGTTTGTAACTTGGGGACTGCCTGTATTCTATTCTATACTTTTATTTTATATTCTATTTTATTCTATTCTTTTGTATTCTATTCTATAAAGCAGCCTAAGTAGGAATCATCATCATCTTATTTCACTTTTATACCTTACTGTATTTATTGCAATATGTTACCTTTTCGAATTTGAATTCATTTTCAAATTTGAATTAATTTTTTAATTCAAATTCATTTTCAAATCTTAATTTGGATAATTAATTTCTTTAGAATTTATTTCAGAGTCATTGAAATGTGTTACTATTGTAATTCTGAAATTCAAATACATCCGAATCTCAGAATAATGAAAATTTCATCCGATTTTCAATATGCACCAAATTATGGAGTTCAGGCGTTTCCAATGAAGGGTGATGTTAATACTACAACATACAAAGACATTTTAGGCATTTGTGCACCTCCAACCTTTTGGCAACAGTTTCGGGAAGGTCATTTTCTGTTCCAGTATGGCTGTGCCCCTTTGCCCTAATACAGCTCCATAAAGACATCATTTGACCAGTTTGGTGTGGAGGAACTTAAATGGCCATTCAAAAATTGAACACCCTTGGGATGAATTGGAATGGTCATTGTGAGCCTGGGCTTCTCATACATCAGTACGTGACCCCACAAATGTTCTTTTGGCTGAATGGGCACATATCTTCACAGACACATGCTAAAATCTTGTGGAATGCCATGAATTTGGAACTGGATGGCCAACAAGCCTATATATAGATGTGATGGTCAGGTGTTTACATGACTTGTTTCTACTACAATATACATACATATTTTCCCTATTATTTTACTTCATCCTAAACCTAAAAGTACTGGAAAAACAAGGTGTCTACTTTTTTTTATTTAGCCCCTAAAAGCTCTTTCTATGCCCTGTTTGTAACAAGAATAACATGGTTGGCTATGAAGACCTCTATATCTTCACCTGGGGCAGAAGTTCTACCCATCTTCTGACCCCTCTCGTTTAAGAGTAGCCAAAAAAGCATTTTTAATGGGCAGTAGATCATTGCGTTGTGCAGTACTTAGCCCCATGTATAGGTAAGACTTATGTCCTGCGTTCAGAGGCATGCATACTGTGGTATCCGCTTATAGGCAGTGCCTTTTAGTTTTAGATATTCAGAGAGGAGGAATGGTACACTTTAAAACAAACACAAATTTAAAGAAAATTCTAGTTTTAAAAAAACCCCCACATACTTAAAAAAAAAGTGTGCATGATTTTTCTTTCCAGAGTTTTTCTGACTGGTCTGGTGATATTACAGGTCCTTTCAACGGGCAGAGCATAATCCTTACTCCTGCACTAAAGGGTGCTTATGTCATGATCTGTGAGTGTTGTTCGGTGCAGGTGTACTATAAGCCCAGTTGCGGGGGTGATGATACAACCCCAGAGGATGTGTCCATAACAACCTGGGCTCACAGGAAGGAGTTAAGTGACACTGGCACAGGAGTTCCAGCCTGTATTAAAAAAAAAAAAAAAAAGTCAGCAGCTACAAATACTGTAGCTGCTGGCCTTTAATATAAGGACACTTACCTGTCCAGGTATCTGAGGATGTTAGCACCCCTAGCTGATTCGTCCATCAGCTCCGGGTGCAGGCGCCGATATCCTTACTAAGGAAAACAGAAAGTGAAGCCTTGAGACTTCACAGCCTGTTTCCTACTGCGCCTGCACAAGTGGCGCTGCGCTTTCTGAATAGTCCCGCTGTCTTCTGGGACCTGTGTGTCTCCCAGAAGGCAGAGGAGGGGCCGGAAATTCCATCAATCGATTGTTGTATGGTGATCTTACCCAGAAGTGGGAGCAGGTACCTGGTTTTGACAGGTATCCACTCCCCCCCCCTCCAAAAAAGTGCCAAATGTGACAGTGGAGGGGGGTGCAAACAAGTGGAGCTTCCATTTTAAGGGGTAAGCATGCAGATTAATGCTCAAGTTTTTTTTTTTTGGGGGGGGATTTTTGCTGACACATAATGCACATACATCTTGAGGGCAGCGCACTTTGGCATGTTTGCCCTGGGCCCTAGATGACCTTGTCCTGGCACTGGGTGCCCAGTGGAAATCGAGTCTGTGGTGCCTGGCGATAGTCTTCTGCTGTGTGTAATCACAGCGGGAGCTAGCCGCCGCCGGTCCCCATGCACGCCCCCTACCCGGAAATGTTGCATCGCATATATACAGTATTTGTGATCCGGCACAGAGGCCCTGTAGCTTATTTTTCCAGAGTGCTGCTCGGTAAGACCTGTCCAACTTGTCCCAATCCTCTATCGAATCCAAAATATTATGTTATTCCGTTCCTAAAAACCAGAGCGTATATGTACAGTACAATATGTTTTTCCGTTCCCAAAGAACTGGAGTGGGTGGACACATAATATGTGAGGGTAATGGGTACTAGGTTTATTTATTGGCTGCTTTATCATTCTGGTGAAGGAAAGTGTTGGTTGATTTTTAACAACCTATAATTTCAAAATCATTTTATGCTCTGCTTCCATTAGACAACATATTCTTAAAATTGCCTGTGAAATCTAAATTGGCGTTATTTTTTAATAGCAATAAATAGAAATAAGATTGAAGGAGGCCCGCTAACGTAATATTTTCTCTTCACCATTTAACTTGTTGGTGGTGTAAGTGGCGGGATAAATGTGACAGCCTGTTTGGGCAGTTTGTCATCAGCCAACTCACCTCCAGAACAGATGTTGTTATCTGCAATTTTCGAGTTTCCCTGAGTACAATTTGGGTGTTTGATGACTTTTCCTTCTAAACAAAATCTGGCCATGGGTCTGGTACATGGGAGGTTTGTAAATATGTTCATTTTTGTTTATTTTCCAGTCAATATATCATAACTATAATATAAATGTTACATAGAAACATTGTTTCCATGTATAATTTGTAGTTACAAGCCTCTTAGGACCTTTTAATACCTTTTTTGTAGCTCCCTCAAATGCCAGGGCCCATAGTCGATAGGCAAGAGGCTAGCATTCAGTCCCCTCCAAAAGCCTCTGTCCCGGGTGATTCTGTCACAAAAACAAACCCTGTTTAAATAGAGGGATCAAGGGAATGAGGATCACTGGTAGCGTCACTTCCCGTATCTACTTCAAATAGTGATATGTGGCCTGATCAGGACTTGGCCGTTCGCCCTGTCAAACACATACAGGAGATGATTGCAAGGCTCATAGGGCCATAAGGATCATATGTCTGAATTTTTGCTGACTTGACGTTACCATCCTGACTTATAAGAGGGAAATTGTTCATCTCAGATGAAGGAAATATTAGCTGGATGACCTAGTCCCGTTCAGGCCACATATCACCATTTGAAGCAGATACGTGAAGCGACGCTACCATTGATCCTCATTCCCTTGATCCCTCTATTTAAACAGGGTTTGTTGTGAAGGGATTTACTCCCTCTATGGCACACTAATCGCTGATTTGCCAAGAAGGCCTTGATGGCCCCCCAACCCCCCAATGTACCTAGTGCAATTCCCCCCTCCCACAAACACACAGATCTCAGATGCAGCGCAGCAGATGGCTGTGGGATGTCCTTCCTCCTAGGCTCCTCCTCATCTTGACACGTCAGAGTTGAGGAGAAGGCTAGGGCAAGCTGAATTGTAAAACTTTTGATGGGCAGCTAGCGGGGAGAGAAGCCGCTGCTGCAAGGGTATGGAATTGCAGACCCCCCTGATTGTCAGATCAGTACTTTACAGAGTTTGCTTTACTGCCCCCTACCCACATTCTTTGCTGGGAGGAGATGGGAGCGTGTGAGCAAACCCTGCACAGTCCTGATCTGACAGTCCCAATGCAGGATCGCTGCAGTAGTGGGTGGAGTTGCCGAGAGAGAGGGGAAGTGAGAGAGAGAACAGCCAACACCTCCTCCCAGCTTTCTTCTGCTCTCCTGATTCGGCTTGTCACCTCCCACGCTAAGCTGACAGGAGTAGTGATGCTGTTGTCAATACTCCTGTCAGCTTGTAGGGGCAGGAACTCTGCAGCCGGCGTGCCCCCACATCACATGATACCAGTGCCCAGGGCAGCTGCCCTTCCTGCCCTCCATCCTTATCCCTGCCCTGCTCTGACAGACTGCTTAACTGCAATGACCATTCATGAGTTGGTTAATATTAGGGGAATTGGGGACCCAAATGTTGATTTGTAAACTGAAAGGGTTCTGTTTAAAGATGGACTCCAGGATATGAAGATATCATCTAAATACAAAAGTCATGTCACTGCTGCTCCCTCTCTTCTTGTGCGGAGTGACTGGTCTTGTCTCCACCCCCTCCTGTAGTTTTCTGCAAGCACCTGTAGTGGGTGGAGCCTGCTGGTTCCCTCCCACAGCTCTGCTCTCTGCATAGGCTATATACAGCACAGTGGAAAAGTTGTTGCTATTTTTACAAGGTAATATCTGGGATTCAAAAGATATTTGGTTAACACAAAGGGGATTTACAGTGGGGAAAATAATTATTTGATCCCCAGAAGATTTTGTAAGTTCGCCCACCTACAAAGAAATGAAGGGTCTATAATTGTTATCATAGGTGTATTTTAAATGATAGAAACAGAATATCAATCAAAAATCCAGAAAAAAACACATAATACAAGTGTTATAGATTGAGTTGCAGTTCAGTGAGTAAAATAAGTATTTGATCCCCTACCAACCAAAAATAATTCTGGCTCCCACAGACTGGCTACAGTATGGGCTCATGTGGTACACAGATTAGTCCTGTCAGTTTAAGAAGGTGCTCCTAACGACAGCTCGTTATGTGTATAAAAGACACCTGTCCACAGAATCTCTTTCTTCCATTTAAACCTCACCATCATGGGCAACACCAAAGAGCTGTCAAAGATTGTAGATCTGCACAAGCCTGGAATGGGCTACAAGACCATCAGCAAGAAGCTTGATGAGAAGGAGACAACTGTTGGAGCGACTATTCGCAAAATGGAAGAAATACTAAATAACCATGAGTTGCCCTCGGTCTGAAACTCCATGCAAGATTTCACCTCATGGGGTAATGATGATCATGAGAAAAGTGAGGGATCAGCCCCGAACTATACGGGAGGAGCTTGTGAATTATTTCAAGGCAGTTGGGACCACAGTCACCAAACAAACCATCGGTAACACAATACGCCGCCATGGATTGAAATTAGGGTTGCCCCAATACCACTTTTTTAGGACCGAGTACAAGTACCGATACTTTTTTTCAAGTACTCGCCGAAACCGATACTTTTTTTTTTAATGTCACGTGACTGTGGTTTTTTTTTTTAAACAATACTTTCCTTTTTTTTCGGGGGGGGGGGGGGAGGGGTGAACGGTGTCTGTGTTTTTTTTTTATTTACAATTTTTATTTTTTACAATAATATTTTTTTTATTCTTTATTGCAATATGTGTTTTTTTTTTTTTTAAATCAGCCCTGTTGGGGGCTTTGGTGAGATATCAGGGTTCTTAACAGACCTCTGATATCTCCCCCTTGAGACAGAGAAAGAGACAGAGGATAGAGATTCCCCAGTCCCTTTCTCTGCAGCCTCAGCTGCACTGAAAATGAATGGAGAGAAGACAGCGGCTCCTCTCCATTCATAAACTGACACATCGTAATCACAGCTGACTCTATCCATTCACAAAGGAAGGAGGAGGAGGACAGCAGAACGAAGGGGACAGCGGAGAGGGACAGCAGAACGGAGAGGACAGAGAAGGAGAGGGGAATGGCGGAACGGAGGGGGACAGCGGAGGGGGACAGAGGAACGGAGGGGGCATGGAGGAGGATGAGGTGACAGTCAGCGGTGATTGCGTGTGGGGGAGTTACAAGCACCGATCACCGCTGTATGCCACTAAAGCAGCTGAAAGCCGCGGGGGGAGAAGCTTGTAACTCCCCCAGGTGCCGATCACCTCTGACAGTCCAGGTATCGGGGGAAGCATCGGGAGCATTTGCCCGAGTACAAGTACTTGGGCAAATGCTCGGTATCGGTGCCGATACCGATACTAGTATCGGTATCGGGACAACCCTAATTGAAATCCTGCAGCACCCGCAAGGTCCCCCTCCTCACGAAGGCACATCTACAGTTCCGTCTGAAGTTTACCAATGGACATCTAAATGAGTCAAAGGAGGATTGGGAGAAAGTATTGTGGTCAGATGAGACCAAAATTGAGCTCTTTGGAATTAACTCAACTCATCGTGTTTGGA
Source organism: Aquarana catesbeiana (assembly GCF_042186555.1). Taxonomy (NCBI): domain Eukaryota; kingdom Metazoa; phylum Chordata; class Amphibia; order Anura; family Ranidae; genus Aquarana; species Aquarana catesbeiana. Next base: position 223,420,291 of record NC_133333.1, on the reverse strand, counting down.
GGAGGAAAAATGCTGTCTATGACCCTAAGAACACCATCCCTACAGTCAAGCACGGAGGTGGAAACAATATGCTTTTAAGCTGTTTCTCTGCTAAAGGTACAGGCTGACTTTTCCACATTGAGGGCCAATGCATGGGGCCATGTATTGTAAAATCTTGGATGAGAACCTTCTTCCCTCAGCCAGAACACTGAAGATGGGTCTTCCAGCATGACAAAGACCCAAAACATACTGCCAAGGTAACAAAGGAGTGACACAAGAAGCACATTAGGATCATGGAGTGGCCTAGCCAGTCTCCAGACCTTAATCCTATAGACAATTTATGGAGGGAGCTTAAACTTTGAGTTGCCAAGTGACAGCCAAGAAACCTTAAAGGGTAAGTTCACCTTTACAGAAAAATCTGTAAGGTGAACTTACACAGGTCCCCCTCCTTGCCCCCCTCCGGTCCTGCTGACCTGGGCCACCGCAATCTCCAGTTCTAAGCCCCGGTATTTCAGTGCCAGGAGTCCGGGGTTTAGAAAACCTCTCTGCAGTCACGCGTCTTCTCCATACCTGACAGGATGGGCTATGCGGCTGCTGATTGATCGTCGCCACCCCTGTGATGGTGCTGACCAATTAGAATGCTCCAAAACGTCCCTCATGAGGAGGGATGTTTTGGATATTCAGCTCAGGGGATTTCTAAGCCCCAGACACACGGCATGAATATATCAGGCTTAGAACCGGAGATTGCCGCGGTCCAAGTCAGTGGGACTGGGGGGGGGGTGGAATGCGAGGAGGGGGACCTGTGTAAGTTCACCTTACAGAGTTTTCTGTAAAGTTGAACTTAACCTTTAAGGATTTAGAGGAGATCTGTAAAGAAGAGTGGACCAATAACCCTCCTGAGATGTGTACAAACCTGGTCACCAACTACAAGAAATGTCTTACCTCTGTGCTTGCCAACAAGGGTTTCTCCGCCAAGTACTAAGTCATGTTTTGCTTGGGGATCAAATACTTATTTTACTTACTGAACTGCAACTCAATTTATAACATTTATATCATGTGTTTTTTCTGGATTTTTGGTTGATATTCTGTCTCTATCATTTAAAATATACCTACAGTGCCTTAAAAAAGTATTCATACCCCTTTCAATTTTCCACATTTTGTCATATCACAACCAAAAACATAAATGTATTTTATTGGGATTTTTTGTGATGGACCAACACAAAGTGGCACATAATTGTGAAGTGGAAGGAAAATGATTTTCAAAATGTTTTACAAATAAATATGTGAAAAGTGTGGTGTGCATTTGTATTCAGCCTCCCTAAGTCAATGCTTTGTAGAACCACCTTTCACTGCAATTACAGCTGCAAGTTTTTTGGTGGATGTCTCTACCAGCTTTGCACAGCTAGAGAGTGAAATTGTTGCCCAGTCTTCTTTGCAATATAGCTCAAGCTCTGTCAGCAATTTTCAAGTTTTGCCACAGATTCTCAATTGGATTTAGCTCTGGAATTTGTCTAGGTCATTCTAACACATGTTTTGATCTAAACCATTCCATTGTAGCTCTGGCTGTATCTTTAGGGTCATTGTCCTGCTTGAAGGTGAACCTCCGCCCCAGTCTCAAGTCTTTTGCAGACTAACAGGTTTTCTTCTAAGATTGCCCTGTATTTGGCTCCATTCATCTTCCCATTATTTCTGACCAGCTTCCCTCTCCCTACTGAAGAAAAGCATCCCCACAACATGATGCTGCCACCACCATGTTTCACGGTGGGGATGGTGTGTTCAGGGTGATGTGCAGTGTCAGTTTTCCGCCACACATAGCGTCTTGCTTTTAAGCCAAAAAGTTTTTTTATAACCTAACCCTGCTTTAAACTTCTCTACAACTTCTCTTTAAACTTCTCCACAACTTTATTCCTGACCTGTCTGGTGTGTTCCTTGTGCTTCATGATGCTGTTTGTTCACTAAGGTTCTCTAAAAAACCTCTGAGGGCTTCACAGAACAGCTGTATTTATACTGAGATTAAATTACACACAGGTGGATTTGGCCGCTGCTTCTCTGATTAATTCTCTCCTTGCCCTGCCTGTCAGTTTAGGTGGACGGTCATGTCTTGGTAGGTTTGCAGTTGTGCCATACTCTTTCCATTTTCAGATGATGGATTGAACCCTGCTTTAAACATCTGCACAACTTTATCCCTGACCTGTCTGGTGTGTTCCTTGGGCTTCATGATGCTGTTTGTTCACTAACGTTATCTAACAAACCTCTGAGGGCTTCACAGAACAGCTGTATTTATACTGAGATTAAATTACACACAGGAGGACTCTAAATACTATTTAGGTGACTTCTGGAGGCAATTGGTTCCACTAGATTTTAGTTAGGGGTATCAGAGTAAAGGGGGCTGAATACAAATGCACGCCACACTTTTCACCTTCATTTCTTTGTATGTGGGCAAACTTACAAAATCTGCAGGGGATCAAATAATTATTTTCCCCACTGTATATCCTTTATGTCTATTAAGGAATATATATATATAATTGAAAGCTTTTATGCTTGGAGTTCAGTTTTTAAAAAAAAAGAAAAAGTACCCCAAAGCATTCTAGTTTCCTGTTATCTCGGCATACAGACAGATTTCCAGCGATTACACCGGCTTTCCAGTAATTTCACAAGAATTCAAAACTTTCATGACTTCTGAAGACATACCTAAGTAAACTAAAGGGTGGTTGTAGAGATGTGCCAACCAGGATGTGGGCTGGAGAAAACTGATGATACATACAAAGATTATCTCTCTCTTATTTTAAATATCTCTCAGTCCAATTACATTTTTTGCATATTTCTCATATAAATATTGGGATTTCGCTCGCTCTCCGCACCTGTAAGCGCCTTCATTTCATGCAAAGTTTATCAGTTGAGGTATGGTTGCTATATCAACTCGCTTGGAACGCTGACAAGTCTGATGTTGCTAAATATTTTGACGGAATGTTCGCAATACAGATGTAAACAGCCATCTGACAGCTCCGGTTCCTTATTCTGTTATATTGTATTTGTAGTAAGTGGCGGTGGTGTGAACTGGTTAGATAGAAAACAAAGAATTGGGACAGAGCTGGGCAAGATTGCTCAATGTAGTCCCACTTTGCAGTTGCAACATACTATGTACAGTGCCTTGAAAAGTATTCACACCCCTTGAAATTTTCCACATTTTTTCATGTTACAACTAAAAACTTAAATGTGTTTTATTGGGCTTTTAATAGACCAACACAAAGTGGCACATAATAGTGAAGTGGAAGGAAAATGATAAATGTTTTTCAATTTTTTTTTACAAATAAATATCTGAAAAGTGTGGCGTGCATTTGTATTCAGCCCCCTTTTACTCTGAAACCCCTAACTAAAATCTAGTGGAACCAATTGCCTTCAAAAGTCACCTAATTAGTAAATAGAGTCTACCTGTGTGTAATTTATTTTCAGTATAAATACAGCTGTTCTGTGACGCCCTCAGAGGTTTGTTAGATAACGTTAGTGAACAAACAGCATCATGAAGCCCAAGGAACACACCAGACAGGTCAGGGATAAAGTTGTGCAGATGTTTAAAGCAGGGTTCAATCCATCATCTGAAAATGGAAAGAGTATGGCACAACTGCAAACCTACCAAGACATGGCCGTCCACCTAAACTGACAGGCAGATCATGGTAACTCTGGAGGAGCTGCAGAGATCCACAGCTCAGGTGGGAGAATCTGTCCACAGGACAACTATTAGTCGTGCTCTCCACAAATCTGGCTTTTATGGAAGAGTGGCGAAAAGAAAGACATTAATGAAAGAAAGCCATAAGAAGTCCCATTTGCAGTTTGTGAGAAGTCATGTGGGGGACACAGCAAACATGTAGAAGAAGGAGCTCTGGTCAGATGAGACCAAAATTGAACTTTTTGGCCAAAAAGCAAAACGCTGTGTGTGGTAGAAAACACTGCACATCACCCTGAACACACCATCCCCACTGTAAAACATGGTGGTGGCAGCATCATGTTGTGGGGATACTTTTCTTCAGCAGGGACAGGGAAGCTGGTCAGAGTTGATGGGAAGATGGATGGAGCCAAATACAGGACAATCTTAGAAGAAAACTTGTCAGAGTCTGCAAAAGACTTGAGACTGGGGCAGAGGTTCACCTTCCAGCAGGATAACGACCCTAAACATACAGCCAGAGCTACAATGGAATGGTTTAGATGTGTTAGAATGGCCCAGTCAAAGTTCAGACCTAAATCCAGTTGAGAATCTGTAGCAAAACTTGAAAATTGCTGTTCACAGACACTCTCCATCCAATCTGACAGCGCTTGAGCTATTTTGCAAAGAAGAATGGGTAAAAAGGTTAATCTCTAGATGTGCAAAGCTGGTGGAGACATACCCAAAAAGACTTGCAGTTGTAATTTCAGTGAAAGGTGGTTCTACAAAGTATTGACTCAGGGGGGCTGAATACAAATGTACCCCACACTTTTCACATATTTATTTGTAAAAAAAACAAAACCATTTATCATTTTCCTTCCACTTCACAATTATGTGCCACTTTGTTTTGGTCTATCACATAAAATCCCAATAAAATACATTTATGTTTTTGGTTGTAACATGACAAAATGTGGAAAATGTCAAGGAGTATGAATACATTTTCAAAGCACTGTATATTGGTGGAGTGTCAATAAAAATTGCATTCTGTGAGAGGCATCATTCCCAAATTTTGAACCAAGTACCAAAAAAAGAGTAAAGCCTAGTCATCCATTTACATCTGTTTTTCTAAAGAGATGCATTGATGTCTGTTAACAGATGAATGATAAAAAAAAAGCAAACAAACGGTTCATATGTGTGAAAGGGGCTTAAGTGGGACTTTAAGTTTTGTTAACAAGTTGCATATGTACATAAACAAATGCCTGTTAAAGAAGAATACATTATTGAAGCACTCAACTGAAAAATCTATGAGATAGGTATGGTGGTCTACGCGTTTCTTGGAAGAACCCACTTCATCAGGACCTTCAAAAAGCCACACCCCCCGGTTGGTCACCGGCCCTGCACTTAGGCTATCTAGGTCGCGGCAGCTCTGGGCTTCCCCTGCATCTCCTCCTCCCCTTCATCACGCCGTGTGTCTCCTCCCTCCTCCTCCTAGGTGGCCAATCAGATCGCCTCTCCTTTCAGCCAATCGGTGACAGCTCTCAGGAGGAGAATCAGTGTAACAATAGCGAATATTTATTCGCTATTGTCACACAGTGCGCCCTGAGCCCACCCTTTTTTAAAGCCTAATAAAGCCTCTGGCTCTAATGTCGTGCTTCAAAAAAACCAAAAACCTCCCATTGGAATCTATGCGTACGGCGCCCTGCATGTAGATTAGGAGGCTGCATGCTTTGCAGCTTCACCTCACCTCCCATAAACTACATATCCCATGGTTCCTTGCTGACCGCAAGCAGTTATTCCTGTACTGTACCTTTACTCACAGGCAGTTCTGTGTTTAGGCCTAGGCTGACAAGGCCCAGGCCTAGGGTGGCACTTTGCACCTTCCTGAGTCCCAGATCCTGCGGCCTTCTCCTGCACAAATGCAGGCTCCGGCAGCCGGCTTGCTGTAGCAGTATTGTGGTGTGACAGGGTGCTTGGTGGGGGGAGCGACTCGCGCCCCCATTAGCGGCCAGTGACTGGCTGCATGTAATTGGACAGGCAGAGCCTCAAGCTCCGGCTTCTACCCTCCTCCGTTCGGCTTTGATTGCATTGCTTGTCTCTCCAGCCCGGGGAGGGGTCTGTCTGAGGACAGGAGGAGAAGAGAGAGAGAGAGAGACGAGGGGAACCCCCTAGCCAAGACAGCAGGTAAAATTGAGTAAATTACTATTACTCTTGTAATGTGCATGTGCCAAGCAGCCAATCTGTTCTCAATATGGAAATGAATATACAGATCATGGTATTGCAATAAAGTGATCCATGCTACAAACTCATTAAACAGTCAACCTTCAGTGAAAGTTCATGTACTGCAAACTTTGCAGTACGTGAACTTACACTAAAGATGGACTGTTTAATGAGTTTGTAGCATGGATCACTTTATTCCAATGTCATGATCTGTATATTAATGACTTTCACTGAATGTAGACTGTTTAATGAGTTTGTATTGATTTCAGCAATGTGCAAAGTGCTCCACGCATGCTGAAATCAATGCAAACTCGTTAAAGGCTGCACTGATTGCCACTGATTAGGCGGCACTCTTAAGCTGCACTGATAAGTCAACACTGATATGCTACAGTGATGGGCACTGATGAGGCCGCACTGATGGCCACTGATAACCTGCACTGATGAGGCTGCATTGATGGGCACTGATGAGGCTGCATTGATGGGCACTGATGAGGTGGCATTGATGTGCACTGATAAGGAGGCATTGACGGGCACTGATGAGGCTGCATTGACGGGCACAGATGAAGCTGCATTGACGGGCACTGGTGAAGTTGCGCTGATGGGCACTGGTGAGGCTGCATTGATGGGCACTGGTGAGGCTGCATTGATGGGCACTGGTGAGTCTGCATTGATGGGCACTGGTGAGGCTGCATTGATGGGCACTGGTGAGGCTGCATTGATGGGCACTGGTGAGGCTGTGCTGATGGGCACCGGTGAGGCTGCACTGATGGGCCCCAGTGTGGCTGCGCTGATGGGTACCAATGAGGCTCTATTGATGGACACCGGTGAGGCTACATTGATGGGCACCGGTGAGGCTGTGCTGATGGGCACCGGTGAGACTGCATTGATGAGAACTGGTTTAGGCTGCATTGATGGGCACCGGTGAGGCTACATTGATGGGCACCGGTGAGGCTACATTTATGGGCACCGGTTAGGCGGTGATGAGGCTAGACTTGGTACCCACTTTTAATGTAGAGAGAGGAAGAGAGGAAGAGGTGGAGCTCTAAGATGAAAAGGTGGAGCCTAAAAGGGAAGGGGTGTGGTTTACAGATGACAGGGCGGGTCTTAAACTGAAAGGGGTGTGACCTTGACAAGAAGGGGTGGGTCACATTTAAATTAGGGGTGCATGGTTTAGTCAGGCCTAGGGCATCACAAAACCTAAATACACCACTGCTCACAGGGGCGGCTGTGACTACATGTTACAGAATTCAAGCAAGTAAATGTGTGGGGATCTTCACAAAATAAGTTTCCAACTTTATGATTATTCCGATTAAAAAGGGGAGGCTAGAAATAATTGTAATGGGGAAAAGAATCTCTGATTTTACATTTGATCACAGACGCGTTAGTGTATCGTAGTGCAATTAAATAGCCTTGAAGGTGATTGCTGAAATTTCACTTGGCTTGCTGAATCATTTTAAAGTAATGGGGTTGTTCCTAAGAGAGCGGGGACATGCGATTATCTCCAGTGAAATCCACACATTCAGGCTGGAGATGTGGTGTCAGATTAGACTGCGGAGTTCAAGAATGGGTGAAGGCGACAAATTAGTACAGTATGAAGGCTTTACCCATTCAAGATAGTGATTATATTAAAGTTTAATTATCCAAAGAGAGCAGAAAGAGCCAAATGATGTTTGCTGACACAAAACAGGAATAATTATAATATTTAAAAAAAGGAAAAAATCTAAAGAAAGGAAAACTGTGAAACCATTAAGACACATAAATTGTCTGTGGTATGAAATTCAAGCCAAAACATTTTTTTTCTAATTTGGAACATTTTTTTTACTGTTCTCCGGGGCTCCATTAGAGAGATTTACCCTCACTTCCTGTCCTGCTTACAACGCTTTTACCAGATGGGGCAGCAATAACTGACAGGGGTTGTAAGCTTTATATATATATATATATATATATATATATATATATATATATATGCATAGTATCTCACAAAAGTGAGTACACCCCTCACATTTTTCATTTTGTGGGAGAGCTTTTTGGTGGTACTTAAATTGTTTGTAAAGGAACATGTTATACTTACCTGCTCTGTGTAGTGGTTTTACACAGAGCAGCCCCGTTCCTCCTCTTCCCGGGTCCCGCTGGTGCTCTGGTCCCCCCCCCCCCGCCAAGCCTCTTGCTATGGGGGCACTCATGCGTGCTCACTCATGAGCCAGCCCTCTGTGTCTTTAAAGTGGATGTAAACCCACTCTCATCCTTTCTAAACTACTGCCATAGGGGTTATCTATAAGGATATACATGCCTCCTGCATGTATCTTCACCTGTCAAATGTCTCCCCTCTGTCTGTCATGAGACCCGAAAAACTGCAGATTCTGAGGGTGGGTCTGTTGTCTGGAGCTCGGTGGGTGGAGTCGTGATGTCAGTAGACTCCCCGCCCACCTCTACACTCCCCTTGTCAACATATTTTCTCTCCTGTGTATTTCTTACACTGAACTTCTGCAATGACCTCTAATACTCAGTCAAAACCCAGAAAAGTCATCACATGACTTCAGCATGCCCAATCATGCTGAGGTGTGGCGCAGCCAATCCTGGGAGAGCTGGAGAAGAAAGTATGAGGGGATCTGAAGTACACAGAATGTCTCTCTCAGGCTCTTGCATGAGATATGTAAATCACCTGTCACTCACAGCAAGGGGGAAGAACTGACTCCTATTTGTCTGTGTGTCAGTTTTTATCTCACTGAAAAAAGATAAGAGGATTGCTCAGAGCTGGATTAACTCTTCGTGGCAAGACTGGGCACAGATGACATGAAATCCTATACTGTACAAGGTGCAAGCCATAATTTAAAAGCATGATTTTCGGGTTTACATCCACTTTAAAGTGATTGTAAAGGCAGAAGGTTTTTTATCTTTATGAAGTTCTATTATAGTGGCCTCCCCGACTTCCAAGGGACTGATGATGACCCCCCAGTGTCATTTCTTCAGTGTTGTCACATGAACAGATATAATTATTATTATTATTCACGATTTATATAGCGCCAACAGTTTGCGCAGCACTTTACAATGTAGAGGGGGACAGCACAATTACAGTACAGCTCAATACAGAAGGGACAGGAGGGCCCGGCTTGTAGAGCTTACATTCTAAAGGGAGGGGGTGGTGGTACAAAAGGTAATAGATGCAGGGTATGATTTGATGGGGGTGGCTCAGGGACAGTTGTTAGGTGGGTGAGGGATAGACTTCCCTGAATAAGTGAGTTTTCAGGGATCTCCTAAAGGTGGACAGGGTAGGGGCTGTTCGGACATACCGGGGCAGGGAATTCCCGAGGATGGGAGAGGCTCTGGAGAAGTCCTGAAGACGAGCATGAGAGGAGGTAACAAGGGAGCTAGAGAACAGGAGCTCCTGGGAGGAGTGGAGGGGACGATTAGGACGATATCTGCAGATGAGGTTGGTCATGTAGTTGGGGGCGATGTTGTGGATGACCTTGTATGTTGTGGTTAACATTTCGAATTTTATACGGTGGGGTAGGGGAAGCCAGTGAAGGGATTGGCAGGGAGGGGCAGCAGTCATGGATCGGTTAGTGAGGTGTATTAGTCTAGCAGCAGCATTCATAATAGACTGAAGGGGGGATAGCCTGCTTAAGGGTAGGCCATTAAGGAGAGAGTTGCATTAATCAAGGCGGGAAATAATCAAGGAGTGAATAAGTTGCTTTGTGGTGTCATTAAGGGTCGAATTTGGGAGATGTTAAGGTGGCAGGATTTAGCCAGTGATTGGATGTGGGGGCTGAAGGAGAGGTCAGAGTCAAGGATTACACCCAGCACCCTGGCATGTATGGAGGGACCAATGGTTGTGCTGTTGATCTTAATGGTAAAGTTGTGTGTGTGTGTGGGGGGGGGGACCGTGAAGGAGGAAATATTACAAGCTCAGTTTCAGAAAGATTGAGTTTGCGAAAGTGGTGTGACACCCATACCGAGATGTCATTCAGTAAGTTTGAGATCCGTGAGGAGATTGAGGGGGTGAGTTGAGGAGTGGAGAGATAGATCTGGGTGTCATTGGGGTAGAGGTGGTATTGGAAGCCATGGGAGGTTATCAACTGGCCCAGGGAAGAGGTATAGAGCGAGAAAAGGAGAGGCCCAAGGACAGAGCCTTGGGGTACCCCAAAAGAGAGAGGAAGAAGAGTAGAGGAGATGGAGTTGTATAAAAAAATTGATCAGTCCTGATGTACTGACGGCCTATCTCTTTTTGTTGAGGCCCTAAAATGCCAGGGCAATACTAATACCCCCCCCAAATGACCCTTTTTCATCTTAGATCACTCTTTAGACAGCATTTGACAGTCAGTACGGAGGTGTTGTATCGCCTCTTCATTGCTTGAATCCCGCACTAGTGCACCAAAACCATGTGCATTGCACGTGGTTATGGGGCATTTGTGGAGTGGCCCCACTCACTGTGTTTGCGATCTGCTACGGGTGTCAATACAAAGTTAACGGTGCCTGCACCAGAATTGCATGGTACAAAACAACCATGCAATCCAGTTGTGGTGTGGCCCCAAAAAGGTGCCTGCACTTCGTTGGTGCGATGTGTTGCAGTTTGAGCCCATTCAAAATAAATAGGCTCAATTCGCACCTCATTGAATCGTATGTGAAATGCATAGGAATGCGGTGCGCTTCCTGTACCATTCACATGCGGAATTATAGTGTGAACTGGGTCTTAATGTTATATTAATGCATACAAAGGCATTTAGCTTTAAACAATTTCAGAAGGAAATCAGAACTTATTTTATGCCAGGTTTGCTGTAAGTTTTGGCTTTGGATGGAGTCGGAATTCTGCATTCGAAGAATGGAATCTGCGACCTCTCATAATATGCATTGCACATCAGAATTCCTGCCAGCCTGTCTCTTCTGCTTGTCCCTCTTCCCTCTCTGGTGCTGGGAGAACATACATATATGCAGAAGATTACAATAACACAAATTATGGGGATGGTGAGACGTCGCGTTCTTGGTGTAAGCTGTACAATGCATTTCTCTGGTCTTATTAGGAAGGCATTTCTGAGTCCGTGGGTGTATACGCCATGCTTGGTAGATTTGTCTGCCAATTACTTCCTATACAAAAGTAAAACAAAGCAAAAATAGCGCTCTGGGTGGAGGTGTTTCATTGTTAGCAGGGTTTTTCTTTTTTTTTTATATATATTAACCCCTTCGAGGAAGGGTAAAACAAATCTTAATGCCTAAGCCCAATTTTGCAACTTTGACATGTATTAGTAAAACCGTACATATTATCACAAATACTTTGTGTATCCAGGTGGATTATACCTTTTTTTTTTTTTAGTTCAATTTGGGCTTTCATTTGGTGGTAAATGTTAATGAATATTTTGAAAAATTGCTCCCAAGGGCCTATAGGCAGCTAGAAAAAAATTGTACTGAATAGAATACCGTATTTATCGGCATATAACACGCACAGGTGTATAATACGCACCTTCATTTTAGGAGGGAAGTTTCAGGAAAAAAACTTACATTTTAAATAAAGAACTTTGCAGCAAAATAAGGCTCATCAATGCAACCTCACCATTGCCCATCAATGCAGCTTCACCATTGCCCATCTGCAGCCTGATCAATGCCATCTGCAACCTTACAATTGCCCATCAATGCAGCTTGATCAATGCCCTCCAAATTACAGTATCGGCATATAACACGTATTCACCATTTGCACCCGATTTTCAGGGTGAAAAGGTGTGTGTTATACGCCAATAAATACAGTATATCAAAAAAAGTTATTTATTACGTACAAATATATGAAAAAAACACATGAATTAAAAACTGCATGAGATCTGGTATGCATGGTATCCAAACATGAGATGTCAATATTGCAAATAGCAAAAAAGAGTTTCTTAAAGTGGAAAGTTGAAAAAAAAAAAAAAAAAACATTTGAAAAAAAAAATCAGATTTAAACTTACCTAAACCCTTGTTGCTAGGCAGTCTTCCTAATCTGCCTCTTCCTTTTCCGCGGCGTGTTCTTCTCCTCGGTGGGCGGCCCCGTTGCCATTCACAGAGCGCCTCGCCGCTCGCGCGTGCGCAGTAGGAAACTGGCAGTGAAGCCACAAGGCTCCACTGCCTGTTTCCCTTACCTAGGATGGCGGTACCGGGACCCGAGAGCCGAGGGACAGGTCGGCCTCGGGCGGCCGGCATCACGGGCACCCAGGACAGGTAAGTACTTATTTAAAGTCAGCAGCTACAGTGTTTGTAGCTGCTGACTTTACATTTTTTTTTTTAAGGCCGGAATCCCGCTTGAAAACTAAATGCTATTGCTCACAGAAGAGGGGGTTGGATTTGGGTTTGGATACCATGCATACAAGAGATCTCTTAGATTGTAAGCTCTAAGGAGCAGGGCCCTCTGATTCCTACTGTATCAAATTGTATTGTATTTGTACTGTCTACCCTCAAGTTGTAAAGCGCTATGTAAACTGTTGGCGCTATATAAATACTGTATAATATAATAATAATCATGCAGTTTCTAATTCATGTGTTTTTTTTTTAATATATTCGTACGGAATAAAGAACTTTTTTTGATATATTCTATTCAGTCCAATTTTTTTCTAGATGCCTATAGGCCCTTGGGAGTAATTTTTCAAATTAATCATATTTTGGGCTAGCAGCACTTTCTCTCCACCCAGGTGGGTGGGTTTCACTTGATTACAATGGTAATGAATATCTCCTCATTTTTTTTCTTATCAAAGGAAAACTGGCCAAAAATAGTAAAAAATGTATATATTTAAAATGTAGCTGTTGATTTCTTGCTGCTGCCATAACTTACCACCAAAGAACACCCCAAAATAAAGTCTCCTGCTCCGGATGATTGCAGCAATACCACATATGTGTATGTTATTTGTTGTTTGTACCAGTAGTACAGCCCAGAAACAATGGTGTGCATTGTTGCTTTTTTTTTTATCTTACCTAAAACACGCTGACACTGATACAAATTTAAAAACAAAATCCTGTCCAAAAAAAATACTGACCCTTCCCTTTGACCTTGACCTTGCTGTCCTTTAACCCTGACCTTGACATTTGACCCTGACCTTGACCCAAACACTAACCCTTGCACTGACCTAGATCAAACCTTGATCTAGGTTTTTTCTTTTTTTTTCTTTTAAAATCCCTTATGTTTTTTTTTGTTTGTTTTTTTAATTTTTTTTACACACACTTTTTTTCTCTCTCTGCGAGGACAGAGGAAGATACAATGTATCTCTCTCCTCTATTAACAGAGAGAGAGAAAATATGGAGGCAGGTTTCACAGTGACTGATCACTCTGATAGCCAATCACAGCTATCAGTTGACCCAGAATCGGACGTTCCGGGTCCCGATCCTTAGAACAGGGCATGGGGCTTTCATTGATACCCTGGTCTCTATGCTGGGAACACGCTCCTAGCACAAAGGGAGATACGCAAATATGCGACCCTATGGGAAAAAAGCCAGTGGGGCCACATATTTGTGTTGCGTTTTCGTCAAGGGGTTAAAACAAATAATGTCACTTAAATATAATTCTCAATAGCCACCTAAACCAGGATATTACCTTGTGAAAGTAGTAGTGACACCATCATTGTGCTGTACATACAGTAGCCTGTGCAGAGAGTAGAGCTGTGGGAGGGGCCCTGCAGGCTCCTCCCACTACAGGCTGTCTGCAGAAAACTACAGGAGGGGGCGGAGACAAGACCAGTCACCCTGCACAAGGAGAGAGAACAGCAGTGACTGGTCTTTACTACAGGAAGATCCTGTGCAACGTTTCACACTGGATTACCACACAGATCTGGAAGAAATACACAAAGCACCCCAAGATTCAAGGAAGAATACACATGATGATATATTTACACAATATTTGCTTATCCCGGAGTTCAGCTTTACCTGGGTTCACACTTGCGTGGTGCATGATGCCTCATGTAATTCATACAGGAAACGCACATTCATTTTGTATGTCTCAAATTGCACCGCATCTGCACCAAAAGGACCCTTTTATTTGCCGCACCTGAATTGGATCGCATGGCTGTTCACACCCATGCGATCTGATTCTGGCAATTTCACTGCTTTTGTGAGCTGTTTTCGAGATGTCGTTAATTAAACTTTGACACCTGCAGCAGATCGCATGAACGCTGTGCAATCTCAATCCGGTGCGGGAAATGCATAGGATTCGCTGCATTTCCTGCATCTCATCAATGTGAACGTAGGCTAAATTTTGAGATTGGTAGACAAGCCACTAGAGGGAGCTTTTAGTGGCTCGGTGCAATTAGTCTCTCTTTTTTTACAACTGTTGAGATAAGATCTCAGCCACATAGGGGGTACATTGTTTTTAATGAGTCGGCATTGTGAGAGCTATTTGTGTTGAACTTCTCAGGTAATCAATATAATGTCATGTATCAAAATAATCAATTAACCATTTAGTAGACTTTTTTAACAACAACAACAAAATCACAAGCCATAGAATCTCTAACCAATCCATTTAAGAGAGCTCTTTATTGATTTGGACTCTGCTGATTGATTGGCTGTGGCACAGTTTTGATCGTATCAACATCTATCTGCTGGTGATTAGCTTGTAATACAGATCAATCGTTTTAATAGATTGCGCCATTTAACTACTTGCTTACCTCCATGCATCTAAAAACAGCAAAATGTTAATAAATGTTAATAAACAACACTGCAGAAATACCCGCAGGGTAGCCAGTGCGCCCATTAATGCCTAATGTACAGAGCTGACCTGGGCGGCTCTGTACCTTGGGATCGCTGTGATTGATCAGTGAGAGACCAATGACAGAGAGGACAGATGTAAACAGTTTAGTATTTACATCTATGAGCTTCCTCTTCCACTATCAACAGAGGAAGTGAAGGAGAGAGGAACTAATGTATGAATGCAATTGTCAAATGCTAGAAATTTAGTGAGCTGTAGAGACTCCAACATCTGACAGCTAAATAACAGGGTGAGTCTTAGTGCTGGAAGATGTAGGGCTCATACACTTGACTTGTAAAGGTGTCTTACAAATGTTTTAGACCAGGTGAGGTTCATTTTGACTTATGCCGCGCACACACGACCGGAATTTCCGTCAGAAAAAACTTGGATGGGTTTTCCGACGGAATTCCGCTAAAGTTTGCCTTGCATACACACGGTCACACAAAAGTTCTCTGAACTTTCGACCGTCAAGAACGCGGTGACGTACAACACTACGACGAGCCGAGAAAATGAAGTTCAACGCTTCCGAGCATGCGTCGAATTGTTTCCGAGCATGCGCCGTTTTTTTGCGTGTCCGAATTGCATACAGACGATCGCATTTTCGGATAGGAACTTTTCCCTACCGAAAAATAGACAACACGCTCTCAATCTTTTGCTGGCTGGAATTCCGCCAGCAAAAGACCGATGGAGCATACACAGGGTCACATTTTCCGACATAAAGCTCTCATCTGAGTTTTGCTGGTGGCATTACCGATCGTGTGTACGCGGCATTGACCCCCTTCCCTGGTTTATCCCTTCTTTTCCACAGTAGCAATTTGCTCTATACCCCTTGCTGTACATTTGCACATCTTTGCTTTTGATTGTGTGACCGAGCCGTCATATGCCATAGCTCCCAACTGTCCCTGATTTGGAGCAATGTCCCTCTGTCCCTCTTTCCTCCTCATTTGTCCCTCATTTTGGTCTGATCTATATAGTTGTGTATAAAAAGCACTTTTTATCTTTCAAAAAGTGTTTCCCAGTGCTAAACCTTTCATCCAGTTTCTAAATTGCTGCATTTGTAAATTTTAAAAGGCAATATAAAGGAATAGTAGTGGTAAAAAAAATCCCTTGTGGATTTAATTAAACTTTTTTTCTTTTTTTTGGTTAATTCTCCTTTAAGGGGGTGTGGCAGGGGGCGTGTCCTATGCCTACATACATTTGCTAGTAGGTGTCCCTCATTCCCATCTCAAAATGTTGGGAGGTATTCATATCAGTTCAGCGTCTTCAATGCCATAGCATTACATAGTGGGTGGGGCCACGTTTGATACTTAAAGCGGTTGTATACCCGCTGACACTTTTTTTTTTTTTACCCCTGTAAGGCAAAAGGCATAATGAGCTAGTATGCACCGCATACTAGCTCATTATGAAATACTTACCTTAGAACGAGGCGTCGGTATCTTACCTGGTCCACGCCGAGGTAGCTGACATGTTGCCTCAGCGTGTCTTCCGGGTATCGCGGCTCCAGCGCTGTGAGTGGCTGGAGCCGCAATATCATCACTCCTGCGCATGCGCGCGGGAGATTTCTTGCCCGGCAAGGTCCGGCATCTGCCGGGCCTTCAGCCGAGAATCCCCTGTGCGCATGCGCCGCTGCAGTCAGCGGCTCATAGCAAGGGGAATATCTCCTAAACCGTACAGGTTTAGGAGCTATTTTTTTTACCTACAGGTAAGCCTTATTATAGGCTTACCTGTAAGTAAAAGTTAAAAAATTGACTATACAACCGTTTTAAGGCGGTATTAAACCCAAAACCAAAGATATAATATATTGCATCTTACCAATCATTTGATGTGGTGGCTGCATTAGTTATATTTCTCTGTTTTCACCTGGTGATCTGGGCAGTAACATACCTCCAGTATTAGTGAGACACAACTCTGGAGGAATGAGCATAGGAGGCACAGAGAGAGCAGCATTGTCAGTCTCCGGGTGTGCCCCCAACATAAATCCCCCCTAAAAACAAATCCCCCTCCTAGCACAAATCCTCTACCCCTCAAATTTCCCCTCCAAGCACAACTCCTCCCTACTCCAAATCCCCCTACTAGCACAATCCCCCCCCCCAAAAAAAAAATATTTCTACCATATTGCTTATATAGCACAAACCCCCCCAAAATCCCCTCTCCTTGTCCAAATACTCTTCTCCCAACACAAATCCCCCCAAATCACTACTAGCACACCTCCCAAAATCTGCCCTCCTAGAATACTTCTTAACTCCTGCTGCCCCCCCCCCAATTCCCCTTCTCAACACAAATACCCCCTCCAATCTCCTTGTGGTGCCCCCCCCTTTCCCTCACCTCACATGATACCACTGTGCCCTGGGCAGCCATCCCTCCTGCCCACCCTTTGTCCCGGCCCTGTTAGCAGCAATGATTTTGACAAGCAAGTGACTGCTGGCCATAGGATCCCCTAAGCTTGCACATCATGAAGCGGGTGGGTAGCGCAGTTTGGCATCTTTGTCCCTGGGCACCTTGTCAGGGGACTGCTGGGGAGCTAGAGCTTGTGAAAAACAACAGACTTGCTATCTGGATCACCAGATGAAAAAAAAAGAAGAAAGAAAGCCTGTAAAAGAAAGCGAAAGCAGCCATCACATCTAAGGACCAGCAAGCTGCAATATAATAGTCGTTGGCTTTTGGGTTTGAAACTGCTTTACCCAACGTAACCCGGGTAATATTTTCACACAAGTAATTCCCATATTCCTTCAATCCATTGTCGCTTGTAATTATCTTCATGTATAACAAATGTACTTAATATAAAGTCTTATGATTCCAGATGTTATCTGCGATTGTACTAATCCTCTGATGAAGAAGAATCTCTACCTCTGGGCCACTATCCTACAATGGTCACTTGATGTCTTCTTCGCTAATGGTTTTTACTTTTCTTTAATTAGCTTTCAGACAGATTTCCTCCAGTCTATGTTGCTGTTAATTAGTAACAATATTTTTGGAGTCCTAATTGAAATTGTCACATTATATCCAAAATGGCATAAATCGGGGGAGATAATATGTTTGTACAATTAACCATGAGCATCAGCGATCGCTGTAACACTCCAAATTATCACTGACAATATCCTATTATCCTATATCTAAGTGTTAGCCGGGAACACTAAAGCCTTCCTGATATTCGGAAGAGTTCATATCTGTGCGTCTGGGGAACGTGCGCATAATCATGTGCTTTCCCGACCCGCAGTGAAAGAGCCCTTGAGCAGAATTCAGTATTAATTCTTATTATTCAAAGAGGGTGAGTTCGGAGGGGTTGGGGGTGGTGGGAATTATTACAAATATATAAAAAAAAAAAAGTAAATTTATTAGAAACACGATAAAAAAAACAAACATTGCAATTCGTTGAGTTTTGTTAAACATCTCCATTATGGTGGTCGTGTAAAGAGGGTTCCAGTGAACCAAAGATTTGATATTCGTATGCTATCCTGACATGTTTCGCCTTATGGCTTCATCAGGGGATATACGAATCAACCAATGATTATGGAAAAACTATACAAAAATAGAAAATATTACATGAGAAATTACATCCGAGAAAACATACATTGCAGAAAGAAAGTCAAAAACATGAATATACTTTAATTTAAGTAAGTATTGTACTTGGGTTTTGACTAAGGTTCATCCTTTATGCACCCTTTTGCTATCTCGGTGCAATTTTTTCACTTGATATAAATTGTACATATTTAGGATTCCTTCTGTTTCTTTTTGTTAGCCTGGTCGTTGTGTGCCTCCTCTTGGCTGCCCTTCCTTTCATTGGTATTAGTGGAAGTAGTAGCGCCCCATTATTGGTATTAGTAGGAGGAATAGTGCTCTTTCATTGATATTAGTGGGGGTAGTAGTGCCCCATTATTGGTATTGGTAGGAGGAATAGTACTCTTTCATTGGTATTAGTGGGAGTAGTAGTGCCCCATTATTGGTATTAGTAGGAGGAATAGTGCTCTTTCCTTGGGTATTAGTGCATACCTCCCAACATTTTCAGATGGGAATGAGGGACACCTACCAGCAAACGTATGTAGGCATAGGACACGCCCCCTGTCACACCCCCTTAAAGGAGAATTAACCAAAAAAAGTTCATTAAATCCACAAGGGCTTTTTTTTTTACCACTACTATTCCTTTATATTGGCTTTTAAAATTGACAAATGCAGCAATTTAGAATTTGGATGAAAGGTTTAGCACTGGGAAACACTTTTTGAAAGATAAAAAGTGCATTTTATATACAACTATATAGATCACACCAAAATGAGGAAACAGATGAGGAGGAAAGAGGGACAGAGGGACATTGCTCCAAATCAGGGACAGTTGGGAGCTATGTTAGTGGGAGTAGTAGTCCCCCATTATTGGTATTAGTAGGAGGAATAGTGCTCTTTCATTGGTATTAGTGGTAAGAATAATCCTCATTCTTGGTATCAGTGGGAGGAATAGTGCCCTATCATTGGTAGTGGTGGGAAGAATAGTGCCCCATTGTTGGTGTCAGTAGGAGGTATAGTGCCCCGTTGCTGGTGTCAGTAGGAGGTATAGTCCCCCATTGTTGGTGTCAGTAGGAGGTATAGTGCCCCATTGTTGGTGTCAGTAGGAGGTATAGTGCCCCATTGTTGGTGTCAGTAGGAGGTATAGTGCCCCATTGTTGGTGTCAGTAGGAGGTATAGTCCCCCATTGTTGGTGTCAGTAGGAGGTATAGTGCCCCATTGTTGGTGTCAGTAGGAGGTATAGTGCCCCATTGTTGGTGTCAGTAGAAGGTATAGTGATCCATTGTTGGTGTCAGTAGGAGGTATAGTGCCCTATTGTTGGTGTTAGTAGGAGGTATAGTGACCCATTGTTGGTGTCAGTAGGAGGTATAGTGCCCCACTGTTGGTGTCAGTAGGAGGTATGGTTCCCTATTTTTGGTGTCAGTAGGAGGTATAGTGCCCCGTTGTTGGTGTCAGTAGGAGATATAGTGCCCCATTGTTGGTGTCAGTAGGAGGTATAGTGCCTTGTATCAGCGGGAGGAATAGTGCCCCATTGTTGGTGTCAGTGGGAGGAATAGTGCCCCATTCTTGGTATCAGTAGGAGGTATAGTGCCTTGTATCAGTAGGAGGAATAGTGCCCCATTGTTGGTGTCAGTAGGAGGTATAGTGCCTTGTATCAGTAGGAGGAATAGTGCCCCATTGTTGGTGTCAGTAGGAGGTATAGTGCCCCATTGTTGGTGTCAGTAGGAGGTATAGTGCCCCATTGTTGGTGTCAGTAGGAGGTATAGTGCCCCATTGTTGGTGTCAGTAGGAGGTATAGTGCCTTGTATCTGTGGGAGGAATAGTGCCCCAAGGGCTGGATAAAGGCAAGCAATGGGCCACATCCGGCCCTCGGGCCGCAGTTCGGAGACCACTGCTCCAGCAGACAGTACAGCTCACATACAGTATGTGTATTTATCTGTTTGCCTGGAGCTCACTTATAATGAAAGGACCACATTAAACCAGACTTCATTGAATCTGACGATCACCTTATGGTTGCTCTGTATGTTTACCCCGGCGGACCATCACACTGTGCACTGTTGCCTGCAGCTTTCAAAAGTCAAATGAGCGTCTGTGTCTTGTACCAGCTGTTAAAGGGAGCCCGGCGCCTTCCTCCATATACACTATACATTCAGAGACACACAAAGAACATTTCTTTGGGGTTTTAAAGATAACGAGCCACCCAAAGTCACAATCAGATTTTCATTTTTTCAGAGTATAAAGTTGGCGCGGCCTTTTAATTGGTTGCTATTGGCAATGTCAGTGCGTTTGTTTGTTCCAGTTTTCGGAAAATGCACCCCGATGACTGCGAGCGCAGAGCGTCTGCCACAAAACTAGGTCTGGAATTAATAAAGCCACATGGCTAAAAATCCCATTACTATGCAAATAAAACAAGCTGGGGATTTCTAATGACCACCCTGCATATTTGATGGCGGAATTTTGCATATTTACTAAATAGTTAGTGCTGTAATGTTCCTGGTGATCTAATTTATGTTTGGCTTGTACAGCTTAGTAGGGGAACATTTGTGGTTTCAAATTAGGCAGAAGTTTAAATATTTGCGGCTTCCTATTTTATCAAACGCTGTCACAACAAACAAACCAACAGGAACCACTTTTTGCAAAAAAAAAAAAAAATAATAATAATATTGTGATATCTGTGTGGCTAATACTTTTGCAGAAGGGAAATTAACCCCTTTACAATGGTGTAACGCGGATGTACGGCAGCAGGGCGGATGCATAGCTCCCAACTGTCCCTGATTTCGAGGGACAGTCCCTGATTTGGAGCAATGTCCCTCTGTCCCTCTTTCCCCCTCATTTAGCCCTCATTTTGGTCTGATCTATATACAGTAGTTGTATATAAAATGCACTTTTTATCTTTCAAAAAGTGTTTCCCAGTGCTAAACCTTTCATTCAATTTCTACATTGCTGCATTTGTACATTTTAAAAGCCAATATAAAGGAATAGTAGTGGTAAAAAAAGTCCTTATGGATTTAATTAACCTTTAAGGGGGTGTGGCAGGGGGGCGTGTCCTATGCCTTCATACGTTTGTTAGTAGGTAAAGAAAATTATAAAACCGCGCTAGACTTATAAATAAAAAGACCAAGGCAGCAACTCAATTGTGGGATACACACAAATAACAGATAGGATGGAGAAGAGCTGCACCCATAACATTAAATACATAAATGGTGAAATTAGTCCATAAATTGATAAATCAATAGTCCATGGATCAAATTCAGGTAACCACCACAGTGACTTCACACGAATTGAATAAAGTGCCCGACCACCGTATAAATTGCCTGCTTACCAGATAGTAGGCAACAAGAAGCGATCGGCTGTAACCCAGCCATGGCCTTTATCTTGCAAACACGACTGCTGGACACACATGAATACACCTGGTATTGGACCCGGTAGTAACAACCCCCTAAGCGTCCCGCTGGATCATGGCTATGCTTGAGATGTACTCCAGGGAAGCTCAGAGAAGAGAGAAACTGACCATAGCGTGATTCAGCATTTCTTCCAGCTCTTCTATTTCTGCTTTATCCATCAGTATTCTCTCCAGGTTGTCATTGACGTTCTTCAGGTTCACAGATATGCCTCGTGTGATCGCGGTGAGTTTCCGGAGCGCCTCGCACAGAACCTGCTTCTGTCCTCCCTGGGCCAGTGGATCGTTTACAAGAAGCCCGGAGCCAACTGTCCCTGATTTCGAGGGACTGTCCCTGATTTGGATATTTTATTCTATCTTTTCATGTGACAACACTGAGGAAATGACACTTTGCTACAATGTAAAGTAGTGAGTGTACAGCTTGTATAACAGTGTAAATTTGGTGTCCCCTCAAAATAACTCAACACACAGCCATTAATGTCTAAACCGCTGGCAACAAAAGTGAGTACACCCCTAAGTGAACATGTCCAAATTGGGCCCAATTAGCCATTTTCCCTCCCCGGTGTCATGTGACTCGTTAGTGTTACAAGGTCTCAGGTGTGAATGGGGAGCAGGTGTGTTAAATTTGGTGTTATCGCTCTCACTCTCTCATACTGATCACTGGAAGTTCAACATGGCACCTCATGGCTAAGAACTTTCTGAGGATCTGAAAAAAAGAATTGTTGCTTTACATAAAGATGGCCTAGGCCAGTGATGGCGAACCTTGGCACCCCAGATGTTTTGGAACTACATTTCCCATGATGCTCATGCACTCTGCAGTGTAGTTGAGCATCATGGGAAATGTAGCTCCAAAATATCTGGGGTGCCAAGGTTCGCCATCACTGGCCTAGGCTATAAGAAGATTGCCAGCACGGTGGCCAAGACCATACATCGGTTTAACGGGACAGGTTCCACTCAGAACAGGCCTCACCATGTTCAACCGAAGAAGTTGAGTGGACGTGCTCAACATCATATCCAGAGGTTGTCTTTGGGAAATAGACATATGAGTGCTGCCAGCATTGCTGCAGAGGTTGAAGGGGTGGGGGGTCAGCCTGTCAGTGCTCAGACCATACGCCGCACACTGCATCAAATTGGTCTAATGGCTGTCATCCCAGAAGGGACGACAGCCATCTTTTAAAGATGATGCACAAAAAAGCCCGCAAACAGTTTGCTAACGACAAGCAGACTAAGGACATGGATTACTGTCCTGTGATCTGATGAAACCAAGATAAACTTATTTGTTTCAGATGGTGTCAAGCATGTGTGGCGGCAACCAGGTGAGGAGTACAAAGACAAGTGTGTCTTGCCTACAGTCAAGCATGGTGGTGGGAGTGTCATGGTCTGGGGCTGCATGAGTGCTGCCAGCACTGGGGAGCTACAGATCATTGAGGGAACCATGAATGCCAACATGTACTGTGACATACTGAAGCCGAGCATGATCCCCTCTCTTCAGAGACTGGGCCGCAGGGCAATGTTCCAACATAATAACCCCAAACACAACACCAAGATGGCCACTGCCTTGCTAAAGAAGCTGAGGGTAAAGGTGATGGACTGGCCAAACATGTCTCCAGACCTGAACCCTATTGAACATCTGTGGGGCATCTTCAAACGGAAGGTGGAGGAGCGCAAGGTTTCGAACATTCACCAGCTCCGTGACGTCGTCATGGAGGAGTGGAAGAGGACTCCAGTGGCAACCTGTGAAGCTCTGATGAACTCCATGCCCATAAGGATTAAGGAAGTGAGAAAAATAATGGTGGCCACAATAATGACACTTTGGGTCCAATTTGGACATTTTTACTTAGGGGTGTACTCACTTTTGTTGCCAGCGGTTTAGACATTAATGGCTGTGTGTTGAGTTATTTTGAGGGGACAGCAAATTTACACTGTTATACAAGCTGTACACTCACTACTTTACATTGCAGCAAAGTGTCATTTCTTCAGTGTTGTCACATGAAAAGATATAATAAAATATTTACAAAAATGTGAGGGGTGTACTCACTTTTGTGAGATACTGTAAATATATATATAATGTCTGGGTATTCTAAGTAATTTTCTAGCAAAAAATACAGATTTTAATTTGTAAACAAAAAGTGACAGAAAGAGGCCTGGTCTTCAAGTGGATATGAAAGGTGAGATTGTGATGAGTAAACCCAACATGTATGAGTATACCCAACCTGTCAAGCTTTAAAATTGGGTCCTATTCTTGGAAGATAACATCTGCCTTTCCATGGTGATTGCATTATGGATTACGGCGTCAGTGCTACCTGTGGGGATATAAATGTTGGGGTATTCTCCTGATGCACCTTAGAACTGAAGAAGTGGCTTGGATGAGCTAAAAAAAAGTCTTCTCCATTAGAGAACAAGTCTAGTTTAAAATGACCAGTACTACTAGGTATAGGATGACCTGGCTTAAAGAGGACTATCACTGACATATTACGAAACACAAAAGATACTTGATATTCCTTTCAGTAAGACTCATAAGTAGGGTTAAAGGAATAAGTCAAACCAGAATCCAGTTAATGGTATTTCCTTGGTTGACCTTGACCAAGGACCTAGTCAAGAAAATAACTAATGTAGCCCACGGAGTACCAAAGGGCCACTTGTGGCCCTCAAGCCACAGGATGGGCAATGGGGGTCTACAGCTCTCAGTAAAAATATTAACGAATCAGCTACATGAGTGTTACATTTACTACAGCTACCATCACTGGTACTGGTCCTCATCCTAGACCTCCAACCTCACATATTATTATCCCAAAATATTAGTCATTTAAGATAAATGTTTCATTTCCTTCCAAACTGTGTTCTGAAATATGTCTGGATTGTATTTTCCTGCTTTTCATTTTGTTCTTCCTAAATGCTGTTCACTAGTGAGATAAGAGTGATTTAAGCTGCTTTCCTGAGGATTTATGTGGATTTAATAGACTTGTGCGGGCAGTTTCACTTCAAAATCCCCGGCTGCATCAGATAGGACTCGGCAGAAGATCCCAATGAAGGATTAAATGGCGTGCTACTAAACTCAATATTTTTTTTATCATCCGCACGTTTTAGGTTTTTATAACTGCAAAGTGAAATGCCAGCTTTTTAATTAAGCAGCCTCTTATCGCACGCCATTGGTTTGCTGGGATAAAAACTGATTAAAGTGAAATTATGATAAAAGGAAAGGATGCGCCTGTGATATTAGGTCAAGGGTAATACTTGTATTGATGCTGTGTGCCGTGGTAGTGCTGCAGAGCCTTACTGAGCACAAAATTGATATTCTGAAATTTGTCCCTTGTCATTGCCGTATCAAGCTATTCCCGTATATATAAGTTGCAGAAATGCTGAACTTTTAAAGCTTGGAGCACCATCAAGGACCGTCGTCATAGATCTGCCTTCATATATAAATATGTGACAGTGCTAGATCCTGCCACTGTGTGGAGCTTAGGGTTTCCCAGGGCATCTGTGGAGCTGCCCTAGTGGGCAAGAATACCCCTTTAACCTCTGGAAGATTTACCCCCCTAATGACCATTTTTTGCGATACGGCACTGCGTTACTTTAACTGACAATTGCACGGTCACGCGACGCTGTACCCAAATCACATTTTTGTCCTTTTTTTTTCCCCCACAAACATTTTGGTGGTATTTAATCACCTCTGTCTTTTTTTGTTTGTTTGCGCTATAAACAAAAAAAGACAATTTTGAAAAAAAAAACAATATTTTTTACTTTTTGCTAAAAAAACATACCCAATAAAAAATTGTAAAAAAATCGAATTTCTTCATCAATTTAGGTCAATGTGTATTCTGCTACATATTTTTGGTAAAAAAAATCCCTATAAGCGTATAGTGATTGGCTTGCACAAAAGTTATAGCATCTTCAAACTATGGGATATTTTTATTTATATATTTTGTTTTTATTTACTACTAAAGGGGGCGAACAGCGACTAATGGGGGGTTGCGATTTTGCGGCGGACAAGTCAGACACCTAACTGACACTTTTAACACTTTTTGGGGACCCGTGACACTAATACAGTGGTCAGTGCTAAAAAATAAGCACTGTCACTGTACTAATGACACTGGCCTGGAAGGGGTTAACAGGTTGTGCGTTCTCACTGTGTGAGAGGTGCTTTGACTAGGGAAAGGCCTTGATCATGTTCCTGCTTTACATGTAACACAGATTCAAAACCTTCCCTTCTGACAGAAGGGCAATCTGCCTTGTTTACATAGACAGACTGCCGTTCTGCCTGTGTAACGAATGATTGGCGGTTGCCAGCGGACATCCAGTCTGCGATACGTATAGATCAGCTCTGGCTGTATGATTACAGTGGGAGCGGGTTGCTGGCAGCATGTGCGTGCGAGCCCCAGACTAAATACATGATCTGGCGCAGATCGGCCGCCCTGCTGCATTATATGTTCGGTGGGCAGTCCGCAAGCGGTTAAAAAGGAATGGTGGTGTAATAAGTAGGTCACAGATTCCAGTGGGTAAGAGGCAAAGACAGTCCATTTAATGTTATATGTATTAGTACTGATGATGAGTGTCCCACATAGCAACCAGAGGCAGGGCAAAGTTGTTCCTGGAAATCTCGCGAGAACATCATCTTGTGATGGAGCCGGAGGTCGTCCAGGACAGCTCTAATGCCCCGTACACACGATCGGACTTTCCGCCAACAAAACCGTGGATTTTTGTTTGAAGGTTGTTGGCTCAAACTTGTCTTGCATACACACGGTCACACAAATGTTGGCCAACAATTACGAATGTAGTGACGTACAAGACGTACGGCGAGCCGATAAAAAGGATGTTCAAAAGTCATGTGATATCTCCATTACGAACGCTAATTTTACAACGCCGAGCGCTTCTGGCTCGTACTTGATTCCGAGCATGCGTGAACTTTTGTGCGCGGACTTGTGTACACACGATCGGACTTTCCGACAACAAAGTTTTGTTGGCAGAAAATTTGAGAACCTGCTATCAAACATTTGTTGGCGGAAAGTCAGACAGCAAATGTTCGATGGAGCGTACACACGGTCAGACTTTCCGCCAACAAGCTCACGTCCCACATTTCCCGTCGGAAAATCCGACCGTGTGTACACAGCATAAGTTTGCTTTGGTGGAACAAAGTGGACTGGAACCATACAGTGAGAGTGTGTGGGTGCAGTCCTTCAACATGAAGTGTGGTTAAAGGGATTAAGGGGTTAAATCGGCCTGTAAAAGCTGAAAGTACAAAGGTGGATGTATCTAAAGCACTACCAGAACCAGCTGGTAAAAATGGGCAATTGCAATCTGTCGTAAATGAAAATCTGTTGTTGCAGCATGATGTGAATAAAAATGACAAATGCAATGTACCTGCTGCTGAGTTCCAGGTTTCGTTGGCATCTCCTTGGGCAGGTGATATGGTGTTGTGGAGCACCCATGATGGAAACACAATGGACTGGGGCAGTTGGGTCAAAAAGTTGATCGCAATACTGGACAAGGCTATTGTGGGTAGCAATTAGCGGCTGTGCCTAATGGAGGGGCTGCAGAACAGCCGGTAGTCAAGGGTGCCTTGGCCCCTGCAGGGATTAATCCCCTCCAGACAGAAGGACTGGATAAGGGTGCATGCATGGCGGGTGTTTTGTCTGCAGCCAACAGACGGATAACATAGTGTGTCAGATTGGTAGTGTAACTGATCATGACTTGCTGTGGCTCACTGATGCTGAACTAGAGAGGAAGAGAGTGAGACACCCATTTGGCAGTGCTCTGGAAGAGCAACAGGCTGTGATATCGGCTCCCGCCAGCGAGGAGAACATCTCTTTAAATGTTTTGGCCTCTCCAGCCTCAGTGAATGATCCTCTCAGGGCTGTCTTTACCACAGCGCAAAAGGGGCAGTTGCTCCAGGCCCAGTCATTGTTGTGGGGCCCAAGGCAGCTTCCCCTTGAGCCTGCACTGCTCGCAAATAGTTGATATGTAGATTCGGGAGAGCCCAAGAAAATGTTTGCCCAGGGTCCAATCGATATTAAAGATGGCCCTGGATCCATGTCCCTAATAAGGGAAAAACCCTACCCAGGTCTTGAGTATAGACATGGGATGTGTTGAGGTGACCAAGGCATTACTGGATATGCATAAACACGAAAAAGCACATTTGCTGTATACCTGGGTTTCCAATTCAGTTGGACAAGATGGCACTGTGGAGTAGCAATAGGTAGGAGGGATTACAGGCTGCGCTGGTTAAGATTGATCAACAGTGTTACCGGTTGGTGCAAAGTGTGGAAAGTGGTCTCACAGTTCCCTGCTGGGGTGCTTCCGGATACTGTTTTGTATTGAAGGTACTCAGGTGGATTTTCAGAGAAATCAGAAATGACAGATATGTCAGAAGTCTCTTTGATGGATGGTGTGACGAGGAGCATTTCTACTGATGCAGTTAGTGGTACAGCTGTGCAGTGGTTGGTAAATGGCATGTATACTGCCTCACTTGCTAGACTTCATGAGAAGGAAGGGCCCAGAATGGATCTGGTCCATCACCCACAAAGAGGTACAGGTTAATGTACCTGGAGAAACTGTAAAGAGAGTACTGACAGGATTGGTAAGTGTGAGAAAGAAACGTACGATCAATTACTGAATGTTACTGTAAATGATGATTCGGTTGCCGAGGGTAACCAAAAAAAGGGTTGATGAACCTTAAAGACCGACTAGGATGGTGAAAGCTGGTACAAGTAAGGAGAAAGGTCATTCCTTGGTCAGATGCAGTATCAGAAGTAGGTTCCCTACAACCTTGGAACCCTGAGTTTGAGAGGGGTGTTGGGGAAGCCAGAATACCCCCAGAAAATAAGGATGAACCCAGGAACCCCATGAAAAGAGGAAGAAGGCTTAATACAAAGAACAGTGGTGCCCCGTTCAGATTCAGGTTAGGGCGTGTCTGGAAGTGTACTCAATAAAAGTTCTGGGCAGGTTTCTTTAGCGCCCATAGATCAGGATTCCCTCTTTATACACGAGAGGGAATATAGTAATGGACAGGATTGGGCCCAGGTGGGTGACAGCTGACACAGTCATGTCCCAACCAAAGTGAGAGGCTCATGTTTTTCGCCCTTGGCAACAAAACAAAGGCGGATGTGACAGAGCTAGGCCCTGCCACTGTGTGAGTATAGTTAAAAGGCACGCTAGATTTTGAAATTTACAGTTTGAGGGGATCCAGCATATTGTTTCTGATTGGAGAAGACTGGCTTGTCATTGTTCTCTGGGTTTGGTAGTCTACTCTTGGATCAGGATCTGGAGCTTGGAGACTTCAAATAGATTTGGGTGAGAAGAAGTCTCCAATCCTTTCTCCAGGTCTTACTGGAGACTTGCAGGCTGTGTGAGTGTGCATACTCGTTATAAGCAAGGACCTGACCATAGTGTAGGGCTCTCCTCTGGAGACAGTACTCCTGACGAGTCTTGGATGAGGATCTGGAGCTTGGAGACTTCAAATAGATTTGGGTGAGAAGAAGTCTCCAATCCTTTCTCCAGGTCTTACTGGAGACCTGCAGGCTATGTGAGTGTGCATACTCATTATAAGCAAGGACCTGGCCATAGTGTAGGACTCTCCTCAGGAGACAGTACTCCTGAGGAGTCTTGGATCAGGATCTGGAGCTTGGAGACTTCAAATAGATTTGGGTGAGAAGAAGTCTCCAATCCTTTGTCCAGGTCTTACTGGAGACCTGCAGGTTGTGTGAGTGTGCATACTCGTTATAAGCAAGGATCTGACCATAGTGTAGGGCTCTCCTCAGGAGACAGTACTTCATGTTGGAGAGACTCCTTATGCACAGGACTGGGAGAGTCAGGACAGCTGAGCAAATCTGGAGGACTGGAAGAGCTGAGGTGAATCCGGGGGACTGAGGGAATCTGTAAGTCTTGGTGGAGTGTGAGAGCAGGCCCATGCAACAGGGTGCTGTAATTGTAGGCTGAGTGAGCCCGGAAAACCCAGAGAACTAGAAGAGCTGGGGGTACAGTCTGAGGGACCAGTGACAAGAGCAGCAGCGCTGTTAAAGAAGGGGCCAGGTGGCTCAGCATTTTTTGTTACTTATTTTGCTGGTGAAAAACCCCTGCGTCAGCAACCTGACATAAGGATTTTTCTTTAAATTTGTTTAATAAAAGTGGGTCATCAAGCCCTAAAACTAGACTATCTGACTTGCATGGACTCACTTAATTACTTAATCACAAATTAATGGGGTGGGCGACTACATGGCAAATGAGGTTCAATGTAGAAAAATGTAAAATAATGCATTTGGGTGGCAAAAATATGAATGCAATCTATACACTGGGGGGAGAACCTCTGGGGGATTCTAGGATGGAAAAGGACCTGGGGGTCCTAGTAGATGATAGGCTCAGCAATGGCATGCAATGCCAAGCTGCTGCTAACAAAGCAAACAGAATATTGACATGCATTAAAAGGGGGATCAACTCCAGAGATAAAACGATAATTCTCCAGCTCTACAAGACTCTGGTCCGGCCGCACCTGGAGTATGCTGTCCAGTTCTGGGCACCAGTCCTCAGGAAGGATGTACTGGAAATGGAGCGAGTACAAAGAAGGGCAACAAAGCTAATAAAGGGTCTGGAGGATATTAGTTATGAGGAAAGGTTGCGAGCACTGAACTTATTCTCTCTGGAGAAGAGACGCTTGAGAGGGGATATGATTTCAATTTACAAATACCGGACTGGTGACCCCACAATAGGGATAAAACTTTTTCGCAGAAGAGAGTTTAACAAGACTCGTGGCCATTTATTAAAATTAGAAGAAAAGAGGTTTAACCTTAAACTACGTAGAGGGTTTTTTACTGTAAGAGCGGCAAGGATGTGGAATTCCCTTCCACAGGCGGTGGTCTCAGCGGGGGGCATTGATAGTTTTAAGAAACTATTAGATAAGCACCTGAACGACCACAACATACAGGGATATACAATGTAATACTGACATATAATCACACACATAGGTTGGGCTTGATGGACTTGTGTCTTTTTTCAACCTCACCTACTATGTAACTATGTAACTATGTAACTTAAGCTGACACATTCGCCAATGTCACAATATATAAAGAACAACCTGGAAATAAAAGTGTAACATGGGATATATAACATGAAAATAGAAGGGAAAGAAAAAGGAGAGGAAAGGAAAATGGGAGGAAAGGAAAAGAGAGAGAGAAAAAAAAAGGAATTGAAAGGAAAGGAGAGGGAAAGGAGAAAAAGGAAAGGAGAGGAAAAGGGAAAAAAAGGAAAGGAAAGGAGAGGAAAAAGGAAAGGAGAGGAAAAATGATAAAAAGGAGAGGAAAAGGAAAAGGAGAAAAGGGAAAGCAAAGGAGAGGAAAAATGAGAAAAAGGGGATGAAAAGGAAAAGGAGAAAAGGGAAAGGAAAGGAGAGGAAAAGAAGAAAAAGGAGAGGAAAAAGAGAAAGGGAAATGAAAGTAGAGGAAAGGAATGGAAAGAAAAAGGAAAAGGAGGACAAGGAAAAGGAAAGATGGGAAAAGGAGAAAAAGGAAAGGAGAGGAAAAGGTGAAAAAGGAAAAGGAGAGGAAAAGAAGAAAAGGGAGAGGAAAAAGAGAAAAGGGAAGGAAATGAAAGAAAAGGAAAAGGGGGAGGAAAATGAGAAGAGGGGAAAAGGAAAAGGAGAAAAAGGAAAGGAAATGAGAGGAAAAGGAGAAAAATAGAAAGGAGAGGAGAGGAAAAGGAAAAGGAGAAAGGGGAGAGGAGAGGATAAGGAAAAGAAGAAACATGAGAGGAGGAGAAAAAGAAAAGGAAAAGAAGAAAAGGGAAAGGAAAGGAAAAGGAGAAAAGGGAAAGGAAAAGGAAAGGAAGTCTATCTGGTGATGTGTTCTGTGTACAGTGACATTAGAGTGAGCACATGACTCAGATTTTTTTTTTTGTTTGGCTTCTTATGACCTTTGCTTTCCTTTATAACAGAACCAGCAAGAGTTAACATGTCTTCTTTTACTTTCCTAGTTCCCATTCAGGCTCAGATGGAGATCAATCGCTGCTCGGGGCAAGGCGGCTTTTCAAGTGAACAAAGAGAAACAAGACTTGTTATTGCAGTTTCAGGTTCAAGCTGAAAGATTAGCATGTATGCCTAGAGGAAGATATTACATCTGGTTTGTATAAGTGTATGCAGGGCACATGCCATCTCTCCCTGGGGATCCCTGATGCAATTTGTTATAAAAATGCAAATGATTTGATTTACAACTAATGCAATAAACCCTGCGCTATCTTCCATCTACACAGTGATGAGAAAAATTGATTTGTGCGAAAGGTAACCATTGGTAATTATTTCCAATAAATCTATCTTTTTAACAATGTTAATTAAATCTATGGCAGTTTTGACCAGTGCCACGTTTGGTTGACTTTTCTAAGAGAGCTTTTGTCATTCCATCTCTGACAGTAATTATATCAGGACCCACACAGGCCATAGGTTAATTGAAATGCTATTGTTTCTCTGAGTAATACACTACATTAAATAATCAATAAAAAAAAAGCTTGAAAAGGTTACTCTTTGAATTGCAGTAGAAGACTTGTGCTACTTAAAGTCGATCTGTCACATAAAGTACTATTCACAGTTTGATGGAGCAGAATAAAAAATGATCTGTTCTTTTTATATATAACTTAAGATTACAGAGTAACCAGCAATGGATAACTGGTATTTTTGGAGTCTTTTTAAACTAAAAATCTTGCTAAATAGCTAAGTATACACTTGATCTGCATATATATGGACTGATCATCCATATTTTTCTTATTGTATTTAAAAGAAAAGTCCATAGATTAGCCACTAGAGGGAGCTCTGTATGTAAGGTTGCACAGTGACTTCAGAGCTAAAACAGAGGGTAATGAATGGACATGGGCTGCCAGAGAGGTGAGTATAACTACTTTTATTGCTGGGACATTAAATCTGAGTTTTAGTGTAACCAGACAGGGTCCCTTTAAGCCAGTAGCTACTTTTGTATGGACTGACCCTTTAAGAAAGTTTAAGGGAGAATTATCTTTTCTTATGCACAAATGACTTCCTGTCAAGTAATTCCAAGTACAAATAGTGAGTAATACTGTAGAGGAATAATGAAAAATGTCAATTTTTAAGCCTCATTTAGCATAGAACGGCAGGTAACATAGAAACACAGGCGGTACAGCAGTTACATAAATGTCAGATATGTAATTTTCTGTGCAGGTGTGAGTTTTTACATTATTGTGTGAATTCTAGCTAGTACTTTGTCCATTTAAAGTTTCATTTTTGTATTAACGGCTTCAGCCCCGGAAGATTTTACCCCCTTCCTGACCAGAGCACTTTTTGCGATTCGGCACTGCGTCGCTTTAACTGACAATTGCGCGGTCGTGCGACGTTGCACCCAAACAAAATTGATGTCCTTTTTTCCCACAAATAGAGTTTTCTTTTGGTGGTATTTGATCACCTCTGCGGTTTTTATTTTTTGCACTATAAACAAAAAAAGAGCGACAATTTTGAAAAAAAACACATTATTTTTTACTTTTTGCTATAATAAATATCCCCCAAAAAAACATTTTTTTTCCCCAGTTTAGGCCGATACGTATTCTTCTACATATTTTTGGTAAAAAAAAATCACAATAAGCCAATATTTATTGGTTTGCGCAAAAGTTATAGTGTCTACAAAATAGGGGATAGTTTTATGGCATTTTTATTATTATTTTTTTTTTACTAGTAATGGCGGCGATCAGCAATTTTTATCGGGATTGCGACATTATGGCAGACACATCGGACACTTTTGACACTTTTTTGGGACCATTGACATTTATACTTCAATCAGTGCTATAAAAATCCACTGATTATTGTAAAAATGTCACTGGCAGGGAAGGGGTTAACACTAGGGGGCGATCAAGGGGTTAATTGTGTGTCCCTCTCTGTGTTCTAACTGAAGGGGGGAGGGGACTGTGTAGGGGAGATGACAGATCGTCTGTTCATACTTTGTATACTCTGTATGAACAGACGATCTGTCTCTTCTCCCCTCAGAGAACCAGAAACTGTGTGTTTACACACACAGATCCCGGTTCTCGGTGTGCCAGCAGTGATCGCCTGAGCCCGGCGGTGATCATGACCGCCGGGCAATCGCATTGACTCTGGTGGCGAGCATGCCCCTAGTGGCCACAGGGTGAAGCGACGTAACATAACATAGTTTCGCCCAGCCGTGCCATTCTGCCGCAGTACAACTGCAGCAGCTGGTCAGCAAGTGGTTAAGTTTCAGATCCTTTAAAGCTGAACTCCAGTCTTGCACAGTTGTACCGGCTCCTCTCCTGTTCTGCAATTGCTTACTCTGATTTCACTGCACACTGTGAGCTTCTTGCAATGTGCATTAGAAAACTGCAGCAAATTCAGATAAAGCTGCCTCATTTGATATCTGCAGGACGTCCAGTGCCATCTAACCCTTTCCTTTCCAGCCTTACTGTTTCTGACCCGTCTCTTTTATTAACCACTTGACCTCCGGAAGATTTACCCCCCTTCATGAACAGGCCATTTTTTGTGAAACGGCACTGTGTTATTTTAACTGACAATTGCATAGTCATGCAACATTGTACCCAAACAAGATTGATGTCCTTTTTTTTCCCACAAATAGAGCTTTCTTTTGGTGGTATTTGATCACCTCTGCGATTTAAATTTTTTGTGCTATAAACAAAAAAATACAGACAATTAAAAAAAAAAAAAAAAAAAAATATTCTTTACTTCCTGCTATAAAACATATCCAATTAAATAAAAAATTTAAAAAAATCAAATTTCTTCATAAATTTAGGCCAATATGTATTATGCTACATATTTTTGGTACAACAAAAAAAATCCCAATAAGTGTACAGTGATTGGTTTGCGCAAAATTTATAGCGTCTACAAACTATGGGATATATTTATGAAATGTCCTTTTTTTTTACTTTTTTTTTACTAGTAATGGGGGCGATTAGCGACTTATAGCTTGACTGCAATATTGCGGAAGACAAACCATACACAAACTGACACTTTTGACACTTTTTTGGGGACCAGTGACACTAATACACTGATCAGTGCTAATAATATGCACTGTCACTGTACTAATGCCACTGGCAGGGAAGGGGTTTAACATGAGGGATGATCAAAGGGTTAAATCATAGCTCTCAACTGTCCCTGATTTTGAGGAACTGTCCCTTAATTCAGGGCAAAGTCCCTATGTCCCTCTTTCCTCCTCATTTGTCCCTCATTTTGATCTGATCTATATAGTTGTATAAAAAAAAAATGCACTACTTAACTATCAAAAAGTGTTTCCCAGTGATAAACCTTTCATTCATTTTCTAAATTACTGCATTTGTAAATTCCAAAAGCCAATAAAAAGACATAGCAGTGGTAAAAAAAG
The DNA here is from genome assembly GCF_042186555.1 of Aquarana catesbeiana. NCBI lineage: Eukaryota > Metazoa > Chordata > Amphibia > Anura > Ranidae > Aquarana > Aquarana catesbeiana. The sequence goes on along the minus strand of NC_133333.1, from coordinate 223,385,522 downwards.
CACTTTTAAGCAATCATTTTTTTTATATAATTCTCCTTTAAGGGGTGGGCTTGGCAGGGGGTGTGTCCTATGCCTACATATATATCTCAGAAAGTTGAGAGGTATGTTAATTGTGTACCTTGTCAATGTTTGTGTACTATGGGAGGTGCCTTTACTAGGGGAAGTCATGGATCCATGTCTCTGCTTTGCAGGAACACAGGATCCATGCCTTCCCCACTGACAAAATGGTGATCTGCCTTGTTTACATAGGCAGATTGTCGTTCTGGCTCTTTACCTAATGATCGGCGGGTGCCGGTGGACATTGACAGCGGGGGTGGGCTGTCAACGTTTTTTTTTCAATTATGAAGGCTAAACATCACATGTGGGAGTTGCATGCAAGTAAACTTTGTCCTTTTTGTCTATTCAATAGACATGTGCACAACACAAAAAATGGTTTAGTTTAGTTTCTTTACGTTTCCGTTGATTCGTAACGATTTGTAAACAAGCATTTCCCTGTTCTGCCTAGCGACAAGGACACTGATCACAGCTCCCTGTAATCGGGAACGGTGATCAGTGTCGTGTCACACGTAGCCCCTCCCCCCCACAGTTAGAATCACTCCCTAGGACACACTTAACCCCTTCACTGCCAGTCACATTTACACAGTAATCAATGCATTTTTAATCGCACTGATCGCTGTATAAATCTGAATGGTCCCAAAATAGCTCCAAAAGTGTCCGATGTGTCCACCATAATGTCGCAGTCACGATAAAAATCGCTGATCGCTGCCATTACTAGTTAAAAAAAAAGTTATTAATAAAAATGCCATAAAGCTATCCCCTATTTTGTAGACGCAATAACTTTTGCGCAAACCAATCAATAAACGCTTATTGCGGTTTTTTTTACCAAAAATATGTAGAAGAATACATATCGGCCTAAACTGAGGGAAAAAAATGTTTTTATATATATTTATTGGGGATATTTATTATAGCAAAAAGTAAAAAATAATGTGTTTTTTTTCAAAATTGACGCTCTTTTTTTTGTTTATAGCGCAAAAAATAAAAACCGCAGAGGTGATCAAATACCACCAAAAGAAAGCTCTATTTGTGGGGAAAAAAGGACGTCAATTTTGTTCGGGAGCCACGTCGCATCACCGCGCAAGTGTCAGTTAAAGTGACGCAGTGCTGAATCGCAAAAAGTGCTCTGGTCTGTTGCCAGCCAAATGGTCCGGGGCTGAAGTGGTTAAGTAAGATACATCGCTCACTAATACACTGCCCATTCGAAAGAACGATTCGAGAACACGAACAAACAAAATTACGAACAGACGAAGAAACGAAATTACGAACACACGAATGAAAATACGAACAGACGAAATTATGAACAAAGGATTGAAAATACGAAATGTAAATCATTCCTTATAGATGTCATTTTCTTTCTTTTAGTGTTTCGGAGTTTTGTATTTTCATAAGTTTGTCCGTTCGTATTTTCGCATGTTCGTTATTTTGCTTATTTGTAATTTTGTAATTTTTATATTTTGGTTCTTTCAGCTATTCGGATGTTCGAATTGATCCGAATGTACGAATACTAACAAATTCGTACGAAAATCCATTCGTTACAAACCGAATCGCACATGTCTACTATTCACTATACTATTGAAATTATTTTGTTATATCTGTTCAATAAGTGCAAAATCCTGCCAGAAATCATATAATAAGTGTTGATCCTGCCAGAAATCCTGTAAGCTGGTTACGTCCTCTGCTGACCAGTCAGTGAGGACTACAAAACCCTGCTTCTCTATGTTATGTAAAAAAGAAACAGGGAGTTGTCTGTAGTCCTGCTTCGGTTGTCCTGATACAGTCAGGTGTGCGAGTGTAGTCACCCTAAGGCCCCATTCACACCTGCACAACACGCTTATGCACATTTTCAAATGCGACTAATTCCCCAAAGTAGCTCCGGTATGAGCCTCAAGCTTTTTTGTACTTCCTTTTTTTGCTGCGGTTTTCACACGTTTTGTCATGGGGTTTTGTTAAGAAATAATTGCACTGTAAGCACGATGTGCATTTTGACGCATTTTTGAAAATGTGTGCAGAAACGCGCTACCCTGAAAGTGCGGGTGTAAATGGGATTTAGGACAGTGTAGTGCCCCCCCCCCCGTAGGAGCTACGGATTTAACTGTCTCTTTCCCAGAATAGTGCAGAGGCCCCCATTCACACAGACAGCAGTTCATTCACTCTGGCTGTCGGATGTCTTTGCTTGTATAACTTCAACAGGAGAGGGGTAAGGGGCATGGGACACCCCAAAACGCTTAAGATCAGCTTGCAGTTCGTGCCCACCAGAGACCCCAAAAAAGAAAAAGAAAAGATCAGCTTGCAGAGGACTCACTTCACTCAGTAAAGATAGCACAGTCAAGCCTAGTACAAATTATTTGTTTTTTTAATCATTTAACCCAGTGGGCTGAACAAAAAAAAAACTGAAGCGCTCGGGAGGAGCTCGCTGTACTAACTATGCAATGTTAGTACAGCGATCTCCACTAATAAGCTATTGTGTTCTGACAGGGGGACCCCCCCTCCCCCTGCCAGAACATACCGGTCAGCATTCTCAGTCATTGGCTGCCGATCGTCAGACCCCTTTTCGGTCATGCCCCTTCGAATATCGGCCAGCTTCTGTTGGATCGACTGCCGATATTCAGCCCATGTGTACAGCCCTTTGAGCTCTCACAACTTGGGACCATGAGATAGCTCTAGGATAGGTAAATCCTCATGGGTTGGGGCAATGAGATAGGTTTGCGGAACAGTTCAAGTCCCTTCTCATAAGTCTCAGAGTAGACACCTCCTCGAGCTTGATCCCTTGATAAAGAAGCTCAGCAGTCAGTCCAGGGATGCCTCAGGGGCAAGCAGCCCCTGAAGCTCACTGATCCATCCCTCACAGGGGCAAGACAGTCTGCTCCGTGCTTTAGCCTATTGACCACCCTCCCAGACCACCTTCTGGGCAAATGATCACTGCTTCTCTGATTACAGAGCAAGCCAAAAAAATGGAATTTACGTAGCAGCCTATACAAGGAGGGTGCTACACCAGAAAGTGTTTACTGGCAAAATCCTATTTTTTAGGTTGATATGCTCAAAGGTTAAAGGCCTAAATGTTTCAATTGCACATGATAATGGGGTCGCTTTAAAAAGTTCATATATATATATATATATATATATATATATATATATATATATATATATATATATATATATATATATATATATATATATATATTATAAAAGGGAAAATATGATTTTCCAGGTTTACAATAATGCTGGTTTCATGATTCTTTGTGTTGGAAAAGTTTTCTTTACTTGATTAAAGCTGAACCCCAGGTATGATCTGTATTGCATAGTTACACTGGTCCAGCTTGGTACAATGTAAGTATGTATATCTCATACGTGAGGCAGCGCTGGGGAAACTGAAAATCACTGTAGTAGTTGGCGCTATCATAGTAATAGCCGTAGGTGTGTGCACAGGGTGTGCTGGATGGGCCTGGGCACACCCTAATCACACTGTGTGATGTCAATTCCCCCTGCTTTCCGTCTTCCTCCTGCAGTGCTGCCAGCTTCCCTCCTTTCCTCTCAGGAGCAGGGAAGGGGCTGGTAAATATTTCATTAACCGGCCTTCCTTTTCTGAATTAACTCAGTAAGTGATCTAAACTGATCACTCTTGTCTTCCTTCTTAACTGAAGCAGGCTGCAGAGAAAGGGACTGGGGATTGTCTGTCCTCAGTTTCTTTCTCTGTCTCAAAAGTCAGACATCAGGGGTCTGTTAGACTCTTGATATTTCACCAAAGCCCCATAATGGGGCTCCTAAAAAAATTGTACAAAATGGTTAAAAAATAATACTGTAAAAAAGAATAAAAAATAAAAAAACAAAAAAACACCTGACACCGTCCACTGCCCTACTGACACCAATCATTGCTCTACTGACACCATTCACTGCTCTGCTGATATACAGTCAGGTCCATAAATATTGGGACATTGACACAATTCTAATCTTTTTGTCTCTATACACCACCACAATGGATTTAAAATGAAACGAACAAGATGTGCTTTAACTGCAGACTTTCAGAATTAATTTGAGGGTATTTACATCCAAATCAGGTGAACGGTGTAGAAATTACAACAGTTTGTATATGTGCCTCCCACTTTTTAAGGGACCAAAAGTAATGGGACAGATTAACAATCATCCATCAAACTTACACTTTTTAATACTTGGTTACAAATCCTTTGCAGTCAATTACAGCCTGAAGTCTGGAATGCATAGACATCACCAGACGCTGGGTTTCATCCCTGGTGATGCTCTGCCAGGCCTCTACTGCAACTGTCTTCAGTTCCTGCTTGTTCTTGGGGCATTTTCCCTTCAGTTTTCTTTTCAGCAAGTGTAATGCATGCTCAATCGGATTCAGGTCAGGAGACTGACTTGGCCATTGCATAACATTCCACTTCTTTCCCTTTAAAAACTCTTTGGTTGCTTTCGCAGTTTGCTTCGGGTCATTGTCTATCTGCACTGTGAAGCGCCGTCCAATGAGTTCTGAAGCATTTTGCTGAATATGAGCAGATAATATTGCCCAAAACACTTCAGAATTCATCCTGCTGCTTTTGTCAGCAGTCACATAATCAATAAATACAAGAGAACCAGTTCAATTGGCAGCCATACATGCCCACGCCATGACACTACCACCACCATGCTTCACTGATGAGGTGGTATGCTTTAGATCATGAGCAGTTCCTTTCCTTCTCCATTCTCTTCTCTTCCCATCACTCTGGTACAAGTTGATCTTGGTCTCATCTGTCCACAGGATGTTGTTCCAGAACTGTGAAGGCTTTTTTAGATGTTGTTTGGCAAACTCTAATCTGGCCTTCCTGTTTTTGAGGCTCACCAATGGTTTACATCTTGTGGTGAACCCTCTGTATTCACTCTGGTGAAGTCTTCTCTTGATTGTTGACTTTGACACACATACACCTACCTCCTGGAGAGTGTTCTTGATCTGGCCAACTGTTGTGAAGGGTGTTTTCTTCACCAGGGAAATAATTCTTCGGTCATCCACCACAGTTGTTTTCTGTGGTCTTCTGGGTCTTTTAGTGTTGCTGAGCTCACTGGTGAGTTATTTCTTTTTAAGGATGTTCCAAACAGTTGATTTGACCATATCTAATGTTTTTGCTATCTCTCTGATGGGTTTGTTTTGTTTTTTCAGCCTAATGATGGCTTGCTTCACTGATAGTGACAGCTCTTTGGATCTCATATTGAGAGTTGACAGCAACAGATTCCAAATGCAAATAGCACACTTGAAATGAACCCTGGACCTTTTGTCTGCTCCTTGTAAATGGGATAATGAGTGAATAACACACACCTGGCCATGGAACAGCTGAGCAGCCAATTGTCCCATTACTTTTGGTCCCTTAAAAAGTGGGAGGCACATATACAAACTGTTGTAATTCCTACACCGTTCACCTGATTTGGATGTAAATACCCTCAAATTAAAGCTGAAAGTCTGCAGTTAAAGCACATCTTGTTCATTTCATTTCAAATCCATTGTGGTGGTGTATAGAGCCAAAAAGATTACAATTGTGTCAATGTCCCAATATTTATGGACCTGACTGTACGTGCATGTGTTTTTGTGCTCTGGGGTGCACACCCTAATGCAATAGGCTGCGCACACCAATGGTAATAGCCGCGATCTTCTAGGTCCTGTGCCAAGAGGCTTCCCCTCTGCACACTGACTGCAGGGAACCAGCTCGCTGGGCGCTGCTGCCATTCATAGGAGGCCTTGTATTTTTTTTTTTAATGAATACAAGGCATTCTCTGATTGGATGGGGTGGAGATTGAGACATCATTGCCCCTCCACCTTGTCCAGTTAGAGAATGCCTTGTATTTATTGAAAAAATAAAAGGCGATCTATGAATGGTGACAGTGCCAAGTAAGATCTGGAAAACCGTGGCTATCACTGTAGTAGCACCAACTTCTACAGTGATTTTCAGATTCCCTAGCAGTCCATTACACTTTGTGCCAGGCTAGACCAATGTAATTATGCAATACAGATCACACCTAGAGTGCAGCTTTACATTTTTTTTACCTGGACAAACAAATCTGTAAGGGCTTGTTCACACTTGTGGCCGAGGGAGGAAAAATAGGTGGCTGAGCCATGGTTTTACCAGTCCCCAACCTCCCCCTCAAAATCCAACACAGCGACTGGAGGGGGTTGTACACATGCTGCAGCAACAATGCTTTGCGGCAAAAGTTATACCTCCGTGTCATGTTCAGTGGCTGTGCTGTACCCATTCAAGTACCACAACTGCTTTGCAACTGCATGCAAAGGCTTTTAAGGATTAAAACAAGCAGTGAAGAGAAAACATATCGCCTCCTATCTGCCTGTCAGAAGCCCCCTGCAAACTAATCCATGGCAGATTACTTTTCACAGGTGAAGCAGAGCTGCCACAAATGTATAGGAGCCCAAATGTAGAGTGCTTCCATGCTTCAGTGTGTTCAGTGCATGCTGGGAGCTCTCTTGCAGTCCAACAGATCACTCATTCAGGTGTCACACCTGAAATCCTGCTTTTCTGGTCTGTAGTCTCAGCACCGCAATAAATCAGGGATCTCAAACCCTAGACTACCACACTCACACTTGCTAGCTGCTGGCTGGAGGGCATACATATACATTATTTATAATCAGTATATCATATTACCTTACAAGTCTGCATGAATAAACTGCTGATTTATCACAATATACAGCAACAGTATCATTTTTCAGAACCTTTTTTATCATTAAAAACTGTCTTTGAGCACCATTCGGATTCATGTGCCTAGACTAAGATGATGTCATCGAAGTGCTGCGGGCAGAATGAAGCATTTCCTCAGTCTCCTCTCCTCCAGTATTATAAACAATGTGCTGCAATATATAATACATGTCTTGAATAACGTCCCAAGTGAAAAATGTGATGTAAAATCTTCTTGAAACAAACAAAAATGTGAACCTTAACCGAAGACCCTTCAACTCAAAAGGCAGACCACCACCAAAGGAGTCAGGTGTATGCTTACCATGAGCCAAGGACCTCCTAGTTAAAGGAAGGTCAATCAGGCTTTAGGGAATATATCCCCATAGAGGGTCGACACTCAGTCAAGCAACTTTAGGATGGATGTCTGGTACTCCCACAAAGGGCATGTGCAGAGAAGAAAGCAATAAATAGTGTAAAACCATCTAAAAACGCTATTTATTTAGGTAAAATAACACTCACACGGATAAAATTGTGATGCGTATATTACAAAACCAAACCCAGCAAGTAACAACGGCTTTCGCCGTCACTTCTGGTACATGTGATGACGTAGACAGGCTGCTCTGCCCTACACGTTTCGTCACCAAAGGATTTCTTCCTCTCCTTCAGTGTTCAAACTGCAAAATTGTGGCTTTGTAGTAAGTCACGAGGTGAGAGTTGGCAACAGAAGCTGATCTGTGTCAGACATTTGTGAACACAGCCAAGGACTGTGCAGGTAATATAATCTAGGTGATTGTGTCCACTCTAAGCTAGCATCTCAATCCAGGAAGGAGGTGGTGACCCTGATTAATGCCTGAACAAAGATGGCCCTGTTCTTCTTTACTGCGAGTACTGTGATATCTGTGAGAGGTAATAAATACCTTGAAGTGTTACACTTTACTTAGTTTGCATTCACGTAGCATGAGCAAATATATCTGATGCTAGGTCCACTTTAACATGGCAATAATTTTTTTTACTATTGAATGTATTTAAAAATACTAGACATTCCCAATATACTACCAAGCTGGAATCTTCAGATCATGGAGAGTATTTGTTACGGTACCTCCAGGAGCTGTGTCAGCTCTGTTCACATGTGCCTTACACTTCCATGGTTGACACCCTATGGCTGTAGCTAAGGACATGCATGAGCATGCACATGGTTGGTCTTAGGTGTGTGCACATTGGTGTGTGTAGGAGCATGCAAAGTGTCAAGGAGGGTATTCAAACCTCCTCTCCTATGAAGGCTGGTGCTATGGTTTCTAACTGACTCTGCCTGTGTCTCCTGTTCCTGAATCTACTCAGTCCTCACTATCCTTGCCTACCACCTGCCTTGATATTTGCCTGAAAGCTGACTATCTTTGCCTGCTGCCTGTCTTGACCTCCACCTAAACATGACCAATTTGCCATTCTGAATCCTCATTGTTGCTTCCTTGTTCTTGATAGCCACTGGTGGGGCGATCCTAAGGGGCCGCACCCTGGTGGGTGGCATAGTAGCTACTCTACTGAAGACTATGATGCTACTTAGACTCTGAGCCTCGGGGGAGCCCATGTCACCTGTCAGTGGCAAGCTTATAAGAATACAAATGTAAATTACAATCAATTCCCATCAAGGTTATTCACTAAAGCAGAGACCTTGGGCCAGTTTACTGTCCTTCAGACTTTGGGGGTCCAGAGTGTAGGCAGTGAAAATAAAAAATCCCCCAGCATCAATGAGAGTAAACAATGCCTCAAGCTTGGTCTTTATTGGGAGTAAAAAAAGTGGTCAGTAGGAGGAAGAATGGTGCTCCCACCTTGGTATTAGTGAGAGGAAAAATGCATTATTATTGGTGTCAGTAGCACTGTCATTGGTGTCATTGGGAGGAACAGTGCTCTGATGTTGGTATTAGTAGGAGGAACCGTACTCTATTGTTGGTATTAGTGGGAGGTTTAGTGCTCCAACGTTGGTATCAGTGGGAGGAAAAGTGCCCCCTCATTGGTATCAATGAGAGGAATGTTCCGCAGTTTATATCAGTGGAAGGAACATTGATGGCAGTGGGAGGAATTATGCCCTACTGTTGGTGCCAGTGCAAGGAATTGTGCCTCATCATTGGTGTCAGTGGAAGAAACAGTGCCTCAAGGGAAGCAAAGGGCCGCCTCTGGCCCATGGGCCGCAGTTTGGGGATCACTCCACCAAAGCAATGCAGAGGTCAATGGAGGAGTGCAAAGGCCAGCTATCCAATGTCAGGAGCATGTAGCGCTCCTGCTCCTCATTTCAGAATCATGGTTTTGGCTGTGGAAATCTTCTTGTCTGTCTGTGCACCTGCAAGGTGATTGATGTAGCCAGTCTCTGGGTGGAGACCAAACCTGATTTAAGCCAGCCAAGCCTGCAGTCTCAAGCTTGTGATATTGCGTTGGTAACACATGCTCCAAGCTCCCTGTTTGCCTGCTCTGCTGATTGGATTTCCCTGTTTATGACCTTTAATCAGCTATCAACTACTCTCTGAACCATTCTGCATGTCTGCCAACCGCAAGTACCTGTTTGCTGTGATCACTTTGTGCCTGCCTCAGCATGATGGCCTAGCACTATAGCATTGTGTACAAGTCCTGGGGACAACCTAGTTCTGGTAGGCCTGCTTGCCTTGAGGGAAAGGGGGCTGCTATAGGTGAAGAACACCGAATCCAGCTATAGTGCCTGACCGCTTGCCTTAGGAATAAGTGTGACATTTAAAGACACCAAGGGACACCAAGGGTGAAAGCACTGGGTCAGAGGTTTTTGGGCTAGTGTTATATAATAAATAGCTAGCTAAGAGCAGGATGTCCTTTGAACACAATTCTTCTATCCTCAAGTGTTCCGCTCCTTGCTGTCACACTTTATAAGTGCACAGCTTTTATTATATTTATTACCTCTGCAGGGCTTCAAAAGATTGGCTTGACATCTTCTTCTTCTTTGTGGTGCCTGACAGTAACCGATAGCAATCATTCAGACACCATCTTTAAGCTAATTTCATAACATTGATTGATTGGTTACTATGAGGTTCCTACACTCAACATATCCTTTTTGCCCTTCACACTTCACTCTTATTAAGATACTTTTTCTACAAACCTCAGATAATTCTGAACTTGTCCTCTTCTGCAGCGTTTGACAGATCCGTTTCTATGTAATGGATGTCTGGAGCCTACAACCTGCTCTCCAATTTCAGTAGTTTACCACAAGCTTAAAGTGGATTCTGCCTAAAAAAAAAGAACATTATAACAATACAATCTACGTTTCCCACAGCTGCCCAACCAGTGTTCTTTAATGATATTATGACAATGCAGAAATGACAAGACAGCCAATGTCACCGCTTTCCTGCAGGGATACTAACTGTTGTGGAATATACAGACAGCCCATTAAAAAATATAAGTTGATTGACAATGCCTGTAAATTTGTGCAAAAATTGTCACTATAGGAATATTGAATTTCCAATATTTGAATAAAAGCCTGCCATGGTATTCTTATCACATGTCAGCTGGATGCAGGATAAAATATATTCATATTTTGGTTTGTAAAAGGATTGGTATGATCAAACAGAGCCACTGGAATTTGCAGTTTACTAAACAGGTACCAAGCAGAATCAATATTACAAACCAGGGTAAGAATTTCAAAAAGCATTCTTACATTACTGAGTAATACATAACAGATAATGAAGCTGCACAGACATTAACTCTTCACAACAATGTCTCTGTGGCTCTGTCAAGTTTACATGTAACTGCATAGCATAGTCTCTATAAGACTCTCTAGCAACAAAAATAATCTGTCCTAGAATAGATATGTAGCACCCTCCTAGGTAGGGTTAGGTACATTTAGCTATTAGCTCTGCTGTAATCAGTGGAATTGCCTGTGATTGCTTTGGTCTGTGTTTCACAGGCTGTGGGTTTGGCTGCTTCCCACTGTTTTCTGGATGTTCTGGAAAATAGTGGGATGGGAGGGTTAAATCCACAGTATGAATATTTATGTGGTTCCAGCCAATCCCTTGGGAGGGTGCCCAGATGGTGGCTGGGAGTGAGCATAAATAGTCTGAAGCCTGGAGCTGTGGGTTCTTTTCCAGGAGGAGGAGATCCAACCCTGAAGGTCTGCTGCCCTTCTAGGCAGTCCAGCTGTGCTTCTCTACTCTACTTCTAATCATTGAGTTCCCAGCTATTCTAGCTGGGGGGGGTCTAGTCTACTGAACTTTGCTGGAACTGACTGAGGAACTTGTTTTTGGGATCTGGTCTGGAGAAGTCACAAGAAAAGTGTCTTGAAGATATTGGAAGGAGGCATCCAATTATCCAAGAAATATAGTGATGGCAGACCAGTGTGTGAGATCCTGGTGACTGTGCGCTGCTGCTGTCCTATTTAGCATCAGAATCAACCTGTACTTAACCACTTCAGCCCTGGAAGGATTTACCACCTTAAAAACCAGGCCATTTTTTGAGATGCGGCACTGCGCCACTTTAACTGACAATTGCGCGATCGTGTGACAATGTACACAAACAAAATTGACGTCCTTTTTTTTCCCACAAATAGAGCTTTTTTTGGTGGTATTTGATCACCTCTGCGGTTTTTATTTTTTGCGCTATAAACAAAAAAAGACTGACAATTTTGAAAAAAAAAGCTATTTTTTTACGTTTTGCTATAATAAATATCCCCAAAAAATATATAAAAAAACACATTTCTTCCTGAGTTTAGGCCGATATGTGTTCTTCTACATATTTTTGGTAAACAAAAATAGCAATAAGTGTATATTGATTGGTTTGTGCAAAAGTTATAGTATCTACAAAATAGGGGATAGATTTATGGCATTTTTATTACAATTTTTTTTTTTTTACTAGGCAGTGATCTGCAATTTTTATCGGGACTGCGACATTGCGCCGGACAGATCGGACACTTTTGACACTATTTTGAGATCATTGACATATATACAGCGATCAGAGCTAAAAATGGCCACTGCTTGCTGTATAAATGTCACTGACAGGGAAGGGGTTAACACTAGGGGGCGATCAAGGGGTTAAGTGTGTTCCCTCAGTGTGTTTCTATCTGGGGGGGATGGGACTGACTAGGATCTGTCTCTACTCTCCTGACAGAATGGAGATTTGTCCATTTACATTGACAGACCTCTGTTCTGTCCTTCTCAGGAGCAATCGCAGGTAGTGACTCCTGCACCCCGCGGCGGGCATGCGCGCGCCCCCTATGCTCCTTAAAGCTCCCGCTCCTTAAAGTGCCCGGCGATTCGCGCAGGAGTGCCATACTGCCGCCGTCAAACGAGTGGTTAAGTGGTTAAAGTGGTTAAAGTGGACATTATTCATGGTGTCCCTGTAAAGCTCAGCCCATCAATTGCGCTGCTGCAAGGACTATGCTCTGCAGTGCCGGGACAAGGTCATCCAGGGCAAACATGCCAAACTGCACCCCCCCCCCCCAGGAGGTATAAGCATTATGTGTCAGCAAAAATCCCCTCCACAAAATTAATAATCTGCATGCTTACCTTCTAAGCATGCTAAAATCCCCCCCCACACTGAAATCCCCCCTCTCAGCACAAATCACCCCCCCATCCCTCATTCACCAAAATGTGCCCCCCCCCCCCAAAAAAAAATTCACTCCTCCTAGCACAGATCCTTTACCCCTAAAATTGTCCCTACTACACATCTTCACCCCCCACTTAAAATCCTTCCTCCCAGCACAAATTCCCACCAAAGACCCCCTTTTAGCTCGAGTCTTCTTCCCCCCAACCCCTCCTCTCATCACAAATCCTCCTAAATCACCACTCTTAGCACCCCCCCAAATTTCTCCTACTAGAACAATGCTTACCCCTTGTTGTCCCTCAAATTCCCCCCTCCAACACAAAATCCCTCCTTCTCATACTCTGTTTGGCGCCCCCCCTCCACACATGATACCACAGTCCCCAAGGCAGCCACCCCTCCTGCACATCCCTTGTCCCGGCCTTGGTGCTCAGTATCTCTTGGATGAAGATGGATGGGTGCAGGGTAACTGTGGGATACTCCAGCAACGTTAAGTAGTAACTTGAGGACACCCAAGTTCAAGTTTCTCAATAAAGGATCAAAAAAGAATACCCCTAGACTGATCATTGAGCCAGAAAAGTGGCAGAAACAATGTATCTGGCTGCTAGAGCATCCACTGAGGAAAGAACCCTGAGACCAAAACACCAGTGAGCACTACAGATACTTCAGTAAAACAGTTCAGAACACAAACAATTTATTGAGCTAATCTTCTTAAACAGCATCCCTTTCAGCGAAGTTAGGGGTAGCTATGATAACACAAGCAAACAGCTGGATAGACCCATGGCACAGGGAGAAAATGGAACTCAAGTGCTCTGGTATTAAGCAGAGAGGTGCTCCCCACAGTAGCTGGGTTTTTTGGAGAATTTGTGGGCTATTGGACCTTGGCCCCACTGCCTGCATGCCGGTTTTGACAGTGGAGGGCCTCCAACCTGGCTGCAGATCACTTTCCCAGCTACCTCTGGTAGCTTCTGAGAGGGGAAAGCAGAGAAAGGTAAATGGGTGTGTGTGTGCATTTGACCATGATAAGAAAACTGGCACCCTGCTACACTCCACCCAACTTGAACTTGTTGCCCTTGCAAGTTTGATGACCACTCAATGTCATGCTGCACAAAGTGTACAGGGGGTCTCCTGTTCAGTTTCTGGAAGCACCTCAGTGGTTGAGCCTCAGTTCCATCTTCTCCTAAGGATTTTGAAGATAACAAAAGCATGAGGCAACCATCATTGAATCTCTGGTGGCATAAAAGTTGGTGGCTCACAAACTTGGACAGGTTCTTCCAAACCCCTCTTATGACCCTTTCTGTGGGTTTCAATGGGTTTAAGGAGATTACAATGAAGGCGTCTTGATTTCCATTGGGGAGAAAAGATATACCTGTGCTCAAATCCCAATAGCTTGATTGATTTCTATTGTGTTCCTTCCTTTTGGATATCATAGACTGACACAACTAAAATAGGCCATTGTAGGGCAACTCCAGGTATGGTATTTGCAATTTTCTTTGCTGGTGTGCACCTTTAAATCGGACTAGCAAGGTTAAAGTCTGATGTTTCAAACTCTTGCATCACCCAGAAGTCAGAGTGCATTCAAGTTCTTCTGTGGGCAATGTGGCTCATACTCCTTTTGGTGAATGAATTAAGCACCGTCTGCACGTGAATGATGTCTTTGACACATTTTTAACTCACTGGTCTTCTTCCAGCTATGTGGAAATTAGGAGTTGTATGAACTTTTATTGATTGCGCTGTACTTTTATGATATGAAAATTGTTGACGTGTTTTGAAGTGTTCAGCTGCCAATATCTTCTATACTGTTGCATTTTATGACTCAGGTCTGGTTGCGCTGATTGATCTTTTCTGTATAATTAATGTGGCTCATAGGTCTGTGGGTTCTCTACAAGAGTACAGCCAAACATACTATGGAAGGGTGAGCAGCCTGTCCAAGAAAGCACTGTATTGGTTATATTCCAGATCACTTTGGCTAAATAATGGGTACATTTTCTTTCTTTCCCAAGCTAAGCCACTGGGTCTTCTGGAAAAGCTGGGTGCTACTAGACTTTGACACATGGCACTTCTGACAGTGGAGGGCCTCCCACCTGCCTGCAGATCAATTGCCCCCTACCTCTGCCTCATCAGGTATGGCCAACTTCAAGTGTTGAGGGAGGAAAGCAGAGAAACTTATCTTCCCTGGGCATGTCCTGGAACCCAAGAAGTTGTGGGAAAATGAAAGGGGCTTGCGTCTGTAGCAGAATATGGTGAGTAAATAAGCTATCTCATACAGATTGTCTCCCTGAATAGTTCTCTGTATGTTCTGTGCCTATAGTTAGCAAAATATAGTGAATACCAATGCAGATTTAATTTTAGAAACATAACTTACCTGGCTGTACTTGGATTCAGCACTTTCTGAATTACCTTGAACAAGCATATAGATTGGAAAGTCAGAGTGAAGTCAGAACTCTTGATCTGCACACTTGTGCCAGTTCAGTTTCTCGTAAAGTTTTGAAGTCACTGGATCGACATGGCAACCAGGCAATCCTCCATATTCAATCAGTATACCTGGTGCTTCCAAAAGTCTCTAAATAGTCTATGGCTATAACATTCTGGCTCATTGTGGTATCTGCACATATTATCAAGTGTGCTACAAAGCTCTTTAGAAGCCCCACATCCTAGGGTGCACCAATATGGAAATATTAACACTGCCCTGCAGCGGCCAGGGTTAGTCCATTTCCCTCTTCTCCTGCACTTTCCTGTTGGCCAGTAAAAAAAGCCATCATAATTGTGGCCAAAAGGAAGGTTTGAGAGGTGGCGGGCCAGCCCTCAACACTGCAGGGAAGATTGAAATTTTCATATTAGAATGCTTTGGGATTTAAGGCCTCTGGGGCATTCGGGAAACATTTATGGACCTGCTTTTCCATGCTCCATGAGAGCTTGGGGAACTTTTAGGTTTTAGAGACACACAGCTTTGACTGTGCCTGTTATCTCTCTCAGAAAAACCAATAAATCAATATCCCAGTCAGAAGAACTTTCAAACAGCTAATGATTTCAGATTTGAGAAGAGCATGTGGAGATAAGCTCACCAGGTTCATTATGAAAGCTTCATCCTAAAGCTGGCCCTACACATAAATATTTCCAAAGAATCCATAGATTCCCCCATCCATGCTAAACAGTGTGGATTAACAAATCTCCCGCTTCTAGCTATTGTGCTTTGACAGCTGAAACTTGCAACTGTCAGAATACCCAATAACCTACAGCTGATTGGCCGTAGTCATTGTTCAGCTGACTTTTTTCCACCCGGCTCCTTCGATTTCTCAATCAAAGTTTGAGCTTGGTGGTGTTAGCAGGGCCTCCCATTGCTCTATTTTCGGCCTAATCACAGGAATCAAATGAAATTGAAGCCCTGTAGGCCCCTGAAGGCTCATCCAAGCTCCATTTATAGTATGAAAGAAAGGGGGACCCTCACCTTGCCAACATGTGCTGTCGTCTTCCGCAAGTGTAATTGAATGTAAAGATAAGAGAAAATAGATCCCTAGATTCTCAGAAAAATAGCAGACTTTGTAGGCATAACTTGAGACAATCCATTAAATGTATACATCAATCTTTATTCCGAAAATTCATTAAAATGGAACATATATAAAATCATTCCAGCACCCTCTACATTCAATAGGTCAACAATACCCAATCCCAAACATGGAGATACAGATACAGCCAAAATTGTATAGTAGATAAAAATTTATCAACAAATTATATATATATGTCTGATGTCAGCATGTCATAGAACAGCTTTGCAGTTCCTCCATACTTTATAGATGATTAAGTATGGAGGAACTGTGAAGTTGATCTATGACATCCATGCTGACATCAGACATATATATAATTCATTGATAAACTTTCATCTACTATACAATTTTGGCTGGATCTGTATCTCCATGCTTGGGATTGGGTATTGTTGACCTATTGAATGTAGAAGGTGCTGGAACAATTTTACATATGTTCAATTTTAATGAATTTTCGGAATAAAGATTGATATATACATTTAATGGATTGCCTCATGTTATGCCTACAAAGTTCACTATTGTTCTGAGAATCTAGGGATCTATTTTCTCTTTTCCTTATATTAAGAGCGCACCACGAGCCTCTACCATAGTATAGGGCGAAATGCGTTGGTGCTTAAGGATTACGACGAGGTTGTCAATACTACTGGGATAAATAAAGTTTATTACATGGCTTGCAGCTCTAATTCATATTGTGACAGCCTAATCCCAAACCTGCAGATATCAATACAAAATAATCTCTGGTGCTAAATTCAATAAATAATTTGCTATTGCTTTATTATTTAACATTTACCATAAACAGGGGCAGTTTTGGCACTTACTGCCTGATCGGGCAATACATTGTATACAATGAAATTCCCCTTTATTAACCTGGTGTATATTCCCTGTGTCCTCTAATAGTTTTGGAGTGGTTCTAAGTATCCATTGATTGTATTTTTAAGCAAATTACCAGAGAACACTTGTGTTATTAGCGGAGAATAACAGTGGGCTTGTATCCCTTGTAATGCGCAGTTTAGGATAACATAGTAGAGGCTAAAGTACTCAAGCACCTGCTTTTCCTGGCTTTTCAAAGTGTTCCCCCGGGACCTAGCCTGCCAAAGTCTCATGGAAAATCTATTAAGGGATCTTGGCAGCGAAATAAGGCAGCCAGGAATAAGCTGTCGTCTTCCCCAAGTGTAAGAACTTATTAAGACATAACAATGTAACATAGCACGGAACAGTCTAAAAATACTATACAGAATGTCATTGTTTCATGTGCTTACGTCTTGTTTGGATATTTACCATAAACTGAAAATGCACTTTGTCAAGTGTTACAGATAATACTTATGTGCTCTATTGCACTGTTCCTTTTGATTGGTCAGTTATATTAAAATATATTAACCACATGCGAAAAAAGGTGGGATAGGCCAAAAGGGGAATGTTTGCTGGTTTTGTTCTTTATTTTGGTCGGAGAAAAATTTCAATAAAATACGTCTGTCTTTAGCTTGGTAAATGTGAAACTGTACACTTTGTGATTTTGTCTGCAGCCAGTCGGAGGAGCTCTAGACTCTTTTCTGCATGTTTTCCAGGTCTTTTTTCTGTGTCTCTGTTAAAAAAAAAAAAAGAAGGCCTTTACTTACAGACCTCAATAGTTCAAACGTGTTTATACGTGCCCAAAGGAATAAGGGCAGTGACTCCTCCCCCTCCTTTCCTCTGTACTGTTTTTGCAGTTTTAGTCAGAGACATCAGAGCTTTGGAAAACTCATACTGCTTTGTAAGGTTTCCTAGCTCGTGAAGACGTTATTTTCTGATGACGAAACGCGTAGGGCGGTACTTTTAGCTGACATCACATCTGGAACCAGAAATGCGTGGCGCCCATTTTTAATGAGGGCAAATATGCAATTTTACAAGACTACACATTATTTATTTCATAATAGAATTGTACATTTTACTATGTGGGATTCCTCTTCATCCTTTTTGACTGTATATGGACAATATACTGTTCGCCCTTAAAGTCTGTTTTAGTACTGGGGGGTACTTACGTTTTTGTACATGATATAATGGGACAAAGGCAACAATAAATGGAGTTTCATCTTCATAATGGTTCTCCTCTAAAAATATATTGAGCCACATATAGGGGAGAGCTGGAGGAAGATTTATGGGGAATATGGAGTCTGTGATACCTTGGATCTGTGTACACATGCTGTTATAACACACTTGCTAATACAAGGAGTCAATACCGTCTAGTGAGTGTGGTGTGAAATCCATGTGATCTGTCTTTCTTGGAGGAAAAACACTTTGGATCACCCTCTTTTGAAGCACTATTGAGTATTATTTGAAACTGTCACCAACCACAGGCACTATCTTGTGGACTTTCCTTATATGATTTCTGTTATTATAAGTTTGTATTATACTTTGTAGAAGAAAAAGTAGCACTGTTACCCACTTGGCGACCGCCCCATAGCAGATTTACAGCTAAAGGGCGGCGCGTGCTGGAAATAAAATCCATCACTTCCCTTAGTAAAAGCACTTCACACAGTACACAAAAACACTAGCTAAGCAAACATTTAACCCTTTGACCGCCTTAGATGTTTAACCCCTTCCCAGCCAGTGTCAGTAGTACAGTGACAGTGCATATTTTTAGCTCTGATCACTGTATTAGTGTCACTGGTTCCCACAAAGTGTCAAAAGTGTCAGTTAGTGTTGGATTGTACACCGCAATATCGCTGTCCCACTATAAGTTGCTGATCGCCGCTATTAGAAATAAAAATAAATAAATAAAAATTTCAGTATATATATATATATATATATATATATATATATATATATATATATATATATATATATATATATATATATACTTAATATATATTTAAGTTATATATATATAACTTTTGCGCAAACCACTCAATATACAGTTATTGGGATTTTGTTTACCAAAAATGGATGTGTTTTAGAGCAGAAAGTAAAAAATATTGTTTTTTTCCAAAATTGTCTGTCTTTTTTTGTTTATAGTGCAAAAAATAAAAAATGCAGTGTTTGATTTTTTTGTTGTGTGTCATAAAAGTCCCAACCAGTTGTCAAAAAGGTTTTCTGATATATCCCTGATTAGGGATGGCGGCTCGTTGCAATCGTATCAGACCTATTTGATTGTCACATTTATGATCCAGTCTCCAGCTGGTGCTTCCCGCAGCACCCAATATCCTAGAGTCTTTTCCAGGAATGTGTGCAATGGGAATATGGATGGTTACTATTCCTTGCCAAAGAAAGCCTATGAGTCAGTTGATCATTGCCCTCCATGTTTGGCTGAAATCTTGACAGCTGGTAAGCAGGTAGTTAGAATGAGACTGAGCGAAGTACAGAGCTCCCTCTAGTGGCTAATACAATTATATTTAGTACACTATCAGAATTATGAAATAGCTACAGTGCATCCGGAAAGTATTCACATCGCTTCACTTTTTCCACATTTGGTTATGTTACAGCCTTATTCCAAAATGCATTAAATTAATTATTTTTCTCAGAATTCTACAAACAATATCCCGTAATGACAATGTGAAAGAGGTTTGTTTGAAATTTTTGTAAAGTTAATAAAAATGAAAAAAAAAAAATCCCATGTACATAAGTATTCACAGCCTTTGCCATGACACTCATAATTGAGCTCAGGTGCATCCGGTTTCCATTGATCATCCTTAAGATGTTTCTACAACTTGATTGGAGTCCACCTGTGGTAAATTCAGTTGATTGGACATGATTTGAAAGGCACACACCTGTCTATATAAAGGTCCCACAGTTAACAGTGTATGTCAGAGCACAAACCAAACCATGAAGTCCAAGGAATTGTCTGTAGGCCTCCGAGACAGGATAGTATCGAGGCACAGATCTGGGAAAGGGTACAGAAAAATTTCAGCATTGAAGGTCCCAGTGAGCACAGTGGCCTCCATCATCCGTAAATAGAAGAAGTTTGGAACCACCTGGACTCTTCCTAAAACGGGCCGCCCGACCAAACTGAGCGATCGGGGGAGAAGGGCCTTATTTAAGGAGGTGACATAGAACCCGATGGTCACTCTGACAGAGCTCCAGTGTTTCTCTGTGGAGAGAGGAGAACCTCCCAGAAGAACAACCATCTCTGCAGCACTCCACCAATCAGGCCTGTATGGTAGAGTGGCCAGACGGAAGCCACTCCTCAGTAATAGGCACATGACAGCCCGCCTGGAGTTTGCCAAAAGGCACCTGAAGGTCTCTCAGACCATGAGAAACAAAATTCTCTGGTCTGATGAAACAAATATTGAACTCTTTGGCCTGAATGGCAAGTGTCATGTCAGGCACCGCTCATCACCTGGCCAATACCATCCCTACAGTGAAGCATGGTGGTGGCAGTATCATGTTGTGGGATGTTTTTCAGCAGCAGGAACTGGGAGACTAGTCAGGATTGAGGTAAAGCTGAATGCAGCAATGTGCAGAGACATCCTTGATCCTTGAGACATCCTTGAAAACCTGCTCCAGAGTGCTCTGGATCTAAGACTGGGCCAAAGGTTCATCTTTCACAAGCACACGGACCCTAAGCACACAGCCAAGATAACAAAGGAGTGGCTGCAGGACAACTCTGTGAATACCCTTGATTGGCCCAGCCAGAGCCCAGACTTGAATATCTCTGGAGAGATCTGATAATGGCTGTACACCGACGCTCCCCAACCAACCTGATGGAGCTTGAGAGGTCCTGCAAAGAAGAATGGGAGAAGCTGCCCAAAAATAGGTGTGCCAAGCTTGTAGTATCATACCCAAAAAGACTTGAGGCTGTAATTGGTGCCAAAGTTGCTTCAACAAAGTATTGAGCAAAGGCTGTGAATACTTATGTACATGGGATTTTTTTCGTTTTTTATTTTGAAAATATTTCACACAAACTTCTTTCATGTTGTCATTATGGGGTATTGTTTGTAGAATTTTAAGGAAAATAATAGTGAGGAGGCGATATGTTGCCTCCTCACCACCTGATTTAAACCCATGATTGCTGGGTGTCAGGTGGTGACATTGGGCCCGGTGTTTTTTGACTTCTCCCATGTTGTTCAGGTGGATCTCTCCACCTCTTTAAGGTTGCCTACCCCTGTTTTAGATCAAAGGGATGAACATGAATGAATGAACGAATGAAGATCTGTAAATGAGGTCAGTTTAACCACTTAAAGACTAAACCTTTTTCTGACACTTGTTGTGTACAAGTTAAAATCAGTATTTTTTGCTAGAAAATTACTTAGAACCCCCAAACATTATATGTATATATATATATATATATATATATATATATATATATATATATATATATATATATATATATATATATATATTTTTTTTTAGCAGAGACCCTAGAGAATAAATTGGAGGTTGTTTTTTTTTTTTGTCACACTGTATATGTGCAGCTGTCTTTCAAACGCAATTTTTTGGGAAAAAATACACTTCAATGAATATGAATTAAAAACAATAAATAAACAGCAAAGTTAGGCCATTTTTTACACCGAGAATTGTGCAAAAAAGCAAAAAAATTGTGATTCTCAGTTTTTTCAGAAGTGTGCAGCTCTACTAGACCTCTGAAGGTATGCTGTGGTATCTGGCACCTAGCCGTCAGTAGCAGATCCTTTAAGTCCTGCAAGTTGAGAGGTAGGGCTTCCATGGATCAGGCTTGTTTTTCCAGCATATCCCATAGATGCTCGATGGATTGAGATCTGGGGAATTTAAAGGCCAAGTCAATATTTTGAATTCGTTGTGTTCCTCAAACCATTCTTGAACCATTTTTTGCAGTGTGGTAGGGCATATTATGCTGCCGAAAGAGGCCACGGCCATGGCATCAGAGAATACCATTTCCATGAAGAGGTGTGTATTAGGTTAACAACAATGTTTAGCTAGGTTTGCTCTGCCTCCCCCCCAGCTCACTGGAGCGATTGTTTCTCAGGTTCTCGTCGGCTTAAGAGGCTGAGATAGATGCCAGGCCAGGCATCTTTATTGTCACGAACTTGCTCGAGCCTGGACCGGCTCTGTGACGTCAGCCGACATTGGGTTGAAGCCCCGTGTCTGCTGAAAACGGGTCACAGGAGTGCAGAATGAACTGCACTTCTGTGATCCACAGGAGAAGTACAGCCAAACGAGCTTTGGATGTACTTCTCCTTTAAATTATGGTAATTGAGGAGAAGATGGAACACAAAAAGTTGGGTGAGGACACCTAAAACTCCAATGTGGACAGGAACAGAGTTGAGAACTATAGTAAGGAAACCTTCCTTGAGGAAGTCACATGACTAGTGACGAAACATGTCAGAGGGGGAGTCATCAAGCTAAGTAGGAAGTGAAGTGCATTGGGACCTGTGAATAGGTCTGAGTTTATATTGTGCGCATTCATAGTCAGATGGTGGATCCCGAGGTGTTTTTTTTAAAGCTGGGGCTCGCTGGGGACACATGCAGCTTTCATGTATTGGATGATAGATTATCATTTTTGCCACACTCTTTTTACAAAATGAAAACTCTTTAGTTGGGAGATTCCCACCACTGTTGCACCTTGAATGTTTTTTTGTTTGTTTAGATTGTTACACTGAAATTATTATGTTTTAGTTATTATTATGATGTGAATTATTGCATTTTCAGTTCATTTGTATTGCAAATATCTATAGGAGGGGCTTCCACCATCCCTGCAAAGTTTTATTTTTTATGTCTTATTTTCATTTCGATGTGTATTAGACATGTGTGGTGCGTTTTTGTTCCGAATCGAAATTCTGACACATTTTTCTGTTATTCTGAAATTTGGATGTCTCCAAATTTCCAGATTACAATAGTAATGAATTTAACCACTTGCCGACCAGCCGCCGTAGTTTCGTCGCTTCGCCCTGTGGCCACTAGGGGCGCGCGCGCCGCCAGAGCCGATGCGAGTGCCTGACAGTCACGATCAACGCCGGGCTCCCGTGATCGCTGTTGACACACGGAGAACTGTTTCTGAGACAGTTTCCGGTTCTCTGAGGGGAGAAGAGACAGATCGTCTGTTCATACACAGTATGAACAGCGATCTGTCATCTCCCCTACACAGTCCCCTCCCCCTTCAGTTAGAACACAGAGAGGGACACACAATTAACCCCTTGATCGCCCCTTAGTGTTAACCCCTTCCCTGCCAGTGACATTTTTACAATAATCAATGCATTTTTATAGCACTGATCGCTGTATAAATGCCAGTGGTCCCAAAAATTTGTCAAAAGTGTCCGTCATAATGTCACAGTCCCGATAAAAATCGCAGATCACCGCCATTACTAGTAAAAAAAAAAAAAAATAATAAAAATGCCATAAAACTATCCCCTATTTTGTAGACGCTATAACTTTTGGCAAATCAATCGATATACGCTTATTGCATTTTTTTTTACCAGAAATATGTAGAAGAATACATATCGACCTAAACTGAGGAAAAAAATTGTTTTTTTATATATTTTTGGGAGATTTTTTATATATAGCAAAAAGTAAAAAATATTGCGTTTTTTTTTCTAAATTGTCGCTCTTTTTTTGTTTATAGCGCAAAAAATAAAAACCGCAGAGGTGATCAAATACCACCAAAAGAAAGCTCTATTTGTGGGGAAAAAAGGACGTAAATTTTGTTTGGGTGCAACGTCGCACGACCGCGCAATCAGTTAAGGCGGAGCAGTACCGAATCGCAAAAAGTGCTCTGGTTGGGAAGGGGGTAAAGTCTTCCGGGGCTGAAGCCGTTAAGCGAAGTCGAAACAACTAAACTAAATATCACGTGAAAGTGGAATTCCAATTGAATTAGAATCAAATGCGAAACGTTTTTCATTTATTTATTTTTCATTTATTTATTTAATTTTAGTTTGATATGTATTACAGTATATTCGAAGTCACATATCACAGAGATTGGTATTGTGGTAATATTGAAGTTTATTGATACATTAGAGGGTTCCACCATTATTGTTAAGTTATTGATTAGTAAGGTAGTGTTGCACTTTTTTTTTGCGTTTCTTTTGGCATGAGAACACATAAGATTGCTTATCAGCAAACCTCTTATGCCGCATACACACGATCGGAATTTTGGTCGGAAAAAGATATGATGGCTTTTCCGATGGGATTGCGCTCAAGCTTGCCTTGCATACACACGGTCACACAAAAGTTTGCTGAACTTTTGACCGTCAAGAACGCGGTGACATACAACACTACGACAAGCCGAGAAAATGAAGTTCAATGCTTCCGAGCATGCGTCGAATTGTTTCCGAGCATGCGTAGGAATTTTGCGCGTCGGAATTGCTACAGACGAGCGCATTTTCTTATAGGAACTTTTTCCGAGCGAAAAATTGAGAACATGCTCTCAATTTTTTGCTGGCTGGAATTCGGCCAGCAAAAGTCTGATGGAGCGTACACACGGTCGCATTTTCCGACCAAAAGCTCTCATCGGTCTTTTGCTGGCCGAATTTCCGATCGTGTGTACTCGGCATAACTCACATTTTTTTATTTTTACCTCCAGTAGTTCATTGTACATAGCGCGGTGATTACCTATTATACGTAAGGAAATCTTACTGTTTGTCATTCCAAAGCCTATAAGACTTCAGGCCCCAGCAATGACATAAATATCGCATTTGCATGGACTGATCCTTTAAAAGCCGGCTGTATAGCAGCACTGCTGTTTTTTTTTTTTTTTTACATGTGAAAAGAAGCAATTTTGCCTCACTTTATCCACATTTCCTGCCATTTATCAATCTGTAACATGGTTGAAAAGAGGCATTTTTTTTCTTATTGTGTTCAGCATTAAGCAACATTTTTTTAAGGCATCTAGAGATTTTTCATTACAAGCCTCTACTTATGCAACATTCCCCGTCGCCACTAATACATCATATACATCACTCAATGCAACATTTTGTGTTGCCACGGAAACTGACAGCACCTTTTCTCCTTGCATCATTAACATCTGCAGAAAATGTTCTGGCCGGTACACACTCGCAACACGCCAAATACATCATACCGCATTATGTATTTCATCGAGGCTTCCGTTTTAAAGCTGAAGTTTTAATCTGCTTTTATTTTGCCTTCCTCCTCCTCATCAACATGCTAATAAAATTATTAACCACTTCGGCCCGGAAGGTTTTACCCCTTTAATGACCAGGCCATTTTTTGCGATTCGGCACTGCGTCACTTTAACTGACAATTGAGCGGTCGTGCGACGTTGTACCCAAACAAAATTGATGTCCTATTTTTTCCCGCAAATAGAGCTCTCTTTTGGTGGTATTTGAGCGTTTTTTATTTTTTGCACTATACACAAAAAAAGACAATTTTGAAAAATAAAAGATTGTTTTTTTTACTTTCTGCTATAATACATATCCAAAAAAAATATATATAAAAAAACAAATGTATTCATCAGTTCAGGCCAATATGTTTTCTGCTACATATTTTTGGTAAAAAAAAAATTGCAATAAGCGTATATTGATTGGTTTGCGTCTACAAGCTATGGGATAGATTTATGAACTTTTATTTATTTTGTATTGTTTTTATTGGTAATGGTGGCGATCTGCGATTTTTAGCGGGACTGCGACATTGTGGCAGACAATCTGACCCCAAATGGGGACCAGTGACATTATTTCATTGATCAGTGTAAAAATGCACTGATCAATGTATAAATGACACTGGCAGGGAAGGGGTTAACACTAGGGGGCGATCAAGGGGTTAAATGTGTTCCCTCAGCGTGTTCTAACTGTAGGGGGGATGGGCTGCATGGGACATGGCAGAGATCGATGTTCCTGATCTCTGGGAACAGCAGATCTCTGAGATGTCCCCTGTCAGAATGGGGATCCGCCTTGTTTACAATGGCAGCTCCCCGTTCTGCCTCTATATACAGCGAACGCGGGCAGCCGGTGGACATCGCTCCTACGGCGGGCGCCCACAATCTCACGCGCACGGGCCGACGTACAGGTACGACGGTTCGCGCAGGAGAGCCGACCTGCAGCAGTAAATGTACGTTAGCTGGTTGGCAAGTGGTTAAATATAACCTTTTTGTTTCCATTACATACCTAATTTTAGACCCAGTGATGTCATCACTGGATCTCTGTGCTTCTGTACGCAATACAGGCAGATCATGATTGGTGGGAGGGGCCAGCAGGGTGCGGTACATAGCTTCATGTAATCCTGTATCCCAACACCCTGCTTTGGTACTCCTCTATAGAGCCCTCGGACCTCATGCAAGCAATGCACCAGTTCTTGGGAGGAGTTATGCAAATATCAACATTTCTTGCTGGGAGGAGTGGGCATTTCTAAGCAGGCTGCATTTGCATTCAGATCTTCACTATATTGTCAAAAGTATTGGGACACCTGCTTTTACACGCACATGAACTTAAATGATGCGGGATGGAAGAGGAGTGCTGCCTCTGTGACCTGCTCGGAGTGTCCACTGTCATGGACAAGTGAAGGAGCAGAGGCTGATAACGTTGCTGACTGTACTGCTGTGTCTTATCTGTGTGCTCCTACTGCAGTGATTTATTTATTTATTTATTTTTTGAGGGGGGGGGGGATTAATTAATCTACAATGCTATTTGTAATATGCCAATGGCATTATGTATTGCCACTGGTCACTGATGCATTAGTGACCAGTATCAATTAATTAACCCCTTTGTGCTGCATTAGTGGCAGTGTTAATTAAACCCTTTATGATGCAGCATGAAGGGGTTAATAAACACTGACACTGGTGCCACTAATGCAGCACAAAGGGGTTAATTAATTGCCACAGGTCAGTAATGCATCAGTGACCAATGGAACTACATTAACCCCTTCAGTCCAGTAACCATTCAGTCCTGTCCAGCTCTTGGTGGATTTTGGGCCAGCGCTCATCTTGGCCATTTTTTGGACATGGGGGTGGCATGCAGAATGTGATCACCCATGTACATTGCCACATCATACAGACATGGGACCATCACCTACCAACATGGATTTTGAGTGTGCCATGAAACTGGGGTACCTGGAGGGTGCCCACACCAAGAGAACATGCAAACTCCATGCAGATAACTTCCTAGCCCTGATTCAAACCAAGTCAGTCAAGTGACAACCACTTACGCATGCTTACGGATGCATTTGCAAATGTGTGCAGACTAAACCCCTGCTTTTAACGCATACTGTTAGACAGGTTTACTTGGTCTGCAGGCTGGTCGGTAAGTTAAACTTGTTTTTTTCCGTGGATTTATCCTTGGCCTTGTTTATAAGTGCCAACCACTAACCTACTGTTCTCCCTATATACCTGTATATACTGACAGTATTATCTGAAAGATTGGTTTCAAATGTTTTGACAGGGGTGCAGTTTCAGTGCTTGCCATAGGCGCCATTTATGCTAGATACGCCACGCCATTTTCACTAGATACGCCTCTGGGTGGGCCAACTCATTTGGTGGAGGTGGGGGGGATTATGGTGTAGGGTTGTTTTTCAGGGGTTGGGCTTGGCCCCCTTAGTTCCAGTGAAAGGAACTCTTAAGGCGTCAGCATACCAAGACATTTTGGACAATTTCATGCTCCCAACTTTGTGGGAACAGTTTGGGGATGGCCCCTTCCTATTCCAACATGACTGTGCACCAGAGCACAAAGCGAGGTCCATAAAGACATGGATAAGCAATTTTGGGCTGTAGGAACTTGCAAAGGATGGGCTAGGGATGGAGGGAAGGGCAGAAAATGAGACAGGCTTCATCTTACTTGATGCAGATTCTAATGCCGCGTACACACGGTCGGACTTTTCATCTACAAAAGTCCGACAGCCTGTCCGACAGACTTCTGGCGGACTTCCGGCGGACTTTCGGCGGACTTGCAGCAGACTTTCTAACGAACGGACTTGCCTACACACGACCACACAAAAGTCAGACGGATTCGTACGTGATGACGTACACCGGACTAAAATAAGGAAGTTCATAGCCAGTAGCCAATAGCTGCCCTAGCATGGGTTTTTGTCCGTCGGACTAGCACACAGACGAGCGGATTTCGGGGTCCGTCGTAGTTACGACGTAAAGATTTGAAGCATGTTTCAAATCTAAAGTCCGTCGGATTTGAGGCTGAAAAAGTCTGCTGAAAGTCCGGAGAAGCCCACACACGATCGGATTACCAGCCAGCTTTAGTCCGTCGGCGTCCGTTGGACTTTTGTAGACGAAAAGTCCGACCGTGTGTACGCGGCATAATGCACATTGTAAGAAGCTCAGAGTGTGCTGTGAAATCATGCTAAGCATTTCAGGAGCCTGTACAACTGTGCAAGACTGAAGAAAAAGATGGAGTTTTGGGATTTTCATAGAATTTATTTATTCTTGGGACTTTCTTGGCGGCATTGAATGTTTTTGAAGACCAAGGGGAAAAAAAAGGTGATACACCAACTTGTGACAATGTTCCAGACACATTCTCTAACTGCTTCACACGTTTTGGAGCTGGCACTGTGATAAGAGCAGTGTAAACATGAAGATGTAGAGTGGAACGTGTGGGTGAGGGAACAGATGATGCAATGAAAGCTCTTCTAGACAATTATGAATTGCAGAGTACCTGTCACCTACATTACATTGAGGAAACTCTTCTTGGAGGTGAACATATATTTTTTTTTTTTTTAATTCTATATTTTATTTTTCCAAAAACAAAAACAAGAAGTACATTTTTTATACATATCAACAAATAAACAAATAACATTATTGCTGTTTGCGTATCACGGAGTATAGTTTAACCTATTATAGTTCAGTTTGCTTTACATATATATGACTTATTGTCAACCACAGCAGAACCAAAAGTAACACAGCTTATACAGAGAGAAAAAAAAAAAACACAACCCACACACAGATTCTTCCTCTGTTTCTGGTATATCCATTCTACATACACGCATATGCGCATTTGTCCGTATACGCACCTTATGCACGCACACACCTACCTGCATACATATATAGTTTCCCCGTCCTCTCCCCCTCCCTGCATTTCACAAATGCTGTTTACCAGGGAGAGAAGAGAAGGGGGAGAGGAAAACCCCCCCCCCAGAATGCTCCCACTCTCTCTCCCTACTCCCTAGGCCTCCATCTGCTCTCCGATCGCACATCCGTATTCCCTAGTGCAAACCAGAAGGGACCATGAGTTCCATTTTTTATTGAATTTTTCCACCTTACCCTGTATAGTTGCGATGCCTTTTTCCATAGCATATATCCCAGCTATTTTTTTAAACCATAGTGAGATGGGGGGGGGGGGGGGGGGGGGTGATTCTTGCTTCCAAACGGCCGGGATACAGGCCTTTGCCGCATTCAAAATGTGAACCACCAGGGAGTTCCGATATTTACGCTTAGGAAGATTCGAAAGATGGAGAAGATATCTTCCTGTATCAAGCCCTAAGTCATACTCTGTTTACTGTCTTACGGTGTCCCGCACTTTAGACCAGAAATCTACTATCTTCTTACATGACCAAAAGATATGGAGCATGTTACCCTCTGTCTCTCCACACCGCCAGCATTTATTCGTCCTCTCTGGGTACATTTTTTGTAATAGTGATGGAACTTTGTACCACCTTGTAAGAATTTTGTAGCATAACTCTTGGTAATGGCTGGCTGTTGAGGAGTAATGGGCAAAATGTAAGATATAACTCTGTTGCTCCTTAGAAAGTGTAATGTCTAGATCTCTTTCCCATTTCAGAAGGAATCCTGGCACAAAGTCTTCGGGGGGATCTATTAGTATTTTATATATCTCCGATACCCCATGAGCAGAGGGCTCTTCTAGAAGACATGCATTTTCCAATGGTGTGTTTGATCAATCTGATCTCTCCCCCTCCTGTTAAGGGAAGTTAGGAAATGTGTAAGCTGCTGCATCCGCCATGGATCCAATGGCAGACGGAACAGCGACTGCATTTCCAGCCTGCTCTTCAGCCTAGATGCCTCAAGAAAATCCCCTAAGCGGAATTTACCTTGACGCATGATTTTCTTAAAACGGCTATCTGTATAACCAGCGGGGAATACTGGGTTCACCAGAACTGGATGGAGCCGAGTGATTTCTCCATCAAATTTTGAGAAAAGGTGGCTCTGTTGGATTACTTTTAAGGTTGCTCCTATCAGAGGGTGAGATCTTAAAATTCCCAACGTTTTTGGCCGCAGCCATGGCAAGCAACGGAGTGGGATCTCCGTGCATGATTGTTCGATCGTTACCCAGATTTTGTGTCCCTCGTCTCTGCACCAGGCGAGTACCCTAGCAAGATGTGCTGCTTTATAATATCTAATCGTATCTGGAAAGGCCATGCCCCCTCTGGCCTTTGGCATAGCCAAAAAGTTGAGCGATAGACGAGGATGCTTTTTTGCCCAGAGAAATTTAATAAAAGAGCATCGTAGAGACATCAGAAAGGACTCTGGAATAGATATTGGCAAGGTCTGGAAGAGGTATAGTAATCTTGGTAGGATATTCATTTTGAGTATGGCGTTCCTACCCATCCATGTATAAGGACCTTTATTCCATCTTTCAAGGTCAGATGAAAATTCTCGTAAAATAATGGTGGGAAATTTGCTTGAAAGACTTTGTCTATTGAGGAGGTCAGTTTGACTCCTAGGTATGTCAAGAATGAAGCTACCCATGGAAAGGAAAATGACGATTGAAGAGCCTTTACGCGTACTTTTGACAACGTGATGTTTAATATTTCCGATTTTTGAGTGGTAATGTTAAAGTTCGAAATTAAACTATAGCGGTCAAATTCATTTATAAGATTTGGTAGCGTAGTTTCTGGTGAGGAAATGAAAAACAATATGTCATCTGTATAAGCTGCAGTTTTATGTTCCACTTTATCGATCAAACAACCTTTAATATCAGTATTTTGCCGAACATGACGCAAAAATGGTTAGAGAGTTAAGATAAAAAATCATTGGGGACAGAGGGCATCCCTGCCTAGTTCCGTTACTCATGATAAAGTATGGGGAGGTCACCTCGTTAATTCTTACTGCTGCGGATGGAGCATGAACATATATTCTAAATTAAAGTGAAACAACAGTGAAAGTACTCTCCCATCTTACCCACTCTATTGAAAAATATATAAAAAAATGAATAAACATACGTACTGAAAACACTGTTTTGGGCGTCCATGACAGTAGGCAATGTGACCATGTGCCTAGGCACCTAGTCATGTGATCTCAGTGGAGGGGGATGATCAGCACTCAAGCCCCCCCCCTTTACATTTCTCCAGGCTTTTACAGTACATTATTGTGAGAATATGTATTAAAGTGGAACTTAACTCATTAACCACTTCAATACCGGCACTTTCCCCCTTCCTGCCCAAGCCAATTTTCAGCTTTCAGCGCTGTCGCATTTTAAATGACAATTGAGCGGTCATGCAGGTATCTGTATGTTAGGTATCTATTTACTTGCTGTAACATCATCTTTCATAGTATACAAAAAAGGGCTAACTTTTAGTGTTTTTTTAATTTTTTTTATTCATGAAACAGTTTCTTTCCCAAAAATAATGCGTTTGAAAAATTGCTGCGCAAATACCGTGTGACATAAAAAGTTGCAATGACCACCATTCTATTCCCTAGGGTGTCTGCTAAAACAATATATATAATGTTTGGGAATTCTGAGCAGGGCTGTCTTAATGAGAGGGCACACCTGGGCACTGCCCGGGGGCCCCAGCTAAATGGGGGTCCCTGCACTTTCTCCAAAGCAGCTGGTCCTTGAGCCTACGCTGCCCCAAAATTGGGGGCCCCATGATGGCACTGAGAGTGATGGATACACAGGGGAGGCAGACTGGCAGCGGTGCGCCGTGCTGTGCAGAATGATACCTATTATTTCACAGCCAGCAGGGAGGGGCAGGGCCGGAGCGCCAGTGATGCTCTGACCCCACCCCATGCAGCTTGAATGCTCGGGGTAGGAGCTGGAGTGGGAGCTGCTGAGTCAGCAGCACTGAGAGCCCACCTGCGGAAGTAGCATTGTGGATGATGTCATGGTAAGTCCAGCTGTCCAGCACTGTTTGCACCGAAGGGCTTGGAATGCCCAGAGGGATGCTCCCTCCTCCGCCCCTCCTTCTGCCTGCTTGATTGGTATAGGAGAGTGCAGTGCTGGAGGTGGGCACAGAGCCAAAAGTTCACATGCACTGTATCTCCACTGGAATACTACATGGATGGAATAATGGTGCTGGGGGATATCAAGGGTGTATGGGGGAAAACAATGCTGAAGGGGGATCTGGGGTGTATAGGGGGTAGCAATGCTTAGAGTAGCTTGGGTGGCTATAGTGCCAGAGGTATCAGGGATGTAGAGAGGCCACAGTGTAGGGGGTATCAGGAATTTAGTGGTGTCACAATACAAGGGGTATCTTATGGTATATGGATACAGTGCTGGGGGATATCTGGGATGTAGAGGGGTCAGAGTGCTGGGGGGATATCTGGGATGTAGAGGGGTCAGAGTGCTGGGGGGATATCTGGGGTGTAGAGGGGTCAGAGTGCTGGGGGGATATCTGGGGTGTAGAGGAGTCAGAGTGCTGGGGGGATATCTGGGGTGTAGAGGGGTCAGAGTGCTGGGGGGATATCTGGGATGTAGAGGGGTCAGAGTGCTGGGGGTATATCTGGGATGTAGAGGGGTCAGAGTGCTGGGGGGATATCTGGGATGTAGAGAGGTGAGAGTGCTGGGGGGGATATCTGGGGTGTAGAGAGATCAGAGTGCTGGGGGGATATCTGGGGTGTAGAGGGGTCAGAGTGTTGGGGGATATCTGGGATGTAGAGGGGTCAGAGTGCTGGGGGGATATCTGGGATGTAGAGGGGTCAGAGTGCTGGGGGTATATCTGGGATGTAGAGGGGTCAGAGTGCTGGGGGGATATCTGGGATGTAGAGAGGTGAGAGTGCTGGGGGGGATATCTGGGGTGTAGAGAGATCAGAGTGCTGGGGGGATATCTGGGGTGTAGAGGGGTCAGAGTGTTGGGGGATATCTGGGATGTAGAGGGGTCAGAGTACTGGGGGGATATCTGGGATGTAGAGGGGTCAGAGTGCTGGGGGGGATATCTGGGGTGTAGAGAGATCAGAGTGCTGGGGGGATATCTGGGATGTAGAGGGGTCAGAGTGCTGGGGGGATATCTGGGGTGTAGAGGGGTCAGAGTGCTGGGGGGATATCTGGGGTGTAGAGGGGTTAGAGTGCTGGGGGGATATCTGGGGTGTAGAGGGGTCAGAGTGCTGGGGGGATATCTGGGATGTAGAGGGGTCAGAGTGCTGGGGGGATATCTGGGATGTAGAGGGATCAGAGTGCTGGGGGGATATCTGGGATGTAGAGGGGTCAGAGTGCTGGGGGGATATCTGGGATGTAGAGGGATCAGAGTGCTGGGGGGATATCTGGGATGTAGAGGGGTCAGAGTGCTGGGGGGATATCTGGGGTGTAGAGGGGCCATAGTGATGGGGAGGCATCAATCTACCAGATATATTATATGTACAGGACAGCTTTGTTACTTTATGTATGTAGTATTTTCCCACTGTTTCTTTGCTGTACAGAATGATTGTTCATGTAGTTAATGCAGAGCTCCACCCAAAAGGGGAAGCTCTGCTTGTCTGCCTCCTACCTACTTGATGTCTGTTTACCTGCACTGTCTCCATTGTAGGTGCCCCAGAGCATTACTTTGCCCAAGGGCCCATGATGCTATTAAGACGGCCCTGGTTCTGAGTAAGCAAGAAAATTTTGATTTTTACATGTAGGAGAGAAGTGTCAGAATTGGCCTGGGTGGCAAGGGGTAAATTACCATAAGTAGGTAATATGCAAATATTTATTTATTTTTTAAGTAATTTACTATATTTTAAAAATCTGTACTCAAGCAGGTGACTTAACGGACAAATTACTGAAGATTGAAGTTATAACTTCCAATTATAATTTCACAGTACAATAAATAAATAATAAATAATTATCTTATAACATATAGCATAATAATATATGATTTAGCTTGTACCGTTTCAGCAGCAGAAGATTCTCATTCTCCCTCTTAAAGCGGAGCGCCGCCGAAAATTTTTTTTTTAAAAGTCAGCAGCTACAAATACTGCAGCTGCTGACTTTTAAAACATGGACACTTACCTGTCCAGGGCGCCCGCGATGTCGGCACCCGAAGCCGAAGCGTCTCTCCGTCCTCGGGTGCTGCCGCCTCCATCTTCGGTAAGGGAATCAGGAAGTGAAGCCGTGCGGCTTCACTTCCCGGTTCCCTACTGCGCATGCGCGAGTTGCGCCGCGCAATACGAATGCTCCCTGCTGCCTCTGGGACCCATGTGTTTCCCAGCAGGCAGCGGGGAGGGAGCAGGAAGTGGCGTAAATAACCACAGATTCTGCGGCTATCTACGCTGGAAGTGGGTACAGATACCTGTAATATACAGGTATCTGTACCCCCCTCCCCCCTGAAAGGTGCCAACTGTGTCACCGGAGGGGGGGAGGAATCTGATGATAGGAAGTTCAACTTTTGGGTGGAACTCCACTTTAACTGTGTGAGAAAAACATGGGATTGTGGGTAAATCTTATACACATAAACTCATGTTTTTTCCTTGTAGTTGGGAGGGCTGGGCTGGAAGGGAGTATGTGTCTTTTAGACACATACCCCCTTCTATGTCACTGCAGTGAGAGGTGTGCCTCCACTGCAGCATTTTTATTGGACAGCTTGGGCTAATGGTACTTTACCATTGGTCCAAGACTCCAAGCTGTCCATTGAGCTCAGTGCCTCTGACAAGAAGTGAAGAGAGGCACTGTGAGCTCATCCTCTCAGTCTGCTGCAAACAGAGTGTGCCAGCTTGTATTTAAACTGGCCGCTCTGTATGTAGCTTCTGACAGGCTGCACAGATCTCCGGAACCATAGGTCGTAGAATCCCCAATTTTAAACAGTTGTGGGGTAGGACTTTGGGGTCTCTTTGACCCCAGGTCGCCAAGCTACAACCCTCAAGGTCGATTGTTTTTTTTTTTGTTAGTTTTTTTTTTTTTTTTTTATGTTCATGGCAGGTGAGGCTCTGCCATGAACATAAATCCCAACAATGCACATTTAGGCCCAATGATTAGGTACGGCAGACCGGAGCCATTTACAAAACTGTTGCAGAGGAACGTTATCTTGGGATGATGCCAACAGCTTCTGCAACGGGGTGGGGGAATGCATCCTGGCTGGTCCACACTCAAATGGGTGGCTTCCTGAGAGGAGATAACGTAGTCCCTGCACTTTCCCTACTCCTCTGGAAACTCTCCCTGCCACTATGCACTACCCTTGACAGATGGGGAACCTGTCCCTACACTAACCACTTGCATAATGCACGCCAAATCAGGGGGCCTGGACCTTAAATAAGCTCTGCCCTCACTTAAGGTGGCTGCTGAAGTCATGCAGGGCCCCAGCCTCCAATTAGACAGCTGTTCTCCTAGTGACCACAGGACGTCATAGAGGAGCTCAGTTCCCCATAACTTCCATCCTCTACTGTATTGCTGCTTCGGTTCAGAGCCACCTACAGTGGAGAATACAGACTGCACCTGCCTACAGACAGACCCCTCCAAATGGGTACTATCCCAAGTAACTTGGAGCTCCCAGACATGTCAAATGACAAAGACACTATGGGAGGCTGCAGAGTTTGGACAGAGGGAAGGCGGGACACACAGAGAGGCGAGTATTACGGCTCTTCTCTTCCAGGAACCTGACAGCTTGATTTCTTTAGAGACTTGATAGATAAAATACAGATCAAAAAGTCCAGGCCCTAGGAGTGTGTTTTTTTTTTGGAGTTATAATTGCCTATATATATCAAATGAGATTTTACTATGCATTATTAATAAGAATCTTTAAGACGCCTGCAACTAGGAAGCTATGTGGGTTAATGTTATGGTTAGAGTAGTATTTGTTTTATTCCCATAACCCAAAGAGGGACTGGAGGAAGCTTCTAATTGCTGTGATGTTAAATGCAATATCTCTGTAGGTAGCAGAATATATTAGAGCAGTGATGGTGTATAAATACTTTGCCTTTAGGAGAAAAAAGTTAATTAACTAGACACACTCAGTGTCTATTATTACATAATAGATGTGTTAAAAATGCCCCTGGCTAGGTACCCTGCCAAAAAATTAATATTTTCTGCCTACTTATCAATATGTGAAGGTTCATCACTGATCTTTTGTACTTCATTCAATTTCAGATTAAAAATTTAACACGAATAAAAAATATATTGAAAATGTCTGCCAGCCCCGCGTGTAATAAGGAAAAAAGTACATAATGTTGTCTCTACTGTACCATTAAAAAGAAGATGTGTTCCTACCATGAAGCAAGGTCAATATCTTCAGCCAAGCAGTGCCCTCTAGGGTCAGTATGAAGGTTCGTTAACTCACTGCCTACCATCTGTCTGCTGCTAAACTATACAGCCAAATGTTTATAGACATCTGACCATCACACCTACACTGTATGGCTAAAAATAGCCAGCCCTCTAATTTATTGAGTTAGATGTTTCACCCACAGCCACAATTCACAGGTACACTATATTTTCAAAAGTATTATGACGCCTGCCTTTACACGCACATGAACTTAATTGGCATCCCAGTCTTAGTCCGTAGGGTTCAATATTGAGTTGGCCCACCCTTTGCAGCTATAACAGCTTCAACTCTTCTGGGAAGGTTCTCCACAAGGTTTAGGAGTGTGTCTATGGGAATCTTTGACCATTCTTCCAAAAGCGTATTTGTGAGGTCAGGCACTGATGTTGGACAAGAAGTCCTGACTCACAGTCTCCACTCAAATTCACCTTGAAGGTGTTCTATCATGTTGAGGTCATGACTCTGCGCAGGCCAGTCAAGTTCCTCCACCACCCCAAACTGGCTCATCCATGTCTTTATGGACCTTGCTTTGTGCACTGGTCCAAATCATTTGGTGGAGGGGGGATAGTGGTGTGGGGTTGTTTTTCAGGGGTTGGGCTTAGCCCCTTAGTTCTAGTGAAGGGAACTCTTAAGGTGTCAGCATACCAAGACATTTTGGACAATTTCATGCTCCCAACTTTGTGGGAACAGTTTGGGGATGGCCCCTCCCTGTTCCAACATGACTGAGCACCAGTGCACAAACAAAGTCCATAAAGACATGGATGAGCGAGTCTGGGGTAGAGGAACTTGACTGGCCTGCACAGAGTTCTGGCCTCAACCCGATAGAACACCTTTGGGATGAATTAGAGCGGAGACTGCAAGCAAGACCTTCTCGTCCAACATCAGTGCCTGACCTCACAAATGCGCTTCTGGAAGAATGGTCAAACAATCCCCTAGACACACTCCTAAACCTTGTGGACAGCCTTCCCAGAAGAGTTGAAGCTGTTATAGCTGCAAAGGGTGGACCAACTCAATATTGAACCCTACGGACTAAGACTGAGATGCCACTAAAGTTCATGTGCGTGTAAAGGTAGGTGCCCCAATACTTTTGACAATATAGTGTACATAAATTCAAGAACATAGTCATGCAATCTCTATGATAAACATTAGCATTTATACATTTTTTGGACAACTGTGCAATTTCAACCTTGGGGCAAAAGCTTGAGGATGGCCCTTTTCTATTCCACCATGACTGTGCCCCTGACAGCCAACTGGTTTGGTAAAAGCGACCAGTTTGTTGAGAAACAGATAAACAAAAACAGCTTTCTTCAGCCAAAACAAATTATTGGTCCAAAGTCCTGGTACAACAACCTCTACAACAGGCTCACCGCAAATCTGTTGGTCCCACACTGGGGTTAGGGCTCCTCCGTGGCAAGGGTATCCGGCAGGCCACAAGGGGAGTCAGCAACCAGTGTGTCAGCTTGTTTGACCAATCATGCTTAAAGCGGAGTTTCACCCACATTTTTAACTTTTCACCATCCAGAAGTAAAGAGTGCCTTCATTGCACTTTGGCATAACATTTAAAAAAAAAAAACACTTACTGCTGTATTTCTTCATAGTATTCATACTTCCTCCACCTCTGCCGCACGTGTCATTTTCGGCATTGCAATGTCTCCTGGAATATGTGAGTCATCAATCCCAGGAGACAACAGGCATCACTGGTGTTAAGCCGCTACCCGTCAGAATATGCGACTGAAGTGACATTGCGTTGCGGCCATCTTGGTACACCCACATTCATCTGCAGTAAGCCTAGAGTTAGAAGTCAGCAAGCGGACATCTTTATACACCCACCGGTGTCTTGCTTTTCACAGATATTTTTAACAGTAAACTCAGCTTATATATACTGTATTTCACTATATAAGCTGAGTTTACTGTTAAAAATAACTGTGAAAAGCAAGGCTCCGGTGGGTGTATAAAGATGTCCGCTTGCCCCATCTTCTAACTCTAGGCTTACTGTGGACGAGTGCGGGTGTACCAAGATGGCCGCGACACAACCTCACTTTCGTGGCATAGTCTGATGGGTAGTGGCTTTCTGACAGGACACCGGGTCAAAGCATCGAGAGATCAAGAGGTGCATGCTGGGCATACAGCATCACCATATCCCAGAAGAAACTGCTAGCGGGCTTCACATGTGCCCACAGTAGAGCTGGAAGGAACGGAAATTGAGCGGTGATATGTTAAAAGACATGGATTTATTGTTTTAATACAGTGTAAAAGAACGGATTAGATTAAAAAAAAAAAAAAATTCTGGGTGGAACTCCGCTTTAAGCCTAATGCACACGGGCCGAATGTCCGGCGGCATTTTTATTGAACTGGCCGACATTCGGCCCGTGTGTACAGCAGCTGGTCTGACAGAAGCTGGCCATTCAGCCCATCTTCTGTCGAAGGGTCATGACTGAAAAAGGTCTGCCAACCAACTCACGTTGGCCAATGGCTGGTAGTGCTGACAAGAGTGTTCTGGCGAGGGGGCCATCCCTCTGTCAGAACACAATAGCACAGCAGGATTGTTAGTACAGCGGCTCCGACCTGAGCTGCTGTAGTGTGTGCGAGGATTAACTCACAGCTTGTGAGCCTCTCTCTCCACTCTACGTCTCTGACATGCGTGCTGCAAGAGAGGCTGCCTTTCAAGCCTCTCTTGCCTGGCCTGGGGCTTAACCCCTTCGGGACCAGAGTTCTGGTAGACGGGGTTAGAAGTTTCTTCCTACCCAAATCTCTTTGAACATCCGAAATTCTGTGTCCCTAACAGTGGCGGCTGGTGCTCAATTTTTTTGGATGGAAGGGGGTACAGCAAACAAACCCCCCGACCCCCCCGTAAGTTCAGTCAGTCAAACCCCATACCCACCCCCCGTCGCTCGGTCAATCGGCGAACAAACCCCCCCCGTTGCTGGCCCGTTCACTCATAAGCCACGTACTTACCCCATCAAGGTCGTGGGCAGCTTCCGCAGCTTCCCCCTGCCTCTCCTCATTGCCGCCCCCCTGCTCCTGGCCAATATAGTCGCTTCTCCTCTTGGCCAATTGGGTCTTAAGACCCACTTCCTGATTGGCTGGGAGGGGAAGCAGGAAGACAATAGCGAATATTAATTCACTATTGTCACACAACTGGGTGAGCTCAGGGCGCAGTGCTCTGTGTCTCGAGCCCACCCTTTTTTGAAGACAATTAGAGCCTCAGGCTCTAATCACATGCTTCAACAACAAAAAAAACCCAATTGAAATCCATGCGTCCGGCACCCTGCATGTAGATTAGGGGCCAGGCGCATGGATTAGGGGGGCCGCATCCCAATGGAGCAGCCGCCACTGTTCCCTAATAAGAGTTTATTAACTAAGAGAGCACTGACAATAAGTCCTATCTTTCAGCCAGATCACACCAGAACCCCTCACCCTGCATGGGTGAGAACCCCTGAGTACTCAGCCCAGTCTTTAAACTGCTCCCCTTAGAGGGACCACAACTCACATACTAGTGAAATATATCTCCCGTCCAGGACACACTCCCGGTGTCCTGTACACCAAGAAGGTCCATAAAGACATGGTCTGATGAATTTGGTGTGGAGGAACTCAAGTGACCTGCATGGAGAACTGACTTAGACCTTACTGAACTGATAAATTGGAAGGCAGATTGAGAGACAGATCTTCTCATTCAACATCAGTACTTGATCTCACAAATGGTCCTCTGGTTGAACAGGCACAAACAGGCACAGGCACAAATTCCCACAGACACATGCCAAGATCATTTGAAAAGCTTTTTCAGAAGAGTGGAAACTGTTTTGGCTACAAAGGGAGGTGGGGTTAAAGTGGGATACCCCATGTTAATGGCCATGGTTTTGGAATGGGATGTCCAACACACTCACATAGTAATGAAAGTGCTGAGTCTAGTTCGCCAGAATAGAACCTGTTCCTGCTGGCTATTTTAATAAAGAAAGAATATTTTTTTGCATCTCAATGTGTGGCATTCCTGTTGATGATACAATTGATTGATTTGGTGGAGACAAGCTGAGCCAGCACACGAGATATGAAGTGTAGAGCTGGATCTTGTTTGGAGCAGCATATAATATTGGACAAGCACATATAGTTGTCATGGTCAGGTTTTCACAAATGTTGGCCATATAATTTTGGACACTGAAAATATTACTTTGCTGGCGGCTGCACAAACAGGATGCATCTGACTGTAGAGGAACCTAGGTCTATGGCGGCATCAAGGAGTGTAATGACTTTTGATCATCGCCAATAAGCAGAAATGTGACTCATTAACTAGAAATGTTGGCTTGCACTAGGATTCAATCCCACCACACTGGAGTTTGTATGTTCTGGCTTTCCTCTAAGCACCATGGTTTGTTCCCTCAAGCCTAAAGTATAGCTCCATTAAGAGCAATTCCAGGCAAGTGAAATCAATCAAAGCTGAGCTAATGCTATCAGCAAATGCTGTAACTGTACTAAAGCCAAAAAGTTCCACTGCAGCTAGAATCCAGAGATCTCAGTAGATAGTCACTACCAGTAAAAATCTAAAGCCTGTAATGAGTAATTTTCTTGTGTATTGCTAATGACCCTCAAAGTTCCAAGGCATGCATGTCTCTGATTGGTGGCTGTAAGTGTCCTACTATTGACAGAGAGGAGCCTGCAGTGGGTGTGTTTGAGAATCGCCCTCCAACATCACAAGTAGGGGTTCTCAAATCCCCAGATTGCCAACAGTAGGTAATTAAATGACCTGGTGCAGTATAGCAATGTCTGGATGAGGAAGTGAAGCCATTTGCTTGTAGACCAAGTACACTATATGGACTTTTAAGTTCAGGCCCCATTCACACAGTGTGCCACAACATTGCATTAGGCTGCCTATTAAAAACGAATAGGTTATAGTGCACCTCAAAGCACAGTTCTGCTACACATAATACTAAATACTGCAACACACATTGGGCATTGTGATGTGCCATTCAAAATTAAGTGTCGTGTGCACTTGTGTACAATGCAATAACCTGATTGATGATTTATAGCATGTTTTTATAATGCTATAGTAGAAATGAGCCTTTAAAGTGGACTCATACAGGGCAAAGCAACAGGTTCACCTAACCTACCACTTTCCCTAGCAAGTACTCTATACAGCACTGCATATTATGAAAGGTTAGAATGTCTGATAATGTAGTTACCCCCTGTGCGTGCATTCCTATACCCGTGACAACCACTTTAGTGATTTTGTGTGCCATGGGGACAAGAACTTCGTTCCAACCTCATCGTTGGCTTAACCTACAGACTCATTCTCACTCTTTTCCCCAGACTTAAATCCAGCTTTGGGAGTAATCCCTCAATTACTTGGAAGAATGTGAGACCCAGACAGTTTCTCTACAACGATGACAACTGTGTACAGGTTAATAACAGTCATTCCAAGTAATGGCAGCACAGACAGTTACAGTCTTTAGGGGAAGAGAGACCCATGCTTGCACTGCATAATGGAAAGTGTCAAAGCCCTCTTATTTTGGAGCACTGTGAAGAGATTAGCTTATCATCAGGGAGCAGTCTCCGCAAACACCTGCTTAAAGCCCCATTGTGGGCTAAAACATTTTTTTTCCTATCCCCCTTCCAACCAATGTCACGTACACATGATCGCACATTCCGACAACAAAATCCATGTTTTTTTTCCCCACGGATGTTGGCTCAAACTTGTCTTGCATACACACGGTCACACAAATCTTGTCAGAAATTCCGAACGTCAAGAACGCGGTGACGTACAACATGTACGACGAACCGAGAAAAAAGTTCAATAGCCAGTGCTGCTCTTATGCTTGATTCCGAACATGCGTGCAACTTTGTGCATCGGAATTGTGTACACACGATCGGAATTTATGACAACGGATTTTGTTGTCGGAAAATTTGAGATGCAGATCTCAAATTTTGTTTGTAGGAAATTCCAACAGAAAATGTCTGATGGAGCCTACACACGGTCGGAATTTCCGACAACAAACTCCCATCGAACATTTCCCGTCAGAAAATCCGACCGTGTGTACACGGCAACTCATCCTGCTAGGCAATTTTTACCGTTACCTTGTGAAACCAGATATAGTCACTTAGGTCCTCCCTCTAGGTCCTTCACCATCAACGGTTCCCGGCGCGGGGGACCACCAATCCACCGGTGTGAATGGAATTTGAGATCACCAGTCAACTACTGTCACCATGAGATAGCACAATTTTCTTCTGAGTAAACCTCCACACTGGACATCCAATAGCAAGTGTCCATGTCATGCAGGCCCTGTTTTCATGCAGGCATTGACATTTATACCCAAAGAAGGATCCGAACAGGAAGTATACAAAAGAGGAGAAGAATCAGGGCTGTGGCGCCACATGACCGCGACTTACAGTATTGAATAGGGACTTTTTAACCTAGGTGAGGTTTTAAGGCTACTCGATCTTACATGATAGTCCACTGTTAGGCTTACAATAGAAGGAACTCTCCCATCCCCCCAACAGAGAAGCTAAACTTTCTTTAGTCCTAACATAAGGACGGATAGGGCTAATCAGATTTCTTAACATAACACAAAGTGTGGACAGGACACAGGAAAGCTCTGAACATCTGACAGGATCAATAAGTATTTATAAAATCAAATGTATATAACAAAATGCTTTCAATGGTATATTTAACAGAGAAAAAAATAGAAGTTCATTGTTAGAATCCACATATACTTTAAGGTCTCATGCACACTGGACAGGGGAAAAGCAGCGTTAAAAACACGCCTCAGATTGCGTTTTACAAACGCATTTAGGCACGTCAGACGCTTGGGCATTGCAGGGATTTTTTTCTCAGAGAATAGGTGCAGGTATTCCCCCCTTCCAAGAAGTACCCCCTTGTCTCCATCCCCAACCCACCTCCTATCCCGATCCTGTGCAGCCAGCAACAACAGATGCCACCAACAACAATAGATCCCGCAGCAACAATAGGTCCCCAAGCAACAATAAAATCCCTCGCTAACAACAATAGATTCACCCGCCCCCAGCAACATTAGACCCCAATATAATAATACAGTAGATCTTCCAGCAGCCAGCATCCCTTACCTCAACAGTAGATCCCTCTCAACAACATTTGACCTCCTAGCAACATAAGATCATCCCCAGCAACCCAAAACCCCTGCCAGTAATAATACAGTAGATCTCTTGGCAGCCAGCATCCTTAGCCCGTCAGAAGCCAGCAACAATAGACTCCTGCCTCAACAGTAGATCCCTCCCACCAATAATTGGCCCCCAAGCTACATAGGATCCCCACCAGTAAAAATAGATCCCCACCAGTAAAAACAGACCTCCCCAGCAACAAATGATGCCTCCAGCAAGAATTGATCCCCCAGCAGTCAGCATCGATAGAACCTCCAGCACACCCCAGCACCACATTCAGTACTGAAGGTGCCGGAATTGCGTTCCCCCGCGTTCCCGCTGAAAAAAAGCCCTGGGGCATTCATCCATTTTATTGTCCAGAATATTCATTCATTCTTTCAGATGTTTCTAAGAAGAAGGTGTTATTGCTGATTCTAAGAATTTTTGGATTCTTTGGATTCAAAGACTCAGTCTCACAGTCTTTGTCCCCACACAGATTAAACTATACCTCATTAACATACAATGCAGGAGGGCGGTTTCTAACATGTTAACTCTTCATTAGAACAAACAGTATTCAAATCTAGTTTACGGCTAATAATGAAGAACTGTGAACACAGTGCAGACAGGGTTAATTAGGTAACCATTGCTTTACAGCCCACTCCTAAACGTCCCAAAGCAGGGAGAGCATGAAAGGTATTTTAAGCAAGTAAAAAGCACTTAAAAAGGTAACCAGCAAATTTATGTAGCGGCACCCCCGTAGGTTGTGGTCCACCTGTCACCCTGCCCAGCCCGGCATTCACATCCCAATCACCTTGGAGACAATGAACAGTCCATATGCTTGTTTTTGTATTTTTATTGAGGGATTTGAACTTTGCTAGGGATGGGAATATATGGGATGCCCGGTAGAATTTCAAAACAGTCAATTTGGGACAGAACTATATACACTGTTTGTACAAACACTTCTCGAAACTCCTCCTGAACAACACCTGCTTGCAGACTATTACTCTCTCTTCCTCCTGCACCACACTTGACTCCAAGCACAGCTAGCACATGGTTGGGCCCAACACTAACTTAGTCAGGACTCGGAAATTGCCATTTGTAGGCAGGGAC
Organism: Aquarana catesbeiana; assembly: GCF_042186555.1. NCBI lineage: Eukaryota > Metazoa > Chordata > Amphibia > Anura > Ranidae > Aquarana > Aquarana catesbeiana. The sequence continues at coordinate 223,341,253 of NC_133333.1, read as the reverse complement.
CCTTTTAGTGTAGCAAAAATATAGAATAGGAAGTCTTTAGTGCTAGCTGTCCTATGGTGGACTACTGCCCCTAGCAATCCCTCTTAAGGCCCTGCCAGCCCTCCCTGCTGCTACTGCCCACGACATCACAGTCCTTACTGCTGGCTCTGCACCCATCCCAGACTGTACACTCCCAGTCCTCTCTGGCGTGCCTCCCCAGTTCTCCCAACTGTGATCCTCCTGTTCACACAAACACCTGTGGTTCCCTCCTGAAGACTTGCCTGGGCAGTACTAGCTCCCGCTGTCGTCTCTGACTCCTCTCTGTGCCTCCTGTCCAGATCATTCATGCAGTCTTAAAGGGATCCTTCCTGCTCCCTGGCCCAAGGTCACCCCCCCCCCTAGACTGGGGAGTGGCCTCAAAGGCCCCGACAGCCTAGCACTCCATCCTCAGTTCTTCCACCCAACAACAACTCCCCAGTTGGAATGACCCATTTAAGGAGGCCTGCCCCCTGCCAATCCAGGTTGGTGATTGGTCAGGGCTTCTTAGAACATCCCAGGCAGCTCCATCTCTCTCCCCCCCCCCCTCTCTTCTAGAATCCTCTAGAAGCCAGAGGGAGGTAACTGAGAAGTGATGCTGTCTGTGAGTCACTAGCCTACTCTAAGCCACTCCCACACAGATCAAAACAAACAGGCCTAGCTTCCAGCTAGGCCTGCCTAAATTTACCTGCACTTACCAAAAATCTCATCTCTAGCATCTACCTAAGTAAAGGGTGCTACATTTACATTTTTTTAAATAAATTATGTTTATGGGGATGGGAACACGTAACAAATATATATTAGGCATTATCCCAATTCTGTGGCAAAAGTGGAAATACACTTTAAGCTGTAAGAAGATGCACCTTGTGCCCTGTTTTGATGTCAGTGTGTGAGTAGCATACACAACACCTCGGACTTTGTTTGTACCTACAGGTTATCAAAGATCCGCTCTATTGCCACAGCCGTAGATGAGTCTTAGCTTGAGCGGATCGATTCACTGAACTGTATTCCATAGATCTCTCTGAGTACATTAGAGACTTAGATAGCATTATCTATTAAGAGACAAAGTGGCCGTGGTTGAGTTAAGAGAGGCTGTAGTGTCTCAGGAGCTAGAGTTAATATTAACTTAACTATAGAAGCCTCCCCCAGGACATGTTTTAATATGGAAATCAGCTTTTCAATGCAATTAAAATCCATGCAAGCACACCCGCCTACATCAATATAAAGGAAACTGATCTGATGTTTGCGAAAGAGGATTATTCAAAAAAAAAATAAGAGACCGCAAACAAAATGAGTAAATAAAACGATCTCAGCAGGACACAAGAGATTTAGAGATTGTATGCGTAATTTTCATGTTTTATCGAGCGTTAATGTATAGATATGCTGACACAGAGACTATTGAACAATGGTAAACATCGTATTAGCGCACCAGTATTGGATGCTATTTGTATGTATGTATGAACAGGCTATTACAATTATAGCAGTAACTGCAGCCATCACTGCAAACTGCAAGGAGTGCAATAACTGAGCTGTGGGCATGGGCAACTTTCCAACATAAGCTTGTGAGCTGCATAATAGCTAGATGCTTAAACCAAAACTGCCAGTACAGAAATTTGAGATCTGCCATTGTTGACCTGATTTAAAGCCCCATGCAAATGTTGTGCCCCAATCCATTCCTACTCACAATTAAATGAAAAAATAAATGAAAAAACACACAAACTTCTCTACTCGCTAGAACTCACTGACATGTGACCTTTAATGTTGTCTTACCTGGGTGTACAGGCCAATGGTCTAACACTGCAGTCTGTGCCTGCTGTCAACTGGTCTTGTTTCTGCCCTTTTCCAGGACATCATCACTCTGGATAGCCAATGGGAAGTGTCCATGTCGCCCAGGCAGCATGGGGAACATCTGAAGAAGGACTGTAGCTCCCTGAAGTCCAGAACACCTGTGTTGTGGAAATTTTATGAAGATGTATTTTAATATGTATTGTCATAGTGTCTCCCAGTGTTAGTACTCCCGCAGCCCGCTCTAAAGAGCGGACTGGGGCAGACTGACGCAGGTTGAGATCCGTTTGGTAGTGGAAAGCTTCTTGGGGATGTAGAGAAGTGTTTGCGGAGTTGGGATATGTCAGCCAGCGAAGGGCCCCTGTGCGATGCACAGAACGATCGTCTGGAGGGGATGGGTTCGCTCTGCAAAGACATTATTGGTTTAAGAGGATGTGCGCTCGTGTCACCCCTGTATGCCTGATCAACATATTTGGGGTGGCGTGGCTTATACCTGCAGATAATCTCCCATCCACAGAGACAGTAGTATAGCCTGGGTATGTTTTGTTCTCGGAACAAAGCAGAATAAGGATTCACGAACAAACGCTAAAAACGGGAGCCTTTGAATCGTTGTGGTCGGGGAGAAGTGTTCATGATCTCAGGCTTCCTGTGATCATGCTGAGGATAGCTTACAGAGACAGGGGGCTGGAGATTGTACACGCTGCCCCCCACCCAGACACGCCCACAAGACTCCCCTAGTCCTTGTTCATTGGTTGTTGGATAATCCCTCCTGCTTGCGGGAATGCCTGTGTTTGAATGGTCGATTGTGAAAACATGAGGCTCTACTGTCTTATATGAATAAAAGGTGGCTCCCAGGAAAAGATGGGGGCAGATGAAGGAGCGATGAAGCTGAGATAGTGATTATGTCCGTTTACTTGGGAAAAGGGGAGACATGGGTTATTTAAAGATGCATTATACCATTAGACTGAATGGGCGCTTATTAGCGCAAAAGAGTATGGTGGTTTATCCACGTCACCTGGCACGTTGTGTGACCACCAATTTAGTTAAAGCGATTGTAAAGGTTCATTTTTTTTTGTAACATAACAAACATGTTATACTTACCTGCAAGGGTTTTGCACAGAGCGGTCCAGATCCTCCTTTTCTGGGGTGTCCCAGCGCCACTCCTGGCTCCTTCTCTTCATCGGGTGCCCCCACGGAGAGACGCTTTCCACGGGGCACTCGTGCAGGCGCGCTCTCAAGTCCTGCTGCTTCAGCCATTGACACAGACAGCAGGACTCGGCCCTGCCCCAGGCTCCCGTGTCACTGGATTTGATCGATAGCAGCGAGAGACAATGGCTTCTGCTGCTATCAATCTATCCAATGAGGACCCAAAACAGCAGCTGGAGCGGGTTCAGGTAAGAAAAAGGGGGGGGGGGGGGCTCTGGAGGGAGGCTGCAGCGCAGAAGGTTTTTTCACCTTAATGCATAGAATGCATTTAGGTGAAAAACCTTGAGGGTTTACAACTCCTTTAATTAAAGCGGTTGTATACCCTCAGGAAAAAAAAAATGTAGAAAAAACCCCTGAAAGGCAAAGGCATTACTAGCTCATTATGAAATACTTATCTTAAAACGAAGTCCCCATATCGCAGGCCGGTCCATGCCGAGGAACCTGAAATTTTGTCCTCGGCGTGTCTTCCGGGTTCGCAGCTGCAGCGCTGTGAGTGGCCTGAGCCGTGATGACGTCACCCCCGCACATGCGCATGGGAGACTTCTTCCCGGCAAGGTCCGGCAGCGTCTGCTGGACCTTCAGCCGGACATTCACAGCGCATGCGGCGCTGACATCAGCGGCTGCATGCAAAGTGAATATCTCCTAAACCGTACAGGTTTAGGAGATATTCATTTTACCTACACGTAAGCCTTAATATAGGGTTACCTGTAGGTAAAAAATAAAAAAGTGGGTATACAACCACTTTAAAAGAGGATTTTATATGTGTAAAAAAATCCCCAAAACAGTTGCCTTATAATACTGTGACAATGCAGCTGCTATCTCATGCCCAAAAGGCTAAATTCTATACAATGTAAACAATAGACAGCGCTTGCTAACACAACTGATATATAAAAAACAATATTAATAGTAAGAATATAAGTAAGCATAGATAACATAAACATTAATGTATGTGCTCAGTCCAAAAAATTGTGCAACTCTAGAATCCAGGCAATAATAAAAGTCAGTGAAAAGTGCTTGTGTCTTAACACCAAAATGCCACTCTTAATGATATTTCTCCATGTGCCCATATAAAACAGTAAGCATTCACTGGAAATGACGCATCGGAAGTTCCGTTTGATGCGTTTCATCATCAGTACGTGACGTCTTCAAAAGAAGCTTCTGAAGACATCATGTTTTGATGATTTAACGCACCAAGCGGTAACTTCTGGTGTATGACATTTCTGGTCCAGGTGGAATGCATGCCGAGAGCCAGGCGGCTTCCCAATAGCTTTGAACATGTTTGTATATTACCGGACCAAACTTTTTTCATGTAAGCGGCTTTCTTTTTATGCAAACAGTTTTAATAAAATCTTCAAGTGCTTTTCACACTATGAGAGGATTCCTCTCCTTCTTTCTTTTTTAAATTCCCTTGCCATTTGAGCCATTGGGATACTGATCCAATCATTAACAAGGAGAGTATATCTATGGAAGATGCCAACTTAGAGATCCAACCTGGTTCTATGGTGCCCACAAAGTGCAGCTGACTTTTCTTGTTAGAAAACAAGGAAATCATTGCATTCTGGTGAGTGCGGATTGTTTCATATGGGCACCTAGTGAAATACCAATAAAAGGGTCATTTTGGTGTCAAGACATAGGCACTTTTCTTCACTTTCCATGTACTTTTATTATTGCCTGGATCCTTTACAGGAGTTGAACACATTTTTTGGACTGAACACATACATTGATGTTTATGTTACATATGCTTAATTTATTGATATACACTGGTTGTGTTAGAAAATGTTTACATCGTTTGAAAAGGGGATTTTAGGTCTTTTTTTTTCAACCCAGAAATTAGTTGTGGGGTTTAGTCCACATTTGTGAAGATCAGCTTTAAAGGTTCAAGCTTCCGCGTCTTGGTTCTGCCTCTTTTCAGGGTTTCATTATTCTGTTGCAGTCTTCTGGAGCCTGAGAGGATCTCACTGCTGGACAGCCAATGGGAACTGTCAACCAGGCAGCCTCGTGGACATCTGAAGAAGAACCCTACCTATTTCAAGTCCAGAAGACCTGGCATGTCAAGCAAGCCCATATTTTCTTGTAGGTGAAAGAGGATGTTAGGTCTTTTTTTTTTACACAGGGATTAGTTAGGTGGGGAGGGGTAGGCCACACTTCTGGAGATCAGCTTTAAAAGTGCAAGCTCTAGGGTTGTCATCATATTCTTGACTGGCTTATGGACATTTCAGGATTCACTTGCTGGATGCTGGTTCCAGGTCAGAGACTCACCAGATGGTGAAGCTTTAGTTTTCATGCTTGGAGCCTGCATCTTCAAAAACAAGTCAGTATTGGATGCTTCTGTATTTCTATCTTCATGGGTTCTGTTCTGAAAAATATGGAGGACTGTCATTTCTGACCTCCTTCTGAGGATTCTAGTTGACTGGTTTTCTCTGAACTCTCTATAAATAACTGACCGTGAACAAGCATGTTGAAAATGAAATCTGAAGTCTGAGCTGCATCCTTGTCCTAATCAGTCTGTGAACAAGCTGAATTTCTTTGACTGTAATAGGGAAGGGAAGAACATTATAGGGAGTCTTACAGGGATAAAAGGAGTAGAAAGCTGACTTAACCGAATAAAAAATTATCCAGTGTATATATTGTGACAGTGCTATGCCCAACCACTGTGTTTAAATCGCCCAGGGTTCTCATGGTTGTAGGTTGAGGGGCTCTAGAATATCAGTTCTGAGTAGAGAAAATTGGTTTCTGGAGTCCAGAGACTAAAGGGAGTCTTGGGAGGGACAAAGACTCTAACCCTGGGTTTGGGTTTTTCTGGGGACCAGCAGACTGTGTGTGCAGGTGTGCCCAGCCTTTATAATCAAGGGGGCTGTCAGTAGTACACCTTTTCAAAAATGCAATAAATCATTTTGGACTTCCTACAACTGGCGTGGTGCTCCATCTCTCTCCAACCACTTGAAGTATAAAAAAGCAGTTAGGACATTTAATCCATTTGCTTTGGCTTTGTAATTAAGCTGTTTGACTAGGTTTCCACTTTAACTATTTTGTACAGCCCTGACATTTCAGCACATGTAACAGGCATATCGTAAGCCTGGAATAACGATTTAGCGATTGCTGCAAATTAGCGAAATATCAGCCAATTAATGTCAGAGCGGGGGTGACAGGTCTGAGTCACATCTTTGTGTTTGCAGGCGTACATTTAGAAATTGATGATGTTCCTTGGTTTATCTCGTTGCACTCAGTACAGTTTCAGAAATCTTTGTGTAATGGGCAGCCAGGGAGGTATCAGATTCACCTGAGCTAGCCATCCATCCAAAGACCAGAGCGACCTATTTTTCAGCTATCATAACTGAAAGTGCCTAGAATCGACAAAAGCTTTATTAGAGACCTTGTTAGGGGAAGACTTTTCTCTGAGGGGGTCCATTGTCAGCACAACACAAAAAAAAATATATAAACCTAGGAAATAACATAAGGTTTGGCTGGTCTCGTTACCAATGGGAATTAAAATTTACTCCAAATGGAGCTGGGTTCATTTTTTTTTCAGTTTGCTTTTATTTACATTTTTTTGTTGTTTGCATCTGGGAAGATTTGTCGTAAAGATGTATTCATTCCAAATGTCTTGCCGCACGCTAACTGTTGCTGCCTCCTTATAGCGGTGGGTAAATAGTGATGCTTGTTGCCAAGCAACCAGAAGCATCAAAGTGGTGGTACATTGGTTGGGAAGAACGATGCTGTACAGGTTTTAGAATGGCACCCTTCATTTTCGAAGGGGGTTTTAAGTAGCAAGCTTAGAGGTCGGAGCACAGTTCTCCATCACCCCCGGGTGAGTGAGGTATGTTTTTGAAGATGCAGCCGTATTTCTTAATGCAAGCAGTGAGTGAAATGTTGGAACACCTGATATTTGCATGTTTGAAGTCAGACACTCAGCGATGCTGTCTGCCCGCATTCTCCACCGGTAAATGAAGGGGAAAGTTATAATAGCCCAACAAGATGACTGACTAGCAATGCCAAACTTTTCAGACTGTGAGACTTATTATCAATAACTGCAAGTGCAAGGTCACTAAATTAAGTTCATCATATAGACAACCTGATAGCTCTTTCAAGCTACATTGATATCAATTTTTAGGTGACATATGACAGTTATTGCAGAACTAAAGAGTCACAAAATGTTTTTTTCCCTTTTGGATAGAGTAAGGAAGGGTTCTAACCCCTGACATATTTCATTTTGCTATCTCTGTCCCATTAGGGAGGTTTCCTTTCACTTTCTTACCTGTAGCCACAACAGGATGTGAGAGGAAATCCCTCCAACATAAGAGAATCTCCTAGTTGTCACCAATGTCATGGGACTAGCACCCCTATTGGAAGATTTCTCCTCTTTTACTGTTTTGGTGACAACTCAACATTTGGGTTTTTCTTTCACCTTCATGCTTGGTGATAACGATCGCCAGGACAAATAGGGAGGATGAATCTGCCTGAAAAGGAACACAGACTGTAATAAAAATGTGAGCAAGAAATGCGAGGAATTCGGGAAGAATCGTGTATACCAACTAACAAGTTGCCAAATTGAAAAAAATTCATAAAAATATAAATTGTTGCCATTTGTAAAAAATTACAAAGTGCAATAAAAAGGTCACTTTTATTACCATTAATTTACAAGTTGGCTTGTGCAGCAACTTTATATATCGTTTGGGTGAATGTGGAGTTTTCCTTTAAGTAAAAACCTGAATGCCTTTTCAGCCCCCGTCCAGCACGCTGTCATTTCACGCAGCTACAGCCCAGTTGGGGCAACATAGGCTGCAATTGTAACTAATCTTTTCCTTTGTATGTTTGACTCTGCGCACATCTGCGACGGCACAATGCCAAATTTGGTTTATCAACAGAGACCCAGATACGTCGTATTTGCTTTCGGCTGTTTGTCAGTGAAATTACCTAGATGAGAAGTGACTGTTTTCCAGAACAAACGCATTGCACAGCTGAAGGATAGCCTAGATCACAGGCATGGGATCAGACATGGTGTCTTTCATATTTCCCACCTGAAAGGCCTTTTCTGGCATGCAAAAGAGAATGTTTGTTGAGTTTTACAATGGTAAGAGTAGTAACAGTAAAGAAACTGTGAACAAATGAAAATTTGGGTTATTGTTTTATAACGTCCAGTTGTTAAAAGTAACCAAATTTACCAGCTAAAGTGGAACTTTTTTAAAAAATAAAGGGGAAAGGATTGGACTTGAAAGCTCTGTTAGGTGCTTATTGATGGCAGGGTCTCCATTGGGTAAATGTTACTTAACTTCCAACTGTGTCACCAAGACAGGAAGTAATACGAACATGTAAAAGACAGAAGGCGCGTGGACCTCTGTGAAAGAGGAACCCCTCGAAATGTGCTAGACCATAACTCTACAGGACAGTCACATGTGATGGGGACAGTTTCATGGACCCATGTGGAGGAATACTGAGATATGCTTTTATTCTATGTTTGTTTGTGAGTATACTACCTGTCCTTGTACATGAATAAAACCTTTGTTTGTGGATAATGCGCTAGGTCAATGCTCCTTCTGTCTTTTACATCTTTCAGTGCTTCGGATTCCCCAGTCTGTGGATGGCAGCGAGCGGTGCATTATCCAACTTTAAGCGTCACAGTAAAGAGTTCACCATTACATAGCGGCCCACAGAACTAGCGCAGGAGATTGACCTGTGTGTCTTGAGGAAGTAAGCAGCAGTAGAAACCTTTGTCTTTGTTATGTGGTTTAGAAAGTCTAGGTAGGGGTGCTGGATCCTAAAACAAATTAAATTCATAGCGAAGTGTAAAGACTATGATGTTAGATGCTTAGGCAACTTTCATACCCTATAGACCACACAATAGGGTATAAAACACAAGGCCTGCGTGCCGAATCTGGCCGAGCCTTGTCATGTGGCCCGCAACGGCTTTCGGCCGCCACCTCTGGCTCTCACCCGCTCTTCCTCCCGTCTCTTGTAAACACAGGAACTTCTGTGTTTACAGTGACAGCTATAGTCTCGGCGAGTCCCGGCTCCTGTTATTGCGCATGTGCCAGTTTCAGGCTATACAAGCCGAGTGCTGAGATGCTACAGCCGGACAGGCAGCTTACAAAAATAAATTCCTTACATGCCGAGCGGTCGGCCGGACATGCAGGCACAGGCTGGAACGGAGGACACACAGGCTAAATAAACAACTTGAATGCCAAAAGTTGAGTGCTTATCCCTGGGGATTTCACAGGGGGTGGTGGTCTGGTAGTGGGGAGCATTAGTTGGGTGGGTGGCGGTCTGCTAGTGGGGGGGGCTGGGCGTTAGTTGGGGGGTGGTGATTTATTAGTGGGAGGTCTGTCAGTGGTTAGTGGCAGGGCAGTAGTTGGGGGGTGGGGGATCTGGTAGTGGAGGGGCATTAGTTGGTGGGATGAGCTGAACCCCCCTGAACCCTGCATGTAGCTCACGCCTGGATCCTGTACTCTGTACACAGGGCAATTTTGAACCCTGCACTCTGTACGTAGCACAACTCCTAAACTCTGCACTCTGTGTGTAGCGCACCCCTGAGCCCTGCACTCTGTCTGTAGCACACCCCTAAACCCTGAACCCTGCACTTTGTCCACAGCGCAACCCCTGAACCCTGCACTCTGTACACAGTGCACCCTTTGAACCCTGCACTCTGTACACAGTGCACCCTTTGAACCCTGCACTCTGTACGTAGCACAACTCCTAAACTCTGCACTCTGTGTGTAGCGCACCCCTGAGCCCTGCACTCTGTCTGTAGCACACCCCTAAACCCTGAACCCTGCACTTTGTCCACAGCGCAACCCCTGAACCCTGCACTCTGTACACAGTGCACCCTTTGAACCCTGCACTCTGTACACAGTGCACCCTTTGAACCCTGCACTCTGTACACAGCGCACCCTTTGAACCCTGCACTCTCTACGTAGCGCACTCTTGAACTCTGCATTCTGTACATAGCACAGCTCCTAAACCCTGCCATCTGTACACATCACACCCCTGAACTCTGAGCTAATTAATACTTGAATTAAAAAACAGTTATAATTAATTGCAGAGGCAATTATTTAATATGATAAAGAGTAGATACATAGTCTTAGATATACAACCGACCCTTGAGGACAACCATATTGCTGATGCGGCCCCCGATTAATTTGAGTTTGACACCCCTGCTCTAGTCCATTAGAGGGCACACTGATAAAAACAGCCATCAGCAACTAGTTGTGGTCAGCCTTCTTTTATCTAGATCCTTTTTTCCTATATTAAGATTTATTTTCCCAGAGGAAGTGGCCACTTTAGAGCCCCTGAAACACATTGACTTATTTGTTGGCTTATTAACTAGGACTTTTTTGTTGAAATAATTACATTTATGGTGGCCATACACATACTTAAAATGTTATTATCTGATTTTATTATCTGATCAACGTGCCATTTGATCAAAATGATCAAATTGACAAACAATTGAAAACCATGTACATCAGATTCAATCAAACCAAGCTGATCATCCTGGGCAAAATATTATTGATTGTTTTGCATCAATCAACAGCACAGAGATGCTTTGGTCATGAATCTGATCTTATTTTGATCAATCAGATTATGAGAATGCATGGTAGAAACATAGATGCAAAGAAATCTTTCAATCACATCTTCCAGCTGGGCCTTAGGTTGGACACCCCTGCTCAAAAAGATCGGTGGGGCTCTCATATTTCCCCATTATCCTTTGGAATGTTTAGGGTTTGTGTCAACTGGCTCTCCCTTAAAGTGGAAGTAAAGTCTTATTTTCTACTTGTACCTACAGGTAAGTCTATAATAAAGCTTACCTGTAGATACTGTGAATATCTCCTAAACTTGCACAGTGTAGGAGATATTCTCAGTGAATGCAGCCAATGGCGTCATCGGCGAATGCGCTCTGAAGTTTCGGCTTACAGTGCCAAACCCTCAAAGCCCGAGCCGCAAATGGCGCGTGAGTGACATCATCGCGACTCCGGCCACTCACAATGCCGGAGCCCGCAAACTCGGAAGAAACACAGAGGAAGATGTCAGCTGTCTTAGCGGTGTGCGGGCGCCACTGGAGGGCATCGTTCTGAGGAAAGTATTTCATAATGAGCTAGTATGCGATGCATACTAGCTCATTATGACTTTGACTTACAGGTTCGTTTTTTTTTTTTTATGTCCCCCCCCCAGGGTTTACAATAGCTTTAATTGTTTTTATTGAACAATTTTCAATACGGAAGAAAAATTTTTGCAAAAACCCGTAAAGTGACAAATTTCCAACATCAATATTTGCAAGTTTACAAAGTGTTCGTAAGGAGTACATGTATCCTTTGGCCCCAAAAGGAAAAAGAACGACTGTAATGTTTTTTGGCGAAACATTGATTATAGATTCTATTTAACCCTTGGAGATGTTTATCAATGAACTTTACTGAAAGAGATCCAACCACAGATGCCAAAAATTGGCTTAGCGGGGCTTTTAAGGTGCTTAAACCACTCAAGCAACTCCAAAAATTGAAATACTATATTTAAGCATATAATATATAAGAAAGGAGACCTCTGACATTTAAATTCATAGAATAGCTGGACTAATTGATACATGTTCTGTACAACCTGGTTCACACTAGTGTGGTGCAATTTTGATGCAATTTCAGATGTGAGTTGTTTGCAATTTTGACACAATGTTAAGCCTTGGGTGCTGCTTGAGAGCTGGGTCAAATTGTGCCCATGCATGTGGGGAAACACCTCACCTGGTGTGCTCACCAATGTTTGGGACCAGGCGGAGGCTGCGGTCATGTGAAGCATTGAATATTAAGGCAGTCCCCCGACTCAGAGATAAGCCACTTGTGTGCAGTAATGCCGTGTGGAGTTCCTCCTTAATCACTTGCCGACCGGCTCATGCCGATATACGTTGGCAGAATGGCACGGCTGTGCAAAACAACGTATGGGTACACTGTTCCCAAAAATATGGAGAAGAATATATATTGGCCTAAACTGAGGTAGAAAATGTTTTTAAAAAAACATTTTTGGGGATATTTATTATAGCAAAAAGTAAAAAATATTGTTGCTCTATTTTTGTTTATAGCGCAAAAAATAAAAGCCGCAGAGATGATCAAATACCACCAAAAGAAAGCTCTATTTGTGTAAAAAAAAGATGCAAATTTTGTTTAGGTACAGCTTCGCACGAACGCGCAATTGTCAGTTAAAGTGACACAATGCCAAATTGTAAAAAGTGCTCTGGTCAAGAAGGGGGTAAAATCTTTTGGGGCCGAAGCGGTTAAGAGGTTTCATCCAAAGTAACTACACACTTGTACTGAGGTATGTGTTGCATTCAGGGGGACATGCAGAGCCATTGCCCACTCCACCAGTCTAGCATATATCCACTACCTAACAGTGGCCAGGGCCGTCTTTTCGCATGGTCACGCTGGGCAGTTGCCCGGGGGGCCCCCTAGCCTGGTGGGCCCCACCTGCCCAGCGACCACAGCCAAGTTCATTGCCACATTGTGCCAGTGCTGTGCAATGGCGTCAACCGGCGTGGGGCTCCATGTGCCCCCCCAAATTAAGTGCTGTACTGTTTTTGTATAACTAAAACAATGGCCACCGGCCGGCACCGCGGCTGTCTGAGTGTCCGCCCACTGATCACTGAATGACTCATTATTGGGTGGCAGTCTGTCTGGTAATGTCGTGTGACGGCCGCCGTCCGCCGCTGTTGCTTATGGGAGTTGTAGTCCGTGGCGGCGGCTGCGTGCTTAAGCTCCCTGCTCCAGGGGGTGGAGTCAGTCTGAGAAGAGCAGCGCAGCCAGCCTACCGCGTGCTACAACTCCCATTGCCGCAGTCGGAATCCAGGATATTTTGCCTGCCCCAGTGCCTCTGCTTGGCTGGACACTGTGTAAAAACGCCATGTGACGTGGCTGGCCTGGGTGCGCTGCTGCTGGCTGCTGGTACAGTAACAGTACTGTGGAGTAGATGTGACCCCCGGCCAGGAACAACATCATCACCCACCTCCCCCAGGACTGGAGGAAGCCGTGGAGAAGGAGGAAGAGAGGACCTGTCCTGCTGCTGCTGAGCACTAAGTCTGCCGAGCAAGCTGAGGTGAGAGACCCTGACACCCCCACAGGATCAATCATTCCATCGATCTTCCCCCCATACACCTCATTTACCTTGCCCATGTCCTGTGAATCCTGCTTAGAGCTGCCCACGGCCTACAGGCCAGCAGGACCCACATGCCATGGTTGGCTCCTAGCAGGACCCACAGACCATGGCCAGCAGGACCCATAGGCTATTGTCCATCCCAGAAGGACCTACATGTCAATGGCCAGCAGGACCCACAGGTCAGTGGCCAGCACCCAGCAGGAACCACAGGTCCGCAGCCAGCTCTCGGCAGGACCCACAGGTCAGTGGCCAGCAGGACCCACAGGTCCGCAGCTAGTGGGTCCTGCTGGGACCTGGCCACTGACCTGTGGGTCCTGCTGGCCACTGACCTGTGGGTCCTGCTGGCCACTGACCTGTGGGCCCTGCTGGCCACTAGCCTAGGGTGACCAGAAGTCCCCAGCACTGCCAGATTACAAATATCTCCCCCTTACATACTTACACATAATTAGTGCTTTTGTACTGTCCCATTTCAATCTGTAATTTCTTGCTTTTCAAGGTCGTGTTATATTGTCCAAACGTTGTGTTAATGTTTAAACACTGGTTTTGTTGGAAGTACCAATAAATATAGCCTTATAATTAATTAACATTTTTATTCTCGTACGTGATTGTGTAGACAGGGCCCCAGTACACTGTTTTGCCCGGGGCCTATAATGCTCTTAAGATGGCACTGACAATGGCAGCTGGTGGTAATTTTTTTTTGGGAGGGGGGCAAACAGTGCACCCGCCACCCCCCCCCCCCCACGGTCAGGTCGGGTTGGGTTGGTCAGGGCACTTACCTCATCCATGCAATCACAGGTGGCTTCCCCGGCTCTCATCCGTGGGCATCACGAGCAGCTTCTCCTTTCCCTGCTCGGCGGCTCCTGTCTCCTCCTCGATGGGTAGTCAGAACGCTTCTCCTTTCAGCCAATCTGGAAACATGTCTCAGACCCGGGATTCCTGATTGGCCGAGAGGTGATTCAGTGTGAGAATAGTGAACATTCATTCATGCACCCTTAATGGACAGGCCCGCCCCTGCTACCTAACTCCCAGTAACAGAATGAAACTCTGCCGGACTCATAGCGTGGATTCCATGCATGTCCTAAGTTCTTTCCTTCCCGTACCTTGTGATCAGGCCTTAGATCTCCATAATGCTAGACTGCTTCGGTGACCAGAGGAGACAGCTAGGGAGGGAGCCAGACACCGAACCCCCTCACTATCGAAAGACTTGTCACCTAACCAGGTACCACACCAAACGACTGGTTGCTGAAGTTGTTCTTCCATGCAGCTTTTCCAAAATCATTCCATACTGAGTTGCATTGATGAACGGACACCATTAAAAATAATGTAATTTCCATTGTCATACAATTTTGTGCAACTGAAGTCGCATCAGAGATCACACAAGCGTGAACCAGGTCTAAAGTGGGGGCCACCTATGTGGTAGTCTTCTCAAGGAGTGGGATAATTTGTGACAATATTCTACTGTTCATAATGGATGTGTACATATTTTTATATAATATGTGAATAAATATAATATTTTAATTTTTGAAGTTCTTTAAATAGGTATAAGCAACTAAAAGACCCAACTTAGCCGCTTTTTGGCATCTATAATTGCGTATTTTATATATATATGTGGGGTGTGGTGCTCTATAGAATCCTTTGACAGCACAACCTATATAAGCTTGGTTTACCGAACAAAAGCCACATAGACTGTTAGAAATGAGTTTGTTCGATAAAAAATTTCCATTCTGCTCCTTCAAATGTTCTGATCATTGGGGCTGAAAATGAACATTGACTTTAGAGCTTTTTAACAAAATCTGGAAGTTGTGGCCTCCTGGGAAAGATTGAGATTCCCCATGATATAGGCCACCATTTCTGACAGTTCCCTGTTGGATTTCTGGTGCTACATGCCCAGTGTAGGATTCTGGTAGAGCTGGAGAATCATCTATTGCTTTTCCTTCTCTTCTCTCTCTTTCTAATTATTTTGCAAACTCCTCTTTGTATCATTGTTGTTTTTTCTAAAATTATTCTTACAGTACAGGCCTTAGGCTGCCCCGTACCTATAGAGCTCCTGTTTGGCTCTAGGGGATTGAGGCTGCTTTTCGTCTGTCTGTATGACGCATGCCCATAACTTCTTCATGGTATGAGATACTGATTCTATGACAACTACCTTGGAGTATTTCTGATAAAAAAACCCCATCATTTTACTTGTAAATTGACGTAAGCTTTCCAATACTCATGTTACTTAACTCGTGGTTTGCATACCTGCATATGCTACTGTGAACCATACTATTAGCCTTCAGTTAACATTGTCTGATGGAATGCACTTGTACTATTCTTTACACTATTGTACAATGTACCTGTTATTGTATATTGTGAAAATAAAAATGTACTTATATAATGCAGCATTCACCTCCAGAGGGACCACCGAAGATATCACAGGTTCTCCCACAATAGTACAGAGGCTGCCATCCACAAGCACAGTTCCATGCACACCGACAATACAGAATCAGTTTAGGGGATGTCTTTTTAGAATTTATTGCTGAATAACTTGAAATAGGAAAGTGGTTCAGGGGTCTCAGAATACTCAAAAACCATAGCAGCAATCATTTCGAAGGACAAGCTACTTAGCAGATATTCTTATAGCCAGGGCTTTTTTTTTCCTCAGAGAATAGGTGCAGGAACTCCTCCCTTCCGATTCACCCCTTGACTCCACCCCCTACCCACCTCTGAGCACCGTTCCTTGGTTCCACCCCCACCCTCCTCTGAGCACCGTTCCTTGGTTCTGCCCCTACCCACCTCTGAGCACCGTTCCTTGGCTCCACCTCCTACCCACCTCTAAGCACCGTTCCTTGGTTCCACCCACTACCCCCTCTGAGCACTGTTCAGTGGTTCCACCCCATACCCACTTCCCAGTACCACTCCTTTTAGAGAATACAGAATCAAGGATCATTTTATGGCACTAAGTATTTTGTATAGAATTTGTTAATGATAACAAGTAAGGCAGTAAAATAGATCTAACAACAATGGACACCCCAGCGACAATAGACCCCAGCAACAATGGACTCCCAACAGCCAGCATCAATAGACCCTCCAGCAGCCTGAAATATTAAATCCCTCCCTCAACAGTAGATCCCTCCCAGCAACAATTGCCCCCCCCCTCCAACATAAGACCCACCCCAGCAACAATAGATCCTCTACCAGCAACAATAGACCTCTCAGAAACAATAAACCCCCCTGCAAAAATTGTATTTTTGTGTTGAATTTGTTACTGATAACAAGAAAGGCAGAAAAATAGATCTAGCAACAATGGACACCCCAGCGAAAATAGATCCACCCCAACAACAATAGATTCCCCAGTAGCTAGCACCAATAGACCCTCCAGCAGCAAGCAACAAAGACTCCTCCCTCAACAGTACATCCCTCCCAGTAACATAAAACCAACCCTAGCAATAATAGATCCCCCACGAACAGTAACAATAGAATCATAAGCAGCTAGCATCAATAGACCCTTCAGATCAGCTTGCCATTACATCAGGCCCGGCATTTTAAGCTGAGTAGCCCATTTTTTTTTATACAGATCAGGAAAGCATGACATGTTTGTTATTTAACCAACCCCCCCCACACACACAAACACTACTGTGGTATGACACCACATGTAATTCGCACAGGAATCGCAGCACATTCCTGTATGAATTACATGTGGTGTCTCTGGGGTGCGATTTGAGCCATGAATCTGTATGGCTCAAATCGCACTGCATTCACACCAAACTGGTGCAGGACCCTTGTTTATCTGTACCAGAATCAGATCCCATGGGTGTTCACACCCATGGCATCCGATTCGGCAAACTGCGCTGCGTTTTGCAAACCGATTGCGAGGTGTTAACTTAACATACACTCTGCAATTGGTTTACATTGGCAGGTTGCGATTTAGATGCAGTGCTGAAACCGCAGCAAATTTGCTGTGAATTCGCACCACATCTAGTGTGAACCCAGGCTAAGAGATAACAGTTAATTTTAGGGCACATTAAAAATATATTACCCAAAATTATATATAATATAATCAAAAAGGTGTCCTGCATTTAAAGTGTATATATGATTTTTTTTGTTAACACTGCACTGCACTTACCCAGCCAGCCAGTAATAAATATACCACAATTACAAACACAAAAGAAAAAAAAAATCATATATACACTTTAAATGCAGGACACTATTTGGGCCCAAGAACTGTCCCTCTCACACACAATGTCTGACTGATCATTGATGCCATCACTTTACCGTCCTTCTACCTTAGTTCAGCATCACTCTTTACTGTGTAAAAGAGACCACTGACGAGGCCAAAGCATGCTCTCATCATGCTGTGTGTAAAAGCAGGTGTAAAAAATGATTTTTTTCCATACAGGCAGGCTGGCATCACTTACTTTTTAGCAGTCATGTCCAGGCCCTGGTGTCTGCGACTACAGGTATACCTTTCCGACATCAGGCAGAAGGGGATTCCTCCAGGCAGCTCCTCCCCCTTCATAGCCACCTGACCCCTTCATTTCCGCCCCCTGAGGTGAATAATCGGACGGCTGCGGAGCTGGCCGTGGTGAGGCCTGGTGAGCGGCTCTGACCCACAGAGTAGCCCAGCTGCCTTGGGAGTGGGCGGTGGGGACTGGGGACCCGGCCAGAAGGACAGGGATGCGGCCCTCTCCGCAGAGCCGGCCGCGGAGAGGCCAGCAGCGGGTGAGCAGGGCTGGCCCAAGCAGCTGCCCAGGAAGTCAGAGTCAGGCCAGAAATTGACATGTGATCTGGCAGCCTCCGCCCACTGGTCATATGCCTGGTGTGCAGTATGGCCCGTCTGGGCCTGCATTACATACATTCAGTTCTGGAGGTACTGGTACTGTGATCCCCTGCGTTTCTGCTGGAATAAAAGCCCTGCTTATAGCAGCAGAAACACTCTCAACATCAGGTCTTACTCACAATGTCCCAGGAGCTGTCTGCCACCCAACTTCCAAAGGGAGTTCCTCAGTAAGGTAGATAAAAGATTCTTCTCCAAACCAGGACTTCAAGGCAGTGCCCTCCAGAAAAAATCCTTTTAGCAATGCTCTTCAGGCCCAGCTTCTGCTGAGGCCCAGACTGCAATTCTTGTCTCTTTCCAGCTGCCTTCCAGGGGCAGAAGCCTCAGGAGAACTGGAACCCTCTTAGCATAATATGAGCCCTCTGGCAAGGCCTCCCAAAAATTTCTCATCTCCCCATCCACCTTCTGAATGCTTCCTTTCAGGGGGTTGGCTGGGGCATAATACATTTTCATACTGGACATTTGACTCTCCCTGCCCTATATTCTGCAAACTTCTTCCAGAAGCAGACGGTAGAAATCAAAATCAAGCGGCCAGCTTAGGAAGCCATGATCAGACAAAAAAAAAATTGATCTCTGCAGACAGTGGATACAATGAAGCCAACAACTAGATTTAAGCTAAGCAGCCTTAATAGAGGAGAGCAGCACATTAATAAATGAACGTTGATTTGACCTCACTAACAATTAGAAAATCAAATCAACATTTTTAAACCAAAACATTTTGAACAAAGTTCTGCTAGTGAAATGAGGGTTGCAGGGAAAGGGTGGACAGGCAAAGGGAAAAGGGAAAGGGTAGATGGTAGAAAGAATGGGGGAAGTAGGAAGCTGCTTTTCTCCCCATACATATCAATAAGAAAGCAAAAAGACGCTTAAAGCACATTGATGAAGCTTAGAAGGAGAAATATGCATGTTAATGCACTCAAACATGTTTTAAAGTGATATTAATAAATTGCATCTGTGATCATATTCCTATAGAGTGCCAATATCCAAACTAGTAAAACACAGAAAAAGAAACCCCTAAATGGACTTTAAAGGCACTGTCATAGTAAATTGTTGGAAAAAGTATATAAGTTATTAAACATAATATAAAAAATAAAATATATTGGAATGATTCCAATAGCTATACAAAATCACCACATAGATTTCACTTTCACTGTGTCATGATACATTTTCATTGCTATAGATTTCACTTTGGAATTCTCTAGGTTCAGCTGACGCATTTCAGAGTATTGAGTAACTCTTTCTTCAAGGGGTGTTATGAGAAGATCAATCGTGTATCTACAATATAGTGGTTTCAAAAAATCATGAATGTTATCATGTAACCATCAATAGTATGATATAATATCTGCATTAAATGTAATTTAAACTAACTCACATATATTGTAGTGGTGTCACCAATGAAAACATTCCATAGAGATATTAAAAACAAACATAGACAGAACCGTCACTCCAAAACCTTCTGCTCAAGATAGCTGCTCTTGTTGATATGCTTAAATGATTGCACAGAAATGATGCAGCTAAAACTGAAAAATGCCAAGCTCCCCCAGAGGTCAAATACAATATTATAGAAAATAGGAGACTACTAATAAATGACTGAACCCAGGCCACATCCCAATAATCGAAAGAAAAACAATAGAGGAATGCCCCCTGGATTTTGCGTGCTAGGGATATTGTCAGGTAGGAAAGTAGAAAACGTAGATACAAAAATAAAAAAATTTTATTGATGAACAATTATACACATAGTAAATATTAAAAAAAAATAGCAATAGTCATATGGTTTGCAGTATACTTGACGGTGCTTAAGGGTTTTTCCTCAGGGGGAAAGGAGAAATAGGATATAGCATATTATTATGTATTATCCCCATCTAAGTAACTTGAGTTAATTTATATGTGATTAATCAAGAATTCTTGAGTACCAATATTATATTGGAATTGTCTGTATATTCATATTGTTAATCTTGTTGATCACTTTAAAAACTTTGTTTTATACATCATGTTTGTAAAATCAATTTCTTTCCTGTTATTTGTTGTTCATTGAGATCAGTGTTTTCCTGTGTCCTCTCTGCCTTTTGCAATTAATCCTATTTTCAGTTCTGCTACCCACCACTTGAGGGCTGGGGCCTTTTTGGTTCCATGTCCCACTATGGTTGGATTTATCTACGGTGACCAATATAAGTATTTCATGCAATTTATTGATTTATGCTAGCTGATCCTCAGGGGATAAACTGTAGGGCGCCTGGCTCACGTAGCCGCCCAGATTTTCAAACCTTGGCGGCTTTTAATGGGGACCATAGATGTTTTAGCATCTCATCTGGTGTCCATCTTACTACTCCAGCGGACATGCGCAGTCCACTGGAGTAGCTCTCTGTGTGCGCATGACGTCATTCCGTCGTGCTGACATTGCGTATGCGCGGTCGGGATGGGGACGTGCACATGTGGCTCAGGAAGCCAGCACAGGCGCACTCTGGGTTCCCCCACCCCCCCTCCCCTGCACAGCTGAAGCCATTCAATATGGCCCTGAGATTGGAGAGGGAATTACATTTTAGGCACCCTTGGAGTCATGGCCGACATCCACCTTTTGGCTTGGATGCCAGGACATGTCTCCATGTGCCTGCAGCCTATATACAAGGTATGACGCATTACTATTAAACCCCCCCCCCCTTTTCTGTCTAAATTGACATAGTGGGCTTTGCTCTCTCTCTCTTTGGGGGCATGCACTGCACCCTATGTATATATGTGAGTCAAACGATTTAGTTATTGATAGTACTACCTGCCCAATATCTACTTATATGATAATAAATAAATGTGGATCTTCAGGCTTATACAAAATTGATTTACAGCAAGTTTCATCATATTGACTGACTAACCTGTAATATGTTAATACAGAGACAGTTCTCTGGCAATGGTATGCATAACCCAAGCCAGGCATCTATGCAAATGCACATTGATTAGTTCATTATAGGTATTTGGATCATATGATACCTGGTGCATATATGTCATATTAATCGTTATTTCTACATTTCCGTATTTCGTAGCATTATTCAAAACACAATTATGTGATCAATCAATAAAATGTAAATTAAAAAATACAGCAAAATTGATGGAAACCTAGATATCTAAGATATTGGTTTATATATATACACCTAGATGACTAATCGACTGCTATGCATTTATTACTCCTTCAGTACATACCATCCGTATATCTTCAGCATAGGGTGGTGACACAGACTTTATGGAAGGAGACAACTGGCCCACATCCCTGTATTCATATACAATAGAAGGTTTTTTCCTCTTAGATGGGATTTTAGCGGGCGGAAGTCTCAAAGAAGTATAACAAAAAGTATAAAAAATGTCAAAATTTTATTATATCAAAAGTTAAAAGTATAACATATACTAGTATATAAGTATATGTTATACTTTTAACTTTTGATATAATAAAATTTTGACATTTTTTATACTTTTTGTTATACTTCTTTGAGACTTCCGCCGTTAAAATCCTATCCGTATATCTTCAAATCATCTCTGCATCATCAGCCTGTCCCTATTTGGTACAGGTCGGATGCGTTATTTATACATATGAATAGTTATGGGACTTATTTTAAGTCAATTAAGTTTCAATCATGCTCATCCTGTGCTATATACCTTATTATTTTTACCTACAGAGTGACGCCTACTTCTTGGCTTCAGCATTCCTAGCTGTTCTTTGACCTCTGGGGGAGCTTGCCATTTTTTAGTTTTAGTTGCATCATTTCTATGCAATCATTTAAGCATATCAACCAGAGCAGCTATCTTGAGCAGAAGGTTTTGGAGTCACGGTCCTGTCTACGTTTGTTTTTAATAGTTCTATGGAATGTTTTCATTGGTGACACCACTACAATATATGCGAGTTTGTTTAAATTACATTTAATGCAAAGATATTATATCATACTATTGATGGTTATATGATAACATTCGTGATGTTTTGAAACCACTATATTGTAGATACACGGTTGATCTTCTCATAACACCCCTGAAGAAAGAGTTACTCAATACTCTGAAACGCGTAGGCTGAACCTAGAGGTTTCCAAAGTGAAATCTATGTGGTGATTTTGTATAGCTATTGTAATCACTCCAATATATTTTATTTTTTGTATTATGTTTAATAAATTATATACTTTTTCCAACAATTTACTATGTCAGTGCCTTTAAAGTCCATTTAGGGGTTTCTTTTTCTGTATTTAACTAGTTTGGATGTTGGCACTCTATAGGAATATGATCACCAATTTATTAACTATTTTTTGGTAGTAGATACCATTCTGCGCTTATATCGGTGCTCTTTTCTATGCAATATTTTCATGAGAGTACAGACAATATAAGCACGTCTCTCTCCTACTAATAAATATAAGCTGTTTGAAGAAATAAATATTTTTAAACTTGATTTATTTAATTAAATTGAGTAGGACTTCCAACATAGCTTGAGATCACTGAACATTATGACCAGCTTTACAGGCAAAGACTGGGATATACTTATGGAGAGTTATCTCAAAGTATTTGGAGATAATGAACAATTGGATTCAGAGATCTCATCTCTATTCTTTAAATTGCCCAAGATGCTGGAGAAAAAAATCTCTACTTTTCTGGCATATTGGATTATTTCAGGACTACATTGGCGAAGATATGAATCCCCTGGGATCTCCCCTACTTTTAGAGGACATGGACTCTGATTTTAAAGCCCAATGGGAGAAAGTTTTAATATGTGAATACAACAAAAGATCATTCGTTTTGGACACAGACATCATTAGCATATGCGAAAAATTACAATTATTCAAAACACACAAATCAATACCAGACAGGGAGAAAAAACTCAAATCACATCTCGAGACCTTTAACAAGAAAATATTGATCAAAAAAGGACACAAATTCAGACGGAACAAAAATTATTTTCAAAGTGGAAAAGCTTACAAATGGAACTTAAATAAATATACAAAGAACAACAGAAGTGGCACCAAGTGCCAATAATATGGCGATCCGTCACAGGGCCAAAAAGCCAAAAAAACCAAGCTTGGACACTCCACACAAAATCCCTCACTCCTCCACTTCAGCACCTGGGTGTAACTCTATCTCCTCTATGGTACAAGGTAATGTACCAAATTTGGTGACGGGCAATTCTCTCTCACAAAATACACTTGATGGAGTTCTTTCTGCTTTATCTAATCCTTCCTCCTCTAACCAGCAACATCTGGCCTTCACTGATTCATCTTTTTTGGAATTAATTTTAGCAAAAATCAGACCTCTGTCTTTCAGTCTCGACACAGGCATACCGATCACGCTATAAATTCACAGGAAGAATGTTCCCTATCTGATAATGGCCTTAATGTAATTAATCTTTCTTCATATATACTATCTAAAGATGAAATTGCAGTCCTAAGGAAAGGACTGAGTTTCTGTCCAAGTAAAGACCTCAATAAATTTGAAATATTTAAAGACCTTCAACTTTTCATAATTGCTCTTGAAAAGTTTGTACCAAAAACAGCCAATTAACACCGATCGTACCCCACAGGAAAATCAAGCCCTCGACCAACTCATCTCTCTCTATTGGATGAAAATGATACAGCCAATCTGATTGATCGGATTGATCTATCATGAGCTTTAAAAACAATCGAGGAATCAGGATCTACTATTAATAACCTTAAAAAATCACAACTCAAAAAGAAGTCAGACCAAAGTCCAGCCTCAAGCACCAATCCCAATGTAGCAGCATTTTTAAAGCTGATAAACAGAGACCTGGAAAAACTAAAAACACAGACTAAAACACATATCAATCTTAACGATAAGGAAGCCCAAGCATTAGAAAAACTTTCTCAAAATAATCTTATCACAATAAAATCTGCTAATAAGGAAGGCAACATTGTCGTATTCGACAATGAGAAATATATCGCTATGTGTTACAAAATTCTTCGAAACCAGGATTGGTATATGCGGATCACGGCAGACATAGTGGAGAAATACAACAGAGAATATTATTTACTCATTGATACAGCATACAGTGGAACCTCGGATTACGAGCATAATCCGTTTAAGGAGTAAGCTCGTAATCCAATGTACTCGCATATCAAAGCGAGTTTTCCCATTGAACTCAATGGAAACAAAAATAATTTGTTCCACATTGACTTCAATGGGATGCAATACCGCATGCGGCCAGAGGCGGGGGGCGCCGGAGAGCCTCGGAAACGGCCAAAAGCGGTACTGCACACCGCTTTTGGCCTGAATCCTGTTCGTTTTGCGAGACAACACTCGCAAACTGAGTTAGGAATTTTAGAAATACAGTGCTCGGTTTGCGAAACGCTCATTAACCGTGTTACTCGTAAACCAAGGTTCCACTGTACTTAAATGGTACCATCACAAAAAGCACATGGGATTTCATTAGAATCAACTTTCCCATAATACCAACATTCTATGCACTTCCCAAGATCCACAAAGATGTAAACAATCCACCAGGGAGACCCATAATTTCAGGGAGAGGCGTTCTGAGTGAAAACGCCAGCAAATTAGTGGATGAATATCTCAGACCTTATGTTACAGCCTTACCTAGTATTAGGGGAGGGGGGATTGTTGGGGGGCTGCAGCGCACAAAAGGTTTTTTTACCTTCATGCATAGAACCTTGAGCCTTTAGAACCGCTTTAGAGGATGAGTGAATTGGGGAGATTTGTCCCCATCTCATATAATATTATATATTAATATTCTATTATAATATTATAAACAATGTTTTTTTTTATACTCGGAGAGACACTTTTTTTGGCGTATCTCTCAATATGACTGCTGTGCCCAATTCCCAAATGAAGAATCTTAGACTGTCACGTGGATGTCTTCCACTGATCAACTATGAGATTGCTATACTTAGGGACACATACTGGTAGGTGCCATAATGTTCGATCACCGTGTCCTAATACATATATTTTATGTGGACCTTGAGGACAATGTAAGTTGATACATTGCTAAAGTTTTGCATATTGGGTACTTATTAGGCAGGCACAGAGTGACTGTGTCTATCGTGTCCTATTTGCTGCTGTGACAGTTTTGCAATTTGGGACACTACTTGGCAGATATTATTTTGATTGTCCTATCTTTACTTTTATTTGGACTAGATTTTTCATGATTGTACACTATCGACACTCTGGGGTTGAGTTACGAAAGGCAAACAGATTGTGCAATTTGCAAGTACAGTTGCTCCAGAGCTTAGTAAATGAGGAAAAACTTCACTTTATAAAGAATACCCAATCACATGCAAGAAAAATATTTAAAAAATGCATTTTTTGCTTGTACATGATTGGATGATGGAAGTCAGCAGAGCTTCCCCTCCTTTACTAAGCTCTGAAGCATTTGCACTTGCAAAGTGCACAGTGTATTTGCCTTTAATCAATCAACTCCTTTACATACTTGCACTGTGTGGTAGATATAAGGATATAGGAAGATTAGGTTATTATGTGGATATAGGAAAATTTGCTTATTACTTCAATCATCTTTTCTATGGAGATCCTTGTTCCATTTACACCAAAGGGAATGATGTATACTACAAGCCATTCAATATAGTCATATTATACAGTTTTTGAGTATTAAAGTAGAAGTCCAGTCAAAACCTAACTAAGCTTAAACCTACTCACACCCCGATTCTAAGCCATATACTAACTACCCTGTAAAGGAAAGATTTGTATACTTACTGTAACAAGCCCCTGCTTGCTTGGTTCCACTCTCCCGACACTCCTCTGCAGCTATTGAATCAGATTGCAACATCTGATGGTTCGGTCAACCGATGCTCCGGGATTAGAACTACAGCTATGTGCCGTTCTAACCCAGTTGTGATAGCTCAGAACAAACACCAGGCAGGCTGTATGTAAGTTCAACCAGGAATCTCTTTTATTGAAAAATACAGGTTCTTTTATACACTAAAAGTGGAGGTGCATACCTCCGACTCATATTACTCTGAACATACACCTGTGACCAGAAACCTAATTAACATGGGCTAATTAACTAATCCCTTTAGACAGCCTAGATGACTCAGACATGACCTTTAGGCCAGACTGGCCGTCTTGTAGCTCAGAAAACCCAATCAACATTATCACAATAGCAGAGTTAATTAACACAAACAACAATCTAATGACTCTTAGATCCCATACTAGAGACTTATTTACAATACACATTCTAGCAGGCAACAGACAGACAGGTGGCTGGAATTTACATCAGCATCAGAGCAGAAAATGAATAAACAAATCTCAACACAGGATGGACTGTGGAGATTTCATAGGTAGAGCAGTGCCAACGCCCTTAAACTACAAATGCTGAGGAATACACCCAAGGGAGTGAAAAAATGGACTTTGTAGGCACCAGTCATAAAATTGAATATGATTTTATTATACAAAAAGTGCAAAAAAGCACAAACATAAACATTTTAAAAGATATTGCAATACATTGCAAAATAATAGTAGGTACTCTCTCACATATAGGTTGATACAGACAGGGGGAGTATCCCCTGCAAAGGAGAAAGGGATCCGAACCCTCTGTTCAACCTATGAAACCTCAAATTAATAAGCTCTACATGTTTCACAAATGAATGCTTCTTCAGGAGCCTGTTTGAGTTACCTGTAATAGGGAAAGAGAGAGAGAAGACACACACCAAAATAATACATAATATTAATATTACCTTAAAATCTTAACAAAAATGCGTCTCAGTCAGTGTCAATGAACGTCATGAGGAAGCAAGCCCAAGGACCCAACAATCAACAAGCATCAGGTGACAAATAATCACATACGGGGACGTGTCTGGTGGAAAGATCATAGCAGATATAGATCCCGGGAAGGCAGTAGAGTGGAAGATCCCGGCTGCCAGAAAAGAGTTAATGTAGAGCCATGTAGAACTGGTGAAAAAGAGACTGCACTCCATGTGTGGGGGAGGGGGGGGACAGTATTTGTCCCAGCATTATGAATCAGCCACTATTCCTAATATGGCAAATCCAGGGTCCCCAGAGTCTGTGTGTCCTGGGGGACCAGGACCCGAATCCACAGTAATACCACCTCAAGGGTCCCAAGGCATACAGCTCACAAAGAGCACCATTCCCCCAAATGCCAGGGCCCACAATCGATCGGCAAGAGGCTAGCATTCAGTCCCCTCCAAAAGTCTCTCTCCCGGCTAGGTCTGTCACACTTACCTAATCTAAGGGTGCTCCTGTCTGGTCACATGATAGGATCCAAGCACCCTATATTCCCAGTTTAGTGTATTGCACAATAAAAGTGCAGTGAGTAATATAAAAGCTGGTGTTTGATTTCGTGTTCATAGAGTCTGCAATTCTGATCTAATTTGGGTATTTACATCCAGCACTGTAAGTTACCACTATCTTGACCACTCCTGTGCATTAGTGCCCCAACAGACTTTTATAGGGTTGTGTCCCACGGATGGAGATGATCAGAAATGGTTCCATAGAAGTCTATCAGGCTGTAATGCGCAGGCGTGGCCAGAATGGTAGAGGCTTGCAGCACTAAATGTGAACAAACAGTTAAAATGTGGCCACTGGACTGAGGTAAGTATGCATCTGTGGATGAGGAGGGTGGGTTAGGTTAGGTCAGGTGTAGGGTCAAAAAAGATAAGCACACTTTGTTTTAAGGGGCACGGGGAAGATTAGCCAATCCGATCTAAAGGTATTTCATCTTTATTTATATATCCAAGCAATCTATATTAACATAAATTAAAAAAAGTATGAAAAAGTAGGTGAATAATTTCATTGGTGAAAAACATATTTCAATTATCTTCCATTTACATCAGAAAACTTGTCAAAGTTAGATTAAACTTTAAATAAGCCCTCTGGCATTCGTTATTTCTTCCTCTCACCCCTTCTTTATATATGCAGAAATGCCTACCTGAAATTCTATCAGAACTTTTCTTTGAAAAGTCAAAAGGAAGCAAAATGTACTAGAAAGCAAGCTGCATTTGCCCATCAATACAAGCCCTTCCTGTGAGATTTCCTTGTCCTTGGAGCAAATTTTCCCAATGGAGACACCGAGAGTGGTTGAAACCCTGCAGAGGCTAAAAGTATTAATCCAAAATATTATATTTCAAGGGCACTCGTAACATACAACTCTTAAAGGAACAAAAGTTAAAGATATTTAAAAGCTGTCTGACCTTACGACGTTTAACATGCTTTCTCAAAGGCCATCGGTGCAATCTTTTGGATTATAAGAAATTATTGGAGGAAGTGAGAACCATGAGAACCAGAGGGACAACACAATGGACAACCTTTCTGAACATTAGGTTATGACTCCCTACATTACAATACATTTCTACTGTGCTTTGTTAAAACAATTAAGTCCTTTAACAAGTTAGCTTATTTCTAGAGATAAGCAAATTGGCAAATGTACTTCCCCAACGACCGACCCAGTTTGCTCCTACAATCATATCTGCTCATTATTCACTGATCTGAGTTGTTACTCAATCACTGTGTGTCAATCGCCCATTAGGAAGTATATTTCCATTTGAGTGCTGAGGGATTCTTGTGCTATCATTCATAATTACCATAGACCTGTTATTGGGTATTTTATATAGTTATAGGAGTGAGCACAGAAATCTCCACTTTCTAAAAGAAAGCACACCAGGAGGGATTTACTGAAGTACTTTTGCTTGAACTCTACTGTACCACCACCCAAAGTTAGGTAGGCACTGGTGACTTGAATCACTAGTCGCTTATACATTTCAGAGTCTCCAACAGTAAAAATCGATGTATCTTTTCTAAATAGAATGATTAGCCAATCCGATCTGAAGGTATATCAGTTCTTTCATTGGTCTATTTATCCATTCCAGCTATCCATGTTAACATAAATTAATGTCAATGTTTAAATAGAGTTCCACTTTATGTAATAACTGAATCCCAACTGAAAATGCATTATTCTGAATTCAGAAAAGGACAAAATGTGCAAATCTATCAGAAGTAAAAGAAAAAACATAAAAATTTAGGTGAACAATTTCATTGGTAAAAAAACTATATTTCAATTATCTTGCATTTCATTTACCTCAGAAAACTATATCCAATCAATCTATATTAATATAAATTAAACAAAAGTATAAAAAAAATTAGGTGAATAATTTCATTGGTGAAAAACATATTTCAATTATCTTCCATTTACATCAGAAAACTTGTCAAAGTTGGATTAAACTTTAAATAAGCTCTCTGTCATTCGTTATTTCCTCCTCTGACCCCTTTATGTATATATGCAGAAATGCCTACCTGGAATTCTATCAGAACTTTTCTTTGAAAACTGTTTCCCGCTGTAGCAATTTGTTAAAGCCGAGCTTCACGTTACTGGCCTGGTTTCATTATAGAAGGAGGATTATTAGTCCCTTAGATGTTTAGATGAAAGCTGCAAAATTTTGGAAGTGTGGGCTGATACATTACCATGAATGTGTCTCTATGAACCAATATTTATCTAATTCCGCTGTACATCAAAAAAATGTCTCTGCAGGTAAGAGAGCTTTTATCTGGAGTTCTGATATTCTAAATGTTACGAAAGCCAAAAATAAAGAATATATTTTAGTGGATAAAGTCATACACAGGGAGCGGGCTACACTACGCTCGCTTTTAAAAGCATTTTTGGGCAAGTGCCTAGAACGTGCAGATCAAAGGTTAGGGTTAGGATTAAAACAAAATTCCTTCTTTCTTTTCTTCTTCCTTCCTATTCCTATAAAATTTCTTCCTGTACATCTTCCATCTTTCTTTCTAAGTTTTCTTTCTCTAGACCTTACTTCATTCCATCCTTAGTTCTCTCCCTCTAAGTTCTCTCCCTCTATACCTGCGTTATATCCTTAGTTCCCTCTGTCTAAATCTTCCTTCTAAGTTCTCTCCATCTATACATCCTTCTATCTTTAGTTCTCTCCAACTACACCTTCCTTACATCCTTAGTTCTCTCCCTCTACATCTTCCTTCTAAGTTCTCTCCCTTTATATCTGCCTCCTATCTATAGTTCTCTCTGTCTACATCTTCGTTCTAAGTTGTCTTCTTCTATACCCTCCTTCCATCTTTAGTTCTCTCCTACTACACCTTCCTTCCATCTTTAGATCTCTCCCTCTACATCTTCCTTCTAAGTTCTCTCCCTCTATACCCTCCTTCTATCCTTAGTTCTCTCCTCTACATCTTCCTTCTATCCTTAGTTCTCTCCCTCTACATGTTCCTTCTAAGTTCTATCCATATACACCCTCCTTCCATCCTTAGTTCTCCCCTACTACACCTTCCTTCCATCCTTAGTCCTCTTCCTCTACACCTTTCCTCTAAGTTCTCCCCATCTACACCTTCCTTCTAGGTTCTCTCCCTCTATACCCACCTTCCATCCTTAGTTCTCTCTACATCTTCCTTCTAAGTTATCTCCATCTACACCCTCCTCCCATCTTTACAGCTCTCCTACTATCCCTTCCTTTCAGCCTTAGTTCTCTCCCTCTACACCTTCCTTTCATTCTTAGTTGTCTTCTTCTACACCTTCCTTCTCTCCCTCCGCCCTAACCCCTTTTTTCCTGCCTCAGTTCTTTCCTTCCACCCTTATCCCCCTTCCTTCCTTCCTTCCTTCCTTCCTTCCTTCCTTCCTTCCTTCCTTCCTTCCTTCCTTCCTTCCTTCCTTCCTTCCTTCCTTCCTTCCTTCCTTCCTTCCTCCTTCCCTCCCTTTCTTCCATCCTCTCTTCCCTACTATTTGTCCATTTTCTTTATTTCCTTTCTCGCAAAGACTGTCTCAAACAATCTTCAGTTAAACATTTTGCTACCATAGCAACATAACATGTATACAGGAGTATCTTATAAAGATGTTTTTGTGTTATGCCCCGTACACACGAGCGCAATGTCTGACAGAAAAAGTCCGACGGAAGCTTTCCATCATCTATTCCGATCGTGTGTATGCCTCATCGGACTATTTTTAGAACATGCTCTAAATATTTCAGACGGAACCAATTCCTATCGGTAAAACCTTTCCTCTGTATGCTGTTCCGACTGACCAAAAAAGATGCTTGCTCTGAAGCAGATACGAGACAGAAGCTATTGGCTACTGGCTATTGAACTTCCTTTTTCTAGTCCTGTTGTACGCGCTTTGAATTGACCGTGTGTAGGCAAGACCACTTGAATGGAATTCCGTCTGGGTTCCATCGGAGAAACCTTCGGAGTTGATTCCGACGGCTAGACCAGTCGTGTGTACGCGGCATTACAGTGATTACAGTAAAAATAAGTTACAATAAGCGGTGTAAGCAGCAATATTATTCTCCTTGCAATGTATGATGAGTTCTGAACACACTGGGGTTGATTTACTAAAGGGAAATCCACTCTGCACTACAAGTGCACTGCAAGTGCACTCAAAAGTGCAGTCACTGTAGATCGCCGTAGATCTAAGGGGAAGGTCTGCTGATTTTATCATCCAATCATGTGCTGTTTTTTTTTTTCCTTGCATGTCCCCCTCAGATCTACAGCGACTGCACTTGAAAATGCACTTTTAGTGCACTTTCAAGTGCACTTGCAGTGCACTTGTAGTGCAGAGTGGATTTGCCTTTCGTAAATAACCCCCATAGTACCAACTCTGATGTCTCCCTGCAATGCACCAGTAAGGATTTCACCTTTTCAAATGCGCAAATGATTACCTTTGCTCCTTTTTTTTGTTTTATTGGCATGGGATTGATGATAGAGCCCTGCATTTTAACCGTATGGTTTGGACATTTGTATTTAAAGCCCAACTTCAGGCAATTTTTTTCTTATATGTCCTCCTGTCTACAATACCCACCTTTAATTCTGGGCTGTCCCTTGCAGTACCTCTTCCCTGCCACACAATGTCACGTCACTCAATCCAGAAAACTGTGGGAAGACTGTGAGTTCAGGGTGTCATGGTCCTGCCCACCAAACATGGCGCCCTGCACTTGCAGGGTTTTGCAGTAGAGAGCAGCTCTCTGCATCATCCATGGAGACTTCAGAAAAAGGTAGGTAAAAAAAGTGTGGGGACCTTCGAGAAGTTTTTTCATTATAGTCTACAAAGCTATAAAAAGAACGGAAGTATAATATTGTAACGTGGGATGGTTTGTGAATATTCTGTGCCGGTTTAATTGGATGGTTGAATCCAAGCTGAAATGTATCTATTCAGTGATACCCCCTCATCTGGTGAATGGGGTGCCATACTGCAAATAATTATTTGTCAGCGCTGTATGAAACTCTAACAAAGCTACATTCCATTTGTGAGAAGATAACAATACAATGCGCACACCTCTCCAAATGTATTCAATTTTTATAAAGGGAGACATCCTAAATTAATGGGTTGCTGCGACAAAATGTATACAAACATATTTTTAACTGGGAATAAGCAAGAAATAATGAATTAGCAATGATTGCTCTGTAGCACATTCCTATTATTATTATCTGTTCTGCTGTTCCAGCTCCTTTTTAAAGAGCAGCTAATTAATTTTGTACCTTGATGTTTTGGAAAATATTGTTATATGTGTTGTGTAAATCCAGAGGGCTGTTTAACCAGACAATAGGTATGTACTCACATATAACAAAATCCATTCATTTGCTGATAATAAGAATAATACGCATTAACATCACAATTCATAATTACAAGAAACAGAAAGCAGTATGCGTGTAAACATCACACAGCTCCTGGAAGAATGGTAAATGGCAGCTACAGTTGAAAAAGATAAAAGCATTGGCACGCTGTCATAATGACCAAAGTGTAAATATTAAAGTGAAACTCCGCACATAAAATGTACTCAGCTATAAATTCATTATAAACATAGGTGTACTTAGTAAACTTTACAGGATAGAGGACAACATTTTCTGTGAACCTTTTTACACTCCCTCTACCCTTTAATTTTCTATAACAGTGGTCTCCAAATGGTAGCCCGTGGGATTGATGCAGCCTGTTCTTGCAAGGTCTTGAGGGTACTATTCCTCCCACTGAACACCAACAGTGGGACATAATTCCTGCCACTGTCACCATCAATGGGGCACTATTCCTCTCACTGATACCAAGGATGGGGAACTGATCCTCCAATTACTACCAATGATGAGGAACTGTTTACCATCTAATACCATTGATGGGGCACTATTCCTCCAACTAATACCAGTGATGGGGCACTATTCCTCCAACTAATACCAGTGATGGGGCACTATTCCTCCAACTAATACCAGTGATGGGGCACTATTCCTCCAACTAATACCAGTGATGGAGCACTATTCCTCCAACTAATACCAATGATGGGGCACTATTCCTCCCACTGATACCAATGATGGGGACTAGGGATGAGCTTCGTGTTCGAGTCGAACCCATGTTCGACTCGAACATTGGCTGTTCGATCGTTCGCCGAATTGCGAACGATATGGGCCGTTCGCGCCAAATTCGTGTGGCGCGTCATGGCCCATAATTCACTGCGGCATCGCAGTGCATTGCTTGCTGATGATTGGCCAAGCATGCACTATGACCCGCATGCTTGGTCAATCACAGCGCCGCCTTAACAGAGAGCCATAATTGGCCAAAGCCAAGGAGGCTTTGGCCAATTATGGCTCAGGGGATTTAGTACACGCCCAACACTATATAAGGCCGCCTGCACGGCGGCCCTGTGCAGTGTGTTCCGGTGTGCTTAGAGAGAGAGAGAGACAGTGTCATTTCATTTGAGTTAGCTAGATTAGGCAGGACAGTCAGTCAGTTAGCTGCACTTAAAGTGTATTGTGTATATATATGCATCCCAGGTGTTGCATATATATATATATATATATACACTGTATTCAGTTTAGCTAGATCCGTTCCTGTTATATTTCTACTGACAGGCAGGCTTGTCTTGTTACAGTATTTTGAAGAAAATTACTGGTGTTCTTTTGATCCTATTAGTACCACAGTCAGGCAGCTAGACTATTTACATTTAGTGCAGTGCGTCCTGCTCACAGTGTTCAGCTAGATCCGTTCCTGTTATCTTCTTACTGATAGGCAGGCTTGTCTTGTTACAGTATTTTAAAGAAAATTACTGGTGTTCTTTTGATCCTATTAGTACCACAGTCAGGCAGCTAGACTATTTACAGTTAGTGCAGTGCGTCCTGCCCACAGTGTTCTGCTAAACCTACAAGTAAGTGGGGTGCGTCCTGCTCACAGTGTTCAGCTAAACCTACAAGTTAGTGGGGTGCGTCCACCTCACAGTGTTCAGCTAAACCTACAAGCTAGTGGGGTGCGTCCTGCTCACAGTGTTCAGCTAGATCCGTTTCTGTTATCTTCTTACTGACAGGCAGGCTTGTCTTGTTACAGTAAATACAGCTACCTGAAGAAAATTGCTGGTGTTCTTTTGATCCTATTAGTACCACAGTCAGGCAGCTAGACTATTTACAGTTAGTGCAGTGCGTCCTGCTCACAGTGTTCTGCTAAACCTACAAGTTAGTGGGGTGCGTCCTGCTCACAGTGTTCAGCTAAACCTACAAGTTAGTGGGGTGCGTCCACCTCACAGTGTTCAGCTAAACCTACAAGCTAGTGGGGTGCGTCCTGCTCACAGTGTTCAGCTAGATCCGTTTCTGTTATCTTCTTACTGACAGGCAGGCTTGTCTTGTTACAGTAAATACAGCTACCTGAAGAAAATTGCTGGTGTTCTTTTGATCCTATTAGTACCACAGTCAGGCAGCTAGACTATTTACAGTTAGTGCAGTGCGTCCTGCTCACAGTGTTCTGCTAAACCTACAAGTTAGTGGGGTGCGTCCTGCTCACAGTGTTCAGCTAAACCTACAAGTTAGTGGGGTGCGTCCACCTCACAGTGTTCAGCTAAACCTACAAGCTAGTGGGGTGCGTCCTGCTCACAGTGTTCAGCTAGATCCGTTCCTGTTATCTTCTTACTGACAGGCAGGCTTGTCTTGTTACAGTAAATACAGCTACCTGAAGAAAATTGCTGGTGTTCTTTTGATCCTATTAGTACCACAGTCAGGCAGCTAGACTATTTACAGTTAGTGCAGTGCGTCCTGCTCACAGTGTTCTGCTAAACCTACAAGTTAGTGGGGTGCGTCCTGCTCACAGTGTTCAGCTAAACCTACAAGTTAGTGGGGTGCGTCCACCTCACAGTGTTCAGCTAAACCTACAAGCTAGTGGGGTGCGTCCTGCTCACAGTGTTCAGCTAGATCTGTTCCTGTTATCTTCTTACTGACAGGCAGGCTTGTCTTGTTACAGTATTTTAAAGAAAATTGCTGGTGTTCTTTTGATCCTATTAGTACCACAGTCAGGCAGCTAGACTATTTACAGTTAGTGCAGTGCGTCCTGCTCACAGTGTTCTGCTAAACCTACAAGTTAGTGGGGTGCATCCTGCTCACAGTGTTCAGCTAAACCTACAAGTTAGTGGGGTGCGTCCACCTCACAGTGTTCAGCTAAACCTACAAGCTAGTGGGGTGCGTCCTGCTCACAGTGTTCAGCTAGATCCTTTCCTGTTATCTTCTTACTGACAGGCAGGCTTGTCTTGTTACAGTATTTTAAAGAAAATTACTGATGTTCTTTTGATCCTATTAGTACCACAGTCAGGCAGCTAGACTATTTACAGTTAGTGCAGTACGTCCTGCTCACAGTGTTCTGCTAAACCTACAAGTTAGTGGGGTGCGTCCTGCTCACAGTGTTCAGCTAAACCTACAAGTTAGTGGGGTGGTCCACCTCACAGTGTTCAGCTAAACCTACAAGCTAGTGGGGTGCGTCCTGCTCACAGTGTTCAGCTAGATCCGTTTCTGTTATCTTCTTACTGACAGGCAGGCTTGTCTTGTTACAGTAAATACAGCTACCTGAAGAAAATTGCTGGTGTTCTTTTGATCCTATTAGTACCACAGTCAGGCAGCTAGACTATTTACAGTTAGTGCAGTGCGTCCTGCTCACAGTGTTCTGCTAAACCTACAAGTTAGTGGGGTGCGTCCACCTCACAGTGTTCAGCTAAAGCTACCTGTAGAAGGTTGGTGGTGTTCTCATACTACAGGCAGGCAGTTGATTTTGCTAGCTGCAGTATCAGTACATATATATATATATATATATATATATATATATATATATATATATCCCAGCTTAGTGCAGCTACAGGTCATTAGTATGTCTGGAAGGCCAAGAAGGAGAGGCAGACAGTCACAAGCCAATAAGAGAGGGCAAGCAGGCTCTGTGTCTAGTGCTGGTCGTGGAGGCGGTGCATCCTCATCAGCACGTGGCCATGGGACACGCTTGGCCTTTTTTTCGGCAGCTGGCCATGTTGAGCCGCAACATGCGGAAGACTTGGTCGAGTGGATGACCAAGCCGTCCTCATCCTCCTCATCCTCTCTCACCCATGCCCAGGGTACTTTGTCTGGCAAAGCGGCGGCCTCTTCCCTCGGCTCAATGTTATCAGTGACTCCTTCCCTAGCCCCACCATGTCCTCCTGAGGAGTCCCTCGAACTGTTTGACCACAGTGTTGGGTACATGCTCCAGGAGGATGCCCAGTGTTTGGAAGGCTCTGATGATGATACTGAGCTCGATGAAGGCAGTAACACGAGCACGGACAGAGGGGGTGCCCAAGAAGGACAGCAATCTGGCAGTCATGCTCCCCCTGCTGCAGCATACTGCCAGGTTTGCTCCAGTGATGAGGAGGGAGGGGATGATGAGGTCACTGACTCAACGTGGGTGCCTGATAGGAGAGAGGAGGAGGAGGAGGAGGCGGCACATCACCAACGAGGCAGGATGCCCTCCAGGGGCCAGCCTAAGGGCAGCACATTGACTGCATCACACCCCAAAGCTCCACATGTGCAGGGCGCTGCAGTCTCTGCGCGTTATTCAAAAAGTTCTTTGGTGTGGGCCTTTTTTGAGACGAGTGCATCAGATCGCACCGCTGCTATTGCAACATATGTCTCAAGCGTATCTCGCGTGGCCAAAACATCTCCCGCTTGGGTACCACATGCTTGACCAGACATATGTTGACCTGCCATGCAGTTCGTTGGCAAGCGTATCTAAAAGACCCACACCAAAGAACAAAGAGGACCTCTGCTTGCTCCTCATCAGCTGAGATTTCCAACCCCACTAGACCTTCAGTCCTCTCTGAGACCTGCACTGAGAGGAATGAAGGTGTAGAATTAGGTGTGTCACAGCCACGTACTTGTGGGCAATCTGATTTTGGTACACCGACGTCAGATTGTACCAGGCAAATTTCCCTGCCCCAGCTGCTGCACCGCCGAAAGAAGTTTGCTCCCAGCCATCCACATGCCAACCGGTTGAATGCTAGCTTGGCAAAATTGCTAGCACTTCAACTGCTGCCTTTTCAGTTGGTAGACTCTGCCCCCTTCCGTGAGTTTGTGGAATGTGCGGTTCCTCAGTGGCAGGTACCCAAACGCCACTTTTTCTCACGGAAGGCGATTCCGGCTCTCTACCAGCATGTGGAAGGCAATGTCCATGCCTCGCTGGACAGGGCGGTCAGCGGTAAGGTGCATATTACCGCTGACTCATGGTCCAGCAGGCATGGACAGGGACGTTACCTAAGTTTCACGGCGCATTGGGTGACTCTGCTGGCAGCTGGGAAGGATGCAGGACAAGGTGCAGTAGTGTTGGAGGTTGTTCCGCCACCACGCCTCCAAAATGCTAATGATTGTGACACACCTCTCTCCTCCACCCCCTCCTCTTCTTCTTCCTCCATGGCCTCTTCCTCGGAACCAGCGGTGCTCCGTAGTCGTTCAAGGGGCTACGCAAGTACGCAGGCCAAAAGATGCCATGCGGTGCTTGAGCTGGTGTGCTTGGGGGACAGGAGCCACACTGGGGCAGAGGTTCTGTCAGCTCTGCAGGGGCAGGTTCAGAGGTGGTTGACGCCACGCCAACTTAAGGCAGGAATGGTGGTTTGCGACAATGGCACCAACCTCCTCTCTGCCCTCCGACAGGGACAAATGACCCATGTGCCCTGTTTGGCTCACGTCCTTAACTTGGTGGTGCAGCGGTTCTTGGGCAGGTACCCGGGCTTACAGGATGTCCTGAGGCAGGCCAGGAAAGTCTGTGTGCATTTCCGCCGGTCATATAATGCCAGTGCTCGGCTGACGGACCTCCAAAAGGAGTTTAACCTGCCCAAGAACCGCCTAATCTGTGACATGCCCACCAGGTGGAACTCAACGTTGGCCATGCTGCAGCGGCTGCACACGCAGCAGAGGGCCATCAATGAGTACCTGTGCGACTATGGCACCAGGACAGGGTCAGGGGAGCTTGGTTTTTTTTCCCCACGCCAGTGGGCCATGATCAGGGATGCATGCACTGTCCTGTCACCATTTGAGGAGGCCACGAGGATGGTGAGCACTGACAGTGCATGCATCAGTGACACTGTCCCCCTTGTCCACCTGTTGGAGCACACGCTGCGTGGAATAATGGACAGGGCACTTGAGGCAGAACAGAGGCAGGAAGAGGAGGACTTCCTTAGCTCTCAAGGCCCCCTTTATCCAGACAGTGTTCCTGCGTGCCCGCCAATCACACAGGAAGAGGACGAGGAGGAAGAGGAGGAGGAGGAGGAGGAAGATTGTGTCAGTATGGAGGTGGAGCCTGGCACTCAGCATCAGCAGCAGTCTTTAAGGGATCAGTCCCAAGAAACACATGGACTTGTACGTGGCTGGGAGGAGGTGGCTGCGGACCATGTCGTCCTTAGTGACCCAGAGGACTCCGGACCGAATGCCTCAGCAAACCTACGCTGCATGGCCTCCCTGATCCTGCAAAGCCTGCGTAAGGATCCTCGTATTCGTGGTATCAAGGAGAAGGACCAATACTGGCTGGCAACCCTCCTTGATCCACGTTACAAGGGTAAGGTTGCGGACCTTATCTTGCCATCGCAGAGGGAGCAGAGGATGAAACATCTTCGGGAGGCCTTGCAGAAAGGTCTGTGCAACGCATTCCCAGAGACTGGGAGGTTACCAACTCCTGTTTCTGGACAACGTGTTGCTGAGGCTTCGGTCAGTCAAAGAAGGAGCGGTGGAGAAGGTGGCCGTCTGACCGATGCGTTCAGACAATTTTTTGGTCCGTAGCCCCAAGGTATGATCGGTTCCAGCAACCATCGCCAGCGTCTGTTTTACATGGTGCAGGAATACCTAGGGGCAAGATCAGACTTGGACACCTTTCCCACCGAAAATCCTCTGGGTTACTGGGTCTTGAGGATGGATCACTGGCCAGAGCTTGCACAGTATGCAATTGAGCTACTGGCCTGTCCTGCATCCAGCGTTCTTTCGGAACGCACATTCAGTGCTGCTGGAGGCGTGGTAACGATCACAGGGTGCGTCTGTCCACTGACTCGGTCGATCGACTGACCTTCATAAAAATGAATGAGTCTTGGATCACCACCAGCTACCAAGCACCTGATGCTGATGTAACCGAATAATTTTTTTTGAAATCTCAGATCCCTTCAAAGACTGCCTATGCTGATGCTGAGTGACTATCCCTGAGTAATTATCCTCTTCCTCCTCAATCATCACGCTGATAGCTTGTAAGAACATTTTTGGTTCTGGGTGCCACCACCAGTGCCTAAGGCACAATTTTTCAGCCCCTGTTTAACAGGGGCATGTAATTACGATTTTTGATGTAATACTTTGCAGCAGGGCTCGTTCCTGCATTCCAACTAGAGTGTCTGTGAGGGGTTGCAGTGTTGTGGCACCAGCACCAGTGCCTAAGGCCCAATTTTTCAGCCCTTGTTTAACAGGGGCGTGTAATTACAATTTTTGATGCAATACTTTGCAGCAGGGCTCGTTCCTGCATTCCAACTAGAGTGTCTGTGAGGGGTTGCAGTGTTGTGGCACCAGCACCAGTGCCTAAGGCCTAATTTTTCAGCTCCTGTTCAACAGGGGCATGTAATTACAATTCTTGATCTAATATTTCACAGCAGAGCCCTGTGAGGGCTTACAGTGTTGTGGCCACAGCAACACCTAAGGCCCAAATTTCTGCTGAGTATATAGGGCAGGACCCTACTTTCAAACAACTAACTTACAAACGACTCCTACTTGCAAACGGAAGGAGACAACAGGAAGTGAGAATAAATCTACCCCTAGGAAGGGAAATTCTCTCCTGTAAGAGTTAATATGGGAAAAACATTTCTCCTTTCCACTGATGCTTTCCAATCCATTGGGACAAAAAGTGAGGTAAAAATCATCTGAAGAGGAGGAAAGACAGCAAAACAAATGTCACAGGGGTGATAACCCTTCCCTATGTTTTCCAAAAAGCTTAAAAAAGATTTTTTGGCTGGAGCTAAACACGTTAAAAATGTACCCGTTCAAAATTACAAAGAGATTCTACTTAACAACAAACCTACAGCCTGTATACTGCTGTTCAGAGTATATAGGGCCTGGTGGCCCCACACCTTTCCTTATTTTAATTTGGGTGCGGGGTTCCCCTTAATATCCATACAAGACCCAAAGGGCCTGGTAATGGACTGGGGGGTACCCATGCCGTTTGTTTCACTGATTTTCATCCATATTGCCAGGACCCGACATTACATTAAACCCGCAAGCAGTTTTAAATGAGATTTTTTCCTTTAAAAATGACATTTGGTGCAGGGACTGTTCTAAACACGGGAAACACGCGTCACTTTACAGGCATACTATAGACACCCCTCAGGTACGATATTTAAAGGAATATTTCACTTTTTTTTTTTTTACTTTAAGCATCATTAAAATCACTGCTCCCGAAAAAACGGCCGTTTTTAAAAGTTTTTTTTGCATTGATACATGTCCCCTGGGGTAGGACCCGGGTCCCCAAACCCTTTTTAGGACAATACCATGCAAATTAGCCTTTAAAATGAGCACTTTTGATTTCGAACGTTCGAGTCCCATAGACGTCAATGGGGTTCTAACGTTCGTGCGAACTTTCGGTCCGTTCGCGGGTTCTGGTGCGAACCGAACCGGGGGGTGTTCGGCTCATCCCTAATGGGGACATTTTCCACCAACTAATACCAATGATGGGGCACTATTCTTCTAACTAATACCAATGATGGGGCACTACTCCTCCCACTAATACCAATGATGGGGCACTATTCCTCCAACTAATACCAATGATGAGGTACTACACCTCCCACTGATACCAATGATGGGGAACTATTCCTTCAACTAATTCTAATGATGCAACATTATTCCTCCCACTGGACACTAACAGCGGGGCATAAGTCTTGCACTGACACCAGTAAAGGGCACTATTCCTCCCACTGATACCAATGATAGGGAACTATTCCTTCAATTAATTCCAATGGTGGGGAAGTATACCGCCAACTAATACCAATAATGGGGCACTATTCCTCCATCTACTACCATTGATGGGGCACTATTCCTCCAACTAATACCAATGATGGGGCTCTATTCCTGCTACTGATACCAATGGTGGGGAACTATTCCTCTAACTAATTCCAATGATGGGGAAATATAGCTCCAACTAATAACCATAATGGGGCACTGTTCTTCCAACTAATGCCATTGATGGGGCACTATTCCTCCAACTAATTCCAATGATTCAGCACTATTTCTCAAACTGGACACTAACGGTGGGGGGAAGTCCTGCACTGACACCAGTCATGGGCACTTTTCCTCCCACTGACATTAACAATGGAGTGCTATTCCTCCCATTGGACACCAGCAGCGGGGCATAAATGCTGAAACTGACACCAGCGATGGGGCACTATCTCTACCATTGGTACCAAAGATGGGGCACTGATCCTCCCACTAATACCAATGATGGGGCACTATTCCTCCCACTAATACCAATGATGGGCACTATTCCTCCTACTGATACCAATGGTGGGGAACTATTCCTCTAACTAATTCCACTGATGGGGAAATATAGCTCCAACTAATAACAATAATGGGGCACTTTTCTTCCAACTAATGCAATTGATGGGGCACTATTCCTCCAACTAATTCCAATGATTCAGCACTATTTCTCAAACTGGACACTAACAGTGGGGGGAAGTCCTGCACTGACACCAGTCATGGGCACTTTTCCTCCCATGACATTACCAATGGAGCGCTATTCCTATTCATTGGACACCAGCAGCGGGGCATAAATCCTGAAACTGACACCAGCAATGGGGCACTATCTCTCCCATTGATACCAAAGATGGGGCACTGTTCCTCCCACTAATACCAATGATGGGGCACTATTCCTCCCACTAATACCAATGATGGGGCACTATTCCTCCCACTAATACCAATGATGGGGCACTATTCCTCCCACTAATACCAATGATGGGGCACTATTCCTCTAACTAACATGAATGATTGCCATTATTCCTCCTCCTACTAGCCAAATACGCTATGTATTTTTTTTGCTTCCACTGACCACCACGCTTGAGGCATTGTTTACTCAATATCGATGTCAGGACATTTTTCTATTCCCACTTGCCACAATCTGATGTTTGCATGTCTTCAGTCCCTCACAGTTTTCTTTAACATTATGCTCAATAAACATTATGTGTGGTCGTTTGACAATGTCAGGAGCCATATTTGAGGCAACCTATATCAACAAAGTTTGCCACTGCTGATCTAAACTAGGAAATCTGCAATTATTTACCTGTGAGTAGGTCAAGTGCCAAGTCCCCATCCCTACTTCCTCCTAAGGGAAGCTTCCAGAGCTAGAGGCTCAAAGATTGCATCTTTCCATTGCCTGGATCTTGCAACTTTTCCCATGATGACCAACCAGAGCCCTGCTTCTCAAGATGCCCACTCTTGCCGGGCAGGGCTGGCACTACTACACTATCTACAGTACACCCCATTCGTTACTCTAAGGACCTCTGGCATCTGACTAGGCAACAACACTGCCTACTCCAACTACAAAGGTTCCTTATGTTAACTATGGCCACACCTAGTGACCAA
This sequence comes from Aquarana catesbeiana, assembly GCF_042186555.1. Taxonomy (NCBI): domain Eukaryota; kingdom Metazoa; phylum Chordata; class Amphibia; order Anura; family Ranidae; genus Aquarana; species Aquarana catesbeiana. The sequence goes on along the minus strand of NC_133333.1, from coordinate 223,298,496 downwards.
TTTGGGAAACTACCCCAGGCACTTCTATGCCCTTACCATACATTGTAGCATGCCTTAAAGAATATGTATAGCCAAACTTTTTTTTAAGTTTTTGCAAAAAGCAGGGTGGGTTAGAAACCCATGTCAAATTTTTATTACTGTTTCTCTCCCCACTGGGTAAATTCACCTATCTATTTGTCCCTGTGACCACCAAAACGGAAAGTGGTGGGACATCCAAGATGTTTCAATTGCCATCAGAACAGTCAATACAAGTGTTGTGGTATTGGGGTGATTATGCTCATGTGCTTAGTGCTTTTCCAGTGAGTTGTGCTAGTTCAAACTATATTTAAAAGAGAAGTCCAGCCTGAGCTTTTTAGGCTGGGCTTCTCCTAAGGGTCACAGGAGTGCAATTTGTTTTGCACTGTGACCCATTTTTAGCGGAGATCGGTCTGAAGTCCGCTCTCCGCTGATGTCACTGCCATCAGTCAAGGTAGCGCGTCATCCCGACTTCCGAAGTCTGGATCCGCCAGCTGCCTTGACTGATGGCAGTCTCAGCCTCTCAGCGAGCCGCTGAGACACTTAGACGGCCGCTCCCCGCCCCTTCACAGCTCAGCGCTCCAATGAGCGTGGAGAAGCAGAGAGGAGAGCTGCTGACTGACAGTAGCTCCTCTCCTCTCGGGGGTCCTGGAGAACCGAGCCATCGGCGGTGTTCGATGACTAGGTTCTCAGTGCAGAGGCGCCGGGGGGACAGCTGCAGCATCAGTCTGATGCTGCATCCACCTAGGTAAGTATAAATATCCCCCCCAAAAAACACCATATGTCTCTTTTAAGAGCATCGCAGCTGAATGTTATTGAGCAAAGCAGAAAGTTCACATAAAAATCAGTTGCCCACGCAGGGGTTCTTCCACATCAACATGAATAGTCAACTGAAAATACCGAGCCACCTGGCTCCCTTGACAAAAGCACCACTGCTCTTTTTACCAGTCCCACCGACTGTGTTACCCAGCTCTCATGGTTCATTTGGCTTGCTTAGCCTTTAGTCTCAGCACCCTGCTGGATGGCCCAATCCTGGCCTCTGGATAGGGGTTCTCCTGCCTCCCAGATAGAAGCCCATCTGACCCCTGGTTGAGACCTCCTGTCTTTTGACTCCTGGCTGGGGCTTTTATGACCCCTGGGTGAGACCTCCTGTCTCCAATATGGGAGCTGTCTCCAAACTGGGAGCCCTGAGCTATCCTCAGGCTTGAATAAACAATGACCCATGTTAGGCACCGCTCTCTGCTCTGCTGCCTCCTCACTCACTGGAGCACTGGGCTGTGGAGGGGGCAGGAGTGGCCGGCTCAGGCTCTCAGCGTCTTGCTGAGAGGCTGAGCCAGGTGACGGTCCAGGCATGTGAGCGAATCCCGACTCCAGTGTTGCGATCTTGTTCGAGCCTGGACCGGCTCTGTGATGTCAGCAGACAGCAGACTTCAGCCCGCTGTCTGCTGAAAATGGGTCACAGGAGTGCAAAACGATCTGCACTCCTGTAATCCACAGGAGAAGTACAGCCAAACGTGCTTTGGCTGTACTTCTTCTTTAATGCAAATCCTGTGTGATTTTTCTCCTACATTTTCACAGTGGCAGGGTCTCGAACTGTTACAGTGTCTTCAAACTTTTCAAATGAAATGTTTCTACTGATGTTGTAAAGCCCCATTTTAAATAACGTATTGGGGTATTTGCATTTGCATGTTCATGTTTACTGGGCAGTGTGTGTGTGTACAGCGCTATTGCTCCTGTACAAACAACTCTTGCTCTTTGTTATTTGTACATTGTGTTGTGCTGAATAAACGCAACATTAACATATTAAAAAACATTTTGATTACCATCAAGTTTATTTAATCCTCCTATTAAAACGCATAAAACAATTCTCAGCACAAAGGCAGTAAAGAATTAATCACTGATACATTGAATTAAAACGGTAAAACCGCCAGTCTATAAAGTGCTAAAAGCAGATTACGTATTCCAGTCAGAGAGCTTTGAAAAAGCAATAAGTTCCAAATTGAAAAACATCAGAGCTGGCGGCTTGCAGGCAGCAGAGGTCTACCTTGGAGGATTATAAAACAACACTGAAAAGTTGAGAAAAACTTCCACTCCTAATCGGGGAGAGAGCGGTGATTGACAGCCTTGGCAATTCCAGTTCCGTGATACAAATTCATGACTGCTGCGCCAGCCAGCCAAGGCAATACATTTCATTACAAGAAGGATTTTGTGTTTCTCAGTTACTAGGGAGAGAAAAGCAATGGGTAGCTTATAACCTGATTTTAAGGGTTAATCTCACTTTTAGATGAAGATGTTGAAGGGATTAAAGGGTCAGTCCTCCCAAAACTGATATTGTAGTTTTTGGTAGATGCTGCAGAGACAAACCACATACCAGTTTCTTATATCTCTCAGGGGCTCTATTTGCGAAATCTGCATGCTGACTTTCCTTGTTAGCATACCTGTTGTGCCCATTATGTGGGGCTCCTGTCCTCCCAGCTGGATTTTTACATTTATTTTGTATATTTATTTTATATTATGTACAAATATAACAGGAGGAGCTGAATCACACAAAGGTGGTCAGAAACACACATAGGCGTGCCCATGGGGTGCGCCGGATGTGCCTGGACACACCCTAATCACCCTGTGCGCATTAGCCTCATCGCTCTATGTGCCAACTGTGAAAAGGTAAAGATCTCCCTCGGATCGGCTCTGCCATAAGAGAAGTGCTTCTGCACTTCTCTTTCACTGTTCCGGCGGGGAGATCAATGTGCTTGGGCTATATTCAAAACACGCATATGGGTTTGAGCTTTGGGTGCACACCCTCATGCAATAAGATGCGCACACCTATGGGAACACACAAAACTCCTAGGTGGACAGGAACAGATTTAGGAATTATGACACAGACATCTCACTGTTGGAATGTCAATGTTATTCTTTTAGACCTTGATAATATGGCAAATAATATTTTATATCAAAATTGTTTTCACTGTTACATTATAATATAGAAATGTTGGGTGATGGCGAGAGGTGACTGTTGACAGGTAGGAGGGGACTTCTGACAGGTGGGAAGGGGCTGCTAATAGGTGGGAGGAGACTGCTGCCAGATAGGAGGCGGATGTCGACAGGTGAAAGGAGAATGTTATCAGGTTGGAGGAGACTGCTGACAGGTGGGAGGAGACTGCTGACAGGTGGGAGGAGACTGCTGATAGGTGGCAAGGGACTGCTGATAGGTCAGACGAGACTGCTGACAGATGGGAGGAGACTTCTGACAGGTGGGAAGGGACTGCTGATAGGTGGGAGGTAACTTCTGACATGTGGGAGGAGACTGCTGATAGGTGGGAAGAGACTGCTGACAGATGGGAGCAGCATGTTGACAGGTGGAAGGAGAATGTTATCAGGTGTGAGGAGACTGCTGACAGGTGGGAGGAGACTTCTGACAGGTGGGAAGGAACTGCTGATAGGTGGGAGGAGACTTCTGACAGGTGGGAAGGAACTGCTGATAGGTGGGTGGAGACTTCTGACAGGTTGGGGGAGACTGCTGACAGGTGGGAGGAGACTGCTGATAGGTGGGAAGAGACGGCTGACAGGTGGGAGGAGACTGCTGACAGGTGGAAAGGGACTGCTGATAGGTAAGACAAGACTGCTGACAAATGGGAGGCAGATGTTAGCAGGTGGAAGTAGAATGTTATCAGGTGGGAGGGGACTGCTGACAGGTGGGAAGGGAGTGCTTACACTGATATCATGGCAAATCAAATTTTATACTAACATTTTCTTACTGTTACATTATAGTATACAAATGTTGGGCATATGCCTGATGGTGAGAGGTGACTGTTGGGAGCAGACTGCTTACAAGTAGGAGGATGCTGATGACAGGGGGAAAGGGACTGCTGATAGGTTGAACGAGCCAGGTGGGAGGAGACTTCTAACAGATGGAAAGGGACTGCTGACAGTTGGGACTAGACTGCTAACAAATTGTCGGCAGCTGACAGGTGGAAAGGCACTGTTGACTGGTTGGAAGGATATGTTGACAGTTGGGAGGTGACTGCTGGTTGGTGGAAGGGGACTGCAGACCGATGGGATGGGAACTGTTGAGAAGTGGGAGGGGACTTTTCAAAGATGGAAGGATAAAGTTGACAGGTTAGAGGGGACTGTTGACAGGTGAGAGGGAATTCCAAGCTGTCACGGTATTGCTGATAGTCACACAGGAGAAAGGAGGAGTGATATGCAGCACAAAGCCAGTGTAAAGCAAGAAAGCCCAACGTACAGAAACACGCAGACAGAACAGGGGAGGGGGATGAGATGGCGAGTCAGGACATTGGGTAGAACAGAAAGAAAAGTGAATGGAGGTGCAGTGTTTGCTGGTGTGTACATATGGACAGTTTCAGTGGGGAGAAGGTTATGTAAAGAGGGTTACTCTCCTGTGGACAGTAAGAGCTCTATGCTCCTGGATTTGTGTTCCTCTAAGAGAGATGCAAATGACATCACAGTGACATTATATTCTCCTCCTGTATGCATTTATGTAGTTTATGCTTACATTTTCCTGCACTACACATCACATCAGTGCTGGGGCATGAATGTGGCACATAGAAAATAACTGTTTTATCAGTGCCCACCAGTGTCGCCTCATCAGTGCTCACCAGTGCCACCTATCAGTTCCCATCAGTGTCACCTTATCAGTGCCCATCAGTGCCACCTATTAATGCCCATCAGTGCAGTCTATTAGTGCCCATCAGTGCAGTCTCATCAACTTACACCAATGAAGGAGAAAAATTACCTGTTTGCAAAATTTTAACAAAATATAAAACTGTTTTGTTTTTGTTTTTTGTTTTTTTCAAAATTTTCGGCCTTTATTCATTTTTTAACAAAAAATTTAAAACGCAGTGGTAATCAAATACCACCAAAAGCATGCTCTATCTGTGGGAAAAAAATGATATTGTCATTCAAAGAGTGACAGTGCTAAAAGCTGAAAATTGGACTGGGCAGGTGGTTTAAGTGTCCAGTAAGCAAGTGGTTGAAGGGGTATGAAAACTTTTTTCAAGGCAGTGTATCTGTTGATTTTGACATAAATTTTGTGAGCTGATAACTTGCTGTGCTCTCTGTCTGTCCACAAGGAGGGGTTATGGAGATGAGAAGGAGGAAGGAGATGACGACATGTCTTTGTTCTTTAAAAGCCTTAAGAAATGATGGAGGGCAGGGCTGACACCACATGCTCAATGCTGTGTTGTCATGTCAAAGATGAAGGTACAAGCAAACTATAATTCTGGCACATCAATGGTTATTTTTCTGTACTTGCAGAGTGTTTGAAGCAGCCTTACTCAACTTTTGTTTCTCCAGAGGTACCCTTGAAATCGCTTTCAGATGTTAGAAACCCCTACTAAAACTACTTCATTGGGGTGGGGGGGGTGGGGGGGTCAGTGGGAAAAATGCCCCCTTTACAGTGGTGGTCAGAATGCCCCCTACAGACAGCTAAAAAGATTATTGATGTCATATCCCTGGCTCTGCCAAGTGGCATTGGGCCCAGAACTATGTAGGCACAATAAAATGTTAGGTCTTTTGTTTACCTTTATCCTGTCCATGGAGCACTATTCCTCCCACTGACACCAACAAGGGGGCATAATTCCAATCACTGATACCAACAATAGGTTACTATTCCTACCACTGACCCCAACAATGGGGAACTATTCTTCCCACTGACACCAAAGATGAGGTGGTAATTTTTCCCCTGACACCAATGATGGGGCACTATTTATTTCCCTGATGCCAACAATGGGGCAATATTCCTTCCACTAATACTGTACCAATGATGGGGCATTGTTTAATAACCTTTGACACCAGGGCATTTTATAGTCACACTGGCCTTAGTCTGAACCGCCCAAAGTCTGAAGGACAGTAAACTGGCCCTTTGTTTAGAAATTTTGGAGATCTCTGCTCTAAAGCAGGGGTCTCCAAACTTTCTAAACAAAGGGCCAGTTTAGTATCCTTTAGACTTTAGGGGGGCTGGAGTGGCCAGTGGAAGTAGAAAATGCCCCAGCGTAAGTGGGAGTAAATAAACTACATAGTTCCTGTAGTAAGTAGGAGGGCTAGTACCCCATCATTGGTATTAGTGGGAGGAATTATGCCCCATTGTGGGTGTCGGTAGGAGGAATAGTGCCCCATCATTGGTGTCAGTGGGAGGAATGGTGCCCTATCATTGGTGTCAATGGGAGGAAAAATGCCCCATTGTTGGTGTCAGTGGGAGGAAAAGTGCCCTGAGGCAAGCCGCAGTTTGGAGACCCCTGTTCTAAAGGAACCCTTTTTGAGAATGGCTGGTTTAAAGAGATAAAACATGAAGACATGTCCTTGAATTGCAGTGATGAACTTTTTTTTGCTTTCACATATACTTTAATTATGTTTTAATCTTTAATGGTATTTTAACTTCACCTCTTGAATATATGAATATTTTAAGCTATAAAAAAGCAGCAGGATTTCCGTAGCCGCATCATTTGCAACATAACATAAAAAAGACAGGTGCACTTTGAAATAATCTGCTGCCCTAGATATATAAACTAAAAAGATCATGAACGTGTTGAAAGCAGAACAATGTTTTATTCATGAAAGGGACAGGTCAGTCTTTCTAATGATAAGGTCTCTGAGCGGCTGGCATATGAGAAAGAAGTTTCTGCTCTTGAAAGCCTCTGTTTTATACTTACAGGTAATTGGTATCAGCAGAACATGTCACGTTCAACGGATGAAGGTTTAATTGAGGTGTACAGCAGCTGTTAGGTTACAGACCCGGCATTAGGGAGATGCTGAATCAACCTTCTGGGCTGCGTGCATAAAAGTTTGGTAAGGAAGAACAATGAGGTTTGTAAAGGCCAAGATGGTTTACGGATATTTGAATTTTAACTGCTGTATGTAATCAATTACTCAGTAGGTTAGAGTTTGGAGGGTGTGACCCCTGCCCCTTCCCCGCCCCCACCCCCAGACATACATATTTGTATATGTACAGCCTGATGTATTAAAGTGTCGAATTTACCAATCTGGATCATTAATAAAATATAAATGCAGCGCTTATACATTCATTTTAAGTTCATGTAAAGTGGTGAATGAAGAGATCTCATATGGGTCGATTAAGTGCAGGTCCACACAAAGGGTGCTAAGAAGAATCCGTCACCAAGAGCAGAAATACACACTGACCCTTACCCTAATGGACTACTTAAAGAGGAACTGCAGTCTGCTCACATAATTTGTAATAAAAACATCTTTGCCATACTGAAGATTCCCTCCAAACACTTTGCATATTATTTTATATATACTGCGATTCTGGGCTTGCCAAATATTCTGCACAAATCTCCCTCCACTGAGTCTGGCATAGGCAGCTAAGCTGGCTAACTAAATACAGTAGGCATTCAGCTACATGCATGATGGCTTGCACCCACAGATTCAGTTCTGTCTGTGTGATAGCTGTCATATAGAAGGGGGGGGGGGGGAGAGAGAATCTCCCAAAAGGGGGAACAGTGATAAATTGTCTTTTCCTGGTGGTAAAGCAGTACTGAATCTAGAAAATCTCTTAATACAGCCTATCGTAAATAGTCTGGAGGAAAACACATCTGTCACACTGGGATTAGTGACCTATACTAACATACAGATGAGTTGCCTAGAGTTACGTCCAATGCAATTTCCATATTTATAGAATGTGATAATGGCAATACTGTCATGAGAATAGCCGAAGGAAAACTGGCAATATTGCCAATACTTGGCATGGCCGCAACCTGCACGCTTCGGTTCGCATCAGCGCATGGATGGCGCATTAGCGTATGAACATGCGTGACAGGGCCAATCTGTGAATACGCCATGGCACGCATAGGACGTGATAGATTTTTCTACCCACTGGCCTATAAAGGACAGCTGCTCTGCTTACTAGATTGCTGGATGATCGTCAGCCCCCCCCATGTTCCTGTGCTTCTGTGTATTCTGATTTTGGATTGCGTGTTACCGACCTGGCTTGTCCTCTGACCTGTCTTATCTCCATCCCTGGCTTTGACCCCTGGCTTGTACTACTGGCATTGCTGCTGCCTGATTACCTGTCTATGACCCTGGCTAGTTCCTGATCCTGCTATCTGCCTCTGCTCCTGACTGATTAACTGTGCATGACCCCTTGCCTGGCTCCTGATCCCTGCTGCCAAGTACACCTGGGGCTTCTAAGGGACAACTGCCCTGCAGTGCATCCTGCTTATTCCTACCATTATCTGGTGATCATCTTCTCAGCTCGTCAGGCTACCACAGCTGGCAACCCGTGCTTCTTTGAGCACTGCATGTCTTGTATAACCTTTAGAGGTGCTCTGCGCTCAGTGGCAAGGGAAGTCCTCTCAGCACTCAGGCCTCCAACCAGTTACCTGACAAATACATTAATACCAAATATCTACACTAATGTATAAAGAAGAAACGATTGGTTAGGTACCAAATCCCCCTATATTATGAGGTCCAGACATAAGATCAATATCATGTTTGATGTCTATGAAATCATGATTTCATTCTGTGCAATGATATGTTGGTTGTTGAACAATAAAACACAATCAGTTGGAAATATTCATATGGCTAGAAAAATAACATTAAAGGGCAAAAGGGTGTGCAAAATATAATAAATGTTTCAGCTCTCCTACCTCTGTAGGTGCAAACAAGGTCTTAAACAATGTTTGAAAGTCAATAAGCTCATTCTCTAAATGCTCTAAACAAGAAATTAAACAATCCTTGTCTTTTTGAACAGTGCTATCATGTTTTTAACTCTGTTACCTTTCTGTCTGGGTGGCAGTGCGTTTCACAGACATAATCCTACGGTAAAGGTCAGAATTGTTAAAGCAAATTTGGTGAACAATTCACCTTATAAAACAGTCAATTCAATTTAAAATAGAAATGAAAGGCAAAACAATTATGTATAGATATAAAAAAAACATTATAAATGACTTTTTTCCCTTTTTCTATTATAAGTGATCACATTCTCTCTGTTCTCAGCTGCATAAGTACTGGGGGAGCAGAAACAGCAACACACTGGGCTCTCCAATGAAAGGCTGTGCAGGGAGGGTGTCAGGAAAAGTCAGATCATTGGAGAAGATCAGGCAGAGTTAGAACCATTTAAAATATTTTGGAAGCAAAGCCTATGTGTACATCCCAAAAGAAAAATGTACAAAATGGGATGCTTGCACAAAGGAAAGCGTGCTTGTGGGGTACAGTAAATCTCATAAGGGATACAGAATTCTACACCAAAATGCAAACAATGTAACCATCAGTAGAAGTGTAGGTGTTGATGAAACTTTAGTGTGTTCAAAATGTCTTGAACTAACACAAATACTTCAAATTGAGGAAAATTCCACATCAGTGTCACATGAAGATAAGCAACAAAGTGACACAAAAATAGAAATTAACCACTTGCTGACCAGCCGCCGTCATTATACTGCAGCAGGGTGGCACAATCCCGTGAGCCGTCATAGCTATATGTCAGCTCCTTTAGGCGGGATAGCCGCTGCACTCGGGGGGTGCCCATGCTCGTGAACGGCGGTCGCCTATGGAGATTTTTAAGTAGTGTACTTTGTCGCCATTTTACGTGCATGCGCAATTTTAAAGCGTGACATGTTAGAGCGGGATAGCCGCTGCACTCGGGGGGTGCCCATGCTCGTGACCGGCGGTCGCCTATGGAGATTTTTAAGTAGTGTACTTTGTCGCCATTTTACGTGCATGCGCAATTTTAAAGCGTGACATGTTAGATATCTATTTACTTGGTGTAACATCATCTTTCACATTATACAAAAAAATTGGGGTAACTATTGTGTTTTTTTTAAATTCATTAAAGGGTATTCTTTTAAAAAAAAAAAAGCGTTTGCAAAACTGCTGCCCAATTACCATGTGACATAAAAAATTGCAACGGTCTCTTTCATGAACCTTTTACCCGTCTACAAATCCAAACCTATTGTTTCAATCTGCTCCGTTAGTCTGTTCATTTACAATGATGTTTTGTAACTTCAAAGGATGATCTCAGCTCCTACCGATGCTTTTAGTGCTGTTATTTTCCTAATGCATGTGGTGAATTATACGATGTAAAACCTTCTCGCTTTTATTCCCCTTTTATTTTATTTTCTGACATTGCATTGTCACCGTTTGAACTTGTACCACTTTGTATTTGATTTACTGTTCAATAAACTTTACGGAGCAAAAAAATTGCAACGATCGCCATTTTATTCCCTAGGGTCTCTGCTAAAAAAATATATATATAATGTTTGGGGGCTATAAGTAATTTTCTAGCGAACAATACTGATTTAAACTTGTAAACAAAAAGTGCCAGAAAAAGCCTGGTCGGCAAGTGGCTAAAGCACATACGTAAAACGTGGTGGCAACTATTGTTTGTGCGCATAAAGGGTTAACTATGGAATGGTTGATTACCCTCCTTCTGCTGACACTTTCACACTGGAGCCGTGGCCGCGTTAGTGCTAAAGCAGCGCTCGCTGTAGCGCTGTTTAAGTGGCGCTTTTCAACCACTAGCGGGGCACTCTTAACCCAAAAGAAGGGGTTAAAATCTCTCGTGTTACGCCGCTTCCAAATCGCTTTTCAGGTGCTTTGAAAGTGCTGCCCGTTCATTTCAATGGGCAGGGCATTTTGGGAGCGCTGTATTTAACCGCCCCAAAGATGCTGCTTGCAGGACTTTTCCTAACGTCCCGCAAGCGCACCGCCCCAGTGTAAAAAGTCACATTGAAATGAAGTGTGGGAGGCGGTTTTCAGGCGCTATTTCTAGCACTAAAACGCCTGAAAACTGCCTCAGTGTGAAAGGGGTCTTAGATTGCTGTCCCATGAGTTGGAAAATCTCTGTGCAGGGTGGGGCTGGGAGAGCCATTGTCACAGCTGGGCCTATCAACAAGTTTATGTTGGTAAAGCATTGCCATATGGGTTGTCAGAAGGGGGCATTCCTATGCTAAGACTTTCAGAATGTGTGTATTTGCAATAGTAGTATGGGGGACACTGGGGTATTCTGGAAGGCTGACAAAAAAAGGTAAGTCTTAACCCCCTTGTGGTTCCTTCTCTTGGATGCTAGTTTCAGTATGTTTGCTTTTCATTTGCAGTCCAGTCAAACTCTCTTGTCAACCCTTTTGCAAATTTGTATCGTTATTTTGCTACTACTTATGGTCTTTCAGCTATAGCAAGCAGTTTCTATGGAAACATTATATATCTGGCTGCTTTCAGACTTGCCCAGCAGGATGCCAATTTAAATCAACACGTTTGATTCCAGTCGTTATGATATAGGAATGAAAGCAATAAATAACATATTTATGCCATTTCTGTATTAAATAAATTCAATAGAAAATACTTTTAAAGAGCTTGTGATCAGCCAAATACCAAAATTCTTCAATTTTATCTGACAGTGCCATGAGCAAGAAAAGAGTAAATAGAAGTCCTGGCACAGACAGATTTTTCTTAACCACTTATTTTACCCACACAACAATACTGCATTTGTGTATTTAAAGAAAACTGAAACGCATGTGATTTCATCATTTCGGTCATTTATTTATAATTTTTTTTGCTGTTCTGTCTTCTATGAGGATGCATGTAGCACTTTGTCCAATATTGCTAGGTGTTTTTTTTTACCCTAGCTACGTCATCCAAACGGCATCCCATTCCTTCTAGCTGTACCCGATCTGACAACAGCTAGGAAGGAGATGGATGCTTCATATTGGTAGCTTATCTCTGTACTTATCACTTTCCCCAGACACACAATGGCAAGAGGAATGCAAAGGAAGGGGGTGTGTCAGCTTCTGCATTCCTCTTGCCGTTGCTTGTCCCAGGAAAGTGATCAGAGCCAGAATAAGCTGCCACTATGAAGTGTCCTTCTCTTTCCTAGCTGTTGTCGGATTTTGTCCCATAGGGGACATAACAGTACAAAAAAACAAACAAAATGACAGCTGAGGAACGAATGAAGAAGTTAGAAACCTCATCTGATGTTTTTGTTCCTCTTGAGATAACCTGATGCTAAAGATGTCTCCTTCCTGCTCACACTTTTGCCTTCATTGCATAGACATGTAAAACTCTGAGATCATCTATTCTGGACTGCATACCCAACTGTCTTCTAGAGCAGGGGTCTCAAAAATTTCAAAACTAAGGGCCAGTTTACTGTCCTTCAGAATTTAGGGGGGCCGGACTGTGGTCGGTGAGAGTAAAAACTGTCCTGGCATAAGAGGGAGCAAACAATGCCCCATCTTTGGTATCATTGGCAGGAATTATGCCCCATTGTTGGGGACATTGAGAACAATTTTGCCCCTTTGTGGGGATCAGTGAGAGAAACTATGTTCCACTATTGATGTCGGTGGATGGAATAACGCCCATCATTGGTGTCATTGGGAATAATTGAGCCCCTTTTTTGGGGTCAGTGGGAGAAATTATGCCCAATCAGTGGATGGAATAGCGCCTTTAGGGCCAGATCAAAGAAAGTTAAGGGCCGTATCCGGCCCCTGAGCTGCAGTTTGGAGACCACTGCTCTAAAGCTATGTGGGAGTCAACAGACATCTGAGATGATTTGCCCAATCTGCCAATACATGAATGGTTCAGAGATGGTTCATATGCCTGTAGGCCTTCCCTGACTGCTGCGGACAACCCTTTCCAAAGCCTTCTGAGTGGAACATTCAGTTGACTTTGACTTGCCAACAGCCTCTTGCTATCCCCTATACAGAAGCGCTCAGACTGGGAGAGAAAGGGGCAGTACTGGGAGCAAATTAGGCATCCTAATTGGTTGGTTGAACTAGATGCACTTGTGTCTTTTTTCAACCAGACTATGTAACTATGTAACTATCCTTCATAAAAATGTGCTGACAAAGATCACGCTGATAGAAGGAGAGAGAAGAAGGATGACTTCATCAGTTTGCTGTTGCGTGGTTTAATCACCAGACTAGGAATGAAGAGAGGACACCCCAAAGCCCTTCTACAGTCTAGAACTATAACAGGGGAAGTGGCCTGACCTTGCTGTGGGGCAACATAGTTACATAGTTACATAGTTACATAGTAGGTGAGGTTGAAAAAAGACACAAGTCCATCAAGTCCAACCTATGTGTGTGATTATGTGTCAGTATTACATTACATATCCCTGTATGTTGCGGTCATTCAGGTGATTATCTAATAGTTTCTTGAAGCTATCAATGCCCCCCACTGAGACCACCGCCTGTGGAAGGGAATTCCACATCCTTGCTGCTCTTACAGTAAAGAACCCTCTACGTAGTTTAAGGTTAAACCTCTTTTCTTCTAATTGTAATGAGTGGCCACGTGTCTTATTAAACTCTCTTCTGCGAAAAAGTTTTATCCCTATTGTGGGGTCACCAGTACAGTATTTGTAAATTGAAATCATATCCCTTCTCAAGCGTCTCTTCTCCAGAGAGAATAAGTTCAGTGCTCGCAACCTTTCCTCATAACTAAGATCCTCCAGACCCTTTATTAGCTTTGTTGCCCTTCTTTGTACTCGCTCCATTTCCAGTACATCCCTCCTGAGGACTGGTGCCCAGAACTGGACAGCATACTCCAGGTGCGGCCGGACCAGAGTCTTGTAGAGCGAGAGAATTATCGTTTTATCTCTGGAGTTGATCCCCATTTTAATGCATGCCAATATTCTGTTTGCTTTATTAGCAGCAGCTTGGCATTGCATGCCATTGCTGAGCCTATCATCTCCTAGGACCCCCAGGTCCTTTTCCATCCTAGATTCCCCCAGAGGTTCTCCCCCCAGTGTATAGATTGCATTCATATTTTTGCCACCCAAATGCATTATTTTACATTTTTCTACATTGAACCTCATTTGCCATGTAGTCGCCCACCCCATTAATTTGTTCAGGTCTTTTTGCAAGGTTTCCACATCCTGTGGAGAAGTTATTGCCCTGCTTAGCTTAGTATCGTCTGCAAATACAGAGATTGAACTGTTTATCCCATCCTCCAGGTCATTTATAAACAAATTAAATAGGATTGGTCCCAGCACAGAACCCTGGGGAACCCCACTACCCACCCCTGACCATTCTGAGTACTCACCATTTATCACCACCCTCTGAACACGCCCTTGTAGCCAGTTTTCAATCCATGTACTCACCCTATGGTCCATGCCAACGGACCTTATTTTGTACAGTAAACGTTTAAGGGGAACTGTGTCAAATGCTTTTGCAAAATCCAGATACACCACGTCTACGGGCCTTCCTTTATCTAGATGGCAACTCACCTCCTCATAGAAGGTTAATAGATTGGTTTGGCAAGAACGATTCTTCATGAATCCATGCTGATTACTGCTAATGATATCGTTCTTATTACTAAAATCTTGTATATAGTCCCTTATCATCCCCTCCAAGAGTTTACATACTATTGATGTTAGGCTAACTGGTCTGTAATTCCCAGGGATGTTTTTTGGGCCCTTTTTAAATATTGGTGCTACATTGGCTTTTCTCCAATCAGCTGGTACCATTCCAGTCAATAGACTGTCTGTAAAAATTAGGAACAACGGTCTGGCAATCACCTGACTGAGTTCCCTAAGTACCCTCGGATGCAAGCCATCTGGTCCCGGTGATTTATTAATGTTAAGTTTCTCAAGTCTAATTTTAATTCCGTCCTCTGTTAACCATGGAGGTGCTTCCTGTGTTGTGTCATAAGGATAAACACTGCAGTTTTGGTTACTGAAGCCCCCCGATTCACTCGTGAAGACTGAGGAGAAGAATAAATTCAATACCTTTGCCATCTCCCCATCCTTTGTAACCAGATGTCCTTCCTCATTCTTTATGGGGCCAATATGGTCTGTCCTCCCTTTTTTACTGTTTACATACTTAAAGAATTTCTTGGGATTTGTTTTGCTCTCCTCCGCTATGTGTCTTTCATGTTCTATCTTAGCCATCCTAATTGCACCCTTACATTTCTTATTGCATTCTTTATAAATTCTGAATGCTGAGGATGATCCCCCAACCTTGTATTTTTTGAAGGCCTTCTCCTTTGCTTTTATATGCATTTTTACATTGGAGTTAAGCCATCCAGGATTTTTGTTCGCTCTTTTAAATTTATTACCCAATGGGATACATTGGCTAATGCCCTTATTTAATATGCTCTTAAAGCAAACCCATCTCTCCTCCGTGCTCTTTGTTCCTAATATTTTATCCCAATTTATGCCTTTTAGCAAGGTTTGTAGTTTAGGGAAGTTGGCTCTTTTGAAATTCAGTGTCTTTGTGTTCCCTTCATGTTTCCTATTTGTGTGATTTATACTGAAACGAATTGTCCTGTGATCGCTGTTACCTAAATTGCCCCGTATTTCCACAGCAACGCTGTGAAAATTTTAGAATTGGATGAAAAAAGACACAAATTCTATGACATATCTGTGTATTTAACTGTTTGCCTATAACCCAGCTTAGAAAATCACTGGGAGTAAGTGGGAGGTGGGTTAAGTCTTTGCCTGTCACTTACCATTGACTGATACATGGAAAATTGGATGGGACGCATGTATTGTTTCATGGGAACCAAGTATTACTTGTTGCTTATTCAGACCTCAGCTACAGCATCCTGAAAATAAAGAGTGACCGCAAGCAACTGCAACTTTTATCCTCTTCAACACATACATGACTATAAGAGGCAAAGTGACCCGCCATAATCAGCAAGTGTCTTTGCTCAGAAATGTTTGTAGTTTCACTGAAATGTCATTGAGGTTATAGAATGGAAACGATTTAAAAGCAAAGAGTGCTTAGCGACTCCTTTAAATGCCAATTTAGAAGCTCAGAGATTTTTTTTTTTTTGCAGCAAAATCTTCAAGACTAGTCTTTTTTCCACAAGCGGGAAAGAAGATAGCCATGGCTGTTAAGTTGACATAAGTGCTCCGAACATGAAAGTTCCATTGTCAGTTCAGCAAAATAATTCAGAAAGGGAGTTTTGATTCAAAAGGATTGCATGGTAAGTGGAAATGCTGTTTATATAAGCCTTCTCGATAGAGGAGGAATGATCCGTGCTGCTCCTTATGATGTCTAAAGAAAAAACAGGAGGCACTTAATGTTCCCACTGAAGGGTCATGAAAGTGAGTTACCCCACGTCCCCTCCGTATTACACGTGCCATGCGTACATCATTTATAGCGATTAAGATGTTTTATGTAAGATGCGCTGAGATGTGGCGAAAAAAAACTAATTTGTTCTGAACTCTAATTTAGTTAGCACATTATGGAGAATTATACCATTGTAATCAACACGGTGCAAGATATTTTAGATTTGACACTGTTATGGAATAAAATAACGCTAATGAGCCGATCCTAACATGGCAGCTCCTGCAGTTACATGTTTTCTCATGCGTTATGCTACAATATGTATCTGTTAGATATTTTAACAGTACTTTAAAGAAAACATCTTGCTAGTTACTTGGTTGCTTAGATATTGAGCCATTAGGCTTCATTTACAGAGTTTACACAAGGATAAGGATCTTTACGTCAGCCATGCAACTGTACTTTTGAAATCAATTGGACTTAAAATTTCTATCACTTGTTTTTGAAAATCCTGATCCCTATCTCAGTTTGTAAGCAATGGTCAGAAACGAAGGGGGAATGATTCTGAAGTCCATAGTACTTCACCAATGAAAGCAACTGTCGCTAACATCAATCTGTAAACATAAGGGTCCTCTGCAATGAAAACATGGAATACTCAACTCTCCTGCTGTCCAGACTGCTGATCTCTGCAGTAGTAGAGACAATGCCTTGCCTGAAATTCCTGATACTTCCAGAAGTGTCAATTTCCTGGTCCTCTGCTGCTCACAGTGGTTCCTTTTGCTGGCCTATATGATACTACAGGACATGGTAGTAATGTAGGAACGTAGGGGCCAGCAGTTCAGAATGCAATGGGAAACAATAAATCTTACACTACCGAAGGTGTCAGGGAAGGCAGGTCCATAGTGCAGATGGAGGTTTACGTCACACACGCATCAATGTGCGCATTCGACACTAATGCTGGCACCAGGCGGGCTGTTTAAACAGGGCCTCTGCATAGACTTACTGCTGTTTCGTCTGCAGCTTCTGTAAGACTTCCTGAGTCCGTGTGACCTCTGACCTTGATCCGGCTTACCTCTAACCTGTGCTTGTCTGCTACATACCCTGACCCCAGCTTGTCTTATGGATTCCGCTTCTGCCTCCTAATTCTGCCTGACTGATCCTCTGGTACCGACCCGGCTTGTGACCCCACTATCCTGCTGTTTATTGTGTATGTCTGATCTGCCTGACTGTTACCAACCCAGCTTGTCTCACCCTGCATCCTGCTCATCCAGCCTGCTACCAGCTCTCAGTCCAGCAACACCTCATCTGGCTTCCTGCTTCCAACTGTCTACTTCAGCCTACCAAGCTCCGTGCCAGCTCTTCTACCATCAGTCTGCTTGCTGTCTTATCCACCTGCCCACTGCTGCCTTGCAAACCACTGGACTGATAACAGGCACTCATACGTCACCATGCTCCTGGGACTGCTGTCTCACTATCAGTGGTCCCCGAGCCGGAGCTGTATGAGAGGTCTACCTCTACACGTCGGGCTCACTAACCAGTCACATGACAGAAGGTGTTGGAATGTGCTGGTTCATCAGAAGGCTATGTTTTCTGGCTACTGCAGAGCTCAACAGTGTGGTCAGCAGGTGAGGTGAGTATTCGTGCATTCTTTGCAGTAGGCTTTTTTGTGTACAGATTTAATTAGGTATCAGAGTTGTTTTAGCCCTTTTGCTGTCACCAATGTAAGGCTACAGCAGCCAAGAATGCATGTAAACTTCCCAAACTGCCTGTCAGCTTTTAGAAAGAAGCAATCCAGCATCTGTATAGGAACTGGATTGCTTCCACAGACTCCTGGAATGGGCAGAACACCCCCTGCTCCATCATCCCCCAGGCTCCACTATCCCACCTGCAAGTCTGGGTCTTGCACTACAGATGTCCATAAACAGGGGGTAGGGAGATCAGCAAATTTTTCTTTGCTGATCTTCCCTAGCTAGTAAGAACCTAGAATTGAGCAGTTTCTGCTGTCACTTTCCAAGGTGGCTATGGCTGGGGAATAAGCTAATGGAGTGTGATCTCTGTTCCAGTAGCTTCAGTGGAGTCCAGAGGAGACATCAGGAGTCTAATAGACCTCTGATGTCTCATTAGGGAGAATCAGGCTCTGTAAACATGCTATCACATGGGAGCTAGTGGTCCGTAAATGCACATGACGGGGCACCTAAGTACGATGACCTGTAAGAGCTTTTAACCACTTGACCTTCAGAAGGGTTTACCCCCTTTATGACCAGGCCATTTTTTGCTATTCTGCACTGCACTATTTTAACTGGTAATTGCCCAGTCATGTACTACTGTACCAAAATAAAACGTATAAAAAATTTTTTCCACGCAAATAGAGATTTCTATTGGTGGTATTTGATCACCACTGGGTTTTTTACATTTTTTGCAACATAAATGAAAAAAGACTGAAATCCATTACATCCATATGACAGTTTTGTTTACATTGTTATCATGTGATCACTATGATTGGTCATAGAGGTTTACATGTTACCCCATCTAGGGGGCACGCTAGTGCACATGTGCAGCTCCCAACGTACAGGTACGTGATTGTGTTTGTCAATGCGCCCGCCCTCAGTAAAATTACTGTAGGATAGTTGACAAGTGGATAAAGTATCGCCGTATGTTACATTTTGGGTAACAGTGTGTGACGGACTGCTTGGCACCCCTCTTGGGTGTTTCCGTCAGTATACAGCTTTCTCCAGTCTGGAACAAGGAGTCAGCTATTATAGCTGAATATTGCACCCAAGATCTAGACAACACTAGCTTAGGTGCAAACTGTAACTCACTTTATTGTAAAATCCCACAGAATGTATATACCACACATAATCATATAAGAGCTTGATCACGTTATGCAAACAGTAATAATATTAACATAGCTAAGGGACAGCCAACATAAACATAAACAGTAATCTAATTAAACATGAAGCTAACTAGTCACCTAGATAAGCCTAGGTTACTCAGTGCCCACCCAGACTGTTCGGCACTAGTTCCCCAGTTAGAAGACCTATGGCTGTCCAAATCTCTAAAAGGATTAGCAGACAGACAGAAACAATAGGTAACTTTATTAACAATGGGGATTCACACCTAGGAGGCACACAATGGGGAAATGATACAATGGGAGAAAGACACCTTGGTAAACAGATTATAGCAAGAGACACCAGCATCAGGATGTTGCAAGCTGATTATTTTAACATCTGCTCTGAGTCTCACAGTCTAGGAGGGGGTGAAGCAGTCATTGCTGATTTGGGCACAAAAGCCCCAAATCTGTATCCGGGTCCTAGGTTCCCAGAGTCTGCATGTTTCGGGGAGACATGGACCTGAATCTGAAGCAAGATACATGGCAGTCTTCCCCCCCCCCCACTTATTCCTTATACAGGTTGGAGGTGGGTTCTTGCCTCCTATGCATCTGCATCATGATTGGATGCTCTGCTCAGTGCATTAACCTGCCTGAGCATTGAGCATATTCCCTCTTTCCATCCAATGGGGGCTCATGGTGCTGGTGGGGACTCGCCCTTTGCCGGGGATATAAGCTGCTCAGGCTGGCCAGCTGACCATTTCACATGAACCATTCACACAAGCAGGACAGCAGGCATGTCGCCAGCCACAGACCCACACACAAGGTAATTTAGTTTGATTCATACTCATCACAACATCTTTTGGGTTTATTTTACGTTTTCACATTACACGGTCCACCATCCACTATTGGGTTGGTTATATTTATTTATATTTTTATTTTATTTGTATTGGGTATGTTTCTTTGTTCTTTTTAGCTAATACACTTCACACCACTATTCATCACTTCACTCATTCACAGATATAGGCTCATTTCATTACTTCAACACATTCATTTCACATGGTTTCATTTTCCTACCCTTGCAGAGCAGTGTGGACTGTTAAGCATACACCAGAATCCATGGTCGTGACATGGTTGCCTGGTCTTCACCTGGCTGCTGTCTCTGGTCTTGATGGGATTCCTCACCTCAGCCCCGGGTGAGATGATCATCCTTGTCCCTCTTCTTCCCTTTAAGGTTGGGCGCCACCATTTGGCCGTACTGTAAGTTACACACCTTTATTTTGAGAGATTGTTCTCCATTTAAAGGATATCCTTACTTATAGATATCACTGATTTAGTTTCAGAGCATTTTACTCCTGATGATTGGCATGAACCATGAAACAAGTGTCGAGTTATATCGAACTGATGCTTAGACAATTTTGGCTCACCATGAACAATCGATCATGTTCATTGAACTTTTATGAATGGATGAGTGTCCTTTTGTAACTATAATGCTTATTATGTTTTATCTTACTCTGTATAATTATTACATATTCATGCAAATGTATTACATTAGATTGTGTCCTGTATTACAGATTCTATAATGTGATTTGTTATTAATAAATAATTTTATAAATGAACTGAACAAGGTATGGATTCAGTGACTTGCCTCATATAAAGTCCCATTTCTTTCCTCTTTTTGTTGAATCTGAAGCAAAGACCACTCCAAGGGTCCCCCAGGCACCCCCCCCCCCCCAGGAATAGAGCCCCATCAAAAGAAATGGCCCATAGCCAGTAGGCAAAAGGCTACCCTGCTTTCCCCTCCAAAAGCCCCTGTCCCAGTTGGGTGTGTCACGCAGTGGTTGTTGCCATTTCATGGACAAGCACAATTTTAAGGCTTGACATGTTGGGTATCTTTTTATTGGTTAAGAACACATTACTCACTCTCCTTTCTAAAAAGCAACAATAGCAACTGTTCAGGTTAATATATACAGTATAATCTAGCAAACTCAAAGTTGCACATAGGCAGGGCAGCCCGCAAGCTTAATACAATTCCATGGCACGCTTTCCTCCTAGTCAGCACAGTGGGTCTATTTGAACTGTTTCAGCATTTTAGGCTAAACTTTTTTTACAAGTTGAGAGTTCAGACTTTGTAGAGCCTTGTGTTGCTTTACATGTATTTTTTTAAGAGTATGCATTTCCTTTTGCAGGATTATTCATTGATCTGAGAGGTTGCCATTGTTGCTTTGTTGGATTTAGTGCAGACACACATTGGGAGGTCTTCAGCTACCTTGAGCAATATTGGGCTTCTGGCATGTTGCTGTTTCTGAACTACCTCCAAGGTATATCTGCACTCAAATTATGCACTGTTATTACCATGTCTTAATTTGGGAGTTCAGAAAGTTTTTTTTTTTTTGGGGGGGGGGGGGGACATACTTTATATAGGTGCCTTTTTTTTTTTAACAATCAGGAGTGCTTTATTGAAAAGAATAAAATGCAGTACAGAAAAAAAAGAAGGTAAATAAAACGGTACATGTGTATGCAGATACATGTAAAAATAGATCATATAATCGAGTATAGGTAAACTCTTGCTTACAAAAGATTTAACATGTTGTATCCAATGCAGTTATATAAACACATTTGGTAGTGGATTGTTGAACATGCTTGGTAAGCCAATCAGGCTTGTCATTACAACAATAGATAAGGAGTCATGAGAGGCGTCTACTAGACTAGTTAAGGAAGCATGTAATAGTTTAGTTACATCCTTATTGCGACATTACCACAGGGTTATCCATCCCCTCCCACCCATAACCCAGTAACCCGCCACCCAACTGAAAGAAGCCAAGGGCAGTATCATCCACCAATCCATGGTAGCCAGACCTTGTCGAACTTCCAGGGGCATCCCCGACTAATATACGTTAACCTATAGAGGGGCAAAGCAGAGTTTACCCTCTTTTCCCAGGAGGAAAGGGTCGGAGGGTTAGCCGAGTTCCAGCCAGCGAGGATCTCCTTTTTAGCGTAATAGAGGAGGAGTGAGATTAGAATTTTGCTATGATGTGTCCTGTGTTCATCCTCGTGTATTCCCAAGAGGGCTAACTCAGGTGTTTTTGGAACAGATAGGTCCATCCTAACATTCAAATGATCATACACTCCCAACCAGAACTTTGACAATGCAGGACAGTCCCAAAACATGTGTATAAACGTGCCTATTTGAGTTCGACACCTAGGGCAATGTGGATCCCTGTCAGGGTATATTTTGGATAGTCTCGCCGGCGTAAAGTAGACCCTGTGTAGAAATTTAGTTTGTGTCAGTTTGTCTCCAGCTGATATTACCAGTTTGGGGCCTTGTTCCAGACAGGTTTCCCAGTCCTCCCTCTCCAAAGTGGGAATATCTGATTTCCAGGTATTCCATAGCCTGTCCATCTTGGGTATCTCCCTAGGGAGCAGCGTGGTATAAATAGCTGACAGGGGCTTTGTTAGGTCACTGCTAGAAAGCAGATCCTCCAACGGGTCTAATTGTAGGAGAGGAGGAGTAGGAAATTGTGCCCTAGTTGCGTGACGTAGCTGTGCGTATCGGAAGAACATCCATCCCGGGAATCCGTACGTCCTTGACATAAGGGCAAAAGACATCAGTTCCCCATTGGGCATAATGTCTCTGAGGGTTTTGATTCCGAATTCCGCCCAGAGCTGAGGATCAGGTATTGTGCGGAAATGGGGCAACTGAGGGTTACCCCAGAGAGGCTGGACAGGCGCCCATCGCCCCCCAAGGGAAAACCTCCTTCTAGCCATCCTCCACACTTGAAGTGTTGCTCTGGACGGAGCAGGAAGCTCCTTGTATGCCCTTGCCCCCCTATAAACCAAGTTTTGCAGATCTTGTATAGATCCTAAATGTGCCGCCTCCACACAGACCGCGGCGTTGGATCGTTTCCCCTCTAACCACCAGTACGCCGTCACCAGCATCGCCGCCCAATAATACAGTTTGAAGTTGGGAAGGGCAAGCCCCCCCAACTGGGTCGGTAGTTGTAGGGTGGATTTGGCTAACCTTGGAATGGCTCCATTCCAAATAAAGGAGATAATTTGTTTGTCTATTTCCCGAAAAAAGGACGCAGGTAGCCAAATCGGGCTATTTCTAAAAAGATAAGTAAATTTGGGTAGAAGCATCATCTTTAGAATGTTTATACGTCCTAGTAAGTTAAGTGGCAGCTCAGACCATGCGCGACATCTTTCTTTAAGGAGACGGAGCAGAGGAATCAAATTTAGATTATAATATTGGGCAGTGTCCCTGGATACCCGGACCCCAAGGTACTTGAAGTCTGAGACCCACTGTAGGGGCGTACCTCCCGCCGCATCAGGGATCCCGCCATCCAGAGGGAACAGGACTGACTTAGACCAATTTATACAAATCCCCGATGCGTCCCCAAATCTGTCGAAAATGTCCAAGGCAGCCAGCAGAGATGCTCCCGCATCATTCAAATAGAGCAAGGCGTCATCCGCATATAGGGAGATTTTCTCTTCTAGTCTACCAATCTGCGGCCCTCTGACATCCGAAGATTCTCTAACTAATATCGCTAAGGGCTCCAAGGCGAGAGCGAATAAACTAGGTGACAGCGGGCATCCCTGGCGAGTGCCTCTGTGGAGTGGGAAGGGATCAGAGACCCTATTGTTGGTGCGTACCCTAGCTCTCGGTGCTCGGTAGAGCAACTGGATCCAGCGGAGAAAGCCAGGGCCAAAACCAAATCGCCCCAGCACTTCCCAAAGATATTCCCACTCCACAGAGTCAAACGCCTTTTCAGCATCCAAGGAGGCGATCACCCTACTCCCACAGTTTTTATGAGTAATGGACAAATTTAGGAAGAGGCGTCTAATATTAATATCTGTCCCCTTACCCGGCATAAAGCCAGTCTGGTCATCATGAACTAATGTCGATATAACTGATGATAAGCGAGTGGCAAGGATCTTGGCCAAGACTTTCGTATCCACATTAAGTAGTGAAATGGGCCTGTATGACGCGCATTCTTGGGGGTCCTTACCCTGCTTATGAATCAATACAATGACCGCCTCCTCCATGGACTCCGGGAGAGCACCCCCACGAACCAGTCCAGCAAAAAGGGATGTGAGTTTGGGTGCAAGGAGCTCCATATTTTGAGAGTAGAACTCTGTAGGGAGTCCATCCGCCCCAGGGGTCTTTCCTATCTGCAGACCCCCGATAGCAGTTTGGACCTCCTCTAAGGAGATATCCTTATCCAACATTGCCCTATGTTCGTCAGACAGCGTAGGAAATGGGACACTGTTTAAGTACTCCTGCAACGACAAAGGGTTGTCACTAGCTCTAGAAGCGTATAGATCCCTGAAGTAACAGGAAAATCTATCATTAATGTCCTCTGGTAAGGTCAGCAATTCCCCACTATCACTCCGTACCCCTGCTATATGTGTAGTACCCAATTGTCCACGTGCTAGCCAGGCTAGCAATCTACCATTTTTATTGCCGTATTCAAATATCCTCTGTCTAGAGTGTAGCATAGATTTCTTAGTTTGTTCTACATTAAATAAGGAGAGTTCCCTCAATGCCCCCTGCCATGTGTAGTAGTTTGGTTCGGATGGGGCCCTTACATAGGCTGCCTCACTTTCCCTCACCACCTCCTCGAGCCGCTCCAGGGACCGAGCAGCCTCTCTCTGCATAGAAGATACACGGGATATATATTCCCCCCTAACCCAGGCCTTGAAGGTATCCTAGAGGGTCTGTGGGTCCGCCGACTCCCTGTTTCTCAACCAAAAATTGCAAATAGCTTCCGGCATTACCTCCTGCATCCTTTCATCTAACGCCCAGAATCTGGATAGACGCCATAGCCTTGGGCCTAATGATCTACCCAGGGAGATGACAAGATTTAGGGGAGCATGGTCTGATATACCCCGTGGCAGGTGTTTGACCTCTCTTGCCCAGCAGAGTGCATCTCCAGACACATATGCTAAATCTATTCGGGACAGAGCTCTGTGTGAGGCTGAATGGCAAGTATATTCTCGATCCCTGGGGTGAAAATGTCGCCATGCATCCGTCAGAGCAAAAGTAGTCGCCCAGCTCTGTAGCTCCGACGAGGTGCGGGCCCCAGGGTTGAGTCTATCCGCCGCCTGGGAGGGTACTAAGTTAAAATCTCCAAAAATAAAAACTTCTTGAGTATGGTATCCCATAACATTCTGCATGATCTCATATAGAAGTTGGACCCTCGCAGGAGGGGGGAGATATAAGCCCACCAATACCATCCGTTTGGAGTGGACAGACACATGTATAATCACATATCTACCTTCAGTGTCAGTTTTAACATCAAGGATCTGAGATGGGAGGGATCTGCGGATCAACACGCTCACTCCCCTGGCATAACCGGAATAAGTAGAGTGGTAATGCGTCCCCACCCAGGCCTTTTTTAACCCAAGAATTTTAGATCCCACCAGATGCGTCTCTTGTAGAATGCATATGTGAGGGACGTACTTTTGTATATACTTAAAGACAAGAGATCTCTTTATGGCTGAGTTTAATCCTCTAACATTCCACGAAATAATAGAGATGTCAGTCATCTAACCAAATCCAAAAGTATAGCGTGTCGGATCCACAAGTCCCACCCATCCCCCAGTCTGCACAAACATCAATACCTCTGCTCCGTCTAGCATTTTGAAAACATGTACTCCGTACAGTAGTAAATCCAACTGCAATTCAACAATCATCTGATATAGTGATATAGGGCATAAGAGCCCAGTTGTGTCAAAAGCAACTCCTTTGTCTAATGAACTAGCACATCTGATTCCCCTGTGTCTGCAACAGCAGAAAACTCCCTTCCCTCCCCCACACCCCCTTGAAACTGGTGATGTGTAGATTCCCATAAATCCCAACTATTACAACCGTAGAAGGGGCGTGAACTTAGATACGATGAAGTTGTCTAGCCAGACAACAGAGATGCTGGAAGTCAATTAGAAATATAGAATTCGATTCTCCTGAACTATTGCAGGGGCACATAGCTTAGTTACAGTATAAAGGTACTGGGCTCCCACACTCATACCCAGTTACCAGCAAAAAATATCTCCTGGGTTTATAAGAATCATTTCTCCTGAACTGTTGCAGGGGCACATTTCTTAGTTACAAAAAACTGAGGTTCTAGTCATATTAATCATTAACCCAACGCTTGCAAAAGTAATATACGTTATAAAAAATCATTTCTCCTGTGTAGCCATAGGGGCTCCTTTCTTAGTTAGCCAATTGAGACTCTATGCTCATATAATTAAAACCCATACAGTAGCAAAAATAGAGGTGGTTATAGTAGTCATTTCTCCTGGTCTATTGCAGGGGCACATTTCTTAGTTACAAACTGAGGCTCTGGACTCACTCGCTTTTTACCCAAACCTTAGTAAAAAATAATAACAACATATGTTAAACGAATCTCTTCTCCTGGAGTGTTGCAGGGGCACATATCATGGTTACAGTACTGAAACGCTAAGCTTGTTCACTCACAGCTCACTAACCAGTCTAGCGAAGTAAAATGAAGCGATCATTTCTCCTGGAATATCACAGGGGTACATAGCTTAGGTCAGGTTCCGGCGAGCTCTGTTCTTTGAGCCCGGACTCAGAGGCTGGTATTAAAGGACATGCGTTCGGTAGGCATCCTTATTAAGTGTATCCAGCAGAACAGCAGCAGGCGTGGGTTAATGAAATGTAGAGGGTCGTCTGCGGTTTGGAAGAGCCAGCAGGTTGATCCTCTGCTATCCCAGGTGTACAGCAAAAGTTTTCGATCCGCCAGAGCGATCAGTAGATTTTAGTTGTATAGCAACAAGAGCTTGCACCAGAGTCACTATTATGTTGAGGCAGTCCCCAAGTGGGTCCAGAGAGAGATACAAAAATCTGCGGCTTTAACGAAGCTGTGGCAAGGTCTCAAGCCAGGTGGCAGCCTCACGGGGGGATGTAAAGAACTTCACTGACTCCCCGTCTTGCACCCGTAGTCTGGCCGGGAAAAGTATACTGTACTTGATGTTCCGTGCCCGCAATGACGCTTTAACTTGGTCGAACGACCTGCGTAGTTTCTGTGTCTCCACAGAATAATCCGGAAAAAAGAGTAGGTTGGCATTTTGAAATTTTACTTCGCCAGCCCTGCGCGCTTCCCTCAGAACAGCATCCCGGTCCCTGAAGTTAAGCATTCGGAAGATTAAGGTGCGGGGGTGAGAGCCAGGAGGACCGGGAACAGGAGGAATCCGATGCGCGCGTTCCACAGTGTAGAAGGGGGAGAACTGCGCAGCTGGGAGCAGTGGTTTCAGCATCTCCTCCACAAAAACCGTGGGATTCTTTCCCTCAGCCCCCTCTGGCAGGCCTACGATCCGAAGATTGTTTCTTCGGTTCCGGTTCTCGGAGTCATCCACCTTATATTCCAAGGCGCGGACTTTAGTCTGCAATGTGCGGATAGATGCAGCATGGTCTGCAACCGCATCCTCCGCGAGGCCCACTCGCTCCTCCACTTCAGTCACCCTCGATCGGAGTTTGTCCTGGTCCTGCCGAATCAGGCTAACATCAAGCTGCACAGACTCGATCTTGCTGGTCAGGGCAGCCTGACAGGAAGCGATCGCAGCCATTACCTCCGGGAAACCAATCTGTGCTGTCTCGGCCTGGTCCGCGGCCTCGGTCTGCGATGCCATATTGGATAACCGCCGGGAAGAGTCAGCCACGCGGTGGTTCACAATTGGGGCTGTAGCGTCCAGGTTCTGCGGGAAACGTAGCTTTTTGGCCCGCTGCCGTGTTCTGTATGGCATTCAGATTATTTGTGATGAATCTCTTCCCCAAACAAGAGCCAGGAAACAGGATCTTAGGGAGTCTTTCAGCAGAGCTCTGGAGCACACGTCCTCCTAAGTTGCCATCTTGGCCACGCCCCATATAGGTGCCTTAATGCAGCAATATGGATTACATGTATTTGCTCATGTATGAAACAGAAACTTCAGTTTTTATACTTAAAAAAAGCAGATTTTTGTGTTGACTAACTAGAATGGGGGTTGAGTAATCTTTGCATCACTCCCATTCCTCCACCATAGTAGACAGGTGCTAAGCAATTGGCTGCTCAGGCACACAGCTTAGTTACATAGGTGTAGGCAGGTGCAGTCTACTTTCTCCACTACAGGTGGTGTTCAACTGCAGTGCCATTGCAGAGGGAGAGGAAGTCAAGAGGAACATGGTTCCTCTATGGTTCTGGGGCCACTGGGGGAGCTATTCACTTGGATGCTGGCATCCCATGTGATTCTGGTGGCCATCTTGGATTGGGCAGACTCTATTTAAGACCCTGGCTCCCAGGCATGGTGCGCATTTCGCATGTGAGTAGTGTAGAGACAGGTCACCTGTCTGTTAGGGACAGTAAATAGTGGCAGGGAGAGGTTCCAGATGAGAAGAAAAAGAGCAGGGACACATCGTACTTCCAGGAAGCCTCCTTGTTTGGGTAGGACCATTCCATCCCTCAAGACAAACTCTGTTGGTTCCCCTGAGCCCTGCTGCTCTACTCTTCGCTGCCACATTTTGTGCGCCCACTCAGGTTGTCTTCCCCCCGGGAAGTTTTGCTTTGTTGAACTTTTACTGCAATATGGTTTGTTTTGTTTCTGCAACTGGACTCTGAATGTTTACTGCTGTGGCATCACGTTGCACCTCCCCACATTGGTCTTGTGTAAGCTCCAAGTCATGACTTACAGCTTACTGTGGATTTCCTCTCCTCATTTGTGCAGGTGAACGAAGCAGCAGGGAAGCAATGGCAAGTTTAAGAGAGTTTAAGAGAATCTAAACCCCTTAAAAAATTTCATATATTGCAGCTTACTAGTCCATAGATGTGGTGGCTGCATTTGTTTTCTTTTTTTTTTTTCATGCCTTTTTTTCTTTATTTTGGAAATTTCAAAAACGTTCACTCACCCTACTTTATCAGGACAACAGATTTGGAAGAAGACCACCAAAGCCTCCTCCTGTCCTCTTGTCCACAACATGCTGATAAGATTTCTAGCAAGATCAACTGGTATCTTTTGCATTTGGGAGAGGAATTTTATAGGTGTAGCGATATACAATTTTCTTAGTATCTTTTGCACTTATAGAACAAACATACAAAACACTTTCAGTGGTATTGTCAGGGCTGGTTTCTCAGCCCTCCCTTCTCAGTGCTCAGGTGGCTCAGCTGTCGGTTATTTGCCAGCACTCATTGTTCCACAGTGGCTCACCTGGTGATCATTTCCTGCTCGTCAGTCCAGCCTACAGCCAGCCCCTTCTGGCTATTTAAACTGCCTGATTCATTTCTTCCGTGCCTTTGCCTTGGTCAAACATATCTGGAGACTCTCTGCTGTGTTCCTGTTGAAGATTTGCCTGGCTGATGTCCCTTTTGGTTCCTGATCCTGTCTGCTGCCTCCGACTACGCTGATCACTGGCTTCCTGATATACTGGCTTGTTCTGACTATCCCCTTTGGCTACCGTACCCTGGCTATGTTTTGACTACGCTTACTATTTGTACAATTTTTACCATTATATTAAAAGGTGTAATTTTAACAGCATTTTCTGTCTCCGTCTGATTCTATATTTAAATATCAACTAATGTTGTTCAAAAGCCTCTAAAATTTCATCCAGATCTGCTATCTGAATGGAATCCCAAATGTAATAAATGGGTTTCATTACAATGGACAATTTTTTCCCCAATTTTCTATCCTGCTCCTCTGAATTTGCTAGTCACTGCAGTCAATAGTGACCCCACTAACCATTAGAAAGTGGAACTTTCCACAAAAAAAAATATTTAATGAAATTCTAATGGTGTATTGCAAATTTTAGGGTTTACATATACCTTAATGTATTACTAAATCCAGGACCCTGCATTCACTATATCTGGTCTCCCACAGTATACAGAACATGGAAATGCAATTATTTTAGTAAACTTAAACTGCTAAATACCTTTCTTATCACCAGTATATAGCAGTCTTGCGACTTCTATCAGTGTCGGCCGAGCACTGGTTAAAGCATGTAGGAGGAGTTTTCCTTCTGCTGTGACTATCCTATGAGGCTACATGACCCCTGACTTTCTGTCTGGACAGTGCTGATTGGCCCTGTGCTGATTACATGCAAAAAAAAATTCTCTCGCAATACACACCAAACTGAGCATGTGCAGAGTGCCTCCAAGGCTCTGTTCTATCAGGAGATGGATTGGGGACAGTGAAAGAAGAGGAGGATCAGAGACGACAGGATCAAACAGCCTTTTTACACAATGCAGAGGATTAACCCCTTAGGTTCCACAGTGAGTATAACAAGCATACTTTACTACATATACAGACTGATTTTACTGTTGTGGGTTTAGTAACACTTTAAGTAAGTAAGCAGATGTGGGGACTGGTTTTAAATGGAACCTGTCGCAATGTGAAAAAAGGAGAGGAGGCAGCAGCTCTAACATCCTGCAAAGGATCAAGGACAGCATTCTTCTATTATATGCAGTTTCTGTCAACATACTTTGTTGCTATACCATGTCGTTGTAGTACACAGGCAACAGGTCCTCTCTAATATTGACTTTTATTGACTGTGAAAAAGGCGTCAGGGGATACATCTGGTTGACAGTCTCAGAGTTCAACTCAAATGTCATTTAATGACTTTCTAAACTCTCCAGTTAGCAATTTGTTTTGGACCTTGGGTGTGCTGTATGTCGGGTCTTGTCTGTATTTGTAGTGCTGTGATTTCTTGTTGGCTTATAGTAATAGCCTCCTGCCACACGTGAGATGGCCCTCTCATGTGTCATTAAATTCGGTGATGTGTCGTACCCTTTAAATAAAGGAGTGATCAGTGTGATGGAACACAGAGGAAAGAACAAGGTGGAAATAAAATACATATAAAACAGTTGCAGCAAACTATATTGGGTCAGACCAGGACATCCACATCAAACACAAATAAAAAGCAAGGAATTCAAGTAAATCAAACTGTGTTATTTTACGTCTTGCTGACATCTGCCTGTGAAGTCCTCTGGGTTATTTTATATTAGCACTGAAGAACAGATTCTCCACCTCTTGTAAATACATATATGGTTTAATCAAAAAAAAAAACCTGTCAGGAAGATATGCCTTTCCGCCATCCAAGATCCTCTTCTAAAACCAGTAGTTTTTTCATAGACCTCTTGCTTCATTACCTAGTATGTCACTGGGCAAAAAAGGTAGGTAGCTAGGGACTACTGCCACACCGCTGGTATCAGCAGATGAGCAGTAAATCCATAGGATCAGCATGACAATCAGACAATTGTCAAATCAGAAATGGTTCTGCTATGGTTCGACAAGTATTTTTATTACAATAATTATTAATATTATACAGGATTTATATAGCGCCAACATTACAGTTACAATACAATTCAATACAGGAGGAATCAGAGGGCCCTGCTCTATAATGGCCATAGCAAGTGTGCAGAAAAGGAACTTGTGCAGAGATCTTACCAAAGTGCTTAGGTAGCTTAACTCTACATTATTAAAAAAAACACTGTGTTTAGTTCTACTTTAAAGTGGTTCTAAAGGCTCAAGGTTTTTTACCTTCATGCATTCTATGCATGAAGGTAAAAAACCTTGTGTGCAGCAGCCCCCCCAGCCCCCCTAATACTTACCTGAGCCCCATTGCGATCTAGTGAGGTACACGAGAGCCTCGGCTCTCTGGGGACTCTCACTCCTCATTGGCTGAGCCAGCAGCGGGAGCCATTGGCTCCCACTGCTATCAATCACAGCCAGTGAGCCAATGAGGAGAGAGAGGGGGCGGGGCGAGCCATGGCTCTGTGTGTAAATGGACATGCAGAGCAGCGTCTCGAGAGCGACCCTGTTTGGGTGCCCCACAGCAAGCTGCTTACTCTGGGGGCACTTGGCAGGAGGGAGGGGCCAGGAGCACTGATGGGGGACCCAAGAAGAGGAGGATCCGGGCTGCTCTGTGCAACACCACTACACTGAGCAGGTAAGTATGGCATGTTTGTTATTTTTTTTTTTTTTTTAAAACAACAACAGCAAAAAACCAAGCCTTTATTATCACTTTAACTTATTTATTTTATCTATGGTTCTCTTGACATCCTGCCAGAATTCGAGACATGATACATAAACATACATGTTGATGTGGCTTCACTGTCTGCTTTGTTAGCCCTTGGCTATCAAAACTGGAGTTATTCTTCTTAGTTGTCATCTAAGATTACATACATGTGCCACAATGAGGAAGCTCTATTTGGGACGTAACGCGTATAGGAGTAGTACCTGCTGATGATGCCATCATGTTGCAGATTTGAAGGGTGGTGATGAACTGGGGTGTTTACATGTGTAATACTGGTTTCTGTCTTTTTATGTGAGTGTTTTTATCCCTTTGGTTTAAATAATACTGTATATACAGTGAGCACTATTAGTTGCTTTTTGTCCTTTTATGCCATTTTTGTTGCTGTGGCTTGTGGAGGATGTTGGTGGGAGGAACTATTGCCGAAGGAAGATTGGAATTATTATATAAAAGCTCTTTTGACCTCTGAGAAAGCTCTGAGGTCCAGTACAGAGGTGAGCTGACTCACATACCACTGGGTGGAGTGTACGTCACATGTTGTGGAATAGGAGAGCGGGTTCACAGAAGATTGTTGGCACTTTTCAGAATTAGAATTGAAGATTTTTGCTGGACCATTTCTTTATTGATCTAATTACATGATATGTTTGGACTTTTATCACATCTGCCCTTGAATATGGCGAAAAGCTGATTAATTGAAGATTTCTAATAGTTACATGTATAAGTTGCTTTCCTACTCATTTTAATTTGAGCACATAGTTTAGTTGTTTGGGTAGCGCTACATTTTTTTTTTCATTGCACTCTTGGTCTATGAAAGTTCTATCCCCTCCTGCTAAGGCCCAACCATTTTCTTAGCTGTTATTACTGGTAAAAGCCCAGCCGTGTTGTAACTATAGAGCCGGTGTAGAAACCTTCATTCCTACCTCCTGATGGTAGGAACAAAAGGTTATGCAACTGCCAATTGTCGCATGAGTGTCAAGGCAAATGTTGGTTCATTGAATCTAGAGAACATCAGGATGAAGAATGATTCTTTATCATTACTCTTTTGCTCTGCAAAAAGCTTTTTTTTTATTTGTATTTCAGCTCTAAAAGAATAACTGCAACAAAAACGTGTAGTTATATTTTATAGCGCAGTGCTAACCTTGAGGTTCCGCACAGCCAGTTCACTCTGGTTTTACGGAAACAAATAAATCCATCATTTTTAGTGACTGTAGATTCCTTTCTATCCCTTTCTAGTTTGTCAGAGTTAGAGGTCAGTGGCACTGAAAGGAGACTGTGAGAATTCTGAACCTTCTCATGTAGAGTCAATATGATCAAATGAAAAGAGATCTGTTTACTGCACAGCTCAGCACTGGTCAAGGTCTCTCCCAGAACACAAGACAGCATGGCTTGTTATCGCAAGAATAACAGGTCACCATTACTTAAAGGGCAACACAACTCTAAGCACTGAATTCCCTTATAAATACGACATGTAGGCCTGGGAGAAACTATGCTCCGCTGGATTTCAAGCATTTATGCTTTGCCGGTGGTGCAGGTTAAGGTGAATGGTGTTCTGTCTCCTTTTTTTCAGTTAATAATGGCAATAGGCAGGGGTGCCCTTTGTCGCCCTTTCTTTTTGCTATTTTCCTGGAACCCTTTCTTTGTAAGGTCAATTTAAATCCTGATATATAGGGGTTGAAGGTTGATAGGGCTCAGCATAAGGTCTCAGCCTATGCTGATGATATGCTTTTCTACCTAACTAATCCAATGGTGTCCCTTCCCAATTTAAGCCTTATGGTTCTTTATCTTATCTTAAGATGAATTTTTCTAAGTCGGAGGCCATGGTGATGGCGATATCCACCTCTCGGCTTCGAACTTTGAAACTTAGTTTCAAATTCAAATGGACGGACTTAGCCTTGAAATATCTTCTTTCCTGTGGAACTTTAGCATACTTTTGAGCTCCATTTTCCTCCACTTCTAGGTACTCGGCTGGAAAAGTGACACACAGGGTTCCACTCTTAGTTTGGGAGGTGTAATATTATCAAAATGAGTATTTTACCAAAGTTTTCGTATTTATTTCAAGCCCTACCTATTGTTTTACCCATTTATTTCTTTAAAAGGGCCCATGCACTCTTTACTGGACTTATTTGGGAGTATAAACATCCGAGGATTTGGAGGTCTTTCTTGATCCTTCCCAAACACTTTGGTGGCCTGGCTGTCACCGATATAGGTACTACCAAGCAGTCCATTTAGGTCGTCTGATGGATTGGTGTGGACACGGAGAACTAAAACTCTGGCCGCATTTAGAACAGCCACAGAGCAGCGTGTTGCTGCATAGATCCCCGTGGTGTTACAAAGTTCTTCCGCCCTCCCTTAAAACACATCCACTTATTGGATCCACGACACGTTTGTGTTTTCGGCTTTTTTCCAATGGTAAGTTGTCCTCTGTGGAGTCCCCGTTGTATCATTTTGTGGAATCAGGATCTTGGCCTACATTACAGGCCTTGACATCCGTTGCTGGCCCATATTACTTGGACTTTTGGTGAGCTGCACAAATAAGCAATTTTTTACATACCTTATCCATCCATGGTATTATTGGCCATAATTTGTTCCCATTTGAAGAATATTGTACTGAATGGGATCCACTTTCACATACTCTTTCGATGATGTATTCCCTGCTAGTTTCACCTTCAGAGGACTACCAGTTACCCTTCCTGCAAAAATGGGAGGTGGTTCTAGGTAGAACTTTTTCGAAAGGGCAACGTACCAACATAATATACTTTACCTTAAATTCTTCAACCTGCATGAAAGTAAAGGAAACAAACTTCAATATTTTGTCCCAGTGGTATCGGACTCCGTCCGTTCTCCATAGGTGTTTCCTGAACACCTCGGATCGATGTTGATGTTGTCAGGAGGAAGAGGGGACATTGTTACATATATTTTGGTCTTGTTCTAAAATAAAGGGTTTCTGGGGAGAGGTCCAGAAGATTATCCAAAAATTTACTGATTATAACATCCCTGAAAATCCAGCTTTCTTCTTGTTGCACGATTCTAAAATCCCTGCTAAAACATATAAGAAATCAATTCTTTGTCATCTTTTGAATGTGGCCAAATCCTGTATCCCCCTCACCTGGAAACAGACACAGCCCCCTTCAGTAGGGATGTGGCTTAGGCAGGTAGAGGAATTGAACTGGATGGAAGATCTGGTTTTGACAACCCATCAGAAATGAGAGATATACAGGAAAACCTGGTCCTTATGGAACTTGTTTATCCTTTCAGAGGAAGGAAAGGCTCTTATTGATGTGGGTCCTATTAGTTGATTTAATCTGTGTATTATGCCTTTGAATTAGTTCCCTAGTAATATCCTTCCTTGTGTCCTTCCTGCCCCCCCCCTTTTTATTTTTATATACGTTTACTGTTTTGATGTGTTGTTATTATTATTTTTTTGTTATGTAGATTTTTATGGAAATTGTTTTTCCTGTCTTAAAATAAAATTAAGTAAATTTGGCAGACTCCACTCCATAAGCCTGGTCTACCGTTATTTTCCTGCATTTTATTGTATTTCCACCATAGCCTGTTTGTGTAACAACTGTCCATGTACTGCAATGACTGCCTATGATTTGCCCATGTATTGTTACAGCTGCCCATTTCTTGCCCATGTACTGCCGTGACTACTTATTTGTTGCACGCGTGTTATCACAATTGCTCATTTGTTGCCCATTTATTGCCATGACTACCCAATTGTTGACCATGTATTCCTGTGACTAGGGCGGAACCAGAACACACGCCAGTGTGCATGTGTGATTTAGCCACAACCATTTTGTTTTTGGGCAAATAGATCATCCTTGTGCCATGAACTGTTTGATTAACATCTTGTTTTGTCCAGTAAGTGCATTTACCCCTACATTATTAAATCCTGATTGACCCTATTGATAGTGTTTCTTCCTTTTTTCATGGTACTAATTCTGCGAGGAATCCCACTGCATATTGATCTGTAAGTATACCCAGACGACCCCTGATGACGTCTGATTGGACAAAATGCGTTGAGTGGAGCCTGGATACGGCACGTCATGTCGCTGCACGTGCGGACCACAGACATCTTGCTGGTTAGAAACTATCAAAGATTCTGTACATGATAAGCTCGGTTTTTTATCACTACTTTATTCTGGATTGGTTTTATTAAACATTTGATATTGCTTACCTACTACACTATGATGAGGTTTCTGTTCTCATTTTTGGCACATCTAACCTGTGGAGAGATGCTTTCAGAGGGGACAACAGGAATTTGGTGCAATATCTGGTGAACAGGAGCGACCCTGATAAGTGTTGGAGCGCTGTCAGACCACTATGATTTAGTGATCCACCTTTGAGGGTAAGAGGCTCGGTGTGCTGTGGTGTCGGTGGAGGAATATCATTTCACCAACAATTGTATTTTTGTCACACACTCTGGGTGCCCTATAGGATTCAAGGACTTTTAATAGAATGGACTTTTAGAGCACTGCATTTATATTTCAAATACCCAGAAATGCAATCTTTTGTTTAGATCCCGAGGGAGGTTGGAAGTCCTATACAGTATCATAACACAAGCGTTTCTTGACCTCTTCTCAGTGAGGGTCATCTTTGTAAGCCTTCACCTCTGTACACCGTGGTGGACTTAGTGGTGGTCCTATTGCCGAAAGACTTTCAGGCTATTGGGATACAAATTCTGTCCTTTCTGTTACAAATTGAGAAGATAGCACACTTTTGGACTTTTCTTTGGAACTTTTAGTTTATAAGTTTTATGCACTTTATGTGTTTAAGAAATGGGGGAAGCTGCGCTAAAAAATTAAC
This sequence comes from Aquarana catesbeiana, assembly GCF_042186555.1. NCBI lineage: Eukaryota > Metazoa > Chordata > Amphibia > Anura > Ranidae > Aquarana > Aquarana catesbeiana. Next base: position 223,261,862 of record NC_133333.1, on the reverse strand, counting down.
TCCATAACAGTTGACATCAGGAAAAACAAAATGTCCATTGGAAACATGAAAAATAATAATAATAATAACACCACAGTGTGCATATACATGCAGTGTGCCCAACCACCGTAGCTGTCGATTGAACTTACCAGACGGCAAGCTTAAAAAGGCAGATGGCTATAGCCCAGCCAAGGCCTCTAAGCTTGTTGACGATCACAGTATTTGGATGGCAGGGGATCAATTTCTAAGGCCCACTTCCGGTATCCACGTACTCAATAGAAAGCCCAGGTAGCCCAGAAGAGAAAAAGACTGGCCATAGTGTGATATCCTCCAAACATTTATTAAAAAACAAGTAGTCACTTACAGTTAAAACAGCAAAATCGCGCATACAAAAGCCGGCCGGCATATACAACAATAGCAGAGCATGTTCTCCTACTCCGATGGCGTGGTGACATCAGTGTGTGCCTTCCCAGACGCGTTTCGTCATCATCTGACGTTGTTAATGGGGAACGTCAGATGATGAAGTGGGCCTTAGAGATTGATCCCCTGCCATCCGAATACTGTGATCATCAACAAGCTTAGAGGCCTTGGCTGGGCTATAGCCATCTGCCTTTTTAAGCTTGCCGTCTGGTAAGTTCAATCAACAGCTACGGTGGTTGGGCACGCTGCATGTATATGCACACTGTGGTGTTATTATTATTTTTCATGTTCCCAATGGACATTTTGTTTTTCCTGATGTCAACTGTTATGGACTTCTTTTTTTAGCGCAGCTTCCCCAATTTCTTAGATTTTTTGGTGTTATCGCACTGTATGCTGCTGCTTCTTGCCACTGTTCTGTTAGCGCGGTATTTCCACATTCCTATACTTTATGTGTTTCTGTTGATGTTTAACCACTTGACCTCTGGAATATTTACCCCCCTTCATGACCAGGCCATTTTTTTTGTGATACGGCACTGCGTTATTTTAACTGACAATTGCAATGCTGTAAACAAAAGAAGAGCAACAATTTTGAAAAAAAATATTTTTTGCTTTCTGCTAAAAAACATATCCAATATTTTTTTTTTTAAATTAAATTTATTCATTAATTTAGGCCAATATGTATTCTGCTACATATTTTTGGTAAAAAAAAAATCCCAGTAAACGTATATTGATTGGTTTGCGCAAAAGTTATTGCGTCTACAAAGTATGGGATATTTTTATTTATTTATTTTACTAGTAATGGCGATGATCAGCGACTTATAGCGGGACTGCGATATTGTGGCGGACATTCTGACACTAACTGACACTTTCTGGGATCCAGTGACACTAAAGATATGCACTGTACTAATGACACTGACTGGAAAGGGGTTACAGAAGAAGACATGTAGCAGATAACATTTTGGCCTAAATTTATGAAGAAATTTCACAGATTTTTTTTTTATTAGATATGTTTTATAACAGAAAGTAGAAAATATCGGGGGAGTTCAAAATTTTCTGTCTTTTGTCGTTTTACCCCCTTCCTGACCAGAGCACTTTTTACAATTTGGCACTGCGTCGTTTTAACTGGTAGTTGCGCGGTCATGCAATGCTGTACCCAAACGAAATTTGTGTCCTTTTTCCCCACAGATAGAGCTTTCTTTTGGTGCTATTTGATCACCTCTGCAGTTTTTATTTTTTGCACTATACACAAAAAAAGAGCGACAATTTTGAAAAAAAAAAAAATATTTTTTACTTTTTTTTATAATAAAAATCGCCAAAAATGTTTCTAAAAAACTAATTTCTTCATTAGTTTAGGCCAATATATATTCTTCTACATATTTTTGGTAAAAAAAAAAAAATCGCAATAAGCGTATATTGATTGGTTTGTGCAAAAGTTATAGCGTCTACAAACTATGGGAAAGATTTCTGGCATTTTTTTTTTTTTACTAGTAATGACGGTGATCTGTGATTTTTAGCGGTATTGCGACATTGCGACGGACAGATCGGACACTTTTGACACATTTTTGGGACTATTGACATTTATATAGCGATCAGTGCTTTAAAAATGCACTGATTACACTCGGACACTTTTGACACATTTTTGGGACTATTGACATTTATACAGCGATCAGTGCTTTAAAAATGCACTGATTACTGTGTAAATTACACTGGTAGGGAAGGGGTTAACACTAGGGGGCGATCAAGGGGTTAAATGTGTGTTCCCTCAGTGTGTTCTAACTGTATGAGGATAGGACTGAGTAGGAGAGGAGACATATCGCTGTTCCTACTTACTAGGAACAAACAACATGTCTTCTCTCCTCTGACAGCACAGGGATTTGTGTGTTTACACACACAGATCCCAAATCCCCATGCTGGCGCTCATGCGCGCAATCGCGCGTGGCCAGCAGTGATCACCGGCTGCGCGCATCGGGTCCCCCCTTCAGGCACGCCCCTTCAGCTTTTAAAGGAAACCCGTACGAGGTTTCGCTGGGGGGAGCCATTCTGCCCCCCGTAAATACACGTGAGCCAGTCGGGAACCGGTTATATATGAAAAATAAAAAAAACCTAGTGGTCATCAAATACCACCAAAAGAAAGCTCTATTTATGTGAAAAAAAATGTATATCTATTAAATTTGCGTACCGTGCAATTGTCAGTTAAAATAGCACAGTGCTGAATAACAAGTATTGCCCTGGTCAGGAAGGGGGTAAAACCATCCAGAGGCCAAGTGGTTAAAATAAAAATGACTAGTTCAGGCTTCTGATTTTGCTCTTTAGCTGTTTACCTCCTGACATCATAAAATGATGCGCCGCTGTTAATACTAAGTGGAATTAATGTAAACATTAACATTTTGTTCATGAAAGTGCAGTATTTATGTGACTATAATGTTTAACACTTCATTTAACATATTCAAAGTTGTCCTTTAAGTCAGTATTTTCAGGCTATGTAGTGAGTCCTATAATACTGCCAAATCTGCTGCATACATAATCTATAGAAAAACATATAACACTAAATGTTAATGCATACATGTCTGACCTTTACTTCTTTCACAGTTACTGCAGCAGACAACATAACTTATCTACAATTCAAAGCGCTGTCTGTTCAACCACATCAATGTATGATACTCATCAAGCAGATGTTTAGTGGATCCAGATGCTTGGGAAGTAGCACGAGTCCATTGTGACATTTCCAATGTTTGCTACCGATTGCCTATCTACAGCAGCTGGAAGAAAAAGCAAGCTGGATGGGTTGTACAACCTAACATAAGCTTCCCCATTTGACCTTTATTTTTCAACATAGCGCGAATAGGTACATAAAAGGCAACCTTTCTTTATAAAAACGTGCCTTGAAATGAATGACTGTCTCCTTGTGGTTCCTAATTGCAGGCAATATGTGGGGTGGTGCAGCATGGTGCGGTGTTAGTAAACACACAGAGTTCAGTTGCAGAAGACAGAACTTGTTTTAATACAGAATCCAGTAATTCCCAACAACCTGGCGGGAAGACACCCGAAAGGGGAATAATCACAGCATATACAGTAACAACAATGTGTAGCTGAGCAGGCCTCAGGTGTGCTGACAGCATCTGTCTTGAGGGGAGGAATGCAGCCTGGCTGGTCTGTACCCAAATGGGGAGATTTCCAGAAAGGATGTCATGCCCTATCCTTTCCCTACTTGTCTGGAACCTCTTCCTGCTGCTAATTCCGCTCCCAGTCAAAGGGGTGACCTGTCCCTACATTACCTACACAAGAAATGTATGCCAAGCTTGGGAGTCAGGGCTTTAAATAAGCTTTACCTGACCCAAGATGGCTGTTAACGTCACATGGGGTGGCAACATCCAATCCGATAGCTTCCCTAGTGACCCAGGAAACCATAGAGGAACCACATTCCTCTTAATTTCCTTGCCCCCTACAATGCCGCTGAGGTTGAGCACCCTCTGCAGTGGAAAAAGTAGACTGCACCTGCCTACAAGTAAATGGGACCTCAACTATCACCCAAGTTCAGATTACACTCCACTCCATGCTAGCAATAGGAGCCTTCACATTACACTTCCATATGCTAAAGCCTCTGCTGCCCACAGAAGGTCTGGCATTTGACATTTGAATAATGGAGAGAAGAGGAGGGCAGCTTAAATTATAGCTTCCACATGCTCACAAGGATTAATACAAACTTTTTTATGCAGAGACAGATTTAGTCCTCCATAAGCACAACCTGTCTTGTCACACCAAGGAAAGGACATAAGAATGTGGAGGTGAGCACAGTGGCGTCACTAGGGTTGGTGTCACCTGGTGCGATAAAAAATGGTGTCACCCTCCTCTGGCACTAAGCAGGCTAGTGCATCGGTGCGGCTCTCCCCCCTTAACCCGCCACAATGGATGGAGCCAGGATGTGAGGGGTTGGGGGATGCATTGAGCCAGGATGGGACTGGGGTGTGGATGGAACTAGGGTGGGATTGGGGGGATGGATGGAGCTGGGATGGGATCAGAGGTGGTGGATGGAGCCTGGGTGGGATCCGAGGGGGTGGATGGAGGAGGGATGGGGGTATTGGATTGAGCCGGGATGTGATCGGGGGTGGATTGAGCCGGCATGGGATCGGAGGGGGTGGACTGAGCTGGCATGAGGTTGGAGGGGATGGATAGAGCCGGCATGGGATTGGAGGGAGTGGATGGAGCCGGGGGGGGTGGATGGAGCCGGTATAGGGACGGGAGGTGGATGGAGCCGGGATAGGATTGGGGGGAATGGATGGAGCTGGGGTGGGATCTTTGATTGGGGGGGGATTAGAGGATAGGGTGTGCTTTGGGAAGGAAGAGGAATTGTGCTGGGGGGGTCAAACTTCAAATCTGCCCCCTTCTTCTATTTCTAGCACTGGTTCTAACCCAAATCAAAGCCCCCCTAGCACATATCCTCTAGCCCCCACCCCACCCCCTCCCTAAAATCACTCCTAGCAGCATAGATGTTACCTGTCAATGTTGCCCCCCCAATTACCATGTCCCCATCCCCTGCAATATTCCTGTTTAAAGTTACATACAGTGCCTTAGCCCTGGGCAGGAGCTGTAACGTGGTGTCCCTCTTCCTCCCCCTCGGCTCTTCCTCCCGGTCTGTGCTTGAAACGTCAGAGCCGAGGAGGAGGCAGCTATAGTCCGGTCTGCAGTGAGTGCAGTCGGCGGGCGGCAGAGATGTGATTGTAGCGTGTGGGACGGTCGGATCCCGGGCACCCTGTATCACTCTGCCTTACTCCCTCCTCCCCCACTCTCCCTGCACATCACGTGTAGCCGAACAGATCCCAGAAGGAAAGGAGGGAGCCGCGGCACCAATACTTGTCTGAGCCTGGTGTCACCCTCTGGCGGGTGTCACCTGGGTGAGGGCTGCACCCCCTGCCCCTCCTTACGACACCACTGGGTGAGCATCAGAAAATTTTGTACCTATAGAGTCCTCCAATTCTGGGTCAACTCTGTCAAAAGGGCTTCGACTTTAACGCTGATTCTGAGCCGTCCATGTTGCTCCAGATTTCCAAAAATCAGTGAAATGTTGTCACTTAAAATTATTGTAAACACTTTTTTTTTTTTTAAATAACAAACATGTTATACTTACCTGCTCTGTGAAATGCTTTTGCACAGAGCAGCCCCGATCCTCTTTTTCTGGGGGTCCCCACCGGCACTCTAAGTCCCTTCTCTTCATTGGGAGCCTCAACGGAAGGCCATTTTCCATTAGGACACCAGTGCGAGCGAGCTCCCGATGCCAGCTGCTGTGTCCATTGACACAGCCAGCGGGACTCGCCCCTGCCCCCGCGTCCTGTGTCACAGCTTTTGATTGACAGCAGTAGAAGCGAATGGCTGGAGCTCATGCACATTGCTGGATCGGACTGGCTCAGGTAAGAAATAGGGAGGGAGGGGTCTGGGGGGAGATGCCCCACAGAAGGTTTTTCATCTTAATGCATAGAATGCATTAAGGTGACTTTACAATCACTTTAATTCCTTTGTGTGGTGATTGGAAAGGGGAGAGATTAGCAAATAACAGACTCTAAGCAGAAGTCAAGGTTGGAATCAAGGTACTGCACAATGGTCGTTTAATAATAAAGGTACCTGCAGGTATGAATCCTGTATAGTTACTGTTGGTGCCAACTCCGATTATTTGCACTTTGAACCATATAAAGTTTGCATGTTGACTATAAAGGAATAAATAGTAGAAAGTCTATTCCACAGTAAATCTGATAAGTGAACATATCATTTGCTCTGCAAGGTGACATTTTTGATTTGCTTGGCAGTATTAGTGGATCTAAAAAGTGGTTTTATAGACCCCCTTACCAGTTCTTTATATACAGAGGGTCCCATAAAAAGCAAACTCATGCTTCATATTTGAGGGACCAGCTGCCACTCTGCATGCCAGGCATGAGCTGGGAAGTGATTCTCATCTTTGATTTTGCTAGAGTGACCAAGCTTTGACTTGCAACAAATTGCTCTGTATCAAATCAATATGCTCATCCCCATACCTCACCAGTGGACAGGTCTTCTTTCTGAAGTCTATGTTCCTTTCCTTTGTTTGCTGTATCACCCATCAGATACTCAGTTCAGATTTAGACCCAACTGGTAATGAAACTTCTTAGTACCCACACTATGATCCTTTAGATTTCCTCATTGTGGAAGACATGTAGCCAAACTGGTGATAAAACATCTTAGTACTCACACTTTGATCCATCAGGTCAATTGTAGGAGTAGTCTATGGTGGGTGTGTTTGGTGGCACCTCTCTATAACTACAAACAGGTAAGGTAAAGGAGTTCCCAGATAATCATATCTCCAGTAAAAGAACATTGAGTGAACTGGTGCACTACATCTATAAACAACTAGGCAGTAGTAGGCAGCCTGTCTTCCCTGTATTCCCTGTATTCCTGTTAGGATTTAAAGCAGGGGTAGGCAACCTTAAAGAGGTGGAGATCTACCTGAACAACTTGGGAGAAAGTTGCAATCGCGTGCATTGAACAACAATCATGGGTTTAACTCAGGTGTTGAGGAGGCAAGATATAGCCTCCTCACCACCTTTCCACTCACTCGGTTCACTTTTTAGAGGAGCGGGGGGGGGGGGGGGGGTCTGGTGGTAAAACATTGTGGTTGAGTCAAGGTTGTACCGGCCCCAATTCCTATGTCCTTTGGTGTACACATGCCACAGCAGGAATTAAACAACATGATGCTTTTGGTGGGTGCTATCACTTGCCAGTAGAGTTGCCACCTCACCTCATCCCTTTAAACCCGAACACATATTAATTACACAGGTTCTGTGGCTGATTAAGGTGGTAATTAAACTCACTTGGTGCCTTATCTGCAATAAATTAACCTCAGAACCTGTGTAATTCATATGTGTTCGGGTTTAAAGGGATGAGGTGGCAACCCTACCTGCCAGTCGGGACCCATTCAAGTAATTGGGGCCACTCTGCAAGCGCCCCACAACTGCATGCTTCTGCAGGGTCCAAGGGGTTAAAGCAGGTGGTGAGAAAGCAAAACAAAGCTTCTATTATGAGCGAGCAAGAGCGATGTTGCAGTGGTGAGTCTACAACAAGAGTCCTGCAAGCCTACAACACGAGCCCCGCAAGTCTAAAGCAAGAGCCCCGCAAGTCCCCGTTTTTGGCAAGAAGAAAGAAGCAAGCAGTGCAAATCTATAATCCCACAATCTGGTGATAGTGAACCCACTGCTATTAACCTAATCCCTTACTGTACGCGTGTGAAATACATTTACTCCAACAATCATATATAATGATAAACCCTGTGTCATTGCATAAAATAATTAATCTATCATACAAAAATTATTTATTTCTATGAAACAATCCCAGGTAGCAAGTAATTGTGCTGGAGCAAGTCCACATTGCATGACTCCAGATCAACTTTCTTTGCAGACATCCTGCAAGTTCTGGTTCAGTTATGTTGTGTAATAATTATCCCACCACAGGGGGTCCACTGTGGCTGAATTTTCATCATTGCTCCCTGCTGTGTGCAAGGTTTTTCTTTAATTGCTGCTGGGGCAGCCATAGAATATCTTTGGGAGTGATGTACAGAGAGGTGAGTGGTAACCATGAGTTCTGATATGGAGTTCAGGGAGGTAGAAATCAAAGAGTGACTAACCTGAATATCTCATTGGTGGAGCACAATTTGGAATGTTTTATTTTTCCTTGTTTATATGCTGAGATTTAGCAGATTTTGCAGAAATTGTGTATTTACCGAGAGGTGGAAATAAAACCTCACAGAGGACTACAAATCCCAGCAATACAGTAATGCCCCGTACACACGGTCGGACTTTGTTCGGACATTCCAACAACAAAATCCTAGGATTTTTTCCGACGGATGTTGGCTCAAACTTGTTTTGTCTACACACGGTCGCACAAAGTTGTTGGAAAATCCGATCGTTCTGAACGCGGTGACGTAAAACACGTACGTCGGGACTATAAACGGGGCAGTGGCCAATAGCTTTCATCTCTTTATTTATTCTGAGCATGCGTGGCACTTTGTCCGTCGGATTTGTGTACACACGATCGGAATTTCCGACAACGGATTTTGTTGTCGGAAAATTTTATCTCCTGCTATCCAACTTTGTGTGTCGGAAAATCCGATGGAAAATGTCCGATGGAGCCCACACACGGTCGGAATTTCCAACAACACGCTCCGATCGGACATTTTCCATCGGAAAATCCGACCGTGTGTACGGGGCATTACAATGCAGAATACCACCAGCTATAGGGGGTGTATATAGAGAGTCATGTATTGTATATAGAGAGATGACTGCACTGTACTGTGTTGTAAGGAGATCCATGTACGGTGCTGTATACAGGTTGATTAATTAATTGCGGTGTATACAGAGAGACCTATGAGTTGTGCTATAAACAGAGAGATCCCTTTCATGGGAAATAGGAAAAGGTGGATACTTTTGTCACCATCTATACTGGGCTCACCTCACTCACTACCATTTCCCTCTAATGCCGTGTACACATGGTCGGACTTTTCGTCTACAAAATACGGCTGACAATCCGATCGTGTGTGGGCTTCCCCGGACTTTCAGTGGACTTTTCCAGCCGCAAATCTGACGGACTTTAGATTTGAAACATGCTTCAAATCTTTACGTCGTAACTACGCCGGACCCAGAAATCCGCTCGTCTGTATGCTAGTCCGATGGGCAAAAACCCACGCTAGGGCAGCTATTGGCTACTGGCTATCAACTTCCTTATTTTAGTCCGGTGTACGTCATCACGTACGAATCCGTCGGACTTTTGTGTGATCGTATGTAGGCAAGTCCGTTCCTTAGAAAGTCTGCCGCAAGTCCGCCAAAAGTCCGTCGAAAGTCTGTCGGACAGGCTGTCGGACTTTTGCAGCCGAAAAGTCTGACCGTGTGTACGCGGTATTACATTCTGTTGATGTCTTCTGTAGCTTTATTCCTGACTGGCTGTTCTCTGCAATCTCTATATTTATGCATCTGTTGCCCCTCAATCTGAAAACACGATTCCCATCATGGGATGTCCTGTGTATTTGTGTATATGTAATAATAATAATAATAATAAATGGTGCACTAATTCAAGAAGCTATGCAGCAACAGTAGATAAATATGCAGGAATGACTATGCCTAATTTTTAAAAAATGCAGTAATATGCGATAATGTTGTGAAACAATGATAAAGTGCACTAATTCAAGAAGCTATGCAGCAAAAAGAAACAAATATGCATGAATGACTATCCCTCATTATAAAAAAATTAATAAAATGCGATAATATGTGATAATAAGTGAAACCGTGATGAAGTGCGCTAGTTCACGAAGCTAAGCAGCAAAAATAGACATAGGCATGAATGCCTATCCCTAATAAGAAAAATTTTAAAAAATGCAGTAACATGCAATAGCGATAATATGTGAAACAGTGATAAAGTGCACTAATTCAAGAAGCTAAACAGCAAAAATAGACAAATATGCATAAATGACTATCCCGAATTAAAAAAAATAGAAAATACAATAATATGCGATAATATACAAAACAGTGATAAAAGTGCTTGAATCAAAAGCAGATATTCATCTGCACTTTTATCACTGTTTCACATATTAGTAGATATTATATTAATGTCATTTTTATTTTTTTTTTTGGGATAGTCATTTATGCATATTTGTCTATTTTTGCGGTTTAGCTTCTTGAATTAGTGTACTTTATCCCTGTTTCGCATATTATCGTATATTACTGCAATTTTTGTTTTGTGATTTTTTCTAAATTAGGGATAGGCATTCATGCATATTTGTCTATTTTTGCTACTTAGCTTCTTGAATTAGCGCACTTCATCACTGTTTCGCATATTATCGAATATTATCGCATTCTTGTTTTTTTTTCTTTTCCTAGGTGAGGGATAGTCATTCATGCATGTTTGTTTATTTTTGCTGCATAGCTTCTTCAATTAGTGCACTTTATCATTGTTTCACAATATTATCACATATTACTGCCTTTTTTTTCAAATTAGGGATAGTCATTCCTGCATATTGGTCTATTTTTGCTGCATAGCTTCTTGAATTAGCGCACCATTTTTTATTATTATTGTTACATATACACAAATACACAGGGCATCCCATGATGGGAATCATTGTGTTTTCAGATCGAGGGGCAACAGATGCATTAATACAGAGATTGGAGTGAACTGCCAGCCAGGAATAAAGCTACAGAAGACATCAACAGAATGTAAGAGGGAAATGGTAGATATTGCACACAATGTAGGAGACAAATGTAGCCATTTATAGAGCAAGCCCAATACAGCACAATAGAGGAACCAGTAGTGGGGGAACCCTCCACGCATCTCTCTGCTTTCAGGTATATAAGGCATGCCTAGACCAGAAAGGTATCACGTGAACTGAGACCTCTGTAGAGTGAGGTGAGCCCAGTATAGATGGCAGAAAAAGTATCCACCTTTTCCTATTTCCTATGAAAAGGATCTCTCTGTATACAGCACAATGCATGGATCTCTCTGTATACAGCACAATGCATGGGTCTCTCTATACAGTACAATAAATTAATACATGGATCTCTTTACAACATCTCTTTACAACACAGTACAGTGCAGTCATCTCTCTATATACAATGCATGGCTCTCTATATACACCACCTATAGCTGCTGGTATGCTGCATTGTTCCTGTACTGCTGGGATTTGTAGTCCTCTTTAAAGTTTCTATTTCCACCTCTCCTTAAACACACACATTTTCTGCTACCTCTCAGCATATATGTCAGGGCTAGGCTCAGCCCTTCCTTCGCTGAGCTGGCCGCTCAGCTGTTGGCTAATTGCCAGCTCCTATCTCTCCACAGTTACTCAGCTGTTGATGATATCCTGCTCATCAGTCCTGCCTACTTAAGCCATCCAGTCCAGAGGATCTCTGCCTTTGCCTTGGTCAACATCACAGAAACTATCTCCTGCGATCCTGTTCAAGACTTGCTTTGCTGACATCCCTTCTGGCTCCAGATCCTGCTTGCTGTTCTACTACATTGATCCCTGACTTCTGGCTTGGCTGACTATCCGTTCCGGTTACTGAACTTTGGCTATGTTTTGACTATGCTTGTTCTTTTTACTTTTATTATTAAACAAGTTTGATTTAACTGTACTTCTGTTTGGGCCTGATTTCATGGTTTCTGACAATATAAACATGGAAAAATAAAACATTCCAAATTGTGCTACACCAACGAGATATTAGAGTTAGTCAGTCCTTGATTTCTGACTCCTTGAACTCCATATCAGAACTCATGGTTACCTCTCACCTCTCTGCACACCACTCTTAAAGATATTCTCTGGTTGCCCCAGCACCAATTAAAGCGGGGGTCCACACACACCGCCAAAAAAAAAAAATATTAAAAGCCAGCAGCTACAAATACTGCAGCTGCTGACTTTTAATACATGGCCACTTACCTGTCCCAGGGTCCAGCGATGTCGGCAGGCGACGCCGAGAACCCGCTCGCCATCCTAGGTGAGGAAATCAGGAAGTGAAGCGTTGTGGCTTCACTTCCCGGTTCCCTACTGTGCATGCGTGAGTCGCGCTGCGCGTCCCAAGTGGTCCCCGCTCTCTCCTGGGAGCTGTGTGTTCCCAGGAGACAGTGCGGTGGGGACGGGAAGAGGCGTAGACTCCCATGGGAGTCTATGCCGGAAGTGGGTGCAAATACCTGTCTTAGACAGGTATCTGCACCCCCCCCCCCCTGAAAGGTGCCAAATGTGAGGGGGGAGGGTTCCGAAAAGCGGAAGTTCCATTTTTGTGTGGAACTCCGCTTTAAAGAAAAACCTTACACACAGCAGGGAGCAATTCAGCCACAGTGACCCCTGTGGTGGGATGACTATTACACAACATAACTGAACCAGAACTTGCAGCAGACTTGCAGAATGTTTGCAAAGAAGGTTGATCAGGAGTCATGCAATACAGACTTGCTGCAATTGTGCAACAAACTTGTGAAGCTTGGCATGTCTAGCAAGAGCTTAGCAAGTCATTTTCAAACTTGCAGCACAATTACTTGCTATTTGGGTAGTTGGTATTACTCCACATGGGACAGGAGCCCGCACTACAGAGGTGGCATTTTGTTACTGTATCTGGCTCTTGCTCCCTACCACAGCTCCAACTTTAGAAGTAGTCCCTCTGCATTGCACTCTGTTTGATGCTCTGGAATGGGGGGGTCAGCAAGCCCACATCGTGATCTACCAGTCACATGTCCACGATCTACTGGTAGATCATGGTCTACAGGTTACTGACCCCCAATTTAAAGTGTATCTAAACCCAAAAAAAAAAATGTTATATATAAGGACCCTTTCACACGATCGGACCGTTCAGGTCCACCTGTCAGTTTTGACGGCGGACCTGGACGGGCGCTCCATGTTAGCCTATGGAGCGACGGATGTCAGCGGAGACATGTCCGCTGACATCCGACCCTGTCCAATCCGCTAAAAGCAGACAGATGACCCTAGACTTGCCAGGCTTCACACTTTTGTTGGCCAATTGCAGCAAGTCCGCATTGCATGACTCCGGATCAACGTTCTTTGCAAACGTTCTGCAAGTCTGCTGCAAGTTCTGGGTCACTTATGTTGTGCAATAGTCATCCCACCACAGGGATCACTGTGGTTGAATTTTCATGCTGTAGACTTGCAGAGCTCTTGCTGTAGACTCACCACTGCAACTTTGCTCTTGCTAGAGACTTGCCACGCACATTTGTTACAAATAGGAAAAGTGTCAACTAGAACTTGTGCTTCAAATGTTCTGCAAGTGTGCAACTTGCCAGTGAAAATGTGCAGCAAGTTAACAAGACTTACAATTCAACACTGCCACAAATTTGTGGCAAGTTATCCTTGCTATCAGGTTATATATTACATTTGTGTTCTTGTTTATATATACTTTAACTGCTTGCCGACCAGCCGCTGCCATTATACTGTGGCAGTTCGGCACGATCCCGCGAGCCTTGTAGCTATACGTCGACTCCTTTAAGCGGGATAGCAGGCGCACGGGTGCCCGCTGCACTTCGGGGGTGCCGATGCTTGTGGCCACCGGACACGATGACCGCCGGCCACTAGCGATCACCGGCACGAGAGGCAGAACAGGGATGTGTGTGTGTAAACACACACACATCCCTGTTCTGTTCTGTGAGGAGAGAAAGATCGTGAGTTCCTAATAGCTAGGAATCACGATCTGTCATTTCCTCTAGGTCAGTCCCCTCCCCCTACAGTTAGAAACACACAGTCAGGGAACACAATTAACCCCTTGATCGCCCCCTAGTGTTAACCCCTTTCCTGCCAGTGACATTTTTACAGTAATCAGTGCATTTTTATAGCACTGATCGCTGTATAAATGTCAATGGTCCCAAAAATGTGTCAAAAGTGTCTGATGTGTCCGCCATAATGTTGCAGTCCCAATAAAAATCGCTGATCGTCGCCATTACTAGTAAAAAATAATAATAATAATAATAAAAATGCTATAAATCTATCCCCTATTTTGTAGATGCTATAACTTTTGCGCAAACCAATCAATATATGCTTATTGCAATTTTTTTTTACCAAAAATATGTAGAAGAATACTTACCAGCCTAAACTGAGAAAAAATGTGCTTTTTTTAAAAAAAAAAAATGGGGACATTTATTATAGAAAAAGTACAAAATATTGTGTTTTTTTTTTCAAAATTGTCGGTTTTTTTGTTTATAGTGCAAAAAATAAAAACTGCAATGATGATCAAATACCACCACAAGAAAGCTCTATTTGTGGGGAAAAAAGGACGTCAATTTTGTTTGGGTACAGCGTCACACGACCGAGCAATTGTCAGTTAAAGTGACGCAGTGCCGAATCGCAAAAAAATGGCCTGGTCATTGAGGGGGGAAATCTTCCGGGGCTGAAGCGGTTAATGTTTCATTTTTATTTGAGTGTACAGTACATGAAAGAGAAGGGGCCTTGGGCTATGGAGGAGATGCTTGCTATTATCTTACAGCCAAAACCTTCGTATTTCAATAAATATATATTTTTCTTTAGGGCGTTTTTTCCTCAATGCTTTTCGTCTGCCAAAAAAATGACAGGTACACTTACAATCACTGAGATTTCCGAGCACAAGTTTTCAAATCCCCGACACTAAAAATTCCTGTCGCTCTGAAATGTTAAGATGGGACTGAGGTTCAGCGAGGTGTTCATGTTCAGCTGACTTGGCACCTGTGAGTCACATATTACAAGGTTGGAGGCTGCAGCTCTGCAGATCACTTTCCACCTGTATTGTAATGAAGTGTACACGACAGCCTGACACCCAGAGATAATGAATCATACATTCAGAAGATCAGAACATGGGCTTCCATTCCACATGTCATGGAGAATGATGCACAGTGATCTTCAGTAATAGAGGCAGATGGAGTGTACAAGAGAAATTCTGCTTCGCCTCGTCTGTGAGGACGTACTGACCAGCCCGGCGAACAAATCTAACAAAAGCAATTTCTCTGCAGTACTCAATTGCTGCATTTGTCAAGAGTGAGCAATGACTGAAAGGCTACTGTAGCTATACCTAGATCATTTTATATTCACTAGACATTTTCGGGTAATGTCAAACAAAAGAAAGATGGGGGTAGTTACAAAGTTAACACCTTGTATGTGTTGTGTGTGGTACCAACTGAAAAGGTGCTAACTGGCTGACTTACCTGCTAGCTTTTAATGTGTATTTCCACTTTTGCAGTCATATTTGAGAAAACCCCACTATATATGTTGTGTGTTTGGGAGTGTATGTATTGTTTCTGGAGAATAGGCAGTGGCGTCTCCAGCTTTCATATTTAGGGGGGGCACATGGGGGGACAGGGACAAAAGTAGGGGGGCAACTATAAAATGCAATTATATATATATATATATATATATATATATATATATATATTATATATATATATATATATATATATATATATATATATATATATCCTGGGGCCCTTTACTACAATCCCACAACGGGCCTTTCACATGTTCTGCAGTGAGCTCCCTTCCTACTGTATTGGGGCCCCCCAGGGTGGCAGAAAACAAGAGATATATGTCACCAGCATACCAAGAAAATATAAGGGTCCAAAGTAGTGGGAGAACTATCAGGGTTGCAAAGTTTGTCTTGCCACCGGGCCCTGGTGTTCTGCCACTGTGGGGTTCCCCAGCCTCCTCTTGCTGTCCTGCCCCTGCTATTGACAGCGCTGGTCTGACATCTCTTGGAATTTACAGGCTGGTTCTCCTGTCCTAAGGACGGGAGAAATCAGTCTGTTTTCTCAGTAACAGAGTCCTGGTGGAGTCCTTCCTGCAACTCGCTCTTCTCCCTGCCAATGAGGATGCAGGGGAAGGAGCAGATCGGGCGACCATGGTTGTGTGAGCGCTCGCATTATGCAGTGTCAGCGAGCAGAGGGAGGGGGGAGGAATCACCCGCAGGAGTTGACTGGGGACGCTCTCCCTCTCAATAGAGACTGTGTTACTCCAGCGGCGGCCCGGGTAAGATGTGGTGCATCCGCTACGAATGCAAACAAAAAGACATTGCCTTTTTGTTAAAAAAATTATTTATTTTTTTAATGGGGGGAACATGGTGGGGCACAGCATAATGTTGGGGGGGTCAGGGCCCCCTCTGGCCCCCCCTAGGGACACCATTGAGAATAGGGATATCAGCTAGTGTCACTTTACCTCGGTGTTAGGGCACACAACTGATAATGAACTCTGCCAGCACAGTAGAGGCAGGGTAACTATGACAAACACAGCTCCTCAGCCCCCTCATAAACAAAGAGAACTGAATAGGATCATACAATGCTGGAGTTATCATGAAAGAGCATCTGAAAAGGTTTTAAATTATGCTGTGTATGAAAACATGTAATAAATATAAAGTAGGTGCAGTGGCGGCCAGTGGTAATTTTTTTTTGGGGGGGGGGCGGCAAAAAGCATACTGCCAAAGACCCCCCCCCCCCTTCCACACCAGTCGGTTAGTGGCACTTACCCCATCGCTTCACCAGCGGCCTCCCCTGCTCAGCGGGGGCGTCCCGTTCCCCTGCTCCATGGGTCATCCCGGCGGCAGCGGCGGCGGCTTCCATTTCCTCCCTCCTCCTCAGCGGCCAATCAGGAGTCTTCTCTTTTCGGACAATTGGAAAACGGGTCTCACACCTGCTTCTGATCGGCAGGATTGAGGATCGGTGTTTCAACAGCGAATATTTATTTGCTGTTGTAACACCTGGGTGGGCTCATGGCGCAATGCTCTGTTCCTTAAGGCTAAACTTCAGGCAGATACCAAGAACACATATTATATGTATATTCATTACAAATAATACACAGTGGAATTCAGATTGGGAGAGGGTGGCAAAGCACTAGGAGCCATTCAGGTGTGCTCCATGCCCTTGGATACACAGGAGAGACAACAGAGAAAACACAAAGGTATGCTTATTGTTCTTGTAAGCAGGGGTTAGTAGCCATTTTATTAATGTCCCACCCTTCGGTAGAGCTGGTGTGTGGAGTTGTGCAACGCTTTATATACTGGTGTAGGAGGAGTTAAGGCAGAGTAGTTACCCCTGATTTACAGTATGTAAGTCTGTATCCTGAGTAAGAGAACCCTTTGGGTTAGGCCTTAGGGTTAGGCTCAGGAGGACCTCTATTGAGGAGTATGGAAGAGATGGCTGGATATTCATAACATATGTTTACACTGTGGTGAAG
Organism: Aquarana catesbeiana; assembly: GCF_042186555.1. Classification (NCBI taxonomy): domain Eukaryota; kingdom Metazoa; phylum Chordata; class Amphibia; order Anura; family Ranidae; genus Aquarana; species Aquarana catesbeiana. The sequence goes on along the minus strand of NC_133333.1, from coordinate 223,244,773 downwards.
ACTGATGCTAGATTGAAAGTGAGAGTGTGAAGGTGAAAGTTGGATGTACAAAAATGTTGCTACCACAGAAAAATTTCATTAAAAGGCTGCATGAGTGGACACTCCTTTATTACTGGAGATGGGCCCCAGGCCAGAAGAATATGGAGTAAAATGGTGGAGTTTCTCTCTATTATAGGTGTGTAGGTACCCTATCTCATCCCCAAAATGAAGAAGATGGGGGGTTCCCCTGGCCAGCTTGGTGGGAGATTGTGGCAAATTAGGACTGCCAGCATGCTCATCTACAACTTTACTGTCGCTTTTGTTCAGAGTGAGCCTCAGCAAAGCCAAGGAACAATATACAAAATGTGCCGAAACAAGTAAGTATTAAGACACAATTATATGTGACACTATAGTAAGTGTCTCTGTAAAGTAAAAGTGACAGTGAAATCTTGAATCCACAAATAAGCTCTCATAGTGAAAAAGTTCCAACAGGATGAAAACTTCCAAAGTTTTCTACCACCACCAAGGGGAAAAGAGGTTTTCGTGTAAAAAGCCACTCTGTGAGTGGGAAGTCTTGCCAGAAACTTTGGACCTCCTTAAGAGTGAGGTCATATGCGCTTGCAGATATAGCCCTCTGCAGGGTTCGGTGGTTTGCCTTGTCCCAGAAAACCCAATCGCTAGAGATCCTCCTCGATATCCAGACTGCATCCGAATCTCATTTAGGGGTCTCCGTCAGCTCAGTGCCTTATGGACTAAAGTAGAAGTTCACCTTTAGGCTGCATTCACACTACAGCATTTCGAATAATGGGCAGATCTGTCAGCGATTTGACAGCGCTGATGTGTGAATGACAAAACGCGGAACTCGCATTTGAGATGCCATTCATTTGAATGACACCTCAAATTGCGGTGCGGGTCTGCCACGATTGTCGCGCAATAAAACATGCTGCAATCGTGGGATGCATGTCACCCAAAAATAGTTCAGGAGCTACTTTGGCGCCACATGCGTCCCGCGATGTGGATTGCTGTGATTGCAGCATGTTTTATCGCGTGACAATCGCGGCAGACCCGCACCGCGATTTGAGGTGTCATTCAAATTAATGGCATCTCAAATGCAAGTTCCTCGTTTTGCCATTCACACATCAGCGCTGTCAGATTCAAAACGCTGTAGTGTGAATGCAGTCTAAAATTAAAATCTGTAAATCTACTGGCATCCACAATCTCAGAATAACCTATCTAGCCCTGTAAAGAAGAAATCATAATACATACCTTTTCTGAAGCCGCTCTGGGCTGGTCGCCAGCGGTGGAAGCTCTGTGCAGGAGACAGCCGACAATAGCTGTGAAATGCCTGGGAAGTGACGTCATCCATAGAGTTACTATGGGGCTTCCCTTGTTGGCTGTCTCCTCTGCACCCGCCTCCAAAGAGAAGCCGCCGCCGCTGACAGCTCACCGCGGGACCGGACCGGAGCAGCTTCAGAAAAGGTATTTATAGCGATTTCTTCTTTACAGGTCTAGATAGGTTAGTCTTAGATTGTAGATGCCAGTAGATTTACAGAGATTAGTTTTAGGGTGAACTTCTACTTTAACCACTTGTCTACAGGGCACTTACACCCCCTTCCTGCCCAGGCCATTTTTCAGCTTTCAGCTCTGTTGCATTTTGAATGACAATTGCGCGGTCATGCTACACTGTACCCAGAGATTTTTATCATTTTCTTCACAAAAATAGAGCTTTCTTTTGGTGGTATTTAATCACTGTTTTTTTTTTTTTTTACCCAAAAAAAAAGACCAAAAATTTTGATAGGCTGAACTGGTGGGCATTGATGAGGTGACACTTATGGGCACTGATGAGCACTGATTAGGTGGCACTGATGAGTAGGGAAATAATATGCCACGCTTATGGGCACTGATAGGTGGCACTGATATGTGGCACTGATGAGCACTGATAGGTGGCACTGATGGGCACTAATAGGCGGCACTGGTGGGCACTGATAGGCGGCACTGGTGGGCACTGATAGGCGGCATGGATATTGTTTCCATGCGAAACAATGTACCGCTTTGAGACGCAAACATTTGACATAATCATACCACCAGGGAGGTTAATGTAAAGTTTTCGTTTCTTTAAGTTGATTCACCTTTTCCATCTTTTGTAAGCAATTTAAGAAAGTTTCATTGTAATTTTCTTTCAAGATCAAATCAATATTATTTTGATCCGTTGTCTGTGTGCCAGAGCTGTGTAAATCACAGAACTGGATGGACGGAATCAAAATTCTTTGACAGGTAAACCAGCTCTAATATATGTATTTCATCTGTGTATTCAACTGTTTGCCTTGGGTTCAGTTTTGATTCTGATCAGATTCATTTTGATAAGTCCAGACTCCAGAGTGAGTGTATTTGATAAGTCCAGAGTGTGTAGTCATTTTATTTATTTTTTTTGAGACCTGTCGTCCTGAAGTCTGCGCTGTTATATATTCATGACATACCACAATCATTCCAGCAATGTTCATAATGCAATTTCCCACATTTTAGACTATTACACCACTATGTGTAAGTTCACCATTAACCCGCAGATGAATGCCTGCTATTCTTCATTGCGATATTGTGACATCCACATGACACATCAGCTGAACTTATTCTCTGGTGAAATACTGGTTAAGCCAACAGCCTTTAAGTTTTTACTCCTCTGAAATATACAGTATGAATTATTTCATTATGAGGGTTTTATATAATGAAATTAAACTAAATTCACTAAAAGTGTAATGCCACATACAGACGAACGGACATTCCGACAACAAAATCCTGGATTTATTTCTGACGGATGTTGGCTCAAACTTGTCTTGCATACACATGGTCGCACAAATGTTGTCTGAAATTCCGATCGCCAAGAACGCGGTGACGTACAAAACGTACGACGAGCCGAGAAAAATGAAGTTCAATAGCCAGTGCGGCTCTTCTGCTTGATTCCGAGCATGTGTGGAACTTTGTGCGTCGGAATTGTGTACACACGATCGGAATTTACGACAACGGATTTTGTTGAGAGCCAGCTCTCAAATTTTTGTTGTCGAAAATTACGACAACAAATGTCCGATGGAGCCCACACACGGTCGGAATTTCCGACAACAAGGTCACATCAAACATTTGTTGTCGGAAATTCCGAGCGTGTGTACGCGGCATAAGGCTGACCGCAGGTCAGCCTGTGTTTGTGGGAGGAGTCGGGCTGCGTAAAGCCTCCCCTCCGTCCCTCCTTCCCTGTCGTCTGTCGACGATGGCTCACGTATCCCACCCACCCATTCCCCTTCTTTCTTTTATTTACCTTTTTAATTATACTTGGGTATGCCCCCTTTTAGGCATACTAACCACGTGACCAGGGCACACCCCAGGTCTATTTTCCGTAGCTCTTCCTTTCCTAAAACAATCCATAAGGAGACTCCGAGTTCAAATGGTAAATATTTTTGCAATGATTTCACCTGTACCTTCACACACCCTTATCATTTTTGTAATGTGTGCATCAGCGTTTACCACTGCTGGAAAGGCATGTGCACATTGGCCCCTTTGGCACTTACTCAACTGGCTCTCCATTGGCCAGTTCTATTGAATTGGGTGATTACTTTCTGTCCAGGCAACATCTCAGCAGGAATTGAGGGAATTAATGTCAGTGGGACAGAAAGGCAAAGACAACAACAACCTTATTCAGCCTTGAAGAACTGGGGCTTTTGCAGCCTCCTCAACACATTGAGGTTGAATTACTAAAGGTAAATAGGCTGTACACTATGCAAGGGCATTTGCTCTAGAACTTAGTAAATGAGGTAAGCTCTGATGACTTTCATCAGCCAATCATGTGCAAGCAAAAATGCATTTTTTTTTAAATTTCCCTGGCATGTGATTGGGTAATCTTTGAAAAATGAAGCTTCACCTCAACAACTAAGCTCTGGAGGAAATGCCGTTGTAGAGTGCAACTGCACTTGCAAAGTGCAGAGTCTATGTGCCTTTAGTGAATCAACTCCATTGGCTTTCGGTTGGCGATTCCAAATATATACTTCTTCCAGACTTTTATAGATGGAGTGGCACTTCTATGCTTTATCCTGCAGCAATGCAAACCAGTACTGGTCCTTCCTCTCTGTATCCAACACTGGCCTAATGCATAAATAAAGCTTACAATGGATTTACAATGGAAGGTTCTTCAATTATGGATATGGTGCTAGCAGAGTAGCCTGCTTCTTCTATGCCATACGTTACCACTAGCATGTTGCCCTGAAGTGATGAGAGGCAGAAAGCTATGGAAATCATTGGGGAGTCAAGTTGATTGTTTCTTTAAATAACTTGATAAAGGATTGCCTTAAAACTGAGTTCTGGTTAGCTTATACTAATAAAATTTGGGTATACACCCCTGTATACTAAGGGTCTAATGCTTATTTAGTCTAGGGTAGTGGTCTCCAAACTGAGGCCTGAGGTCCGGTTGTGGCCCTTTGCTAGCCTTTATGTGGCCCTTGGGGTACTGCTCCTACCACTGACATCAATAGCATAATCCCTGCCACTGACACTAATGATGGGGCACTAATCCACTAATCCTTCCACTAATACCAATGATGGGGCACTAATCTTTCCACTAATACCAATGATGGGGCACTAATCATTCCACTAATACCAATGATGGGACACTAATCCTTCCAGGAATACCAATGATGGGGCACTAATCATTCCACTAATACCAATGATGGGACACTAATCCTTCCAGGAATACCAATGATGGAGCACTATTTCTTCCAGGAATACCAATAATGGAGCACTATTTCTTCCAGGAATACCTATTATGGGGCACTATTTCTACTCCTACTGACAACAGCCGCTCTGTACCTGACCACCAACCCTGAGGCAATGTTTATTCTCACTGATGCTGGACCCGGGAAATTTTATACCCTCATTGGCCACAATCCAGCCCCCTTAAAGTCTGAAGGAAAGTACACCGGCCCTTTGTTTGTAAAGTTTGGAGATCCCTGGTCTAGGAGGATATAATATAGAGGAATACTTACCTTATAACTTATCCCTACATGCTTTCTCCCTGCCAGCTCCAGTATTCACAACTGTTCCAACAAAGCTGCTCCTCTTCATCGGTTATTTGGTGCCTTCCTCATTGACATCATGAGGACTACATATCCCATGGTACCTTGCTGTCTGCAAGTAGTGATTTCTGTAGTGACTCCACCTCCTGAGACTCCTCCTCTCAGCACCTCTGTAGTTCAGAAGGCAGGCTCTGTGAAATGTGTGACACAGCAGTGCCTACCCACAGGGCATACAAAATACATGTCACAGAATTCAAAGAAGTAAATGTATGGGGATTTCCACAAAGCAAGTTTACAAACTTCAAGATGGTTCTGTTTAAAAGGAGTAGACTAGAAATAATTAAAATACAATGTGGAAATTAATATATGATTTTACATTCTGACCATAGATACTAGACATGTGCAGAACGGAAACATTTGTTTAGTTTCGGATAAATTTGTTATGTTACTAATTTTGTTTTGTTGATTCCAAAGTTTCGGGGGCTCCATGCTGTTTTTTTTCAGAATTTTTTATTGCCACCATTTATTTACATTTCGGCTGTCAGTGGGGAAGTCATCGGTTGTTAAGGACACTGCAGCCAGCTTCCCGGCCCACTTCTTACCAACCAGCTATTCTTCACACAGAATTCAAATTGGTCGATCATTTGTCGACCGATCAGATTTCGAATCATTCCAAAAATTTGTCATTCATTCGAAAACATATATACGAAACAAAATTAAATGAATTTTGACAAAATCAGAAAAATGTACGATAATATGAATGCTTTAATAAAAATTCAAAATAGATGTTCACTGAAAATGCACAACACGTTTCCTGTAAAATGTTATTAGCAAGTTTGTACAAAGGCATTTTGTTTATTTCCTGGCCTGGCAGAGTTTTCATTGATCAACATTCTGGCAGCTCTGTGACATGTGAGACTTCCCGTATTTCATGCTGTTTTGCACACTGACTGTGTTTTATCTGCTTGTAGTTAGGCAGTTGACAGAGCAGCAACTGTCAGACCTCATTGGATCTCTCAGCTCCAGAGTTGTCCTCAAAGTAGAGCTAAAAAAAGGATGATGCTTAATCGTTTCTTAATATGCTTGCACAAATTTAATTATGTAAGGCTAAAAAAGCAATTCTTGCAAAATCCAGGCTCTGTCTTTCTTGAACCCCGCCCAAAATTGGTCATATTGTTTATTTTTATTGATAAACTACGCATTAAAAGTTTACAGTATAAAACTCAGAAAACAAAACTGTTACCTATTGCTGCTTACCAGTACTTAGATGGGCTTCATTCTTTCTACACAGTTTTTTTTCTGCATAGTTTTCTATTTCCAGGCTTTTTCCTTCTTTTATCTGGTAATCATGTGAATGACACACATTTTCTGTTCCGGGGGGGGGGGGGGGGCGGGGGCGCTACGCTCACTTGTAGTACCTTCCTAGTTGCTAGGTGAGGAAAATTTAGTTGGCTCCTCTGTGGGCAGAAGAGCAGGGGTTATTTGTTTTTGACTGGGCAGTGCTTCAAGGCTGTTACCTCCCCCTGGCTTCTAGAACTCACTGGATAGTTCTAGAACTTAATGGGTGGAGGAAGCTGCAGCCGGAAGATTTATGGCGTTCCCACCAGTCCCTGAGGAGGCAAGGCTCAGTAGGTGGGGAAATGGTTCCATAAAGAGTCAGAAGCCTGGCAGTCTGGGTGCAGAGCCCAGGTTCCAGTTGCCTGGGGGACATGCCCCTGGACAGAAGGAAGAACCAGAGAAGAAAAGAGTGGGTGGAAGAGAGGTCATTCCTTTTTCCAGCTTCAGCTAGGCTTAGCTGGAGCCATTCTGAAAGACAAGATTCAGCCTGCGTATCAGAAAGCCTGTAAAGCAGCTCCTTGGTCTTCCAGGATTTACCAAACAGGGACTGACTAAGTAACTTTCTCATCATCCTATTCCAAGCCTGTAAAGAGATTAAGGCAAGGTGCAATATTTTGCTTGTCTATGACCAAGGGACAGCTTAGTGCCAGCGCAAAGCAGCCAGAAGCTACCCTACATCCCTTGGCTTGGGACAGAAGCAGCCAGGTGCTTTAGCATTCCTGCAAAGAGCATTCTTCAGTTGGAACTCTGTGTTGTTATTTTAGCTGTGCCATCAATCCCATGGGTGGGCAGCACTGTTGAAGTTAGTACTTAGCAGCCAGAGACATTAGCTAGTCCTCAAGAGCTAGTTGAAGTTCTACAGGTCTTTGCATCCCATGCCTCCCCATTCCCTATCCAAGTTTATTCCTTAAATAAACAAAAATAAAACAAAAATCCCCTGGACTGAAATTTTGAGCCTGTGAAAAAGTTGCAAAATTCCTGTTGCCTGGCTGCGTGCGAGGTAAAGGCCCGAAAAACGCTATTGAGAGAGTAGCGCTACAACTGCATCTATGAAAGTAGCAATGGATGGACCTCAAAGATGTCTGCCTTAGGCTATTTCTGTTACAGTTACCAAAAAAAGTCTTGTTTAAAAAAATAATAATGGGAGGGGCTTAAAAAATGAGTCTACATACAGAGTGCAGGTGTCAGGAGTATGTAACTTTCACAGTCAGGAGTGACTGTCGGGAGCCAAGTCACTCAATGTTTCTTTAGCTGCTCCCAAACGCAAAAAAAAAAAAATGTCCCCTTTCTGGCTCGGGCCCTTCTGCTGAACTAATGGGGCCCAGGGAACTTTATTTTAAATTCTGGGAGCCACAGTCCATGGTATTACTCTGCCTGCACCCCACAGAAAATAAAAATTCCTCTATCTCCACTGAACCCCCCTACTGGACTAATAGGGTCATGGCTCAGTACAGGAGGGCCGGCTCTACCCCTTTATTAGTGGCCCATTATATAAATATATACACTATATTGCCTAAAGTATTGGGTCACCCGTCTTTACACGCACATGAACTTTAATGGCAACCCAGTCTTAGTCCGTAGGTTTCAATATTGGGTTGGCCCACCCTTTGCAGCTGCAAGATCTTCAACTCTTCTGGGAAGGCTGTCCACAAGGTTTAGGAGTGTGTCAAAAGAATGTATGACCATTCTTCCAGAAGTACATTTGTCAGGTCAGTCACTGATGTTGGAGAGAAGGCCTGGCTCGCAGTCTCCGCTCCAAATCATCCCAAAGCGGTTCTATCGGTTAGAGGTCCGGATTCTGTGCAGGCCAGTCAAATTCCTCTACCCCAAACTCACTCGTCCAAGTCTTTATGGACCTTGCTTTGTGCGCTGGTGCACAGTCATGGTGGAACAGGAAGGGGCATTCCACAAACTGTTACCACAAAGTTGGGAGCACGAAATTGTCGAAAAATGTCTTGGTATGCTGATGCCTTAAGAGTTCCCTTCACTGGAACTAAGGAGCCAAACCCTGAAAAACAACCCCCACACTATAATCCCCCCTCCACCAAATATTTTGGACCAGTGCACAAAGCAAGGTCAATGAAGACACAGATGAGCGAGTTTGGGGTGCAGGAACTTGACTGGCTTGCACAGAGTGCTGAACTCAACCTGATAGAACACCTTTGGGATGAATTAGAGTGAGCCAGGCCTTTTTGTCCAACATCAGACCTCACAAATATGCTTCTGGAAAAATGGTAAAACATTCCCAGAGATACACTCCTAAACCTTGTGGACAGGCTTCCCAGAAGAGTTGAAGCTGTTATAGCTGCAAAGGGCGGGCCAACCCTATGGACTAAGACTGGGATGCCATCATGTAAAGGCAGGTGCCCCAATACTTTTGACAATGTAGTATATATATATATATATATATATATATATATATATAGAGAGAGAGAGAGAGAGAGAGAGAGAGAGAGAGAGAGTATAGTGTAGTATATAGCAGTTTTTTAAAATTCCATTTTATGACTAACAAACATAAAGCAGAGCTCAGCAGCATCTATGAAACTGTCTGAGCTTCCAGACTATGCAGGCTTAAATTCCTGCAAAACTAGGTCATCATACGGTGTGTATACTTGTTTTATCTCCTCACTGTATCTGGTGATCATAACGAATCTGACAACAAATAAATTATCATGGAAATAATACAGTCTTTTCTTGCCTGACTGATAACACCAGAAACTCATCTTGCTATCACAGGGCCCAGTACACAATTTACACGCTGAAACATTTCCGCATCAACAAGTTCGTCAAGTTGGAACTGGCCGTGTAAAATGAAATCTACAAGACAATTCACATGTTTCAGATGGGATGGAAAGGGCAGTCTCAGCTCCCAAAATGTCAAACGGCTAACAAGGGACACAAACAAAATGCTTCTTGTTGCATCGGAAGATACAATAGATAAATATCTGCATGCTTCCAGACTCTAAATAAATCACACTCCTACACTCCAACATTGTTACTATGTGTTCAGCATGCTCATCATGATCTATCCGAGTCTCTGTTCTATATTCATTTCACTGGAAAATAAGATTGTTTAATTATAAGGAAACTTAGCCGGGAGGGGCTGGATCCATTTCAAGCATGCAGAATGAGGTCTTTTACTATAGAAGAGCAATGGCTCCACTTAGCTGCTTCCAAACACCGTAGGGCTTATTGGGGCATCTGAGATAAAGTACTATCTGCTGAAACCCACAAACAACATATATTATCTACTGTATCATCCCAACCAAAGCCTTATTCCTTCATCTCATGCAATATTGTAAACCCTGGTGAAGTGAGTGCATCTCAGAATCCCTACCAAGAATCCCAGCCAGAATGTCCAGTGGTACTAGAGGAATACCTGCCAGGGCTTCCAATTGTGCCTGCTGAGTCCTTGCCAGGATTTTCAATGGTGCTTGCAGGTTTCCTACCAGGACATCCAATGGCGATAGCAAAATACCTGACAGGACTTCCAAAGGAACTCGCAGAATACCTGCCAGAACTTCCGACTGTGCTTACAAAATCCCTTCCAGTACTTCCAGTTATGCTCTCAGATTCCCTGGCACACTTCTAATGTTACACACAAAATCCCTGTAAGGACTTTCACTGTTTCCAGTAAGTTGGCGTGTCCTTAAACCAAAATTTAGGTATTTAGGCACCAGCCTTTAAAGTGGCTGGTGCTATGTCCTATCACCAGCAACTCTTGTGCAAAGAGATATACAGTAATACTTGCCAATGAGATTGCCTAAACATTGTCAACCTGGATTGACCTGATGACTTTCTCGCTTGCTGCATGCTTAGACCTCTTCTTGGACCTAACTACACTCTTGTTAGTTGCCTGTCTAGACCTCTGCTTGGACCTGACTACTCTCTCTCCCGCTGTCTGTCTCTACTCTGGCTTAGACCTGACTAATCTCTCACCTGCTGCGTGCCTCTACCCTTACCGGGACCTGACTACTTTCATTCACAGCCCTGTAAACAGCCACCCCTTGGTGGGGTGATCCTGAGGCTTGCAGCCTGGTGCCAGTTTCCAGCGGAGTAACTAGGGTCTCTGGCCTGTCTCCAACTTTAGGAGATCTGGTGAAAATCAACCATCTCTGTGCCTTGGGAAAGTCCACGTCAAGACGATCACTGCCTTGCTGTGATGGACTGGCCAAGCATGTCTCCAGACCTAAACCCTATTGAGCATCTGTGGGGCATCCTCAAATGGAAGGTGGAGGAGCGCAAGGTCTCTAACATCCACCAGCTCTGGGATGTTAGAGGAGTGGAGGAGTGGAAGAGGACCAGTGGCAACCTGTGAAGCTCTGGTGAACTCCATGCCCAAGAGGGTTAAGGCAGTGCTGGAAAATAATGGTGGCCACACAAAATATTGACACTTTGGGCCCAATTTGAACATTTTCACTTAGGGGTGTACTCATGTTTGTTGCCAGCGGTTTAGACATTAATGGCTGTGTGTTGAATTATTTTGAGGGGACAGCAAATTTACACTGTTATACAAGCTGTAAACTCACTACTTTACATTGTAGCAAAGTGTCATTTCTTCAGTGTTGTCACATGAAAAGATATAATAAAATATTTACAAAAATGTGAGGAGTGTAGTCACTTTTGTGAGATATTGTAACTACAGGGCTGCTGTTAGAGATTATGGGGCCCTGTACAGCCTTCCTGATGGCCCCCCAACCCCCCCAGGCTGCAGAAAAACAGTGGCATGGACTTTATCCACCTACACTCCAAAAATTAAAAAAAAGTCTCTCCTCTGCTCCCACCCTCTGTTGGCCTGATGGGGCCCAGGGAAATGTAATGTAAGCCCTGGTAAGCAAGTAGAAGCTGGGGTGGGCTCTTGTAAAATCTATTTATTAATTTAGGCAAAAAAAAGAACAATAAAGCTGCCCTGGGCCCCCCTGTTTAGCTGATCAGGCCTGGGTCCAGTTCAACAAGACCAGTAGTACTGCCTTATTAGCGGCCCTGTATATCTACACAAGGTTTGTACAGCCCAGCCCATGCACACCTCCAACAACTCCCCTAAATTCCCTCCTTCGCTATACCCCATTCCCCCCCAATCACAACTCTTTTCACCTTGATATGATACAATTCCATCTAATCCTTACTGTCAATCAATATTTCTGAATGAAGACTGCATGAAGACTGTATGAAGACTGTACTTACCATTGTCCTGTTATACTCTTTCCTTCAAAAAACTAATAAAAATAATTGTAAAAGAAAGTTCAGGTATACTTTCTAGGCTTTCCATTAGAAAAGAAGCTGTATATTACATGCTATCCATGGTGCTGAACAAGATTGAACTTGTAATCCTTCATTTTTAATTTTTCATCTTTTTTTTTTTTTAATTTATTAAAAAGACACATGGGCTGGTATTTCCATGGCTGGAAGCTAGAATATGCCTTTTGCTATGCCAATGCCTGTATGCTGGATGGTTTACTTTGAAAGGAGCCCCAGACAATGGGCACCAGGCTTCATAGCATTCCCAGTGACCTCGAGGTTGGTTGCTTAAAGTCCATTCAGTCGCCAATACCATTTCTCTTTCATTGCAAATAAAGTATTGGCATAAAGGTTGACATTTCTATTTAATCACAAACACAACCACCTCCTTCCCTTGCCCCAGTTTAAAATTCTACTCTGAATTAAAAAATAATCCACTGGGGGCTCTTCTTCATTCTTTGTCCCAGTCTGTGTGCTTCTTCCTTGCAAATAACTCCATCTAGGGTTAATAAACAAGAGACATGGGTTCTCCTTCATTATCTTTTAGCCCCTAGCTAAAGACTTAATGAATCTAAACCAAATAGGTTTTATAAATGTGGAAGTGGGGAGTTCTGGAGTGAGACTCCCCAGGGTTCCTTCACTGTCATTCCCCATTAACTTGCAAAATGGAAAAGCTCACATTTACACAGTATACAGTGCGGTCAAGTATTCTGATTCATCTCAAAACTGCACTTTAACCTTGATTACTGGAGGATCCAACTGCAGTGTCCACCTCAATTAATCTCAATAATTCAATGATAAAGAAGGATCCTTGCACATTATAGACTCGACACCAGGACTTAGTACCAGTGCATTTCTCTGCTGCACTGAAATCCCAGACAGTGGTGTCCGCCCTGTCCAGTTTTGCGCTACTGAAGTACAGAACATCTCCTTCTCTCCTCAGCGCCATAAAAGGGAGTTGTTCTGTAGTCCAGCAGTTAAGATAGTAGAAAAATAGCACTGGACCTGTAGGGTTATCCCACTGGTGTTGCTATCATAAAGTATTTTTGTTCATGTAAACAATCTGGTTCCTGGGTAGGCAGCTTCTACACCCCAGAGGATCTCCTCTATCTTCTTGGCTTGTAGTATAATGTAACAAAATTGGAATTTGAAGCGCCACACCACAGCTAAGAGGTCCAGATACAAGCTATTCAGATAAAAAGCAGGAGGAAAATCCAAAAAGTATCCTACGGTGCCTTGAAAAAGTATTCATACCCCTTAACATTTTCCACATTTTGTCACGTTACAACCAAAAATGTAAATGTATTTTATTGGGATTTTATGCGCTAGACCAACACAAAGTGGCACATAATTGTGAAGTGGAAGGAAAATTATAAATGGTTTTCAAATTTTTTTTATAAATAAATATGTGAAAAGTGTGGCGTGCATTTGTATTCAGCCCCCCTGAGACAATACTTTGTAGAACCACCTTTCCCTGCAATTACAACTGCAAGTCTTCTTTACCAGCTTTGCACATCTAGAGAGTAAAGTTTTTGCCTTTTCTTCTTTGCAAAATATCTCAAGCTCTGTCAGATTGGATGGAGAGCGTCTGTGAACAGCAATTTTCAAGTCTTGCTATGGATTCTCAATTGGATTTGAGTCTGGACTTTGACTGGGCCATTCTAACACACGAATATGCTTTGATCTAAACCATTCCATTGTAGCTCTGGCTGTATGTTTCGGGTCGTTGTCCTGCTGGAAGGTGAACCTCCGCCCCAGTCTCAAGTCTTTTGCAGACTCTAACAGGTTTTCTTCTAAGATTGCCCTGTGTTTGGCTCCATCCATCTTCCCATCAACTCTGACCAGCTTCCCTGTCCCTGCTGAAGAAAAGTATCCCCACAACATGATGCTGCCACCACCATGTTTCACAGTGGGGATGGTGTGCTCAGGGTGATGTGCAGTGTTAGTTTTCCGTCACACATAGTGTTTTGCTTTTAGGCCAAAAAGTTCAATTTTGGTCTCCTCTAACCAGAGCACCTTCTACCACATGCTTGCTGTGTCCCCCATATGGCTTCTCGTAAACTGCAAACGGGACTTTTTATAGCTTTCTTTCAACAATGGCTTTCTTCTTGCCACCCTTCAATAAAAGCCAGATGTGTGGAGTGTGTCCTGTGGACAGATTCTCCCACCTGAGCTGTGGATCTCTGCAGCTCCTCCAGAGTTATCATGGGCCTCTTGGCTGCTTCTCTGATTAATGCTCTCCTTGTCCGGCCTGTCAGTTTAGGTGGACGGCCATGTCTTGGTAGGTTTGCAGTTGTGCCATACTCTTTCCATTTTCGGATGATGGATTGAACAGTGCTCCGTGAGATGTTCAAAGCTTGGGATATATATTTTTATAACCTAACAACCCCGCTTTAAACTTCTCAACAACTTTATCCCTGACCTGTCTGGTGTGTTCCTTGGCCTTCATAATGCTGTTTGTTCACTAAGGTTCTCTAACAAACCTCTGAGGGCTTCACAGAACAGCTATATTTATACTGAGATATTACACTGAGTATTACACACAGTTGGACTCTTTTTACTAATCAGGTGACTTCTGAAGGCAATTGGTGCCACTAGATTTTAGTTAAGGGCATCAGAGTAAAAGGGGCTAAATACAAATGCACGCCACACTTTTCAGATTTTTTTTGTAAAAAAATGTGAAAACCATTTATCATTTTCCTTCCACTTGACAATTATGTGCCACTTTGTGTTGGTCTATCACATAAAATCCCAATAAAATACATTTATGTTTTTGGCTGTATCATAACAAAATGTGAAAAGTTTCAAGGGGTATGAATACTTTTTCAAACCACTGTACATATTATGGGGGTCCAAGAGCACCCCTGCATCAAGACTTGACTGACAATAATATGAAGATATTAGAAGGGAACTGGAACTTTAAACACTTTAATACCAAGCACTTTCACCCCCCTCCTGCCCAGGCCAATTTCACTTTGAATGACAATTGCGCGGTCATGCAATGATGTACCCAAACAAAATGTTTATCATTTTTTTTTTTTTTAGACAGATAGAACTTTCTTTTGGTGGTATTTAATCACCACTAAGATTTTTAATTTTTTCACTAAACAAAATTTTGAAACAAAAGTTTTTTTTGCTTTCTGTTATAACGTTTTGTAAATAGGTACGTTTTCTCCTTCACTGATGTGCACTGATGAGACGGTACTAATATGCAGCACTGATGTGCACTGATGCGTGGCAATGATGGTCACTGATGAGGGGGCACTGACAGATGGCACTGATAGGCCGCACTGATGAGGAGGCACTGACAGGCATCACTGATGGCCACTGCAAGGCAGCACCAATGGTGACTGTTTGGCATCATTGGTGGGCATCACAGGTGGGCACAGGTGGGCATCTCCTCTACTCACATGCTGTCAGCATGAATAGAGGAATGCTGATAACCAGCCTTCCTATTTACGCTGTGATCAGCTGTGATTGGACACAGCTGATCACATGGTAAAGAGCCTACATAATAGGCTCTTTACCGTGATTGGAGATGTGGTGTGTCCGAGCGACACACCGTGCCACCGATCACTGCGCTTGTTCTGAAGGATGTCATATGATGTCATATGACGTCCAGTCAGAACAGGAAAGCCACTGTCATTTTGCTTTTGGCCAGGTGGGAAGTGGTTAACCGCAATGCACTGCGGGTGGGCCCACTAGGGGCGGGTCCAGGACAACCAAGGCTCAAAAGAAGTAAGTTAAATAATGCCGGCCACCAGACTAGAGGACATCTAGTGGCAGCAAAAAGTACCGCAAGGAAAATTTCTGGATTGAAGATAAATATTTCAGCAAAGCTGGTTTTGGTATTTAATTTTTTTAATTGGCTGTTCATTTTTATTTTGATACTTTTGGCTGGAGTTCAGCTTTAAATTCATGCTTCAAAAATAGTTTATGAAATCTTCATAATGCAAAGATAAAACATTACATCTAATCAAAGGACGTCCCCATAACAGCGCTCCAAGCCCCTGCTATCTGTTAATAACATTGCTGGGAGAGAGCAACGGCTCTCTTTAAAGTAAACAATCCCCGCTGTGAGTTTTGCATATGAAAAGTCTTCGGAATATGCCACGTAATCATTTATGGATTGAAGACTGAAGAGTAATTATAAGATTCCCCAGAATGCTACGGGTCTGGTTGTTTGGTTTTGTTTACTGCAGTCGAGCACAATACACAACGGGAGAGGCGAGAGCCCGGAGGGCAGCTAATGAAAATATATCTGAGAAGAATCCATTTAGAATTGACTCAGGCTTGTATAGCGCTAATATACAAAAGAAACCAAATCTATGAAATTAAAAGCTTTTCCTAAGTCTCAGGTTTCTAGAAGGGAGGAAGCTGTGAATTGCCGGAGGGAAACATACTTCAGTTATGTTATAGTGATGTATTGCACTATGATTGCTCATTTTTAGAATTCGGAAGGACGTCGTCGAGTTTATATATGTGGGTTCCTCCAGTGTCACTATACAGTGTATCCGGAAAGTATTCACAGGGCTTCACTTTTTCCACATTTTGTTATGTTACAGCCTTATTCCAAAATGGATTCAATTCATTATTTTCCACCAAAATTCTACAAACATTACCCCATAATGACAATGTGAAAGAAGTTTGTTTCAAATCTTTGCAAATTTATTAAAAATAAAATGGTGGCCAAGACCATACATAGGTTTAACAGGACAGGTTCCACTCAGAACAGGCCTCGCCATGGTCGACCAAAGAAGTTGAGGTCACGTGCTCAGCGTCATATCCAGAGGTTGTCTTTGGGAAATAGACGTATAAGTCCTGCCAGCATTGCTGCAGAGGTTGAAGGGGTGGGGGGTCAGCCTGTCAGTGCTCAGACCAGACGCCGCACACTGCATCAAATTGATCTGCATGGCTGTCGTCCCAGAAGGAAGCCTCTTCTAAAAATGATGCACAAGAAAGCCTGCAAACAGTTTGCTGAAGACAAGCAGACTAAGGACATCTATTACTGGAACCATGTTCTATGGATTACTGGAACCATGTCCTGTGGTCTAATGAGACCAAGATAAACTTATTTGGTTCAGATGGTGACAAGCGTGTGTGGCGGCAACCAGGTGAGGAGTACAAAGACAAATGTGTCTTGTCTACAGTCAAGCATGGTGGTGGGAGTGTCATGGTCTGGGGCTGCATGAGTGCTGCCGGTACTGGGGAGCTACAGATCATTGAGGGAACCATGAATGCCAACATGTACTGTGACATACTGAAGCAGAGAATGATCACCTCCCTTCAGAGACTGGGCCGCAGGGCAGTATTCCAACATGATAACGACCCCAAACACACCTCCAAGACGACCACTGCCTTGCTAAAGAAGCTGAGGGTAAAGGTGATGGACTGGCCAAGCATGTCTCCAGACCTAAACCCTATTGAGCATCTGTGGGGCATCCTCAAACGGAAGGTGGAGGAGCGCAAGGTCTCTAACATCCAGCAGCTCCGTGATGTCGTCATGGAGGAGTAGAAGAGGACTTCAGTAGCAACCTGTGAAGCTCTGGTGAACTCCATGACCAAGAGGGTTAAGGCAGTGCTGGAAAATAATGGTGGCAACTCAAAATATAGATACTTTGAGCCCAATTTGGACATTTTCACTGAGGGGTGTACTTGTTGCCAGCGGTTTAGACATTAATAGCTGTGTGTTGAGTTATTTTGAGGGGACAGCAAATTTACACTGTTATACAATCTGTACTCTCAGTACTTTACATTGTAGCAAAGTGTTATTTCTTCAGTGTTGTCACATGAAAAGATAGAATAAAATATTTACAAAAATGTGAGGGGTGTACTCACTTTTGTGAGACACTGTAAGTACTAGCAGCCTTTGCCATGACACTCAAAATTAAGCTCAGGTACATCCTGTTTCCACTGATCATCCTTGAAATGTTTCTACAACTTGATTGGAGTCCACCTGTGGTAAATTTAGTTTATTGGACGTGATTTGGAAAGGCACACACATGTCTATATAAGGTCCCACAGTTAACAGTGCATGTCAGAGCACAAACCAAGCCATGAAGTCCAAGGAATTGTCTGTAGACCTCTGAGAGAGGATTGTACCGAGGCACGGATCTGGAGAAGGGTACAGAAAAATTCCCCATTGGGCACAGTGACCTCCATCATCCGTAAATGGAAGTTTGGAACCACCAGGACTCTTCCTAGAGCGGGCCGCCCGGCCAAACTGAGTGATCGGGGAGAAGAGCCTTAGTCAGGGAGATAACCAAGAACCCGATGGTCACTCTGACAGTGCTCCAGTGTTTCTCTGTGGCGAGAGGAGAACCTTCCAGAAGAACAACCATCTCTGCAGCACTCCACCAATCAGACCTGGATGGTAGATTGGCCAGACAGAAGCCACTCCTCAGTAAAAGGCACATGACAGCCCACCTGGAGTTTACCAAAAGCCACCTGAAGTCTCTTAGACCATGAGACGAAAAATTCTCTGGTCTGATGAAACAAATATTGAACTCTTTGGTCTGAATGGCAAGCATCATGTCTGGAGGAAACCAGGCACCGCTCATCACCTGACCAATACCATCCCTACAGTGAAGCATGGTGGTTGCAGCATCATGTTGTGGGGATGTTTTTCAGTGGCAAGAACTTAGAGACTAGTCAGGATCGAGGAAAAGATTAATGCAGAAATGTAGAGACATCCTTGATGAAAACCTGCTCCTGAGTGCTCTGGACCTCAGACTGGGGCAAAGGTTCACCTTTCAAGAGGACAACGACCCAAAGCACACAGCCAAGATAACAAAGGGGTGGCTATGGGCAACTTTGTGAATGTCCTTGAGTGGCCCAACATTTCTGGAGAGATCTGAAAATGGCTGTACACCGACGCTCCCCATCCAACCTGATGGAGCTTGAGAGGTCCTGCAAAGAAGAATGGGAGAAACTGCCCAAAAATAGGAGTGCCAAGCTTGTAGCATCATACTCAAAAAGACTTGAGGCTGTAATTGGTGCCAAAGGAGCTTCAGCAAAGTATTGTGCAAAAGGCTGTGAATACTTATGTACATGGGATTTTTTTTGTTTTTTTATTTTTAATAAATTTGCAAAGATTTCAAACAAACTTTTTTTCACGTTGTCATTATGGGGGATTGTTTGTAGAATTTTGAGAAAAATAATGAATTGTATCCATTTTGGAATAAGGCTGTAACATAACAACATGTGGAAAAAGTGAAGCGCTGTTTTCAATGTATGCATTTAAAGTTGAACTCCAGCCTTCTCTTCAGTCTTGCACAGTTGTACAAGTTTCTCTCCTGTACTAAAATAGCTTACTCTGATAGCACTGCACACTGTGAGCTTCTCACAATGTGCATTAGAAGCTGCAGCAAGTAAAAGCCTGTCTCATTTCCTGTCTGGAAGACATCCAACGTCATCTTCTTGCCTGACCGTCCCTGGTCCGCCCCTTTCATTTATTGGATTTCAGTTCTTTCAGTCATGGAGGCTCATCATTACATGTGGTTGTTACTTGGGCGGTCTGCATGCAATCACAGCCTGCTTAGGAATATCCACTCTTCCAGACTGACATCCGCCTGTAGGCAGGTGCAGTCTACTTTCTGCAATGCAGGTGACACTCAACCACAGCGGCATTGCAGTCAAGTCAAGAGAAATATGGTTTCCAGGGTCACTGAAGAAGCTAACCAATTGGATTGACTCTAACGGCCATCTTGGGTCAGGCAGAGCCTATTTAACCACTTTAGTACTACACTATAACCAAAAGACGGCTACAGCGCGGCACTATTGCTCCATAGACGTCCTCCCAGAACCCCGCCTCCTGTGCACTCCCTGCGGCACGCATCGGGAGCACTCTGTGACAGCTGTTCAAACACAGCTGATCACAGATCGGGGTAAAGGGCCAATCACAGTGACCCTTTACCATGTCATCAACTGTGTCCAGTCACAGCTAAAAACATGTAAACAGACTTGGCGGTTATCGGCATTCCTTTCCTATGTCTGTGTGAGGAAAGGATTGCCAACAACCGGCAAGCCTGTCAGCACACTGCTTACACTGATAATTGGGGCACTGATCATCAGTGTCCTGATGATCAGTGCAGCCCCATCAGTGCTACCTATCAGTGCCCAATAATGCCACCTTTCAGTGCATCCTATCAGTGCCCCATCATCAGTGCAGCCTCATCAGTGCAGCTTATCAGTGCCCATCAGTGCCGCCTCATTAGTGCAGCCTCGTCACTGCCCATGGGTGCAGTCTCATCAGTGCTCATCTGTTCAGCCTCATCAGTGCAGTCTATCAGTGCCCATCAGTGCAGCCTCATCAGCACACATCAGTGAAGAAAAATTACTTATTTGCCAAATTTTATAACAAAGAAGATAAGAAAAAAAATTGGTCTTTTTTCATTTGTTCAGCTAAAAAAAAAAAAAAAAAAAAATGGTGATTAAATACCAGCAAAAGAAAGCTCTATTTGTATGAAAAAAAATGATAAAAAATGTCATACAGTGTTGTAGGACCGCGCAATTGTCATTCAAAATGCGACAGCGCTGAAATCTGAAAATTGGCCTGGGCAGGAAGGGGGTAAGAATGCCCGGTGTTGAAGTGGTTAGGGCCGTAAATCTCAGGGTACTCCTTAGAAATCCAACCATAAAGTTCCTTTTTCGGACACTTCCTGTTTATAGATGGCAACAGTCTGTCACTGTCTTCCATTTGTACTTCTGTGTTCTCACAACAAGTGCTTCTAGAAGAGACTACAACACACATTCCACAGACATGGTCAACTGTTGTCACCATCAGGAAACTTTCCATAGGAAATGCCATGCAGCCATTGCTGGAGTACATGTAGATAGTAGGGGGCGGAGCCTATTTATAAAAAATGACTGTGAGACTATCTCAAGCATTTGCACAGCCATAATGAATAATCAGCGGAAATACATTTATTTCCTACAATCGCTAGTGCCATCTAGTGACCTAAATGTAGTTTTTTATTAAAATCAGGAAAATATTATATCATGGCCACTAGATGGAGATGACGATTATAGGAAAAAAACAGCATTAGGCAAATTTTGATGATTATTCATGCCAGCTGAGCAAATGCTTGGGTTATTCACATGGCATTTTTTTTTTAGAAATAAACCCCCTTAGCCAGTTCCAGATTTATGAAGGGCCAAAGGGGGCAATTGCCCTGGGCCCCCTGACAGAAGAACCCCCCTCTATACAAAAATAATATGAAACAATATAAAACATTATATTAAATAATAAAAATAAATAATGATAAAATAATATAAAATATATATAATAATTAAAAAATTGCTTTCTTTTAATAAAATAAATAATAAGATAATATAAAATATATAATAATAAAAAATGCTTTCTTTTAATAAAATAAAAAATAATATAAAATATATAATAACACAAAATTACTTTACTTTATTAAAATAAATAATAATAACATAATATATACTAAAAAAAATTACTTTCTTTTATTAAAACAAATAATAAAAAATACTATAAATTATATAATAATACAAAATGACTTTCTTTTATTAAAATAAATAATAATAAAATAATATATAATAATAAACAATGACTTTCTTTTATTAAAGTAAATAATAAAAAATACTATAAAATATATAATAATAAAAAAATGATTTTCATTATTTATAAAAATAATAATAAAAATACTATAAATTAAATAATAATACAAAATTACTTTATTTTTAAAAAATAAATATCCATAAGATAATATATAGTAAAAAATTACTTTCTTTTATTAAAATAAATAATAAACAAAATACTATAAAATATATAATGAAAAAATGACTTTATTTTATTAATATAAATAATAATAAAAATACTATAAATTATATAATAATACAAAATGACTTTTTTTTAAAATAAATAATAAAAAATACTATAAAATATATAATAATAAAAAAATTACTTTCATTATTTATAAAAATAATAATAAAAATACTATAAATTATATAATAATATAATAATTACTTTCTTTTATTAAAATAAATATAAAAAATATACTATAAAATATATAATAATAAAAAAATTGCTTTCATTTTCTATAAAAGTAATAATAAAATACTATACATTATATAATAATACAAAATTCGTTTCTTTTTTAAAATAAATAATAATAAAATAATATATAATAATAAAAAAATACATTTTTTATTAAAATAAATAATAAAAAAAGACTATCAAATATATAATAATAAAAAATGACTTTCTTTTATTAAATGTAGCTTGCGAAGTAGAATTTTACTAGCCATCATCTGTAAACGTTTTTACTCTGGACTGGTATTTTGTATCATTTTTAAAAATGAATTTTGGCAGCTCAAGTAAACCACACATAGAGCGCTATGACTGCGCGTGTTGTGTGTGTATGCATGACCTCAGAATTACCTGGTATCACGCATTTTAAAAATGCGTGCCTGTCATTGAGAATGTAAACCAACTCTGTGTATGAAGGGCCCCCTGAACCTGAAGTGCCCCGGGTCCCTCGCGGTCTAAATCCGGCCCTACCCTTAATGTCTGAAAAGGGACTGCAGGAGATCAGCAGCACGGAGATGCAACAAAGCATAAAAACAAAATTATTATTTACAAACATGCAAGTTATTTATGATTGCTTTCGCGAAAACAATATAATTTCGTTTTGGCTTAATTCTACTTTAACAGTTGATGAGCAAAGACACAACGTGACTCATTTCCTCCCCAGAAGTGGGGGCACTGACACCAACTCTGGATGTCTCATTTAGATCAGCTAATGTGCATCCAGCTACAGGCACAGAGACCGATTTGTTAATAAGTTATATTTAGAGAACATTTTTGCCATTTTTTGATCAGACTGGAGTTTTTTTGTACTGTTGGGAAAATCAAGACATGGAAAAGCTCAGCACAGAATCCATTGGAGGGAAAAAAAAACCAAGCCATGTAACTCGTACAGTTTTTTTATAGGGCAGCGATGTTGTTCTATTCTATTTTAGGCCATTTTCAATCAGAAGAGAGAGAGATGTCAGCAGATTGTGACCTTTCCTCTCTCAGTATTTCCGCTATGCTTTCTCCCATACAAGTGTTTTTCTTTCCTCCGCAGCTGGGTATTACAGACCTCTAGTTCCCACTCGTTGAAAATACATTCAGCTAATGACATTTTGAAGAGAATGTAACCTTAGGAAAACTGCGGCGGTTGCAGGCGGTGCTGCGACTCCCGGTCCTGCCTGGCGGGAAGGGGCAGTATATGACCTGAAGTTAGAAATATTTGTTTTCAGCTTCCATAAATTGGCATGCATGGAAGTTTTGGCATCAGAAATTTGGCCCTTAAAATTTGGGGATTTTATCCCAAATATCTTACCTGTTCACCTTGTGAGGAAAAAAAAATAATAAATGCACATTTTTTTTGTAGGTAAAAAAATGTGCATTTATTTTTTATTTTTTAAAGAGCCTGCAGAGCATTGCACCCACAGTTAGAAAATCTCGGGTGCATTGTCCGGTTCCTGCAGACTATCAGGATATCTATATTATTATTATACATGATTTATATAGCGCCAACAAGTTTGTGTAGAGAGGGGACAGCACAATTACAATACAATTCAATACAGAAAGGACAGGAGGGCCCTGTGGTAGAACTTACATTCTAAAGGGAGGGGATGGTGGTACAAAAGGTAATCGATGCGGGGAATTATTTGATGGAGGTGACTCGGGTACAGTTCTCAGGTGGATGTGGGATAGGCTTCCCTGAATAAACGAGTTTTCAGGGACCTCCTAAAGGTGGACAAGGTAGGGGCTGATGGGACATACCGGGGCAGGGAGTTCCAGAGGATGGGAGAGGCTCTGGTGAAGTCCTGTAGAACGCGGGAGGAGGTAACAAGGGAGCTAGAGAGCAGGAGGTCCTGGGAGGAGCGGAGGGGACGATTTGGGTGATATCTGCAGATGAGGTTAGTGATGTAGCGGGGGGCGATGTTGTGGATGGCCTTGTATGTTGTGGTTAGTATTTTGAATTTTATATGGTGGGGTAGGGGAAGCCAGTGAAGATGTTGGCAGAGAGGGGCAGCAGTCACGGATTGGTTAGTTAGGTATATGAGTCTAGCAGCAGCATTCATATTAGACTGGAGGGGGGGGGGATAGCCTGTGTAAAGGTTTTGTTAAATGGGAAAATTCCCATAAGGGTTTTTTTTAGTAGCAAAATGTTGTAGTCAATCAATGTATAAAAAAGTTTTTATTTAAGAAAGACAATATTGAATCACATGTCACACATTAAAAAATGTGCTTTGGTCCTCAGACAAATTACATATACCAGAATACAGTCATGCAAACATGTAGATACATAGCATTACATTACAGTGATTGCCATGTCAAAAAACGGACGTGTTTCGACCTATTCAGTCATGGTCTTCTTCTGGGGGATAATTTGCTCACTGAATACTGGAATAAATGGCCTCATAACCAATGATCTTAAATCCGTTGGTTGACCCAGCGGACCCCACGGTCATCTCACCTCCCCCGGAAGAGGGAAATCAGCCCAAAGGGGCTTGCAAGAAGCCACACGTTTATGCCACCCCGAAGAGAAAGGAAAAAGACGGAACCAGCAAAATGGTCTCCCAACTTGGGCTGTGGTAATGATGATATAAAGCGGCAATTTCAATAAAGTATAGTGTCTGACTGCCAATGTTGCAGGGAAGACACAGGCTATTTGACCATGTATTAATCGTATCATTCTCCAGGTTGTGCGTGGGATCATGTTATAACATGATCTCACGCACAACCTGGAGATCACCCCCACCCTTGGCAGGAGACGGACAGGAAGGCGACGATCACCCCATGTGGGAGACGACAGGAAGGCGACGATCACCCCCCCATGTGGGAGACGCAGGAAGGCGACGATCACCCCCCATGCAGGAGACGGACGGGAAGGCGATGATCACCCCCCCATGCAGGAGACAGACGGGAAGGCGATGATCACCCCCCCATGCAGGAGACGGACGGGAAGGCAATGATCACCCCCCATGTGGGAGACGGTCGGGAAGGCAACATCACCCCCCCATGCAGGAGACAGACAGGAAGGCGACGAACACCCCCCCATGCAGGAGATGGATGGAAAGGCGACGATCACCCCGCCATGCAGGAGACGGACGGGAAGGCAACATCACCCCCCCATGCAGGAGACAGACAGGAAGGCGACGATCACCCCCCCATGCAGGAGATGGACGGAAAGGCGACGATGACCCCCCCTATGCAGGAGATGGACGGGAAGGCGACAATCACCCCCCCATGCAGGAGACGGACGGGAAGGCAACATCACCCCCCCATGCAGGAGACGGATGGGAATGCAGCGATCACCCCCCATGCAAGAGACGGACAGGAAGGCGATGATCGCCCCCCCATGTGTGAGACGCAGGAAGGCGATGATCACCCCCCCCCATGCAGGAGAAGGACGGGAAGGCGATGATCACCCCCCCACGCAGGAGACGGACGGGAAGGCGATGATCACCCCCCCATGCAGGAGACAGACGGGAAGGCGATGATCACCCCCCCATGCAGGAGATGGACGGGAAAGTGATGATCACCCCCCCATGTGGGAGATGGACGGGAAGGCAGCGATCACCCCCCCATTTGGGAGACCAACGGGAAGGGGACAATCACCCCCCCCATGTGGGAGATGGACAGGAAGGCGACGATCACCCCCCCATGCAGGAGATGGACGGAAAAGCGACGATCAGCCCCCCTATGCAGGAGACGGATGGGAAGGCGACATCACCCCCCCATGCAGGAGACGGATGGGAATGCAGCAATCACCCCCCATGCAAGAGACGGACAGGAAGGCGATGATCGCCCCCCCATGTGGGAGACGCAGGAAGGCGATGATCACCCCCCCATGCAGCAGAAGGACGGGAAGGCGATGATCACCACTCCACGCAGGAGACGGACGGGAAGGCGATGATCACCCCTCCATGCAGGAGAAGGATGGGAAGGCGATGATCACCACCCCACGCAGGAGACGGACGGGAAGGCAATGATCACCCCCCCATGCAGGAGACAGATGGGAAGGCAATGATCACCCCCCATGCAGGAGATGGACGGGAAAGTGATGATCACCCCCCCATGTGGAAGATGGACGGGAAGGCAGCGATCACCCCCATGTGGGAGACCAACAGGAAGGGGACGATCACCCCCCCATGTGGGAGATGGACAGGAAGGCCACGATCAGAGGCCTCCTTATCTTAGGAGGCAGATGACAAGGATCTGGGGTAGGGCTGCTGCTCCTCGGTCCAACTACTCCTCGCTCCGGGGCCGTTGCTTCTCCTCCCGGCCGAACGGGAAGTGGGTCCTGAAACCTGATTGGCTGGGAGGAGTATGAGGAAGACAATAGCGAATGTTAATTTGCTATTGTCAAACAACTGTACGTGCTCAGGGGGCAGTGCTCTGCCCACACTTTTTTGAAGCCAATTAGAGCCTCAGGCTCTAATCATGTGCTTAAAAAAAAAACAAAACCCCATTGAAATCCATGCGTCCGGCGCCCTGCATGTAGATTAGGGGCCGGACCTATGGATTAGGGGGCGCCCTGTATGGACAGGCCGCCACTGATATACTGCATATGTAAAGCGCTGCGTAAATTGACAGCGCTATATAAATACCTGAAATAAAATATTAATATTGTTATACTATAGTGAATATTTTTGCAAAAGCAGTTTTTAAATACCTATTCCAATAATAAAGCAGTGCTTGTTGGGTATACAGGGCAGTTTGCCTGGATGGCTGTCATGCGTCGGGACTGTGCTGTGGCTTCTCGCGCTGAATGCCGTAGCCAGACAATCACGAACGGCTTCTATTAAGTGCGCTGTGAAATAATCAGGAGGAAGAATGCAGGAAATATCTTTAGGATACAAACTTAATGGAAGATATTTCGTCTGGTTTGACTCACTGCGAGCATAAAAACAAAGGCGCGCTAAAATAGGGCTTCTGAGGATAGACATCAATGGGAGCAAGGACACAACACTGCCAGGACACAAACGGAAATAGCTGGGAGGACAGAATAAACTATACACCAGGGAAAGCTAAAGTTATTTTAATCAGAAATATACAAACGTCTACCAGTCTTAAAGGGGAAATGATTGTGTAATTTCCGTAAAGCTTGAACTGAAATCTTTTGCCATAGTTTCTGTAATTTGTTTTCATGCATATTGTACCTTTTTACACAATATGATACTTCCTACTCTAGATTGCGGCTATTCTGGAGAGCAGATATCAGCAGATTTAGGTTGGGATAGAACAGGAAAGGGTTAATGCTCATGTCGGTTGATGTATTTGATCTTTCTGTCCCGTTGGGAAGATTCCCCTTGACTTCTTGTCCCAGAGACACAACAGGAAACAGGAAATCCTTACCAAAAAAAAATTGACTTGCCCAGTGCTTTTTTTTTAGGGGGAACACAGTTTCGGCACCTCAAGCATTAAATGTATGTAATGACAAGAGAGATCCATGTCAGCGGTGTTAGATGTCAGATGAGGAGGACTGATGGAGGGGGTCCCAGGTAGGAAGCAGTGGGGATCATCCACTGTGTACACAGCACGACCCTGCCCTTCTCTGCCATCCTCTGCCATCCTTGGATCTCAGCATGACATTAAAGTGTAAGCTCACTGGACACCCTCCCCATTCCCCCCAGTCCCCCTGTTCCAGTGTCCTGCGATCTCCCGCTGTCAGGACACAGCTTCACAAGTCCGGGGATTTGAAAAACCAACAGCATCACCCACACCTGTAACTCTCAGCAGAAGAGGCATTCTGATTTACATGGACGGCGTTGGCCAATCAGATTCCCTCTAGCCCATCCTGTCAGCATCCGGCCCGGGCAGCCCCCCCAGTGATGGTGACACACGCCACAATCCGTGGTTAGGACAAGTGGCCCAGTAGGCGTGTGTCATCCCTCTGGAGGGTCACACCCGGGTGCGATCCGCATACCCCGCACCCATTAGCGACGCCACTGCTGGCTCTAAAATAAAAGTGTAGCACAAGCTGGCCAGGACTATTTTCATGAGGGAGCCAGGAGGAAGCTGTTTTTTTTGTGCGGGGGGGGAGGGGGTGGGTGGCTTTTTTTGCTGCCCCCCTGCAAACTGCCACCCTAGGCCTAGGCCAAGATAGAGCGGTGGTTACAGGGAGGGTTAATGTGGAAGTTAGCGATAGGGTTTTTTGGGGTGGGTCAGCATGAGGGTTGCAAGAAGGGTAGTATGGGAGCTAGTGTTAGGTTTGATAGGGAGGGTTAGTATGAGGTGGGCCTTAGGTAGGGTATTGCTTTTTGTGCTGGCAGTTCTGTGCTGATACTGTACCCACCAGAACTGAGCTTGCAATTCTGAATGCAATGTTATTGGTAAAGTTTTTGGAGAATTTAAAGGAACAAATACTTCTAAGTAACTGGCATTTGGTAGAGTATTTTCTTTCTTGTCCATGTGCAGTAACCAACTGTCAATACATTTACGGACAGTTTGTAAAAATTCATATTGTGTTTATACTGTTTAAATATTGGTTGTCTTAATCTTTAACCAACTACCTTCTGAAGATTTACCTGCCTTCATGACCAGGCTATTTTTTGCTATACGGCACTGCATTCATTTAACTGACAATTGCAGGGTCATGCAAAGCTGTACACAAATAAATTGTGTCCTTTTTTCCCCACAAATAGAGCTTTCTTTTGGTGGTATTTGATCACCTCTGCGTTTTTTATTTTTTGCGCAGACAATTTTGACCGACCGTCAATTTTTATCTCCCCCGAACAGCAGTAAGAAGTATGAAAGCCTTTAAGTTGTTTGGAGGTTCTCTGTTAAATGTAGGACAGACTTTGAGGGGCGGTCATGTGATCTGCTTTGGAGGTAAAGAGAAGACTTGCCTCAGACTGGGAGAAGTAACTAGAATAGTGAGCTTTGTGTGGTTGGTCCATTGGGATCCAAAGCAAGGGTTGCAGAAAACTTTGGAGGCTGAGGAGCCTCAGTGTAGAGCTCACAATGCTGTGATGTCTGGAGCTCTGGGAGATGTTCCCTTGAGGGATCTCAGGATGCTTACTAAGTCTGCACAGTATGATAAATCAGCTTCTCTCAACTTCACTGTAACATCTACAGTTCAGTAAAAAAAATTCCAGAGCCGATAACATGGCCAGACTGCAGAGTATGAAATATTTTACTCTATTGCAAAACTTTGAGTCACACAATACCCTTTAGGTGCAAACGTTTATTATTTGGTGTCACTCATCATAGATGTTACCATTGATTTACATTTGCAATAAATCTGAGTACCTAGCACTGTCTTTTAGTTGATATTAAGCTGGCAGTTGCTGTATTAAAATTAAATCTACAATCTTCCAGGGCACAGAAATCAGTATCTCATTGTGTGCCCCCAGGGTTGTTTTTTTTTTTGTCAGAGAATACGTGCATGGGGAGAGATGCACAGCAGTACACGTAGTGCACCACACCAAATAACGGGCATGGTCAAGGCTCAGGACTCTATATTGAAAAAAGCACAAGGTTCAGGAACGCGTAATACACAGAATACATGACTTGGGAGTGCATACCACGCAGGACACAGTGTACAACCAAAACATTTCTTCTCCCAGCCTTCCCCCCAGTACAGAACTTTCCCCACCACCCTTCTCCCAGTACAAAGCTCTGCCCCATAGTAAGGAGCATCCCCCTTAACTACAGAGCTCCCCCTAACAGTACAGAGCCCACCTACAGTACAGAGCCCACCCACAGTAAAGAGCCCACCCACACAATACAAAGCCCCCACAGTACAGAGCCCTACGCACACAGTACAGAGTCCAAATACACTGTACAGAGTCCCCCCACACACACAGTTCAGAGACCCCCACATCACAGAGCCCCCCCATAAAGTACAGACCCCCCCACACCTAGAACAGATCTCCCCCCACATACACAGTACAGAGAACTCCCACTGTTTCTATGCCAAGAAAAAATCCTTAGGCAAAGTAGCGAGGCTCGTATGGCTCAGCACAACTGAACTGCTTGAAGAGGGCCGCTGTCACTGTAAACACAGAAGCTGGTACAGGAAGTGAGTAGTGCAGAAAACATCTTCGACCTGTTTCTGTAGTTACAGATCAAAGAGGACAGGGGTTCTGGAGGGGGCAGAGCTGAGGTACCTGCCATGCCTTCCTTTATACTGGGATAGTGATGTTTTAGAGAGGGTGGTCTTGCAAAACTGTTGGGTGCAATCAGGCAGTATAGAACTAATGTAGTAGTGGAGGGCGGCCGTTGTTTAAAGATGGCTATACATCAGTAGAATTTTGTCTAAAATGTTTTGTTTTAAGAACGTTTGATTAATTTTTAAATTATTAGTGGGGTCAAATTGACATTCCCTTTCAACAGCAGTAATGAGAAAATTTAAAGAAGCAGGATAAAAGTTTTTAGGACAAACTAATTTAACCACCTCAATACAGTGCACTTACACCCCCTTCCTGCCCAAGCCATTTTTCAGTTTTCAGCGCTGTCGCACTTTGAATGACAATTGCGCAGTCATGTTACACTGCACCTTAATTAAATTTTTATCATTTTTTTCCCCACAAATAGAGCTTTCTTTTGGTGGTATTTGATCACCTCTGCGGTTTTTATTTATTGCGCTATAAACAAAAGAAGAGGGACAATTTTGAAAAAACACAATATTTTTTACTTTTTGCTATAATAAATATCCAATTTTTTTTTTTTTTTAACAAATTTTTTCCTCAGTTTAGGCCGATACGTATTCTTCTACATATTTTTGGTAAAAAAAAATTGCGATAAGCGTATATTGATTGGTTTGCGCAAAAGTTATAGCGTCTACAAAATAGGGGATAGATTTATAGCATTTTTATTATTTATTTATTTTTTACTAGTAATGGCGGCAATCTGCAATTTTTATTGTGACTACGATATTGCGGCGGACACATCGGACACTTTTGACACATTTTTGGGACCATTCACATTTATACAGCGATCAATGCTATAAAATTGCATTGATTACTGTGTAAATGTGACTGGCAGGGAAGGGGTTAACACTAGGGGGCGCTCGAGGGGTTAATGTATGACCTAAGGAGGTGATTCTAACTGTGGGGGGAGGGGACTGACTGGGGGAGGTGACCGATCGCTGTCCCTATGTACAAGGGACACGCCATCGGTCTCCTCTCCTCTCTGACAGGACGTGGATCTGTGTTTACATGCACAGATCCATGCTCCTGCTCTGTTTCCCGGCAATCGCGGGTGCCCGGCGGACATCGCGGCCGCCGGGCACGCGCACCGGGTCCCGAGTGACGCAGCGGGCCCCCTAGTGGCTCGGGAGGGCGAGGACGTCATATGACGTCCTCCCAGAACAACAGAAGCCTCGTCCAGCCGTCATATGACGGTGGGCGGTGGCTTAGTGGTT
This sequence comes from Aquarana catesbeiana, assembly GCF_042186555.1. Lineage (NCBI taxonomy): Eukaryota > Metazoa > Chordata > Amphibia > Anura > Ranidae > Aquarana > Aquarana catesbeiana. The sequence continues at coordinate 223,213,770 of NC_133333.1, read as the reverse complement.
AACACAGTCGATACATAACAAAGGAAAAATCCCAGTTCACCTTACTGACCAGCCTGCTAACCAACTGAATTGTCCTGTCTAACAGTATGCATTAAAACAGGGGTTTAGTTTGCACACATTTGTAAATACTGTACATGCGTAAGCCACAGGGCAGGCTGGTCAGTAAGTTGAGCCGGAAATGTCTTTGGTTTTGTATTGCATGCGTTGCCCTTCCATGTGCTCCTTGCTGCAAAGGCCAGTTATAGGTGAGGGCAGTGGCCATTTGTTTTTACTGTTAATTTAATACAAGGTATGTGGCTTTTATTTGGAAAATTACATGCATTCCAAAATCAAATGTTTCAAGGAATGAAAGAATTTTCATCAAGTCATCAAAGGTACTGAGAATGTTCCTAAGGTTTCCTCCTCCTAAAATCTGAGGGACAGTAAACTGACCCTTTGTTTAGAAAGGTTGGAGACTCCTGCCTTAAACCATGCCTGGATCCAGAAAATCTACAAACTGCTGCTATGAAAAAACACTTCATAGCCAATGGTTTGCGGACACCTGATAAGCACACCTCAATGATCAACTTACACTGATGAAGTCACGTGACTGTGATGTAACGCGTAGGGCGTGAGTGGAGGCATACCGGAAGTGACGCAATTGTGGAACGAGCTCGGAGCTCGTGGATATACAGCTTTTTAATGAGTGCACTGTATGATGTTATGATTTTAATAAATTTATTCTAAGTTACTACACTATGAGAGCACTCTTCTTCCTTTATGTGTAAACCTTTGAGAGGACATTAGAGGGAACCCCCTGGGAGGAAACAGAGACATAACATATGTGAGAGCAGATCATCGGAAACGACTATAGAAGACCCCAAGAGGTGACTACACGTTAGTACACCGTCCAAGGAACCATAGGCTATGTTGATTTATTACTTACCTGAGGTGAGAGGCTAGAGAGCACGGAGGTGATGTGGGAGCAAGATTGTCACCTATATTATGAATAATCACCACTAAGGGTGTAGGGATATTGTGCACTACCTAAAAAAAAAGGATTTTTTATATAAGTAAGGACTTGTATCAATGGACATGCACCATTACATTGTTGTATAGATTTGTGTGTTAGGTGTCCAGCCTTGAGACACAAGTTATTATTTATGCAGTAGGATCACTTTTATTACATGTTTTGGATCATTATTTATATTACATGTTTGTACACCTATTTTTTATTGCTGCTGATTTAACACAGAGTGAAGAGTGTGGCGATCGCTGGATGATTAGGGGCATCACAGAGTGATTGCTTTTAGCCTTGAGGTTACACCCAGTAACATCCAATTCTCACTTTATATTCATATTTATTTTGATGGTTATTTATTAGGAGTGATTAACTAGGTTTACCTATTACAAGAGTTTACGTCACATATTGGTTAGATTGAGTTAACTGTCAGTGCCTCACTACTTTCTAATAGGGATGGGCCGAACACCCCCCGGTTCGGTTTGCACCAGAACATACTGAACAGGCAAAAAATTTGTCAGAACACACGAACACCGTTAAAGTCTATGGGACACGAACATGAATAATCAAAAGTGCTAATTTTAAAGGCTTATATGCAAGTTATTGTCATAAAAAGTGTTTGGGGACCCGGGTCCTGCCCCAGGGGACATGTATCAATGCAAAAAATTTTTTTTAATTTGCCGTTTTTTCGGGAGCAGTGATTTTTTTAATACTTAAAGTGAAACAATAAAAATTGAATATTCCTTTAAATATCGTGCCTGGGGTGTGTCTATAGTATGCCTCTAAAGTGGCGCATTTTTCCCATGTTTAGAACAGTACCACAGCAAAATGACATTTCTAAAGGAAAAATTGGCATTGAAAAATGATTGTGGCTGTAATGAATTGTCGGGTCTCAGCAATATAGATAAAAATCATTTACAAAAAAAGAGCATGGGATCCCCCCCCCAGTCCATTACCAGGCCCTTTGGGTCTGGTATAAATATTAAGGGGAACCCCGAACCAAAATTTTTTAAAAAATTGACCCTTCGGGTCTGATATGGAAATTAAGGGGAACCTGCACCAGATTAAAAAAAAAAAAAATAGTGTAGGGGTCCCCCTCAAAATCCATACCAGTCCCTTCAGGTCTGGTATGGATTTTAAGGGGAACCTTGCGCCAAAATAAAAAAAAAAAGGCGTAGGGGTCCCCCTCATAATTTATACTAGACCCTTATCCGAGCACACAACCTAGCAGACCGAAGAAGAATAGAGGAGACAGCACCCCCCCTCCTGAACTGTAGCAGGCCACATGCCCTCAACATGGGGAGGGTGATTTGGGGTAGCCTCATCCCCACAACCCTTGCCTGGTGGTTGTGGGGGTATGCGGGCGGGGGGCTTATCGGAATATGGAAGCCCCTTTTAACAAGGGGACCCCCAGATCCCGGCCTCCCCCCTGTGTGAAATGGTAATGGGATACGATGTACCCCTACCATTTCACAAAAAAAGTGTTAAAGTGGTAAAAAAGACAATAGCCGTTTTTTGACAATCCCTTTATCAATAATGTCTTCTTCTTTTCCCCGCTTCTTCTTCCATCTTCTTCTGGTCTTCCTTCGGTTTTCTCCTTCTTCCTCCTTTTTCTTCTTCCCCCGATTCTTCCTCCATCTTTCTCTGCTTCTTCCTCCGGTCTTCTCCATCTTCCTCCTGCTTCTTCTTCCCCGCTTCGTCCCCCTGGACGATCCACGTCAATGGGAGGCTCCCGCAGTGTGACGCTTCTGTGCTTGTGACAGTTTACATAAACGGGTGACCCCACCCCCTCTGACGCCACGGGAAAGCAATAGGGAAGTCCCCGTGGCGTCAGAGGGGGTGTAGTCACCGGTGGCCCCGCCCTCAGTTATATAAGAACTGTCACAAACACAGAAGTGTCACACTGCGGGAGCCTCACATTGGGGCGGATCGTCCGGAGGATGAAGCGGGGAAGAAAAAGCCAGAGGAAGATGGACAAGACCAGAGGAAGAAGCAGAGAAAGATGGAGGAAGAAGCGGGGGAAGAAGAAGATGGAGGAAGAAGGAGAAAACCGAAGGAAGACCAGAAGAAGATGGAGGAAGAAGTGGGGGAAAGAAGAAGACATTATTAATAAAAGCATTGTCAAAAACTGGCTTGTCTTTTTTAACATTTTGACACTTTTTTTGTGAAATGGTACGGGAACATTTTGGTTCGGGGTTCCCCTTAATATTCATACCAGACCCAAAGGGTCCTTTAGAAATGTCATTTTGCTGTGGTACTGTTCTAAACATGGGAAAAATGCGCCACTTTACAGGCATACTATAGACACACCCCAGGCACGATATTTAAAGGAATATTTCATTTTTATTGTTTCACTTTAAGTATTAAAAAAATCACTGCTCCCGAAAATACGTCCGCTTTAAAAAAAAAAAAATTCATTTATACATGTCCCCTGGGGCAGGACCCAGGTCCCCAAACATTTTTTATGACAATAACTTGCATATAAGCCTTTAAAATGAACACTTTTGATTTTTCATGTTAATGTCCCATAGACTTTAACGGTGTTCCGGCGGTTTTCAAATTTGCCCCAAACACCACATATTGTTCGGTGTTCGCAGAACATTCGAACAATCAAAGTTCGGCCTGAACTTATGCTCGGGTCGAACCGTTCGTCCATCCCTACTCTCTAACAGTCCATAACCAGTGTCCTCCAAAGCTGGTAGATTCCTCCAAAACTCCAGTATCTTGTGGGACTACATGACACCGCAGCCCTTCCTCAGTGTTCCATATGCAGGCTCTGCCTGAGCCCAGCCTTCCCCCAATTATATATTCACCAGGAAGGAAGGCGGAATCCAAAAAGCCCGGGAAAAGAGCCCAGACCCAATTAACCCCTTCCCAGCCTGGGCAAGCCAACTAACTTAATTACACACACAGAATCCTCCATTTAGGTATCTGCCTACAAGTTTTAACAAACAGAATTTTAAGACCACGTGTTTTTGAAAACCAAAATCATATGCAAAATAAGCCATACTCCAGAACAAAGGAGAATAAATAAGTAAATAGGTCAGACAGACACCAAAGGAACAGAAAATAAACAAAACAGCATCTTTTGTTGTTTCCGTGACATATACAGCATCGCTTTGAATGGAGGCAATGAAAGGGCAGAAGACATTCCACCATCATCATACAATTAATTTTTCTGCCACCTGCAGGAGCTCCGAGTACCCACAAGAGACATGACATTTCTGCTCCAGTCTTAATGCGTTTTGAGTTTCTCCTTGAAGCTTTCTACTCATAAAAGTACATTTTCATCTTCCTCCTGTAAATGTAACCTTGTCCAGATTAAGGAATTAAATGAACATTCCAGTCACAATGGAAAATTAAACCTTAAGATATATAAAATGAGCACAGCCAACTAGAGTAGATCTTCAGTTTTTCAGCCAGGTTTTGCTATAGAACACTAGTCCATGCCACTTCCTTTTATCTTTTCATGTGAGAAGCCCAGTTTATTATGCAGGAGAGATATTCTTAGAAAAACCCAGTGTAGGCCTTCTGCTGTTACATAATGTCAGAAAGGCTAAAGTACTAAGACGTCTCTAAGAGCCAACAGATTCAGACCTTAGATCTTCAATATTGGATACACTTTGAGGCTCAACTCCAGGTTCTGCGCCTCACTCTCTACAGATAGCTCCCTTACCCTCTTGTGGCCCACACTGGCAAGTATATAGGCAGCTAGTGGTTAATGCCACCCCACTTGGGAAGAGTATGCTTAATTGTGTTTTTCTTCTTGGTGGGCTTTGATGGGTTCAACCCACTGTATCCGTGTGACATAAAAGGAACAGGAGGTTCGTATTCGGGATCCTGGAAGCTGGAGGCCAGAATTCGGTAGCGGAAGGCCAGAACCTGGGTCTTGGAGCTAGAGAGATGTACCGTTCCTCGACTTCGTTGGAGTCTGGACTGCCGGTTACATGCTAGGATCAGATTTCCTGCTATTAGGGGAGAATGCTGAGACTTGCAGTTCTCCCTGGATAAACCTCCTATGAACTCTACCAAGCATGGACTCGTATCCTATGCAGGTAGACTGGGGTAGCCAAAAGCTTGAGTTAGGGACTAGGAGTGTTGGGAAAAGACTGCATTTTATATTGGGCTGTTACCTGTGTATGCCATCATGCTAAGTTATTCTTCAGTAACACTTTTGAAACTTTGTCTTTGCCTGGTTTGAAGTTACTAAAGGAGTGTAATGCAAGAAACCAGCACATATAGTCTACAGCTCGGGTCACTAAACACATTGGGGCATGAAGACTTAATACAGTGTGAACATACAAGTGGTTACCAAGGGTAATGAAAGTTTTTCTAGCAGCCTGTTGTAAGCATGTACATGTGACTGGTGAGATAGCTTCTTGCAGCGAGGAAGATGTTGTCAGCACTCCTTCTGCAGCAATCTGTCTCCCATAGCAATGGGAGCAGATCTTCACTGCTTATTTTGGATAGAGTAAGGGAAGGTTATAACCCCTGTCAGCTTTTTTATTTTTGCCATCCATGTCCCATCTGGGAGATTTACCTTCACTTCCTTTTATATTTAACACAGTGACAGGAAGGGAGTAGAAATCCCTGTAAATTAAGGGAATCTGTTGGGTCCCCCCAGGTCACCAGAACTAGGGTCCCAAATGGAAGATTTCCCCTTTATTACTTTTCTGGGGACAACCTAAAATATGCAATTTTCTTTTACATTCAACATAGCTCCCAACTGTCCCTGATTTCAAAGGACTGTCCCAGATTTGGAACAAAGTCCCTCTGTCCCTCTTTCCTCCTCATTTGTCCCTCATTTTGGTCTGATCTATATAGTTGTTTATAAAATACACAATTTATCTTAAAGTGTTAAATAAAGTGTTTCCCAGTGCTAAATCTTTCATCCAATTTCTAAATTGCTGTATTTGTATATTCCAAAAGCCAATATAAAGTAATAGTAGTGGCAAAAAAAGCACTTGTGGGTTTAACTAATTTTTTTTTTTTTTGTATATTAATCCTTTAAGGGGGGCATGACAGGGGGTGTGTCCTATTCCTGCATACTTTTGCTAATAGGTGTCCCTCCTTCCCATCTCAGAAAGTTGGGAGGTATGCTTTCACTTTCAATGATAACAGTAAACAGGACAAATAGAGAGGGTGAATCTTCCTAATTGGGACACAGACAGCAATAAAAATCAAATAGGTGTTCTAATTCATCTCCACTCTATCCAAAACTAAAAAAGGTTTTGCCTTTAGTTATTCTTTAAAGCAGAGTTCCAGTCGTTTTTGAGTTTAACCACTTGCCAACCAGTTGCCGTCATTATACTGCGGCAGGTCGACTCGTTCCTACAAATCGCCGTAGGTGTACTTCGGCTACTTTAAGAGCCATAGCAGGTGCACAAGTGCGCTGCTGCATGGCCGGGGACCCGATGGGGAGTGGCCGGTGGCCGCGATGTCCGCCGGCCACCCGCGATAGCGGGAAAGTGAGCCAGAATGGGGATCTGTCAACGTAAACAAACAGATCCCCATTCTGACAGCGGAGTAGAGAGAGATCTGCTGTTCCTAGTGATCAGGAACAGCGATGTCTCTCCTCCTCCAGTTAGTCCCCTCCTCCCACAGTTAGAAACACCTCCCAGGGAACACATTTAACCCCTTGATCGCCCCCTAGTGTTAACCCCATCCCTGCCAGTGACATTTACACAGTAATCAGTGCTTTTTAATAGCACTGATTCCTTTCCCAAAAAAGTGTCAAAAGTGTCCGATTTGTCCGCCGCAATGTCGCAGTCCCACTAAAGACCGCAGATTGCCGCCATTACTGGTAAAAAAAAAAAAAAAATAATATTAAAAATGCCAGAAATGTATCCCCTATTTATTAGACGCTATAACTTTTGCGCAAACCAATCAATATACGCTTATTGCGATTTTTTTTACCAAAAATATGTAGAAGAATGCATATCGGCCTAAACCGATGAAGAAATTAGTTTTTTTACATTTATTTTTTTGGATATTTATTATAGCAAAAATGTTTTAAAAAATATATTTTTTTAAAATTGTCGCTCTTTTTTTGTTTATAGCGCAAAAAATAAAAAACGCAGGGGTGATCAAATACCCCCAAAGGAAAGCTCTATTTGTGGGAAATAAAAGGACATCAATTGTGTTTGGGTACAGAGTCGCACGCCCGCGTCATTGTCAGTTAAAGCGATGCAGTGCCGTATCGCAAAAAATGACCTGGTCATTGAGGGGGAAAATCTTCCGGGGCTGAAGTGGTTAATAAAAGTCAGCAGCCACAAAAAATGTAGCTGCTGACTTTTAATAACCACACACTCGCCTGTCCCACGATCCTGCGATGCAGCCACCCAAACCTTTGCTTCTCTCTCCGGCGCCGGCATTACTAGTGTAGGCACCCAGCTGTGACAACTCTTTGGGGTTAAAAGTACCACGCTTCCTCCTGCACAGCGCGGGTAAAGCGGCGCTAAAACTAGGGTGGTCTGAGTGTGAAAGCAGCCTTAGAGATTGGAAAACTGCAATAAATTGCATTTTTGTTTTTGGTTTTATACCGCTTTATATTAAGAAAATTAGGAACAGTAGTAAGATTTTCTTTTGAATTTTTCAACTTCAGATTAACAAAAAAAGCCAGCCTCTGACTGGCCTCTATGGGAAGCACTACTACCCATCTACTTTTATAAATCATAGCTGCTGTTTTCCTAATGCACTAGAAAATATAGTTAATTTATAAAGTTACTTTTCCTTAGTAAGACAAGTCATCATAGTTTATTGTAAATAGAAACCCAGCCATATCTACACATTTACATTTATAGAAGCCATTTGGGCTTTTCATGTGCAACCATAAAAGCTTTACAGAGTCGGTAATGGGAGCAAATCCGCAATAAACAAAGGCCCAATATGTCAGCCTAGAAATCCCAGACAGTCATTTTCCAAATGGCCTGGGCCTTACGTATGATTGTGTCTGAGAGAGAAGCTGCTTGTCGCCCTGCCTCGGCCCAATTCTCAGTACATATTTCCAGGGCTAAAAATAAAATAAAAAGGAGATGATGAGGATTGGTTGCTGTTATAAGCCTGTGCTTCTCAGCTTTATTAACCACTTAAGGACCGAGCCCCTTTTTGACACTTGTTGTTTACAAGTTAAAATCATTTTTTTTTTGCTAGAAAATTACTTCAAAACCCCAAACATTAGATTTTTTTTTTCCAGACACCCTAGAGAATAAAATGGCGGTCGTTGCAATACTTTATGTCACACCGTATTTGTGCAGCAGTCTTACAAGCGCAATTTTTTGGGAAAAAATACACTTTTTTGACTTAAAAAATAAGACGACAGTAAAGTTAGCCCAATTTTTTTTTTATATTGTGAACGATAATGTTACACCGAGTAACTTGATACCCAACATGTCATGTTTCAAAATTACACCCGCTCATGGAATGGCGACAAACTTTAACCCTTAAAAATCTCCATAGCGAAGTTTAAAAATTTCTACAGGTTACCAGTTTTGAGTTACAGAGGAGGTCATTTGCTAGAATTATTGCTCTCGCTCTAACGATTGTGGCTATACCTCACATGTGTGGTTTGAACACCGTTTTCATATGCGGGCGCGACTTACGTATGCGTTTGCTTCTGCACTCAAGCTCGGCGGGACGGGACGCTTTACTTTTTTTTTTCTTATTTTTTTTATTTTATTATTTTACACTGTCCTTTTAAAAAAACAAACTTTTATTCCTATTACAAGGAATGTAAACATCCCTTGCAATAGAAAAAAATGCATGACAGGTCCTCTTAAATGTGAGACCTGGGGTCAAAAAGACCTCAGATCTCACATTTACACTTAAATGCAATAAAAAAAATAATAATAATTAAATGTCATTTTTTTTTTTTGCAAAAAAAAAATTTTTTAAAAATTCCCCTTTAAAACCATTGGGCATCGGACTCTGACCCCATACAGAGTCTGCTGCTATCAGTTTATGAAGTATATCCATTGGTTTCTTTATTAGAGTCGAGAAATCAACTACGTGATAAAGGATTTCTTACGGGTAAATTGTTTGACAAGGTATGGCAGGAAATGAGGAAAATTACTGAGATAAATGGATATACGTCATATACTCCAATATGGAATAATAGCAGCTATGAGGAATTGATGAAACTGGAAGGGTTTGAGACTTGGAGGCAGAAGGGACTAAGGAACACAGCACAGCTATTTCAGAATGATGTGTTGAAAACCTTTAGTGAAATAAGTAAAGAATATAATGTTCTAAATCAAAGATTTTTTCAATTTCTACAGCTCAGGCATGCATTAAAAATACAGAGTAGATCGCATGAACTGAAGTTTAATAAGCCAGGGGTAATAGCCTTGTTGGATAAGATGGGAAAAAAAAGGGATTGATATCACAATTATATGATATATTGTTTGATAAATTTAAATGCACTGTGGATATACCAGCTAGATTAGCCTGGACGGGCGACATAGGGCCAATTTCAGATGAACAGTGGGCACGGGCACTATCGGCAATACCTCAGGCCTCTTTATCTCCAACACAAAATTTAACACAATTATTCATCTTACACAGGGCACATTACACACCACAGAAATTATTCAAATGGAAAGGCAGAGATACAGAAAAATGTCCTAGATGTAAAGGGAGAGCAGCCAATCTAATACACTTGCTATGGAGATGCCCTAAACTCTATCGCTATTGGTCTGGCTATGATCAATAAGGTATTTGAGAGTGGGATGCCTATGGAGCCTGGTGGATGCCTGACATTTGTAGGACTTAAGCCCAGTCTCCTGATCACACCTTATATCCCCCAAAAACTCCCCCCCCCCCCCTCCAAACCCTACACAAATGACTTGACCAGGTTTTGGAGTAAATGGCCTTGACGGACTTTTTATTAACAAATTATAAAAATTAAATAAATAACATCTTCATAAATAACCATTAAACTTTTAATATACTTTCTTAGTATCATATAGGAAAACAACATACTACTGGTCACTGCGAACAACTTCTTATAAACTTTAGGCCTCCAGTAGGAAACCCCTGACTCTGAGGCGGTACCCAACCTTCGCAGTGGCCTACCCTTATTAACCCTTCCAGGTTAATCCCTTGTAACCTGGAAGTACATAAACAACCCCCATCCTTTCATGGATGGGTACCAGAAACAACCCCCATCCTTTCAGGAATGGGTACCAGAAACAACCCCTATCCTTTCATGGATGGGTACCAGAAACAACCCCCATCCTTTCATGGATGGGTACCAGAAACAACCCCCATCCCATGGATGGGTACCAGAAACGACCCCCATCCTTTCCTGGATGGGTACCAGAAACAACCCCCATCCTTTCATGGATGGGTACCAGAAACAACCCCCATCCTTTCCTGGATGGGTACCAGAAACAACCCCCATCCCATGGATGGGTACCAGAAACAACCCCCATCCTTTCATGGATGGGTACCAGAAACAACCCCAATCCCATGGATGGGTACAACATGTTCCATAAATGTAACCTCTATCTTCTCCTTCTCCAGCGACCCAACACTGCCGGTCATCCTGACCTGTCCCTTACCCCCTTTTTAACCAACTCAGGGCGGGTGGGTGGGAATCGCTTCCTCCTCCGTTCTGCAACTGACGTCACTTCCCCCTCTTTCTTCCTCTCACAAGCTCGAGCGCCGCCCTCACCCAGCCCCTCCCCCTATTCAATTAAAGGGGAAACACCACTTTCCATTCTTAAAACGGCAACTGTGCTGTCCAGCACTGTCATGCCGTCCCTGCGCCCATTTCCCTCCTGTCCTTAGCTCCGGGACTCTCTTTCTAGGTATACTGGATGAATCAAGAATTCTAGCGGAATATATTGTTTCAATAAATAGAAGTCTATTCCAGGCTCGTAAACTCAAAGCACTAAAAATGGTTATCATCATATCCACCTACTGTAACAGAATGGAAAATACAAGTAAGGGCAACTTTAATTAAGGAAAAATATATTTTCCTACATAGAGGCAGGGCAGAAAAATTCGAAAAAATATGGAAAAGGTGGTTTGATACCTTGGAGGTATGACGAGAGAGGAGAGGATCAATGTATGAGTAATGGTGGGAGGGGGAGTGGGAGCATGGGTGCCAGGGGTGCTTTTTTTTTTTTTTCCCTTTTCCCTCTTAATACGGGCTGGGGTTGTAGGTTTGGGGTTTGTCCCTTTTTTTTTTTTTTTGCTGTGTGTTTTTTTTTTTCCTTCCTGTTGTGTGTGTGTGTGTATATAAAATGAATAAAAAGATGATTTGATTAAAAAAAAAACATTGGGCGGAAGTGATGTTTTATGTTGTTTCTGCCATCTAATCTTATGGAGCCGAGTGGGGGCCATCTTTCCCTCACCCGGCTCCAGACCTGTCAGGGGAGAGGACGCAATTGTCTCCGCCGCTACTGACGGCCCCGGTAAATGGCGGAGACTACCAGAGCATGCCTCTCCCACCCCTGATAAAAGTGATCTTGTGGCGAATCAGCCGCAGAGACCATTCTTATCTTAAAGAGAGCCACTCGCCGTTTCTGAAAATACGGGGTTATTGCAGCTAGCTGCTGCCATAACAATGGTATTTAGCGTCAAAGTACCGACGTACAGCTACGGCGATTTGCGGTAGACTGATTCCTACCTCACTATTAAAAGGATTTTGTGGAATTGATTCACGTTAATGTACTCTGTTGTTTCCTGCTACATGTCAGGGGTCTACAAACTACGGCCCTCCAGTTGCTCAGTAACAACAATTCCCATCATGCCTAGTCATGTCAGTGAATGTTTTACAATGCCTCATGGGACGTGTAGTTCCACAACATCTGGAGGGCTGTCGTTTGGAAATCCCTGGTCTATGTGCTCCACACACTGGCATTGCAGTCTGCTATTCCTGGGGAACTTCTGAGCAGGAGAGACATCCAGCCTAGGGTTGCCACCTTTTCCTTAAGCCAAACCCGAACAAGGAGAGTAGTAATGCTGTGCACATAGCGTGCCGCAGCGCAGTGGGTGTGGCCAAATTGCTTTTGCTGACATAATTGCCCTGCCCCCCAGTTTTCCAGAATTCAAAATTCGGTAAGAAGATGGTGTAGCCCTGGTCTGCATCATTGGCAGGAGAGGGTTAGGATGGTTGGTCAGAATCAATGGTATCCTAAATGCTGAGGAATACAGGCAGATACGTATCCATCATGCTATACCATCAGGGAGGCATGTGATTGGCCCCAAATTTATTCTGCAGAACACAGACCCCAAGCATACAGCCATTGCCATTAAGAACTACACTATATTGTCAAAAGTTCAAAAGTATTGTGATGCCTGCCTTTACATGCACATGAACTTTAATGGCATCCCAGTCTTCGTCCGTAGGGTTCAATATTGTGTTGGCCCACCCTTTGCAGCTATAACAGCTTCAGCTCTTCTGGGAAGGCTGTCCACAAGGTTTAGGAGTGTGTCTATGGGAATGTTTGACCATTCTTACAGAAGGGCATTTGTGAGGTCAGGCACTGATGTCGACGAGAAATCCTGGCTCACAGTTTCAGCTCTAATTCATCCCAAAGGTGTTCTATTGGGTTGAGGTCAGAACTCTGTGTAGGCCAGTCAAGTTCCTCCACCCCAAACTCGCTCATCCATGTCTTTATGGACCTTCCCAAAACTTTTGAAAATATAGTATATCTTTAGTGTAAAGAAGAGTACTGGAAGCAGCTCTGAGATAAAGTCATCCAGTGCCCAGTGCGGACAAAACTAGATACCCCCCCTCCTTCCCCCCCCAAAAAAAATTGCATTTAAATGGAGGAGTTCTTAAAGTGATTCTAAAGGCAGGAGATTTTTAAAGATAAAAATCCTTCTGTGTGCAGAAGCCCCACTCAGCCCCCCTAATACTTTCCTGAGCCCCTTCTTTCTACAACGATGTGCACGAGTGCCTCAGCCATCCGGGACTCTCTCTCTTGGTTGGCTGAGACACAGCAGTGGCTCCATTGGCTCCCGCTGCTGTCAATCAAAGTCAGTTAGCCAATCAGGAGAGAGAAAGGGCAGGGCCGAACCATGGCTCCGTCTCTGAATGGACAGACAGAGCAGCGACTCGGCTCGGGTGCCCCCATAGCAAGCTGCTTGCTGTGGGGGCACTCGACCAGAGGGAGGGGCCAGGAGCAACCATGAGGGATGACCTGAAAAGAGGAGGACCGGGGCTGCTCTGTGCAAAACCATTACACAGAGCAGGTAAGTATAACAGGTTTGTTATTTTTCAAGAAAAAAAACCCGGAGACTTTACAATCACTTTAAAGCGGAACTTCCCCCTTTTTTCACATTTAAACTTCTCTGAACAGGGACTGCAAGAGGCTGATACGAGCTCAAATCCAGGCACTTACACTGCTCATTTAAAAAAAAATGTAATGATATATTCATGATTACAGGGCTGCATCCCTTTTTGTCCATTATATCTTCCTATAGTGCAGCTTCTCACGTACATTTAGTGCACGGTTCATCATTTTGACACCTGTCATGCAAACTCCATACATTTTTAATCCAGTCATTTATTAACTCTGATGACCTTCTCCTATTGTAATACATGGATTCTAATTTCCATATCTCCAGCTCACAATTCATTTATGACCAAGATTGCTTTTCTTTGCGCTCATCTAAATTTTGTTATAAATTGTCTTCAGCACTCTAATGATGTATATTTAGTCCCTAAAGTCCGAATCAAATATTTATACTATAGTATAGAAAAAGCATACATTTTAAACACCGCTTCTTGTATATTTTATTTGAAAATGAATAATGGTGCTATATTTATTTTCTTTTCGTTACTTATTATGATAAGGAATACAAAAATAATGATTTAACCACTTGACCTCCAGGCCTTTTCTGATACTTTTGTTTATGTAAACATCAGTATTCTTTGCTAGAACATTAGTTCGAACCCCCAAACAGTATATATATTTTTAAAAGCAGAGGCCCTAGAGAATAAAATGGTGGGTGTTGCAATTTTTTATGTCATGTGGTATTTACACAGTAGTTTTTCAAACTCAATTATTAAAATTCACTTTTTTGAATTTTAATGCAAAAAAACATAGTACATAACCCAATTGTTTTGTAAAATATAAAAGATGATGTTAGGTCAAGTAAATATTTACCAAACATATCATGCTTTAAAATTATGCACGCCCGTGCAACGGCGACAAACAACGTAAATTTTAATATCCATAGGCGACAAATTAAAAGCTCTTTATGGAGAGATCTGTGGTTTTATAGGACCCCAAATCCCCCATCTGCCCTTAAAAGCATTAAAAAAAACCAAGATCAGTGTTTTTAAATATTTTTGAGTTTGAAAAAATGGCCCCGCTGACATCCAGGTAAACCGGATGTGATGTCAGGTCATCACTTACGGGTTACCATAGTAAAGAGCCGATCAAAGTCAATCCCGACTTTGTTCAGCTGTCCAGCCAGCTGATGGACACATCGGCTAGTTGCTCGGGTTTCCCGGTGGGATGGGAGAGCCCGAACAAGCAGAGGAAGGCTTGTAAAAGCAATACAGCAGCTAGTTAACCACTAGGATTGCTTTTACAAGAGAGCCACCAGCTCTAAAAAAGGCCAGCTGCAGGCATCATTCCAGTATAACTGCTTTAAGTCAAGCGAAGTACCCGCATGTGGTTAAAATAGATAATATTTCACATTACCATTTTTCATTTTCAGACAGAAAGTGGAGCTATGAGTTTCCTTTCACGCGTTTGCCTGATTAGTCATACCAGCCATGATGAAAACAAGGCTACTATTTACAGAGCTCAATACCTGAAGCTAAAGTTTGCACACTGAATGAATCAGTGGAGTGGCCAATCTCCTTTCCCTTACCATGTAGCTTACCCTCCCTTGCCATGTATCCTATCTGTGACAGAGAGTCTAAAGTCAAACAGCTCCTGCTTTCTTTCCTCTTAGAAGGCTAGTGTTTAAAATGTATTTGTTAAATAAAGATTTTACATACATTGTACTAAATAAATATAGAAAATGAAGAAAAATTATATACATTTTATAAAAAAATGGAATTGATTAAGCTTTTTATAGTTTTCCTTAAATGAAAATGAATGCAGCCATAAAGATCTAACATCTTAAATTTTCTTTCTTGGCTTTAGATATATTTTAAATTCTACAGGGATGGCAGGCATGTCTACATTTCAAGGATGATATAATAGTTTATAGTCAATTTGAATGCAAATTGTCTTTTGGACTTTAGATTATCATTATACGGTATATTATTCTTTTGATTATTCGTATCAAATCGATATATACAAAAACATTTAAAGTGGTTGTAAACCCCAGACTTGAAATATGAACATAGCATACCTCTCTATAGTGTGTACTATTCTCAAGCCAGAGCACTAAGTGTCATTTCTCTCTGCTGCTTCGCTCCTCTGCTATAAGCATCAGTCACTTCTGACGAGTTTTCCTGACACCAAGAGAAAAATGGTGACAGGGGAGGGAGCTCCAGCAGATTGACAGCCTCAGCTCTGTTCCTGTGTGCTGTGTGGAGGGGTGTGTGTTCCTTTTCATCCAATCAGCTCTCAGAGCTCTCCTCACAGAAGTAGCTTCAACTCTCCTCCCCCTGCTTTGCAGAGCTGAGAGATGCTGTGTAAATTCTGCACTTTGACTGGACGTAAGGTAAAGCCGGCTGTAGATAGACAGGTACAACTTATGTAGGATGATTTGTTTCATCTTTATGTATCACCTAAAGCCAGTCACTTCATTGGGAATATATATGGCTGCATTCACACGTGATCATGGGAAGAATCGCCACGATTCCGCCCCGTGATTTTAATTGGCTGCAAAACGAGGAACGCGATTGCAATGCCATTACTTCTAATGGCCCCCCTATCGCGTGGTAAATTGCGGAAAATTGCAACTTTTCGATGCTGTCGCCCAAAAGAAGCTCATATTTCATTTTGAACAATCACTGCGTGATTGGGGTGTCATTAGAAGTAATAGCATCACAATCACGTCCTGCGTTTTGCAGCCATTTGAAATCACAGGGCGGAATCACAGCGATCATGTGTGAATGCAGCCTAAGGGTTTGCAACCAATTGGTGCATCCATGTCCCTCAATTTGCAAAGAAATCTGGCTTTTGCGGTAACCCAAAACCCTGCTGCCTGTTTGCTGGCAGCCTTGTGTAAACTTACTATTCTGCTAGGAGGGAGGGGTCCCTTCTCTGTCATTTAGCTACATGCGCACACACAATATATTGATTTGCTACTGACAGTAAATATGTTCTTTTAAAAGCAAGTGCTGTGCTTGGAATCTGCCACCTGCTGGTTGCAAGTGATACATATGAAATTTTGTTTTGAAAATGTTCACATTTTTTTAATTGCACAGAACAAAACAAAATGTTTGTACTAAACATAGGAAAAATCAAAACAACTTTCTGCTAATGCATAACATAATAAAAAGATATAAGAAAACCACAACGTATTCCCTAAATACGGAATATGAAAAAGCATTTTTATGCATGCAGAATAAAACAGAGTAGCAACCTCTATCAGAAGTACTGGCAAAGGTACAAAAAAAGGAAAAAAAAAACATATAGAATAAAAATTGGTATTTATGCAACATTTTCTCCTGGAAATTCACTTAGAAATGGCAATATACTTTGAATGCCTGGCTTTAACTAACAGCCCTTCATTCACTCTGCTACAAATATTGAAGGGAATGGAAATCCTTCTTTTTTATATCTCTTATCAATCTCTCTATATTGCTTAGAGATGTTACTTTGCATTGCTCTGCAGTGTAATCCAGACATAAATTAGTTAATTTCCTTCTCTGGTGAATAGAAATAAATTGAAAACATTTTTAATTGCTCTCTGGTAGGTAAATACTTTAAATGACATAATTAATTATGCATTAAATAGTGTCTGCATTCCCTAGCTAAGGAGGAAAAAATCTATGGCTTGATTTATTACTGCTGCATTTCAGACATCCAGATGCTAAGTTATAAGAGCTTTAAAAGCTCAATTATTGGAAGGGGTGATATATATAAAAAAATGACTGCAGGAAAGAAAAGTTGAGCTCTTACCCATCGCGAACAGTAGGGGGGATGCTTTTTGAGTTTACAGTTGATAAATGACAGGTGATATCTGGTCGATTTGTGTTAATTTTCTAAGCTATCGTTAAAGCGTATCTAATACCAAGAACATAAATTGATATTATTGCAGCTTATCCTAATGCCCTGTACACACGGTCGGACTTTCTGACGGAAAATGTGAGATCGGAGCTTGTTGTCAGAAATTCCGACCGTGTGTGGGCTCCATCAGACTTTTTCCACCGGAATTTCCGACACACAAAGTTTGAGAGCTGGCTATATAATTTTCTAACAACAAAATCCGTTCGCGTAAATTCCGACCTTGTGTAGACAATTCTGACTCACAAAGTGCCACGCATGCTCAGAATAAATTACGAGACGAAAGCTATTGGCTACTGGCCTGTTTATAGTCCAGATGTATGTGTTGCACGTCACCGCGTTCTTGACGTTGGAAATTCCGACAACTTTGTGCGACCGTGTGTATGCAAGACAAGTTTGAGCCAACATCCGTCTGAAAAAATCCAATGGATTTTATTGTCGGAATGTCCGATCAATGTCCGACCGTGTGTACAGGGCATTAGAGTTGGTGATTACATTACTTTTTTAAATCCAAAGAGTGTACAAGTACACAGTACACCCGGCACTCCTAGAAGTGCAGAGTCACTTGGTCTATTAGAACTTTCATCTGTATCTGTAGACCATCAACAGGGTAGAGGAAGGGATGAGGCAACTGGATGGATGGCTGAGCAGGAGAAGGGACCGAGACTGGAACCCCTGCAGCTTCCACAGAAGATCTGGGTAGGATCACCCCAATGTAGAAGAAAACGAACAGCAGGGCGATGAGGCCAGTATCAAATAAAAATAATTTTATTAAAATAAGCAGCGCATTTACATTGAAGTTAGCATGGAACAGCATTGATAGGGAACACCTGAGACCAAGCAGCTGTGATCAGTGTGAGGCCTCAGCTGCCACAGTTGCTTGGTCTCAGGTGTTCCCTATCCATGCTGTTTCATGCTAACTTTAATGGAAGGCCCCTTTCACACATGCGGATCTGTTTTCACAGACTCCGCTTGCTCAGCAGGATACACTCCGCTGATCCCCGCTAAGCCGGCAGGTAACAGGTCCATCTCTGCTCACTATGCAGAGACGGACCTGTCAGATCTCTGCTCTTCTCTATGGGGAGATCGGTTGAAAACGGACCGTCTGTCCATTTTCATCCAATCCACCAGACGAATGGAAAAAAGGACCACCATCTGTCTGGATTTAAGGGAGCGGATCGGATCGAATATAAGCGGACATGTCACCACTGACATCCGTCACTCCATAGAACTGCATGGAGCGTCCGTTCAGGTCCACCTGAAAAAACTGACAGGCGGACCTGAACTGTGTGAAAGAGAGCCTAAGTTTAATGCTTATATTAATAAAGTGATTTTTATTCGATACTGACCTCAGGACCATGCTGTTCATTTTTTCTTCCTTAGTTTTTCCCCTTTATTTTTACCTGTTGACCCTGCCATCACACACTTCCTGTCCTAGGGTGACAACCGTACAAAGCAACATCGTCAACCTTGGACAGGGAGTGTGTTAGCACTACATAACACTGTGTTAGGACTACACACCACATGCATTTGTTCGCCATAACAAGGGGAGGTGTTTTGTAGTCCAAAGAAATAGCAAGGGACAATGCTAACAGATAGCATTCCAGAGGCAGAGAGTACAGGAAGTTATCAGTTCACAAGATTTCTACTTGGAGGAGCAGCTACTTTTTTTTTGCGCTTGTTGAACAGGTATAATAAAAGGCTTTCAATTGAATATTTAACAGACCAAAAGGGAGCAAATAAGAGAAATGTAGTATTAGAGTTTACATACACTTTAAAGCAGAAGCAGCTAAATACACAGATGAAAAACATGTAAGTGAGCTTTTTACTTAGCAAAAGCTTTGTAATTCTCTTCGGCTACTTTTGAGAATCAGTCACTCCTGCCACATGCAAATAGGTCCCTGACATCACTTTTCTCCACTCTAATTAAGAAATACAGCTTGCTCATGAACCAATGGACCCACCCAGGCTATCATTAATTGTGAAGGAACAGCAAGAAGTTATATACAGTATCTCACAAAAGTGAGTACACCCCTCACATTTTTGTAAATATTTTATTATATCTTTTCATGTGACAACACTGAAGAAATGACACTTTGCTACAATGTAAATTAGTGTGAGTACAGCTTGTATAGTATAGTGTAAATGTGCTGTCTCCTTAAAATAACTCAACACACAGCCATTAATGTCTAAACCGCTGGCAACAAAAGTGAGTACACCCCTAAGTATAAATGTCCAATTTGGGCCCAAATAGCCATTTTCCCTCCCCGGTGTCATGTGACTCATTAGTGTTACAAGGTCTCAGGTGTGAATGGGGAGCAGGTGTGTTAAATTTGGTGTTATCGCTTTCACTCTTTAATACTGGTTACTGGAAGTTCAACATGGCATCTCATGGCAAAAAACTCTCTGAGGATCTGTGAAAAAAAGAATTGCTGCTCTACATAAAGATGGCCTAGGCTATAAGAAGTTTGCCAAGACCCTGAAACTGAGCTGCAGCACGGTGGCCAAGACCATACAGCGTTTAACAGGACAGGTTCCACTCAGAACAGGCCTCGCCATGGTTGACCAAAGAAGTTGAGGTCACATGCTCAGCGTCACATCCAGAGGTTGCCTTTGGGAAATAGACGTATGAGTGCTGCCAGCATTGCTGCAGAGGTTGAAGGGGTGGGGGGTCAGCCTGTCAGTGCTTAGACCATACACCGCACACTGCATCAAATTGGTCTGCATGGTTGTCGTCATAGAAAGAAGCCTCTTCTAAAGATGATGTCCAAGAAAGCCTGCAAACAGTTTGCTGAAGACAATCAGACTAAGGACATGGATTACTGGAACCAAGTAATTACTGGAACCAAGACAAAGATAAACATATTTGGTTCAGATGGTGTCAAGCATGTGTGGTGGCAACCAGGTGAGGCGTACAAAGACAAGTATGTCTTGTCTACAGTCAAGCATGGTGATGGGAGTGTCATGGTCTGGGGCTGCATGAGTGCTGCTGGCACTGGGGAGCTACAGTTCATTTAGGGAACCATGAATGCCAACATGCACTGTGACATACTGAAGCAGAGCATGATCCCCTCCCTTCAGAGACTGGGCCGCGGTGCAGTATTCCAACATGATAACGACCCCAAACACACCTCTAAGACGACTACTGCCTTGCTAAAGAAGCTGAGGGTAAAGGTGATGGACTGGCCAAGCATGTCTCCAGACCTAAACCCTATTGAGCATCTGTGGGGCATTCTCAAATGGAGGGTGGAGGGATCGCAAGGTCTCTAACATCCACCAACTCAGTGATGTTGTCATGGAGGAGTGGAAGAGGACTCCAGTGGCAACCTGTGAAGCTCTGGTGAACTCCATGCCCAAGATGGTTAAAGCAGTGCTGGAAAATAATGGTGGCCACACAAAATATTGACACTTTGGGCCCAATTTGGACATTTTTACTTAGGGGTGTACTCACTTTTGTTGCCAGTGGTTTAGAAATGAATGGCTGTGTGTTGAGTCATTTTGAGGGGACAGCAAATTTACACTGTTATACAAGCTGTACACTCACTACTTTACATTGTAGCAAAGTGTCATTTCTTCAGTGTTGTCACATGAAAAAATATAATCAAATATTTACAAAAATAGACCCTATTCCCTCTCAATGCTCCGGTCGCCCTCTGACTCCATCCTACACTCTCTAACCCACATCTTCAATCTCTCCCTCACCTCTGGCAACTTCCCCAATGCTCTAAAACATGCACTGGTCACCCCCATACTTAAAAAGCCATCCTTGGACCCTACCAATCTTAACAACCTATGCCCTATCTCCTTGCTCCCCTTTTCCTCTAAACTCCTTGAACGCCTGGTTTACAACCAACTGAGTGACCACCTCATTAAGAACAACCTTCTTGATCCCCTTCAATCTGGATTTCGCCCTCAACACTTCACAGAAACTGCTCCTCTAAAACTCACAAATGACCTACTAACTGCAAAAACCAATGGACACTATTCTGTACTCCTACTTCTGGACCTTTCAGCTGCCTTTGACACGGTTGACCACCCCCTCCTCCTCAAAAAACTTTACTCCCTCGATCTCCGTGACTGTGCTCTTCAGTGGCTCTCATCCTACCTATCCCAATGCACCTTCAGTGTCACTTACAATTCTACTTCCTCCACTCCTCTTCCCTTTTCCGTCGGGGTCCCCCAAGGTTCTGTTCTTGGACCTCTTTTATTTTCAATCTACACCTCTTCCCTGGGTCAGCTGATAGCCTCTCACGGCTTTCAATATAATTTCTAAGCTGACGACACACAAATCTATCTCTCCACCCCTCAACTCACCCCATCAGTCTCCTCACGCATCACTAACTTACTAACCGACATATCTGTATGGATGTCACAGCACTTCCTCAAACTCAACTTGTCCAAAAACCGAGCTTATAATATTTCCTCCCCCATGTGCCTCTTCCCCTGACTTGTCTGTCAAGAACAATGGCACAACCATATACCCCTCCCCACGTCAGGGTGATAGGCGTTATCCTGGACTCTGAACTCTCCTTTCGGCCCCTCATCCAATCACTTTCCAAAGCTTGCCGCCTCAACCTCCGCAACATCTCTAAACTACGTCCCTTTCTAACCATCTAACCAATGAAACCACAAAGCTCCTGATTCACTCCCTGGTTATCTTTCGCCTCGACTACTGCAACTCCCTTCTCATTGGCTTACCTTTAAATAGACTATCCCCCCTTCAATCCATCATGAATGCTGCTGCCAGACTCATCCACCTTACAAACTGCTCAGTGTCTGCTACCCCTCTCTGCCAATCCCTCCATTGGCTGCCACTGGCCCAATGAATTTAATTCAAAATACTAACAATAAGTTACAAAGCCATCCACAACTCTGCCCCCAGTTACATCACTAACCTAGTCTCAAAATACCAACCTAATCGCCGTCTCTGTTCCTCCCTAGACCTCCTGCTCTCTAGCTCCCTCATTACCTCCTCCTATATCCGCCTCCAGGACTTCTCCCGAGCCTCGCCCATCCTCTGGAATTCCCTACCCCAATCTGTCAGACTGTCTCCAAATGTATCCACCCATCCTGCCTCCATCTAACAACTGCACTGTTTTCTCTATTAGCTCATCCCCCACAGCTGTTACCCTCTTGTATAACTTGACCCTCCCTCCTAGATTGTAAGCTCCAACGAGCAGGGCCCTCTGATTCCTCCTGTATTGAATTGTATTGTAATTGTACTGTCTGCCCTAATGTTGTAAAGCGCTGCGTAAACTGTTGGCGCTATATAAATCCTTTAAAATAATAATAATAAAACATGTGAGGGGTATACTTACTTTTGTGAGATACTATATATATATATATATATATATATATATATATATATATATATATATTTCTCCCTAGAAGAACAGGACAGCAAAAATAACCTAGTAGGGGGTAGGCTCTTCTCTACTATAAAACGAACAAAAAGGTTTTGGCTTTACATATACATTCATTGTTTCATGGGTTTTGAGAGGGATGTTGTTGATGTGGTTGGGAATATTAATTATGTTTTCATCCAATAGAACAAACATTTTCTCTAATATATTAACTCCATTGTTTACAAGCTACGTCAGTGATCATGGTAGTATATGATGAGAACACTAAATACATATTGTGTGCTATAATACTTGCCACTGATGTGGTGACCCATCATAAACATGTGGGCGACCCAATTTGGGCTCTGACTTATAGTTTAAGAAACACTGATTTAGGGTTTTGTTTAACCCCTTGATGCCAACCTCATAATATGTGACCCCACTGGACTCAGCTTTTTTCCGTGGGGCTGCATATTTGGGTATATCCCCCTGTGTGCTGGAAGAGCGCCACATGGCACCCTCCCAGCACAGAGACCGGGTCTCATTGAGAGCCCTGGGCCCTGTACTAACGATTGGGACTTGGAACTCCCAATTCCGGCTCACCAGATCGCTGTGATAGCCTCTGGCTATCACAGTGATCAGTCACTGTGAAGTCCGCCCCCGTGTTTTCTCTCTCTCTGAATGGAGGAGAGGTATACATGGTACCTCTCTCTTTCCTTGCAGAGAGAAAAAAAAAGTGTGTAAAAAAAAAAAACTAATAATAATAAAAAATAAATAAATAAATAAATACCTAGATCAAGGTTTGATCTAGGTCAGTGCCAGGGTTAGTGTTTGGGTCAAGATCAAGGTCAAAGGTCAAGGTCAGGACCAAGGGTCAGGGCCAATATTTTTTTTTGGACAGGATTTTTTTTTTTTTAAATTAGTATCAGTTTCAGTTACTATTCGTGTCAGTGTGTTTTAGGTAGGATAAACAAAAAAAGCAAAATGTGCACTATTATTTTGTGGGCCGTACTACAGGTACAAACAACAACTGACATACACATATGAGGTATCACTGTGATCATCAGGAGCTGGAGAATCTATTTTGGGTGGTTCTTTAGTGGAAGGTTATGGCAGTAGGAAGAAATATACAGCTAAATTAAAAAATAAATATATTTTTTACTATTTTGGGCCAGTTTTCCTTTGATATTGAAAAAAACATCAGGAGATATCCATTACCACTTACCACCAAATGAAAGCCCAAATTTTTCCTGGAAAAACAAGGTATAATCCACCTGGATGCACGAAGTAGTTGTAATGATATGTACTGTTTTACTAACACATGTCAAAGTTGAAAAGTTGTGCTTAGGCATTAAGATTTCTTTAATTATTAGGCGCAAAGGCGTTAAGCTAGCAGGGTTAAGATTAGGTTTAAACCTCTCATGATGGGACTACCAAGAGTGGACTATCTTTGCTGACTGCTTATTCAAAATGCTAGCTGCCCAGCTGTTATGCTGATATATTCAGGTCAGGAGTCCTGACTTTTCTTCTTCCCTTTCTTCTTCCTCATCCTTCATGCTTGTTTCAGGCTTGTAACAAAGTATTGAGGCCAGACACAGCCTGGCAATGTTGATTTTCAGAACTAGTTTAACAATAGTGGTCCTAATAGTTCTGTTATGACAGGTACACTTTATTTTAGAATTAGATTGCACATAAGTGGGCTATGTAGTTGGTTGGGTCATGGCAGACTAGGTACACAACAATTTGGTCTTTTGCTGTGTCTTTCAATTCAATTTTAAGCTGAAACAAAAGACAGATTGACAGTCCTTGCTTTCTTTCACGATTAATTTAACGGCGACCAGACAGAACAAACCTTAACCAACTGTGGTGGAAGCATTAAAAGCTATCAAATTTTCTTTGATTTCTCCGCGTTCAATATTTTTTCGTTCAATCGAGTTGTCTTTCCTGTCTGCTTTTTCAATCAACTTTTTTTCATTTTCCTTTCAAAGTTGATTGAAATGGCGTGTGGCGATTTCTTTGGTTTGTTTGATGACACTTTTTTTTTTTTTTCAAATGAGGGCTGATTGACACTGGTTGCAAATGAAAAAAAAAACGACTGAGTGCATGGCTGGCATTCAGCTTGGGTACTTTGTGCTGGGTCAGGGTTAGTTAGAGTACAATTGAATTGTGCAGAAAGATAATCAGCTTGATTCACCAAAAGTAAAAAAGAAACAAAAGTAAAATTCACTTAACTTTGTTCTTACAGAAACTTTTTTTGGGCACCAATATGTAGCAAAATCAAGCTTGTTCCATTGCAGGAATTGTTTGTGGGAGAACATGCGCAAGCAGTTATGTGATAACTTGGGTTATCACATAACTTTCTTGGGGGTTCCTTGGAGGGAGGGCTGCTGGCCTGGATAAGTGGTCTGGACTGGACAATTCTCTGGGGCCATAGTAAATTAAAAAAATATATATAAATTATAAAATTTACATTTTTTAAAATGTTATTTTAAAGTCAATCCCCAGGCACAATTAAAACCCTGTTCCACCCTCCTCTGACTCATGAAGAGTATTTTTTCTTCCTACTGGAACAGGGATATACTCACCGAAGTCTGCTGTACATGTTCCCTGTCAGTGCCATTCCTGGAAGCGTTGGCAGCACTGCAGATGTGCTTGTGCCGGTTGGTCCCCTTTTAGTGGCGTCATCCTCCACTCAAGGCCCAGACCTTTATTTGACACTTGTCGTTTACAAGTAAAAAATCTGTATTTTTTGCTAGAAAATTACTTAATACCCCCAAACATTTTTTATATATATATATATATATATATATATATATATATATATATATAGATATATATAGATATAGATATCTATATCTATATCTATATATATCTATATATATATATATATATATATATATCTATATCTATATAGATATAGATATATATGGATATATATCTATATAGATATAGATATGGATATAGATATATATAGATATATATCTATATCTATATCTATATATCTATATAGATATAGATATATATATATCTATATCTATATAGATATATATATATATATATATTTTTTATTAGCAGAGACACTAGAGAATAAAATGTCGGTCGTTGCAATATTTTATGTCATGCGGTTTTTGCGCAGCGTTTTTCATACACTTTAATGAATTTAAAAAAAAACAAAACATAATATATAGCCCAATTTTTTGTAAAGGATAAAAGGCTAAGTAAATAGATACCTAACATGTCATGCTTTAAAATTGCGTTCCCTCGTGGATTGGCGCCAAGCCACTGTACTTAAAAATCTCCATAGGTGATGCTTTAAATTTTTTTAAAGATTACCAGTTTAGAGTTACAGAGGAGGTCTAGTGGTAGAAGACACTGGCTCAGACATTCGCGGCAATATCTCACATCTGTGATGTGTACACCGTTTACATATGTGGGTGTGACATACCTATGCGTTCACTACTGCACATGAGCATTCGAGAATGGGGGCACTTTAGAAATTATTTTTTCAGTTATTTTATTGTATTCTTTAAATTTTTACACTGTTCCTTTAAAAATAAAAATTTGATAGTTTTATTGCTGTCACAAGGAATGTAAAGATCCTTTCCGACAACAATACAGCATGATAGGTCCTCTTTATGGAGAGATCTGGGGTCTAAATACCCCAAATCTCTTCTCTACCCTTAAAAGAAAAAGATTAAAAAAAAAAGTGTGTATATTATTATTATTATTATTATTATACAGTATTTATATAGCGCCAACAGTTTACGTAGCACTTTTACAACTTGAGGGTAGACAGTACAAATACAATACAATTTGATACAGTAGGAATCAGAGGGCCCTGCTCCTTAGAGCTTACAATCTAAGAGTATATATATAAAAAATAATCAGAAGGGTGCGGTGCACTACAGTCTCAGATGGCCATGCTTAGCACTCAAGCCCTCCCACAGGCTTCGACATAGAAAAAATCCAAGAACAAGGGATTGCTGCACAAACCGTATTTATTTTGAAATCTTCAAAAGGACATCACCACGACATCCATAAAATCAGGCATACATAATAAATGTTTTTGGGCTATTGTAGATAACGCCCTTCATCAGAAGATCATGCCAGGCATGACTTCTGATGAAGGGCGTTATCTACAATAGCCCGAAAACATTTATTATGTATGCCTGATTTTATGGATGTCGTGGTGATGTCCTTTTGAAGATTTCAAAATAAATACGGTTTGTGCAGCAATCCCTTGTTTTTGGAATATATATATATATATTTCAGTTTCTCTTTTTAAATAAATCTGCAAAAATTTCAACAATTCTGTGTTTTTCTGTCAATATGGGGTGCTGTGTATACATTAATGAGGAAAAAAAATGAACTTAAATGATTTTACCAAATGGCTGCAATATAACAATGAGTGAAAAATGTAAGGGGGTCTGAATACTTTCCGTCCCCACTGTGTATATGTATATATATATATATATATATATATTGTTTGCTTTAAGAAAAAAAATCCTATTTAATTTGTTCATAAACGATCTGGAGGATGGGATAAACAGTTCAATCTCTGTATTTGCAGACGATACTAAGCTAGGCAGGGCAATAACTTCTCCGCAGGATGTGGAAATCTTGCAAAAAGACCTGAACAAATTAATGGGGTGGGCGACTACATGGCAAATGAGGTTCAATGTAGAAAAATGTAAAATAATGCATTTGGGTGGCAAAAATATGAACGCAATCTATACACTGGGGGGAGAACCTCTGGGGGAATCTAGGATGGAAAAGGACCTGGGGGTCCTAGTAGATGATAGGCTCAGCAATGGCAGGCAATGCCAAGCTGCTGCTAACAAAGCAAACAGAATATTGGCATGCATTAAAAGGGGGATTAACTCCAGAGATAAAACGATAATTCTCCCGCTCTACAAGACTCTGGTCCGGCCGCACCTAGAGTATGCGGTCCAGTTCTGGGCACCAGTCCTCAGGAAGGATGTACTGGAAATGGAGCGAGTACAGAGAAGGGCAACAAAGCTAATAAAGGGTCTGGAGGATATTAGTTATGAGGAAAGGTTGCGAGCACTGAAGAGAAGAGAAGCTTGAGAGGGGATATGATTTCAATTTACAAATACCGGATTTGTGACCCCTCAATAGGGATAAAACTTTTTCACAGAAGAGAGTTTACCAAGACTCGTGGCCACTCATTAAAATTAGAAGAAAAGAGGTTTAATCTTAAACTAGGTAGAGGGTTCTTTACTGTAAGAGCGACAAGGATGTGGAATTCCCTTCCACAGGCGGTGGTCTCAGCGGGGAGCATTGATAGCTTCAAGAAACTATTAGATAAGCACCTGAATGACCACAACATACAGGGATATACAATGCAATACTGACACATAATCACACACATAAGTTGGACTTGATGGACTTGTGTCTTTTTCCAACCTCACCTACTATGTATGTAACTATGTATGTAACTATGTACATGGCCTAGGAAACCGAAGGTGATGTCATAATGTCACTCTGGTCCTCCAAGGGCATACATACATAGTTACATAGTTACATAGTAGGTGAGGTTTAAACAAGACACAAGTCCATCAAGTCCAACCTATGTGTGTGATTATATGTCAGTATTACATTGTATACCTCTGTATGTTGCGGTCGTTCAGGTGCTTATCCAATAGTTTTTTGAAACTATCGATGCCCCCCGCTGAGACCACCGCCAGTGGAAGGGAATTCCACATCTTTGCCGCTCTTACAGTAAAGAACCCTCTACGTAGTTTAAGGTTAAACCTCTTTTCTTCTAATTTTAATGAGTGGCCACGTGTCTTGTTAGCGGCGGCCATCTTTCCATTGCTTATCTCTATGGCAAGCCACCGTCTGTGTCGGATTGAGTCCCGGGCTCACTGATTAGTAAGGTAAGCTCGGGAACCACTGGGAAGCGGCAGGAGGGGGGCACCCTTCCCATTGCTTTTAAAAGTGATCCCATGGGAATCTGCCTCGGGGATCACTTTTATCTGAAAGCGGCGCCTGAGAGAAAAGAAAATACTGGGGTTATGCCATCTAGCTGAAGCCAAAACACCAGTATGTAAGGTCAAAATCATGATGTATTTTCCCAGTTAGGTGGTCGGCAAGTGGTTATGCATCCTAAGAGGACCTCACCACTGGACAGCCAATAGGATCTGCCCACGTATTGCCTCCTGTGCATATAAGAAGACTCAGGACTGCAATGTCACAGGACCACAAATTCATCCCACGCTGGTCTATCAAGATGTCTGAAGACCCCACACATGGAAGAAGCCGGGGAGAAGATGTTGGTGCCAGCAATGGAGCTTGCCAATGTTGCATAGCTGGAGTACAGGTGAATGTTTGTGGACTTTGCACTTAAACACCAACTTTAACACCTGTAACTAACAGATGAATTAGCTACAAAACGTACACAGCCTATCAGCACTTAGGATACATTCAGACCATTGAATATATGCGGCATTTGGAGGCGTTTAAACAAGATCTCTGGACGCAGCAACACTCTGTGCTATAGCCACATACAAACTGGTTGATTACCTGCAGCCAGCTTGCGTGCAGCCAAAACTATTTAAAACACCTAACATATTTAAAAAATATGGGGATTTGGTCATACCATATGGCTATATGGTGCTTAAGCCCACTTACTGCGTCAAAGTATCCCATTATCAGTGGGGTCTACGCTATTCATAGAATGAAAATTCCTGCTTCTTCTGAACCATGGGAGAAATACACTCCTCTATATGGGAGAACTAAAGGACTCCTCCTATAACACAGGTAGACACTAATAAGAGGTAATGGCGGAGGGGATGGGTGTTTCAGCCCAAGGGATCTGGTCAAGGCATCCTCCCCGCCATTACCTCTTATTAGTGTCCACCTGTGTTATAGGAGGAGTCCTTTAGTTCTTTTCTCCTGTTTGGTGTCTCCTCCTCAGTGGCTTACCCTGCGTCTCCTCCTCGGCAGAAGAGGAGGAGACGAGGAGGAGGAGATGCACATGAGGAGGAGGAGACGCACATGATTAGAACCTGAGTGTCTAATTGGGTTCAAAAAAGGGTGGGCTCAGGACACAGAGCACTGTGCCCTGAGCCCACCCAGTTGTGTGACAATAGGAAATTAATATTCGCTATCGTGTTCCTGAATCTCCACCCCTCCAACCAGGAAGCGGGTCCTAAGACCCAGTTGGCCAGGAGGAGAAGCGGCTGTATTGGCCACCGAGGATGAGGAGACGCAGGGTAAGCCGCTGAGGAGGAGACACCGAACACGAGACACAGAGCAGGAAACGCAGGCCCATGACCTAGATGGCATAAGTGTTTGCTGATCAATCGACCGACTGGGGAGGGGTTTTGACAGCTACTGCTGGTTAAACACAGTTGGGTGTAAGCAGCATTTAGAACTGTCTGCAAAAATCTATCGTTTCATGATGGACGCTGCCCTATCCGCAGATATTCGGCTGCCTGAATGTAGATTTATTGAGCTCTAATTTGCAAATGCATATTTTTGTGCATCCATGTTGAGCACTAAAAGATTTAATTAAGATGTAATTGGTGTGTTTACATTTTTTGGAATTAGGTTTACCTGAAAAGATTTTGCATAGATCTAAACTCAGTCACTAAAACCTTTTATAAATATTAACTTTAAATGTAATACTGACACATAATCACACACATAGGTTGGACTTGATGGACTTGTGTCTTTTTTCAACCTCACCTACTATGTAACTATGTAACTATATAACTTGTTATTATAATAATCACACGTTGTTTTCAGTATTTTTCAATCTGTAGCTATTATTAAAATATTACCCTGTGATCCTGCAATGAAGGTCTTTCATTAGGCTGTTCCAGTGAATGGGGTTATAACTGTCTCCCAAATATGCTCTTGCATTGTCACCCTGTCACATGTGCGTCTGGTTAAGCTTACATGCGGCTGTGCAGACATATACTATGGAGCCATGGTCTACCAATGCCATTGTCAGGAAGATGGTCCAGAGCAATGAAGTGCAGTCCATGGTGGAAGAGTGCATGTAAGTGAAGGTTATAACCCCATGTAGGTTTTTTTTGCTATCTGTGTCCCACTTCGGAGATCTCCCTTCACTGCCTGTCCTATAGCAAAAGTAAGAGAATCCCTGGTTGTCACCAGAGTCATCAGAACTAGTGTGCCAGTTGGAAGATTTGTCCTTTATTCTTGTTTTAGTGACAACCCAACATTTGAGATTTTCTTTTGTAGCCAGGTGCTTGGCTAGATAGAGAGCGAGTTAGAACACAGTGCTGTAGCTGCTCTCTATGTCCTCACTGAACTGACATGCTGGATCTAGCAACACTGTCTGCCTTCCACCAGCAGGGGGAGAAGACAAGCCAAAGGAGCTCCATAGACTTTGTACTGGCCACATTGAACTGTGGGAGTTGAAGTCCTGGAAGGGAGCCATGTTGTGGAATCTTACGGACCATATTATTGACCTGAGCCAGAGATCTGGGTCTTTTGTGCTGTGGACCAGAGAGAGTGGATCTGAGTGGAGCTTAGGACTGAGCTACTGGTGGGAAACAGACCCTTGTGGTAGAGAGACCCGGAGCACTATATACCTGTGGGCTGAGGACTGGAGCCACTTTAGGCATATCCAGAGGACATTGGAACAGCGGGAACATTGCGGCTGTATCTTTGGGATTGGTTGCTGATAGTAGGGACTAATCACATAGGGACTGGACATTTGACTAGCAGCCTTTACCATTGCATTCAGAATTTACTGGGACTGTATGTATGTGCACCACCATAAAGACTAGGCCCCAATGCTAGCTAGCTGAAGATGAAGAACTAGGGCAAAGGACTGTCACTTTAGATAAGCTGCTCTACAAGGACTTTATTTACTGCTTTCAATAAGGGGTATCGTTGCAGTAGATATGGGTCTCGGAATAATTATTTCTATAGTGCACTGTTAGAGCATAGTATACTGGTTGCAGGAAAGCTATAACAGCATTGTTCATAATCATAGTTATTCTGATTCATTCTATTGCTTTGTGTGGATTTATAGCTTACCAGGTATAGGTTACTCCTGCTAACTAAAACTCCACACCAACCTGCCACAAGTTTTGGATGCGTTTGGGCCCATGCACCCTCATATATGTCACATTGGGAGCAGTGGCTGTGTCTGTGCATCCGCTGCATCCCAATTGACATGAATGGGACTGCCTTCACGGCAATGCACAGAACACCAATGTAACACCTGTGCATCCTCGTGTGGGTAAGCATGGCCCTCTACAGGCGTACTAATGTGACACCCCATGTAAACAAGGCCTTTCTTGGCTGGCAATTGGTTAAATGCATTTTTAATTTTGTCCATGTACCTCTGGGATGTCCTCTCACTAGTCTCCCTCACGGACAGCAAAAATAACTTGACAGGGGCTCTAACCCACCCTCCTCTATTCAAATATAAATGAAATAGTTTTGTATAAAGTTGGGCCTTAAATTCAATGCAGCTATGAATGACATGCTGAGTAAATATATATTAAACACAAATAAAGCTAAATTTGGCCACTTGAGAACGCACAGTGTGTAAATTCACACAAACATATGGAAAACCACATTGCACATTTCATGTTGACAGGAAACAGACTGAAAGACAGATGCCTTGAATGGCAACAACTTTATGTGACAAGAATGAAATCACAAAAACACAACACCAGACTGAATCATTTTGTTGTTTTGGTTCTCTCATAGGAAATATTTGCCTCTTTTTTTTTACAGATTGATGGTGATTAACCATAAACTGCTTTTTTTTTTCTTTCTGTGCCCTCTGAAGCCATCCGCAGTCATGCATAGAGACCTCCTGATGGACTGCCTACATCTTCTGTGAAGACTGGCCTTGGGACATACCCTTCACTAACAGTTTTCATAGGATGCTATAATAACCCGCAAGGTAAATGTCAAAGGGGCCTTCGGGTGGCTTTTACAGTGTAACCAGTGCTGTTCAGGAGGAGGAGTACTGATTGCATTATACAGGTACTTCCTCTAGTGGATACACATTTATAAACAAAATGTTATCATTAAAATATGACAAGAAGGGTTTAAAATTAAAGTCCAAATGAAGGTGTTATATTAAAAGGCCAGTCCGATCAAAAATGATATTCAAAATCTTGCTCTTGGCTTTGCCTTCCTCCACAAGTATTTATTTTTTTTGCTTTTTTTACAAAAAACAAGTTGTGGACATCTTCAGTCCAGTCATGTGCTGGACTGGATGACATTGGGTATCATTCAACCCAGAAGACTTCTGACATCTTGTGGCGAAAAAAGATTTATTGCGGGGGCTGATGCAGGATAGGTGAGTATTGCAGACAGAGGTGTATTTTTATTTTATTCTAGCTGGGGCATCATTTAAAAAAGTT
This sequence comes from Aquarana catesbeiana, assembly GCF_042186555.1. Lineage (NCBI taxonomy): Eukaryota > Metazoa > Chordata > Amphibia > Anura > Ranidae > Aquarana > Aquarana catesbeiana. The sequence goes on along the minus strand of NC_133333.1, from coordinate 223,180,895 downwards.
AAACCGCCTAGGCTGTTTCTTCTATATCTCAGGGACCATAGTGGTGAACTCTCATTCTCATTACATTTGTTGTGGTGCATTGCTGTGTAACAGATGGAAAGCTGCAGGTTGACTGATCTGTCAAGTTGACAGCCCATTCGAAATGAATGGGCTGCCTTACTTCAATGTGTCCATTATAACTAACCGGATAGGTCTGAATGGGCCCCAAGAGATTCCAAATCCTAAATAAATATAGTGGAGAATATAAAAAGGTGATCCATAACATAGCTTATATAGCTCTGCCTCCCTTTGGAAGTTCTGATTTATAATAATATTCTGAGAAAATACTGTCCATTCCTTTGACGAACAAGTTGTACAAATCACAAGAAACATTTCTGGGAGATTAAGAGCTAATCAAAGCCAGCTACTTTACATAACACCACTTGTAACTGTTCATTTCATTTAGCAGAAATGCTACAAAATGCTTTATTACTTGAGCAATATTTTAAGGGAACTCTGTAGATCAGAATACTGAATGATCACTTAGAGAACATCCTTAAGAAGGACTTTCTGTAATGAAAAAAAAAATATTTGTAATGCTTTTATAAAGCTTTTGTTTCATGTCTTTTCTTGTATAGATAAATAAAAAAATGAAAAATAATATTGCCTATGACTATATGACTATAACCTATGTCAACCAATCGGATTCCGGGGGCTGATTTGCAACCTGTCAATGAATACTTTACTGCTTTTATTAGGAGAAGTGTGGATTCTGATGATCTAAGTTGATCTGGGCTAAGAGTAATGCTGCGTACACACGGTCGGACTTTTCGACTGGACTTGTCTGACGGACGCCAACGGACCAAATCCGGCGAACAATACGATCGTGTGTGGGCTTCACCGGACCTTCAGCTGACTTTTCCAGTCGCAAATCTGACAGACTTTAGATTTGAAACATGCTTCAAATCTTTACGTCGTAACTCCGCCGGACCCAGAAATCCGCTCGTCTGTATGCTAGTCCGATGGACAAAAACCCACGCTAGGGCAGCTATTGGCTACTGGCTATCAACTTCCTTATTTTAGTCCGGTGTACGTCATCACATACGAATCCATCGGACTTTGGTGTGATCGTGTGTAGGCAAGTCCGGTCGTTAGAAAGTCCGTTGAAAGTCCACCCAAAGTCCGTCGAAAGTCTGTCGAAAGTCTGTCGGACGGGCTGTCGGACTTTTGTAGCTGAAAAGTCCGACCGTGTGTACGCGGCATAAGCATCAGTAGATGTGAAATGCGTTAGCTGCTGTTCCTGTGTCATCCACCTCTGATGAGACCTGCTTTGGATTTTTATTCCTTTTTTTGTTACAATAAAGGTGCTTCCTTTTTTCATTGAGTGCGGCCGTCCAGCATTGTTCCTATTTATTCATATATCTAGCAGAGCCAGCACCTGTGAGGCGGAGTCGGGCGTTAGCTTCTATTCAGGTGTGCTGGTCCTGGGAGTAGCATTTCTTTTGAAAAATAATATTGCCTATGACTATATGACTATAACCTATGTCAACCAATTGGATCCCGAGGGCTGATTTGTAACCTGTCAATGAATACTTTACTGCTTTTATTAGGAGAAGTGTGGATTCTGATGATCTAAGCTGATCTGCACACTAGTTTTGGGTCAGTGATTTTGAAAGCATTAAAGCTTTTGGATGAAAATAACAGCCATTCAAATAGCATTTTCAAATGGGGAGTTCAGCAATGGTAGCCTGTACATCTTCTCAGTACAATTTAACTTTTTTAGGCCTTTTTTCTCTTCCACACTAGAAAAATCATTGGCTTGTATCTGAATAGTTGCTGCAGATAATTCCAACAGCTCTTTTTACCAACTTTTCCCCCTTAAAGTGGAGTTCCACCCACTTTTACAACTCTTCAGCATCCCTCACTAAACTGTGCACTGTAAACAAATTGGATATTTTTTTATTTTTTTTCTCAGCACCTACTGTATATCTGCTGTATTCATTTTTCACTTCCTCCTCACTGGCCACGGCCCATCGCATCATTTGCTGTTTGCAATGCCTTCTGGGAAGGGGCGACAACTTCCTCTGAAACTGCCGTTGCTATGGAAACCTGACCTGAAACCTATTACACTGCTTGTGCGAGATCTGCAAGGATGAGATCCAAGAAGAAATAAAGTCTGGTATCAGGCCTGCTGTAAGTTTATAAAATAACAAACTACTGCTATAAACTGACAAAACAGACCTTAGTTTACAGACTAACTTTACTAGAATACATTAAGCTAGTGTATTATAGGGGTATTTTTATTTAAAAAGTATAATTTCGGCCGGAACACCACTTTAAAGAACGCCTCTTATTAGAGAAGTACAGGAGCATTGCATTATCTTCTGAAAATTCTAGTTGCCTAGTTACTGACCCTGAACATGTTAAGGATGAGTATAAGCACAGTGCAGGAGCGCCTCTTAGGATCTCATTAGAAGAACTGCAAAATCAACCTACCCTAGGCACTTCAGACAAAAATCAGTGGTAAGGTAATCCTATAATCTATATTCTCTGGCCAGCAGTAGGAAAATTTTAAATAGAAAGGCTAGGCCCAAATTTACTAGAGACAAAGAGCACAGGCTGAAGCTTTACTGCAAGAAGTAAGATACCACAGAAAAGACAGCAGTGTAAAATTGTCCAGTTTTAATTAGAGATAATAAGCCTAACTGGTGTACGGCTAACTTTTATTTTAAATATGGAGACAGGAGGGTGTGTTGAATGGGATTGATATAATGTGAGGATGTTAGGTGACTTAAGTGCACATTGTTCCTGCTCTTAGTTTGTTTCATTTCAAATGATGCAGTGGTGTGCTGTGAACAAAAGGCAGCTCCAAGAACACAAGAACAATAAGCCAGTAAAAAGTAAATGCTTTTCTTTGAGCACTCCAAACAAAAAAAAGATCCTATCAGTAAAGTAAGCCCATTTCGATATACCAGCATGCAATAAAAACAATATATCCCCAAATAAGTCTATATCCCCAAATAATACTCCCTAAAACAAAAACAAAAGTTTGAAAGGGAAGCCTTGCAGCAAACAAAAAAGTTTTCTATGGATGGGGCAGCATTTGAAAGTAACAAAGGAGTTGAGTTGCTAAAGGATGGCAATTTGAATCAATATACAGTTTTCTAAATACCGGTAATTCAATTCTGCACCTGTGCAGTTTGTTAGCTTTCGCTATCCGTTTCCTTACAGCAGCTCCTAATACACTGACGCTTTAACTGCTCCCTATCCTCCTTATCCTGGCTTATCCAAAGCCCCTTGATTGGCCCTTTTAACCCTAATGGCTATACTTTACAGGTCATGCATATGGTTTAAAAAAATCAGCCTGGGTGAATCTGGGCAAAAAATTCCCAGAACCACAAATCTCAAACCTGCAGAATTCGCCTTCAACCCATGGCAGTGGCAAGCTCAAATCTTATCGCTATTTAACAGGGCTTTGTGAATGTTTTAAGAGAAGACTGAATTATTGATTTAGTTAGAAACGGCTTAGAAGCCTATCTTTCAAGATCATTCTACATATATTTGTGCAGTTTATACTCTTCTCATGCAACGTTCATCAAGCCCCGATGAACCTCTTACATGTGTTAGCCTCAGCTGAATGCGTCTTTTAAAAACATTTGCTGGACTTTAAAAAAAAAAGCTTCTGATGATCTCCTTTCGGCACATGACCTAACAGGGGTTTTACTCTATCCAAAACTAAAAACTTTTGGCTCTAGATATATTTTAAAGTATATAACAATGGAATGTGGAAGGGGGCTTCCATCCTTCAGAGGGATTCCTTGTAGATGGGGCTTGTGTCCTTAAGTGGGATTCCTCATGGCCATGCAACGGGACTCAGGCCAGGGAGGTGTCTTCGCGTCTTTCTTCATTGGTCAGCGGGAATAACTGGTATCTGATCAATAGATCTGGGGTGCTTTTTACTCGGTTCAGAAACAGTAGAATGGGATGTAGAAGGTCCATAAACTATCCCTATACAGCAGGAGTCTTTCCCTGCAGTAAACCTAAGTGTCCCTGACCAGACAGGTTCCTCTCTCTAACTACTCCTACACAGCAGAAGCACCTAATAGCCTAAGCAGTGGATAGATTTTTTTTCTCGCGGACCTAGATGGCTGCCAAAATCTTGGAAGAACTTGTGTCCAATTAAGACATAAGACTCTCCCAAGATGGCCCCCAGGAGTATTGTAAAAAGGATATATCAGTCCTCAGACAGGCTTCTCTAGTAGCAGAGGTAAGCAACAGCAGTCACCTGACTGCTTTGCTTATTTCCCATATAAGAAGTGAGTGATCAACCTTATGATCGTTGTGTCACTCCTCTGTTCTGCTAACCTGAGCAGCAGTGCCACCCCCAGCTTAGTAAGTATTGCATTAGGGTGTGCACCCCAAAGCACAAACACACATGCGTAGTAGAGCAGTGGATGGTGTCAGTAGAGCAGAGGATAGTGTCAGTAGGGATGAGATTGGTGTCAGGAGTTTTTTGTTTTTATTATTTCATTTTATTATTATTTTTTTACAATATTTTTTATTTTTTCAATTTGTTAGGAGCCCCATTGAGGGGCTTTGGCAAAATAACAGAGAAAGGGACTGATAACAGAGATTCCCAAGTACCTTTCTCTGTAGCCTCAGCTGCCATGGGGTTAGGGGCGTTCGGCAGGGGAAATCTGCATTGCACAAAGTGATTAGGATGTGCCCAGACACACCCAGCACACCCTGTGCATACGCCTATGTCTGCAGCTGAACAAGCAGCACCTGTCTACATGCAGATGTGTCTGCATACAGAAGGTGTGCATACAGAAGCCATTTGGTGAACAGACAGTCTTCCCAACCATCTGCCCAAGAAAACATCTCTTACAAACCAGAGGATTCTATATCACTGTTGTTGTTTTTTTAACACTTTAATGCTGCTACAGCAGTTCTTTAACTGTCCATAGTTCTCTGGGCAGTTGCCCATAAAATAAAATTGTTGGCTCGGCCCCCATTGCTGCTATACCCCCTGGTAATCGCAGAGTCTTGGCCATAGCAATAAAAGAACTTACAGCTGTATTGACTTCCCCTTCATCTGTTTTACTATTGTGCTTTGTCCTTGTGCTTCCATCCCAGGCAATTGGTATACAGTGATATATTATACACCTTCATTTGCTGCATGACATCTAGGTGATTTTATTTATTGAAAGTGGCAATAATAAAGAAAAAAAAAAAACAAGAATAGGTTTTTGATCAAAACTGAGGTGCTTGCAAATCTGCATTCGACACACAGCTTAATGCTTAAACACCATTTACTAAATTGATTGCATTTTTCTAAAAAAGCAGAAAGCATAAACTGGATTCACACCCCTGTTCTTTGCAGTGAAATATTTTATGCCCTGCACTAAAAAGTGTACTGTCTGCTTTTAGGATTCTGTGGAGTAATGGTATTCTGAAGCATCTCTTGAGTGCCTCATACAGATCCCTCCCATCTATCCAGCCATAATAACAGGTGTACAAGCATCGCCACCCAAGACCCTCTCCCTACAGCCAAATCCTAGGCCATTCTGATAAAACTTGTCCATCCTTTTCTGCCTTCTGCGCTTTTTGACATTCTCTTTATGAATTCCAGGTATGGCATTTTTCCATAGTTACACTGGGTCCGCTTGGGTCAATGTAGCTGTATATACCATACTTGTGGAATCCCTGTGGAAGCTGGAAATCATTATAGTAGGCATCGCTGCTGCAGTGGTCTCCACTAGCTTCTGAGTTGCACGCCGAGTGGCTGTCCTGCAACATTATGAACACAGGAGGACAAGGTGGCAATGCAGGGTGGTGACATCTCAAATCTACTCTGTCCAATCAGAGAACACTTTGCGTTGAACAATTGAAAGAAATAATAATTCCCTTTGCTGAAACACTTTGCATTCGTTCAGAAAATGCAAATTGTTCCCTGAATGGTGCCCGTGTCTAATGGACGGCCTCCTGTCTTCAGTAAGCAGCAGGGCAGCCACTTGCCACAGGACATGAAAGCCAGTGCCTACTACAGTGATTTTCAGCTTCAAGGGGGATCCCATAGGTATGACACATATAGTACATATTTATATTGGTCCAAGCTGGACCTATGTAGCCATGTAATAATTGCCATACCTGGAATTTAGTTTTAGGTGGTCCAATGGTGTCTTTTTTGTGACTTTACTTTGCAGCAAAGGGAAGGTTGTGTTTCTGTAGGGACTTTACGTCCACTTTACCAGAGATATATTACATGTGAGCCCCGCCTCAAAACCAGCACCTACCCCAGGAGCCAGATGCATAGGAGTGCAGGCACATAACTGACCTCCAGTTGCCTTAAAAAAATGAAAGATTGTGGTTTGGCCGGGGTGGGCAGAAAGGGTTGCTGGCCTAGTAGTCATGTGCACGAATCTGGTCTACTGATGGCACATCCCATTCTTTTCCCCTGCATTCAACTCCAGCACGCTTCCTATACTCAACCCCATAACACCCTTGTGAGAATTTGTTTTTGACAACCTGAGATATGCTGAAAACATTTTCAACAGGGGAGTGCATCGTCGCGTGCGCCTAGAGGATCAAGGCCACGAAAGAGTACTACTGACCTCTCCTCTTCATTTCCTCCATCCCTACAATCCTCTATTTTTTAAGGTAACTAAAGATCTGTTTTCAGGACCTAAGTTGTTACATTTATGCAAAACACATATAGATAGATAGCTAACAAGATAGAGAGATAGATTTTTTTTACCCCATAGGAAAAAAATAAGGCAGTTTTATCCAGGGCTTTTTTTCTCAGAGAATAGGTGCAGGAACTCCCCTTTCCTGCGTCAACATTTGTCACTGCCCCCCTACCCACCTCCAAGCACCGTCCCTTGTCCCCCCCCCAATACCTATCTCCCAGAACCATCTCTTTTAAAGAAAACATAACCAAGTATCTTTTTGTGGTGCTAAGTAATCTTTATGTATACACATACATGTTTTTCAAGCATTTTTTATATCAATTTATTTGTATTGGTTACTACTTATTTTTTGTATATGTATTTGGATTGAGTATTTAAGCCTTTTATGAGTTGCGGCACCTCTATATTTATTCAATAAGTAGATTGATGTGTAGGGTAAGCGCAAGATTTGCACAAGTAATCTTTTTACACAAGCAATCTTGATTGAATTTGGTACCCCAGGAACGATAGACCCCACCAGCAACAATAGATCTCCCGGCAGTGAGCAACAATAGACCCCTCCTCAACAGTAGATCGCTTCCAGCAACAATTGACCCACAGCAACATAAGATCCCCCCAGCAACAATAGACCCACAGCAAAATAAGACCCCCCCAGCAACAATAGACCCCTTCCACAACACTAGATCTCCTCTAGCAACAATAGGTTCCCCAGCAGCCAGCATCAATAGACCCTCCAGCAGCCAGCAACAATAGACTCCTCCCTCAACAGTAGATCCGCCTAGCAACAATTGACCCACTAGCAACATAATACCCCCCAGCAACGATAGATCCCCAGCAGCTGGCATCATTGGACCCTTCAGCATACCCCGCTACCCCTTGCCATTGCATACATTCAGTGCCGGAGGTGCCGGAACTGCGTTCCCCTACGTTCCCGCTGAAAAAGGCCCTGGATTTATCCAACAATTTAATGGCAGAGATATGATTGCTCACCTGGGCTTCCAGTAAGAGTTGTCTCATAATTATCATAGACTTCTTTAAAGATTCCTTTTCAGCCGGGTGGAAGATGTCTTCATTGTCCTCTAGAGGGGATGGTTGGGCCACAATAAAATGGGATATCTGGTCATTTAAGGTGTGCAGGCACTTCACAGCTGTGAAAAAAACAGAAACCTGTTAATGACTGAGCAAAATGCAGTAACTGGTACTATATCCAGATCAATTAAAATGATGATTTCCAAATGGTTGCTATGGGTTAAAACACTTTCAACTTCCATGCAATGCATTGTAAAAAGGTAAGCGTACCTAAAAAAAACCCAATTTTGGAGCAGGAAAGAGCTACACTGCGGCAAGAAAATGAAAAATGGTTCTAAAAAATGTAGTTTTTTTTTTTTTTTATGGCTGTGTGCATGGGATTTAAAGCAAAACTTCACGCAATACAGAAAAGTTGTAATATTCTCAAAATTCTCCATGACCTATTACCCTATCATCCCAGAAATCTCATTCCTGCTTATGTGATTGGCACACTGCCTTTCACAGGGGTCTGCACACAGCTTCAGATAGCGTGTAAAGCCTGACTTTCTATTTTTTTTTCTTCTTTTCCCCTCAATCTTTTAAATTCCAAAAAATGAATAGAATTTTCAGAAATAGGTTATGTTTAAGTTTGTTCCCAGATGCTGTTGTGCTAACGTTTAAAAAAAAAATCAATAAAAGCCGCGATCTGACCAGGGTTGACCAAACTTTTTCTTACAACCGAGCTTCACAATAGTAGAGTTAAAAATAGTTTTGGTGCAGAACAAAGCTCTCCTATGCTTCCAGCTCTCATCCAGCAGGTTTGCGGTGCATGCAGCCGACGTTTTCACGCTGAGAGGGCTGTTACTCTGAAATTACAATGGGGTTGTGTTTAAGGGACATTTTAGATGCACGCAGTGCTCCCTGTAGTTCTTCTGTGATGCTGTTAAGGGATGTGGGATGGTGAGTGATTTTCGCAGCCCAATGAAAAATCTGCCTTTCTGAAAATCTATTTGCTGCTACTACGGTCTGGCCGCAAGTGAACTTTAGCAAAATGTACTCTTAGCGATAAAAAAAAACCACAGATATAAAAAATACTAAATGAAATAAACTGAACCACTCCACTCTGTTCAGCAGCAGATCCATAAGCAGATGCCCTGCTGAATTGGATCTGACTAGGAAGGATGTCACTTTTGTGACATCTGTCCCCTTTTCAGTATTTTGACTATTGCAACTCCCTTCTCATTGGCCTGCCTCTCCATAGGCTATCCCCTCTTCAGTCTATCATGAATGCTGCTGCCAGACTCATCCACCTTACCAACCGTTCAGTGTCTGCCAACCCTCTCCTCCAGTCCCTACACTGGCTCCCAATCACCCAGCGAATTAAATTCAAAATACTAACCACAACATACAAAGCCATTCACAACTCTGCCCCGAGCTACATCACCAACCTTGTCCCCAAATATCAACCAAATTGTCCTCTCCGCTCTTCTCAAGATCTCCTGCTCTCAAGCTCTCTCATCTCCTCCTCTCATGCTCGTCTCCAGGATTTCTCCAGAGCCTCTCCCATCCTCTGGAAATTGCTACCTCCACTGGTCCGGCTATCCCCTAATCTTGCTACCTTCAGGCGATCCCTGAAAACTCATTTCTTCAGGAAAGCCTATCACGTCTCCAACTAATCTTCTACCACTTCCATCAGCTCATTCCCCACAGTTACAACCTTTTGTACCACCTGCCCCACCCTATTAGATTGCAAGCTCTTCTGAGCAGGGCCCTCTTAATCCTCTTGTATTTTATTGTATTGTAACTGTATGGTCTCCTTTTATACTGTAAAGCGCTGCGTAAACTGTTGGCGCTATATACATCCTGTATAATAATAATAATAATATTTAGACTGTGGCATATTGGATCAATGGACTGCCGGATGTAAAAAGACTTGGTGGACTGTTTACTTCATGCTTCCTCCAATCCAACATGTTTAGGTTCAGAAAAACAGAAAAAGTTTCTGGCTTTTCTAGGGGGGTTTTTTTTATGGACCTGAATAGACTTGGAGGACTGCAGATTGCTCATGGAGCTCTTCATGGAGCTTTCAATCAGTACCACCTGAAAAACTGACAGTCGGACTAGATCTGACAGCACATGTGAAAGGGTGCTTTTTCTAAAAATGTTGCCAAAGCAGCCCAATAAGTGAAATAAGTGAAACTATTATTTTTATGATCTATAGGTAGCAGTTAGGCTTCACGTATATGGGACGTTTTAAAACCTCTCCTGAACGATTTAACTTGACAGATAGTAACCGACATTTAAAAACGTCCTGTGTGCCGCATTTACATGCCGCAATTACCAGCATTTGCGTTTAGAAGCGTTTTTTACATTGAAAATAGTCAAAAATGTTTCTCCATTAAAAACGTCTGTAGACGAAACGCGGATAAATGCGAGTTTACACTCGTTTACAAGCTGTTACAGGCATTTGTCATTTCAAATGACATTTGAATTGAACATCTGCCTGGGAATGCATTTTTTTGCTTTCCAAAAAAAGCTTTTTAGACTCAACTGCCTAGAAACAACTAAAAAAGACCCTGTGTACATGTACTGATAAGATAACATTAAGGAGAGTTCAGGGGCAGCTAAAAAAAAATGCCCAACTGCTCCTAAACGTCCTTTTTCTAAACGTCCTAAGCAATCTTAATCTGAACAGACTTGGAGGACTGCAGATTGCTTGAGGGCAGGGCCTACTTGCCCTGCATGTGGGGGTACCTCTCTCGTGTATGTGCTCACTAATGCCAGGGACATGGTGGGGCCATGGTCATGTGGATTCAACATTAAAGTGGAACCTCATCTTAGAAGTGAGCCGTACACCCTGTGCAGCCATGAAACAACATGCAACTTCCTCCTGTGAACCACTCCTTTCCATGTCGCTGCGCGCCTTGTCTTCTGAATGTAGCATTTGGAGGGGGACACCACTAAGCCTATGTCCTGTTCCACCAGTCCAGCCTTACTCTGGCACCCCACTCCCAGTGACAGAATGGGGTTCTGACATGCACTGAGAGCAGACCTCATGTGTGCACTTAACTTCTTACTCAACCTACCTGCTGCTAGTTTCATGGAGTCTCCGTACCACAGGTTCAGTCCCAATTGCTCTTGGGGCACCGATTGCTAGGGAGGGAGAGAGAGCACCAACCCCCTTGCTACTAGAGGATCCATCACTCATGCCCGCTACCACTCTCTGCTGTCTGGCTGCCATTACATTCCCACAAGTTCATGATTACCCATAGCGATCACATACTTCCCATCAGCTCCTCTGCTGAATTAACTCTTTATGACAGCCTTCCATTCTTTCCTCTTTACCCCGTATGTGCTTACAGGCCCTGTTCTTCTAAACACGCCATGTACAACCATGCAACCCTTTACAGTAACTTCAGACCAGGCTTTTTTTTTAAGGAAACTTTACTAGACTCACTCGATATCACAGTCCAACAGTTCAGTCCTGGTGCTTTCCTAACTAACTAGATCCAGGATGTCTGGTGAATACCTTTCCCCAAGGTGAGAGTCCATGATGTGGAAGAGTCCTAGCTCTGGGAATCTTCCTCAGAGGGTACTCTGCACATTGCTAGTGGTCACATTTCCCAGCTTTGCCTCTTGACTACTTCCCACACAGGAAAACTGCGTGACTAGCATAACCTCCCTCCGGACAGCCTTGGGAACATATCTGCTCAACCCCAACACTTGGAAGCACCTGATTACATGCTCATAGACCTACATGAAGCTTCCAATCTGGTCCAACGGAAATACTGACAGGTGGACCCGATCTGAAAGCTCGTGTGAAAGGGATTTTATTTTTTTTTTCAAATAAATTTTGCCAAAGCAGCCCAGTAAGTGAAAAATTCTCACTCGGGTGAAATTTTGTTTTACAGTGAAATCAGTCATCACTACCCAAGACATCGAGCGAAACCAAGCATCCTAAGGAATTCTCCTTGACAGTTTAGTCTAATAATCAAAATTGCCCAGGCAAATCAAGAAAACAGGATACAAGTTGAGGGTCTGAATACAGGGTCCCAACACAAGTCAGCAATGACAGCTTACATACCTCTATTCTGATGGGTTCCCTTTAAAAGAAAATCAGAGTTCTAAAATGTAATTTGAAATATTGACTGGCATATGGTGTGACGTTACAGGATGCCACGTTTCCCTTCGTTCAGCAGCCCAATTTGCTGGCAATAAATATTTACAAGTATTGCAGATCAAAGCAGCTGCTTTGAGTAATGAGAAATATTCTGATGATATGGCTGAATAACATGATAATATATGACTTCATTTGACATATCAAGTTGATTTTAATAAGGTCTCTAAGCTGGTACATTAGAGCGTATAAACATGAGGGCCAGTCCATCTGGGACTTAACAATTGCTGTTGCAAGCAATTTGCCAACACCCACAATAGAGTGCACAAAGCACGCTTCTAATATAGACAAGAAGTATAACCAGCCGTCCTGCTTTTCCAATAGGAACGCCATGTTGCCTATGACAAGAGTTGCCAACAGGCGGATACTTTATCTGCCTGGCCAGGACAAATGGTACATTTTACATTTTAGTTGCATGCTATAGATATATATATATATATATATATATATATATATATATACTAACATTTCCACTTTTCCAAAAAATAAACATTGTACTCTGATAGATTTATGAGGTTAAGGCATCATTCCCACGAGGCGTATCCGCTGCCTCGGAGTCTGCCTCTATCCGCCAGCATAGCGGGAGATCTCTCCGTTGATCTCCGCTGAGCCGGCAGATGACAGGTTCCTCTCTGCTCACTGAGCGGGGAGGGGCTTGTCTAGTGCGGCTGCTGCCTATGGAGGGTTCGGATGAAAATGGACAGCATGTCCGTTTACATTAGATCTCACCTGATCCGATCCGCCAGCGACGGATGCGAACGTTGGGGCATCTGTCTGCTTTTAGCGGATCGGACCGGGTCAGATGTCAGTGGACATGTCACCGCTGACATCCGTCGCTCCATAGCCTTACAGTACATGGCGCGCCCGTTCAGGTCCGCCGTCAAAACTGACAGGCGGATCTGAACGGTCCCACCGTGTGAAAGAGGCCTTATACATGCAATGATCATATTCAATAAACTGTCGGGACCTTGCCATATGCAAGAAGTGTCTTCATTATTTTTGAGATCAGCAGGGATCAGTTAGGCTTTAGACAGACTAATGGCGCGTACACACGGTCGGATTTTCCGACGGGAAATGTTCGATGGGAGCTTGTTGTTGGAAATTCCGACCGTGTGTAGGCTCCATCGGACATTTTCTGTCAGAATTTCCGACAAACAAAATTTGAGATCTAGATTTTCCGACAACAAAATCCGCTGTCGTAAATTCTGATCATGTGTACACAATTCCGAAGCACAACGTTCCACACATGCTCGGAATCATTCTTGACGTTTGGAATTTCCAACAAGATTTGTGTGACCGTGTGTATGCAAGACAGGTTTGAGCCAACATCAGTCGGAAAAAAAACATGGATTTTGTTGTCGGAATGTGCGATCGTGTGCATAAGTGTTCCTGTGATTCTGTGTGTGCCTAGGCCCAAGTTGTTTACTGCTTCTTACAGCTACTGTTGAGTAATTTGGGGTTTAGCTTCTTTGTTATGAATTTTTGTATTTATAGGAGGGGTTGGTTTCCTTTTTAGGGTGGGGCTACAAGACTAAGGTAAAAGAAAAAATGAATGTTGGGGCAGGCAGTAGGAGGGTAGAAGGTAGGTGTAAAACATATACAAGTCCTTTAATACATGCAAAAAACAAAAACAAAAAACAAACGTACGTTTTTGTTTAAAGCGGAGTTCCACCCAAAAATGGAACTTCCGCTTTAAGTGCAGTTGACCCCTGACATGCCACATTTGGCATGTAATTTTTTTTTTTTTGGGGGGGGGGGCAGATACCAACTCCCACTTCCTCCTGGGGCTCCACGGCGCCGGAAGGAAGTTCGCCTCTCCCCCCTCCCTCTCGGCAATCATCTGGGACACGTCACAGGTCCCAGATGATTGCCCGTCCAGTCACAGTGTGGCTTGTGCATGCGCAGTGCATGCTTGGCCATGAAGCCAAAGTCGGGCACCCACAGTGACAATGCCAGTGCCGCAGAGAGGAGGGGGAGAGAAGCAGGGCTTAGTTTGCCCGCATCACTGGACCGTGGGACAGGTGAGTGTGTGATTAATAAAAGTCAGCAGCTACACTTTTTGTAGCTGCTGACTTTTATATGGGTGGAACTCTGCTTTAACCGCTTCAGCTCCGGAAGATTTTACCTCCTTCCTGACCAGAGCACTTTTTGCGATTCAGCACTGCGTCGCTTTAACTGACAATTGCGCGTGCGACGTGGCTCTCAAACAAAATTATGCGCTATAAACAAAATAAGAGCGACAATTTTGAAAAAAAAAACGCATTATTTTTTACATTTTGCTATAATAAATATCCCCCAAAAATATATAAAAAAACATTTTTTTTACTCAGTTTAGGCCGATTGTATTCTTCTACATATTTTTGGTAAAAAAAAAAATTGCAATAAGTGCTTATTGATTGGTTTGCGCAAAAGTTATAGCATTTACAAAATAGGGGATAGTTTTATGACATTTTTATTAATAATTTTTTTTTTACTAGTAATGGCGGCGATCAGCGATTTTTATTGTGACTGCGACGTTATGGCAGACATGTCGGACATTTTTGACACATTTTTGGGACCATTGTCATTTATACAGCGATCAGTGCGATTAAAAATGCACTGATTACTGTGTAAATGACACTGGCAGTGAAGGGGTTAATCACTAGGGGGCGGGGAGGGGTTAAGTGTAAATAGGACAATAAGTAGCAGAGCTAGACCTACTATTGAATAAAAAATACCAATAGTGTTTTACAATATACAGTATCAAAACGTAAATGTGAAAACTAAATAAAATAAATGTCCATCTATATAGTATAGGCAGTGCTCAAACAATTATCCGCAAAGTGAGTGTAGTTCAATTGGTTGGATACATCCTCCACCGCAACCCCAGTGATACACCACACAAAATGCTTGCTTACCGAACGGCAAGCTCTTTGAGCCTGCGACCTGTACCCGGCCAGGGCCTTTATCCAAATGAGGACCGAAAGGACGATATCCAGGCAAACCCCACAAGATGGTCAGCATACAGAGCAGAACCCGCCAAACTCTCCAGTCATGGATCAAATATGTGGGCAGATTGTGGTACCATTCAGAAGTTTCCCAGAACGAGAAAGGATCACCATAGCATAATACTGATAATCGATATTTATTTTATAAAAAGAATGTCACTTACAATGATCTGGAATTATAAAAGCAAACAGCCAGCTGGCTAATGCAGACACCCATCCCACGAACGGCACACGCGAGACGTCAGCACGTCAGCTCCTCCCGACGCGCGTTTCGTCATACGATTACATCATCTGGGGCAAGTGTGTCCTAGGGGAGTGATTCTAACTGTAGGGGGATGGGCTGTGTGTGTCACTATGCTGATCACTGCTCCCGATGACAGGGAGCTGTGATCAGTGACACTTGTTCACTAGGCAGAACATCAGCATCTCCCTGTTCGTCCTCTCCGTGAGGCGATCGCGGGTATCCCCGCGGCGATCGAGTCCGCGGGACCCGTGACCCGACTCACAGAGTTCCCGGCCGACGCGCACGCAATGGCACGGCGGGGAATTCAAATGGACGTACCTGTAAGTCCATTTGCCCAGCTGTGCCATTCTGCCGACGTACATCGGCGTGCGCCGGTCGGGAAGTGGTTAAGTGACGCTAAACTCTGGTTTAAAAAAATTTAAATTCCTAAAATGGTTATAAACCTCAGACATGAAATAAGAACAAAGCATATTGCTCTATAGTGTGTACTTGTCTCAATCCAGAGCACTAAGTAAAGATATAGGACAGTTTGAGCGGAATTTACCAGTGTCAGCAAAAGTAACACTACATAATCTTATGAAATTCAATTTATTACAAATATATTACAAAAGTCAAAATTGGTACAAGATAAAGGCAAGAAAACTAAAGCTCTCATTGATATAACCACATAATGTATATGACATATTGGATCCCTATTACTGCTACGTCAGAGAGGTCGACGTTTTGCTTTATGCTTCCTCAGGACCTTAATTCCTTGACTGTAAGCAGAGGGATTATATCAGAGAGAGCCCTCATATATGTAACATGCCATGTGCTATCCAAAGGCGTCTGGATCAGCGAATATCCTCCCCAGATCAATCAGCCAATAAATCTAAATGTCCCATTTGGGCAGACGTATCCCCAGAGTCCCTACACCGGGATAAAGGTTAATAACCAGTATGCAGTATCATTCAATCTGACTAGTTATCCAATTAAATCCTTGATGATATTCAAGTAAGAGTCAGTGGTGAAGTGGCTTATTGGGACCTGCACAGAAAAAGCAGTGGATAGCCTGAGATCAATAGACCAGTGTGAGGATTGACATCAGTTACCATGCGATTGCACAGTGCAGATATAATCAACATTTACTGGCGACAATATCAGCAAAGATATCTAGCAATGTTTCCCCTAGATCAAGCCACAACAACCCAGAGCACTAAGTGTCATTTCTGTCCACTGCCCCGTTCCCCTGCTATCAACATGAGTCACTCCTGACAAGTTTACAAGTTTTCCTGACACCAAGAGAAAAAGGTGACAGGGGAGGGACCTTCAGCTGATTGACAGCCTCAGATCTGTTCCTGTGTGCTGTGTGGAGAGGAAAGTGTGCTCTTTCCCTCCAATCAGCTCTCAGAGCTCTCCTTACTGAGCTCTGCAGAGTGTAACTTCAGCTCTCCGCCCTCTTTTTTTATGGAAGCTCAGACAAGCTTTAAACATTCTGGACTTTAAACAGATATGGAGAAGAGAAGACTGCAGATAAACATGTACAACTTATGTATAATGATTTGTTTAATTGCTGTGTATCACCTGAGGCCAGTCACTTCACTGGGCATATGTGAGGGTTTACAACCACTTTAACTCAGAAAAGACTTTTCTATTGCTCTCAGCCTCCTCCAAATTCTTTTTGTTTTTTTTTGCTGTGACCCGACTTCCTGTTAGAGGGGGGCTATGTTCATTCTCTATGGTCCCACCGTATGTAGGAACACAGCCATCCTGAGATTCACTCCTGAGATGGACTATGGGGTTTGTAGTGTGCATAGAGCAGTGAACATGACCATAACTAACGTACAATGCTTGTTCCAAACAAAAGCATGGGGAAAAGGAGAGGTTTGGGAGGTTATGAAGATGTTACAAGACAGCAGAAAAACACAAGAGGGAACAATGTAATGGCACATGGAATATGGCCTTTAAGTAGTGGATGCATGTATTATTTTTGAAGAATAAAGATATCGTTTAGTGTCACTTTTACTTTTGTGAAATAAAAGGAATTCACATTTAGAAAGCTATCATTACATATACATTAACAGCATACAGATATCAGAATGTTATATTTTTTGAGATAATGGCTGTTTAATGCATGTATATATTCACTAAAACTTTAAACTGCAATTACCTGAAGTACTTTGCTCTTTTTTACCTTAAATATCCAGAGGACTAATCGTATACGATATGCATATTTATTTAAAGCGGAGTTTAAAAAAAAAAAAATTAAAAGTCAGCAGCTACAAATACTGCAGCTGCTGACTTTTAATAATTGGACACTTACCTGTCCCAGGGTCCAGTGATGCGGGGAACGACGAAGCCCCATTGGTCTCCCCCTTCTCTCTGCAGCGCCGGCATTGTCACTGTAGGCTCCCGGCTGTGGCTTCACAGCCAGTCACGCAATCTGCGAGCTGCGCGGCGCGCTGTGACTGGCCGAGTAATCATCTGGAACCTGTGACGTGTCCCAGGTGATTGCCAAGAGGGAGGGGGGAGAGGTGAACTGACTTCTGGAACCGGGAGGAAGCGGGAGCGGGAACCCTCTAAAAAGAGGGTTTCTGCCCCCCCCCCCAAAAAATGACATGCCAAATGTGGCATGTCAGGGGGTCACCTTCCCTTAAAGCGAAAGTTACATTTTTATGTGGAACTTCGCTTTAAGTAGAATACAGTACACTAGCATTGCATCAAATTCTAATTCTGTTTTTTATTTTAGTGTAGTAGTTAATGGTTAAAAACAGCACACCAACATAAAAACTAGAAAGGGGACTTTAACCCAAATACATGGGATCTATTTAGCTGATTTTGTACATTTGCCCACTGACAAAGAAATGATCAGTCTATAAGTTTAATGGTAGGTTTATTTTAACAGTGAGAGAATAACAACAAAAATATCCATAAAAACGCAATTCAAAAAAGTTATAAATTGATTTGCATTTTAATGAGTGAAATAAGTATTTGGCCCCTTCGCAAAACATGACTTAGTACTTGGTGGCAAAACTCTTGTTGGCAATCAGAGGTCAGACATTTCTTGTAGTTGGCCACCAGGTTTGCACACATCTCAGGAGGGATTTTGTCCCACTCCTCTTTGCAGATCCTCTCCAAGTCATTAAGGTTTTGAAGCTGACCTCTGGTAACTCGAACCTTGAGCTCCCTCCACATATTTTCTGTGTGATTAATGTCTGGAGACTGGCTAGGCCACTCCAGGACCTTAATGTGCTTTTTCTTAAGCCACTCCTTTGTTGCCTTGGCCGTGTATTTTGGGTCATTGTCATACTGGAATACCCATCCACGACCCATTTTCAATGCCCTAGATGAGGGAAGGAGGTTCTCACCCAAGATTTGACGGTACATGGTCCCATCCCTCATCCCTTTGATGCGGTGAAGTTGTCCTGTCCCCTTAGCAGAAAAACACCCCCAAAGCATAATGTTTCCACCTCCATGTTTGTTGGTGGGGATGATGATCTTGGGGTCACAGGCAGCATTCCTCTTCATCCTGCAAACACAGTTGAGTTGATACCAAAGAGCTCAATTTTGGTCTCATCTGACCACAACACTTTCACCCAGTTCTTCTCTGAATCATTCAGATGTTCATTAGCAAACTTCAGACAGGCCTGTACATGCTTTCTTGAGCAGGGGGACCTTGCGAGCACTGCAGGATTTCAGTCCTTTGTGGCGTAGTGTGTTACCAATTGTTTTCTTGGTGACTAAGGTTCCCAGCTGTCTTGAGATCATTGACAAGATTCCCCCCGTGTAGTTCTGGGCTGATTCCTCACCGTTCTCATGATCATTGAAACTGCAGAAAAACGCATTTCAAAAAAGCTATAAATTGATTTGCATTTTAATGAGTGAAATTAATGTATTTGATCCCCCATCAATCAGCAAGATTTCCGTCTCCCAGGTGTCTTCTATACAGGTAACGTGCTAAGACTAGGAGCACTCCCTTTAAGAGAGACTCTCAGCTTGTTACCTGTATAAAAGACACCTGTCCACAGAAGCAATCAATTAATCAGATTCCAATCTCTCCACCATGGCCAAGACCAAAGAGCTGTCCAAGGATGTCAGGGACAAGATTGTAGATCTACACAAGGTTGGATTGAGCTACAAGATCATCGCCAAGCAGCTTGGCGAGAGGGTGACAACAGTTGGTGTGATTATTTGCAAATGGAAGAAACAAAAAACAACTGTCAATCTCCCTTGGTCTGGGATTCCATGCAAGATCTCACCTCGTGAAGTTTCAATGATCATGAGAACGGTGAGGAATCAGCCCAGAACTACACGGGAGAATCTTGTCAATGATCTCAAGGCAGCTGGGACCATAGTCACCAAGAAAACAATTGGTAACACACTACGCCAGGAAGGACTGAAATCCTGCAGTGCTCGCAAGGTCCCCCTACTCAAGAAAGCACATGTACAGGCCTGTATGAAGTTTGCTAATGAACATCTGAATGATTCAGAAAAGAACTGGGTGAAAGTGTTGTGGTCAGATGTTGTGGTCTACTGTCATTTTTACCATTTTGACACTTTTTTGGTGAATGAGTAGGGGTTCAATGTACCCGATAACCATTCACATAGGGGGGGCTGGGGGTCCCCTTGTTAAAGGGGGCTTCCGGATTCCGATAAGCTCCCCCCACCCACGACCCCCACAACCACCGGGCAAGGGTTGTAGGGAAGAGGCCCTTTTCCCCATCAACATGGGGACAAGGTGTTTTGGGGTGGACCCCAAAACACCCTCCCCATGTTGAGGGCACGTGGCCTGGTACGGTTCAGGAGGGAGGGGTGCTCTCTCGTCCCCCCCTTTTCCTGCGGCCTGCCAGGTTGCATGCTCGGATAAGGGCCATTTTTTTTACACTTTGGTGCGGGGTTCCCCTTAAAATCCATACCAGACCTGAAGGGTCTGGTATGATTTTTGGGGGGACCCCACACCATTTTTTTTATTTTGGCGCAGGGTTCCCCTTAATATCCATACCAGACCTGGAGGGCCTGGTATGGATTTTGGGGGGACCCCCATGCAATTTTTTTTTAATTTTGGTGTGGGGTTCCCCTTAATATTCATACCAAACCCAAAGGGCCTGGTATTGGACTGGGAGGAGAACCCAATGCCGTTTTTTTCAATGATTTTTTATTGCCGGGATCCGACAACTAATTACAGCCTTGAGCAGTTTTAAATGACATTTTTTCCTTTAGAAATGTAATTTTGCTGTGGTACAGTTCTAAACACGGGAAATATGCGCTACTTTGCAGGCATACTGCAAAGTTGCCTCCCCAGGCAACATATTTAAAGGAATATTATTTTTTGCATTGATGTCCCCTGGGGCAGTACCCGGGTCCCCAAACACTTTTCATGGCAATAACATGAATATAAGCCTTTAAAATGAGCACTTTTGATTTTTCATGTTCGTGTTCCATAGACTTTAACGGTGTTCGCGTATTCGCACAAAATTTTTGCCTATTCGCAAGTTCTGGTGCGAACTGAACCGGGGGGGGGGGGGGGGGTGGGGTGTTCGGCTCATCCCTAGTGATGATCCACTTCTCAAAAGATATTGTATTTGGCCTTGCTGCCATCTAGCACGGGGGGTGTCCTCACTGTCACTAGAAAGATAGAAAGAAAAGGAAATAAAAACACATTTGGCATAATGCACTTGGCTGGTGCGCCCTCTTTTCTTTCTATCCTTCTAATAAATCTGATTGTGGCTAGCCTTAGACAGCTCAGACCAACCAAGCAATCAAATCCAATCTTTCATTGCCCAACTGGAGTTTGATTTTGACCGAAATTCATCCCTCCGTGTAACAACCAAGAATCCACTTAACAAGCAGGAACATAATGTACCCCTGTATCAAACTCAGCATCTGCAATATTCCTCCTCCCCTCCTCTGCAGTGAATCGGAGGAGGACCTTTTGCAGCAGCTGAAGGATAAAACTAGCAATTTAACGTCATTTACATAAAGCTGTGCTTTTTCATTTTTTTCCCTGACACGAGTGACCCCTATTTAAAAATGTAGGAACACAAGTCTGCAGATGCTGTAAAATTTAACTACTGAAATTATATTTTCTTAGAATAATCGCTCCCTGCGCTTAGTTGATATTTTCAAAGCAACATAAAACATTCCGCTCTTTGGTTTTTTGGGTCTTTTGTAAACTGTACGGTTGGCCATAGACAGACAGATTTAATTTACTTTTGTTTAAATATTCAAAACATGCAAATTACATTGCAGCATTAAAGTCCATTAACTTTACAAGTCCTCAGGAGTACATTCCTGACATGTCACAATATTCAGCAACAGTAACATTTGCCAAAAAAGTCTAAATGTTTATTAATAAAAAGCCACCCTTGAGCTCCAGTCAGTGACTTTGTCTAGGCTTAGATGATGTCATCAGTCTGCTGCAGGCAGGAAGAAGCATTTCCTCAGTCTTCTCTTCCCCACTGATCAGGCTGCAATGTTGTAACTTGGTAACTTGTCCTAAACAGGGGCTACTAGCCTAAATTTAGATTTTTGGCTGGGTGGTAGTAAGCCCAGACCAATTGTGTAGTTTTTCAACTGGCTTTTCCCTAAGCTTTTGTTGGCTTGTGATATCTCACAGTCGCCTGTATATGTCACTGGCATCACTGGTCATAGTATATATACAGTAAAAGGAGGGGGAACTAATGCGCAAAACCAAAATCACTCAGACAGATAAATTAAAGGATGTAAGAAGCCGCCCACATATATAAGTGTTCCCACACAGAAAGAATTATTAAATATAAGAGGTATGTGGCGCTAACTAAAATACACAAAATCAAGTGACAAAATATAAACACACTGACTGCCAGCCACTAACAGGGATGTGCTGCGGCCAGTGTGTAAGCACATAAACGTGACAAATCTACAATAAAACGTTGAATATAGACTATACAAAATAATTCATGAAAGTGCAGATGGATATAAAAAAATGCAAAAATAGTGCGATATATGATCTGTAAACTAAACGTCCAATATTCACATAAAGTGCATACAACATAATAAAGTGCATTGTCCAAAAAGTGCAATCAAACTCCAATGAGGAGGGGGCAGATCTCCATATAATAGTTCATGCAAAAAGAGAAAAAAAGTGCATGTGCAATGTATTTGATCGGTGTCCACTTCCTCCAATCACTAACACCATCCGTAGTGTGCCACTCGTTTCCCCCTAGCCTCTCACCTCAAATGGAGACCCCTATGGGTCAAATCGAGCCTTAGTATGGAATAAAAACATGATCCCAGCAATCAATCGACTTCCAGCGATTGCCACGACAATACCGATGTTTGGAAGATGACTTCAGGCTCATCCAGTACGGTGAGGACATGAAATAAAGAGGGATGGCTCCATTGTGTAGTATTTCCAACAAATTTATTAAAAACACGCAGTAACTTACAGTTGATATTCCTAAATTCTGACTACAAAAGAGTACCTCTGGTCTCAGCCACGACCGGAAGTGATGACACCTAGCTCCTCCCTGGCGCGTTGCGTCACTGAACACGTGACTTCATCAAAGGATGATAGTAGGTGGTCATAGTATGGGATGTCACAAACAAAACTATGTTATGAATATGTATATTTTCTTAAGCTAATCTAGTAGGAGGTTTATGCATGCCAGGGTAGGATAGGCCATGTGCTCTCTAGGCTCAGGCTGAGGTCTGAGGAGGTGCTGCTGTATGGAGCACTCCTGTTGAAGTGGCCCTGAAGCTGTCCTCTCAGGTCTGGAGGAAGCTGTGCCAAGGAGGAGACCCAGGGGAGGCCCCTTGTTGGAGAAAGCCAGGAAGATGGCTGGTTTTGCAGAAGAGTTTAGAGACTCACTTGGAGGATGCACTGAAATTTGGGGCTTAGTGTTGCCTGGTTGGCCTAAAGGTTCTGACACTGTAAAGCTTGACATTGATCTGGAAATCTGTAAATGATCTGCTACGGTATCTGCGAACCCAGTTCTGCAATAAAACTTTAAAAAGACAAAAGTGACTGGCGCCCCATAGCCTTTCTCGGTCTCCTCATTTTAACCATGGACCCCAGGGTGAAATGCTAACCCGCCCCTGCCTCTGGAGGTGCTATCCTGCCTTTGGGCTGTCAGAGGGGTGTTGCATATGTCATAATTAGGAATGAGCTTCCAGTCAGTCGTCAGTCATCAATACGTAGGGCTTGGCCTACATATTGGAAGACTTGCTGACTCAATGACTGATGAGGTTCTACAATATTTTCATAGATTCTACACATGACCGGGTATTAAACATGGTCATAACGCCTTCTATCCTCATTGACTCCACCATAATTGCTATGTGTCCTATTGTATGCTGTGTTGATGTAACTTTTTGAAGCTCTTTTTTTAACCATATGCCTTTCCTTGAACAGGCATGATATATGTAAGTAAATGTCTCCATCTCTTTTTGGACTTATGAGATAATTATAAATGATGACATTGTTATATAATATAGACATAGATCCAGCCTTACTCTGCTGAGGAAGTAGTTACATTTCATGAACGCAGAGAGAATACAGCCCCACTAAAATATATACTGTGCTTAATCTGTATGATCAAGTATGATTCACACAGGGTTTGTGTATTAAAGTTAGTGTTATTGTCTATTATGAAAATTGTATGGCCTATATGTTTTTCTTCATTGATGTACATTATTTTTTTACTTTTGTAATTAAAATGAATGATTTTTAAGCATATATAATGTTGAAGATTTGTACTTTGTGCCAGGATAGTCCCATTTAATTATACTTCAGATATATGCATTATCCCATCAATAGCTGCCACTGTGCACATCAAACGCACCACTATGCCCATCAATTGTCACCACTGTGCCATCAAACGCAGCCACTATGCCCATTAATTGTCACCACTGTGCCATCAAATGCGGCCACTGTGACCATCAATTGCCACCACTGTGCCCATCAAACGCAGCCACTGTGCCCATAAAACGCAGCCAATGTGCCCATCAATTGTCCGATGGAGCGTACACGCGGTGAGACTTACCGCCAACAAGCTAACATCCAACATTTCCTGTCGGAAAATCCAATCGTGTGTACGCAAAATAAGAGATAAAAAGGTGAAGGGGGAGAGAGCTGCAGCACACAGCTTGTGACTAATATACTTAGCTCTGTATGTTCTCCATGTACTGTGGGAGGGGTGTGTGTCCCTTCCCTCTAATCAGGGCTCAGAGTTCCCCTCACTGAGCTCTGCACTGTGAGACGTCAGATCCCGGCCCCCTGCTTTTCAGAGCTGAGAGATCCTGTGTAAATTCTGTACTCTGAACTGATGTAGAGAAGAGAAGGCTGCAGATAAACAGGTACAAGGTATATGTAGGCGTATAGTATATGTATATATGTGATGTTTATAACTCCTTTATCTTAACCGGTTCCCGACCGGCTCCTGTACTTATACGTCGGCAGAATGGCACAACTGCGCAAAGTAACGTACCCGTACATTACTTTGAATTTGCCGCCGTGACTCAGGTCGTGGGTCACGTGGACTTGATCGCCGCGGGCATACCCGCGATCGCCTCACGGAGAGGATGAACGGGGAGATGCCATTGTAAACAGCATCTCCCCATGCTGCCTAGTGACAAGTGTCACTGGATCTCTGCTCCCTGTCATCGGAGCAGAGATCAGTGATGTCACACACCAGCCCATCCCCCTGACAGTTAGAAATCACTCCCCTAGGACATACTTAACCCCTCCCCGCCCCCTAGTGGTTAACCCCTTCACTGCCAGTGTCATTTATACAGGAATTAATGCATTTTTATAGCACTGATTGCTGTATAAATGACAATGGTCCCAAAAATGTGTAAAAAATGTCCGACATGTCCGCCATAACATAGCAGTCACAATAAAAATCGCTGATCGCCGCCATTACTAGTAAAAAAAAAAAATTAATAAAAATGCCATAAAACTATCCCCTATTTTGTAAACGCTATAACTTTTGCGCAAACAAATCCATAAACGCTTATTGGGATTTTTTTTTTACCGAAAATTTGTAGAAGAATACATATCGGCCTAAACTGAGGAAAAAAAATGTTTTTTTATATATTTTTTGGGGATAATCATTATAGCAAAATGTAAAAAATATTGCGTTTTTTTCAAAATTGTCGCTCTTATTTTGTTTATGGCGCAAAAAATAAAAATCGCAGAGATGATCAAATACCACCAAAAGAAAGCTCTATTTGTGGGAAAAAAAGGACGTCAATTTTGTTTCGGAGCCATGTCGCACGACCGCGCAATTGTCACTTAAATCGACGCAGTGCCGAATCGCAAAAAACGCTCTGGTCAGGAAGGGGGTAAATCCTTCCGGGGCTGAAGTGGTTAAGGATATTTTTAAAATGTAACAGCTTAGGTTTGTAGTTCTGCAAAAAAAAAAACAAAAGAAGCCTAGAGTTTGAGAAGTTTGGGTTAAAAAGTAATTGTGTGCTGGAAAATAAAAATAATGATGTAATTATATAAAATATTGTGATGATTGTTGTTATTATTATTATTAATATTACTATTACTACTACCATTCGGGTGTTTTTTTTCTACTGATTACTAGACCTCCTCTTTCAGCACTTGCTTGCTGTGGTGCTGGCATATGTGCGAGAGCTTAGATTTTAGATGCTGCTCTTCTTTTCTCTGACAACTTGACACTGCCAGGATTCACAGAAAGAGGTCAGTGGTGAACCCTTAAAATATTTACTATGGGATCTCATGATCTATAGCTATGCCCCTGGTCACTGGGTCCAAAATAAGGTACATGAAAGTGGAAATATTTTCTTTAAAAAAATTCAATGATGTTGATGGGAGAGGAACCAGGGAAGACAAAATATAAGCAAATTAAACTTGTTTTAACATCTACTTTAGGTACAAAATGATCGCCGCCAGTAGGTAAAATTGGAGAATAGGTCAAAACAATTTTCCAATATTCTGGAACATTTTGGAACAAGTTAGCATGCCGTTTATATAGAGATAGGTGCAACAACCATCCTCACCTATTAAACTGTGATTATTAGTTCTACCACTAGGTGGTAGTGTTTGATCCTTGCTTGATTTAATGTTCTTCTTGCAGAACTAAATGGTTATGCTGTAATTTCCTGTTTCTGAGCTTCTCTTGTCCAGTAAAACAAGAAAGGCTCAGCAATATGTCCACCACTATATTGACCAAGAGTCATATCTGCAACATCTTTCTGACAGAATATCATTATCTGTAGATGTTCTTGAGAAATATCAGCACTTGTTTAGGAGAAACGACAATTGTTCAAGTTTGATAAAACAATTGCATAAAGTTTTCTTCAACCGTCGACAGACAGCCTACATTATGATTCTAAATCAGGACTTGGCAAATAAGATAGCTGGATAGGTTCAATTACTTTATTCCAATTTGGCTCTGTGATATAAATACATATTGTACATCGCCAAATAGCCTTACTGGATCCTAAGGGGCATCTCCTTGCACTCTGCACTTCTTGGAGGAACAACAATCTAAGCCCAGCAGCTTCTGGCTCAGGTCACCCAAAAATGCTGGATTACATTAGTTCACTTTGGAAGGATTACCCTGTCTCATCATCGTGCAGCACTGTCCTTGCTACATCAATGATCCATGAATATGGCCAGGGCACTAGAAATCTTCTGCTGTGAGGGAGCACTGACTCCTCTAACGAAGAACCAGCACACTAATTTCTCTAGGTGTCTGCCTTGCATCCTCTTGGACATACACACAGAATGCTGGCCCCATCTTCAGTGAGTCTGTTCACTATTAAATGTAGCCAGGTGCTTGGCTAAGAATGAAGAGTGAGAGAAACTTTTGCTGCAGTTGCTCTCTGTAGCTGCTACCCTCTTGGCATGAGGGGTACCTGTAGAGTGCACATCACTGTACATTGTGCACCACCACAGCTGCATATCGGCAGCCTAAGCGGGATTCAGGGTGCTTTTGGAGATGCAGAGCAGAGTGTAACTAGATGGTAAGCTGCAATATCGCTGGAACTAGTGAGTTCTTTAGGAACTGACCATACAGACTTCTAGTAGCCTTATTTTCTGCCTGCGACTGCGGCTGTACTCATGTGCACCAACAGTACCACCGGGCCCCAATACTAAACAGCCTGGTGTCTATTTCCTGGTGTTAATTCACAGCTGAGTTAAAGTTATTCATACTTGTAATCTTATAAGTGCTTGCAGTAACTTTCATTCAACCAGGTGTATCAGAGGGGCTGAGGTTGTTCTTAGAGTCGTGGCGCAGAACAGAGAACCCAAATTACTAAGCGGCTCCTGTGGGTGTATTGCTACTTAAAGACAGGTTCCCACATTGTTGGAAAGAAGTAAAGGAACACCTGCCACCTCTTCGTAGCAATCTTTAATTCTAATATGTTTACGGCAAAGAAGAAAAAAAAGACAAGTTGTTCAAATTCTAACCAGAATAAGGACCACTTAGAAGATGCAATTCATCTCAAGATCTCCCTCAAGGACTAGAGAACCTGGAGAGGTTGCTCCAAACAGAGACTGAATATGCTAAAAACAATCTGTGAATTGTTACCGCACTTCTGCACAAGCCTCGGTGGTATTCTTTTTTTTTTTACGGGAACCTGTAAAACCTATAAAGCCCGTGTTTTCCTGGTCAATTCTTCCACTCTGCATTTCAAACCTACTCCATCTGGTGGGTACATACTAGGGTTGTACCAATACTGGTATCATTGCCAATACTAAGCATTTGCAAGAGTATCGTTTTTTCGTGCAAATGCTCCGACATCTGAAACCGATACTTTCAGGCTCGGTTCTTTCAACTGTCAGCAGGATTCCCACTGACAGCTAAAGTGTAAATAAAAAAAGCCGTCAATTATCGGTTGTTAAGGAGCGGGGCTGCCCCGTCCTTTACAACCGATGACTCATTCAGCTGTCAGTGCGGTCCCACTGTTGACAGCTGACGTGTAAACGAAGTCCCGGTAATTGGAGCTGTCCAAAAA
The DNA here is from genome assembly GCF_042186555.1 of Aquarana catesbeiana. Taxonomy (NCBI): domain Eukaryota; kingdom Metazoa; phylum Chordata; class Amphibia; order Anura; family Ranidae; genus Aquarana; species Aquarana catesbeiana. Next base: position 223,152,860 of record NC_133333.1, on the reverse strand, counting down.
AAAAAAAAAAGCAACCTGGCAATGTTTATCAACATTGCTCAGCTGCTGAAACAGAAAGATTAAAGGAAAGGATTAAAGGATTGTTTTTTTTTTTTTTGTATATTTCTGTTTATTCATCTACAGATCAAAGGAATTAATTTCAATCTGCAGATGAAGTCAGTTTAAAGCAACCTGTCAAGTATAAAAAAAAAAAAAGAATTAAATGTACCTCTGTTTAACCCCTTATTAACCCTTAATTTACTTTAATCAGCCTTAATTAACTCCTTATTCTCCTTCTCCATTTAATTATTACTATCCTGCTGTTTCTTTTTGTTCACTTCTACTTTAAAAACTATTAATGATTAAAACTTTTTTTGTTTGCTTTGTTCAGTAATATTTTTACACCCTTAACATATATTTACACGTTTTACATAAAAAAAAAAAAAAAGCGCGGCTTATTTCATTTGTAAATAACTTTTCAATGCTTTGTACCATTCCAGACAGCCGAAGTGTGAACAAAACAGTTGCGGTAGGTATCAGTAATTGGTATTGGCGCATACTAAAAAATAAGTATCAGTACTCATACTCGTTTGAAAAAAGAAATTGTATCCGCGCATCCCTAGTACATACTACAGCTTTTAAAATCACTCTCATATGCAGATGCTTTATGTATACATTAATGATGGTCCATATTGCAAGCAAGGTTATTAAAGTTTCAGTAGATGTTATGTACCCTCCCCCCCCCCCCCCCTAAGAGGACCTATCCCTGTGTATGTTTTGTTTTTTCTTTAATAAATATATACTTACCTTTTCCTGAAGTCTTGATGTAGGTCACATGATGGACATTTAACTCTTTTGATCTTCTTCTACCAGTGAGAGGTCAGCAATGATGCAGAGAGTGGTGCTCACATCAGTACCTCTCTCTACAACATTACACTGTGTGTGCAAGAGACCAGGGTGACATATCCACTAAGTCCTCAGTCCTCTGGGTTGAATAGCACTGGGTGTCATTTAACCCTGGGTACTTCTGATTTTGAGTGAACACATGTCCCTCCCCTATAATCTAGTGCTCTCAGTACCCATTCACCATGCCTGAAGCTGTTGTCAGGGGTCAGGGGTAGAGTGCACAGTCTCTACAAGCTTTGATCAACAAGCATAGCTCCCAACTGTCCCTCATTTCGAGGGACTGTCCCTGATTTGAAGCACAGTCCCTCTGTCCCTCATTCCTCCTCATTTGTCCCTCATTTTGGCCTGATCTATATAGTTGTATATAAAATGCACTTTTAATCTTTCAATAAGGGTTTTCCAGTGCTAAACCTTTCATCCAAATTCCAAAATTTTGTAAATTTTAAAAGCCAACACAAAGAAATAGTAATGGTAAAAAAAGCCCTTGTAGATTTAATTAACCTTTTTTTTGGTTAATTCTCCTTTAAGGGGGTGTGGCAGGGGGCGTGTCCTATGCCTACATACGTTTGCTAGTAGGTGTCCCTCATTCCCATCTCAAAATGTTGGGAGGTTTGTCAGCAAGTCAAAACTGGAATGCTAGAATATTGGACCAGTTGGTGGCATATCAGAGCAGTGATAGAGTGTTGTGTTGGCAGGATGTCTCTAGGGGCTGTAGGGGAAACTGCAAGCCATTAGTATTTTCACAGTTTTACACTTCATCTATGTGGGTTAGGATCACTCTGTGGCTGAAAGTCATACTTTGCTGCAGAGCCCCATGCACACAGAAGGACTGCATCCTCTGTTCTGCCAGTGACTCCTGTCCTGGCACCGACTTCAAAGTCATTTTGAGAAAAGTAGTGCAGAACACTGACTTGACTCCACCAGCTTATGATGACATAGTACACAGTACCATTAACCTTGTCCAGACCTAAAGCAAAGAGGGAAGCCACTGTACATCTATTTGCAAGGCCTTGCATTAGGTGGTTACAGGTTTGGTCACTAAGAGGGTTCTGTTCTGCAGAGGGCTCTATGATAGAGACCCTACTGCATAGTGAGGTGCACAGAGTACCCAGGCAACCTCTCACTGATAGAACCTCCATCACCTGACACCACCACTTCCACTCCCAAGCTGGATGCATTGCCTTATTTCTGCTCTCCTCCCCAAAACCTCAAGGGTTACTCTGTTGTACACTTTTACTATATAACCCGGAGTGTTAATCATGACTTTTTTTACTTTCCATTCCCCAGTTTTTCAAAAATGTCTGATACCAGGCTATTTAGTGAATAGAGTATTAAGTACATGTTGAGGTGGTACCAGTGCCGGGACAAGGTCATCTGGTGCCCAGGGCAAAGATGGAAAACTGCGCTCCCCCGCCGCTGTGAAAGCTACAACACCTACAGACGATGGGATCTATACTGGGAATTTGTTAAATACTAGTATTGGCGGCGATCAGTGAATTAGGCGCAGTTCACACTGGGGAAACTTGTGACGCCCCATTCAGTACAATGACACCGTTCTAATCAGAGCGACAGGACACAGCACATCAGGGCACAGGTCACAGTACATTAGGGCACAGCACATCAGGGCACTGCACATCAGGGCACATCAGGGCACAGCACATCAGGGCACAGGTCACAGTACATCAGGGTACAGAGCCCAGCACATCAGGGTACAGCACACCAGGCCACATCAGGGTACAGCACATCAGGGCACAGCACATCAGGGTACAGAGCCCAGCACATCAGGTCACAGTACATCGGGGCACACGACATTAAGGCACAGCACATCGGGGCACAAGGCACATCGGGGCACAAAGGACATCAGGGCACATAGCACATTAGGGCACATCCGGGCACATAGCACATCAGGGCACGGGGCACATAGCACATCAGGGCACGGGGCACATCAGGGCACAGCACTTCAGGGTACAGAGCACATCAGGGCACAACACATCACGGTACAGGGCATAGCACATCAGGGTACAGGGCACATCAGGGCACATAGCACATCAGGGCACGGGGCACAAAGCACATCAGGGCACAGAGCACATCAGGGCACGGAGCACATCAGGGCACGGGGCACATCAGGGTAAGGAGCACATCAGGGCACATGGCACATCAGGGCACGGGGCACATCAGGGCACGGGGCACATCAGGGCACGGAGCACATCAGGGCACAGGGGCATATGGCACATCAGGGCACATAATGGCACATGGCACATTATGGGGCACATCAGGGCACATCATGGGGCACATCATGGGGCACGTCAGGGCACATCATGGGGCACGTCAGGGCACATTATGGGGCACGTCAGGGCACATTATGGGACACATCAGGGCACATCATGGGGCACATCAGGGCACATCATGGGGCACATCCGGGCACATCATGGGGCACATAGCACATTAAGTGTGGCACATTGTTTACTAGCCTGCATGCAGAGCAGCGCTGGAAGCATCTGTGATAAGTTCTCTCTCTCATGTCACGCTGCTCCCCGGTGGCCCCTCTTCTCTTCTTGTCCATCCCAGATGATGTCACAAGCAAATAGGGAAGGACGAGAAGAGAGGAGGGGCCGCCGGGGAGCAGCGTGACATGAGAGAGAGAACTTATTACAGATGCTTCTTGCGCTGCTCTGCATGCATCTCGATCTACCCGTCAGGCGCCAGCTATCGGCGATTGACGGGTAGATCCTCCAATGCAGGATAGAAACCCTGATAGGGAAGTGATAGGCGGGGCAGGGCGGGGCTGGTCTCAGGCTTGTGCCGGGTGCAGGAGCGCACTCGGCACATGTTAAAAATTATCAATTTTCGCGCGGCCGATGTTGTAAACTCTGCATAGGTAGCAGGAATTCTTACAACACCGGTTCACTGGCGCTTCTATTGCACCCCTCTTCCTCCATTAAATGGTCCCGCCCAGGGCATCCGCCCCTTCCGCCCCTCCTTGTACCGGCCCTGGGTGGTACACTTCCCTCTTACATAGTGCAACATGTTACATTATGGCTGAACTGTGCAATTGGCTGCACTTTCACCATGGTGCTGTCCACCCCCTTTTTTAAGAAAAGTCCATCTCTACAGCATACCAATGTCCGGACTGCTTCACAAGGTTCGTCCTCCCCGTGTAGATCAGAGGTATAAAGAAATGCAATTCAGAATACCTTGAAAAATAAATCTCACAAAAAAAAAACAGGTAAACAAATCAAAAATATATAGTTGCCCGCTCAGCACTATTCGGTATCCCAGCAGCTTACCCGGCTTATTAGGAAGTTGCATCCTGCGGTTTTCAATTTATTGTTTACATCGTCACTATGGAGATGGCTGGGGAGGCTATTTAGGTGCTTAATTCATGTAGGCTCTGTGCCTTCTGAAGAAGTCTGGCTCCGGACATAACGGGTATGGGGGGGGTGGAGCCAAACTGGTGACATACTTTCTGTGGCCATCTTGTATAGTTAACAAACAAAAATGTGGCGCTAAAAAATAGTGTCCGTTACCGGGCAACCACCAACCAGAATGGTCATCTGGAGGTATGAATGCACAATAAAGTTTTATTAGGATGAAAACTCCAATGTAAGGGAATCATCAATGTTTTTTGCTATGTGGATAAATGTATTATACTCGTGAAACAAACAGAAATATGTACTGAAGCACATGTGACTAAGAAACTAAATGGCACTCTCTGACAAGTGAACTAATAACCATACATCTGTGTACTCTCAAAAAGAGCATGCTAGGAAAAACAGTGTACAAAAAATGGTATACCCTTAAAGGTCTTGTATAGTTGGAGGGTGAGATTGTTAAATGCTGCCATTGCCATTCTAGAGAGCAAGATGCTGTTTTAAATGCACTTTAATTCTTTTAATAACATAAGTGTTATTGAAACCTTTGAGTGAAATATTAAAAGACATACAGAGAGCACTACCAGTCCCCTCTTTAGTTTTGTAAATAACAATGTGTCTTTGTGAGTTGGCTTGGGGGTCCTGAAGTAGAGGAGGAGCCAGGAGGATAAGTAAAGGGTTCTATTGGTAGCCCAAGGCAAATGGGCGATATAAAGCGCTATTTGACTTTGATTGTCCATGAGGTCAAATAGGGAGGTATGATATTGCTTGTGGTGGATTGCATGCATATCACAGTGATAGGGAAATCCCAGAACTTAGGGGTTTCCAATAACATTTTGACTGCAGTAAATTGGGTACATAAATTAGGAGGAATATGAACTAGAAAAATAAATATTTAAATTAAGATTAGGCAGTTAGAGGGAGATGTTGGAATGTTGGAGCGATTGATAGGAATTGTAATTGTATCTGCTTTTCTTTAAAATGCCATTTATGTTAGGTTTTGTATGTGTTATGAGACTTAGTTTTTTCCATCTTCCCCATTATCATGACAATTAATATTCACATCTAGTTAGGCCCTACACAGCTTTAATTGTCACCAAAAGAATCTCTACACTGAATAGTCAAGAACCCAACTGTCCACAACCAGTGTATGAATTGTTTGTTATAGTGCTTTTATGTTATGTTTTGTTAGTTATGTGGTCAATTTTTAATTTGACCAAGAGATGGGATTGATCGGGTAAATGGAATAGCCATTTTATTTATCAAACATTTAGTTATGAGATCAAAACATGTATTTTGATTAAGCAGATATACTTGTTACAAATGTTAGGCATATGTAGAAGCTGTTTGTGTTTGTGGTCAAATGCCATTCACACCTCCAGCTGTGAAAAGGCATTTTCCCAGAGAACTCTGGAAGTGATGTATAGGTGCTAAATGACCATCTTTATCAATGTAAATAACCAACAAATTGATTATATGTTTGCTCCCCTGCATATGGCTAAAACTATAGGCTTGAATATTAAATACTATATTTATTGGCGTATAACACTCACTTTTTCACCATGAAAATTGGGTGCAAATAGCGTGTGCGTGTTATATGCCAATACTTCAATTTTAGCTGCCTTGGAGGGGACAGGGAGGGGGGCAGGACGAGCGCCATGAGATTACATACAGTGAGAATCTCCTGTTTACTTGGCGTCCTCTGTAATAGGAAGTCCCGTCTCCTGGGCCGCCATTGGACCACTGTTCTGTCTATCATAGGAGATTCTCACTGTATGTAATCTGTCGGTGATCGTCCCACTCCCCTCCCTGTCCCCTCTAGGCTGTAGATGGGCAGTGATCAGACAGCACTGATGGCAATGGTGAGGCTGCTGCATTGATGGCAATGGTGAGGCTGCTATATTGATGGCAATGGTGAGGCTGCTGCATTGATGGCAATGGTGAGGCTGCTATATTGATGGCAAGGGTGAGGCTGCTGCATTGATGGCAATGGTGAGGCTGCTGCATTGATGGCAATGGTGAGGCTGCAGATGGATATTGATCAGGCTGCATTGATGGCAATGGTGAGGCTGCAGATGGGCATTGATCAGGCTGCATTGATGGCACTGGTGAGGCTGCAGATGGGCACTGACCCTTATTTTTCTTCAAAGTTCCTTATTTAAAGTAAGATTTTTTCCTGAAACTTCCCTCTTAAAATGAATGTGCGTGTTATACCCCTGTGCGTGTTATACTCCGATAAATACGGTACATCTTTTTGAATGTGGTTCAGCAGTCAAAATGTTATTGGAAACCCCTAAATTCTGGGATTTCCCTATCAACAGTGAAGAGAAAAGAAGAGTAGCAAATTTGCATATAAGTCACTTTGGTGATTGGTTTTAAAGAGACAGTGGATTTTGAATAGAATAATCATTTGCACTAAACTGTATACCTTTTACACTATATTACCAAAAGTATTGCCTGCCTTTACACGCACATGAACTCTTATGCCCTGTACACATGGTCGGACATTGATCGGACATTCCGACAACAAAATACATGGATTTTTCCCGACGGATGTTGGCTCAAACTTGTTTTGCACACACATGGTCGCACAAAGTTGTCGGGAAATCCGATCGTTCTGAACGCGGTGACGTAAAAAACACGTACGTCAGGACTATAAACGGGGCAGTAGCCAATAGCTTTTGTCTTTTAATTTATTCTGAGCATGCATGGCACCTTGTGCGCCGGAATTGTCCACACACGGTAGGAATTTATGCAAACGGATTTTGTTGTCGGAAAATTTTATAGCCTGCTCTCAAACTTTGTGTGTTGGAAATTCCAATGGAAAAAGTCCGATGGAGCCCACACACGGTCGGAATTTCCGACAACAAGCTCCGATTGCACATATTCCGTCGGAAAGTCCGACCGTATGTACAAAGCATAATGGCATCCCAGTCTTAGTTCGTGGGGTTCAATATTGAGTTGGCCCACCCTTTACAGCAATAACAGCTTCAACTTCTCTGGGAAGGCTGTCCACAAGGTTTAGGAGTGTGTCTATTGCAGGCATGTCCAAAGTCTGGCCTGTGTTCTGGTTTCGGACGGCCCGCCTGGTAATTTTGACATGTATATCTTTTGTGGTCCCCAACTAATCCCCAAACTTCGGGGGCCACAAAAGATATACATGCTGGCTACCTTGGAGGGGACGGGGCGGAATGAGTGGCGTACACACAGGAGTATTTCCTGTTTACACGGCGGCCTCTGTAAAAGGAAGTCCCGTCTCCTGCTCTGCGATTGAATGACTGTTCTGTCCATCATAAGAGGTGGGACTTTCTATTAAAGAAGCTGCCGATAAAACAGGAATTTTCTCCTGTATGTCGTCCCACCCCCTCCCTGTCCACTTCGAGGCTGCAGATGGGTATGAATCAGGCTGCACTGATGGCAATCATGAGTCTGCATTCATGTCAATGGGGGTGCTGCATTCAGGACAATGTGGGTACTGTATTCAGGACAATGTGGGTGCTGCATTCATGACAATGGGGGTGCTGCATTCAGAACAATGGGGATGCTGCATTCATGACAATGGGGGTGCTGCATTCAGGACAATGTGGGTGCTGCATTCATAACAATGGGGGTGCTGCATTCAGGACAATGGGGGTGCTGCATTCATGCAAATGGGGGTGCTCCATTCAGGACAAAGGGGGTGCTGCATTCAGGGCAACAGGGGTGGTGCATTCATGGCAACGGGGGTACTGCATTCATGCAAATGGGGGTGGTGCATTCATCACAATGGGGGTGCTACATTCATGGCAATGCTGGGGCTGCATTCATGGCACTTGTGAGGCTGCCGATGGGCACTGACCCTTATTTTGCTTCACAGTTCTTTATTTCAAATTTAAGATTTTTTCCTGAAACTTCCCTCTTAAAGTGAAGGTGTGTGTTATACGTTCATAAATACATTATATCCAAATAACAAGCCAAGCTCATCTCTTCACCACACACAGCCTCAAAGGGAGGAGAATTCTTGTTGGGCAGTGTATTAGTGCTCGGACGAACACACTTATGCCCCGTACACACGATTGGACATTCTGACAACAAAATCCATGGATTTTTTCCGACTGATGGTGGCTCAAATTTGTCTTTCATACACACGGTCACACAAATCTTGTCGGATATTCCGAACGTCAAGAACGCTCAGTGCGGCTCTTCTGCTTGATTCCGAGCATGCGTGGAACTTTGTGCGTCGGAATTGTGTACACATGATCAGAATTTACAACGGATTTTGTTGTCGGAAAATTTGAGATCCAGATCTCAAATTTTGTTTGACGGAAATTCCGATGGAAAATGTCCGATGGAGCCTACACACGGTTGGAATTTCCGACAACAAGCTTCCATCGAACAATTTCCGTCGGAAAATCCAACCATGTGTACGGGGCATTAGACTGAATTTTAATGGTTAAAAGAATGTACGGCAAAATGGTCGGCCCTCACGCATGTTCACTTCATCAAATCTGGCCCTCTTTGAAAAAAGTTTGGACACCCCTGGTCTATTGGGTTGAGGTCAGGCCAGACAAGTTCCTCTACCCCAAACTCGCTCATTCACACAATATTGCCAAAAGTGTTGGGCCACCCCTTCAAATCATTTGGTAGAGAGGGGATAATGGTGTGGGGTTGTTTTTCAGGGGTTGGGTTGGCCCCTTAGTTCCAGTGAAGGGAACTCATAAGGCATCAGCATACCAAGATATTTTGGACAATTTCATGCTCCCAACTTTGTGGGAACAGTTTGGGGATGGCCCCTTCCTGTTCCAACATGACTGCGCACCAGTGCATAAAGCAAAGGTCCATAAAGACATGGATGAGTGAGTTTGGGGTGGAGGAACTTGACTGGCCTTCACATAGTCCTGACCCGAACCTGATAGAACACCTTTGGGATGAATTATAGCAGAGACTGCTAGCCAGGTCTTCTTGTCCAACATCAGTGCCTGACCGTTACAAATGCACTTCTGGAATAATGGTCAAACATTCCCATAGACACACTCCTAAACCTTGTGGACAGCCTTTCCAGAAGAGTTGAAGCTGCTATAGCTGCAAAGGGTGGACCAAGTCAATATTGAACCCTATGGACTAAAACTGGGATGCCATTAAATTTCATGTGCATGTAAGGGCAGGTGTCCCAACACTTTTGGTAATATAATGTATATTGTTTTCCCCTTTGTATATCACCTCTCAAGAGAAATGAGTCACAAACAGGGAAGGACATGACTCTGCCTAATACCCATAACCCCTGCAGCACCAGCAGTAAGTTATAAAATAGAAATCTTAAGTAGGTACCTGCCTACAAGAGCGAGTAGAAGTTAGTAAATCAGAAGATGAGGACTACAGTCCTCGCAGTGACTTGTTAACGAATACGTGCTCATAGCGATTGTAGCAGATGGCGCCAAGCAAGCAGCAGTGAAAAGAGGAGACGTCACCAGCACTCTAATGAGTCAACGTTTCGGGACCACCATACTTCGAGGGACTTCCTCAAGGTGACATAGTTGCTGATGACGTTTCATCATTTCACTATAGAAAATAAGTAATATACAGTACCTTATACTGCTTTCCTATAGTTTTGCTATGCTGATTATTAGGGGCAAACTGCTGGCCCCCAAGGCAAGCACAGCAGCCTTTCCGAGGAAGTTTATAAATGTGTAATAGATTCTTCTAAGTCCTCTCAGCAAACAGACCCAGAAAAAAACGATTCTGAAACCGTATTCATTACAGAAAATGCGCCCTTTGTGGTTTAGGGCGCCTGTATTTCTTCACTGCTGTTCTCATCTTTTTTGTGGTTTTCATCTGCGCCCGTCTGCCCCTCCACCGCCGTGTTTACCAGTCACAATATGTGCCGTAAATGAGACATAAACGCTCTAACGCATTCTATAGCCCTAAACCACAAAATGAGCACTTTGACGCTTAGTGGTCCTTTATTACGGCTGGGTTTTATGAGTCAGAAAGGCATTTACAAATAAGAATAAGTGCAGAAAGAAGCTAAAATTGCATGTCGGTAATTACCGTGCCAGTCCGAGGCATTATTCATACGCATTTATGTCACTTGCCGGGCTGGAAAAATGTCTCTAATCCTTAATGCTAGACAAGAGAGGTTTGATGCAGAGAGGCACTCGGTGCAAGATTCATTTTGGTTTTATGTGTGCCTTGGCATTGCTTGATATGATTAGACTGCAGTATGTTATTTGTCTATAAGAATATTGGGTAATAAATAAAATCAGGTGTACCTACTCAGCATGTCTCATTTCGTATGAATATATTATCTACACTATATTTGAAGGCTGGTAAGGAAGCAACGTCCTGAATCCACTCATACCATTCTGCTCAGCATACAGTTCTTATTTAACTGTGCAATATAACATAGTGACAATCACAACTCGCTCAGGACCACATCACCAGTTTTGTTTTTTTTTGTTTTTTTTATTCTTAAAGGAATCTTGTCATGAACGAAATGTGTGGGCCGCAATTGCTGTCCTATTTTTCTGAAAATGCTAATTGCCTGGCTGTCAAGCCATTTTGCTTCAATGCTTTTATGTTTCAATGATATTTTTTAAAGTTTTTCATAGAATAATTAACAAAGATCTCGACATTTCTTTGAGCATTGCACAGTGGTCATTATACATCATACCTACAAAATGCACAGGGAATCTATCACATGTGCTCACAAGAGCAGTTATCATTTTTGCTGTAGACAGTATTTTATTTTTATTCTCCCCCCCCACATTAATTGTGCATGTAACATATCCTACTGTGGTTCTTCCTCCGTACCTATCTTATCATAGCCTACAACTAAGTGCAGGCTCTATCTTATGGCTTCAATGCTTTTAGAGCTCTTTCACACTGGCAGCTAAGGGGTAATAACAAGTGGCTGAGTCACAGTTTTACTGCCCCCTTGGTCACCCTCTGAAATTGTGACATTACAAGGATGTGGAATTCCCTTCCACAGGCGGTGGTCTCAGCAGGGAGCATCGATAGTTTAAAAAAAACTATTAGATAAGCACCTGAATGACCGCAACATACAGGGATATACAATGTAATACTGACATATAATCACACACATAGGTTGGACTTAATTAATGGTGTCCCTGGGGGGGGGGGGGCAGAGGGGGCCCTGACCTCCTCAACATTATGCTGTGCCCCACCATGTGCCCCCAATAAAATAATTTTTTTTTTTTTTTTAAAAAGGCAATGTCTAAGAGGGAGAGCATCAATAACAGGGGCAGGACAGCAAGAGGAGGCTGGGGAACCCCACAGTGGCAGAACACCAGGGCCCGGTGGCAAGACAACCTTTGCAACCCTGATAGTTCTCCCACTGCTTCTGACCCTTATATTTTCTTGGTATGCTGGTGACATATATCTCTTGTTTTCTGCCACCCTGGGGGGGCCCCAATACAGTAGAAAGGGAGCTCACTGCAGAACATGTGAAAGGGCTGTTGTGGGATCATAGTAAAGGGCCCCAGGATATATATATATATATATATACACACAATCGGATTTCCCGAAGACAAAACCTCAGACTTTTGTCCGAAGGCATGTACCTGGATTTTGTCTTGCATACAAACGGCAAGGAATTGTTGGCCAACAAACACGAATGTAGTGACGTACTATGTGGTTTTTCAGCTCTTTAGCGCCACCCTTTGGGCTCCTTCTGCTAATTTCATGTTAGTAGAAGTTGGATGAGTGTTGATTTGCGCTTTTCAGTTTGCGCTTTTCATTTAGCGCTTTTCATTTCGTGCTTTTCAGTTAGTTTCTGAACGGCCGTTCGTCAACCAGATGTTGATAACATGTTATTTATTATTGGTCTTGGAGTTATTGCTTTGACCCAAGTCCAGTAAAGGAACAGAAGGAGGAGTTCTCGGACCAAAAATTGGTTGCTCTATTAATCGTGACCAATTATGTCATATGCCTTTGCTGCGGGAGCTCCAGGAGAATAATCCGGATGATTTTCGGAATTACCTCCAAATGACGGACTCCTGCTTTCACCAACTCTTGGCATTGTTGACCCCCTATATTAAGAAGCAGGACACATGCATGAGGCTTTTATTTATTTATTTTTTTGGTTGAATAATGATTTGATTTGGTATATTTTCTATATTTTTGGATGCATAGAATGCACTTTTTGGTTCTATTGGCAGATAGCATGTCTAATTTTATTTGTTTTCTTTTTTTAATGCAGAATAAAAAAAAATGTGGAGAATAATACTTGGCTATGTGTTTTACTTCAAATGACAGTTTGGGAGTAGGCAGTTACAGTTAAAAAAATACAATGTAAAATTAACAAGGGACACCAACATAGTTGTATCTTTGACCTTAAAAACTACGGGATAATGGTGTTGTGGTAACGTTTGCAATAACTCCATCAGTATCACCAGCAAAGCAGCTTCATTATTATCCCATTAAAGAAGAAGAGAATTGTGCGCTGCATTTGGAGATTTCATAATTTGCCACGTCACGAATGTTAATTCTCCATTACGAACGCTAGTTTACAAGACCGACCGCTTCTGGCTCGTCCTTGCTTCCGAACATGCGTGTTTGTACTTTGCAGGTACAGTGTATAAGGGTGCTCTGAGCATGAGGACCAAGCAGACAGTATCTCTAGAGAGGCAAGGGTCCAATGATATATATCCAACACTGAGGGCTGCACTCATAAAAGAGGAGCAAACTCTAAAACAAAATAAGACAGAAGAGAGAGGCGCCTCTAAGTGCAGAATTAGTAGCTGTTTATTTCCCCAAACAAGATTAAAAACACTTGCAAAATCTGGCGAATTAAAAAGTGTGTAGTCATTAGGTTGAAAAAGGAACTTACTAATGTTCCGAAACGCGTCCCTTACTGGTGACTACATCCTGTTTATGCTGGCTCCTGTCTCTCACTGCTGACATCACTTCTGGGATCTCCGTCCATCATGAACTTGTTTGTGTGCCCATTCATCAGCTTACCGGTAGCTCTATGTTTTTGGTACAGTACGAGCCCTTGCACTAATAATAATAATAATACTAATAATAATAATAATACTAATAATAATAATAATAATAATAACTAATAATAGCGCCTGCAAACCGCCCCAAAAGTGCCGCTGCTTTCATTCCAGTGTGAAAGCCCCGAGGGCTTGCACACTGGAGCGATGCGCTGGCAGGACGGTAAAAAAAGTCCTGCTAGCAGCATCTTTGGAGCGGTGAAGGAGCGGTGTGTATACCGCTCCCTTACCACTCCTGCCCATTGAAATCAATGGGACGTCGCGGCTATACCGCCGGCAAAGCGCCTCTGCAGAGGCGCTTTGCGGTGGTATTTAACCCTTTCTCGGCCGCTAGCGGGGGGTAAAACCGCCCCGTTAGCGGCCGCATACCGACGGTAAAACGCCGCTAATAATAGCCGCCCCCCGCCCCAGTGTGCAAGGGCTCTACAGGACACAATTGTGAGAGTCTTTACATGCCGGGGACCCATCCGCCTGCAGGACCATTTGCATTATTAATGACTACACGCTTTTTAATTCGCCAGATTTTTTAAGTGTTTTTAATCTTGCTTGGGGAAATAAACAGCTACTAATTCTGCACTTAGAGACGCCTCTCTCTTCTGTCTTATTGTGTTTGTACTTTGGACTTTTGTCCGACGGACTTGTGTACACACGCTCGGAAATTCCGACAACAGACATTTGTCCGTGGAAAATTTAAAAACCTGCTATCCAACATTTGTCCGTGGAAAATCCGACAACATTTGTCCGATGGAGCATACAAACAGTCGAATTTTCCGCCAACAGCCTGTCATCACACATTTCCTGTTGGATCGTGTGTACGTGGTTTTAAAAACAAGTACAGAAGCCAGTGGGGAGATTTCCTAACACTGGAGCATGCAAAATCTGGTGCAGCTCTTCATAGAAATCAATCACCTACCAGGTTTTCAGCTTAAAGTGGAGGGCCACCCTGAAAAAAAAAATCACCAAAAATCCTAAAAAAAATTAAAAAAAAACATTTGAAAAAAAAAATGTTTAAACTTACCTAAACCCTTGTTGCTAGGCAGTCTTCCTAATCTGCCTCTTCCTATTCTGCGGTGTGTTCTTTTCCTCGGTGAGCGGCCCCGTTGTCTTCTGGGCACTGTGTGTGTTCCCAGAACACCACGGGGCCATTCACAGAGCGCCGCGCAGTAGGAAACTGGCAGTGAAGCCCCAAGGCTCCACTGCCTGTTTCCCTTACCTTGGATGGCGGTGCCGGGACCTGAGAGCCGAGGGACGGGTCGGCCTCGGGCGGCCGACATCGCGGGCACCCATGACAGGTAAGTACTTATTTAAAGTCAGCAGCTACAGTGTTTGTAGCTGCTGACTTTTAATTTTTTTTTTCAGGCCGGAATCCCGCTTTAATTGAACAAGCTAAAGTTAGATTGTCTGCCATGCTAGTTAGCTGATTGGCTACCTTGCACAGCTGCACCAGATTCTGAGTGCTCCAGTTTTAGTAAATCTCTCCCAGTGTGTCAGGAAAGGAGCCAAACAATGGCAGTCCCCCTTATCTTATCATAATAGGTTCATTTTAACCACTTTCCGCCCCAGGGCCTTCAGTTCCAGGAGGGCGTCCATAGACGTCCTCCTGTGATCGCGCAGCTCACTCTGTGATCGTTGAGTCCTATGATTAATAGTGACTTCTTCCTCGATCTGCCCTAATATATATTAAATGTTACAGTATGTTAATTTTTTTTTTTTAACCCAACTCGCAAACACAATCAGCCAAACATTAATGAGTTTTAGTAAGAACCAATAAACCAGCATTGGGTATTAAAGTCATTGGAAAAATGGTGGACATGTGTTGAGTTAAAGAAGCCACGCTAACAGATTCAAACCGTAATATTACCTACCAAATACTGTGATAACACCAAATTGCTCTATACCATATATCTGAATAGTGTCAAAAAATAAAATAAGTTAAAATAAAAGAATGTCCATCAAATCAAAATGGAGTCACTTTAGCTTGCATCTGGTAATTTGTGAATAGGAGGTTACACATTTGGATTTAATTTTGCGCCAGTGACACATTGTCATATAAAAATGCTAGACAGACAGATTCCTGAGGATGTCACTATAGACAAAACATGTAGAGGCGGGACTTCTGGTCATCACTTCCGCCTCCGGGTACGTCACATTTGGTGATACGGTTTCTGGCATTTGGAGCGCACGTCGGCTCCAGGTGAGAGCGGGGCAGAGGCACTTCCAAAAAACGAAAGTAAGTGTAAAGTAATTGTAAGTACAACATATTAATATATTTATATATATAAATATATTTATTTTGTTTTTTGTGTATTTGTTAATAAGTACTACACTATGAGAGTTGTTTTTTGTTGGTCTCTGTGGAACTTTGGTGGCATTGTGAAGAGAAGGAGAGGTATGGTGTATTGAAGGAATATTGAACGGCGGGGAATTAAACTTCTCTGGAGCAACAGGAGAGCAACAGCCTTTGGCAGTTTAAAAGAGTGCATACTGACCAGCCTATTATAAGGGGGTCGTTTTGTTTTGGTGAGTAAGCATTCCTCTACAAAACACTGGGTGAAATAGGTCACAAAGGTGGAGGAACTTGAAGATTAACTAATTTCATATGTACGGATGATGGTTATTTGTGCACAATTGAAGATTCAAGTGGAACCTTGTATATGCATAGACTTTTTCATCACTAAGAACTCTTGAGCATTATTATATTATATTGTTCACAGCCTTTATAAGGTTTGATTTAAGTTTTACATGTATTGTTTCTGATGTTGTATTGCAGCACTATATGGTACACACAATTATAATTAGAGAGTATGGCCTCCACCTGTAATTTTCTGTTTATTACACCACTGGAGCTGATTGTGCCGCTCTACATGCTTACATCTGGTGATGGAGACAGCGCACTCACCACCGCCATCTCCTCCACTCACCACCGCCATCTCCTCCTTTTACCCAATATTTTCTCCAGGCAAGTCATCCTCTGTACAACCAGTCCCCCACAAACATTCAAGAGGCTATGCAATAGTTCAGGTAAAATGATGTCACACAGTGTTGCTTCCTTGCTGAATGTGCTGTAAGGGTCATTATGACAGATAAGAGTCACAAAGTCACATTTGTTAAAATGAACCAGTTCTTCATCAGCAACTACCGAGCCTCTGCTGCAAATAAGGTTTTTTTTTGGGGGGGTGGTTGTGTCACCGAAAGTATTTATTTTCTGTACAGATAAAACCTCTTCTTTCATCACTGCAGATGAAATAAATTCTACTTCCTGGCACCATTGCCCAATGAGCACACCCAGTCACCATTAACACCTCTTTCTACTCCTGCTGGCCTGGCAGTCCACTGCCACCACTATAGGTATGCTACCATCATCATATCATACTGGTCCTATTGCTGTTGATTATTGCAACTGCACTTTTAATTTGGTACACCCAATTTTTCCATTGTTGCAAAGAATTAAAAATTTTGGGGCAGGTAACCTTGTGTGGTCTGGATAAATATTTCTGTAGGGTTATGGTGTTTTGCCACCACTAACACCCCAAATCTTATTTTATGCAGCTGTTTTACAGTTGCAAGGAGTGTACATTTTTTGGGCAAGTAACATCCTGTGCTTTCCAAGATCATTTGAGCTGGTTTATGGTGTGTTGGCACTCAAAACCCAATTTTTAGACAGCTGTTTCCCAAAGATAACACATTTTTACATATTTTATGGCTGGCTAACTACAGCGTTGGCCATTATTGTTTGTATTTCATTGTATTGCATTGTCAACTTTATGTTTCTGCATCATTTTCCTCAGTTTGGAAATTTTTTGGGCTTTCGTGTAGGCCAAGCTGTTTGTATCAATCTTTTGACCCTACTTAAGTACACTGGCACAATTCAGAATTATTTTGGATACACAATCAGAGTAGTGTGGCCTAACAGTGATTCGTTAAATAGGAACCACCTGTTCTCATTCCCAAACTCAGAATTTTGTGGCCAAAAAAATACTTTATATTTTGGCTGCTAATTTGTGCACGCTTTTACTCTGGCACAGGAGAAATATGTTTTTTTTATTTTTTAAAGATAACGCCTGCCTCTATTTCCCTCTTCAATTACCTCCTATGGTAAATTATATATTCTCATGCAGCTGATCTGTATAATTTATAAATCATGTATCCATAAAAAAAATTACAGTACATTTTAGGCTGAAATATAACATTTCTCTTCTTCCAAAATGTAATCCTATTTCAAAGAATGATATTCTGTACGTGAAATCTGTTTAATCTTTCTCTAAAAAGAAATCACTGTTTAATTTTATTGTTATAACTGTAATAGGAATACTCCATCCTATTAAAAAAAATAGGTAATAGGTGTCTTTGAAAAATAACACTCATTGCTTATTTCTCGCTAAAATGTGACTATTTCCTACTTCTAAAATTTCATATATTTAGAAAAGATGTGATTTTGTGCATCATTTTTTTTCAATTTTTATATAATATTTGGGGAACACATTTTATTTTATACTTTTGACTGATTAATGTCTGCTTCCAGCCTCCTAAATTGCCTCTTATTAAAAAGGATGAGATTCTGTGCCTCAAATGTGTACAGTGTTTATACATTTTTATATAATATTTGTGGGTGATATATGCCTACTCTTTGCCTTCAAATGCTATCACATCCTATAGATTGTGATTAAGTTCAATGTATACTGGCATATCCCACTTTTAAGTACACAATGGGGTTTATTTACTAAAGCTGGAAAGCGCAAAATCAGGCTCACTTCTGCATAGAAACCAATGAGCTTCTAACCTCAGCTTGTTCAATTAAAGTGGTAGTAAACCCTCCCAAATTACTTAAAATTTACTAATATTATAAACGACATCATAATTACCAAACAATTGATCACTATGTGTATTTATAAAATCTTTATCTTACTTTAGTTATATGTTATTTTTTCCCCGTTTATCTTCGCTCTTTACTGGCGCCATCTGCACTGTGGTGTTCCGCGTCTGCTATGATAAATATTTCCGCCCACAGTACCTAATCGTCGTGGTAATCCCGCGCATGCGCACTAACATAGCCATGCAGCTCTCTGTTCTTCTTCTTTGAAAGTCTCGCCGTCTGTCTCCTTCACCCTGTGACGTAGGAGTCACAAGGTAACCATGATCCTCTTGGGGACGAAAAATCTCAGGAACCATCGCGGGATGTCGGGGTTGACGTCTACAACAGGAAATGACGCAGCCCCGACATACACAAGAATCTTTCCGGCAGGGTCTCGAGTTGCCGGATTTTATCGATGATACGGCGCATGCGCGTATCACGTCATTAGTTGGGAATATAGCAATAATACGGGAAGGAAGCAGGTAGGCAAAAAATTAATAATGGCAATAGATTGGGGATGTTAGGAGACATGATTACATTGAAAGTTGCAAATTTGAGTATACAACCGCTTTAAGCTTTGGTAATAAAACTTGGAAGCTCATTAGTTTCTATGCAGAAGTGAGCCTGATTTCGCACTTTCTAGCTTTAGTAAATAAACCCTATTGTGTACTTAAAAGTGGGGTCCGCCTGTAATTGAGTTTTTAAAATACTTTTGCAAACAATACAGTTTCATTTAATCATTTTAATGGCTGAATGTGTCATTTTCCTGCATCTTAAACTGTTTCCCACGAAAAAGGATAGGAATCTGTTAAACAAATCCATGCAAATTACATATGGTATCTTAATTTTTCATGCTGAAGTTAATGCTGAGGACTCATCCCTGTCTCTAAGATTACCTCACATTCAAAGAGGTAGAATTATTTTGAGCTAAATCATACAATTTTCTTATAGTATCATTTTAGAAAGTATATTTGTTAGACAAATTTTGACTGAAAAGAAGCTGATTCTTTGCTTTCAAATATTCCCCCTACTTAAAGGATTAGATTCTGTTCTGCAAATATGTGCAATCTTTAAAATCTATATCTGAAACAATGCAGTTTCAGGTAATATTTCCTGCTGAAATAGGCCTGATCTCTGCCTAAAAAAATATTTTCCCACTAACAAGCATGAGATTCTCTGCGGCAAATCTGTACAACATATATGTTATATCTACTCAAAGGTTCTGTCTACTTTTATACTTATTGCTGAAATTTGCCTGCTCTCTCCCTCAGAAATACAGTAGCTGTCTATCAAAAAAGACTTAAAAGGTATACACTTACATTTTTCTGTTTTACTTTTCAAATACAAATAAAATAAATTATTTTTTTGGAGAAGGCAATCTAGGAGCCAGTCCAAACAGGCTCAAAAGCTGTGGTTCTAATCTGTAAACATGTACCACCTTGATTCTTTAATGAAAAAAAATAATAATTTCTTATTTTTAGCAATTTTTGCAATTTATTTGTGTGGCTGAAAAGGAATACAAGTTTATTGGCGGATCAGTTTAATTTTTCTTTATTCAGTTTGTGAAAAAGAAAGCCTTTATAATCAAAAGTGAATACATTTGGATTGTCACCAGAATAGGAGTAGAAGAAAATTTTTTCAATAGGAACCCTGGGAACAACCAAGGATTCCTGGTTTTTCATCTCACTTCTTGTTTTGGTTATGGACAGGAAACATAAAGGAAATCTATCCAATGGGGTCACAGATGGCAAAAAAACTGCCAGGGGTTATAACCCACCCTTACTCTATCCAAAATGAGAAAAAAAAGTTTTGCCTTTAGTTCTACTTTAATAGCTATGGTGCTAAACTTTACATTTTTACTTCCTGAGATTAACAGCTAAAACCTTAAGTTTTTATTGACAGATGCAATATGTCGCCCAGAAATTTCACCCTGTCCATACAGGCCTAATATCTTTCAAGCAAAACAGTCAGATGTTGGTCTTGTCAGCCTCAATCGCACTGAAATGTAGGCCTGTCCATACAGGATTAATAGCTATAGTGAATATCTGCAACATTTTCTATCTTTAGTCTCCTAAAAAATACACTAATGAAGAAAAAAGCATCCAAGAGGTGCTGGGACTCTGATGTGAGTTTAAGTAGTAAGAGGACAAAAACATTTGGAGAGCTCACTGGCTCAGGTTCGGCTGCTCATAACAGACAAGGCTACCCTTCAGTGGGTAATTCACTTATTAGTTTACTAAAAAACCATCAACGTGTTGTGGGGTCAGAAGAAACTCCCCCTTCACCGGGGCTTCAGTTACAACAAGAGCCTTGAATGGGCTCAAAATAAAGCTTTCCTGTGTGAATCTGTGTAGGAAAGCTAATTGCTGGATCAGGAGAGTTACTGGCCAGCAGTATCTGCGTGAGCAATCAAGATGCTTGATTGTTTATGTAGACACTGCTGGCCAGTAATTCTCCTGATCCAGCACTTAGCTACCTTACACAGGAAAGCTTTATTTTGATTCCATACAAGGTTATTATTTTAACTAAAGCCCAAATGAAGTGGCAGTTTCTTCTGACCTTCGAAGCACATTGGCAGTTTTTTTAGTATAAACTAATAAATAGATTTGGACTCTTTTATACTTTGGTCTGGCGCTTCTTCCATTAGTGCATGTTTGTTCTAAAAATGTATTCATTTTTCATTTTAATTTGCAATGTGCTTATTCTCTCCCTCTTAAAAGGCTTAAAAAGTGTGCTACAAATCTGTACAATTTTTCAGTCTTCCATACTTAAAAATAGACAGTTTATTTTATTTTTTAACTCTCCCTGCTCTCTCTCTGAAATAGTAAAATAACAAAAGGCTTCATAAATCTTCTTGCAGCCTAATAAAAACATGTAGATGGTGTGCAGCATGTCCGCAAAATAATTTTCCTAACTGTGGCATAATAAACTGATTATTTTTGTCAGAATAACATATGCCTCATCTATTTGTCTAACATAGTAGCTAGGTACAAATGCTTGCACAATGTGCAGTGAGTCATTACAATGTATATGGTTACTGTTTTTGAAATAATACACTCTGATTATTATTTCAGGAGTAAAAAACCCCTCTTTCTCTTCGACTGCTGCCCCAGGCCCAGATCAATTTGCTTCCTTACCCTCCAGGCACTGTGCTGTATATTTGTCTGTTGTTTCTGAAACATGACATTATTTTTTTAGTTTGTCATAACAACTGCCTCATCTCTGCAATGTGGCTTTGTGCTTTGGAGGTGTTTTGGTGCACTTCTTTTGAATAGCTTTGTAAACTTTGTACATAAAACAAAGTGGTACTGAAAAGATCACAAACTGTTTCGCTATCGCTTGGCAATTTGTATTAAGTTGATAGTATTAAGTTGTCAGAAACCATGAAATCAGACTGAGACAGAGGTACAGTTAAATCACACTTGTTTAATAATAAAAGTAAACAGAACAAATGTAGTCAAAACATAGCCAAAATTCAGTAACCGGAACGGATAGTCAGTCAAGCCAGAGAGTCAGGGATTAGTGTAGTGGAACAGCAAGCAGGATCTGGAGCCAGAAGGGATGTCAGCCAAGCAAGTCTTTAAACAGTAACGCAGGAGATAGTCTCTGTGATGTCGACCAAGGCGAAGGCAGAGATCCTCTGGGCTGGATGGCTTAAGTAGGCAGGTCTGACGAGCAGGATATCAACAGGTGAGAAGCTGTGGAGAGATAGGAGCTGGCAATTAGCCGACAGCTGAGCGGCCATCTCAGAGAAGGAAGAGCTGAGCCCAGCCCTGACAGTACCCCCTCCTCAATGACCCCTCCCCCTCGGAGGATCACCAGACTTGAAAACATCTATGGAAATCACAGAGGAGGACAGGGGTATGTACCTCCGAGGATGTTGCAAAGCCTCCTGGACTTGTGCCCAAGTCGAAGACCACAGAGATGCTCCTCTAATGCAGGAATACTCTGTGGAACAAATGAGTCAGGCAACATGGAAGGTTGGAAACCATAGATGGGGACAATCGGGAAGCAGAATTCAAGGTACTATTGTGAGCAAACTCTGCCCACGGTAATAGGTCTGACCAGTTGTTATGATGGTCAGAAAGATAGCAACGTAGGAATTGCTCCAAGGACTGATTGGCTCGTTCTGCGGCCCCTTTAGACTGCAGGTGATACGCAGAGGAAAAAGCAAGATGAATTCCCAACGCTGCACAAAAGGCTCACTAGAACCGGGACACAAACTGACTACCGCTGTCTGAGACAATCACCTTGGGTAGCCCATGTAAGCGAAAGATCTCCCGAGCAAAAATGGAAGCCAGTTCCTTAGAAGTGGGCATTTTCTTAAGTGGAATACAATGAGACATTTTTGAGAACTGGTCAACCACCATAAGGATAACTGTGTTGCCCTGGGAATTGGGTAACTCCCCAATGAAATCCATAGACAGGTGGGTCCAGAGCCTCTCTCCATTGGGTATGGGTTGCAGGAGGCCCACTGGAAGGTGTCGTGGAGTCTTACTCTGAGCACACACGGAACAAGCAGCTACGAAGGTGGTTACATCAGCACATAGACTAGGCCACCAGAATTGTTGGGAAATGGCCTAAAAGAGTAGATTCTTCCCAGGGTGGCCAGCAGCCTTGGGAGAATGGTAAGTCTGGAGCACTGCAGTACGGAGGCTCTCTGGGAGAAAGCAGCGGTCACAAGGTTTGCCAGGAGGAGCATGGACATGAGCAGCAAGAATTTTGTCACCCAAAGGTGGGACTGGTGTAAACCGTAGCCAGAATACGATCAGGAGGAATCACAGGAACCGGAACTGACTCCATCTTGGAAGTGGAGGAAAATTGTTGTGACAGAGCGTCAGCCCTTACATTCTTAGTACCGGGTAAGAATGAGACAATGTAATTGAAACTTGACAAGAAAAGAGCCCATTGCGCCCTTCTTGGAGAGAGGCGTTTAGCCTCAGACAAGAAGAATGTGAAATTCTTATGGTCAGTAAGAATGAGAACCGGCTCAGTGGTACCTTCGAGGAGATGTCTCCATTCTTTCAGGGCTAAAATGTAAAATGATCACTAGCAGCTCTCTGTCACCAATCTCGTAATTGCACTCCGCAGGTGACAATTTCTTGGAAAAGTAGCCACAAGGATGCATAACGCTCTCAGAGGTAGGACGTTGAGACAGAAGGGCACCAACAACAGTCTCAGAAGCATCAACCTCAAGGATGATCAGGATGTGCCAACACAGGAGCAGAAACAAAGGCAGCCTTGAGACTCTCAAAGGCCTTAATGGACTCCGGAGACCAATTCTGTGGGTTACCGTCCTTTCTGGTCATATGAGTCAAGATCTTGACCAGAGACGAGAAGTTACAAATAAATTTCCGATAATAGTTGGCAAAGCCCAGAAAACTCTGCAGAGGACGTAAACCCACAGGTCAGGGCCACTGTAGGACTGTTGAAAGTTTCTCTGGGTCCATCAAAAAACCAGCAGTGGAAATGACATAACCTAGGAACTTAACCTGTTCACGATGGAATTTGCACTTCTCCAATTTACAATAGAAATTGTTCTCTCTTGTATCTTCATCATCAGGGGGATGATGAAGATACGATATTTCCCTTGTATCGACACATGTAGTGGAGGGGACTGGACGGTGCAGGAGACAGTTGGTCTACCTTATGGAGAAGGAGCACACAATCTCATCCACAGCTTGGCGTTATTAAGGCATGCTATAGAGCAGTACACTAATTCACCAGACCCATGTGAGTACCCTATAATAGGGCTTTGTTTGCAGTAAATAAAATCTTTTAAAATGGTATCACACTATAGAGTTTCTTTTTGATATTTATATGTGAGGAGGCTACATCTTTGAGCAGTGTTTAGACCTTGCAACCTGACCTGGAATCCGTTTTGATGATTCAAAAGCGTGTATTGACCAAACTTTATTGCGAGGTTACACTCTCTGAGGTAAGCGGCTATTACCTTGGGATGGGGAGCACTTGAGTGTAATCACTGCTGCAGATCGCTATATTCACAGTCACCTATCAAGTCACGTTAAATATTGCTGAAAACTCACTGAAAACTGATCCTTGGTGGCCAGAGTATCACGGACTTAAATGCACTTGAGCACTTTATTGAACACTTTTGTATCAATATTTATATTTTATGAAATGTGTGTACATTCATGCTATAGGATGTTGAAAGCTTAATGACGACTTTAGTCGCTTATATATTATTATTATATTCTTGGATTTCATTTATAGGCACATCACTCTAATAATTAACAATTTAGTTTTTTAGGTTTTTGCTACAGGTTCAGCAGATCATTAAGGGGATAGCGCAGCACATGATTTATTTATTTATCTGTGATTCTCACACATTAGTATGGGACGTGATTAGTGCTAGCAGCTGTCATTATACTATTATAAGATAGGGGAACTTTGATTTGGTAGCTCGCAAGACCTTTCTTATATTTTTTTACATAGTCTGTTATATTCTTTGTAACATTTAAACAATGATAGTGTTCCCAAATTTTTTATATTTTTAAAAGCTCTTTTCTTATTATTTATAGCTTTTTTTGGTTTTATTTTTAGCCTCTTAAACTTATTTCCCGTGGGAATCTACTTTGCAGTGTGTTCACATACAGTTGCTTTAAAGAATTTCCAATTTTGTCCTGTGTTCATCGATGCAAATATTCCCCTTCCCAGTCTAGATCTTGGAGAGCAGCCCTCATCCTTGGAAATTTTTTTTTATATTTCCCATATGTATTTTCAATGTGCCCTTTTAGCCACCTGAAAGGACCCCCCCCCCACTGAATGATACATCTACATATTTTTTTGCATGGGTATTTGACCCCCAGGATGCTGCACAGCTCCCTATGCCTTTTGTGTGACAATTCCTTACCTATTAGCAATTCAAATGGCCATTATCGATTTCTAAGATTTGGCTCCAATAGACTTCAAGGACGTTTCTGGTTTGGGATCCAAACTTCGTAACGTTTCCCAACCTATGCTGAACTGAACCCGGGTACATTCAGCTCATCACTAGTGCCCAGAAGATACAGAAGATAAAGAGTTCACCTGCCAGCCCGTCCTCCCTAGCCCCCAAACTAGTGTTGCCAACCTACCAGATTGAAATTTATTGACACATCACCCAAAATTTACTGGCACAGCTAAATTTTTACTGGCATTTCCAAAAGTTACAAAATTACATTTTTAAGTGCAAATTAGAGTATTTAGGCTACAAACATCTACAATGTGCAATTAACAACATGTTTTAAGGTAGATAATAAGGCAAAAAACATATTTCTTATTTTATTTTCGATATAGTAAGTAAGTAGCTCAGGGACAGGACTCAGGAGGGCAAGAAATTAGAATGGGTGGCACACACACATAAAATTGACTCTCACAGTGACACTGACAGCAGTGTGCAGCAGCACAGATGATGATGAGACCTCACCGACACAACACGTCCCCTCCTGAGTCACAGTACCAGTCTCTCTCCAAGCCAAGTGGTCCCTTCAGTCCACGCCAGTCTAAACAGCACTGACGGTCCCAGCCTGTCTTACTCCCATACTGCAGACCCACAAAAGGCTCTGGCCGCTCTGCTTGGCTCCATTGCACCGCCTCCGCCAGAGCCGCCTGATCACACTGTAGAAGGCACTCGGATGGTCTCAGCTGGCTCCGGACCAAGCCGAGTATCCCAGCCATATTTTTACTGGCAACCTTTTACTTTTACTGGCATTTACTGGCAGATGAAAATTGCCTGTTTTTTACTGCCCCACACTTTCCTAAGCTGAACCCTCCCCTCGCCCAAATGCTTACTTACCTCTTTCAATGGCTCTTTACACACCAACCAGCTTAACCTAGTGTGGCACTGTCCAATCCTGTGCAACTACATCCCATAGTCTTGAAAAGGACATTACTGCAAAAGTAAATGTAATGCTTATGTTTATTTCAATTTGTTTTTTTTTTTTTTTCTATGCAGCACCAGGGGCATAACTTACCTTAGATTAAGTATGTAGGAAAAACTATATAAACACTGCTTGACCCAGTGGGGAGTAGGTTCGCATCCCATCTGAGGTCTGTGTGGGGGGCACCAAAGATAGAAAGGAGTTTTAGTAAAAAAAAAAAAAATGGAACTTGGCATTTTTAAGGTTTTACTATTGTGCTCATTCATATTACAAATAGCATACTGGCCCTACTTGAAAAATACTTGTAAATCTTCTTGGGGACTTTTTTTGGTGGGCACACAAAAAAAATTAACGGGTTTGTTAACCCATATAACTCAAACTCTGCCAGACTCTCTATTAAAGCCTGGCAGAGCACACTGTACCTATCTTATAGAAAAACGAGCATTGTAAATACTGATTTAGAGCTGTCTTCAGGCCGGTTACATGACTTGCGGCCGCTGTACAGCTCTGATGAATGGATACTGCAGGAAGGGCTGTGATCTCCCTCTGACGTCAACCGGGGAGCTCACATGGTCGCTCAACCTCTCCTGCAGTAGCCATGGAAACCGTCCGAGAGTCACGTAACCGGCCTGAAGACAGCGCTAAAACAGTATTTACAGCACTTGCTGGAGTTGCTTGCAGTAAGGAAAAAAGATTTTACATTTTACTATAGGCGGCGGGCGGGGGGCGGAGACGGAGACACAGGCACAAGCTGACCTGCAGGAAGGAGGGGGTGAGAGGGGAGAGAGGAGAGCAGAAGGGGTAGCAGCGTATGACAGAGGCCCGCAATTAGACCACGGTGATCAGGGCAGAGCTGCCCTGAATTTCGTAGTCTAATTAGAGAGGGGATACAAGAAGTGCCATATTTAGTTTTTTTTTTTTGTTATACTTTAGAAGGGGGCAGATTACACAGCACAAGCACTGTGCTGGTTAATCTGCTTTAAGGTACCAGAAAATCTCTATATATTTTTTGGGGGGGTTAACAAAAGCTTTAACAGCAAGAATGGCATAAAACACTTTTTGTAAAAGCCTATCTATATCTTCCCTCAATCAAATGTGTTCCATGCAACAAGGTCTGTTGGGGCTCTGAAAAAGCTCAAGCCAATGCCGTTAATACTGAATCTTGATAGAAAATATGAGGTAAATTAACTTTCTTTAGATAATATAGCCACAGAGAATAAGTAAGGTGGCGCTCAGATTAGAATTCAAGGACGCAGAAGAGAAAGGTCAGTCATAATTAAAGGCAGCCTCAAGCACATAAAACATAGACTTAGAATATCAGTTGTCCCTCTAATAATAATTCTTAGTTATATTTTTGTTCATTAGGTTGGACATGTGCCAAGGCTCTGTGGCAGCTCTGTTTTTTTATAATGTCCTTACGATCTACTAATGGCATGGTAATAAACTGGCACATCACCATAGTAATAGAGCAAAGGACTGACTATAAGTTGCAGATTATATCTCTTTCTGTCTATTCACAAAGATCAGTGCTGGTAATTTGTTTTCTCCCTTTGTGTCTTGGTTATTACCTTAAGGCTGGATTGACATTGTTGCATTGCCAACACATGTTATACCTTTCATTCTGAATGGCACCTCAATCTAAAGCCAAAACGTACTTCTTTATTTTGGATAATGAATGGATAACGCCAGGCCAGGTTTTACTGCCATCTCTGCCCCATTGGGGAGATTTTACTACACTTCCTGTTCCGTAGACCAAAAGGAAGTATGAAGAAATCTCTCCAAAGAAAGAAAATTGAAAAAAATGCTCTCTAAGGGCTCATTTACACTTGCTTCAGCTTCAATAAGGCTTCAACAAGGCTTCGGACACACATTGTTAAAGCTCTCTGAGCTTTAACAGAGCTTACAGTCCTGTTTACACCTGCTTTTTCTTTGCTTTGCTTCGGCTTCGCTTTAAAAGTTATACCCCGTGTAGCTTTAGTGGTGCTTCAAAGCGTCTTCAAAGCCTCCATAGATGTCTATGGCAAAGCTCGCTTGAAGTCCCACCGAAGCCTCATTGAAACCCCACGAAGCCCCACCAAAGCCCCACCAAAGCCCCACCAAAGCCCCACCGAAGCCTCATGAAAGCCTCATTGAAGCACCAAGCAAAAGCAGGTGTAAACAGGACTGTAAGCTAACCATTTTAGTGACAGGAGCTTTGACTGGCGTTCAGAGCGCTTTAACAAAGCGTGTCCGAAGCCATGTTTTGAAGCAAGTGTAAACTAGCGAGTTATCACTGTCCATCACAATGGTCACTGAGACAAATAGAGGGACTAAAGCTGGCTTACACCTGTATAATTTTGTGTAATTTTTTTAGAATGTTTGTTCAATAAGCTATGAGTTTAAAAGGGACGATTCGACAATTGTTTCCATCAAAGCAGGGAAAAAATTGAAAAAGGATGGAGAGATTTTGTCCAATCTACTGGGAACAAATGAATTTCTAATTTGAAAAAATTCTTCAAAAATGGAGACACTGGCGTGTTACTCAAATAAAAATTTGGTCAAAATTAGTTGGGTCCATAAAGGCACTATCAAATGGTTAGACAAGTGATTTTTATACTTCTATACTTTTTTACTCTTCTAAACACTCAAACAAAAGTCTACTGGTGTAAGGCGAGCATTATATATAAAAAAAAAAAAACACACCCATTGTAAAGTGCCCATTTGGTAACATGCCATTGATAGCGCTTAAGGCCATTAAAAAAAGAACTCCAATGCAGCCTTGGTACAGCAGCTCTAGCTTTAGTCTATCCAAAATGAAAAGGAAAAAATTGGGGGTTTTAGATATTTTTGAGGCGACACGGTCACTTTGCCCGTTTAGTGTCTATACAAATGACTCCTCTAGCCCCCTTATACTCACCTTGCTCCCTTTATACTCACCTTGCCACATTGCCCAACACAGTCCCAGTGCAAGAGCAGGACAATTCACCTATGTCCTATGGTTTCAGTTCACATAAACACACTGAAATGTGTGCTAAAAAAATAATAAGAAATATTGCATTTTTGTGCACTTTATTTTGATATGCTGTAACGCATCACAACATGCATTTAAAAAACATATTGACATGGTTTAGTGTGGGGCAGGGTTGTAAACCTCTCGCAGCATTTCTTACTGACAGAACATGGAAAATTTACTGGCGGAGCACATTTTTTACTGGCAACCTGAGAAATGACAGAACTCCTATTGAAAACTAACACAGTGAATATTTGAACAGTATAAACATGATATGGAAACACTGACAATACCTATAACAAAGTAACTTGCTAGATTTACACTTAAAAAGTCAACACAGCATGAAATGCTCAGCCCCCGATATTTACTGTTGTAAAAAAAAAATCGCAGATTTTTACAAACTATCAGTAAATTTACTGGAGGTTGGCAACCTGTCAATCCCAGTCAACCTGTCAGGACCAGTCCTTCCCCCAACCTTCTCGCTCATCCATTCCTCCTCAGTGCCAGTTCTTCCCCCAGCCTCCTCACTCTCCTCACAGGAGAGCAGGAGACTGCACATCTCTGGATGGGCAATGGACAATGGGAGCTGGCCAAGTTAACTTTGAAGTTAACTGGCAGATAATTGGTTGCCAGAACATGGGACAGTGCTAGCAACTAATCACCAGCTTGGTATTATAGAAAGTTAGCGCCGGCAGCTTGTGGTCCCGCCCCCTGTCCAGAGATGTGCGGGCTCCTGTGTACACTTATGTAGGTAGGAGAAGCAAGCTGTCTTTTTTTACTACTGTATGTATGTGTGTGTGTGGGAAGGGAGAGTGAGGTAAAGAGGGCCGATGACACTGGGGAGGGGGGGGGTGTCAATGGAGCAGAGGACATTGATATGGGGGTGGGGGGTTTCAAAAGAGCAGAGGACATTGCTATGGGGATGGGGGGCAGAGGGAACTATGGTGGGGGGATGTCAAAGGAGCAGAGGACATTGCTATGGGGATGGGGGGGGGGGGGGCAGAGGGCACTATTGTGGGGGTGGGATTTCAAAAGAGCAGAGGACATTGCTATGTGGATGGGGGGCAAAGGGCACTATTGTTGGGAGGATGTCAAACCAGCAGAGGACATTGCTATGGGGATTAGGGCAGAGGGCACTATTGTGGGGGGTGGGATTTCAAAGGAGCAGAGGACATTGCTATAGGGATGGGGAGCAGAGGGCACTATTGTGAGGGGGGGGGGCAAAGGGGCAGAGGGCCAGAGAACACTACTGTGGGGAGAGGGGCTATGTGAAGGAGACAGAGGACACTGCTATGGGGGGGCAGAGGGGCACAAGACACTACTGGGGGGGATAATGTGAAGGGGGCAGAGGACACTGCTATGGGAGGGGGCAGAGGGCCAGAAGACACTACTGTGGGGAGGGGTGATGTGAAGGCGGGCAGATGTCATTCCCGGTTGGGGGTGCAGAGGACATTACTGTGGACAGGGCCAGTGCCAGCATAAGGCTGCTTAGGCAGCAGCCTTAGGGTGCCAGGGTATGGGGGTTGTAGTAAATTTCGAATCTCCAGCCACTTGCAGTTCAGGCTGCAGAAAGAGAGGCTGGGGAATCTGCCATCAGTCCCTTTCTCTGTCTCAAAATTGAGACATCAGGGGTCTGTTTAGACCCCTGTTATTTCACCAAAGCCCCCAACAGGGCTCCTAAACAATAATATTGTAAAATTTAAATTAAAAAAGTTGTACAAATTAATTAAAAAATAAGATGATAAAAATAAAAACTACTGAAACCATCCACTGCCCTACTGACACCATCCCCTGCCCTATTGACACCAACCACTTTCCTATTGACACCAACCACTTCCCTACTGACTGACACCATCCACTGCCCTACTGATACGGTCCACTTTTAAGATAGGCTAGGTTTATACTTTTATTGTGACATTTGTTTTATTATATGTTTCCCTACTATTTAGTTAGGCCTTGCTAGTCAATTTCTTTTTAAAAAATAAGGGCACCGATCTCTTTTAGGTTGTTCAGGTAGATCTCCACCTCTGAAAGGTTGCCTAACCCTGGTTTAGTGTAACTTGCATGCACTATGCTGTGAACAAGCCCTTCATGTTTTTTTCTAAATCAGAAATCATTTTATGTTATATGGCCAATTTTAATGGAAATAGTGTTTCTGGGAGCTATTCTCTACCTCACTTTTCACCAGAACCTTTCCTCTTGACAATTCCTGTGAAATCTGGCAGAGTGCCTAGTTCCTACAGCATCACCGTCATAAATAAAAACATTAGCGATGCCATGTTCTATAAGGGACCGTAAATTACCATTGCTGTGTTATGCCTGGCAGGTAAGGTCACAGGGAATACTCAGCGTTGCCTCATGTTTTCTAATTATTTGTTTTATTCATCAAAGCGCTGAAAAATTGCTTGTCTCATCAACGTTATCATTTTCTCCAGAGAGGAAGAGGAAAATGATTTGGTAAGGAGGAGGAAGGTGAAACTGCGGCCTAGATTAATTAAACGGTGATAAATATTTAAGAGGTGCAATCATTTTATCACAGGCTGTAAAATATGTCCTCTTATTTTTGCACTATCAAAGGATAGAGACTGTATGCAAAATAGCTGTTGGTTGTCCACAGTAAAGGTGTTTGAACATAGAATGCAACTCATAGCCTGAGAAGTATTTGACAATACTGAAACAAATTGAAAAAAAGTAAAAAGAGCAATGCCAGATTGTCATCGGTGAAAGCCACCGGAACACAACTTTTGGTGCCTTGAGTAACATATCCCTGCTGGGATCATCTCTATTACACTAAATGATTTTTAGTCTTCCTGGTCCTAACTGGGCTTCTGATACTATAACACATCTGTGCTAGGATCAGTTCCTTTTGGAAAGTCTACCCAAAGTGACCTAGACAGCAAAAACAAACGCACAGTGATTTTTTTATTCTTTGTTTCATCTCAGCACTGCTGGTGGTTATCTACACCTCTTTTTTGCAACCACTTCCTGTCTTTGTGCTAGCCATCTATGGCTGCATGACATTTCTCAGAATGTGTTTCTTGATGATGAGAACAGTGGACCATGCCTGAGCAACGTTATTATTATTATATAAGATTTACATAGCGCCAACAGTTTACGCAGCGCTTTACAATGTATAAGGGGGACAACACAATTACAGTACAATACAGAAGGGACAGGAGGGCCCGGCTCGTAGAGCTTACATTCTAAAGGGAGGGGGTGGTGGTACAAAAGGTAACAGCTGCAAAGAATGATTTGATGGGGGTGGCTCAGGGATAGTTATGTGGGTGTGGGATAGGCTTCCCTAAATAAATGAGTTTTCAGGGATCTCCTAAAGGTGGACAGGGTAGGAGCTGATCGGATATACCGGGGCAGGGAATTCCAGAGGATGGGAGAGGCTCTGGAGAAGTCCTGAAGGCAAGCATGGGAGGAGGTAATAAGGGAGCTAGAGAGCAGGAGCAACGTGCATTGATATGGTTACATGTAGTCTCCATTGGAATTCCGAGGGACAACACAAAAACACAAATGGAAGACAAGGACAGGGAATGTTGTCACCCTTTAATGAGAAGTAGTAGAATCTCCATGGCAGGATCACCAGGTATTACTTTAATGAAAACTGCAAATTTAAAGATATTGGAAATTGCATTGGCATATTAAAACGTAGATGAATATTTAGTGATTGGATTAGACATACTTAAAATTTAGCAAACTGACAAT
The DNA here is from genome assembly GCF_042186555.1 of Aquarana catesbeiana. Taxonomy (NCBI): domain Eukaryota; kingdom Metazoa; phylum Chordata; class Amphibia; order Anura; family Ranidae; genus Aquarana; species Aquarana catesbeiana. The sequence continues at coordinate 223,120,170 of NC_133333.1, read as the reverse complement.
TTAATATCAATGGTGAGGGATGGTTAGGAAAACAGAGCAGTCTAGAATTGGCTTTTCAGGAAGATCAGTAGCAATTGACCCAGGATTTCATTCTGATGGGTTGCTCACCCTGACAGCGGTTGGCTTGTAGGATCAGGGGCTCCAACCTAAAATAAGACCATTGTCTGATCCTTCTAAGAACGACTGTCATGTCCAATCCATTAACAACACAAATTGTCGGGTAAAATCTCGGACATGATTATAATGATGAGTTCCTAAGTAATGCCATCACTCAATTATTCAGAAATGTTATTATTGGCTTTTTGGGATGACCAATAGCAATTGGCCCAGGTTTTCCATCTCATGGGTTGTTCACCTCAACAGTGCCTGGTTTCTAGTGTCAAGGGCTCCCACTTGAAATGAGGACAATGTCTAATGCAGCTGAAAACAACTGTCATGTCCAGACCATGGGGCCTCTTTTAATGACACTCATTGTCCATCAAAACCTCTGACATGATTATATTAATGAGCTCCTAAGAAACGCCATCACCCAATTATATGATTAGAGCTACAAGAAGGTATACAAGCAGAAATGTTAGTATTGACTTATTGGGATGACCAATAGCAATTGGCCCAGGTTTTCTATCTGATGGATTGCTCTCCCCGACAGCGCCTGGCTTCTATTATCAGGAGCCCCCACTTGAAATGAGGATAATGTCGGCTCGGGCTGGAAACAACTGTCATGTTATATCTATGGGCACCCTTATAACAACACTCATTGTCAGGTAGAACCTCTGACATGATCCTTTTAATGAATTCTGAAGTGACGCCAATACCCACTTATTTGATTAGAACTACAAGAAGGTATACAAGCAGAAATGTTATGCCTGTATTATATAATAAGAGACGTCTCTTTCTTCGGCTTTAGGCAGTTTGCTAATTGCATGACAATCATAATTATTCAATTTAAGGCAAGAACAGAAAGCAACAACTGCTAAGAGGAGGAACGCAGAGAGCTGTAATCCATTAATCTGTGAAACGCTCTCTGTTTGTTTGATACACTTTACATATTCTGATTTCATATTCTTTGAGCAATTCATTATCTCCTGATCTTTGTCTATTCTGTTACATTTTATGAAGTGCCACCGTCAATTACAAACAAACCCATCTGCCTGGGATCCTCCTGGGTTTTGCCTGACCCCTTAATAAAACAAAAATCATTTTGCATCAAGTCAAGCTGTGAGTACTGAATACTCCAGGAGGGAATAGATGAAACCTTATTTTCTGTTTGTACATAGACGGGTCTTGGTGATAGACTGCACATCACTGTTATTAGCTTGAACTGCATTACATTACTCTGATAGCATCAGAGCCAAACAAGCCTGTAATTGGAGTGCCAGGTGAAAAATCCAGATTACGAAGTGTTTGTAGTTAGGGAGTCTTCATGGATCTTATGCACCTACATGTGTTGTAGACACGTTATTTTGCAGGCTCACAGAACATGCCAAAGGGGGAGTTGGTTGCTTTTAGGGAAAGCTAGAATAGTTGGACTCAATTGTATGTTAATTATGTTTTAAATCAAACTCCAGCTTTCCTGATTTTTTTCCTTTCCCTTGGTCTGTGTTTTAAAAATCATATTATACTTACCTTTTTTCTTGCAGTCCTCAGGGCAGTCCATTGATAACTTGCTGCTCAACTCAGAAGTACTGTTGGTCCAGACTGCTTGATGACACAGTCCCAGGGGGCTGGGTTCAAAAGAAAGAAAAACAAAAAAAAGGGCGCACCTGCCTAGTGATTATCACACACAACATTATTGATGAAAAAAAGTAAATTGATACTCACAAAAGTAGTAGCTACAGAAGCTGGCGATAAAACCAATAACAACAGTATCTTGATCCTCTATGACCTGCGAGACCTGAATAACATCACACCAACCCACCAACCTTTGCAAGAATGTTAAGGTGTTTCAAGGGATATACCCTTATCCTCAAAGTTCTGTCTATGTACTTTACATATTCTGATTTCATTAAAAAAAAAATAGAAGGTATATCAATAGGTATATCAATTGAAAAACGTTGGAATTCTTGCAATGGTTTGTGTGATGTTGCTAAGGTCTCCCAAGTGATAGAGGTCCAAGATACTGTTGCTATTGGAATTATCACAAGCTTGCGTATCTACTACCTTTGTGAGTATCCTTTTATGTTCTTCTTATTAAAAAAAAAAAAAAAAAAAAAAGTGCTTATGATAATGCACTAAGCTGGTGCACCCTCTTTTCTTGCTTTTCTTTGGAACTATAGAGTTTCCCAATTTAAAGAGTGCAGCAAGGCCGTGAGTGGATTATCCATTGGAGCAAGCCTCCTTATAATTATTAGGATGCTGTGTCATGTTTTGTTACACTTCAGCACAGCTAAGTTGTTTCTTTATGGCGTGCCCATACCATGACAGCCTGAGCCCACAGGAAGTGGGTTGGGTAACACTGACCATCAGTCAACTGTGAGGATAAGCTCTGCTGGATGTCTGGAGCGGTCAGTGTATGGAGGATAGCATCAGAGAGGAATTGAGTATTATTATTTATGTGCACCGAGGCAGCAGAACGGGAGTTGTTTTCTTTCAGACTCTTAGGTTCAGGCTAAAACTTTGAATGAAACTGTCTGAACCGAGCAAGCAAGGGGGGGAAGAAAGGGGGAGGATGTACGCCTCTGACTTTTGCAATTGTGTGTGTAATTTCAGCTTAAACAATTGATCGGTTTTTGATGGCTCACGCAGATATACTGAATGGCTCTCCTGGGCAAAATCCCATATATATACAGTTTTGCCCAGAAGAGCCACCAGAGGGCACGCGAGCACACACGCGCGCACTGCACAGCGGGGGACCTGATGCGTTTGACCGGCGGGCGCGATCAACACCGACCACGCGCGATCGCATGCACGAGAACCAGCACGGGGATTTGTGTGTGTAAACACACAAATCCCTGTGCTGTCAGAGGAGAGAAGACAGATTGTGTGTTCCTACAAAGAAGGGACAGCGACCTGTCATTTCTCCTAGTTAGTCCCATCCCCACAAGGTTAGAACACAGTGAGGGAACACACAGTTAACCCCTTGATTGCCCCCTAGTGTTAACCCCTTCCATGTCAGTGACATTTATACAGTAATCAGTGCATATTTATAGCACTGATCGCTCTATAAATGTCAATGGTCCCAAAAATGTGTCAAAAGTCTCAGATCTGTCCGTCGCAATACCGCTAAAAATCACAGATCACCGCCATTACTAGTAAAGAATAAAAATAAATAAAAACGCTATAAAAAGTTTGTAGACGCTATAAATTTTGCACAAACCAATCAATATACGCTTATTGCGATTTTCTGTTACCAAAAATATGTAGAAGAATACATTTTGGCCTAAACTGATGAAGAAATGTGTTTTTTTTTTTTTTTTAAATTGGGGGGATATTTATTATAGCATAAAGTAAAAAAAAATAGTTTTTTTCAAAATTGTTGCTCTTTTTTTGTTTATAGCGTAAAAAAAACAAAACACAGAGGTGATCAAATACCTCCAAAAGAAAGCTCTATTTGTGGTAAGAAAAGGATGCAAATTTTGTTTGGGTACAGCATTGCATGACTGCGCAATTGTCAGTTAAAGTGACGCAGTGTCAAATTGTAAAAAGTGCTTTTGTCAGGAAGGGGGTAAAATCTTCCAGGGCTGAAGTGGTTAAACTCTGTGGAGGACATGGCCAATGTCATTTAACCAGCTTTCTGGGAGTCCAGGCTGCCATGGAACAGTGAGGAACGCTCACTGCCAACACTGGAGCAGAAGAACGACCCTATTGGCCATGTGGCCAGTCAAAAGACACCTGGTATTTGTGTCCCTGAAATATTTGTAAAATGTATTACAAAGAGGGGCTATGGAGGGACCCTAATGGAGTTGGGCTTTAAATCTTCCTTAAAATATATAAGTTAGAGACATGGGGGAGGGCTTTAGTGGACTGTTACACAAGCTTTAACTTATACAAAAACGTGTTTATAGAGAACAGTAGGAGAAGGTGTCTAACTTGAGTGGAAAAGAAATTACAAAAGAGGAACTAGCAGTGTTAGATAAAGGATTAAAATATTAAAATATGCTCCTATTAAGAACTTAAATAAATTCGACACATACATCGGAATTCAGAAATATGTGAGAAAAATCAATATAGAAAAATATATTTTGCGTAATCCACAAGAACGTATAATTAGACCATGCACAACTCCAGCAGAAATTCAGCATAGTACACGTCGCAATAATTCTCTATATAACAATAAGTGTATGATAATCAACATATTGAGGTTTTCAAAAAATGAGTACTACAGGATTTAGATCAAATTAACATAAAGAAAGTCTCGGATCCCATTCATTTTACAAAAAGGCATGCGCACCTTGACAGAGAGGAAAGACATTGTTGCACGCCCAGCTGACAAAGGAGGGGGTGTAGTAATTCAATCAAAGGAGAAATTAACCGTCAATTACAAGATGTGACCACATATGTGAAGCTTTTGGGAAATCCAACAATTCATTTTAAAAACCAAGGACATACTCAATAAGAGAGAAGCCAAATACCTTATACCTGAGTCGTGTAGAATACCAGTCATTTATACTATTCCAAAAATACACAAAGATAAAGAAAATCCACAGGGAAGACCTATCGGTAACGGAATAGACTCCCTAACAGCAGGAATGGGGCAGTATTTAGACAATTTAGTACAACCAGTTGTACAACAAACAAAAGCCTATCTTAAGGATACGAAACATGTACTTCAACTGTTAGAAATAATACCGGTGATAGAGGGTAGAACTATATTGGCAATGGCGGATGTATCATCCCTCTACACTATTGTACAACATCATCAAGCCTGTGAAGTAACAAAATGTTATTTAGAGAATACAGTCAACATAATGCAAATAGGGAAAATATCTTAGCAAATGTATTGAATTCTGCCTAAAGAATAATTATTTTTGGCACGATCAAGCTTACCCAGCGTGACTAATGCCTTTATGGCACAATGGGAAGAAGAAAGCGTTTACAAAAACCCTCCTGTGGAGTTGACCTTCTTTAAAAGGTATATCAACGATTTGATTATCGTATGGAATGGAAGTAGAAATTCATTAGAAGATTTTTTTACTTAAATTAAATATTACGCTAAGAACATATGACTAACATGGAACATTAAGTGACTGTCATATCTTTTTTTATCTTGATATAATCATGTTTTTTCTGGATATTATGATGTATTCTCATAATACCTTCTTGCATGCTTATTAGATATGCAAGCACCCTTGCGCGTAACATGTAGAGCGATTCTCTGAGCGACCTCTGAACGTGACTTAACCTCTTCACGTATCTAAACAACTATTGGATCTATATCACTCTATGTACTTCAAACCTTTGTGCTTGTTACATGTGGTTTATATATATATATATATATATATATATATATATATATATATATATATATATATATGTATTAGAGGACAATATGTATTATTGTCAATAATTGGATGTCAATGTTCAACATAAAGAAGTAGAAAAACGAATTAAACGACACCGGCACATATTGAAAAGTGATAAACCTTTATATAGCATTCTACTGAAAAAAAACAACATTGTCTACAAAACAGCCCCAACATTAAGAGATATAATCGTGAAAAATGTTGTGGAACCACCTCCTAAAATAGATTTAAATTTTTTTACAGGGAAAGGTTTGTAAATATTGCTATGCCTGCCAACACTCTAATGCCCCGTACACACGGTCGGACATTGATCAGACATTCTGACAACAAAATCCTAGGATTTTTTCCAACGGATGTTGGCTCAAACTTGTCTTGCATACACACGGTCACACAAAGTTGTCGGAAAATCCGATCGTTCTGAACGCAGTGACGTAATACACGTACGTCGGGACTATAAACGGGGCAGTAGCCAATAGCTTTTGTCTCTTAATTTATTCTGAGCATGCGTGGCACTTTGTGCGTCAATTTGTATACACACGATCGGAATTTCCGACAACGGATTTTGTTGTCGGAAAATTTTAGAGCAAGCTCTCAAACTTTGTGTGTCAGAATTCCGATGGAAAATGTGTGATGGAGCCCACACACAGTCGGAATTTCCGACAACAAGGTCCTATCACACATTATCCGTTGGAAAATCCGACCGTGTGTACAGGGCATAAGAAACCACAAAAGAAAAAAATGGAATGTGAGGCTACTAGAACTGGTACACTTATCCTATCAAGGACTTTATAAGCTGCAATACTGAAGGGGCAGTAAATGTCCTTGAATGTAGTTGCAAGTTACAATACATTGGAAGAGCAAAAAGAACACTAAAAATCAGAATAAAGGAACACATACAAAATATTGTGAAAGGCTTCCCCAAACATAGTGTATCTACGCACTTTGCACTATTACTTATGTACTTTATTATTAAAGATCCAGCACATTTACAAATGTGGGGTATAGAAAGATATAACAAAGCATGGAGAGGGAGCTACAAAGTAAGAACCCTCAGTCAGAAGGAATCTAAATGCATACACACTTTGGGCCCCGTACGCCAGAAGGTTTGAACGTTGAGTTCGACCTTTATTGCTTTTTAACCACTTGCCAACTGCTGCACGCCAATAAACGTCGGCACAATGGCAGTGGTGGGTAAATGGGCATACCTGTTCGTCCCCTTCAAGAGCTGGGAATAGCAGGCGCACGCCCCCCCGCGTATACAGTGACCATGCCCGCGGGACCGCCCGACTCGATGTCTGCCGGTCTCCCGGCAATTGTGTCACAGAGCCTCAGAACGGGTAGTGCCTATGTAAACATGGCACTTCCCCGTTCTGGCTAGTGTCATGACAGAGATCACCGCTCCCTGTCATTGGGAGAGGTGATCGCTGTCATGTGACTTGAAGCCCATCCCCCTTACAGTTAGAATCACTCCCTAGGACACACTTAACCCCTTCATCGCCCCCTAGTGGTTAACCCCTTCACTGCCAGTGTCATTTACACAGTAATCAATGCATTTTTATAGAACTGATCGCTGTATAAATGACAATGGTCCCAAAATTGTCCAATGTGTCCGCCATAATGTCGCAGTCCCGATAAAAATCACAGATCACTGCCATTACTAATAAAAAAAAATTAAAAATAAAAATGCCATGAAAATAACCACCTATTTTGTAGACACTATAACTTTTGCGCAAACCGACCAAAAATATGTAGAAGAATACATGGCGGCCTAAACTGAGGTAAAAAATATTTTTTTTATATATTTTTGGGGGATATTTATTATAGCAAAAAGAAAAAAATTATGCGTTTTTTTTTCAAAATCGTGGCTTTTTTGTTTATAACGCAAAAAATAAAAACAGCATACGTGATCAAATACCACCAAAAGAAATCTCTGGGAAAAAAAGGACGTCATTTTTGTTTGGGTGCAAAGTCGCACGACCGCGCAATTGTCAGTTAAAGCGACGCAGTGCCAAATCGCAAAAAGTGCTCTGGTCAGGAAGGGGATGTAATCTTCCAGGGCTGAAGCGGTTAAGCAACTACTAAGATTTTTTCCTTTTCCACTCATTGGTTAGCCACCATTGCTATGTAATGATTGTGTCATACTATTCACCCTAATTGTTTGCAATTATATTAATTTGGATTCACTTAGGAAAAAACCTATCTGCTATGGAAATGATGTATTGTCATTATGTACACCTTACATTTCATTTCCGGTGTGTGGGCTAATTTTCAACTATTACTATCACTATTATCACTATCACTATTACTAACAACTAGTAATATCACTTATATTAGATCTACTTGGCGAACAAATTTATCATCCTATTTATTATCAGCTCCCTTGGTATAGCCATTCCAATACGTGATAATTAGTATATACCTCAATATATCTTCCCACAAGCAGAAGTTCATGATTTCATTATTTTATTTTATTTGGATACAAGTTAGGAGATATGTATACGTTCCCATCAATATATACGCATCATTAAGGAGAAATCAAAAAAGTTCCAAAGAAACAGGTTCTTTCCAGCTTAAGCAGCGCAAAAAAAAAACCACATAAATAAATTAAAAATGAAATGTCAATAAAATTGCATATGAGCAACCAGCACTTTAAAAATATAAAAATTGTGACAGTCCAGGCGTTGAGTAATTTCTCATATTAATAAAACAGTTCATATCACTGAAGCAATGTTCCACCGTCACCACACCTTGTGATTCCCCTCCATATAGGAAGTGCACTCACCGGACTCCTATTTATCAATCGCCTTAGTGAATAAATTCAGCTTTATCTCAGCAACTAGAGAACATCAGCGTGCGATTTCAGTAACGATCAAACCGACAGAGATATGGTGTCCTAATCCTGAAGATTCCAGACTGAACACACCTGCAATCCTCTTATTCCACTCAAACATATAGAAGGAAAAGGAATCCTCATAGTGTGAAACTGCAAACTTTTATTGTCCCAAAAACACCCGACCCTTAAGCTATTGCACTTACACAAAATTATATTTAAAATAGCATTCAGGTAAATCATACACTGCTGGTGAACGCAGTTCCGATAATCTCACCACCTCAGAAAGGAGCAGATCATTTGTGGTGGGTCCCGGGAGAGACTCGGAACAAATCCCCCAATGCAGCAATCCATGTGATCTCCTCTAGACGCGTTTCCACATTCTGTCTTTGTCAATAGGCCTATGTTGAAATCGCATGCTGATGTCCTCTAGTTGCTGAGATAAAGCTGGATTTAGTCACTAAGGTGATTGATAATTAGGAGTCCAGTGAGTGCAATTCCTATAGGGAGTGGAATCACAAGGTGTGGTGACGGTGGAACATCGCTTCAGTGATATGAACTTAATATGAGAAATGACTCAACGCCTGGACTGTCACAATTTTTATATTTTTAAAGTGCTGGTTGCTCATATGCAATTTTACTGACATTTCATTTTTAATTTATGTGTTTTTTTTTAAGCTGGAAAGAACCTGTTTCTTTGTAACTTTTTTGCTTTCTCCTTAATGTTATATCTGATTATAGCAGCTGCTTAGTTTTATATACCTATTATCTTGAGCGCTGGATAAGTGACCCTGTTTGCTTCTACTTCTTGTGCAATATATACACATCAATGGAATTTTATTTCTATATATTAATTTAAGTTTTTGAGTTTAGATAGCTTTGATATTCATTCATCACATGAATCCTTAAGAAAACGACAGACGGGATGTAGTATGTACTACAATAAAATGGCCACAGTAACTTCTCTCATGGTCCTCTACCATTTTGAAATCAGTTATTAGATCATCTAGAAAATAGCCAAAAATGTTTTGCAAACATTAGCTTCAACAAAATGGCGGCTGATAGACTTCCTGTCCCCAGCAGCTAAATACAATCACTAAACAACCAATCCGGTACCCCTGATGAAGTCACGTGACATAATGCGTAGGGCATGGCTGGAGTGAACAGCCGACAGGAAGTGACGTGAGAGGCGATCAAACGCCGTTGTTTCAAATTTTATGCACTTTTTAACTTGTATTGATGTAAGCATCCGATTGTCTTTTAATAAATTGCCTAAGTTCACACTATGGGAGGCATTCTATCTATTTCATTACCTTATGTGGTTTGGAGTCATTAGTGGTACTTCAAGAGCCTGGATCCTGGATTCCATACAGAGCAGATAAAGAAAGAAATACAACAAGGAAGGATCACCAGCCCATTTATCTGTCCCTAAGGCTTTCAATTCACAGTTATGAGGTGAGAGTTCTGGGAGCACTGAGGTGATTGGTGTATAGTATATTCATTATTTTTTACTAATCATTGATTTTTAGGTGCATGATTGATTACACATAGAAGCAATAGAGGAATTGCGCAAGATCACTCGATTAATGTACATATTTTCCTTGGAGAAAGCACTTCACTTCAGGTTTTCACCAAGTCCTGGCGTTTCTACTTGTTCCCTATCCATCTATTTCCTATAGCTAAGCACCTAAGCAAAACCACACAACCTGCTCTTTTGTAGTATTCAGGAATGACGGCAGCACATGCAGAGGTAAATTGTGGTGAATGGAAGGGTTTAAGGGTTTAAGAGCACTAATGCACTGCTGTGAAACATGGGGTTTATTAGTACCAGGCCAGCAGGGAATTTAATTATTTTAATATATAAATATGGTCCTCTAAACAAACGGAAATATCTTGAAAATAAGTTAGCAAAATAAAGACGATCCTAGCATTACATAAACTTAAAAATAATAATTGTTACAATGCATCAGCAACAAATGGGCAGGTGTTACAATACCTGGGCAATAAACTGGCAAATGTTGCAATATACAGTATCTCACAAAAGTGAGTACACCCCTCACATTTTTGTAAATATTTTATTATATCTTTTCATGTGACAATCCTGAAGAAATAACACTTTGCTACAATGTAAAGTAGTGAGTGTACAGCTTGTATAACAGTGTAAATTTGCTGTCCTCTCAAAATAACTCAACACACAGCCATTAATGTCTAAACCGCTGGCAACAAGTACACCCCTCAGTGAAAATGTCCAAATTGGGCTCAAAGTGTCCATATTTTGAGTTGCCACCATTATTTTCCAGCACTGTCTTAACCCTCTTGGTCATGGAGTTCACCAAAGCTTCACAGGTTGCCACTGAAGTCCTCTTCTACTCCTCCTTGATGACATTACAGAGCTGGTGAATGTTAGAGACCTTGCGCTCCTCCACCTTCTGTTTGAGGATGCCCCACAGATAGTTACATAGTTACATAGTAGGTGAGGTTGAAAAAAGACACAAGTCCATCAAGTCCAACCTATGTGTGTGATTATGTGTCAGTATTGCATTGTATATCCCTGTATGTTGTGGTCATTCAGGTGCTTATCTAATAGTTTCTTGAAGCTATCAATGCTCCCCGCTGAGACCACCGCCTGTGGAAGGGAATTCCACATCCTTGCCGCTCTTACAGTAAAGAACCCTCTACGTAGTTTAAGATTAAACCTCTTTTCTTCTAATTTTAATGAGTGGCCACGAGTCTTGGTAAACTCTCTTCTGCAAAAAAGTTTTATCCCTATTGAGGGGTCACCAGTCCGGTATTTGTAAATTGAAATCATATCCCCTCTCAAGCGTCTCCTCTCCAGAGAGAATAAGTTCAGTGCTCGCAACCTTTCCTCATAACTAAGATCCTCCAGACCCTTTATTAGCTTTGTTGCCCTTCTTTGAACTCGCTCCATTTCCAGTACATCCTTCCTGAGGACTGGTGCCCAGAACTGGACCGCATACTCTAGGTGCGGCCGGACCAGAGTCTTGTAGAGCGGGAGAATTATCGTTTTATCTCTGCAGTTGATCCCCCTTTTAATGCATGCCAATATTCTGTTTGCTTTGTTAGCAGCAGCTTGGCATTGCCTGCCATTGCTGAGCCTATCATCCACTAGGACCCCCAGGTCCTTTTCCATCCTAGATTCCCCCAGAGGTTCTCCCCCCAGCGTATAGAATGCATTCATATTTTTGCCACCCAAATGCATTATTTTACATTTTTCTACATTGAACCTCATTTGCCATGTAGTCGCCCACCCCATTAATTTGTTCAGGTCTTTTTGCAAGGTTTCCACGTCCTGCGGAGAAGTTATTGCCCTGCTTAGCTTAGTATCGTCTGCAAATACAGAGATTGAACTGTTTATCCCATCCTCCAGATCGTTTATGAACAAATTAAATAGGATTGGTCCCAGCACAGAACCCTGGGGCACCCCACTACCCACCCCTGACCATTCTGAGTACTCCCCATTTATCACCACCCTCTGAACTCGCCCTTGTAGCCAGTTTTCAATCCATGTACTCACCCTATGGTCCATGCCAACAGACCTTATTTTGTACAGTAAACGTTTATGGGGAACTGTGTCAAATGCTTTTGCAAAATCCAGATACACCATGTCTACAGGCCTTCCTTTATCTAGATGGCAACTCACCTCCTCATAGAAGGTTAATAGATTGGTTTGGCAAGAACGATTCTTCATGAATCCATGCTGATTACTGCTAATGATATCGTACGTATTACTAAAATCCTGTATATAGTCCCTTATCATCCCCTCCAAGAGTTTACATACTATCGATGTTAGGCTAACTGGTCTGTAATTCCCAGGGATGTATTTTGGGCCCTTTTTAAATATAGGTGCTACATTGGCTTTTCTCCAATCAGCTGGTACCATTCCAGTCAGTAGACTATCTGTAAAAATTAGGAACAACGGTCTGGCAATCACTTGACTGAGTTCCCTAAGTACCCTCGGATGCAAGCCATCTGGTCCCGGTGAGTTATTAATGTTAAGTTTCTCAAGTCTAATTTTAATTCCGTCCTCTGTTAACCATGTAGGTGCTTCCTGTGTTGTGTCATGAGGATAAACACTGCAGTTTTGGTTACTGAAGCCCCCCGATTCACTCGTGAAGACTGAGGAGAAGAATAAATTCAATACCTTCGCCATCTCCCCATCCTTTGTAACCAGATGTCCTTCCTCATTCTTTATGGGGCCAATATGGTCTGTCCTCCCTTTTTTACTGTTTACATACTTAAAGAATTTCTTGGGATTTTTTTTGCTCTCCTCCGCTATGTGTCTTTCATGTTCTATCTTAGCCGTCCTAATTGCACGCTTACATTTCTTATTGCATTCTTTATAAAGTCTGAATGCTGAGGATGATCCCTCAACCTTGTATTTTTTGAAGGCCTTCTCCTTTGCTTTTATATGCATTTTTACATTGGAGTTAAGCCATCCAGGACTTTTGTTCGCTCTTTTAAATTTATTACCCAATGGGATACATTGGCTAATGCCCTTATTTAATATGCTCTTAAAGCAAACCCATCTCTCCTCCGTATTCTTTGTTTCTAATATTTTATCCCAGTTTATGCCTTTTAGCAAGGTTTGTAGTTTAGGGAAGTTGGCTCTTTTGAAATTCAGTGTCTTTGTATTCCCTTTATGTTTCCTATTTGTGTGATTTATACTGAAACTAATTGACCTGTGATCACTGTTACCTAAATTGCCCCGCATTTCCACATCCGTGATCAGGTCTGTATTGTTGGTAATCAGTAGATCCAGTAATGTTTTATTTCTAGTTGGTGCGTCTACCATCTGACCCATAAAATTGTCCTGCAAGACATTAAGGAACTGGCGAGCCTTAAATGAATGTGCGGTTCCCTCCGCCCAGTCTATGTCTGGATAATTAAAATCCCCCATTATGATAACACTTCCCATTCTTGCTGCTAATCCAATTTGTGATAGGAGATCCGTCTCCACTTCCTCCCTCAGGTTTGGGGGCCTATAGCATACTCCCAGTATTATTTTCCCCTTAGCTTTATCCCTTTGGAGCTCTACCCATAAGGATTCCACCTCCTCTCTAGCTCCCTCAGTGATGTCATCTCTCACATTCACTTGTACATTATTCATGATATATAGGCATACCCCTCCCCCTTTTTTACCCTCTCTATCCTTGCGGTATAGGGTATACCCTTGAATGTTTGCCAGCCAATCATGAGAGCTGTTGAACCAGGTCTCTGAAATTCCCACAAAATCCAAATCCTCCTCGTACAACAGTATCTCTAGTTCACCCATCTTGTCCGCCATGCTCCTGGCATTGGTGAACATGCCACATAGTTTAGACCGGTCGCATATTGTCCTCGTATTGGGTGTTTCGAGATTGCAACTAGGACTTGCTACTATACTCACCTTGTGTTTTTGTGCTTTGGTTAACCTACCACTAATGCCCCCAATACTAGCCTCTGGAATATCTTCCGCGCTGGCTATCTCTGCCTCTGGACCCTCCCCCCCATCGCCTAGTTTAAAAACCCCTCTAACTTTTTGGCCATCTTCCTTCCCAGCAGATCTGCACCCTCCTCATTTAGGTGCAGTCCGTCCCTTCTATAGTACCGGTTACCAACTGAGAAGTCGGCCCAGTCCTCCAGGAACCCAAACCCCTCCTTACTACACCAGCTCTTCAGCCACTTGTTTACTTCCCTAATCTCCCTCTTCCTTTCTGGTGTGGCTCGATGTACCGGTAGTATTCCTGAGAATACTACCTTGGAGGTCCTTTTCCTCAATTTAGCTCCTAAGTCCCTAAAATCGTTCTTTAGGACACTCCATCTGCCTCTGACTTTGTCATTGGTGCCAACGTGCACCATGACAGCCGGGTCTTCCCCAGCCCCTCCCAGTAATCTGTCCACAAGATCCGTGATGTGCCGAACCCGAGCGCCCGGTAGACAACATACTGTTCGGCGCTTCAGGTCTTGGTTACAGATTGCCCTCTCTGTCCTTCTAAGAATTGAGTCCCCTACCACCAGAATCTGTCTTTCCTTTCCCTTTGCTGCCCCCCCACTCTCACTGGAGGAGTTCTTCCCCCGGCAGCTAGGAGAGTCCCTCATCTCCAGCAGTGCTGGTCCCTGACTGGTTTCACCAATGACACTCAAAGTAGCGTACTTATTGGGATGCTCCAGTCCTGGATCGGCCTCCCTGGCTTTTCCCCCTCTACCCCTCCTGACTGTCACCCATCTACTCTTTGCTAGTGCCAGCACCTCTTTGTCTCCACCCGCCTCTGTGCTGGCCCCTGCCGGCACCTGCCGTGTACGTTCCTGGCTCTCATTTAGTATGGAGGGACTTCTCAGTGCTGACAGTTGCTTCCCCAGATTCAGAACCTGGGCTTCCAGGGAAACAATGTGCTTACATTTTGCACAGCAGTATTCGCCCTCGATCTGATGATCAAGGAACGCATACATGCGGCAAGATGTACAAAGAGTCGCCTCTCCACACCCGCCGGGCATCGTACCTATTAAATTTAGTGAGGATTTGGGGATTTTACCCTGTCCAAATTACCTAACAGCTAGCTTCCTGGCACTAATACTCAAGACAATACACAGGTACACAACAAGACAATACACAGGTACACAACAAGACAATACACAGGTACACAACAAGACAATACACAGGTACTCACAGACCTACGTGCAATCGCAGAACAGTCGCAGACCTATGTACACTCGCAATACTCAAGTATACAATACACAATACACAAGTACTAACGATCCACACACACTACTCAGACAACACTCATGTACTCACACTACACAGGTACTATGACCCCTGTTATAATCTCCTGTTTTAAACTCTGGTTTTAACTCACCACTTAGAAAAGTTCCACTTGGTATAAGTTCCAGCAGATGCTCAATAGGGTTTAGGTCTGGAGACATGCTTGCCAGTCCATCACCTTTACCCTCATGGTGGACACAGGCTGCATTTGGTGAGACACAGGCTGCATTTGGCGAGACACAGGCTGCATTTGGTAAGACACAGACTGCATTTGGGGGACACAGGCTGGCTGTATTTTGTGGGACACAGGCTGCATTTGGTGGGATACAGGCTGCATTTGGTGGGACACAGGCTGTATTTTATGGGACACAGGCTGCATGTAAGGACGGACTCCACTGGGGACACCTGATGGCATCTGGTGGCAGGCGACGTGGCTAGTGACACGCTCAGGGCTCCCACTGATTCTGCATTATGGTGAGTTGAATGATTTCATTTTATATTACAATGTAATAATAGAATTAATGCGCTTCAATTATCCTGACACCATAACAACCATGGTGCCAGGATGATTGAAGTGCTAACACCAGGTGTTTGGAATATCTTTATCTGCTGATTGTTAAACTTTCTAGAATACACATATTTCTATTGTTGTGTAGGATCTGGGCCTACTGTCCCTCCATCCCTCTCTCCCTCCATCCCTCATTCATCTCAGATGCTAACCACACCACCTTAGAGCCACGCCCACTATTTTGCTGAAACCACTCCCATTTTCACCAAGTGGGAGGGGTCAAAAAGGAAGGGCGGGGTCTGGTGCCCCCCCATCCTAAAACTTCACCAGCCGCCACTGCTTGACACCATCTGTATCAAATAAGTTTATCTTGATCTCATCAGACCACAGGACATGGTTCCAGTAATCCATGTCCTTAGTCTTCTTGTTTTCAGCAAACTGTTTGCAGGCTTTCTTGTGCATCAATTGTAGAAGAGGCTTCCTTCTGGGACAACAGCCATGCAGACCAATTTGATGCAGTGTGCGGCGTATGGTCTGAGCACTGACAGGCTGACCCCCCACCCCTTCAACCTCTGCAGCAATGCTGGCAGCACTCATACGTCTATTTCCCAAAGACAACCTCTGGATATGACGCTGAGCATGTGCACTCAACTTTTTTGGTCAACCATGGTGAGGCCTGTTCTGTGTGGAATCTGTCCTGTTAAAACGCTGTAAGGTCTTGGCCACCGTGCTGCAGCTCAGTTTCAGGGTCTTGGCAATCTTCTTATAACCTAGGCCATCTTTATGTAGAGCAACAATTATTTTTTTCAGATCCTCAGAAAGTTCTTTGCTATGAGGTGCCATGTTGAACTTCCAGTGAAAAAGTATGAGAGAGAGAGAGCGATAACAGTAAATTAAACACACCTGCTCCCAATTCACATCTGTGATGGACCCCGTACTCAAGATGAGTCTGTCCATCATAAATGCTTCCTTTGTCTGGAACCAGCATGATCCAAGGTCCCTTAGCCCACCAAGTCACTTGTCGAGACAGCATTGTAGGGGGGAAAAACATCAGCCTGTTTATTCAAACACATGTAACAACAGATATAAACTCAGGGGACAATCACCCCTCCCTTTGCATTCAGGGTGGGGTAAACTGTCCAATCAGCAAGGAGAGCTGATGGAGGAATTCCCCCCTCCCAAGGCATAATGAAACAGGGAGGGTATACTTTACCTCCACCAGTAACATGACACAGGTGGATTCCACTTCTAATCAGTAGACTGTCTTTTGGGAGAGGCTGCAGGAGAAATCCCCCCTTCTCTCCTCTCACAGCTAATCCACATAGACATACTTCCCATAATAGTTTGATCCCAAGGCAGACACAAACAATAGAACAATAAGATACAGGCACTTAACACGTAACAACCCCCACCCCACCTCAAACTATCTAGGAATGGTCTGTGAAATACTCCTACAAGATTTTAGCAGTCTTAAAGGTGAAGGATATTGCTCACAAACATTAATGTCCCAAGTGAAAAGAGCCCCTTCACTTCTTCAGCACAAAGCACACACACAGAATCCAGTACCATAGTATCAAAAGGAAATGCTGAGTCCAGTGTGGTTGTACGGTGAGTTGGGTGAGCAGACCCAACTGGGGTTCTCGGTCACCCTGTGCCCCTAATAGACACAGGGTAACTTACACATAGGAGGAGCCAGGGGAGCTGGACAAGGAGCTTCAGTTGCTCCCCGGGGGAGCTGGACAAGCCCCCCCCGCCCAAAATGACTCCCGTCACGTCTTGTAACACTAACGAGTCACATGACACTGGGGAGGGAAAATGGCTAATTGGGCCCAATTTGGACATTTTCACTTAGGGGTGTACTCACTTTTGTTGTCAGCGGTTTAGACATTAATGGTTGCATGTTGAGTTAGATTGAGGGGACAGCAAATTTACACTGTTATACAAGCTGTACACTACTACTTTACATTGTAGCAAGGGGGGTTATTTACGAAAGGCAAATCCACTTTGCACTACAAGTGCAAACTACAAGTGCAAAGTGCACTTGAAATTGCACTGAAAGTAAAATATAAAATATAATATAATATAGAATAAAATATTTACAAAAATATGAGGGGTGTACTCACTTATGTGAGATACTTTATATGTGGGCAACAATTGGACAATTGTTACAATAAAAAAGCAACAAATGGGCAATCATTACATAAAGCTGGCAACAAATGAGCAATAGTATCAATATGTAGACAATGACAATAACAGTGACAATAAGATTAACATTAACTGGTGCCCAGTCTGTCTACCCTCATGCACTTTTCTTTACTTCCAGTAAGAGCTTCCAGCCAGCTCCATGCTGAGACCAATTTGAGATCAGCATCTTCAGCACCGACTCTCCTCGTTGGGTGCAGCATAACAGGACTAGTGACTTATAATCGGCAGAGCTAGAGGTTACTCCCAGCAAACTAGACTCATTTATCAAGCTGATTAGTTAGTTTCCAGATAAAAGCTGGAGAGTTCCCAAAAATGCCTATATGCCGCATTAAATAGGGATTGTAACAAAATTATTGAGCTTTAAGATTATCAATTTGAACGCGCAATATTTCTATTAGTCTGAAACTAAGGGGGAACTGAAACTCTGATTTACTCCCTTTATTATTTTTTTACAGTAAGTATAGGATTTGTCTGCAGTCGTTCTATAAACTTTACATGAACCTAAATGTTTAAGCAACTTGAGTTTAAAATTATTCTAATATACTGTATATTGATTCTACTATAAAATCTGATATAAATAATCATCAGTGCTTTGAAACAGTCAAGATAATTCCCTTGCACCATTTCAATCTCCTAACTTTTGAAAATAAAAAGGCAATTAAAAAAACAATTTACTGTTTTAAAGGCTTCATCATAATTAATTTATAATGTCTTCCTACCCCCCTCCCCTCTAAATGTCTTACCTATCATTCATCCACATCATTGTCAGAATTTTTTCAATCATTCTTATTATCCATGATGACTTGTAACATATTGTGCCACCTTAATAAATGTTTAAGAGTGGAATGTTGTGTAAAACGCCAAGAAACCACATCTACGGAACGCTGAGTGACTGATGAGCCCAATGCTACTGCCAAGAATACTGTCTGCTAAAACTCATCTCCTCTGTGACACTGGAGGTAATTGTATATTTAGAAGCTATTTCTGGTGAATAAAATTATTGTTTTAGCCATATGAAGCATAACTCCAGGTACCAGACTCCCCCTTCCACAACACTCCTCCTTTGAAGCTCCCCCAACTCGTATTTTATGCTTTCTTATTTATTTATTTTTTTTATACTTACCCATTCCAGATATCCTCAGGCTGATCAGTTGAAGATCAGGGTCCTTTTCCTTTTTGCCTCTTTTCCAATGGCCGTCCTCAATAATTCAGAGGGTTCTTGCCATCCTCACATACAATGCAAGACCTGAATTGTCCTTGATTATGTGGGAGAGCTGAAACCGGTCAAGCAGCCAAAAGGAGTGGCTTTGGAAGACTGGTTGTCCCCAAGTAATACAGGGAGTAAGTATTTATAAGGTAATTGTTTAACCTTTCTCATAACCACCTAGACCAGCCATTCTCAACCAGGGTTTCGTGGAACCCTAGAGTTCCTCCGGAGCTTGCTAAGGGCTCTTTGAGCTTTGGCTGTTTGATCTGCCATTTGATGGTGCCTGCATATTTCAAGGGCCAACGCCACTGGGCAAAGCCAGCAGCATGACACCAATGACCTTTGTAGCTATCTGTGAGCATTCCCGTGTTAGCGGTAGAGCAACCGCTAGTTTTAGCGGCACTTTACCGTCGTTTTAGTGTCGCTTTTCAGCTGCTAGCGGGGCGCTTTTAACCCCCGCTAGTTGCCAAAGAAAGGGTAAAATGCACCCAAAAAGCATCGCTGCTGAACCACTTTGCAGGCGCTTCGGCAGCGGTGCCCATTAATTTCAATAGGCAGGGGCGGTGGAGGAGCGGTGTATACACCACTCCTAAACAGCTCCACAGATGCTGCTTGCAGGAATTATTCTAACATCCTACAAGCGCACCACTCCAGTGTGAAAGCACTGGGGCTTTCACACTGGGGCTGCAGGGTAGGCATTTTTCAGGCGCTTTCCAAGTGCTATTTTTAGCCCATTAGCGCCTGAAAAATGCCTCCAATGTGAAAGGGGTCTAAGGGTTTTATTCATCCTACTGAGTAATGTATAAGGCATTTTTCTAATGAAGTGATTTCTGTAAGGGTTCGCTAAGAGCCGAAAATTATTTTAGGGGTTCCTCTGGGGTAAAAAGTTTAAGAAAGGCTGACCTAGAGTAAACAAACATTTCAACTTTTGGTGTCCAGACTGGCCACTACACTGTGAATTTTTAAGTATAGTGGAACTTCAGCTAAACCACAACATACATAAAAAGACTATACTGTCCACTTCTCTTTTTTTCTCCTCAAATGAATGGATAGGACCATAGGCTTATTCCTTGATATACAATGTTTGCTTTTTACCTACATATTAGACTGAAGTCCAATTATTGTCTTAAGACTCGCAGAAACCTTTTAAAACAGTCCATTATTTTCCCGACTCTGGGTGATTTCCATTCACTAGCAGGGATTGTATAATTGAAGTGTTTCATCTTACAGACAGTATAGCTTAAAGAATTCATAGCTGGTGTTTCCATTTGATTTTTCTTATCTCTAGATAGCAGATACCTGAATTATGCAGGCGAAACACAGTCATAAACATGACACATTTTACAAACCCAGGCTGCAAAACTGCTTTAATGAGAATGTTCCCGATTTGGGAAATATGTGCAGACATTCACTTTGTCCCCAGTGTTTGTTTACAGCTTCCGTGGATTCTTTCTAAGCTTCAATTCCTGCATCTTCTAGTTATAGTCAGATATACAAATTTTATTTCCATGCCTAACTCTCAGCATACAAATCATTTTGTTTTTAACCCGATTGCAGAGTAATGCAGTTCTTCTACCATGGTGTATTTAAAGGCCATCTTCATTAAATGTGAAGTTGTCCTTTAAATGTTTTCCACCACCCCTCTAAGTGGCAACTCCTTGTCTCAAAACTTACCTTTGAACCCACTCTTGAGTTTTTCTGCCCTGCCTCGTGCCAAAATAATTAACAGAAAATTTTTGGTCCATGCTCATACTGGCGCCATGCCATCCAAAGTACGGTTCCAAACATAGAAATGAATGGGTAGGGTGTGTGTTCAGTAGGGCCTGCTAGCAGCCAGGATTTTTGCTTGCAAAAGCTGTGCAGCAGGGGGCCAGTGTGCATAGTAAAATATTTGAGGGCCAGTCTAAAAGTAAGCATTTTATTAGATGGCTGCTGCTCAGGTGGTGCATATATGAAACAGATGTCTTCATTGTAGAAAAAAAATATTTTTTCATGAATATGCACTTATAGTTGCCAGATCACAAAGACTCTCTATGCAGGTACAGCATAGTACAGCCAATATTTAGTGACTCATTTCCTCTCTTAAATGATGTATCTCTAATGACCTAAGATGACTGAGACCACTTTCCGTCATAGCCCTCTGGACAGGTATTAACTCAAAAAGCAACATAACAATTGTACAACTTTCTTTTGGGACTTTGTCAGCAACCAAATAGAAACATAAACACTTCATTTAAAAGTACAAAATTTGCTTTCTGGCATAGGTATGGATTTATAAAGGCAAATAAACTTTCACCTTGCAAGGAAAATTTCCCTTATCTTAGTCAATGATGTGAAGCTCTGCTGACTTCCACCATCCAATTCATAGTTACATAGTTACGAAGTTAGTCTGGTTAGTTCATCTAGTTCAACCAATAAGCCAATGTATTCAATAAGCTAAGGCTAAATTATCTTCCCAAATACCCTTGCAAAGCGAACAGCCTATTTGCTTTTAGTAAATAAACCCCCTAGTATAATTTAGTCTTGCAATATGGGGCTATTCAGCCATGAGTACCACCAATGAACAGGCTGGGTCAACCATGGCAGTACAATAAGCGCTATAACCCCCCCCCCCTTTTTTTTTCCCCTACCTTCCTCCTTCCCTATTCCTTTTCCTTCTTCCTTTTTGTTTTTGCTTTTGTTGTTTTTGTAAAAATAAAATATTGCTCTATAAACAGTGATACTAATATTTAAATAACATATTTGTTGTTTGTTTGAATTGCCCCCCCCCACTTTTTTTTTTTTGCAAGTGCTAAAATGCCTGACTATATTTTTCAGTTCTTTTTGTATTTGTGTTTGAAATGGTAATAAGAAAAGTAATTAAATACAATAAGTGCTATATACTTTTGTTCAGCTTTACAGGGCCAAAGCTGCATACTCATGTAAATGTCTGATTTTTGTTCCCGGCAAATAAAGGAAACCCAACTCACAGTAATGATTTGCAAGCTCTTTCAACCAATGACATGGTGACAGATTTCTGTACAGGGAGCATTTGATGACAAGAGACAGTCTGGTTCTATAACAATTTTACATAATATGAGCAAGCTTCAACAAGAAAATATATGACAGCACATTGTCATGATAATGTTCAAAATAAAAGAGTTTGGGAATTTTTGTGCCAATGCTATGGTTCTTATGAAATTACCTCAAGTTATTTTGTTTTTATTAGATTCGTTTTGATTATATGAGTTGCTCTGTTTTTCTGGTTCATTTTCTAAGTCAGCTTCTCTAGCATCTGCAGGGAAAATGATTGGACGCCCCCATAACCTTTAACTAAAATCATAGGTCTGTAGCGTTCATCTGAACCTGTCATCCTCCCACTTCCTGTCTGTCATTTTACTTTACCAGGAAAATGGCTTCAGCCTCCTTCAAACTGTAACTTTGACATCATCCTCTGCAAAAGCTCTGCTGTGTACTTAAAAAAAAAAAAAAAAAAGCAGAAGAGTTAATTATATAGAAAGTCTTCTAATCGGTCCTGCCTGCAATCATGTTGCTAGGCAACCTATAAAACGTATGTGGCGTCTAAAGATAACAGTGAAAAATACACATAAATATCTCCTGGGAACATACACTGTAGAAAGAAATGATTAGAGTCTACTTAATGTCAGCAGCACTTGATGATCTTGTTGACCTTTTGCTTGATAATTTACATCTAGTTAAGTAGGCAGGATTGGGTCAGTGCTAACTAGGTGTGATCTATGTCACTTGGATACTGGTAAAGCCAATGGAATAACAAACATTGCATTTGCGTTACGATACAAGATTGTTAAGGGTGCCAGAATCTGTTTATTTGGATGAAGCTCCAGTCCCTATGTTTGCTACAGAAGCAAAAGTGTTTGGCTTCATGTGGGGTTTCCTCATGTATGTTTTCATAGATAATTTAGACCAAGGAAATAGAATTCATTTTTTATTTTGATAAGATTTACAGGGATCTTCCCTAAACAGATACAGTATTTACCATATATGTGGAAAAAAAACAACATTTTCATGGGATCTTTGTGATATGAGCGATGAAGCAGATACTGAAAAAGCCAACAGGCTTTCCAAAGTTATGCCTTCTAAAGTATGGTCCAGAGGTTCTTAACCTGTTATGATTACAGACCCCCGATAGATTGCCCAGTATGGCCCCATACCCCTACACCAGATCGTTGTCGTCATCATCATCCTCATCAGTTCTATTAGGTACCAGTGTGATTTTGAAGATGTCAAAAGCTTGGTTTTAATGTATATATGAATAGCTAAGAACAGACAAGCTGAAAGTCATCAAGATCATAATGGAGTTTATCATATTTATTTATATAAATGTCAAATCACAAATACATAAGGTATCCCTAGTAATATTTGTGCTGTTGGTATTATGCAATCAAGTCAACTTTTCTATTTTGATTTCAGATTCATTAATGTACAAAATAATGTTTCCATTTTTTAGAACCTAATTAGGGATCTAGCCCCATACCCCCATCATTTGATTTCCATAAGACAAGTTAAAAAAACCTGTTTTAGAAAGCTAACGAAGCAGGATGTGGCATTCCATAGATATATAGTTACATAGTCACTCAGGTCAAAAAAAGTTCACTTAGTTTAAGCAATAAAAAAATAAATAAAATAAATAACAGAATAACCATGACCAATGACCAGACTGCTGGTTGGAAGCTAAACAGTGGGGACCTTGAGTGGAGAGTGTGTACAAGCTTTTTGACTGCTGGTGATTGCTGGGTTGCATTTTTAGGGGGCTTTTCCTTGTAGCTATTTAACACCTTTTTCTGTCACTTTTTAAACAGCTTTTTTTTTTTTCTTTGCTTCCTTCAGCCTACTAATTAAGGGGAGTGGTTAATTGGTCACAGGTGCTTGAGGCCTATATAACCTTCTGTAGAACTCATTGTGAGCCTGCTAATCTTTGAGCTTGCTGGAACTTAGACCAAGTGGAACTGGACTAAGTGGTGAGTTAAAAAAACAGAGTTTAAAACAAGAGGTTGTAACAGGGGTCAAGTACCTGAGTGCTGCGAGTGCATGTGGGTTGTATTGAGTATTAGTGTCAGGTAGTACCTGTGTTGAGTTGTGTGTGTGGATCGTTAGTATTTGTGTATTGTGTGTGTGTGTGCACGTGGTCAGCGAGTGCACGTTGGTCAGCAAGTGCATGTTGGTCAGTGACCGCACGTTGGTCTACGAGTGCACGCTGGTTTGCGAGTGCACATTGGTCAGCGAATACCTGTGTATTGTCTTGTTGGGTACCTGTGTATTGTCTTGTTGAGTATTGTTGTTGAGGGTAGAGCTCAAAAGGCTTGAAGCTAAGGGGAAAATATTCCTGGGAGTATGCTATATCCCCCCTAACCTGAGGGAGGAGGGGGAGATAGATCTCCTATCACAAGTTGGATTAGCAGCAAGGATGGGAGTGTTATGATGGGGGATTTTAATTATCCAGACTAATGCCCCGTACACACGGACGGACTTTGTTCGGACATTCCGACAACAAAATCCTAGGATTTTTTCCGGCGGATGTTGGCTCAAACTTGTCTTACATACACACGGTCACACAAAGTTGTCGGAAAATCCGATCGTTCTAAACGCGGTGACGTAAAACACGTACGTCGGGACTATAAACGGGGCAGTTGCCAATAGCTTTCATCTCTTTATTTATTCTGAGCATGCGTGGCACTTTGTCCGTCGGATTTGTGTACACACGATCGGAATTTCCGACAACGGATTTTGTTGTCGGAAAATTTTATATCCTGCTCTCAAACTTTGTGTGTCGGAAAATCCGATGGAAAATGTATGATGGAGCCTACACATGGTCGGAATTTCCAACAACAAGGTCCTATCGCACATTTTCCGTCGGAAAATCCGACCGTGTGTACGGGGCAATAGACTGGGCCAAGGGAACCACGCATTCATCTAAGGCTCGCCAGTTCCTAAATGTCTTGCAGGACAATTTCATGATTCAGATCGTAGACGCACCAACTAGAAATAAAGCGATACTGGATCTACTGATTACCAACAATACAGACCTGATCACGAATGTGGAAATTCAGGGCAATTTAGGAAACAGCGATCACAGGTCAATTGGCTTCAGTATAAATCACACAAATAGGAAACATAAGGGGAATACAAAGACACTGAATTTCAAAAGAGCCAACTTCCCTAAACTACGAACCTTGTTAGAAGGCATGAATTGGTATAAAATCTTAGGAACAAAGAACACAGAGGAGAGACGGGTTTGCTTTAAGAGCATATTAAATAAGGGCATTAGCCAATGCATCCCATTGGGTAATACATTTAAAAGTGCAAACAAAAGTCCTGGATGGCTTAACTCCAATGTAAAAATGCATATAAAAGCAAAGGAGAAGGCCTTCAAAAAATACAAGGTTGGAAGATCATCATCAACGTTCAGACTTTATAAAGAATGCAACACGAAATGTAAGGGTGCAATTAGGGCAGGTAAGATAGAACACAAAAGACACATAGCGGAGGACAGCAAAAAAAAATCCTAAGAAATTCTTTAAGTATGTAAACAGTAAAAAAGGGAGGACAGACCATATTGGCATATAAATAATAAAGGTGCTGCGCAAATAAATTGTCCCTTTCAATAGTAAAACAAAACAATCAAAATGAATAAAATAAAATAAGGAGATGAAATGGGAACACCAGTGGATGGTAAAAACGCCAAGGATAGGATCAGAGGTGACTGAAAATCCCTTCACCATAAATGGATGGCCCCTCACCTGCAATCTTCGACCTGAAACAGGTCACACAGCATGTACACCAAACAGAAGGTGAGCTGAAAACCAGGCGATAATAGCTTCTCATATGCTGCTCCCACTCTCATCAGATGGCATATAGAAATGAAGCATAAACAATATAGTGCTCTCCGTTTCTAAAGTTTATTGCTAAAAGTGAAAAAAAACCAGTACACTCACATAACAAAGCACTCAGATCCGAGTGCCGGCTAGATGGCGTGTGATCGTATACTAGCTGACAGCCGTGGGTGACGTCATGCGCTCCAGGCCCCCGTACGCGTTACGTCCTGTGGGCGGGACTTCATCAGTCCCGCCCCACGCTGATGAAGTCCCGCCCACAGGACGTAACGCGTACGGGGGCCTGGAGCGCATGACGTCACCCGCGGCTGTCAGCTAGTATACGATCACACGCCATCTAGCCGGCACTCGGATCTGAGTGCTTTGTTATGTGAGTGTACTGGTTTTTTTTCACTTTTAGCAATAAACTTTAGAAACGGAGAGCACTATATTGTTTATGCTTCATTTCTATATGCCATCTGATGAGAGTGGGAGCAGCATATGAGAAGCTATTATCGCCTGGTTTTCAGCTCACCTTCTGTTTGGTGTACATGCTGTGTGACCTGTTTCAGGTCGAAGATTGCAGGTGAGGGGCCATCCATTTATGGTGAAGGGATTTTCAGTCACCTCTGATCCTATCCTTGGCGTTTTTACCATCCACTGGTGTTCCCATCTCATCTCCTTATTTTATTTTATTCATTTTGATTGTTTTGTTTTACTATTGAAAGGGACAATTTATTTGCGCAGCACCTTTATTATTTATATGATTTTTGAGGTTTTTGTTGAATTTGCCTTCGTGCTTGCTTGCATTTATTTTTTATTGTCCTTGTGTCAGCGCTGAGTTGTTTTTATATTTTTTATACAGACCATATTGGCCCCATAAAGAATGAGGAAGGACATCTGGTTACAAAGGATAGGGAGTCTTCACGAGGGAACCGGGGGGCTTCAGTAACCAAAACTGCAGTGTTTATCCTTATCCCACATCACAGGAAGCAACTCCATGGTTAACAAAGGACAGAATTAAAATTAGACTTGGGAAACTTAACATTAATAAGTCACCGGGACCAGATGGCTTGCATCCGAGGGTACTTAGGGATTCATGAAGAATCGTTCTTGCCAAACAAATCTATTAACCTTCTATGAGGAGGTGAGTTGCTATCTAGATAAAGGAAGGGCATGTAGACGTGGTGTATCTGGATTTTGCAAAAGCATTTGACACAGTTCCCCATAAATGTTTACTGTACAAAATAAGGTCCATTGACATGGACCATAGGGTGAGTACATGGATTGAAAACTACAAGGGTGAGTTCAGAGGGTGGTGATAAATGGGGAGTACTCTGAATGGTCAGAGGTGGGTAGTGGGGTCCCTCAGGGTTCTGTGCTGGGACCAATCCTATTTATTTTGTTCATAAACGACCTGGAGGATGGGGTAAATAGTTCAATCTCTGTATTTGTGTACAATACTAAGCTAAGCAGGGCAATAACTTCCCTGCAGGATGTGGAAACCTTGCAAAAAGATCTGAACAAATTAATAGGGTGGGCAACTACATGGCAAATAAGGTTTAATGCAGAAAAATGTGAAATAATGCATTTGGGTATATACAGGGGGGGGGGGGGGACCCTCTGCGGGAATCTAGGATGGAAAAGGACCTGGGGGTCCTAGTAAGTGATAGGCTCAGCATCGGCATGCAATGCCAAGCTGCTGCTAACAAAGCAAACACAATAATGGCATACATTAAAAAGGGCACCAACTCTGGAGATAAAATGATAATTCTTCCGCTCTACAAGACTCTGGTCCAGCCGCACCTAGAGTATGCTGTTCAGTTCTGGTCACCAGTCCTCAGGAGGGATGTACTGGAAATGGAGCGAGTACAAAGAAGGGCAACTAATCTAATAAAGGGTCTGGAGGATATTAGTTATGAGGAAAGGTTGCGAGCACTGAACTTATTCTCTCTGGAGAAGAGACGCTTGAGAGGGGATATGATTTCAATCTATAAAAACTGTACTGGTGACCCCACAATAGGGATAAAACTTTTTTGCGGAAGGGAGTTTAACAAGACTCGTGGCCACTCATTAAAATTTGAAGAATAGAGGTCTAACCTTAAACTACGTAGAGGGTTCTTTACTGTAAGTGCGGCAAGGATGTGGCATTCCCTTCCACAGGTGGTGGTCTCAGCAGGGAGCATCGATAGTTTCAAAAAACTATTAGATAAGCACCTGAACAACCGCAACATACAGGGATATACAATGCAATACTGACATATAATCACACACATAGGTTGGAATTGATGGACTTGTGTCTTTTTCGACCTTGTCTACAATGTACCTTTGTAAATAAATAGGAACCTCCGTATACAGTACAGAATCCTATATCCATAGTTGATACAGACAAAGGCAAAAACCCTATAAAGCATGGTCCAATTTGCTCCAGCGAGGACAAATAAATTACTTCCCCGCAGAAGGCAATCTGATATTCCCTGGATCAACAATCCCTAGTGTTATTACCTGTTATTTCCTATAAATGTAAATATCCAGTTATATTGTACGCATTTAGAAATGCATCAATCCCTTTTGTAAAACAATCTACTGAGCTAGCCATAACTAGTTCTTGAGGGAGCCCACCAGTCTAATGCCGGTAGTTTTGTGAAGTAAAAGGTAAGCACTTTACTGGAGGAGGGTGACTTTGAATTGGTGGCAGGAGCTGGCTTAGTGCCTATAGAATCCAAGTGGGTTAGAAAGCTGGGAGATGCTCATAAATGAACATTGAACATGGGTGACATCCACCCTTTCACTCCTCATGAAGACCCATTCCTTGTTTCTTGAGGACATGGGTAAAACCACTAAAATACATTTCCTTCTTTTGCAAAAAATATTTTATGGACATAAAAAATGGGAGCCGCCTAGCAAGGTTCTTACAAGCCAAAAGAGCAGATATGATCCATGCGATATGAGGATGTCAATATCTCAAAAAATTGCTAATCTATATCATACTTACTATGCTCAGCTTTATGACCTATACCACATCTCACCAGATGTCTTGCGAGGCACGTCTTTCTCATCTCCAAGAATACTGGCATATGGCCTTCCTGCTTTATCTGAATCAAAAGCAATGGCCTTGGAAGGACCTATCACTTCAGAAAAATTCCTCTGGACTTTGAAACAAATGAAGCCTGGGAAAAGCCTTGGGCCTGATGGACTTACAGTTCAATATTTCAAATGCTTTGGAGACATTTTGGCTCCATGCTTTCCTCAGGCCTTTAACTCTCTCTCTGATCACCCTACTGCTTCTCCACAACTTCTAGAAACTCACATAACCATGATACCCACGGAGGGGAAGGATACCACACAAGTTGATCTGAGTCTGATCACATCATTCAGTGGATCCCAGCCAATCTTGTGTAGGTGCAGGCAGCAGCAGGCACAGGACATCTGGAGTCGGAATATGCGGATCGCTGGAGAGCCTCCCTTTAAAAATCTGAATGCCCAGCAAACTCCTGGGCATTTGGATTTCCACCTCCCTGCCATCCTTCACCTCTCAGAGCTTTATGCCAGAAACTTCCGCTCCTTCACAGAATGCAGACTGATCTTAACCACTTCAGCCCCAGAAGAATTTGCCCCCTTAATGACCAGAGCATTTTTTGAGATTTGTCACTACGTCGATTTAACTGACAATTGCGCGGTCGTGCGACGCTGTACCCAAACACAATTGAGGTACTTTTTCCCCTACAAATAGAGCTTTCTTTTGGTGGTATTTGATCACCTCTGCAGTTTAAATTTTTTGCACTATAAACAAAAAAAAGACAACAATTTTGAAAAAAAAGCAATATTTCTTACTTTTTGCTACAATAAATATCCCCCCAAAAAATCTAAAAAAACAAATTCTTCCTCAAAAAAATCACAATAAGCGTATATTGATTGGTTTGCGCAAAAGTTATAGCGTCTGCAAAATAGGGGATAGATTTATGGCATTTTTATTATTATTATTTTTTTTACTAGTAATAGCGGCGATCTGCAATTTTTATCCAGACTTCGACATTACAGCAGACAGGTCGGACACTTTTGACACTATTTTGGGACTATTGAAATTTATACAACGATCAGAGCTAAAAATAGCCACTGATTACTGCATTAATGTCACTGGCAGGCAAGGGGTTAACACTAGGGGGCAATCAAGGGGTTAAATGTGTGTTCCCTCAGTGTGTTCTAACTGTAGGGGGGATGGGCTCACTAGGACATGACAAAGATCACTGTTCTCGATGACAGGGAACAGAAGATCTCTGTCATGTCATTAGACAGAAGAACAGGGAAATGCCTTGCTTACATTACTCTGTTCTGCCTCTCCTCGGCGCGATCGCGGGCCACCGGTGGACATTGAGTCCGCGGGCACGCTTCCACAGCGGGGCGCGCGCCCGTTAGCCTGCTCTGAAGGAGGGACCCACCCGTGCCTTTCTGCCTACGTACATCGGCGTGCGGCAGTCAGCAAGTGATTAACAAGTGAACTCCAAGTGTGAAACAATCTTTAAAATTTTACAGACCCGCTTGGCCCTGCTCTAACCATGCTTACCAGATATTATATTCCATAATCTGTACTGGTAAGGTCAATCGGGTTCAAGTCTGGTCTCTGGCTGGGCCACTCAAGAACATTCACAGAGTTGTCTCGTAGCCACTCCTTTGTTATCTTGGCTGTATGCTTAGGGTCATTGTCCTGTTGGAAGATGAACCTTCGCCCCAGCCTGAGGTCCAGAGCGCTCTGGAGCAGATTTTCATCAAGGATGTCTCTGTACATTGCTGCATTCATCTTTCCCTCAATCCTGACTAGTCTCACAGTTCCTGCTGCTGAAAAACATCCCCACAGCATGATGCTGCCACCACCATGCTTCACTGTAGGGATGGTATTGGCCAGGTGATGAGCGGTGCCTGGTTTCCTTCAGACATGACGCTTACCATTCAGGCCAAAGAGTTCAATCTTTGTTTCATCAGACCAGAAAATGATGAATTTAATCCATTTTGGAATAAGGCTGTAACATAACAAAATGTGGAAAAAGTTAAGCGCTGTGAATACTTTCTGGATGCACTGTATAATAGGTCTTATTATGTATTCACACTTAGAATCTCCACATATACGGTACTTGATTTGCACAATTTGCCTTTACAGGGAAACTGTATTGGTCTTGTTTTGTATGTTTTTAAGTTTAACTGTTGTTTTATATTGCTTTCTCATTATACTGCATAAACTATCTTTGTTTTAGAAATAAATATTTAATACATGATAAAAGATTCTCAGAGTAGTACGGATTAGCTAAAGAGACTGCAGCACAGCTTTATTTGCAGCTCCCTTTGTCTGATTAAAATATCGTACTGAGCTATCCAATAAACCGAATACCTACCTAGGAGACTATTGCTGAATGGATAGGAGACTACACAATATTAATGCTGAACCACAGACAAACAAATGCAGAGATTAAATACATGTAAGGGGTCTGTTTGTATTACAGTATCTGCCTAAATATTTGTATTTCTGACCACCTAGTTCTAATATTTACACAGTCTTTTCTAGACATCACAACCAGGCAGATGACACCACTTTCTCTATAATGCCCCGTACACACGGTCGGACATTGATCGGACATTCCGACAACAAAATTCTAGGATTTTTTCCGACAGATGTTGGCTCAAACTTGTCTTGCATACACACGGTTACACAAAGTTGTCGGAAAATCCGATCGTTCTAAACGCGGTGACGTAAAACACGTACGTCCGGACTATAAACGGGGCAGTGGCCAATAGCTTTCATCTCTTTATTTATTCTGAGCATACGTGGCACTTTGTCCATCGGATTTGTGTACACACGATCGGAATTTCCGACAATGGATTTTATTGTCGGAAAATTCTATATCCTGCTCTCAAACTTTGTGTGTCGGAAAATGCGATGGAAAATGTGTGATGGAGCCTACACAAGGTCGGAATTTCCGACAACAAGGTCCTATCACACATTTTCCGTCGGAAAATCCGACCGTGTGTACAGCGCATTGGAGTTTTAAGCTGTAGAAGGGATACATCAATGTCACCTCCCCACCTAGTGAAAGAGACAGTGAAGGAGCAGCGGCAGATAGATGAGGTGATTTGGGAATGAGGGACACCTACTAGCAAATGTATGTAGGCATAGGACACGCCCCCCTGCCACACCCCCTTAAAGGAGAATTACCCCAAAAAAGGTTAATTAAATCCACAAGTGTTTTTTTTTTTACCACTACTATTCCTTTATATTGTCTTTTAATATGTACAAATGCGGCAAATTAAGAAATTGGATGAACGGTTTAGCACTGGGAAATACTTTTTGAAAGATAAAAAGTGCATTTTATATACAACTATATAGATCAGACCAAATGAGGGACAAATGAGGAGGAATGAGGGATAGAGGGACATTGCTCCAAATCAAGGACAGTCCCTCCAAATCAGGGACAGTTGGGAGGTATGCCTATCCTAGTGTTGCACTATAGGATATTGCAAGAGGCTGATACCAAGTCAAATTCCTATACTTACACTAGTTGCATTTGAAAAAATAAATGTATTGATTGATTAATACATATCTAACTACAATTTTTTTTTTGTCTTATTATGTCTCTTTTGTCTTTTGTCTTGCCTTTTATATCTATCCAGAGTTTGGCTTTGAAAAGTAATACTCTATATTTAGCTCACTTAAAAAAGAAAACATATTTTAAAAATGTTTACTTTTTTTGTCTTGACCATATTAAAGGAACTATGTACAGAACTGCTACACATTCCCGGTAAATCCCCTGAGCATACAGTGCGGGTCATGGACAGCCTCATCAAACAGCAGCAATAGGCCTCATTTATGTAACGTTCAAAACTGTTCACATGAAGACAAAGCCACTGTTCCTTTTTAAATGAAGACTTTGCAAAGGACAGCAATTATGGCAAACCTGTGACCAGACATAAAACCGTAAAAACACCTACAAATGTAAGCCATCAGAAGGTCCCTTTCTCACAGTATACACCAGAACTAATAATTGTACTATGGCTGCCTCTATATTTGTTGGAACCTGGATAGCAGGGGAAAGGAGCTACTTTCCCCTGCTATCCAGGTTTAAACAAATATAGAGACAGCCATAGTACAATTATTAGTGCCTACCCATCCAAGACATTGCATTTATGCCTCTTTATTTGATTAAAATACCTACAAAATATTGAACACGTTGGGTAAATGAATACGTGCGCGCTCCTATAACACAATATTTACATTGCCCCCCTGCATCAGAGAAAGCAGCTTGCCGAAACTCTGCAATGAGCCACTTGGGAGGGGGAGTGTCTTGACAGTGGGGGGCTTGATCAGCTAATGACATTGCATAAAGTAACAGATGGTATTCCTCAGCCATGAGGTCATAGATTTGCATAAGATATACATCTTTTCAGGGATAACTATCATCTATAATGTAATTTTACTTTTAAAGACTTGCCTGCAGGTTCCCTTTCAAGTACAACTCTCAGTATATAGTTTTACAAACTAGCTGCACTAGAAATATGTAGGAACCCAGCAGTGCTTGTACATACCCATAAAACTTAGCTCCCAACTGTCCCTGATTTCGAGGGACTGTCCCTGATTTCGAGCAATGTCCCTCTTTCCTCCTCATTTGTCCCTCATTTTGGTCTGATCTATATAGTTGTATATAAAATGCACCTTTTATCTTTCAAAAAATGTTTCCCAGTGCTAAACCTTTCATCCAATTTCTAAATTGCTTCATTTGTAAATTTTAAAAGCCAATATAAAGGAATAGTAGTGGTAAAAAAACACTTTAATGAAATTTAATGACACTTTAATGAAACTTTTTTGTGGTTAATTCTCCCTTAAGGGGGTATGGCAGGGGGCATGTCCTATGCCTACATACATTTGTTAGTAGGTGTCCCTCATTCCCATCTCAAAATGTTGGGAGGTATGCATAAAAGTCTTCTCAACCATGACAGGAGCTCCACAAACACTTATCAAAGCCTTCTAAAAGTGTCAAGTGCCAACCCTTCTGCCTCCCAAACCTTTCACCAGCCTGTAAGGCCACTCAATATAGAAAAGGCATAATAGGAAAGTGAGTGAAGTAGGTAGGGACAGGCCAGCATTCCCCACGAAGCAATGAAATTTACACATCTGAGCACCCAAAGATTAGGAGCTGTCAGGGTGCTCAAGAAGACCTTTAAAAGTGCCTTAATATTAGTCCTAGGACCAGCTTGGACCAGACTATCAACTCTAGCACTGCCTCTTCCCCTCTCACGAGCTGGGAAACACATAAATGCTTCATAAGGGGCACTCTAATAAAACTAGCTACTCAGAGGAAAAAAATTATATCTGGACAAATTGATTCTTTTTACCACTTAAGGACCGGGCCTATTTTTCAGACTCGGTGTTTACAAGTTAAAATAATTTTTTTTTTGCTAGAAAATTACTTAGGACCCCCCAAACATTCTATAATTTTTTCTAACACCCTAGAGAATAAAATGGCGGTCATTGTAATACTTTATGTAAATTAATACCCAACATGTCATGCTTCAAATTTGTGTCCCCTCATGGAACGGCGACAAACTTTTACCCTTAAAAATCTCCATAGGTGACGTTTAAAAATTTCTATAGGTTGCCAGTTTTGAGTTACAGAGGAGATCTAGGGCTAGAATTATTTATCTCACTCTAACGATCAGGGGGATACCTCACATGTGTGGTTTGAATACCGTTTTCATATGCGGGTGCTACTCACATATGCGTTCGCTTCTGTGCGCGAGCTCGGCAGGACAGGGCACTTCTATTCCTATTACAAGAAATGTAAACATCCCTTGTAATAGAAAAAAGCATGACAGGATGTCTTAAAAATGAGTGGGGGCCATTTTCCCTTCTCTCGGCAGCCAGGCCACCAGGGGGAAGGATGCGATCATCTCCATCGCTACCGGCGGGTTCGGTAAGCGGCGGAGACGCCCGAAGCATGGCGGGAGGGCCCCCTCTCCCGCCCCCGATAAAAGTGATCTCACGTCGAATCTGCCGTGAAAACCACTTTTATCTGAAAGCGGACCGCTCGCTGAAGAAGAGGATACCGGGGTTATGGCAGCTAGTTGCTGCCATTACAACGATAATCCTCTTCAAAGAGCCGACGTAAAACGACGGTGGGTGGTCCGTAAGTGGTTAATTACATGCATCAGAATGCTTAAAAGTATTCACAAGAAAACTGCACAGGACATTAACCACTTGCCTACAGGGCACTTACACCCCCTTCCTGCCCAGGCCATTTTTCAGCTTTCAGCGCTGTCACACTTTGAATGACAATTACGCGGTCATGCTACACTGTACCCAAAGTGTTTTTTATAATTTTCTTTAGAGCTTTCTTTTGGTGGTAATTAATCACTGCTAGGTTTTTTATTTTTTACTAAAAAAAAAAAAAAAGACCAAAAATTTTGAAAAAAAAAATACTTTTACTAGTTTCTGTCAGTAAATTTTGTAACTTAGTAATTTTTCTCCTTCACTGATGGGCACTGATAGGCTGAACTGGTGGGCATTGATGAGGCAGCACCAACGCTGTATCCTGGCCTAGGCCAACAAGGCCCAGGCCAGCACTTTGCAGGGGGGCAGCACAGAAAGAGTCCCCGCCGGCTTGTGCTACACTATTAGTGTAGCACTAGTCCTATGGGGCAGACTGGGCTGAGGGGCAAATTAGTCTCGCGCTCCCATAAAGCGGCCTCACTGCTTCCGGTATGTGAGCAGCTGGCATTCCGCAACTGTGGGGGGGGGGGTGCCGCTTCTAATTTTGACTTTCCTCTCATCCTGGACCACAAACCTTCCTCACTGTGTATATGTTTTCTGCTGCACCATTGGCATGGTTATATCTTCTTAGTCCTCTCCATAAAATTATCAGAAATTTGTGCTTAAAGTAGAACTATAGGCAACACTTTTTTTTCATTTTGGATAGAGCAAGGGAGGGTTATAGCCCCTGTCAGCTTATTTTTTACCATCCCTGTCCCATTGCACAGATTTCCCTTCACTTCTTGCCCCATAGCCAAACAGGAAGTGAGAGGAAATCTAAGCAAATTAAGGCAATTCCATTGACCCCCCCCCCCCCCCCCCCCGGCCCTCAGAACTAGTGTCCCCACTCGAAAATTTCAAGGTGGGTCTTAAACAGCAAGGGGTGTGGCCTTGACAGGAAGGGCTGGGTCATATTAAAATTAAGGGGTGCATGAGTTTAGTCAGGCCCAGGGCAGCACAAAATCTAAATACACTACTGCACATAGGTTTCGTGTCTAATATGATGTCTTGGATCAGGACCTTATATTCACACCATACGGCCACTGTTTGCATGAATGATTCATTTTCTAAACCTTTCTCAATCAGCAATGGAGCACGTCAGGGATGCTCTTTATCCCCTTTTATTTTTTAATTATCATTAGAACCTTTTCTATGCTCCATTAGGGCTGTAATGGATATGCAGTAATGTTTGTCTGTCAGCTTACCTCTCCATGTGTTCAGCTTAAGAGTCCAGCCACTCTCACCTAGCTGCTTAAGTAATCTCTCCTCAAAGCATGGCTCCACCCCAGGCCCTGTCAGGGAACACTATATTAACCTGTGCACTGCAAGCCAGCCCTGCTGATCAATATTGTGTGTTTGGCTTTTGTGTGCTACTTGCTGTGTGTTCTACATCTGATTACAGTTACCGATCTTGGCTTATTCTTGACTAGCATTACCTGCTTGTTGCCCCGACCTTTGGCTATCTCCTGACTATCCTTTGTTGTCGCAGTCTGCTGCTTCCTCTCTACCTCCCTGTAGTCTACCATGAGCGTGAGCTGGGAGGCCCTAGGGGTCGCGACCTGGAGTCAGACTGCAGCTAAATCCATCCTCACTACTAGGGGCCTCTGGTGAACACCCGCTGGCTCATAAATTCTGCACCCTGGGAAATCTCATGCTCTAGCTCCCAGTGTCATCCGTGTTGGTACTACAGAGTACCTGCTCTCCTGTATCACCTAGAGCTCCATCCGCAGCAGTCAGCCGTAGGGTGCACTACCTTACGGTGCACTCCAGACCCCAAGGGGGTGCATCTGTCACCTGAACTCAGGTGACCTGACACCGGCCTTGACACGAGCAATATCATCCATAAAGTCGCTGCATATACAGATGACCTTATTTTCTTTGTTTTGTCTCCTCAAACCACCTTTCCCACACTTTTAATGAGAGTTAGAAACATATGGATCCCTTTCTAATTATAAGATAAATATATAAAAATCGGAGGCCCTAACATTACCCTTTCCCCACCACAATTCATCTACAACAAACGTCTACAACAAAATTTCCCTTTCCGTTGGTCCTCCTCTCATGTTAAATACTTAGGCAATTTAACACGCATTTTCGAGCTGAATTTTCACCCTCTATCCCAAAAAATCAGAAACAACCTACAAAACTGGAATAAGGAGATATTCACCTGGTTCGGACGAAATAGCATTCTACAAATGAATGTCCTCATGTATTATATTTTCTACAAACTTTACCAGTCAACGTTCTGCAAAACTATCTACAAGACGAAATAGCGTTCTACAAATGAATGTCCTCATGTATTATATTTTCTACACACTTTACCAGTCAACCTTCTGCAAAACTATCTACAAGATCTACGTACCTATTTTTTAACTTACTTATGGGGAGGAAAAAAAGGTAGAATAAATAGATCTACCTTAACTCTTCCCAAACTGAGAGGTGGTATTGGGTTTCCTGATCCAGTCATATTTCATGCTGCTGTTTATCCAATGAGACTCTAATGCCGCGTACGCACGAGCGGACTTTCCTGCAGACTTGGTCCGGGGGACCGGATTCCATCTGACAATTCGATCGTGTGTGGGCTCCAGCAAACTTTTTTTCCCCAAAAGTCAGAAGAACCTAGAAATAAAACATGTTTCAAATCTTTTAGATGGACTCGAGTCCGGTCGAAAAATCCGCTCGTCTGTATGCTAGTCCGACGGACTAAAACCGACGCTAGGGCAGTTATTGGCTACTGGTTATGAACCTCCTAATTTTAGTCCGGTCGTACGTCATCACGTACGAATCCGTTGGACTTTGGTGTGATCGTGTGTAGGCAAGTCCGTTGGAAATCCGCCAAAAGTCCGTCGGACCAGTCCGGTCGAAAAGTCCGCTCGTGTGTACGCGGCATAAGACTGGTGTACCCAAAAAGATCATAAACCTTGGCTAGACCTAGAACAGGCTTTACTTTCCCCATCCCTTGAAGGTTTGGCCTGGTCACCACTTCCAACCGCCAGTAAACAAATAATTTCTTCCCTTCTCTTAATTGGATCCACCATGAAACTTCTCTTTCCCCACACCCTAGCCCACTTTTGCCTATTATTGACTCATCCCAATTTCCACTTTATACTTCAGACTCTCAACTTAACACCTTATCTCCCAAAGGTATATTTCGACTTTTCACTTTTCCTATGAAAATAAACCAATGACCGAAGCGAGAATTAAAGTATATTTTTTTTCCTGATCTCGATTACATCTGTTGTTCACGACTTGGATCTTTCCTAAGATCGCTACCTCCCACATATCAAACTATTTAAGTGCTCACACCATTTGAGAAACTTTGTGAAGAAGCTGCCCCTATTAGACATGCATTATCACAATCACATCCCATGTTATTTTCTGGAGAACATCAAAAAGAACCTAATTTCTTAATTAAATGGGAGAAAGACCTTCGCAGAACATTCTCCCAAACCCAAAAAAAAGACAAAATTCTCTTTTTTGCTCAAAAAGCATCATTAGCTAATAATTATCAAGAAAATGGGTATCAAAAAACTTACGAGATGCTATAAGACCCCCCAGAGTTTACATAGAATCTGTCCCCTTTATGCTGGCGATGCTTTAAAATGGAGGGATCTCTCCTACATATTTTCTAGGACTACCCAGTGTTAGCCAACTCCTGGTCTAGTGTCAAGACTTCCATTAAAGATCTGACACGCTGGTCTCTTCCGAATACACCAGCTGCCCACCTTTTGCAGGACACACAACTGTCATTCAAACGTTATAAAAACTCACTTCCCAAACACCTCCTGAATGCAGCGAAGGCTTGCATACCTGCTCTCTGGAAAAAAGCAGACCCACCAACCTTAGCATATTGGCATGCAAGAGTTTCTGAAATTCAACAAATGGAACAACTTACAGCATTTATTAAGAACAAGTCTGACAAACATTTTAAAACTTGGACACCATGGTTACTATACAGGAACTCACTTTAATACCTGACAACTTTGATCAAGATTTGCTGCAGAGGGAAGATGAAATCCACCTCCCACCCGCGCTTTTTTTTTTTTTTTTTTTTTCCCCTTTTTCTCGTTTTGTTTTTTTTTTCTCATTCCTATTTTTTCTGTTTTTGTTTCTCATTCCTTTTCAGTCCAAGTCCTAGTTACTGCTTATTATATGGGACTAGTCTAAAATACAGATCTAGAAACCTACTGACCTATTTTATTTTCAACTTGCTCAATCTTTACCTACTATTTTTGAAATAGCGATTCTGCTTTAAATACCATCATATTTCCTTGTATAAAATACAGTGCATTGCAAAAGTATTCACCCCCCTTGGCATTTTTCGTGTTTTGTTGCCTCACAGCCTGAAATTAACATGGATTGTTTGAGGATTTGCATCATTTAATTTACAGAACATGCCCACAACTTTGAAGATGTTTTTTTTTTTATTATTGTGAAGCAAACAACAAATAGGACAAAATAACAGAAAAGTCAGTGTGCATAACTATTCACCCCCCTAAAGTCAATACTTTGTAGAGCCACCTTTTGCGGCTATCACAGCTCCAAGTCACTTTGGATAAGTCTCTATGAGCTTGCCACATCTTACCACTGGGATTTTTGCCCATTCCTCCTTGCAAAACTGCTCCAGCTCCTTCAAATTGCATGGTTTGTGCTTGTGAACAGCAATTTTTAAGTCTTATCACAGATTTTCTATTGGATTGAGGTCTGGGCTTTGACTAGGCCATTCCAACACATTTACATGTTTCCCCTTAAACCACTCAAGTGTTGCTTTAGCAGTATGTTTGGGGGGTCATGGTCCTGCTGGAAGGAGAACCTCCGTCCTAGCCTCAAATCACACACAGAGTACAGGTTTTGCTCAAGAATATCCCTGTATTTAGCACCATCCATCTTTCCCTCAACCCTGACCAGTTTCCCAGTCCCGACTGCTGAAAAACATCCCCACAGCATGATGCTGCCACCATCATGTTGTTCTTTGGGTGATGTGATATGTTGGGTTTGTGCAGATATAGCGTTTTCTTTGATGGCCAAAAAGTTAAATTTTAGTCTCATCTCTTGCTTAGGTGTTGCAGCCTCTGGGGCCTTTCAAAAAGGTGTGTATATGTAATGACAGATCATGTGACACTTAGATTGCACACAGGTGGACATCATTTCACTAATTATGTGACTTCTGAAGGTAATTGGTTGCACCAGAGCTTTTTATGGGCTTCATAACAAAGGGGGTGAATACATACGCACATGCCAATTATCAGATTTTTATTTCTGAAAATAGTTTTATGTATATATTTTTCAAATTATACTTTACCAACTTAGACTACTGTGTTCTGATCCATTACATATAAGTCAGATTAAAAAAAAAAGATTGAACTAAAGGCTGTAATGTAACAAAATAGGTAAAAAGGGGGGGGGAGGTGAATACTTTTGCAAGACACTATATGTATTGTTTAATCTCATGCATACGTATGTAATGTACCTGAAACTTGTATTTACTTGATGTCAATTTTACCTGTTTTTGTACCTTTGAAAAATAAAGAATTACAAAAAAAGGGCCAGCTTGGTAAATGTATCCAT
The DNA here is from genome assembly GCF_042186555.1 of Aquarana catesbeiana. Lineage (NCBI taxonomy): Eukaryota > Metazoa > Chordata > Amphibia > Anura > Ranidae > Aquarana > Aquarana catesbeiana. The sequence continues at coordinate 223,079,508 of NC_133333.1, read as the reverse complement.
TGTCAGGTGTATTTTAAACTGCACACACTACAAAACTAGTTAATGAACAATTATCAGGCTTCCGCTTTAGCAGTCACTACGTTAAAGTCCAACGCCAATGTTAAAGTCCAACTCTTGCTTATCTAAATAAATAGAAACTAATTGTCCCAATACCCATGGAAGTATAAAATGTAGTTTTTTAAGAATTCTGTGTGGGCGTCAGGGAAATCATATGTGCGACCGTGCATGAAGATGTGCGCAAAGATGTGCACTTGCTCATATTAATTCTCAAGTGACAATTACAGGTTTCCTAAATCGCATGCATGCACATAATATTTCCCGAGTGACAACTAGACGTACCACAACTCGTGCATGTGTCCACACACATGCGCATTAGCGTGAGCGTTCATGAATACTTGGATCTCACTTGCCTATTTAAATTGGCTCTAGAGACCAGAAGATAGCTGAGTGGTTGTCAGCTTCTACCGTCTGTGACCTGATCCTGTGTTTCTTCCTGTGTATATCCCACCTGTTTGACTCTGCTCGTTCCTGATACCTTGTTGCTTACCCAGCTTGTGACCTGACTCTGCCTTTTGCCTACCATTCCAGTTCCTTCTCTGCTCACCTGATACCAACCCTGGCCTAGCCCTGACTCTGCTCTGGATACCTCTGCTACTTGGCCACTACTAACTTCTGCCTGCCTGGCCACCCGAGATCCTGCATCCGCTTGCTCACCAGCTTGGTTGATGCCTGCTGTTCTGCACCTGTTGCCATGTACCCACATCTGCCAGTCTACCATTCTGTCTGCTGCATGGCACCTGCTGTAGGTACAATCCATCCAGGATCTTCAACCAGGCACCCATGCCACTCCGTGCCCTGTAATATCCTGTCACCATCTTCAGGCAAAACAGGACAGGAGGTGTCAGAGAAAGCCCTCTCCTCAGTTCGGCTTCAACCAGGTACCTTACAGTGGGAGGACTTCAAAGAGGTTAGAGCCAACATAGTGGGCTCTAACTCCTTCCCACCAACAATCCTGATATTAACATTCCTCAACATGATGCCTAGGGCTGATTATACATCCCATAGCAGTGGTAGTGGCTGGAACCCATGTGGTCCCTAGTTTTGTGACAATCTTGTATCTGAAAACAGCTGCTGTCAGATGCAGCAATTGGCAATCAATCATGGTTTCCAGTCACGTGAACGCTTTATGCCATAGTGATCATAGAACACTGTCTGTCTTCAAATAATCCATCTTTAGCTGTCTGAACTGTCATTGTGCCGATCATAGGTAGGGGTAGACTTAAAGTGATAGCGTAACTTTATAAAAAAAAATCTCTACAAGTCACCTCACTCGTGATTACAAACAAAACAGAATAAATCTTAGCTGCCAGCACACCCTGAGATATTTATCAAGGTAAACTAAATATGTATATTAAAGTGTAACAAAAGGGCAATACATTTTTTTTAGTTTTGGACAGAGCGGAGAGGAATTAGAGCACTTATCAACTGCTGTCTGTACCCCTGTTAGGGAGATTCAGCCCTCTCTATTTGTCCTGTTTACCATTAACATTGAAAGTGAAAGTAAAAGAAAATCCCAAATTTTGGTTGTCGCCAGAAAAGTAATATAGGAGAAGTCTTCCAATGAGGACACATGTTCTGGAAACCCATGGATCCCCAAGGAATTACCTTAATTTGCAGGGATTTCTTCCCACTTCCCTTTTGGCTATGAGACAGGAGGTGAAAGAAAATCTCCGCAATGGGGCACAGATGGCGGAAAAAAAATCTGACGAGGGTTGTAACACTCCCTTTTTCTATCCAAAATGAAAAAAAAAAAGTTTTGCCTATAGTTCTACTTTAAGTGTTGTGCTAAAATAAATACAAGTGAATTAAATTGTGAAAAAACAAAAAACAGTCTATGATAATACAAAGAAAAATCTTCAATGCAAATTTCATTTTCTTTAGTGTGACCACCAATCCCTGTGCACCACCACTAGAATGAAGAAAATCCAAATCGGTAAAGCGTGATGACGTCACAGCAGGCTCCCCTTTACCAGAAGTGCAGTTTTTCCCCATTATGGATGTTTTTATATACAGCGCTGTTTGGTTTTAAGAATGTAAGTGTATTTTTATACTTTGTATAAACAGTAAATTGGGATTTTACACTATGTTGAGCATATTTACCTGCACAAATGGATCCTTAAAGTGATTGTAAAGTCTCTGTTTTTTTCTATAAAAATAACAAACATGTTATATTTACCTCCTCAGATCTTCCTCTTCTCGGGTCCCTCTTTGGCTCTCCTGGTCCCTCCCTCCTGTCCAGTGCCCCCACAGCAAGCAGCTTTTACCATGTAAATAAAAAAAGCCTTGTATATCAGGAATATGAAAATTTGGGGTAGTATATTCTTTAAATTAAAACAATCATAATAATAATAATAGCATTTTTGTCAATTTCTCAGTTCATAATAAAACCTCTGAGTGGGGTTTTTATTTAAATAATGTTCCAAAAAAAGGGTTAAAGATTACATTCAGCCACATGGATTTAAACTGCCAGCTAGCTTAAACTCACTTGTAGAAATACAAAAAAAAAAATGCAATACCTAAAAGTAAGAACCTTTCCTTTTATACCTTCTCACTTTTTACAGTGGTTTTTCTCTGTCCTATTTTTTTTTTTAGAAGTTGAATTTCCTAATTGAATAGTCCTCCAGCCCTGAAATTTATAAGCTCTGTATGAGATGCATGGCATATAACACAAGTCTCCGATGGCATTGAGATACAAAAAGCAATTTTTCTGATTTGATTAACACATCGAACATGGCATTGTTCCTGTCAGCGGCTTAACAAATTGTATTTTCATTGCATTTCTTTGGCAATCTTTTATTATGCACAAGTCACATCTGTCAAAAACAGTCTTCTCCGGGTTCCATAAATAAAAGAAAAATGAAACTGCTTGGAAAATTGGATCAGAAACTTGTGATTAGCATCCGCTATGTTCTAATCCACTTCACTTTATAATATTACAGGCTCCCAGCCAGGGCAATTGACGGCTTATGTTTGAGCACGTGTCAACACCTGGTGATGGGATGAGCTGAAGTCACATCTTCAGCTTTGCTGGTTAATAAGAGAATTGCGTGTTGGGGCCAGGACAATTTAACAAAAATCGTAGCTCTTCAAGGAAGAGATTTATGCATGAACATGCTAGCTAGAGCAAGTTAGATGATTAAAAGTGATTTTAATAATTTTCAAGTCCAGTTTTATTTTCTATAAAGAAACTGTATTTAATTGAATCTAAAAAAAATAAAAATAAAGTCCTGCATGTGTCCCCTTCTTCTCCATAGAAGGTCATAGGTAGACAGATCCAGATTAGAAACACCAAAAAACAAAACAAAAAATTTCCTGAACCAGTAGGAATTTTTCTTCCTGTGCTCCATGTGCCAGTCATAATGATGCAGGTTCTGGCCTGGCCATATAGCATAATAAATATTCGCGGTGCTTGATATGGGTCTATTCATTATACAATATAGGAACATTACACAGCATAAAGACCTCAGGACTGAGTGCAGGCTGGGTGAAGGGGGCTGAGTGAAAAGGATGGCTTACATGTATCTAAGGCCTGTAGTTATGGTGAAGAAGTTAAAAGAGCTACCTTTATTAAAGATACAGTTAACCTTTAAAGCTGAACTCTGGGAATGAGACAAAATGTACCCTTGTAGTGCCCCGCCCCCTACTGCACTGCGAACCTTAAATGATCATTTAGTCTAGAGGGGAACTTGCGTTATTCCTGGTTCTTGAAGGGTCCCTCAGTCCATGCAACTTCTCCCATGCAATATGGCGTCCAGAACCTAAGGGCAGGACTGGAGCCTGCCGGAGCCAGGAATGAGGTGATCAATATATCTAGGGGTGCACCGAATGGGTTTTTTGGTGCCGAAACCGATACCGAAAATGAAAAATACCCTAGGCCGAAAACCAGAACCGATAACGAAAATGACTGTTTTTAAAAAATATTTTTATACAGAAGATGGTCAGAGACTGGGCACATGGTACAGGAGATGGTCAGAGACTGCGGACATGATACAGGAGATAATCAGAGACTGCAGACATACAACAGGAGATGGTCAGAGACTGCAGACATGATACAGGAGATAATCAAAGACTGCAGACATAAAACAGGAGATGGTCAGAGACTGCAGACATGGTACAGGAGATGGTCAGAGACTGCAGACATGATACAGGAGATGGTCAGAGACTGCAGACATGATACAGAAGATGGTCAGAGACTGCAGACATTGTACAGGAGATGGTCAGAGACTGCAGGCGTGGTACAGGAGATGGTCAGAGACTGCAGGCGTGGTACAGGAGATAGTCAGAGACTGCAGACGTGGTACAGGAGATGGTCAGAGACTGCAGACGTGGTACAGGAGATGGTCAGAGACTGGGGACATGGTACAGGAGATCAATTCAGCCTCACCAGGTTCCTTTAAATGCAGCCTGCCAGTGCCCAGCAGCTTACCAGTGCCCATCATTTGCAACCTACCTGTGCCTCACCAGTGCCCAGCAGCCTACCAGTGCCCATCATTTGCAGCCTGCCTGTGCCTCACCAGTGCCCAGCAGCCTACCGGTGCCCATCATGCAGCCTGCTTTAGTATGTCAGACAGGATCAGGACAGGGCAGTGTTAGCAAGGCAAAGCCAAGAACAGTGCTTTATATATGGAGGAAAGCTGTCAGCACACCACATTAAGGAGCAGCTTGTCGGTATGATCAGCGGGAGGAGCATTATCAGTGTGCAGCACCGCCGGGGTTAAGAGTGCAGGACTTGTTGTTTGACATGTTAGAAACATTATCCCGCTCAGTGAAGAGAGCGGCTCACTGTTTCTAACTGCATGTCAAACAACAAGTCCTGCACTTTTAACCCCCACGGTGCTGCACACTGATAATGCTCCTCCCGCTGATCATACCGACAAGCTGCTCCTTAATGCGGTGTGCTGACAGCTTTCCTCCATAGATAGAGCACTGTTTTGCTTTCAGCCACCTGGTCGAGGAGGGAGGGAGGAAGGGGAGGAGAGGTCTGGACTGGGGCTGGATGGGGACGGGGATGCTCCAGAACAACACCCCATACTGGGCGGCACCAGGGGCGGGGGGCCCCACCCAGGCCCCACCCAGGCCCCACCCACATTTTCGGCACCGTTATCGGTGTGATTTCCTTTTCTGCAAAATGCCGCAAAGGCCATTTTCGGCCGATATGTTTCGGCGGCTGAAATTTCGGTGCATCTCTATATATCTTTTTTTATTTGTTTGTTGTGTTGTTATTATACATATCACAAAGCAAGATTAAAAAATACAACATTAAAAAATATTGTGCAATGTCTTACAATACATGGTGCTATTACTACTTTGCCTACCCACTCCCTCCCGCCCAGCTCCCACCCACCCCCCCTATCCACACACCCCCCCTATCCACACCCCCCCCCTATCCACACACCACACCATCCTTAAGTATATAGAAATTCCACTAATTCTAGAATCATCAAGAGAAGTGGATAAATGGGCAGTCATACTCCGAGGGATCGGTAGGAGTGTCAGAGCAGAGGGGTCCAGAATCCTTAAAGAGGGAGGAAGGAGGGAGGCAGGGGGAATCTCTATACATTCACCATTCTCCCTCTATAGGGGACACCCCATCTTATCCAGCCAGGGTCTCCACATTCTCTCAAACTTCCTGTAGTTAGCCTGTCTAATAAATATCACTCTCTCGTTCCCAACTATTGAGTTGACATTCTTAACCCAATTCTCTACAGTCGGGGGTTCGTGTGCTTGCCATTGCTGTGCAATTAATTTTCTCGCCTGAAATAGGCATCTTAACACTGCTTCAATGGTGTCCTTCGAGATTCTACCCCCCCCCCCCCATATCCCCCAGTAAGCAGGTCTTGGCTGTCGGTATTATTACAGTCTTAAAGGTCTTATTTATCCTGTTTACAAGCTCTACCCGGTATCTAAATAGCTTCGGGTATTTCCATACCATATGGATAAGGTCCCCTGATGCGCTGCATCTGGGGCACTGATCGTTTTGTCTCCACCCAAGTATAAACTTTTTTTGGGATTATAATATACTCTATGGATTAAAAACAGGTGGGATATCTTCTGTGAGGGGGAAATTGAGACCAGAGTTCCTCGTCTCAAGATGCTGTCCCACTTCTCCGTGGTCAATGGCCCTTCATCTCTCTCCCATCCCTCTCTACTCTTAGATCCCTTCCCATCCCATCCCGAAATACACCCTTAGACTAAATTAACATTTGCACCTTTCATAGCAGGGGTCTCCACTGTAATGCCCTGTACACACGGTCGGACATTGATCGGACATTCCGACAACAAAATCCATGGATGTTGGCTCAAAAACTTGTCTTGCATACACACGGTCACAAAAAGTTAACAGAAAATCTGATCGTTCTGAACGCGGTGATGTAAAACACGTACGTCGAGACTATAAACGGGGCAATAGCCAATAGCTTTCGTCTCTTAATTTATTCTGAGCATGCGTGGCACTTTGTGTTTTGGAATTGTGTACACACGATCGGAATTTCCGACAACGGATTTTGTTGTCGGAAAATTTTATAGCAAGCTCTCAAACTTTGTGTGTCGGAAATTCCGATGGAAAATGTGTGATGGAGCCCACACACGGTCAGAATTTCCGACAACAAGGTTCTATCACACATTTTCCGTCGGAAAATCCGACCGTGTGTACGGGGCATTAGGGTATATTTAGTCTCATTCCCTGATTAGTTCAAGGCTAACTTGACATTTCTAATTTTAATAGTAATATAAATATGTTGTGACAGTGCAAGGCCCTGCCACGGTATGAGTTTAGTAAATTGGTAGAGAGATGGCACAGGATTCTCAAAGGTTCTGTTTGAGAAGTTCTAGCATGTCTATTGTTATAGGCATGCGCAGCCTATTAGTGTGCACCCCAAAGCTCAAACACACATTATATTGTCAAAAGTATTGGGGCACCTGCCTTTACATGCACATGAACTTTAATGGTATCCCAGTCTTAGTCTGTAGGGTTCAATATTGTGTTGGCCCACCCTTTACAGCTTCAACCCTTCTGGGAAGGCTGTGTACAAGGTTTAGGAGTGTGTCTATGGGAATGTTTGACCATTCTTCCAGAAGTGCATTTGTGAGGTTGGGCACTGATGTTGGACAAGAAGACCTGGCTCGCAGTCTCCACTCGAATTCATCCCAAAGGTGTTCTATCGGGTTGAGGTCAGGACTCTGTGCAGGCCAGTCAAGTTCCTCCACCTCAAACTCGCTCATCCATGTCTTTATGGACCTTGCTTTGTGTACTGGTCCAAATCATTTGGCAGAGGGGGGATTATGGTGTGGGGATGTTTTTCAGGGGTTGGGCTTGGCCCCTTAGTTCCAGTGAAGGGAACTCCTATGCCACATACACACGGTCGGATTTTCCAATGGGAAATGTTCGGTAGGAGCTTGTTGTTGGAAATTCCAACCGTGTGTAGGCTCCATCGGACATTTTCCATCTCAAATTTTCCGACAACAAAATCCGTTGTCGTAAATTCCGATCGTGTGTACACAATTCCGACGCACAAATTTCCACATATGCTCGGAATCAAGCAGAAGAGCCACACTGGCTATTGAACTTCATTTTTTCTCGGCTCGTTGTACGTGTTGTACGTCACCGCGTTCTTGGCGTTCGGAATTTCCAACAAGATTTGTGTGACCGTGTGTATGCAAGACAAGTTTGAGCCAGCATCCATCGGAAAAAAAAATGGATTTTGTTGTCAGAATGTGCGATCGCGTGTATGCGGCATTAAGGCGTCAGCATACCAAGACATTTAGGACAATTTCATGCTCCCAACTTTGTGGGAACAGTTTGGGGATGGCCCCTTCCTGTTCCAACATGACTGCGCACCAGTGTACAAAGCAAGTCCATAGAGACATGGACTTAGCAGGGGTGGTGGAAAATTAACTTCAAGTGCAATAATTCACATTATAATAGTAACTAAAACATATAAAATTAAGTGTAAGTCTAAAAAAAAAATTAATTCCAAAGTGCTATAATGAAGTAAACCTCCCAACTAAAAAGTTGTTGCATTTGAAGTTAGTTTGTATTGCAATTATCTGTAGAGGGGATTCCACCATCCCTGCTAAGTTTCATTTGTTATATCTTGTTTTCAGTTTGATGTTTATATGTGACGTTACATACTGCAGACCGGTATTGTGGTAATATTGAAGTTTATTGAGATTTACATACATTAGAGGGTTTCACCATTATTGTTAAGTTATTAGCGCTGCACTTTTTTTTTTGTGGTGTGGGAACACGTAACAGTACTTAGCGGCAGGCCTTTTACTGACACTTTTTTTTTTTACCTCCAGTAGTTTATTGTAGATAGTAGTGTGGTGATTACCTATTATACGAAAGATCAGCATGTGGCATTAATAAACATCAACTAATTTCGGTTGTGCGCTCCCATGGACAATGTTCCTGGCTGCAGAGTTCATCTCCCCATCCCTGCACTCAGAGCACTGTTGGGCACTGATTAGCAGCACTGATTGACAGCACTGATAGGTGGCACTGATGTGCACGGATTGGCAGCACTGATGGGCACTGATTGCCACTGATAGGTGGCACTGATTGGCAGCAATGATGGGCACTAATATCTGCCCCTGATTGACACTGATAGGTGGCACTGATAGGCAGCACTGATGTCCACTGATAGGCAGTACAGATTGTTAGCACTGATTGGCAGCACTGATGGGCACTGATAGGCACTGATTGATGGCACTGTTAGGCAGCAATGATTGGCACTGATTGGCATCAATGATGGGCACTGATTTGTAGCACTGATAGGCGGCACTGACTGGCACTGATAGGCAGCACTGATTAGCAGCATTAATGGGCACTGATTGGCACTGATGGGCACTAATAGGCTGCACTGATTGGCAGCATTGATGGGCACTAATTGGTAGCACTGATAGGTAGCATTGATAGGCAGCACTGATTGGCACTGATAGGCGGCACTGACTGGCAGCACTGATAGGCAGCACTGATTGGCACTGATAGGCGGCACTGATGGGCACTGATTGTCAGCACTGATAGACAGCACTGATAGGCTCTGATTGGCAACACTTATGGGTACTAATAGGCAGCACTGATTGCCACTGATAGGTAGCACCGATTGGCAGCATTGATTGACACTGATAGGCAGCATTGATAGGCACTGATTGGCACTGATAGGCAGAATTGATTGGCATTGATTGGCAGCATTGGTTAGCGCTGATAGGCAGCATTGGTTGGCACTGAATGGCAGCACTGATTGGCACTGATAGGCAGCATTGATTGGCAGCATTGATTGGCACTGATTGGCATCATTAATTGCCACTGATAGGCAGCATTGGTTGGCACTGATAGGCAGCATTGGTTGGCACTGATTGGCACCGATAGGCAGCATTCATTTGCACTGATAGGCAGCATTGGTTGGCACTGGTTGCACTGATGGGCAGCATTGGTTTGCACTGGCAGGAGAGAGGAGGAGTCTCACATGCAGCAGAGCAGACAGACTTGCCAGAGCCACTCGGTGTGTGAAACTGTCAGCTAATGTAACTACTTGCAGGGAGAGAGAGAGGAGCTGTCACAACTCAGCCACGATGTCGGGATGGGCGGGACCAAGCAGCTATCAACACCAGCCAATGAATGGGCAGCTTAAAAAAGGGTTGGCGGAGTCACATAAAAGTAGCGGCCCGCCCAGACCCCATCAGAGAGGACATCAAAGAACAATATTGCTGCCCTGTTCCTCTGCAGCCTTCCAGAGACATATACTGCTCTTATTAACGCATAGAAACCAGACCTGAGCAGGAGATGAGGCTAGAATATGTCAAAGGCAAATTAATTGATGAATATGACAGAAGGAAAGAAAATACGCACCATGATGACAAAGCTCTTAAGATGTACAAAGGCACAAAGAACAACAAAGAAAGCAGAGAAAGGACCGGTCACTTAAAAAAGAATATTCTATCTTGAAAGCCGAGCAGCGAAATCTGGGGCTATCAACAAAAGAAAGAGTTAAAGCAGCCACAAAGGAAACTGCAGACACATCACAGAGTGGCACCTTTAAAGTGACACAGAGCAGAAAGCCACGTGGCTGGTGCATAGACTTAGGTGCGACAAGCCACATGACCTTCTTCACAATAATAAGCGATTCCTCGCAAAAGGGAAACTGGATGATCACCTATACAGGCTCATCACCACAGACCAGCAAGCCAATATAGTCTCTAATGACCTACACAGCAAATGTATTCACTTATGGCACAGGCACCTGGGGCACAGAAGTCCAGAAGCTATACAGGACATTATAAAGAGAGGCTTATCAGAAGATTTGAAAATAATGCCTTGCAAAGTGCTCATGAAATGCAAGTGCTGTTTTGAAGCAAAAGCCACACATGCTCCCATTCCACAGACTTATCAAAAAAAAAGAAAAACACCTTCCCCCTGCAGCTCATACATAGTGACGTATGCGGTCCAATTAAATCTTCCACGTCAGGTGAGAACAGATATCTACTGCCTTTCATTGATGATTATTTCAGGTACATAATTGCTTATCTGATGAAACACAAGAATGAAACATCAGAGAAACTTCAAGAGTTTGTTGCCATGTCTAGCAACAAATTCTAATTGAAACCAGGAATAATGTGCACCGACAATGAGGGTGAATACATAAGCAAAGAAGTGGCCTCATACCCAAAGAGACAAGGAATAGTACACCAGACAACCACACCATACACTCCTGAACAAAACGGTGTAGCAGAAAGGAAAAATTGCACCGCTATAGAAATGGCCAGGTGCATGTTGTTGGATGCCAACCTACCTCACAAGTACTGGGGAGAAGCAGTCATGACTGCAACCTACCTACAGAACAGACTACCCTCTAAAGACCATTAAAAGTACTCCATTTGAAATGTGGCATGGGTCAAAGCCTAGCATAGGGCACATCAGAGTGTTTGGATGTAAAGCATATGCCTACATTCCAAGTGAGAAGCGATCCAAGCTGGATAACAGAGCCATAGAGGGCATTCTAGTAGGCTACAGCGATCAAACTAAGGGTTACAGAATCTTACACCCAAAGACAGACAAAGTGACAATAAGCCATAGTGTTTATTTTGATGAAAGCCCATCACCAGAAACACTGATCCCTGAAAGCTGTGAAGTGAATATGCCCAGCAAACCAGAAAAAAAAGTCGACCAAAAGAACCTGTGCAGGAGTCAGAACAAGAGGTGGAACTCACAGTGCCTAAATCAAGTTCCCCACCAGATCCTGCTGAACTGCTTGAAGTCAAAAGATCCAGTCAGAATACAAACTACCCCGCAAGCTGTCATACACTGTCAAAACACACAGCATACTTGAACCAACATCCTGGGAAGACAGAAAAATGGCCAAAACGCTAAACCAATAAACTGAGAAAGGCAGCAGAAGAATAATTAAAGTCACTTCAGGGAAATAAAACCTGGACACTCACAGAAATCCCCCTTAACCGCAAAACGGTAGGAAACAAGTGGACTTTCAAAGTAAAGCCAGATGCAGAAGGGAATATACACAAATATAAAGCCAGAGTAGTTGCCAAGGGTTACTCTCAGAAATTTGGTGAAGATTACGATGAAACAATAGCTCCCTGTGTAAAACACTCCACCTTCAGAGCACTTCTTAGCATTGCAGCCAGGAAGGGCATGCAAGTCAAACACCTAGACGTTAAAACTGTTTTCCTATATGGAGATATTAAGGAAGACCTCTACATGGAACAACCACCAGGGTTTGAGCAAGGAGACAACCCTGTCTGTAAACCTCAGAAGAGCATCTATGGTCTTAAGCAATCTACAAGGATGTTGAATGAGAAAGTGAATGAAGTACTTACTAGAGAAGGATTCTCAAGGAATAAAGCAGACCCCTGACTCTACTCCAGGAATCAAGAAAACAGGTGGGTATACATCCTTATCTATGTCAATAACATTATAACCTGCTTTGAACAAGAAGGGGATTACAATCAGATAGTTCACAAGCTGAAAGAAAATTTTGAAATTAAAGAGCTAGGGAACATTAGCTACTATCTGGGAATCCAAATAGAGAGAAAAGAAGATGGAAGTTATCTTCTCAACCAGTCTCAGAAAATCTCTGAAATCTTGGAACAATTCCATATGCAAGGTGCAAAAGAATTGAAAACTCCTATGGAACAAGGTTATCAAAAGAGCAATGAAGCAGAAAACTTGCTACCCAATAAATACATGTATCGCAGAGCAATCAGTAAGCTACTTTATTTTGCCATTGTGACAAGACCAGCAGCAGTGGGCATACCATGCAGGAAAGTTTCAGCTCCCTGTCAGTGTGAGGGGATGCAGTAAAAAAAATTGATACAGTACCTCAAAGGAACAATTCAGATGAAGTTATGGTTACCAGCAACATCAAATCCAAAATTGGTCAGGTATGTGGATGCTGATTGGGCAGGGCACTGCACAGACCTCAAATTCACAAGTGGATTAATCTTCCAGTATGGGGAAGGAACCATAAGTTGGTCTAGTCAAAAGCGGGTAACTGTCGCTCTATCGTCAACTGAAGCAGAGTACATTGCAGCAGCACACGCGTGTCAAGAAGCGATATGGATTCGTCAATGTTTTGTGGACATTGGGGTAGACATGTCAAAACCAATTCCCATTTTTGAAGACAATCAGGAATGTATAAAGCTTACACAATCAGAAAGGGTCAACCCTAGGACCATCACATCAAAGTCAAGTATCTCCTACTGAGAGATAATCAAGAGCAAGGTGTTATTGACATTCAAAACCATTCAGTCAGAGGAGAAGACTGCTGATGCACTCACCAAGCCTTTGTCAAAGAAACATCATAGTTAAATCCAGAAGAAGCTGAATGTAATTTGACAAAGCACATGCTGTTGAGAAGGGGCGTTGAAAGAGCAACAGCAAGTTGCTTATGTACTGTGACTATATATACCTGTCTATGCAGCAGGTCGTGCTGTAGTGTTATAGAGCAATGTGCATGTAAATCTATTGTATGATGCAGTGAGAGGAAGTGCTTTCCTCTGTGTTTTGTTGTGTTTCTGTTTCCATGCTGTTAAGATATGTTTTGCTATCCTCCATTTAAGTAAAGTTGTTTCCTGTATTCAAGAAGCTTCCAGCGCATCATATTAATACTCAACCAACAGCCTAAACAACCTGGTATCTAGCTACCGGAAACTTTGCGCACGTTTCATGTCTTTAGAGACTGCAGACAATCTATAGTTTAAAAGATGCAAGATGCACTCTATGCATGCCTACAGTACCAAAGAGAAAGCAGTTTTGAGTAAAAATGCATATTTCCATGTACATATAAAATTACAAACTATACACAGAACTATTATATATTATTATATTATACTAATATATGTATTTGTACTGTATTACAGTAAGAAAAACTAAAGATCCTATTTAAAGGAAAACTGTCATATAAGAAACATGGAGGCTGTTTTTTAAGCATTATTTTATCTGCAAATCTGAGATTTCATGACATAAATATTGCATCGAAGATGATCTTGATGTAAAATTTACAGCAGTGATAGCAAAAAGGTTAAAGTCTACAAAAGCTATATACAAGGGCATCACCATATTTTCCCCATGGGATTGTCAGAACAATGAATGCCTCTTCCGAAGTGTGTGGTCAAAACAGCAATCTCAAGATGTCAGCACAATAATACTTTGCAGACAGGAGGCTTTTCACATCTTCAAATCTTTAAATCAATGTTGACGTTTTATGTAATAACAACATAATTCATCTTGGCACATCCGAAAATTCAAACTTGTCTAAGTAAAAACAGAGCGCAAAGAAAACTCAAGTCCGTAATGAAAAATTACAGTCACCTAATACCGAATAATTCATGTCTGAACTGGTGTATTAAAACATGACTAATGAACACCGTGTTTCTCCTTGTACATCTAGGAATAGGACACACAGGGGTTCCCTAGCACTTGGCATCCAAGGCGCATGCCCTGGTCTCAATTTTGATGCAGCGCCTTCTTAACAACTCCTTAAGAATTTTTTTAATGGATTATGCTAGCTCCATTTTGCTATCCTAGCCTTTCTTCTCTGCCCAGAGGGACGTGTTGTGTTAGGGGTGCTTATAGCATTTTGGCCCCTTTTCTCCCATTGTACTGAGTAACTAAGGTCCTAAGGAAACATTTCTCCAATCTAAAAAAGCACTGGATGTTTGGTGGAGATGGGTTCTAATGAGGCAGTTACATAGGGATGAAAAATGGCACAGCTCCATCAAGTTCAAGCAATAGAAAAAAGTATTATATAAAAAAAAAAAAACACATATACAGAACTCTATGCCTACAGTTGACCAAGAGGAAGGCAAAAAAAACTCCATAAAGCATGGACCAATTATTTCCAGAGCAGTAAAAAAATCCTTCCGAATTCCCTGAAGGGTATTGCATTTTTCCTGGATCAACAATATCTGGTGTTATTACTAATACATATTAATATCCAGTTACATTTTATGCATTTGTAGCACTCTCTAGTTTGCTAGAAGGATAGTGTATTTTTTTGTGAGAGTAGGTAAATTTCCAGGCTTGGCTGGCAGCATAATTCATCTTGGCACATCCGAAAATTCAAACTTGTCTAAGTAAAAATAGAGCCCAAAGAAAACTCAAGTCCGTAATGAAAAATTACAGTCACCTAATACCGAATAATTCATGTCTGAACTGGTGTATTAAACATAACTAATGAACACCGTGTTTCTCCTTGTACATCTAAGGATAGGACACACAGGGGGTCCCTAGCACTTGGCATCCAGGGCGCATGCCCTGGTCTCCCTTTTGATGCAGCTCCTTCTCAACAACTCCTTAAGAACTTTTTAAATGGATTATGCTAGCTCCACTTTCCTATCCTAGCCTTTCTTCTCTGCCCAGAGGGACGTGTCAAGTAAGGGGCGCTTATAGCATTTTGGCCTCTTTTCTCCCATTGTACTGAGTAACTAAGGTCCTAAGGAAACATTTCTCCAATCTAAAAAAGCACTGGATGTTGGGTGGAGATGGGTTCTAATGAGGCAGTTACATAGGGATGAAAAATGGCACAGGTCCATCAAGTACCACGTCCTCTTTTCCCCTCTCCCTGTCATGGTATAATATTGTGTCTCTCTTACACAGTCCTAGTCATGTTATCTGGATTGGCAGGGGGTGGGCCTCCTTAAATACCCAGGGTCAGTCCAGCTGGGAGTGGAAGCTGGAGATGGAGTGTTAGGCTGTCGGTGCCTTTGAGGGAACTCCCCAGTCTGGGGGGGTGACCTTAGGCCTGGGGCTCGGGTGCGGACAGCACCCTTCTCACGACACACGGAGGTGTCCTGGATAGGTGGCATGGGAGCAAGGAGAGGACAGTGGGAGATAACTGCCAGGCAAAGTCTCCAGGGAGGAACAACAGGTCACACCCGAGAGGGCTGTGAGTGTCACACAGTTGGGAGATCTGGGAGGCACGCCTGAGAGGACTGGGAGAGTGCAGTCTGAGATTTGTGAAGAGCCAGTGGAGTGGACTGTGGTGTGATGGGCAGTGAAGAAAGGCAGCTGCAGCCATGAGGGTTGGCAGGGCCTGAAGATGTGGTACTGGGCTCAGTAGCCACATGGACAGCTAGCACTGGGACTAGCTACAATTTTGCTACACTAAAGGGGCATGCGGTCCCTGCCTTCAAAGGGAATTAACCTTAGGCCTGGCGGAGCCAGTGCCAGGCCTACAAATCATTGCTAGCTGGTCCGGGAAGTGCAAATAAGTGATGTGCTGGAGGTGTTGAGGAGAGATAGTCTGCAAGCAAGTGATGTGCTGGAGTTGAAGATTGGAGTTGTATATACCGGAGGTGTATATAGTCTGTCCCATGTATATTTTTGTGCAATCAGTTTTTGGGCATCTCATGAATATCCCATCCCTATCCAAGTTTATTCACCTCAATAAAAATACAAAACAAAGTTCAAGGACTGGGTGAATGAGAACTACGTGCCTAGCTGGGCAGGGTGACAGATGGACTACAACACTCAGCAGCTCCTACGGGGGTACCACTACACATTTAAGACTGCATCCATCTTTTTTTTAAAACAATCTACTGAGCTGGACAGAACTATTTCTTGAGGGAGACTTTTACATTTTCACAGCTCTTACGGTGAAGATGATATTTGGTATGACTTAGAGGATCCCTTTGTCCTTTGTGGTGACCTTAAGGTGAATAACTCTACACCAAGTTCACTATATGGGTTACTTATGTATTTATACATGTTGATCATATCTAGACATGTGCATGACGAAAAAATTTGTTTTGTTTGGTTTGGATTAGTTAATCTAGTTATTTTGTTTAGTTCAATTCGGTTAATTTGCATTCGTAATTTGTATTCGGAATTTTTGATATTTTCTTCAAATTTAACAATTTTTTTCAATTTGAAAAGTTCAAATCGATACATTTTTGAATTGGTAGAAACTAAAATGTTATATTGTTTTAGTTTTGAATGCAACAAAGTAAACAAACAAAAGAAAAATCTTCATCAAAATGATTACAATGACTCTTTAAATCACCTTTGGCTTAACAAAACAGCATTATTTCAAAATGGTACTCTAATAACACACACAGTTTTTGATTTCAGCAATATGTGTAGTTAGAATTCGACTGGAGTTCAATGTAAAATTTGATTCAAATTTAAGTCCGAATTTCCAAAATTCTGACAAATTTCGTTACGTTATTTGGAGCATTCGGTAAAGTTCATTTATATTGTAATTCGGGTTTTCGGATATATCCGAATCTCTGAATAATGAAAAATTTGTCAGAATATTAATTTGAAAAGAAATGAACTGCACATGTCTAATCATATCCCCTTTTATCACATCTTCTCAAAAGAGAGAATAAATTCAGCTCTGCTAATGTTTCCTCAAAGCTAAGGTCCTTTGTGCCTCTTATCAGTTTGGTTACCCTTATCTGCACTTTCTCCAGTTTCCCAATATCTTTTTTTGTGAACTCAAAGAGAAAAGGCCTAGTCTCTGGCGCTGTGGGAAAACTAGGACTTGAAAGGAAGAAAGTCCCATCTCTCAGTTCTTACCCTGTTTCCCCGAAAATAAGACCTAGCGTGATTGTCAGTGATGGCTGCAATAGCCCAACCCCCCCAAATAAGCCCTAGTTAAGGTCCTTGCAGGTCTTATTTCCAGGGTAGGGCTTATTTGGGGGGAAACAGGGTAGGGCTTATTTGGGGGGTAGGGCTTATATTGCAGCCATCACCGACAATCACGCTAGGTCTTATTTTCGGGGAAACAGGGTAGATATCGTAGGGGGAAGACATTCCCCAGCCTGTGTTTTTCCTGGGGTATACAAAAGGTGGCAGAAGAAGATGGTCAAGGACTGTGTTATGAGGATGCTACTAGACATTTGTTTCATTAGGAATCAAAATTGGGACGAAATTTGTGATATTCTGAGATTTGGATGTATTCAAATCTCTGAATCACAATAGTAACAGATTTCAAATAATCCAAAAAGAAATTTATTTGTATACAATCGTTTCATTCAGACCTTATGTTAATGTTTGAAGCATCAGGGAAACCTAACGACACAACGAATGATCAGAATTGATTTGGATTTATTTCATTTTTGCGTTGCATTAACAATTTTCATTATTATAAAAAAATGTACTACATATGAAATGGAAACACATTGAAAAGTGAAATAAGATTATGATTCCTACCAGGGGCGGACTGACCATTCGGTCGATCGGACGCCGACCGAGGGCCCGCAGCCAGTAGGGGGCCCGGGAGACATGCTCGGGGTATGCTGCTGGGCGTGCTGCGGTGGAGCCGTTCTGCCGACTGCCGCGGGGGGGGGGGGGGGATGAGGCGGGCATCTCCTCTTTCAGTTTGGGATGCAGTGAGGGGAGTGGGAGGTGGCGATCAGCAGCTCTATGGTGCTCGCAGCATCTCCCGGGGACTTGTATTTCTCCTCCAGATTGTAGAGTGGAAAGGGGAGGGGCCTCTGACCCGGGCAGCTACAAGTTTCACTCTCTGCTTGTACGCTGTTGCCGACTGCTGCCCGGGTCAGAGGCCCCTCCCCTATCTACTGTTCAGAATCAGAAGGAGGACTACAAGCCCCAGTGAGATCCACAGGCACCATAGAACTGCCGATCGCCACCTCCCACCTCCCCCTTGGGTTGGAGGTGCACAGCCAGGTACAGGGGAACCTCTGGGGGGGGTTAAGTCTGGGGACCCTGATGTATGGGGGGTTCTCTGGGGACCCTGATGTATGGGGGGGGGCTCTCTGGGGACCCTGATGTATGGGGGGGGCTCTCTGGGGACCCTGATGTATGGGGGGGGCTCTCTGGGGACCCTGATCTATGGGGAGGGCTCTCTGGGGACCCTGATGTATGGGGGGGGGGCTCTCTGGGGACCCTGATGTATGGGGGGCTCTCTAGGGACCCTGATGTATGGGGGGGCTCTCTGGGGACCCTGATGTAAGGGGGGGCTCTCTGGGGACCCTGATGTATGGGGGGGCTCTCTGGGGACCCTGATGTATGGGGGGGCTCTCTGGGGACCCTGATGTATGGGGGGCTCTCTAGGGACCCTGATGTATGGGGGGGGGCTCTCTGGGGACCCTGATGTATGGGGGGCTCTCTGGGGACCCTGATGTATGGGGGGGCTCTCTGGGGACCCTGATGTATGGGGGGGCTCTCTGGGGACCCTGATGTATGGGGGCTCTCTGGAGACCCTGATGTATGGGGGGCTCTCTGGGGACCCTGATGTATGGGGGGCTCTCTGGGGACCCTGATGTATGGGGGGGCTCTCTGGGGACCCTGATGTATGGGGGGGCTCTCTGGGGACCCTGATGTATGGGGGGGCTCTCTGGGGACCCTGATGTATGGGGGGGGCTCTCTGGGGACCCTGATGTATGGGGGGGGCTCTCTGGGGACCCTGATGTATGGGGGACTCTCTGGGGACCCTGATTTATGGGGGGCTCTCTGGGGACCCTGATTTATGGGGGGCTCTCTGGGGACCCTGATGTATGGGGGGGCTCTCTGGGGACCCTGATGTATGGGGGGGCTCTCTGGGGACCCTGATGTATGGGGGGAGGCTCTCTGGGGACTCTGATGTAAGGAGGAGGCTCTCTGGGGACCCTAATGTAAGGACGAGGCTCTCTGGGGACCCTGATGTATGGGGGAAGGCTCTCTGGGGACCCTGATGTATGGGGGAGGCTCTCTGGGGACCCTGATGTATGGGGGGGCTCTCTGGGGACCCTGATGTATGGGGGGAGGCTCTCTGGGGACCCTGATGTAAGGAGGAGGCTCTCTGGGGACCCTAATGTAAGGACGAGGCTCTCTGGGGACCCTGATGTATGGGGGAAGGCTCTCTGGGGACCCTGATGTATGGGGGGAGGCTCTCTGGGGACCCTGATGTATGGGGGGGGGGCTCTCTGGGGACCCTGATGTATGGGGGGGCTCTCTGGGGACCCTGATGTATGGGGGGGGGCTCTCTGGGGACCCTGATGTATGGGGGGGCTCTCTGGGGACCCTGATGTATGGGGGGGCTCTCTGGGGACCCAGATCTTTGGGGGGCTTTCTGGGGACCCAGATCTATGGGGGGCTCTCTGGGACCCTGATGTATAGGGGGGCTCTCTGGGGAGTTGACCCTGATGTATGTGGGGCTCTCTGGAGACCTTGATGTATGGGGGGGCTCTCTGGGGACCTTGATGTATGGGGGGGCTCTCTGGGGACCTTGATGTATGGGGGGGCTCTCTGGGGACCCTGATGTAAGGGGGGTTTCTCTGGGGACCCTGATGTAAGGAGGGGGCTCTCTGGGGACCTTGATGTAAGGAGGGGGCTCTCTGGGGACCCTGATGTAAGGAGGGGGCTCTCTGGGGACCCTGATGTAAGGAGGGGACTCTCTGGGAACCCTGATGTAAGGAGGAGGCTCTCTGGGGACCCTGATGTAAGGAGGAGGCTCTCTGGGGACCCTGATGTTTGGGGGGGCTCTCTGGAGACCCTGATGTATGGGGGGCTCTCTGGGGACCCTGATGTATGGGGGGGCTCTCTGGGGACCCAGATCTATGGGGGGCTCTCTGGGGACCCAGATCTATGGGGGGCTCTCTGGGGACCCAGATCTATGGGGGGCTCTCTGGGACCCTGATGCATGGGGGGGCTCTCTGGGGAGTGGACCCTGATGTATGTGGGGCTCTCTGGAGACCTTGATGTATGGGGGGGCTCTCTGGGGACCTTGATGTAAGGGGGGCTCTCTGAAGACCTTGATGTAAGGGGGGGCTCTCTGAAGACCTTGATGTAAGGGGGCTCTCTGGGGACCCTGATGTATGGGGGGTTTCTCTGGGGACCCTGATGTAAGGAGGGGGCTCTCTGGGGACCTTGATGTAAGGAGGGGGCTCTCTGGGGACCCTGATGTAAGGAGGGGGCTCTCTGGGGACCCTGATGTAAGGAGGGGGCTCTCTGGGGACCCTGATGTAAGGAGGAGACTCTCTGGGGACCCTGATGTAAGGGGAGGTTCTCTGGGGACCCTGATGTAAGGGGAGGCTCTCTGGGGACCCTGATGTAAGGGGAGGCTCTCTGGGGACCCTGATGTAAGGGGAGGCTCTCTGGGGACCCTGATGTAAGGGGAGGCTCTCTGGGGACTTGTTTACATAGGCAGACCACAGTTCTGCCTCTGTTGGAAAAGATCGTCGGGGCCTGGCGGACATGGGGTCCTCCGGACCCGCTGGTTAGCTCTCGGTGTGTCCAATCACAGCGGCAGCAGGTCAAACAGCATGCAGACCCGCAAGTGCAGAATCAAGTACCTGTACATGATTCTGCTCACAGGAGACGCAGCCCTGCAGTAAATGTATGTGGTTAAAGTGAGTTTATTTTTCTTTAATCTTTAAACATTTATTTTGAACATGAAGTAGAGAAATTCTGTGACCAATGCATGTAATGTAGCAGTGCAATATATACGTGGGGCTTTGTGAGGGTGTGGCTTGTGTGTGGGTGGGTGGGGACTAAGGGGGCCCCATGAGCCCCTATTGCCCGGGGGCCCCATGAGTTGTCAGTCCGCCCCTGATTCCTACTTATTAAGTTTGGGTTGGATTGAGGTGAATCCATCAGAATCTCTGAATCATTCATTTTGTTCCTATTATTATGTTATGATTCGGAGATTCTGACGGATCCACCTCCATTCAATCCAAACAGAGTGCATAAGTAATCTCCCGAAATACCAAATAGCCATGTTAAAATGAATACAGTCAATCTTCCGAAATAGCTTCCAAAATATAAATTGATTCAGAACAACGAATACACAAAACTAATCTGAATATATGAAAAGATTCCGAATGTACAAACTAATTCTGAAAACAAATCATTCTAACATAACGAATATGACGAAACTAGATTAACTTAACAAAACTAAACAAAACATTTTTTTCTGTTGTGCACACCTCTAGATGCTACATCCCAATATGTGCATCAAGTAAAGAGTCCCAGAGACCTATGAATAGAAAGATGTTGGTACTTTAATTTTGCCTTGCCATGTTCGAGAACATGCCTTCAGATCAAGATGTTACTGTATATATTTCCAAAAACCTTTTTCAAGACACAGTAAAGTTTTAAAGCTCAGAGCAGTGGATGAGTTCCTTGCCTCCAATGGTACTATAAAAAAAAACTTGTTTGAAAGGGGATGAAGTGAGTACAGAATTGAAGATCAAAGGTGTGGTAGACAGTCATCCAACATGATGGGTTGACTACAGTGCTGCCCTTTAAGGTGAAGGGATCCTCCTGAAGTTACAGTAGAAATATGGGGAAAATCAAGATTGATATATATGATGCCGTCTGTCAATAGCATTAACGCAGTTTGTTATTTCAGGTTCACTATAAAAAAAAATGTTTCGGCTAGAGTTTCACTTTAACTCCTTTTTTTTTTCAATCATCGGCAAGGGCAGATTTAACAATACATGATTTCCCCACTGCCTGCTTTGAACAAATATTTATGAATTAGTAACAGAACCCTATGGACTAATTATCTCACTTGTCAACTTTCAAGTTTAAACAAGTTTTTACAAACTGATGAATGTACAAAACGGATGAAACATTAATGGACTGAAAACCAGCAATTTGTGCGCTTTGCTAAATATATGCAGTTTTGCTAATAGTTACATTGTTTGCACAAAAAAAGAAACAATACACAGTTATGGATTATAATTGATATGCTCTGAAGGAAAAAAACATGCATGGTGTTTTTTTTCTGTCTTTACAGCTGGCTTTAAGTTATACAATTATATCCCTGCAATGTGCAATCTCAATATATACCAGTGTCAGCCCTAATCACCCAATGTATGTTATAGTTTCACAGGTATCACTTCCAACAAGACTTCAGTGCTGGCATCTTTTGGTTCAAAAGAGGTGAGTATGCCAATGAAGGGTTAAGACAGCTGACAGTAGGGTTAGTGTTAGGGTCACAGAAAAGGGTAAGGTAACAGTTACAGAATAGGGATGGTGTTCATGTTAATAAGTAGATTTTTTTTTGAGGATTGGGCCCCTTTCACACTGGTGATTCGATCAGGTCCACCTGTCAGTTTATACTTACCTGATTTCCTGTTGTGACCCGGACTGTTCCCACCATGCTACTTCTGTCCTGGATTGACCCTCGGCCTGTTTAACGGACTTTGCCTTGCCTGCCTCCAGTGTTTGACCCTCGGCCTGTTTAACGGACTTGCCTCGCCTGCCTCCAGTGTTTGACCCTCGGCCTGTTTAACAGACTTTGCCTTGCCTGCCTCCAGTGTTTGACCCTTGGCCTGTTTAACGGACTTACCTTGCCTGCCTCCAGTGTTTGACCCTTGGCCTGCTTAACGGACTTTGCCTTGCCTGCCTCCAGTGTTTGACCCTCTGCTTGTTTACTGATTTGCTTCTCCACCCAGCATCGGGTACTCAGCCAGTTCCAAGACTCCTGCACCCCCAGATCCGGTTCTGCAGTCTCCCTCCAGGAACTCTATACCTGCTGGTGGCCCGTGCTCCTTAGTGCCACCCATTCCCTGTATCATTTCCAGGGGATGGGGTGCGCGTAGTTGCAAGGGCGGACCGCTCTCGGCATCTCGGCCTCGGTAAGTAGTCTCCTGACAGGTAGGTTGTGTTAGGGTTACAGAGAAGGTTAATGTTAGGTTTACAGGAAAGGTTAGTGTTAGAATTGCATGTATTACAGGGAGGGTTATTGGCTGGCTTACAGAAAAAGTTAGTGTTAGATTTACAGGGAAGGTTTGTTTTAGGAATACAGGAAAGGTTAGTGTTAGGATTACAGGAAAGATTAGTGTTAGGCTTACAGGGTAAGGTTTGTGTTAGAATTACAGGGAGGGTTAGTATTAGAATTACAGGGATAGTGGTAGGATTACACAGAGGGTTAATGTTAGAATTACAGGGATGGTCAGTGGTAGGATTACAGGGAGGGTTAGTGTTAGGTTTACAGGAAGGGTTAGTGTTAGGAACACAGGTAGGGATAGTGTTAGAATTACAGGGATAGTAAATGTTAGGATTTGCATTACCAGGAGGGTGTCAGGTCACCTGAGTCCAGGTGACAGATGCACCCCGTTAGGGTCAGGAGTGCACCACAAGGTAGTGGACCCTATGACTGACTGCTGCAGATGGAGCTCTAGGTGATTCAGGAGAGCAGGTATTCTGGAGCACCAACACGGCTCACACTGGGAGCTAGAGCATGAGATTTCCCAGGGCACGGAATCTAAAAGCCAGCGGGTGTTAACCAGAGGCCCCAAGTGGTGGAGATGGATTTAACTGCAGTCTGGCTTCAGGTCACGACCCCCAGGGCATCCCAGCTCACGCTTACGGTAGAGTACAGGAAGGTAGAGAGGAAGCAGCAGACTGCAACAACAAAGGATATTCAGGAGCTAGCCAAAGGTTGAGGCAACAAGCAGGTAAGGATAGTCAAAGAACACGCCAAGGTCGAGATATGAAGCAGAAAAGGACAGTCAAGAACAAGCCAAGATCGGTAACTAGAATCAGACATAGAACACACAACAAGGAGCACACAGAAGCCAAAGTATTGATCAGCAGGGCTGGCTTGCAGTGCACAGGTTAATATAGAGTTCCCTGATAGGGCCTGGGGTGGAGCCATGCTTTGAGGAGAGATTACTTAAGCAGCTAGGTGAAGGGCCGCTGGTCTCTCAAGCTGAACACATGGAGAGGTAAGCTGACAGACAAACATTACTGTGGATCCATGACAGAGGGTTAGTGGTAAGATTACAGGGATGGTTAGTGTTAGGATTACAGGTATGGATAGTGTTAAGATTATAAGAATGGTTACAGGGAGGGTTAGTGTTAGTTTTAAAGAAAGGGTTAATCTTATGCCCTGTACACACGATCGGACATTGATCAGACATTCCGACAACAAAATCCATCGGATTTTTTCCGACGGATTTTGGGCCAAATTTGTCTTGTATACACACGGTCGCACAAAGTTGTCGGAAAATCCGTTCGTTCTGAACGCGGTGGCGTAAAACACGTAAGCCGGGATTATAAACGGGGAAGTAGCCAATAGCTTTCGTTTCTTAATTTATTCTGAGCATGCGTGGCACTTTGTGCGTCGGATTTGTGTACACACGATCAGAATTTAAACGATCGTATTATGTTGTCGGAAAATTTTATATCCTGCTCTCAAACTTTGTGTCGGAAATTCCGACGGAAAAAGTCAGATGGAGCCCACACACGGTCGGAATTTCCGATAACACAATCCGATCGCACTTTTTCCATCGGAAAATCCGACCGTGTGTACAGGGTATTAGAGTTACTGGGAGAGTTAGTGTTAGGATTACAGGGCAGGTTTGTGTTAGGATTACAGGGAGGGTTAGTGTTAAGGTTATAAGAATGGTTAGTGTAAGGGTTACAGAGAAGGTTAATGTTAGGTTTACAGGGAAGGTTTGTGTTAGTATTACAGGGATAGTTGGTGTCAGTATTACTGGGTTTGTTAGTGGTAGGATTACAGGGAGGGTTAGTATTAAGTTACATGTATGGTTAGTGCTAGTATTACAGGGAGGGTTATTGGCTGGTTTGCAGAAAAGGTTAGTGTTAGGATTACAGGGAAGGTTTATGTTAGAATTACAGGGATGGTTAGTGTTAGGATTACAGGGAGGGTTAGTGTTGGGATTACAGGGAGGGTTAGTGTTAGGGTTACAGGGAGGGTTGGTGTTAGAATTACAGGGAGGGTTAATGTTACTATTACAGGGAGGGTTGATGTTAGAATTATGTGGATGTTAAGTGTTAGTATTACAGGGAGGGTTAGTGTTGGGATTACAGGGAGGGTTAGTGTTGGGATTACAGGGAGGGTTAGTGTTAGGGTTACAGGGAGGGTTTATGTTAGAATTACAGGGAGGGTTAATGTTAGAGTTACAGGGAGGGTTAATGTTAGAATTATATGGATATTAAGTGTTAGTATTACAGGGAGGGTTAGTGTTAGGATTACAAGGAGGGTTAGTGATATGTTTATAGGGATAGTTAGTGTTGGTATTACCAGGAGGGTTAGTGTGAGGGTTACTGGTAGGTAAAACATAAGGGTAGCATTAAGAATTAGCGTAAAGGTTACAGGTAAGGATAGTGGTATGACCAGAAGAAAGGTTAGTGTTAGGGTTATGTGATGTATTACTGTTGGGATTACAGGGAAGTTTAGTGTGAGAAATAGAGTTGCAGGTAGGTATACTGTTAGGGTGACAGGGAGGGTACATGTGGAGGTTACAGGTAGGGCTAGAGATAGAGTTACAGAAAGGGTTGTGTTAGTGTCAGTAGAATTTTGTTAAAAAATGATCGGTTTCATAATGTGTTTTCTAATGGATAGTGGGAGCAAAACATCGTTTATTTTTAAATGTAGTAATTGGAACATTTTGAAGGCGCAAGATAGAATTTATTTCTGAAATTATTAAAAATTCTGTGAATGTGATTTTCATTCAGAAAAAAATTGTACAAATTGTAATGTGCATGTTCTAGGCACAGAAGAAACATGTTTAAAATGTCAGGAATTCCATTCAAGTGCCAGGTCTGGACAAAATTTCAAGACTTTTGAGAAATTAATTGAATTAAAGTAATGATGGAAAAGAATGCTTCGATTAATGATTTTCCAGAATTTCCCTATGGGCGCTCAAACTAAATAGTATTGGTGTATAGCCAGTTTATTGGCTCCATTAGTGTATTAGTATTGGGGTTAGAAGAATATTTAGTGTTAGTGTTTCAGGGAATATTATATTAGTGTTGTGGTTAGAAGAAGGGTTAATGCTACGATTCCATAGAGTAATCGTTTTCTGACCTACTTTCATGTATTTTCTATGACTTGTATTGAAATACATTAGGGTATCATCTTTTTGCATGATTGAGGGACCTGCAGAGTGCAGAGGCTCAGATTATCAATAAAACATTAAACACTTGACGAATCCCCTCCTTCCAAAATGACCAGACAATGCATTTTATTTGGAGTTGAATGGCCATAGCAGCCTTTTATTGCAAACCATTAAATACAACATTCACAAGAAAACAAGTTCAATGCATATATTACAGTCAATGCATAACAAATAAACCAATCTTAGCTTATGCCCAGTCTAAGGTATTTGAAGGCCTATATACTCACGATTAACCGGTTATATCTGCCACCCAATCAAAGGCCCCCAGCCACAACTACACCGGCTCAAGGACAATTAACCACTTATGTATTACCAGATACAACCTAATTAATATATAAATGTTAATATCTCGCGCTTACCCAAGAGGTAGAGAAAAATTAATTAATGTGAGAAAAAAAAAAAAAAAAAATATATATATATATATATATATATATATATATATATATATATATACACTGTATCTCACAAAAGTGAGTAGACCCCTCACATTTTTGTAAATATTTTATCATATCTTTTCATGTGACAACACTGAAGAAATGACACTTTTCTACAATGTAAAGTAGTGAGTGTACAGCTTGTATAACAGTGTAAATTTGCTGTCCCCTCAAAATAACTCAACACACAGCCATTAATGTCTAAACCGTTGGCAACAAAAGTGAGTACACCCCTAAGTGAAAATGTCCAAATTGGGCCCAAAGTGTCAATATTTTGTGTGGCCACCATTATTTTCCAGCATTGCCTTAACCCTCTTCTTAGTCATGGAGTTCACCAGAATTTCACAGGTTGCCACTGGAGTCCTCTTCCACTCCTCCATGACGAAATCATGGAGCTGGTGGATGTTAGAGACCTTGCGCTCCTACACCTTCCGTTTGAGGATGCCCCACAGCTGCTCAATAGGGCTTAGGTCTGAAGACATGCTTGGCCAGTCCATCACCTTTACCCTCAGCTTCTTTAGCAAGGCAGTGGTCGTCTTGGAGGTGTGTTTGTGGTCTTTATCATGTTGGTATACTGCCCTGCGGCCCAGTCTCTGAAGGTAGGGGATCATGCTCTGCTTCAGTATTTTATAGTACATGTTGGCATTCATGGTTCCCTCAATGAACTGTAGCTCCCCAGTGCCGGCAGCACTCATGCAGCCCCAGACCATAACACTCCCACCACCATGCTTGACTGTAGGCAATACACACTTGTCTTTGTACTCCTCACCTGGTTGCCGCCACACACACTTGACACCATCTGAACCAAATAAGTTTATCTTGGTCTCATCAGACCACAGGACATGGTTCCAGTAATCCATGTCCTTAGTCTGCTTGTCATCAGCAAACTGTTTGCAGGCTTTCTTGTGCATCATCTTTAGAAGAGGCTTCCTTCTGGGACAACAGCCATGCAGACCAATTTGATGCAGTGTGCGGCGTATGGTCTGAGCACTGACAGGCTGACCCCCCATGCCTTCAACCTCTGCAGCAATGCAGGCAGCACTCATACATCTATTTCCCAAAGACAACCTCTGGATATGACGCTGAGCACATGCACTCAACTTCTTTGGTCGACCATGGCGAGGCCTGTTCTGAGTCGAACCTGTCCTGTTAAACTGCTGTATGGTCTTGGCCACCGTGCTGCAGCTCAGTTTCAGGGTCTTGGCAATCTTCTTATAGCCTAGGCCTTCTTAATGTAGAGCAACAATTTAAAAAAAGAGAACATTGTTTGGGACTTTGAATGAGATGTGTGTAAGCGAATAAACAATAGTATACATAATCAAATGACAGGTTTATTTAAGAAATTGCCTTGGACCTGATGCATCGCCAGTATGACAAGCTGATGAACATGTAATACATATAAACAACATACATATTGCACAAGTTTTAAAATCCAAATGTCCTTTGGATTTTAAAACTTGTGCAATATGTATGTTGTTTATATGTATTACATGTTCATCAGCTTGTCATACTGGCGATGCATCAGGTCCAAGGCAATTTCTTAAATAAACCTGTCATTTGATTATGTATACTATTGTTTATTCGCTTACACACATCTCATTCAAAGTCCCAAACAATGTTCTCTTTTTTTAAATGATTATCAGGGATGGAAGTGTAGTGCTCGCTTATGACCACACACTTCATTTAAAGTCCCATCCATTTTTCGTTTTTTAATGTAGAGCAACAATTCTTTTTTTTCAGATCCTCAGAGATTTGTTTGCCATGAGTTTCCATGTTGAACTTCCAGTGACCAGTATGAGAGAGTGAGAGCGATAAAACAAAATTTAACAAACTGTTCCCCATTCACACTGAAGACCTTGTAACACTAACGTGTCACATGACAAAATTTGAGGGGTGTACTCACTTTTGTGAGATACTGTGTGTATATATATATATATATATATATATATATATATATATACTGTCCATATATATTCAGTACAAAGCATAGGTATCCATGGTGTTCAGCGGTGTGTGTTCTCTTGTTTCAGGAGGGAAAAATTAAAGCCTCTTACCAGCCAAGATGGATCCCAAATTATAGGGATCAAACACGCTTGTTATCAAGGTAACCACCTGTGATTTTCCACTCTATCAACTCCAATGTGCAAACCTCCTCCCACTGTAATGATCACTCCACCAAAGATTTGGGATAAGAATTAGAAAACTGCAATAAAATCCATTTTTGCTTTGGATTTAATACTGCTGTATTGATAATATTCAAAAGATTCCAACTCCAATGAGTCAGCTCAATGCTCTCCAGCATATATGAAATTTAAAAGAGGGAGAAACTTCATCGTGCAGTAGAAAAAACGGATGTTTTATTTTCCAATTACCATTGCATTTCACAACTTCAAACAAAGAAACACCATATAGACACAGCACAGGGCTCACTCTGCAAGCTGGTGCGTGGTGACGTCACTGATAGTTGCTCCACCGACGCGTTTCCCTGTAAGAAGCATCGACTTAAATGATGGCATTTTCTTATGTTTATTAGCTGTCCCCTTGTAAGTCTGTTTCTTAGGCTGACTCATTGGAGTTGGAATCTTTTGAATACTATTCCAAAGCTTTGGTGGAGTGATCCCTACAGTGGGAGGAGGTTTGCACATTGGAGCCGACAGAGTGGAAAGGTGGTTACCTTAATAACAAGCGTGTTTGATGCCTATAATTTGGGATCCATCCTGTCTGGTAAGAGGCTTTAATTTTTCCCTTCTGAAACAAGAGAACACACCACTGAACACCATGGATATCCATGCTTTGTACTGAATATATATGGCCAGTCACTATATTCAATTTATTCATTTGATGTAGACTATATCATTATTTACAAGGATTGCGCACTTCTGTTTTTGTATATGCAACCTATTTAATACCTGATGTTATAACCACATTGTTAGGAAGAGACACCAATACCTCAGATGGGCCCAACCCACAATTTTCCACAATTATTTAACCAGCACCACCTTCAAGAACCCAATAGACCTCCTGCCTGCTGCTATGACAAAAAAATAAGGTCTTTGAAAGGTCTATATACTCACGATTAACCGGTTTTATCTGCCACCCAATCAAAGGCCTCCAGCCGCAACTACTCCAGCTCAGGGACAATTAGCCACTTATGTGCTACCAGATACAACCTAATTAATACCCCAATGTTAACACCTTATTGCTAAGAAGGGACACTCATACCTCAGATGGGCCCAACCCACAATTTTCCACAGTGAGGAAGGGACACCGATACCTCAGATGGGCCCAACCCACAATTTTCCACAATTATTTACCCAGCACCACCTTCAAAGACCCAATAGACCCCCTGCCTGCTGCTATGACAAGAAAATAAAAGGACCAACAAATTGAATGGCAAGCTAACAACATAAAACCCGAAAACCCACTACAAATACCCCAGCACCTTGAGAAATTAGGAGCCCCCTCAAACCAAAACAAACAAGGGAGGGAGGATTGGAGAAAACTGTCTGATTGCTGTGATGAGCTCTGACTGAGTTGTGACACGATCCCCCCTCCTCTCTACCCGCTACAGGACACACCCTCTGCCTTGAACTCTTCAATCTGCTAAGCAGACTGCATCATTTTAAATCAACCGCTAATACTCTGCCTCTTCTGTAGGTCATGCTGGCCCTCCTCCTAGTTTCACTCAGCTCCAGGCCATATACTGTATGCTGACATCAAGTGGCGGTTTTGGGCCACTACAACTTTTAGGTTTACTATGTGATTTTGGTATCTTCCTTCGTCCCCGTCCTGTTTAATCCTAGTTAGAAGCTCACCATTCCTTCCTTGCTTCCCTAGTGGTGGTTATTCACAGAGACAGGGGTCAGGAAAGTCATTGTTTTCTTAGGCCTGATTCACACCTATGCAGGTTGCAGTTTGCATATTGCAGGTACATTTTGCATTTTTCAATACATGCTTTTCATCCATTGAAGTCTATGGAACCAAAAAACTGAAAAAAGTCACTGGCCCTTTCCATAAAATGCACATATGTGAACTACAGCCATAGGAAACCATGTTAAATGGACTGAAAACGCGCTAAAAAATGCATAGGTGTGAACCAGGCCTTAAACTCCAAAAGCCTAGAAAAACATCCTGTGTACTGCAATTATCTGAAGTTAAATTGCACTTCTGTATTTTATTGAAGAGTTAAGCTGCCTGCGGATGGTGCCAAGTCAGCAGGTGACCATACTGTCTGGACAGATTGGGTCTAAGGAGGTACTGTATGTCAATGCATAAAGCAAGGTTTGAAACAGAAAGGTTAATTTTAGAGTTGGAAAAAGTTTTAGTGTTAAAGCGGTATTAAACCCAAAACCTAAAATAATACATTGCAGCCTAGCAATCATTATACGTGATGGCTGCATGAATTTTCTTTTTTTAGGCTTTTTTCCCTCTGTTTTCACCTGGTGATTTGGTCAGTAACAAACCTCCTTCATTAGAGTGCCTCCACTTTGGATGAAGGAGCACAGGGGCACAATTGGACATCAGCATTGTCAGTTTGAGGGGGAGGGGGGGGGTGTTAGATGTACTAGCAGATTTAGGTACACCAGACTTACTGGCCAGGTTACTAAGTGAAAATAAAGGAAATAAAGCCTAAAAAAAGAAAATGAATGCAGCCATCACATCTAAGAATTAGAAAACTGCAATATAAACCATGTTTGCTTTAGATTTAATACTGCTGTAAGGTTCCATGGAGTATTATGCCCCGTACACATGATCGGACATTGATCGGACATTCCGACAACAAAACCCATGGATTTTTTCAGACGGATGTTGGCTCAAACTTGTTTTGCGTACACACAGTCGCACAAAGTTGTCGGAATTTCCGATCGCCAAGAACGCGGTCACGTACACCACGTACGACAAGACTAGAAAAGGCCAGTTCAGAACCAAGCGCGGCACCTATTGGGCTCCTTTTGCTAATCTCGTGTTAGTAAAAGTTTGGTGGGAGACGATTCGTGCTTTTTCAGACTCGTGGTTTTCAGATCTTTTCTGCTGTTCAGTTTGTGCTTGTGGGTTTGTATCTGCTCTTCAGTGCGTGCAGCGAGTACCATTGACTTGTCATTGTGTTCTTGTTCGTTCGTTACTGTTTTTCAGGTCGCTCTTCACGGGCCTTGCTTTTCTTCAGTGCGCTCTGTTACTTCGTTCTGAGCAGCCGATCATTTTCTAACCATGTTGCGTATACGTACTCCTCGTAGAGTTCTTGCTGTGCGGGGGCTTGGTGTTGGGGTCCTTACCTTGACACAAGTCCAGTCCATGAACAGGGTGGGGAGGAGTTCATGTACCAAGAATTGGTTGCTTCAGCGTGACCAATTCTGTCATATGCCTTTGCTCCGTGAGATCCGTGAGAATAATCCTGATGATTTCAGGAACTTTCTCCGGATGACGGACCCCGTATTTCACCGTTTGTTGGCTTTGCTGACCCCTTATATCAGCAGGCAGGATACCTGCATGAGGCAAGCCATCATTCCGGAGCAGAGGCTTGTCGCCACCCTGCGGTACTTGGTGACGGGGAGAAGCCTGCAGGACTTGAAGTTCTCGACAGGCATCTCCCCCCAGGCTCTGGGGATCATTATCCCAGAGACCTGTTCTGCCATCATACAGGTCCTGCAGAAGGAGTATATGAAGGTAAGATTTTTATCCTTTAATATCACATTTTATTGTATTTAATGTTTCATAATATATTGTATTTCTTTCCTCATTCCTGAATTACCATGATTGGAATATGCTGTGAATGTCCCCTTTGTCCTCATGCATGCTGTTTTTTTTTTGTAATTATTTTTGTTGTCCTTCATACATATTTGCCTTCACCTATCTCCCCAGCATGGTCTCCTGGCCCTATATTCACCTCATGTAGTCACTTAACAATGTATTTTATCAGCTCCATAGTAGTGCTTTACCCCACACACCCCTAAAATGTTTTGAAATGTGATTTGTGCTTTAAATTCAGGCAGAGTGCCAGATGCTTTTTTTTGGGGGGTCCCCAAATCATTTGGAACCCTTCCTCCCCCCAACTGCTAAGTCAGCTGATACCAATTCTCTATCTATCCTCAATCATCTATCTGCTGACTTTGCCAAACCCATACACACTATACCCATCTCTTCTGTGCTCAGATTTATGGATGAATTCCCCAAAGCATGTAGTGCAAGGGCCTGCCTGTATACTTTCAAATGGTACTGTTTAAAGTTTTTGTATCCTATTATTATCTTGATAGGTAATAGCAGAATGTCCAAATGAGCTCAAATGTGTACAGTGTGTATTTATATCTTTGTATTATGTCACTTCTTTCCTTTTGCTAATCTCGTGTTAGTAAAAGTTTGGTGGGAGACGATTCGTGCTTTTTCAGACTCGTGGTTTTCAGATCTTTTCTGCTGTTCAGTTTGTGCTTGTGGGTTTGTATCTGCTCTTCAGTGCGTGCAGCGAGTACCATTGACTTGTCATTGTGTTCTTGTTCGTTCGTTACTGTTTTTCAGGTCGCTCTTCACGGGCCTTGCTGTTCTTCAGTGCGCTCTGTTACTTCGTTCTGAGCAGCCGATCGTTTTCTAACCATGTTGCGTATACGTACTCCTCGTAGAGTTCTTGCTGTGCGGGGGCTTGGTGTTGGGGTCCTTACCTTGACACAAGTCCAGTCCATGAACAGGGTGGGGAGGAGTTCATGTACCAAGAATTGGTTGCTTCAGCGTGACCAATTCTGTCATATGCCTTTGCTCCGTGAGATCCGTGAGAATAATCCTGATGATTTCAGGAACTGTCTCCGGATGACGGACCCCGTATTTCACCGTTTGTTGGCTTTGCTGACCCCCTATATCAGCAGGCAGGATACCTGCATGAGGCAAGCCATCATTCCGGAGCAGAGGCTTGTTGCCACCCTGCGGTACTTGGTGACGGGGAGAAGCCTGCAGGACTTGAAGTTCTCGACAGGCATCTCCCCCCAGGCTCTGGGGATCATTATCCCAGAGACCTGTTCTGCCATCATACAGGTCCTGCAGAAGGAGTATATGAAGGTAAGATTTTTATCCTTTAATATCACATTTTATTGTATTTAATGTTTCATAATATATTGTATTTCTTTCCTCATTCCTGAATTACCATGATTGGAATATGCTGTGAATGTCCCCTTTGCCCTCATGCATGCTGTTTTTTTTTGTAATTATTTTTGTTGTCCTTCATACATATTTGCCTTCACCTATCTCCCCAGCATGGTCTCCTGGCCCTATATTCACCTCATGTAGTCACTTAACAATGTATTTTATCAGCTCCATAGTAGTGCTTTACCCCACACACCCCTAAAATGTTTTGAAATGTGATTTGTGCTTTAAATTCAGGCAGAGTGCCAGATGCTTTTTTTTGGGGGGTCCCCAAATCATTTGGAACCCTTCCTCCCCCCAACTGCTAAGTCAGCTGATACCAATTCTCTATCTATCCTCAATCATCTATCTGCTGACTTTGCCAAACCCATACACACTATACCCATCTCTTCTGTGCTCAGATTTATGGATGAATTCCCCAAAGCATGTAGTGCAAGGGCCTGCCTGTATACTTTCAAATGGTACTGTTTAAAGTTTTTGTATCCTATTATTATCTTGATAGGTAATAGCAGAATGTTCAAATGAGCTCAAATGTGTACAGTGTGTATTTATATCTTTGTATTATGTCACTTCTTTCCTTTTGCTAATCTCGTGTTAGTAAAAGTTTGGTGGGAGACGATTCGTGCTTTTTTCAGACTCGTGGTTTTCAGATCTTTTCTGCTGTTCAGTTTGTGCTTGTGGGTTTGTATCTGCTCTTCAGTGCGTGCAGCGAGTACCATTGACTTGTCATTGTGTTCTTGTTCGTTCGTTACTGTTTTTCAGGTCGCTCTTCACGGGCCTTGCTGTTCTTCAGTGCGTTCTGTTACTTCGTTCTGAGCAGCCGATCGTTTTCTAACCATGTTGCGTATACGTACTCCTCGTAGAGTTCTTGCTGTGCGGGGGCTTGGTGTTGGGGTCCTTACCTTGACACAAGTCCAGTCCATGAACAGGGTGGGGAGGAGTTCATGGACCAAGAATTGGTTGCTTCAGCGTGACCAATTCTGTCATATGCCTTTGCTCCGTGAGATCCGTGAGAATAATCCTAATGATTTCAGGAACTTTCTCCGGATGACGGACCCCGTATTTCACCGTTTGTTGGCTTTGCTGACCCCCTATATCAGCAGGCAGGATACCTGCATGAGGCAAGCCATCATTCCGGAGCAGAGGCTTGTCGCCACCCTGTGGTACTTGGTGACGGGGAGAAGCCTGCAGGACTTGAAGTTCTCGACAGGCATCTCCCCCCAGGCTCTGGGGATCATTATCCCAGAGACCTGTTCTGCCATCATACAGGTCCTGCAGAAGGAGTATATGAAGGTAAGATTTTTATCCTTTAATATCACATTTTATTGTATTTAATGTTTCATAATATATTGTATTTCTTTCCTCATTCCTGAATTACCATGATTGGAATATGCTGTGAATGTCCCCTTTGCCCTCATGCATGCTGTTTTTTTTTGTAATTATTTTTGTTGTCCTTCATACATATTTGCCTTCACCTATCTCCCCAGCATGGTCTCCTGGCCCTATATTCACCTCATGTAGTCACTTAACAATGTATTTTATCAGCTCCATAGTAGTGCTTTACCCCACACACCCCTAAAATGTTTTGAAATGTGATTTGTGCTTTAAATTCAGGCAGAGTGCCAGATGCTTTTTTTTGGGGGGTCCCCAAATCATTTGGAACCCTTCCTCCCCCCAACTGCTAAGTCAGCTGATACCAATTCTCTATCTATCCTCAATCATCTATCTGCTGACTTTGCCAAACCCATACACACTATACCCATCTCTTCTGTGCTCAGATTTATGGATGAATTCCCCAAAGCATGTAGTGCAAGGGCCTGCCTGTATACTTTCAAATGGTACTGTTTAAAGTTTTTGTATCCTATTATTATCTTGATAGGTAATAGCAGAATGTTCAAATGAGCTCAAATGTGTACAGTGTGTATTTATATCTTTGTATTATGTCACTTCTTTCCTTTTGCTAATCTCGTGTTAGTAAAAGTTTGGTGGGAGACGATTCGTGCTTTTTCAGACTCGTGGTTTTCATATCTTTTCTGCTGTTCAGTTTGTGCTTGTGGGTTTGTATCTGCTCTTCAGTGCGTGCAGCGAGTACCATTGACTTGTCATTGTGTTCTTGTTCGTTCGTTACTGTTTTTCAGGTCGCTCTTCACGGGCCTTGCTGTTCTTCAGTGCGTTCTGTTACTTCGTTCTGAGCAGCCGATCGTTTTCTAACCATGTTGCGTATACGTACTCCTCGTAGAGTTCTTGCTGTGCGGGGGCTTGGTGTTGGGGTCCTTACCTTGACACAAGTCCAGTCCATGAACAGGGTGGGGAGGAGTTCATGGACCAAGAATTGGTTGCTTCAGCGTGACCAATTCTGTCATATGCCTTTGCTCCGTGAGATCCGTGAGAATAATCCTAATGATTTCAGGAACTTTCTCCGGATGACGGACCCCGTATTTCACCGTTTGTTGGCTTTGCTGACCCCCTATATCAGCAGGCAGGATACCTGCATGAGGCAAGCCATCATTCCGGAGCAGAGGCTTGTCGCCACCCTGTGGTACTTGGTGACGGGGAGAAGCCTGCAGGACTTGAAGTTCTCGACAGGCATCTCCCCCCAGGCTCTGGGGATCATTATCCCAGAGACCTGTTCTGCCATCATACAGGTCCTGCAGAAGGAGTATATGAAGGTAAGATTTTTATCCTTTAATATCACATTTTATTGTATTTAATGTTTCATAATATATTGTATTTCTTTCCTCATTCCTGAATTACCATGATTGGAATATGCTGTGAATGTCCCCTTTGTCCTCATGCATGCTGGGTTTTTTTGTAATTATTTTTGTTGTCCTTCATACATATTTGCCTTCACCTATCTCCCCAGCATGGTCTCCTGGCCCTATATTCACCTCGTGTAGTCACTTAACAATGTATTTTATCAGCTCCATAGTAGTGCTTTACCCCACACACCCCTAAAATGTTTTGAAATGTGATTTGTGCTTTAAATCCAGGCAGAGTGCCAGATGCTTTTTTTGGGGGGGTCCCCAAATCATTTGGAACCCTTCCTCCCCCCAACTGCTAAGTCAGCTGATACCAATTCTCTATCTATCCTCAATCATCTATCTGCTGACTTTGCCAAACCCATACACACTATACCCATCTCTTCTGTGCTCAGATTTATGGATGAATTCCCCAAAGCATGTAGTGCAAGGGCCTGCCTGTATACTTTCAAATGGTACTGTTTAAAGTTTTTGTATCCTATTATTATCTTGATAGGTAATAGCAGAATGTCCAAAGAGCTCAAATGTGTACAGTGTGTATTTATATCTTTGTATTATGTCACTTCTTACCTGTCCAGTGGGCTGCCAATAGTGTAACTAAAGAGGGGCTGTTCAAAGTAATATCCATTATTTAGCCATTCATCTCTCAATGAAGTGGAGAGGGTTACCTGTCCAAGAGCTCCCCCCCTATAATGTTAGAAATGGCCCATGGGAGGGGGGGGGGGGCAGGGGGAATCTGATAGGTGTACCTTATACTTTGTTCTTTAAAAATTCCCATAAATAAATGTTATCTTGATGTTGGCCAAGAATGTTTGTGTCTAATCTGCTTTCCATGTTTATGTGCAAAAAGACTAATTTTTTTTTGTTTTACTCTACAGTTTCCTTCAACGCCACAGGAATGGCAGACTGTGGCCTCCCACTTTGCCCAGCGGTGGGACTTTCCCAACTGCGGAGGGGCAATTGATGGGAAACAGGTCCACATCATCCCACCACCCAACTCGGGTTCGTACTATTATAATTATAAGGGGTTAAATAGTATTGTGATGTTGGCGGTGATGCCGGCTACTTATGAATTTCTGTATGTGGACATGGGGAAGAATGGTCGGATGTCCGATGATGGAGTCATCGCCCAGACGGAGTTCTACAGGCATCTCCAGAATGGCAGCTTGGACTTGCCACCTCCAGAAGACAATGTGGAAGGACTCCCATTCGTCTTCGTTGCGGATGAAGCTTTTGCGCTGGGGGACCATCTTATGCTGCCATTCCCGATGAGGACCCTCACCCCGGACCAGAGGGTTTTTAATTACCGGCCAGAGCCAGAAGAGTGGTGGAGAACACGTTTGGAATCATGGCCAGCCAGTTCCGCCTATTTCTTACACCCACACATATGGCGGAGTATAAACTGAATCACATTATCCTGGCGTGCTGTGTTCTACACAACTTTTTACGGCAACATTCTGCCAACTATGCTGGCTCAGTTGGGCCTGAGGCTGGAATTCAAAATGAACCAACCCTGACGGCGCTTGAAAGTGGCCGTCCTGGCTTGCCCCCCTGAGTGCCCGTGATGTCCGGCTAAGATACCTTGAATTCTTTGCGGGTAGGGGGGCTATCAATATGCCCGACAATGTTTAAAACCTTTTTCAAATAAAAAATAAAACAAAATAAGCCAATCTTTGGTGACATTTACTGCTTGTGGTTGTTTTAGCTGACCCTGACAGAAATGTGGTGAGTCCTGAAAATGGCGTGATTGTGTAACCTTACAAAGCACTGTTGGGTGTTATTTACTAAAGGCAAAGACACTTTGCACTACAAGTGCACTTGAAACTGCACTTGTAGTGCAAAGTGGATTTGCCCTTAGGAAATAACACCCATTGTCACAGAAAGCAGCAATTAGAGCACCCCAAAAGTGTTGTCGCGTTGAGACAATAATCCACACATTCTTGATTAACAATCTTTTTAATACCTGCACAATCACATGTGCATTTAGAAAAGGTTTTTAAAACAAACCAACATGTTTGTTGTATAACAATTTTTGGGGTCACATTAGAAAAAGTAGAAATGTCCATTTAAGATAAAAACAGGCATGTTTAAAACCCACAAGAAAGACACTAAACTTGAACTTACAAAGTTCACATTTGGTAGAACTTGAAGGCAATATCAAACATGAGTATTTAGAAACTGTGTTTGATATTGCGTTCAGATGGGGTGAAGTCAGCCCCGGAAAAGCCAAATTTTGAAGATGCACACAAATAGCCGAATGTCAACATGTGCTAGCTGCCATCATGGGGGATCAAGGGACGTGTTTTGGGGGAGCAACCCCTTCCTCTCAGCTACTTTATTATTGAGGAAGGGGTTGCACCCCCAAAACGCGTCCATTGATCTCCCGTGATGGCAGATAGCACATGTTGAAACACTGTGAGCATCCTCAAAATTTGGCTTTTCTTCAATTAGACAAAAAATTTTAAAATTGTAGCACACCATAAAACAAAGGGATTTGGAGAGGTTTTAAACTCTCCCCAAAATATCAATGATGTTCTTATTTTTTTGAAGAACATCATTGATGTTTTCTTGATGTTTTCCAAGTCCCTTTTACACCCCATGATCTTCCCAATCAGGATCTGTGCACTTTCTGAGGTGAAATGCCCTGGATCCACAACATCACGATCACCTAAAAAGATAGAAACTAAAAAAAAACCATGTATTATAAATATGCCGGCATCCATCTCTTACCTGAGCCTGTGGTCGCAGACACTCACCTGTTGTGGTGCCAATTTCCACCACGTCTTCCTCCTCCTGCTCTTCTTGTCTTGGTTGGATTTCCCCATCTTCCAGAGGTGGGGGGTCTCTGGTCTCCTCAGATGAGGGGTGTCCTCCGAGTCTTTTCTCCCCTATGTCAAAAAAAAATGGTATACTTAGCACACAGATATTTGAGGGAAAAACTATAAATATGAAACATTGCTTGGAAGTGGGGCACAATTGTCTGTTTTGGCAGAGTTCCAAGATGTTGAATTTTTAGTGTCCTTTGTCAAGCTTCAATACTTTACCTGTTTTGTCCAAGCTTCACAGATGGAGATACCCCTATAGTATCCACTGGAGCACCTGTGTGGGCCCCCTAATAAAAAGGGTGTTCTTGTGTCCTACACTAGTGCTCCAGCGTCCAGATGTGAAAACTGCTGCTGAGTGTCCTCTCCTTACACAGAATCAAGTTTGCATTTCATTCTAGTAACAAACCCATCTACACAACCAAATTATTTTCAGACAAGTAGGCCCTAAAAAATGTGGTCAAATGCATATGGGCAAAACAATGGTGTTTTATAGGCCGAAAGAAAAATGTTTGATACGAACGAATAATGTGCCCATGAACATGAAAGTTGACATTTTAAACTGCATAACAGTTGAGAAAAGCACATGGAGCAGCACAAACATAATAAACACAAAAAGAATAGGAACACAGCACAACTACTTACTTTTTTGCAGCACTCTCTGGATCCTTCTGTACTGCTCGTGCTCTCTTAATTTGAGGTCCGACCACCGCTTCCTGAGCTGATCTTTCGATCGTCATACCCCGAAATTCCGGTGCAGACTTTTGACCACTTTCGCCATGATCTTGGCCTTATGGACATTGGGGTTGGGGTAAGGTCCATACTTCCCATCATAGTCAGTCTTCTTCAGGATGTCGACCATCTCCAACATTTCCCCAAAGGACATATTTGAGGCCTTAAATCGTCTCCTTCTGGATCCAGACGTTTCTGGCTATAATTAGCACGCATGTGTCCCCGCCATGTGCTCTTCCCCCACTGCGCCGAACGAAAAGGGGCGGGGAATAGACTAGAAAGAACGTCAGGGGTGGGTGGAGTTATACACATGCGCAGTGTGTATAAAGCATAACACGCATGCGTAGTACGTACGATCTGTGAGTGGAGGAAGGAGTATCTGAGGCGCCGATCGTGATAACGAAGGTAAGATCTAAACTTGGGCCTATACTGCTTCTAGATTGAGGCCTATATTGTAACAAGATTAGGAGAGTTTTGCCTTACATTAGGGTTTGTCTCGTGTTGTGTTTTGCAGATAAAATGGATGGCTTCAATGACCACAACTTCCTCCCCCTGTTCATAGACAAGTACAGGGAGCTGCCCTGTCTGTGGCAGGTCAAACATCCACATTACAATCATAAACAAAAGAGGCAGACAGAGCTGGAGAAACTGCTGGAGTTGGCGAAGCCGGTGGTCCCCACGGAAACCATCCCCTATTTAAAAGCCAAAATTGGTGGCCTGAGGAGCACTTATCTAAGGGAGCGCAAGAAGTTCACGGATTCCCAGAGATCTGGAGCTGCAGCAGATGACATTTATGTCCCCAGACTGTGGTGCTATGAAAGACTGCGATTTCTGTCAGACCAGACTGGAGTCAGGGAATCCCTCTCAACCCTTCCTTCCACTCTTCCTTCCACCCCAGCTGAGGCTTCCGATGTCCAACCTGGGACTTCCAGCCAGGAAGAAGTGGAGGAGCCCAGATGGAGTCAGGTATAGCATTCTTCTACAGATTTAAAGAAATTATGTTTACTAGATGTTATTATTGATCACTAATTGCTGATTTAAGAAAGTGTTTTACATATCAATAGACAATAGTGGGCATAAATAATTGGGACAAGAATGAAAAATGCTGGGCTCAGAATGATAGTCTGTTATATTTGTTAACATTCAATTTGCAACAGTCATGAGCTGAAAATTGTGTGTGATTGATGAATAAAAAACTAAAACTATGTCCCTTTTTCATATACAGGAAGACCTCAGCCAGGACGAGGCTCTGGAATGTGGCACACAGGAGGAGGCTGTGGAATGTGGCAGCCAGGAGGAGGCGGGGGTTAGTGGCAGCCAGGAGGAGGCGGGGATAAGTGGCAGCCAGGAGAAGCCTGAGACCAGTAGAAGCCTGACC
Source organism: Aquarana catesbeiana (assembly GCF_042186555.1). Classification (NCBI taxonomy): domain Eukaryota; kingdom Metazoa; phylum Chordata; class Amphibia; order Anura; family Ranidae; genus Aquarana; species Aquarana catesbeiana. Next base: position 223,037,861 of record NC_133333.1, on the reverse strand, counting down.
GAATTGCAGGTTCCTCCCCTCCGCCTTCCATAAAAAAGACCCAGGAAGGGGAGTCACGTTCAGGATTCAGCGCTCAGGCTCATTCAGGAGGCTTCTGCATCCCTCAGAGCCACCCCCACTCCTGAAGAGGCCTTTGCCTGCATGACTGCCACCAAACTGAAGGGCATGCAGGAGGGTCAACGCCTCATGTGTGAGAAACTTATTTATAAAGTCCTAACTAAGGGGGTGAGTGGCGAAATCACACCCAAGACCGACGTGATTGAGTTGGACCATCCTCCTTCTCCTCCTGCCACAACTCCACCACCAGAGCCACAGCGTGGAAGGAAGCGTGGAAGGAAGACCAGAGAGTGATGAGCTGGGTTCAGTCTGGTCTGACAAAAGATGCAGCCTCTTGTAGTGCCACAGCCTGGGGACACAGATGTCATCTGCTGCTTTCCAGATCTCTGGGACTTCTGGACCAGACTGCACTCCCTTAGATATGGACTCCTCAGGCCACCAATTTTGCAGTAAAATAATTGATTTGTGCCCTGGGGTCCAAGGCTTCACCAATTTCTGCTGTTTCTCCAGCATTGCCTCCCTCTTTGTTTGGTTGTGAGCCCTTAATAAAGGAATTTTTGGTTCAATTATACTCGCCTATGTGTGTTTTCCTTAAAAAAAACTGTTTGTTTGTGAGGAGGCAGGTACATTTCAAAATACAATGTGAAATTAACAAGAGACACCAACACCAAACAATCTCATTGAGATTAAATAATACAAGATAATAATGGTGTTGTGGTAACTTGACACACAAAACACACACAAAAATATTCTGGAGTAAAAAGCAAAAAAAATTAAAAAAAAAAAAAACAGCCTTGAAAAAAATACAAACCCCAAAAAAAAATAAAATAAACAGCCTTGAAAAAAATTTTTAACAATTAAAAACAACCAAAAAAAAATTGGTCAGATGTGACAAATCAAAATGTATTGAGGGAATCCCGATAAATAATAAAGAAAGAAGTTTGTGAGAAGTCTGTGTGAATATGAGCAGCAAAACTACTTCATTCTTCTCACATTATAAAGAGAGTGCGCTGTATTAAACCATTTGTTACATTGCAGTGTGACGAAAGTGCTATATCCATTGCAAACGCTAATTTTACCAGACCGAGCTGTTCCGTCTCGGAATTTCTTCTGAGCATGCGTGGCACTTTATGCATCGAAACTGGCCACACACGGTCGGAATTGTCGCGATCGGATTTTGTTGTCGGAAAATTTTATAGCCTGCTCTCAAACTTTGTGTGTCGGAAAATCCGATGGAAAATGTCCGATGGAGCCCACACACGGTCGGAATTTCCGACAACACGCTCCGATCGCACATTTTCCGTCGGAAAATCCGACCGCGTGTACGGGGCATTAGTGTTATGGTAAGAGGAAAGGTTACTATGAGAGATACTGGAATGGTTAGCATGAGGGGGTTCTGTGTTTTTTGGATAGCATAAGGGGGAACATTGCTCTATGAAACATAAACTGCCAGCACCAATCTACTGATCCTGAATGCTAATTTAATCAAAGCTATATATATTTTAGTTATACATTTTTGATGTTATTGCTTACCACATCCTTTTATTTTTGCAGGATATCTTACATATATACAGTATATGCACACCACCACTTGTTTACTCCATTGATCTTCACCTTCAACAGCGTATGACATGTTCCAATCAGTGACATGTAAACTGGTTTGATGTCAAGCTTGCCAACGCATGCCCCTGAAAGACTGTGACAGAGACGTACAAGATGTCGACACTCCCTTTAAAACAAGTGTTATTATCTCATGTAAAATACATCAAAGGGACTACCTAATAAACAGGCTGCAGATTTATTATTTTCCGCTTCTAAGAGAAGAAGAGATGCTTTGGATGAGCTGTTTTATCTGATTTTAATAGACTGTGCTGTGACAGCTGGTCCTCAGGGAATGGAAGACGGCAGATGTTGCATACTGACCCATATCACTGCCATCAGTTGTGTTCTATCCAAATACAGCGTGGGGCCAGATTGGAGTGCCACACAATAACCCAGCACCAGCATCGCTCCCCACATCTGTGTAGTCTACGTTCCACTAAATGGTGCAAGAGTGAGCTCAGAATCCGCCTATGATCAGAGGAGAAGTCTGCCTTGTAGGATCAGCACTGTCTTCAAAAGCAGTTGAATGGTTGGCTGTTTTGTTTTATTAGGAGGCATTAGGCTTGATTCACACCTATGCATTTTTAGTGCTTTTTGCATTTTGCAGATTTGCACTACAGAACGTTTTCCATTGAAAACCATGTCAAATGGACTGTAGTGCAAATCTGCAAAATGCAAAAAGCACTAAAAATGCATAGGTGTGAATCCAGCCTTAGGGTGGACTGATTGAACAGTGTTTAAATAACTGCCCGACCTGACATTCTTTATGCCTGAGGCCCATTCATATCTCCCGATTTGGAATTGCAGGCAGAATCGCCATGACTCTGCCCACAATCCCAAGCTGCATGGCAATCACAGCGCATCGAGCTAAGTGCGTTTGGGTGCGATTCTGCCACAAATGTCACGCGACAGGAGTGAGCTGCAATCGCAGCAAACCACACCTTCACAACTTGTGTGAAGCTTATCACCCGAAAAGGAGCAGGAGCTTCTTTTCAGGTGACAAAAGTGCATAAAGAAGCCCATTCATGTGAATGGGCTGTCCTACACAACATGCGATGATGTGAAAGGGGCCTCAAAGTTTTGTTAAAAATAAGTTGGCCCCCCCCTTTGCAGCAATAACAGCTTCATCTCTTCTGGGAAGGCCTGGCTCGCAGTCACGGCTCTAATTCATCCCAAAGGTTCTTCTATTGGGTTGAGGCCAGTCGAGTTCCTCCACCCCAAACTCGCTCATCCATGTCTTTATGTCTTTTATGCTTTGTGTACTGGTCCAAATCATTTGGTGGAGGGGGATTATGGTGTGGGGTTGTTTTTCAGGGGTTGGGCTTGTCCCCTTAGTTTCAGTGAAGGGAACTCTTAAGTTGTGAGCATACCAAGACATTTTGGACAATTTCATTCTCAACTTTGTGGGAACAGTTTGGGGATGGCCCCTTCCTGTTCCAACATGACTGCGCACCAGTGCACAAAGCAAGGTCCATAAAGACATGGATGAGCGAGTTTGGGGTGGAGGAACTTGACTGGTCTGCACAGAGTCCAGACCTTAACCCGATAGAACACCTTTGGGATGAATTAGAGTGGAGACTGCGAGCCAGGCCTTCTCGTCCACATCAGCGCCTAACCTCGCAAATGCGCTTCTGGAGGAATGGTCAAACATTCCCATAGACACAAAACCATGTGGACAGCCTTCCCAAAAGAGTTGAAGCTGGTATTGTTGTAAAGGGTGGGCCAACTCAACATTGAACCCTACAGACTAATGCCCCGTACACACGGTCGGACTTTGTTCGGACATTCCGACAACAAAATCTTCGGATTTTTTCCGACGGATGTTGGCTCAAACTTGTTTTGCCTACACACGGTCGCACAAAGTTGTCGGAATTTCCGATCGCCAAGAACGCGGTGACGTCAAGCACGTACGACGAGACTAGAAAAGGCCAGTTCAGAACCAAGCGCGGCACCCTTTGGGCTCCTTTTGCTAATCTCGTGTTAGTAAAAGTTTGGTGAGAGACGATTCGCGCTTTTTCAGACTCGTGGCTTTCAGATCGTTTTCTGCCGTTCAGTTTGTGCTTGTGGGTTTGTATCTGCTCTTCAGTGCGTGCAGTCAGTTCGTATTGGAGTTTTCTGTGCGATCTTGTCCGCTCGCTGCTGTTTTTCAGGTCGCTCTTCACAGGCCTTGCTGTTCTTCAGTGCGTTCTCTTACTTCGTTCTGAGCAGCCGACCGTTTTCTAGCCATGTTTCGTATGCGTACTCCTCGTAGAGTTCGTGCTGTGCGGGGGCTTGGTGTTGGGGTCCTGACCTTGACACAAGTCCAGTCCATGAACAGGGTGGGGAGGAGTTCATGGACCAAGAATTGGTTGCTTCAGCGTGACCAGTTCTGTCATATGCCTTTGCTCCGTGAGATCCGTGAGAATAATCCTGATGATTTCAGGAACTTTCTCAGGATGACGGACCCCGTATTTCACCGTTTGTTGGCTTGACCCCCTATATTAGCAGGCAGGATACCTGCATGAGGCAAGCCATCACTCCGGAGCAGAGGTTGGTCGCTACCTTGCGGTATTTGGCCACAGGGAGAAGTCTGCAGGACTTGAAGTTCTCGACAGGCATCTCCCCCCAGGCTCTGGGTATCATCATCCCAGAGACCTGTTCTGCCACCATCCAGGTCCTGCAGAAGGCGTATATGAAGGTAAGATTTTTATCCTTTTATATCACATTTTATTGTATTGAATGTTTGATAATATATTGTATTTCTTCCCTCATTCCATAATTACCATGATTGTAATATGCTGTGAATGTCCCCTTTGTCCTCATGCATGCTTGATTTTTATGTAATTATTATTTTAGGTCCTTCATACATATTTGCCCTTCAATAACCTCCCCAGCATGGTGTCTCCTGCCCTATATTCACCTCATGTAGTCACTTAACAATGTATTTTATCAGCTCCATAGTAGTGCTTTACCCCAAACACCCCCTAAAATGTTTTGAAATGTTATTTTTGATTTAAATTCAGGCAGAGTGGCAGAGGCTTTTTTTTGTGGTGTCCCCAAATTTTTTGTAACCCTCCCTCCCCCAACTGCTAAGTCAGCTGATCCCAATTCTCTATCTTCAATCATCTATCTGCTGACTTTGCCAAACCCATACACACTATACCCATCTCTTTAGTGCTCAGATTTATGGATTAATTCCCCAAAGCATGTAGTGCAAGGGCCTGCCTGTATACTTTCCAATGGTACTGTTTAAAGTTCTTGTATCCTATTATGATCTTGATAGGTAATAGCAGAATGTCCAAATGTGCTCAAATGTGTACAGTGTGTATTTATATCTTTGTATTATGACACTTCTTACCTGTCCAGTGGGCTGCCAATAGTGTAACTAAGGAGGGGCTGTTCCAAGTAATACCCTGTATTTAGGCATTCATCTCTCAATGAAGTGAAGAGGGTTACCTGTCCAAGAGTTCCCCCCCCCCTATAATGTTAGAAATGGCCCATGAGGGGGGGAGGGGGAATATGATAGGTGTACCTTATACTTTGTTGTTGTTAAATTCCCCTTAATAAATGCTATCTGGAGGTTGACCCATAATGTTTGTGTCTAATCTGCTTGCCAGGTTTCTGTGAAAAAATAGTAATGTTTATTGTTTTTTCCTCAACAGTTTCCTTCCATGCCACAGGAATGGCAGACTGTGGCCTCCCACTTTGCCCAGCGGTGGGACTTTCCTAACTGCGGAGGGGCAATTGATGGGAAACACGTCCACATCGTCCCACCACCCAACTCGGGGTCGTACTATTATAATTACAAGGGGTTTAATAGTATAGTGATGTTGGCGGTGGTGTCGGCTAATTACGACTTCTTGTATGTGGACGTGGGGAAGAATGGCCGGATGTCCGATGGTGGAGTCATCGCCCAGACGGAGTTCTACAGGCGTCTCCAGAATGGCAGCTTGGACTTGCCACCTCCAGAGGACAATGTTGAAGGTCTCCTATTTGTGTTCGTTGCTGATGAATCATTTGCGCTGGGGGACCACCTGATGCGGCCATTCCCGATGAGGACCCTCACCCCGGAACAGAGGGTTTTTAATTACCGGCTGGCCAGAGCCCGAAGAGTGGTGGAGAACACATTTGGAATCCTGGCCAGCCGGTTCCGATTATTTATGACACCCATCCATATGGCGGAGTATAAACTGAACCATATAATACTTGCCTGCTGTGTACTCCAGAATTTTCTACAAAAACATTCAGCCAACTATGCTGGCTCAGTTGGGCCTGAGGCCGGAATCCCAAATACATCAACAATGACGGCACTTGAAAGCAGCCGTCCTGGCTTGCCCTCCCTGAATGCCCGTGATGTCCGGTTACGATACCTGGAGTTCTTTGCGGGTAGGGGGGCTATCAATATGCCAGACAATCTGTGACACCTTTTTCAAATAAAAAACAACCAAAAGAAATTCTTGGTGGACATTTACTGCTTGTGTTTGTTTTAGCTGACCCTGCCAGAAATGTGTTGAGTGCAGAAAATGTCGTGATTGGGTAACCTTATAAAAAACAGTGTTGGCTGGTACTTCCTAAATGCAAAAACACATTTCACTACAAGTGCACTTGCAACTGCACTGAACCTGCACTTGTAGTGCAAAGAGGATTTGCCCTTAGGAAATAACCCCCATTTCTGCATAAAACAACAATTACATCACCCCAAAAGTGTTGTAGTGTTGAGACAATAATCCACACATTCTTGAGTAAGGCACTTTTTTATACCTGCACAATCACATGCGCATTTACCAAAGGTTTTTAAAACAAACCAACATGTTTGTTGTATAACAATGTTTGCAGTAGCATTATGAAAAATCAAAATATCCATTTCAGATAAAACAGGCCTGTGTAAAACCAACAAGAAAGCCAAAAAACTTGAACTTACAAAGTTCACATTAGGTAAAACCTGAAGGCTAGATCAGACATCAGTATTTAGGAACTGGGTTTGATCTAGCGTTCAGATGGGGGGAAATCACCCCTGGAAAAGCCAAATTTGGAAGATGCACACCAATTTACGAATGGCAACATGTGCTATCTGCCATCAGGGGGGATCAAGGGACGTGTTTTGGGGGAGAAAGCCTTTCCTCAATGCGACTTTATAATTGAGGAAGGTGTTGCACCCCCAAAACGCGTCCATTGATCTCCCGTGATGGCAGATAGCACATGTTGGCACACTGTGTGCATCCTCCAAATTTGGCTTTTCTAAACATTTTAAAAATTTTTTGAAGATTGGACCACATTAATAAAACAGGTGATTTTGTGGGGTTTAAATTCGCCCCAAAACATCAATGATGTTATTATTTTTTTTAATAACATCACTGATTTGGTTCTGGATGTTTTGCAATTGGAGATTACACCCCATGATCTCCCCGATAAGTATCTGGGCACTTTCTGAAGTAAAGCGTTCAGGATCCCTCACATCACGATCACCTAAAAAGAGATAAAGAATAAAAAAAAGGTCTCAAAAATCTGCCACCATCCATCTCTTTTACCTGAGCCTGTGGTCGCAGACACTCACCTGTTGTGGTGCCAATCTCCACCACGTCTTCTTCTTCCTCCTGCTCTTCTTCTTCGTTTGGGGGTATTTCACCTTCTTCCATAGGTGGGGGGTCTGTGGTCTCCTCGGATGAGGGCTGTCCTCCGAGTCTTTTCTCCCCTATGTAAAACAAAAATGGTATAATTAGCACACAGATATTTGATGGCAGAACTAGAAATAGGAAACATTGCTTGGAAGTGGGGTACAATTGTCTATTTTAGCCGAGTTCCAAGATGTATATTTTTTTTATTGCCCTTTGTCAAGCTGCAATACTTTACATGTTTGGTACAAGCTTCACAGATGTAGCCCCCCCTATAGTATACACTGGAGCACCTGTGTGCCCCCCTAATAAAAATGGTGTTCTGGGGTCCCACACTAGTGCTCCAGTGTCCAGATGTGAAAACAGCTGCTCAGTGTCCTCTCTTTACACACAATCTAGTTGTCATTTCATTCTAGTAACAAACCCATCTACACAAACAAATCTTTGGCATCCAAGTAGGCCCCAAAAAATGTGTGAAAATGCATATGGCCTAAACAATGGTGTTCTAGAGGCCGAAATAAAAATGTTTGATACGAACGAATAATGGGCCCATGAACATTAAAGTTGCCCTTTTAAACGTTACAATTAATAAAAGCATATGGAGCAGAACGAACGTAATAAAGACAGAAAGAATAGGAACACAGCACAACTACTTACTTTTTTGCAGCACTCTCCGGATCTTTCGGTACTGCTCTGGCTCTCTCAACTTCAGGTCCGACCACCGCTTCCTGAGCTGATCTTTAGACCTTCGTACCCCGAAATTCCGCTCTAGACTCCTGACCACTTTACCAATGATTTTTGCCTTTCGGATGTTGGGGTTGGGGTAAGGCCCATATTTTCCGTCATAGTCGGACTTCCTCATGATGTGTACCATCTCCAACATCTCCCCAAACGACATATTTGTGGCCTTAAAACGTCTCCTTCTGGATCGGGACGTGCCTGGATCCGGCCTTTCCTCCTCCTCCTCCTCGTTGCTATAATTAGCATGCACCTGCTGTAACTCTGCCATCATGCTCTTCACCCACTGCGCCGAACGAAAAGGGGCGGGGAATACACTAGAAAGAATGTCAGGGGCGGGCGGAGTTACACGCATGCGCAGTGTGTATAAAGCGTAACACGCGTGCGTATTACGTACGATCTGTGAGCGGAGGAAGGAGCATTGGACGCGCCGATCGTAAGAACGAAGGTAAGAGACAAACTTGTGCCTATACTGCTTCTAGATTGAGGCCTATATTGTAACAAGATTAGGAGAGTTTTGTCTGACATTAGGCTTTGTCTTGTGTTGTGTCTTGCAGTGAACATGGATATCTTAATGAGAGATACTGACTTCATGTCACTATTCATTGATATGCTAAGTGAGCTGCCCTGTCTGTGGGAGATTACCCACCCCCATTTCAAGAACCAAGCAAAGAGGAAGGCAGCACTGGAGCAATTGTGTGAAATTGTGAAGCAGGTGATCCCCACGGCAGACATCACTTATTTAAAGATTTTCATTGGTGGCCTGAGGAGCACATATCTGAGGGAGCGCAAGAAAGTCCTGGATTCACAGAGATCTGGAGCAGCAGGTGACATCTATGTCCCCAGGATGTTGTACTACGACAGGCTGCACTTTCTGGCAGGCCAGACTGAACCCAGGTCATCCCTCTCCAGTCTTCCTTCCACACTTCCTTCCCCCCTGGCTGAGGCTTCTGACGCCCAACCTGGGCCTTCCAGGCCGCATGTGGAGGATCCCAGATTGAGCCAGGTATAGCATTCCTCTAAATATTTCTGCTTGTCCAATCAATGATGTTAACTAGATGTTAGTTTGGAGTACTAATTTAGGATTGTGATTGATGATGCAAAACATTACAACTATGTCCCTTTTTCATACACAGGGAAGTCTCAGCCAGGAGGTGGCCGGGCCGAGCCGGCTGGCTGATATCAAGGTCCCTCCACCCCCCCTGAAAACAGAAAGTGGCAGTAGGACGAGTGCCCTAGAGGAGGCGGCTATCAGATTCTTTTGGAGGGCTACAGAGGTCCTGGTAGCACCACAGACCATGCAGGAGAACATTGCTGCCTTCATAGCATATAAAATGCAGAGGATGGAGGAGGGCCAAAAAGCCATGTGTGAGGCCCTCATATCAGAGGCTCTGGAGAAAGGTATGAGGGGCCAAATTACACCTCACACACAGCTTTGGGATGGTCCTCCTCCTCCTCCCTCTCCTCCAGGTCCTCCCAGTCCTCCTCCAGGTCCTCCCAGTCCTCCTCCAGGTCCCCCCAGTCCTCCTCCACCTCCAGGTCCTACTCCTCCTCCTGCCACATCTCCAACTGCACAGCCACAGCCCGGAAGGAAGTGTGAAAGGAAGACCAGACAGTGATTGCCCTGGGTCCAGTCTGGTCGGCCAAAAAATGCAGCCTCTTGTGGTACCACAGCCTGGGGACACAGATGTCATCTGCTGCTATCCGGATCTCTGCGAATCCCGGACCAGACTGCACTCCCTTACATATGGACTCCTCAGGCCACCAATTTTGATGTTGAAGAATTGATGTCTGCCGTGGGGGTCCCAGGCTTCGCTAATTTCTCCTGTTGATCCAGTGTTGCCTCCCTCTTTGTTTGGTTCTGATCCCTTAATAAAGGATTTTTGTTTTGAATTATACTCTCCTATGTGTTTTACTTCAAAAATGACAGTTTGTTTGTGAGGATTCAGGTACATTTCTAATATACAATGTGAAATGAACAAGGGACACCAACACCAAACAATCTCCTTGAGATTAAATAATAAAAGATATCAATGGTGTTGGGGTAACTTGCCACACAAAACACACACAAAAATATTCTGGAGTAAAAATAAAAATAACATTGAACAAAGATCAGCCTTGGAAAAAATCCAAACATTAAAGAAAAAAAAAAGGCTTAAAAACAAAATAAAAAAAACATAAAAAATATAAAACTGTCAGATGTGACAACTAATAACAATATATTGAGGGAATCCCACTAAAAAAACACAAATAAAAGTTTGTGAGAAGTGTGTGTGAATATGAGCAGCAAAACTACTTAATTCTTGTCACATTATAAAGAAGAAGAGAGTGCGCTGTATTAAACCATTTTTTACATTGCAGCGTGACGAAAGTGCTGTATCCATTGCGAACGCTAAGTTTACCAGAACGAGCTGTCCCGTGTCGGAATTTCTTCTGAGCATGCGTGGCACTTTGTGCGTCGGAACAGGCCACACACGGTCGGAATTGACGCGATCGGATTTTGTTGTCGGAAAATTTTATCTCCTGCTGTCCAACTTTGTGTGTCGGAAAATCCGATGGAAAATGTCCGATGGCGCCCACACACGGTCGGAATTTCCGACAACACGCTCCGATCGGACATTGTCCATCGGAAAATCCGACCGTGTGTACGGGGCATAAGACTGGGATGCCATTAAAATTCATGTGAGTGTAAAGGTAGTGTAGATAGATAGATAGATAGATAGATAGATAGATAGATAGATAGATAGATAGATAGATAGATAGATAGATAGATAGATAGATAGATAGATAAACATAAACACAAGGGACATTATTTATCATCAGTGTGATGTACCCCTTGTGCTGCTGTCTCCTAGTTTATGTGAAGTTTTCCTCCTCCAACGCCTTCCCCCACCCCACTGCCATAATCTTTCAGTGCAGTGGGGTTACAGAACTGAGGGAGCTGTCAAAGACTCATCAAGAGTGTCCAACTATGCCCGCCCTTTATGTCCAGCACCTCCATTCAAAGAAACTGCACTACAGCTTCTATGAATAAAATGTGATTTATGAATGGAGGGAGTAGACCTTTCAATTATCCACCCGCCCTCCTTTCATAGATCCTGTTTTCATTCATTAAAGCTGTTGACATGTTGCTGTAGCACATCCTACAGCAAGAATGAAAAAACAAAAAAAGTAGATATTCCCCCCACCCGAAAAAAAAAAAGTGTCAGTTTACGTCACCGTTTTTTTTCCGGTCCGTCGGGCGTGATAGAAGATGAATGGACATCGCTGGACATTTTTATTTTTTTATTTTTTAATAAAAGACTTGTCCCAAGCTGTCTTTTGTCTTTTTTTTTACCATATTAGACTTTTTTTTGTGAAATGATAGGGGTACAGTATACCCCATTACCAATTCACATAGGGGGGGCAGGATCTGGGGGTCCCCTTGTTAAAGGGGGCTTCCAGATTCCGATAAGCCCCCCGCCTGCATACCCCCACAACCACCGGGCAAGGGTTGTGGGGATGAGGCCCTTATCCCCATCAACATGAGGACAAGGTGCTTTGGGGTCAGACCCCAAAGCACCCTCCCCATGTTGAGGGCATGTGACCTGGTATGGTTCAGGATGGGGGGCGCTCTCTCGTTCCTCCTCCTTTCCTGCGGCCTGCCAGGTTGCGTGCTCAGATAAGGGTCTGGTATGGATTTTGGGGGGACCCCTACACCATTTTAAATTTATTTGGCACAGGGTTCCCCCTAATTTCCATATCAGACCTGAAGGGCCTGGTGTGGATTTTAGGGGGACCCCCACGCAATTTTTTTTTTTAATTTTGGTTCGGGGTTTCTCTTAACATTCATACCAGACCCAAAAGGCATGGTAATGGACTGGGGGGGGGGGGGGGCCATGCTCTTTTTTTAAATTAGTTTTATCTATATTGCCGAGACCCGACAATTCATTACAGCCGCAAGCAGTTTTAAATGACAATTTTTCCTTTAGAAATGTCATTTTGCTGTGGTACTGTTCTAAACACAGGAAAAATGCACCACTTTACAGGCATACTATAGACAGGGTATTTAAAGGAATATTTCATTTTTATTGTTTCACTTTAAGCATTAAAAAAATCACTGCTACCGAAAAAACTGACGTTTAAAAAAAAAAAAAAATTGCATTCATACATTTCCCCTGGGGCAGAACCCGGCTCCCCAAACACTTTTATGACAATAACTTTTAAAATGAGCACTTATGATTTTTCATCTTAGTGTCCCATAGACTTTAATGGTGTTCCGGTGCCTTTTGAATTTGCCGCGAACACCACATATTGTTCGACTGGAACATCAGGCTCATCCCTAATCACAACAAAACAAACTGCATAAATCAATTTCATTCAGTAAATTGCTTGCATATAGCAATGCAATTCATTGTTATATGCAAACATAATGTATAAAAAAAAATAATGATCACTTCCCCAGAGTGGTACAATGTTACTATGGGAAAAAAAAAAAAAAAAAAAAGAAAAAATATATAATAAAAAAAAAAAAAAAATTCTAAAAGTGTCCGGTATTGAAGTGGTTAAATGATACATAATTTTAAAGAAATGTCTGGATCATTGTATTTCCTGCACACAGAAAACTATTTAAAAGAGTGCCATATAACAAATTTCACGCACTTTTAACACTGACATGATAATAATAAATGAAATATATGTCTATATGGAAATGTTAATGTAATTACATGCTGTATAATTACTTTTTTACAACAGTTCCCGATGACATCTATTCTCATTCTCCCACATTAAGTTATTTAACAGATTGATTTAACTGTAAAAGTGCTAGACGTGATGAGTAATAAATACATTTGGCTATAACTTAAACAGTAGCAAAGTGGACCTGTCATCTGCACACATTAACATCTGAAGAGATGTTGTACGTGATTTAAAGGGTCAGTTCTCTTAAAACTGTTACAGAAAATGAAAGTGGGTGTCATTTACCAAGCCCCCATCTTATATCTACCTATAATTGAAGTTTAATTAAAATATTCATTTTGGGAAAATTTAGTGCCCACACACATTGCACTCTATTATCAGTTTAACTATTTCTAATTTTCTTTAATGAGATACAATCAATGACTTCTGATCAAATTTAGTGGAATACCAGTTAGATTTTTCTTTTTTTTATTATCCAACCAAATTGTAATGTGAGTTCATGATCTTTTTTTACATTTTGACTATTTTTCCAAATAAAGGGTACATAACCCTATCTTTAAGGGCTGGTTCACTTCCTTGCTTTTTAACCACTTGCCAACCGCTGCACGCCGATATACGTCGGCACAATGGCAGCGGTGGGCAAATGGGCGTACCTGTACATCCCCTTTAAATGGAAGGGCTAGCGGGTGCGTGCCCGCCATGTACAGCGTGACCGTGCCCCCGGGACCCGCGGACTTGATGTCCCGGCGATCGTGTCACAGCGCTGAAGAACGGGGAAGTGCCTATGTAAATTTCTGCCTTGTGACATGACAGAGATCACTGCTCCCTGTCATCTGGTGAGCAGTGATCGCTGTCATGTGAGTGGAAGCCCATCCCCCCCACAGTTAGAATCACTCCCTAGGACACACTTAACCCCTTCATCGCCCCCTAGTGGTTAACCCCTTCCCTGTCAGTGTCATTTACACAGTAATCACTGCATTTTTATAGCACTGGTCGCTGCATAAATGACAGTGGTCCCAACATAGTGTCAAAAGTGACTGCCATAATGTCGCAGTCCTGATAAAAATCGCAGATCGTCGCCATTACTAATAAAAAAAAATTAATAATAAAAATGCCATAAAACTATCCCCTATTTTGTAGACGTTATAACTTTTGCGCAAACCAATCAGTATACGTTTATTGCAATTTTTTTTTACCAAAAATATGTAATACATATCGGCTTAAACTGAGAAAAAAATTTGTTTTTTCATATAGTTTTGGGGGATATTTATTATAGCAAAAAGAAAAAAATATTGCGCTTTTTTCAAAATTGTCGCTCTTTTTATGTTTATAGCGTAAAAAAATAAAAACCACAGTGGTGATCAAATACCACCAAAAGAAAGCTCTATTTGTGGAAAAAAAAGGACGTCAATTTTGTTTAGGTGCAATGTCGCACGACCGCGCAATTGTCAGTTAAAGCGACGCAGTGGCGAATTGCAAAAAGTCTAAAAGAATATATAAATAAGGCAGCCTGAGGAAGTCATGTGATATGACATAATGCGTAGGACGTAACTGGAAGTGTCTATCGCAGACCGGAAGTGACGTATCAGGTGGCGTGGAATGTCGTTTTCTTGTACATGTTTGCCGCGCTTGCTGCTGCTACAGTGTAAGTGGATATTTTATTTAATAAATCCAGTTATCTTTGATATCACACTCTTAGAGGCTCAATTATTTTGCATTTGGATCTTACCAACGATCGGGAGGGGATGTAATTTTATTTAACGAGCAGACACCATCATTGATCCTGAATCTCGGATGGAGGCCGCGTCCTAGAGGATACAATAAGGCATATTACCTATGCCCTTAAGGTGAGAGTTCTCAGAGCACTTAGCGGTGGTGTGGATATCACAAAGTCACGAGATCAACAATCAACACTGTGATTATATATATTATTGGACTTTTTTCACCAATACAGTCACCATTGGGGTATTTTGTGTTTTCACTTTATTGCAATGTAAATATTTATCATTGTTTGAAACTATATATTATTTCCATCGTCTTTATTTGTTGGGATTTTGCGCAGGATCACATATATATTTATTTATATATTCTTTTAGTCTGTTTGCAGTGAGTGGTGTTCACTTTTGATTATGCAGCAATTCCATTCACAATGAATATAAGGGTCCTTTCACACTGAGGTGGTTTGCAGGCGCTATTGCGCTGATAATAGCGCCTGCAAACCGACCCGAAAGTGCCGCTGCTTTGCCTTCAGAGGGCTTTCACACTGGAGCGGTGCGCTAGCAGGACGGGAAAAAAAGTCCTGCTAGCAGCATCTTCGGAGCGGTGTGTATACCGCTCCTGCCCATTGAAATCAATGGGACAGCGCGGCTATA
This sequence comes from Aquarana catesbeiana, assembly GCF_042186555.1. Classification (NCBI taxonomy): domain Eukaryota; kingdom Metazoa; phylum Chordata; class Amphibia; order Anura; family Ranidae; genus Aquarana; species Aquarana catesbeiana. The sequence goes on along the minus strand of NC_133333.1, from coordinate 223,022,824 downwards.
CTGCCAGCAAAGCGCCTCTGCAGAGGCGCTTTGCGGTGGTATTTAACCCTTTCTCGGCCGCTAGCAGGGGGTAAAACCGCCCCGCTAGCAGCCAAATACTGACGGTAAAGCGCCGCTTATAATATCGGCACTTTACCGCCGACGCCGCCCCCGCCCCAGTGTATAAGGGCCCTTCGTTTTTACTTAGTAGCGCAGAAGTCCTTCTATGGATCATTTTTTGTACGAATTGCAAAAAGTGCTCTGGTCAGGAAGGGGGTAAAATCTTCCGGGGCTGAAGCAGTTAATCTGCATCAAAAATGTATGCACAGTGATTTCCATGCATTCCAATGGCCCTAGTTCATACCAGTGCAGTCAGTTCCAATGCAGTCAACCAAAGTGGAACCTGCTGCATTTTTTCTGTATGCAGTAAAAAGCATGCAAATGCATTAGAACGCATGTAAACTCACCAAAAACACACTGGAACCCACATTGTTCTGAAATGTTGAAATGAAAAGTAGTTCCTGCACTACTTTGGTCCGATTTTCATGTGACTTGAGGTCCTTAGACCCCAATGTAAACCCTCAAAACTTGCTTGAAAGTGGCACCTGAATGATATAGATGCAACTTGGGTGTGACTTGTATGCAAAAATGAAAGAAAATAGCATGCCCCCCCCCCCCTCCCCCATGCATACCGGGCTCTTTTGGTCTGGTATGGATTTAAAGGGGAACCAAATGCCAACATGTAGAAAAAAATCCAAAATCCATACCAGACCCTTATCCGAGCCCGCAGCCCGACAGGTCAGGAAAGGAGGGGGACAATCGAGCGCTCCCCCTTCCTGATCCATACCAGGCCACATACCCTCAACATGGGGTGGTGCCCCCAAAGCACCATGTTTTTTTAAATAAAACTAATAAACATATTATACTTACTTACTCTGTGCAATGGTTTTGCACAGAGCAGCCCCAATCCTCCTCTTCACCCATAAGCCCAAAACACAACCACATTATCCTTAGTGAGGCTCTACTGCTAAATTGTGGTATAAGAACATCAGCTACAATTAAACCATGCAGGTATGGTACCTTTAAATGCGGTGGAGCCTCACTATAATAATGTGGTTGTGGCTTTTATAGCCGTATTTGGAGGGCTGCACATTGCCACAAGAGCTACCAGTTCTAATGATCCCCCATAACTATAGCCCCAGGAATGTTTTAATACCCACAAGGTATGAGCCCATGTGGGTGAGTGATATGGGCTTTATGGAGTGTGAAACTGATATGTTTACCGGTAGTCTCCCTGCAGCCACCTATTTTCACTACTAGAACTACAGCACCTATCCAGCTACACGACACACCCAGTATTGGCACGGATAGTTCTATATGGCCTAAAGCCCCTTGTTGACTGGTCTAGTCAGGTGGGCATGGAATAAGAGCACTCAGAACCATACTGGGTACGTTGTACTTTGGATCATTGATGCCATCAGTTTCTATGTTAAGGAGTTTATTTCATTATTCCATCATTACCTGTGATGCTGAAATTTTAAGGGGTTCTCTTCCCCAATCACCGAATGCTGCATATATCACATGCTCAATCCTAGGTGGTCGGGTTAGTGATGATACAGTTGATGGTGTTCCACTAATGGACGTTCTTACTAGCTCTGGCATTGCTGTTTGATTTTTATGTTAAGTCACTTCTAAGGTGTTGTGTGTCATTTAATACTTTCTGAGCTATTACTATTTTGGCAATTTTTAAAACTTAATAAAGCCCTTTTTATACCATACTTACCTCATATCTTAGCCACATGTGTTGCCTGCAGTAATCTTCCTTTTTTTTAACTCCAGGATCTATGCCGGGTTTTTTTTTTTAAGGCATATTCATTTGGGTTATGGTGACAGCACTACACATAGTCAGGGCCATCCTAATAGCATCATGGGCCCCTGGGCAAAGTAATGCACTGAGACCCCTACCAGCCCGCCCAAATCTATGCACCTACTGTCAAAACTTAAAGTATATATATAGTTGATAGAATTAAACATATATTCATTAGTACTTTCAATAAAATTGATGGGGAAAGCAGAAGGGCACAGTACAGGGGGATCAAGAGGGCACAATACTGGAATCAGGGGGGCACAGTATAGGTTCTGGGACGCTTCTCGGGACACAGGCAATCCGGGACAGTTTAGTAAAATGCATGACTGTCCCGGCAAATCGGGACAGCTGGCAAGTATGATGAAATTCAGGATTATCATTGGCTCCCATGCACCTGGGGCTCCTGGTCAGTGCCCAGGGGTGCCCATGCATTAAGACAGCCCTGCACATAGTGAGTTGGCATGAGGAGGAAATAAAAAACTTTTTGAGTGTGTCTTTGTAAATTTGATACCTCTGTTAACAAACACGTGTACCTAATAAAGAGATTGCTGAGGGTTCGTGGGAAGCTTGGTCCTTGTGTGACCACCCACCCCCTCTGTCTTTCATAGCAGGGTAGGTTTGAGTAAAAATATTTGTGTCCATTGAGACCTACAAGCTTCCAATAGTTTGGTTTGCCTTAACTCTACCGTTGGTCAGAAGGTACTGGTGTGGGTATACAAAAACACAGACTGGGAAAGGCTGCTGTGAACCAGTCTGCAATTGGCTTTGAAATGTAAAGCTGACCAAAACAGGATCTAAATTCGCCCAGTTCAGCAGAGACCGGACAAATTTCAATCCATGTGTAAACGTTCCCTTTTGACAGAAGTCCATCGCTAGATTGGCTTCTGTTGAAGGTAATGTTGGAAAACTTTTGTCAATCAGCAGTTGCAGTCAATTCACTGTATTCACTGATCAGTATATTCTGAATGGAGAGAGTCCCGCTGTCTGAATGCAATGGGGGGGGGGATTTAATAAAGCTGCTACACCATTTTTTGGGTGTTATTCCCTCTTGTTAATGTATTGCCCCAAATTCATGAAGCATTTGCAACACTTCAGGTAGTTCTAACATGCTGCACTTGTATATTATGTCGCATTAAATGCAACACTTTTACATAGAGTTGTGCGCGACTGAAAAATTCCTTTTGCTTCGGATTAGTTTGTTAAGTTAATAATTTTGTTTCCCCATATTCGTCATGTTAGAATGATTCGTTTTTGGAATCGGTTTTGTATATTTGTATTCGTTTCTCATATTCGTTATTTTCTGATTAATTCAAAATTCTAATTTATTCAAAATTTGAATTTCAGAGGACAGCAATCTTCTATTCTATTCAGCAGCCTAAGTAGGAATCAACATCTTATTTTACTTTTATACCTTACTGTATTTATTAAAATATGTTTCCATTTCTAATTCAAATTCATTTTTACATTCAAATTTGAATTTTTTTTCAAATTTCGGATAATTCGTTTCGTTATAATTTAATTAGGAATTGTTGAAATGTGTTACTATTGTGATTCAGAAATTCAGATACATTCTAATCTCTGAATAACAAAAAATTCTTCCGAATTTCGATTCGTAATAAAAGTAATTGTACATGTCTACTTTTACATTGAATGCGCCAAATATAAAATTGGAGCTAATTAGGACCAACTCTCTTTTGGCGTACAAAGGGAACAACTGGCTCAGACAGATTTAGCAAAAGTGTCTCTCGTGCATTTTAAAAGTGGCGTAGCATGAGCCGAATTCAAGTACAAGTTCTAGACAGGTATATGAATTTGACGCATTCCTCACCACTTTTAGAATGCATTAGACACTTTCGCAATATTCTGCTTGTGCCAGTCTATAGGAATTCCAGGGAATGTCTCAGCAGGGGGAATTCTTTCATTCATCTTGTTTGTGTGGATGGAGAACTCTGCTGCTGACTGAATGACAAAAAAATCATCTATGGTCAGGTTAACTCTTTTATTTTGTTATTTTATATACTCAATTGTTTAGCAATTGCTCAGTAAATTGAGATTTACTAAGAGCTGAATTTACCAGGCAATATTACTTCTTATGCCATGTACACACGAGCGGACTTTTCGAGCGGACTGGTCCGACGGGACGAATCTGTCGGACAATCTGACCGTGTGTGGGCTTCATCGGACCTGCAAGCGGACTTTAGATATGGAACATGTTTCAAATCTTTCCGACGGACTCGAGTCCGGTTGAAAAATCCGCCCGTCTGTAGGATAGTCCTACAGACGAAAACCGACCCTAGGGCAGCTATTGGCTACTGGCTATCAACTTCCTTATTTTAATCCGGTCGTACGTCATCACGTACAAATCCGTCGGACTTTGGTGTGATCGTGTGTGCGCAAGCCCGTTCGTTCGAAAGTCTGTCAAAAGTCCATCAAAAGTCAGTCGGAAAGACCGTCGGACCTTTGATGCCGAAAAGTCTGCCCGTGTGTACACGGAATTAGGGTACAGCTGATACCAGGGAACTCTCTATAAGAGCAAAAAGGTTATTTAGCAACAACTTTTTATTTCTATTTTCTGAATGGAGGTGTGCACTTGTGTTTTCCCATACACTATATTGCTAAAATTAAGTGGACCTTTTCAGGTGTCCCTTTAACATTACAGTATACAAAGACGGTTTAGACAATTTTGCACATGCAACCTTGTGGAAACATCTGGGGAAGGTGCTTTTCTGTTCCAGCATGACTGTGTCAAGTTTAGTGTGACGATTTTGGTGTCAAAGTACTTGAGTGGCCTAAACCTCAACCCTACTGAACACCTTTGGCAAGAATTAGAATGACAATCACAAGCCATGTCTTCTCATCCAACATGAGTACCTGACCTCACAAGTGCTCTTATTTGCTGAATGAGCTCAAAGTCAATCCAAAATCTTGTAAAAGCTTTTAAAGGATATTGGAGACTCGTATAGTTGCACACTCCGTTTTTAATCCATGGTTTTGGAGTAGAATGTCCAACATGCTTATAAGGATGAGGTCAGATGTCCACAAATGTTTGACCATATAGTGTATATTGGATATTTCTTCAGCCTCCAGTGGCATAGTGGATCAATTCAGCATTGGCCAATGTTTAAAAATTGTTGACACTGCCTGCCATAAAGAGAACTTGTTACATTGACCCGTATAGTACAAAGTACAGGTTCCCTATAAAAACAATAGCATTATTACATAGTTGGGTGACATTATTGTGCCCTGCCTACTAAGATGTAATTGTTGCACCAATGTGGTGAAAGACCAAATGCTATTTGGAAAATGCAAGCTATCATTCTAATGCTTCTATCAAGGGTGTGATATTTTTATTAAATCTAATGATATTCTCTCTCCGATTTCTGCCGGGAATAATTTGCAGAGCATTTATCTTCTCTTTTTGTGATTGCATTAACATACGGAGTAATTCCTCTGACGTGTAGGTCACTCAGAAAGATGAGCTTTTGAGTTATAGCAAAGGCCCATTTTTTCTCTGGCAGGAAAGGACAAACTGACTTATAATTTTTTTTACAATTAGAGATTTTTATTAGATCTAACTGACTCGGAGATCAAAGCGCAGATACACTTACAAAGCTCCATGGGATAGATAAGGGAATTTGGCTGACTGATGCTTAAGTATAAAAACCTGTTATTGATACAGTCACTCTGCTCTTTATAGGGGACATTTGCTTCTGCAGTAATAATACTAAATATTTTAATAGTTCTCATGAACTTGCCCTTAGATAACTACATTTGCACATCTAGACTAAATCAATTTAAAAGTCTATTAAAATTATATAATGTTTATATACAACAGTTTTCAGCAATATTATGCATAAACATGTGATATAATGTGATATGATTTTATTACTGAGTAAAGGACCTAATGTACTGAGGCTAAGCAATGTTCACGCTCCCTTGCTGGCAAAATGATGCTTGCTTGTTTTCGCTCTTCCTCCCAGCAGAGGTGTCCATGGCTGAATTTACATTTCCTGACCAACAAAGTCAAGAATCACATTGCCTGGTACATTTTATTATATATGGGAATGTATTACAGCCATCAACATCCTGTGTGGGTGGCTGTTTGCAATCACTGGCAATCCTGCCTCCCTAGGAGCTTAAGCTCCCTTTCTGCGTGTTCTCATATATCTTCTTAAATCCTGTTTTAAAAAGCCTGTTTTCACAGAGCTCAATGGCACAAGCTAAAATAAACAACACAAGAAGATAAATCATAGTGACTTTATTGGAAAATCCAAAATCTGAGTTCCCAAAGAAAACCTGTCACAGCCTGTCACAGTTTTTACAAAACAGAAGAAAGCAGGAATCTGCAAGTGTTCATTAAAATCCATGTTTTATAAATTATATATGTGTATATATATATATATATATATATATATATATATATATATATATATATATATATATGTAATATTAATATATAATATTAACAAAAGTATTAGGACACCTGCCTTTACATGCACATGAACTTTAATTGCATCCCAGTCTTAGTCCGTAGGGTTCAATATTAAGTTGGCCCACCCTTTGCAGCTATAACAGCTTCAACTCTTATGGGAAGGCTGTCCACAAGGTTTAGGAGTGTGTCTATGGGAATGTTTGACCATTCTTCCAGAAGTGCATTTGTGAGGTCAGGCACTGATGTCCCTCTCTAATTCATCCCATCGGGTTCAGGTCAGGACTCTGTGCAGGCCAGTCAAGTTCCTCCACCCCAAACTCACTCATGCAAGACATTATGGACCTTGCTTTGTGCAATGGTGCACAGTCATGTTGGAACAGGAAGGGGACATCCTCAAACTGTTCCTACAAAGTTGGTAGAATGAAATTATCCAAAATGTCTTGGTATGCTGATGCCTTAAGAGTCCTCTTCACTGGAACTAAGGGGCCAAGCCCAACCCTTGAAAAACAACCCACACCATAATTCCCCCCTCCACCAAATTATTTCGACCAGTGCACAAAGCAAGGTCCATAAAGACATGGATGAGCGAGTTTGGGGTGGAGGTACTTGACTGGCCTGCACAGAGTCCTGATCTCAACCCGATAGAACAGTGGAGTCTGCGAGCCGGACCTTCTCGTCCACATCAGCGCCTGGCCTCACAAATGTGCTTATGGAAGAATGGTCGAACATTCCCATAGACACACTCCTAAACCTTGTAGACAGCCTTCTCAGAAGAGTTGAAGCTGTTATAGCTGCAAAGGGTGGACCAACTCAATATTGAACCCTACGGACTAAGACTGGGATGCCATTAAAGTTCATGTGCGTGTAAAGGCAGGCGTCCCAAAAAATTTGGTAATATAGTGTGTTCTCTCTCTCTCTCTCTCTCTCTCTCTCTCTCTCTCTCTCTCTCTCTTTTCAGCAGCATGTGAGCAGTGTTTACATACAACAGCCGTTTTCCTTTTAGATTGTAACACAATGTTTGAAATGAAAAAGAAATGATTTAAACAAAGGGAATTCTTTCCCATCATTAGAATTTCCTGTGGAATAGGCTGGATATTCCGTATGGTTACTTTCGAAAAGACAAAACACGTCAGGGAGTGCTTGTGAAGCATCATTCATAGAGTCTGTTCCCAGGACTTGTACATTTTTAGCTCTGGATGACACTGGCCCTTGTTCTCCACAGTTCATAAATATGGACATTAGGAAACAGAGAACTGGGATCCATCACGTCCAGAACTATTCCATTTTCACCAGTTATGCCCCTCTTAAGAATTAAGGAAGTCATGGAAGTCATGACTTCCTTAATTCTTAAGAGGGGCATAAATCATGTCAATTTGAGAATTTTTCTATAAAGTGAATCTGTTGACATACACATACAGTATATTTACTGTCCAATAAAAGATGTCTAAAAGGGATCTAAACATAGTACATTAAATTGTATGTAAAGCCAATTTTTAGTTTTAGTTTGGGATACAGTAGTAGGGTATAATTAAAGCCTCTGTCAATTATTTTTTCCTTCAGAAATTGAAGAAGCAATAAGTGCATCATGCCACTGATAGTAAAGTCAAAGCTGGTTTGAATTATTTCATAATAATGTAAAACAGCTAACACGTTTTGTGGGCTCAAACACTCTCACTTCATTATGGCTATACTATGGAACTCCTACAATTTGTGCAGTCCTATCTTTTTAAACCCACACATCTCTTAAAGTGGTTGTAAAGGCACAAGGTTTCTTACCTTCATGCAATCTTCTGTGAGCAGCAGCCCCCCCAGCCCCCTCTAATACTTACCTGGGCCTCCTCTCGATCCAGCAATGTCCACAAGAGTTTTGCCTCTCCGGGGACTCGCACTCCTAATTGGCTTTTGGCAGCAGCGGGTGCCTATGGTCAATCACAGCCATTGAACCAATCAGAAGACGGAGTGGGCGGGATCAAGTTGCGGCTCCGTGTGTGAATGGACACACAGAGCCGCAGGTCGGGAGCATGTATGCTTTTGTGCCCCCACTGCAAGCTGCTTGAGGAGGATCCGGGTTGCTTTTTGCAAAACCACTGCATAGAGTATAACATGCTTGTTTTTTTTTAGAAAAAAACTACAAGACTTTAGTATCACTTTAAGCTCCGATGAAGGGAAACTTTTGATGCCCTGAAATGATTTGGATGGCTTATCTTATTTGAAAATAATTAAAAAACAGCTTGTACGCTACAATCACTGGTGTGGCGCTCTTCTTGCTTCTTCATTATCTGAATTCTACCCAGGATACCTTCTGGGGTGCCCTGTCAGAACTCAGGGCCAGTGACTTGGGATTGTAATATCTCAACCATCCGGTGCTTCACACCAGTTTATTTTTCCTCTCTGTTTCCTGTTGGTGAGGTTTCTCTTCATTTCCAGTCCTGGAAGTAGGAGGAAATTTTCCAAAGTGAGGGAGGGGAATTCTGATTTTCGACAGTTGTCAAAGGTTTCGAAAAGGTGTCCCCACTGGAAGATTCACCCTCACTTCTTGTTCTGGTGACAACTGTAAAAGTTTAGATTGCCCATCACTTTTTAGTGATTTCTAGGGGTTGATTTACTAAAGGCAAATAGACTGTGCACCTTGCAAAGTGCAGTTGCACTCTGCAAATGCAATTGCTGCAAAGTTTAGTAAATGATCAGAAGCTCTGCTGACTTCCATCATCCGATCATGCTTTTTTTTATTTTCCTTGCACGTGATTGGGTAGTCTTTGCAAAGTGAAGCTTTACCTCTTTTATTAAGATTCGGACCAACTGCACTTTGCGAAGTGCACAGTCTATTTGCCTTTAGTAAATCAACCCCCTAGTTTCTTTCTGGCAAATAGAGAGTATGGATTTCCTCCCACCGAACATACACATATATGCGGCTTCACGGAAGTGGGTCTTAATCCTATGGGGCCACATATACAGTTAGGGATGAACTTGATGTTCGGGTCGAACATGAGTTTCACTCGAGCATTGGGTGTTCGCCCGTTCGCCAAATGGCAAACATTATGGGGCGTTCGCGGAAAAACGAACGCTGCGGAATGCCCCATAATGTACTGTGAGATCGCAGTGCATTGCTGTATTATGTTTGGCCAAAGCATGCACCTGACCTGCATGCTTTGGCCAATTACAGCGTGCTCTGCTAAGGGTGCCTTTGGCCAATCATGGCTCAGGGGGACAATTACACTATATAAGGCTGCTTACACGGCGGCCGTGTGTAGTGTTGTTGGCATGGACAGAGAGATAGTTTGATTTAGATTAAGCAGGCAGGTTATTCAGTTAGTGGCAGTGTATTTGATTTAGCATAGACTATCTTTTCAGTGTTCACTTGATATTCAGTCAGTGCAGGCAGTGTATTATATATATATATATAATCTGCATTCAGTGTAGCCTATATCTACAGTGCATTCTGTGATGTACTGTTTCTAATACACTTCAGGCGGTGTGCTCAGTATCTCAGTACCAGTATCTCAGTGTGTACAGTTTCTACTAAACTTCTGGTGGTGTACACAGTATAAAATACAGTGCGGCCATTGTACAGTTTCTAATACAGTGCAGGTGGTGTACACAGTATCTAATACAGTGTGTACAGTTTCTACTACATTTCTGGTGGTATACACAGTACACAATAAAGTGCAGCCATAGTACAGTTTCTACTACTTTTCTGGTGGTGTACACAGTATCTAATACAGTGTGTACAGTGTGTACAGTTTTTACTACACTTCTGGTGGTGTACACAGTACACAATACAATGCAGCTGTAGTACAGTTTCTAATACAGTGTAGGTAGTGTACCCAGTATGTAATACAGTGTGTACAGTTTCTACTGCACTTCTGGTGGTATACACAGTACACAATACAGTGCAGCCGTAGTACAGTTTCTAATACAGTGCAGTCAGTGTACACAGTATCTAACACAGTGTGTACAGTTTCTACTACACTTCTGGTGGTGTACACAGTATACAAAACAGTGTAGCCATTGTACAGTTGCTAATACAGTGTAGGCTGTGTACACAGTATCTAATACAGTGTGTACAGTTTCTAATACACTTCAGGCGGTGTACACAGTATCTAATACAGTGTAGTGTATTGTTGCAAAACAAAAAACACATCATGTCTGGAAGGCCACCAAGGAGAGGCAGACGTTCACAGGCCACTAAAAGAGGGTAAGCAGCCTCTGTGTCTACAGTCAACAGTGATGGTCGTGGACATGGTGCATCCTCTGCAGGTGGCCATGGGGCACACTTGTTCTTTTTTTCTGTTGCTGGCCGTGTTATTGAGCCAGAACATGCAGAAGAGTTGGTTGGGTGGGTAATAAAGGCGTCCTAATCCTCCTCATCCTCTGTCACCCAGGCTCAGAGTAGTTTGCTTCCAATGCAGCTGCCAAGCAGCCTATTTCACCGGCTCCTTGTCCACAGTCAATCCTTCCATAGCCCCACCATCATGCATGGAGGAGTCCCCAGAATTATTCGACCACAGTGTTGGGTACATGCTGCTGGAGGATGCGCAGCGAGTTGAAGGCTCTGATGTTGGTTCCCAGGTTGCAGAAGGGAGTAACGTGAGACTAGAGAAAGGGGGTGCCCAAGAAGGACAAGAAACTAGCAGTCATGTTCCCCAAGCTGCAGCATACTGCCAAGTTTGCTCCAGTGATGAGGAGGGAGGGGATGATGAGGTCACTGACTGTACTTGGATGCTGCGAGAAGAGAGGAGGAGGCACAACTCCAATGAGGCAGGATGTCCTCTAGGGGGCAGCTTAAGGGCAGCCACCCTATTGTATCACACCGCAGAGCTCCGCAGGTGCAGGGCACTGCTGACTCTCCGGTGACTTTTAAAGGTTCCTTGGTGTGGGTCTTTTTTGACACGTGTGCAGCAGATTACACCGTTGCTGTTTTCAACCTATATCTGAAGCGGATCAAGCGTGGCCAGACCAGCAGCCGGTTGGGCACCACATGCTTGACCAGACACATGACGATCTCCCATGCAGTCCGTTGGCAACAGCACTTGAAAGACCCACATTAAAGAAAAAGGCGGACTTCTCCTTGCTCCTCATCTGGGATGTCCAACCCTACTATACCTCCAGTTGTCACAAAAACCTGCACTTGGAGGAATGAAGGTATAGCAATAGGTGCCCCAAGTACTTGCAGCCAATCTGCTAGCAGTACACCATCTGAGTTTAGCAGGCAGATTTCCCTACCCCATTTGCTGAACCCTAGAAAGAAATTCGGTCCCAGCCATCCACATGCTCAGCGTCTAAATGCTAGCTTGGCCAAATTGCTAGTACTGCAACTGCTGCCTTTTCAGCTCATAGACTCTGCCCCCTTTCGTGAATTTGTGGAGTGTGTTGTACCTCAGTGGCAGGTTCCAAAACACCATTTCTTTTCATGGAAGGCTATTCCAGCTCTCTACCGGCATGTGGAAGGCAATATTTTGGCCTCGTTGGACAGGGCGGTCAGCAGTAAGGTTCATATTACTGCTGACTCATGGCCCACCAGGCATGGACAGGGATGTTACCTTTCCTTCACGGCGCACTGGGTAACTCTGCTGGCAGCTGGGAAGGATGCAGGACAGGGTTCAGTGTTGTTGGAGCTTGTTCCGCCACAACGCCTCCAAAATGCTAGTGGTGATTCTGCAAAAGCTCTCTCCTCCACCCCCTCCTCTTCTTCTTCCTCTATGGCCTCTTCTGCAGATTTATCCTCTGAACCGGTGGTTCAAGGGGCTACATAAGCAGTCAGGCTAAAAGATGCCATGTGGTGCTTGAGTTGGTCTGCCTAGGGGACAGGAGCCACACTGGGGCAGATTCTGTCAGTTCTGCAGGAGCAGGCTCAGAGGTTGTTGATGCCATGCCAGCTTCAGCCAGGAATGGTTGTATGTGACAATGGCACCAACCTTCTCTCCACCCACTGACAAGGACACTTGGCCAATGTTCCATGTTTGGCACATGTCCTGAATTTGGTGGTGCAGCGGTTCTTGAGCAGGTACCCAGGGTTACAGGATCTCCTGAGGCAGGCCAGAAAAGTCTGTGGTCATTTCCTCCGGTCATACAATGCCAGTGCTCAGCTGGCTGACATTCAAAGGGGATGCAACCCGCCCACCAAACGCCTCATTTGTGACATGCCCACCAGGTGAAACTCAATGTTGGCAATGCTGCAGCAGCTGCACACACAGATGAGTACCTGTGCGAGTATGGCACCAGGACAGGGTCAGGGGAGCTTGGCTTCTTTTTGCCATGCTGGTGGCTACTGATCATGGATGCATGCACTGTCCTGTCACCATTTAGGGAGGCCACGAGGATGGTGAGCTGCAAAAATGCATGCATCAGTGATACTGTCCCTCTAGTCTTCCTGTTGGAGCACACGCTTCGTGGAATCATGGACAGGGCACTTGAGGCAGAACAGAGGGAGGAAGAGGAGGACTTCCTTACCTCTCAAGGCTACCTTTATCCAGATAGCATTCCTGAGGGCCCACCAAACACACAGGAAGAAGAGGAGGAGGATTGTGTCAGCATGGATGTAGAGGATAACACTCAGCAGCAGTCTTCAATGGGATAGTATTCAGTCCCCAGAAACCCAAGGATTTGTACGTGTCTGGGAGGCGGTAGTTACGGATCATGTGATCCTTAGTGACCCAGAGGACATAGAATCAAATGCCTCTGCAAACTTATGCTGCATGGCCTCCCTGATTCTACAAAGCCTGCGAAAGGACCCTGGGATTCGTGGTATCAAGGAGAGGGATCATTACTGGCTGGCAACCCTTCTTGATCTATGTTACAAGGGTAAGGTTGCAGAACTCATCCTGCCTTCGCAGATGGAGCAGAGGATGAAACATCTTCAGGAGGCCTTGAAGAAAGGTTTGTGCAACGCATTTCCAGACCGTGGGAGGTTACAATTTCCTGGTGATGGACAACGTGTTGCTGAGGCTTTGTTCAGTCAGAGGAGGATCGGTGGAGAAGGTGGCCGGCTGACAGATGCCTTTAAACAATTTTTCAGTCCTCAGCGCCAAGGTCTGATTGGTTCAAGCAACCATTGCTAGCGTCTGCATTACATGGTGCAGGAATATCTAGGGGTAAGAGCTTACTTGGAGACCTTTCCAACAGAGAATTCACTGGGTTACTGGGTCTTGAGGATGGACCACTGGCCAACACTTGCTCAATATACAATTGAGCTACTGGCCTGTCCTGCATCCAGCATACTTTCTGAATGCACATTCAGTGCTGCTGGAGGGTTTGTAACGGATCAAAGAGTGTGCCTGTCCACAGACTCTGTTGATAGGCTCACATTCATAAAAATGAATCTGTCTTGGATCAGCAGTTATCAAGCACCTGATGCTGATGTAACTGATTGAATTTGCTATGAATGTGGGATCCCTTGAAGACTGCCTTTGCTGACTATCCTATTCCTCCTCAATCTTGATGATGATAGCTTCCAACAAAAATGTTTGGTTTAGGGCACCACCACCACCACCGCCCAAGGCCCAATTTTTCTGCCCCTGTTTAACAGGGGCATGCAATTACAATTTTTGATATAATATTTCAATGCAGGGCCCGTTCCTGCACCCAAGAAGAGTAACTGTGAAGACTTACAGTGTTGTGGCACCACCACCACCGCCCAAGGCCCAATTTTTCTGGCCCTATTTAACAGGGGCATGTAATTACAATTTTTGCCCCAGCCTCAAGTCTTTTGTAGACTCTAGGTTTTCTTCTAAGATTGCCCTGTATTTGGCTCCATTCATCTTCCCAACAACTCTGACCAGATTCCCTGTCCCTGCTGAAGAAAAGCATCCGTACAACCTGATGCTGCCACCACCATGTTTCACGTTGGGGATGGTGTGTTCATGGTGATGTGCAGTGTTAGTTTTCCACCACACATAGCATTTTGCTTTAAGGCCAAAAAGTAAAATTTTCGTCTCCTTTGACCAGAGCACCTTCCTCAACATGTTTACTGTGTACCCCACATGGCTTCTCGCAAACGGGACTATTTATGGCTTTTTTTCAACAATGGCTTTCTTCTTGCAACTCTTCCATAAAGGCCAGATTTGTGGAGTTCATGACTAATAGTTGTCCTGTGGACAGATTCTCCCACCTGAACTGTAGATCTCTGCAGTGATCCGTGTGATGTTCAAAGCTTGGGATATTTCTTATGACCTAACCCTGCTTTAAACTTCTCCAAAACTTTTTCATTGACCTGTCTGGTGTGTTCCCTGGCCTTCATGATCCTGTTTGTTCACTAAGGTCCTCTAACAAACCTCTAAGGACTTCACAGAACAGCTGTATTTATACTGAGATTAAATTACACACAGGTAGAATCTATTTGCAAATTAGGTAACTTCTGAAGGCAATTGGATCCACTAGATTTTAGTTAGGGATATCGGAGTAAAGAGGGCTGCATACAAATGCACGCCACACTTTTCACATATTTATTTGTAAAAAAATGTGAAAAGCATTTATCATTTTCCTTCTACTTCACAATTATGTGCCCATTTGTGTTGGTCTATCACATACAATCCCAATGAAATACATTTATGTTTTTGGTTGTTACATGACAAAATCTAGAAAATTTCAAGGGGTATGAATACTTTTTTAAGGCACTGTATGTGGTATCGCTGTGATCGCCAGAAACAAGAGAATTTATTTTGGGTTGTTCTTTGGTGGTAGGTTATAGTAGTATCAAGAAATATAGAGCTACATTTAAAAAATGATACAGTTGTACTATTTTGTGCCAGGTTTCTTTTGATAATTAAAAAAAATAAATAAATCAGGAGATATCCTATACAATTTACCACCAAATGAAAACACAATTTGCCCTGAAAAAAAAATGGTATAATTCACCCGGATACACTAAGTACCGTATTTATCGGCGTATAAAACGCACTTTTTCCCCCTTAACCACTTCAGCCCCGGAAAAATTTTCCCCCTTCCTGACCAGAGCACTTTTTGCGATTCGGCACTGCGTCGCTTTAACTAAAGAATTGCGCGGCCGTGCGATGTTGCACCCAAACAAAATTGACGTCCATTTTTTCCCACAAATGGGAATGTACTTTTTGCTATAATAAATATCCCCATTTTTAAAAAAAAAAACGAGAATTTTTTTTAGTTTAGGCCAATATGTATTCTTCTATATATTTTTGGTAAAAAAAATCGCATTAAGCGTATATTGATTGGTTTGCACAAAAGTTATAGCGTCTACAAAATAGGGGATAGATTTATAGCATTTTTATTATTATTATTTTTTTTTTTTTTACTAGTAATGGCGGCAATCTGCGATTTACATTATGGCGGACACATCGGACAATTTTTGGGACCATTGGCATTAACACAGCGATTAGTGCTATAAAAATGCATTGATTACTGTAAAAATGTCACTGGCAGTGAAGGGGTTAACACTAGGAGCGATCAAGGGGTTAACTGTGTTCCCTGGGAGGTGATTTTAACTGAATGGGGAGGGGACTGACTAGAGGAAGTGACAGATCGTGGTTCCTAGCTAACAGGAACACACGTTCTGTCACTCCTGTCAGAACAGAGCAGGGAAGTGTGTGTTTACACACACTCGTCCCTGTTCTGTGTCTCCTGCTCACGATCGCTCGTGGCTGGCGGTCATTGCGACCGTCAGCCACGAGCATCGGCACCCCCGCTGTGCAGCATGCGCGCCTGCAATCCCGACCCCATGAGCGAACGTATAGCTACGACGGCTCGCACAGGGGAGCCAACCTGCCACAGTATAACTGCGGCGGCTGGTCAGGAAGCGGTTAAAATAGGAGGAAAATCGTGTGTACATGTTATACGTCGACATAGGCCTTGCCGAAATATAGACTGCCACCGAGGGGAAGGAGGGGACGAGCGATGCCGAAATAGAGCCGGATCTTCTGTGTACTCGGCTCGCAGTTACTCTCAGTCCCGCCCCCTGGACATCTCCTAACATTGACATCCCGGGATTGGACCGGCGTTATGTCCACCATAGGATCCGGACCAAGGGGCGGAACTGGGCATGATGCCAAGCCGAGTACACAGGAGATCTATTTCCGCTCTATTTCAGCAGCGCTCGTCCCCTCCTTCCCCTCGGTGGTAGTCTATATTTTGGCAAGGCTGATGATGGACACTGAGCAATGCTGCAGGTGGGCACTGATTAGGCTGCAGATGGGCACTTATTAGACTGCAGATGGGCACTTATTAGACTGCATATGGACACAGATCAGGCTGTAGATGGGCACAGATCAGGCTGCACTGAAGCTGCAGATGGGCACTAATCAGGCTGCATTGATGCTCACTGGCCGTTATTTTGCTTGGGGTGCGTGTTATACGCTGATAAATACAGTAGATGTGATGATATGTACAAATTTACTAACACATGCCAAAGTTGCAAAACTGTTCAGGCATTAAGAATTGTTTTACTCTCCATCATGAAGGGGTTAAAGTAATTCCGAACTATTATTTAACCCTCAACCTGGACCCAACCCCTAAATGTTAACTTCACCTCTAACCCTTAACCTAACCTCCACACTTAACTGCCTGGTGTGTGCAGTGTGCAGTGTGCAGATTAATGTTCTCATACTGTATATATAGTAACACCATGCAACCCTTCAACTTATCAAAATACAGTTAATACACAGTAAACATAAATGTAAACGCAAGATACCCCTGACAAAGTCATATTGATAAAAAACAGCGGAACCTGGTAAACCAAAGTCCAGAGACTGCTGATTTGATGATATACGGGGGTGGACAGGCCCTTATGTAGTTTAAGCTTATGCATTTAAGATAGTGCTTAATCTACTTTTCAAATGTGAGTTGATGTGCTCTGGCCTTAATATTAAATGAAAAGAATTAACACTATTAGCATCTTTCTTTCTTTGGTCTTACATGGTATATAAATGGAGGATGTCTGCTGGAGGTTTATTGCCAGGGGGAATACATCTAAGCTGTGTTTTCCTTTCCATGAGTGCGGTTCCAATTTAAGGTATGAATTCACAAGTGGAGGTTGCGAAGATACACAACTGAGAAGAAACGTATTTTTTAATTTCAACATTGGGATTATGTTCACGTGTTTCACATTATCATAGACCTTCTTGTTTATTATTGGTTGTAGGATTGTATAGAAGTGTGGGGCCCTTTAGACGGGGTTTAATCCAGATGGTTGCTCTGTTATTCTTACTTATTTACAAAGGGGTATTTAAGGACCAGTGGGTGGAGTTAAGTGGGGCATTCAATGGTTCTGTACTGTAAGGAACTCCATTCATGCAGAGCTCACCATAATAGCCACCATGTGAGTGCTTTGTATTCTGGACTGTGCACTCCTGTTTGGAGGAATGTTGGAATTGCTCCATGGTGAAGATGATCATTTGAGCTAGAGAACGCACTGGATCAGTAAAATGTTTGTGATAGATATTAGGTGGTTCCGCGGGTGAACGATGGTGTTGATCTCTCTTTGGAGATATGGACTGCTACCTTGCTGGTTGGATAGAGCTGCCACTTCAGCAGAAGGTACTTGAATAAAGAGACAGGAGCACCCGGTATCCAGAATATGGAAACTCTTGATGAAGAATATAATCACTTATTGAAGGTAAAACATGTACAGATAGAGGCAATGCATTTTGGGGAAATTGCCTCCCCCACCTTCAGGACTTATGAAAGCTGATGACTGCTTGTGAGATGCAGAGGTAGCAAATGGACATTTGATGCCTCTGCATCTCACAAGCAGTTATCAGCTTTCATAAGTCCTGAAGAAGGAGGCAATTCCCCCCAAAAGCGCTGACTCAATCTGTACATATTTTACCTCCAAAAAACAATTATATTCTTCATCAAGAGTTTCCTTATTCTGGACACTGGGCACTCCTCTCTCCTTACCTATGGTGGAGATGGAAGAGAAGGAGAACATTTTCCCTTTTTTTTGGGGAGAATAAAGAACTGGTTAGTGAACACTGAGTCTCTCTGTTTGAAGCTGCGTTGTTGGAATATACACAGTCTGTGAAGAAACTTTGACTTGTCTTGACAATCGTTTTTTGGCTTGAGGCATTTCTTGGGCCCTGTAGTGGCACTGGTTATTCTGGCTTTGCCAGACTGGTTGCTGCCGTGTGTTCTGGAGGGGGCGATGGTGTGTTGATGGTGATAGTGTGCAATGTTCTTTACACCCACTGCTGCTGCCCCAGGTGATTTAATACAGCCTCGCTTTGTAAATTTACTAGCTTCAAGGCTTTTTACAAATTGTTGAAGTGTATTTGTGGGAATTTGTGCCCAATCAGCCAAAAGAGCATTTGTGAGGGCAGGTATGGATGTTGGGCATGAAGATACTGGTTAAAAATCAGTGTTCCCAAAAATGCTTATTAGGATAGAGGTCAGGGCTCTGTGTGCAGGCCACTGGAATTCCTCTACACCAAACTTCTCAAACCATGTCTTTATGGAGCTGGTTTTAAAGTGGTTCTAAAGGCAGAAGGTTTTTTTAATGCATTAAGATATAAAACCTTCTGTATGCAGCAGCCCCCCCGCCCCCCCCCCCCCCCCCCAGCCTCGCTAATACTTACATAAGCCCCATCTTGATCTTGATGCAAATGAGAGCCTCAGCTGTCCATCCTTACTCTCCCTCATTGGCTGAGACAGCAGCGGGTGCCATTGGCTACCTCTACTGTCAATCAAAGTCAGTGAGCCAATGAGGAGAGAGAGGGGGTGGGGCCAAACCATGGCTCTGTGTTTGAATGGGCACACACAGTAGCGGCTCAGCTAAGGTGGCCCTATAGCTAGCTGCTTTCTGTGGGGGCACTTGGCAGGATGGAGGGGCCAGGAGGGCCAGCAAGGGACTTGAGAAGAGGAGCATTGGGTCTGCTCTGTCCAAAACCACTGCACAGAGCAGGTAAGTATAACAAGTTTGGTTGTTTCTTAAAAAACAAAAAAACAAGCCTTTGGTATCACTTTAAACACAGGGGGACCGTCTTGCTGGAACAGAAAATCGCTTTACCCAATTTATTTCCACAAGGTTGGAAGAAAACCATTGTCTAAAATATGTTTGTGTGTTGTAGCATGAATAGTACCCTTCACAGGAAACACCTGCACTCATTCATTTGGAGGGGTATCCACATACAGTTCATCTGGCCATATACAGTAGAGTATAACTTGTGCAAGTTTATGTATAGTAGCCAGGTTGAGCATCCATTAACTCCATCGGTCAGTGCTCTATTAATTTAGTTTTGATCAATGGCGTTCACTGATTGCATTAAGGAATAATTAATTACATTTCATTTTTTATGCACAACATGCAAAGAAAACTGAATTTATGAAATTAATATTTGCTAAACAATTATTATTTACTAGGCACAATGATAATGTTTCACTCATTAAATAGATTTTTTCCCACATGCTGACTATACTGAAAGATCAGAAATAATTGACAAAACCACAATGTTGATTACTCAATGGTTTTTATGGTTTTATCTCTGCTTTTTAAATACAATTTTATTTTTTTCTGTCGAAAGAGTGAGTAACATTAGACTTTGGTTGAGCTTTTCTTGGCATATTTACTATTTGATCTGACTGTGTAGCCCTGTTGTCAAACACTCCTAGATGTTTGGTTACTAAAGCACAATGCACCTGTATGGTTCCCTAAAGTCTGAGCCTCCACAAGGTGGGACCATAGGGCCATAGTATAGTTTCTCTGGAGTGGCTCCACTCCTTGTGTAGTGCAAGTTGGACCCCCATTCGTGATTAATCTTGCCCCCCCAGACAGAGTACATACCTCACAACCTTTTGAGATGAGAAAGAGGGACACCTACAAGCAAAAGTATGTAGGCATAGGACACACCCCCATCATGCCCCCTTAACCACTTCAATACCAGGCACTTCCCCCCTTCCTACTCAAGCCAATTTTCAGCTTTCAGCACTGTCACTTATAAAATGACAATTGCGCGGTCATGCTACACTGTACCCAAAACAAAAGTTTTATCATTTTGTTCCCACAAATAGAGCTTTCTTTTGGTGGTATTTGATCACCTCTGCGGTTTTTATTTTTTGCTAAACAAATAAAAAAAGGCCAACATTTTTTTCTTTGTTTCTGTTATAAAATTTTGTAAATAAGTAAGTTTTCTCCTTCACTGATGGGCACTGATGAGGCTGCACTGACAGGCACTGATTGGCATCTGTCTGGGCACTGATTGGCATATCCCTGGTGTTCAAGGGTGGCAAACCTGGTGGGCGTCCTTTGTGGGCATACTTGGTGGTCCTGGCGGCATCCCTGGTCATCCTGGGCTGCATTGATAAGCAATCAGCACAGACCCCACCGTCAGGATAGCCGCCGATCGGCTCTACTCTACTCGCGCCTGTCAGACGCGAGTGAGGAAAAGCCGATAAACGGCTCTTCCTGTTTACACCGTGATCAGCTGTGATTGGACATGGCTGAGCACGTGGTAAAGAGCCTCTGTCAGAGGCTCTTTACCGAGATCGGTGATGCGGTGTGTCAGACTGACACGCCGCACCACCGATCGTGGCTTATCCTGCTGGACATCATATGACGTTAGGGCGTTGCTGCTAGGTGGCAAAAAGACCAGGGGCTTCAGCCCGAAGTCCAAGAATCAGGGGGGGGGGGTGTTGTATGTGGCGCGGCTTTTTTTTTTTTTTTTTTGGGCTGGGCGGTGGGGTTGTGTGACTTACCAGTGCCCATCAATGCTGACCACTAAACACACCTGCCTGACACTGAACATTACACGACCTGCCTGACCTACATACACTGAGCTACATACACTGAGCTACATACACTGACCTGCCTGACCTACATACACTGACCTACATACACTCACTGACCTACATACACTGACCTACCTGTCCTACATTTACTGACCTACATACACTAACCTACATACACTCACTGACCTACATACACTGACCAGTGACCTGCCTGACCTACATACACTGACCAGTGACCTGCCTGACCTACATACACTGACCAGTGATCTGCCTGACCTACACACACTGACCTACACACACTGACCAGTGACCTGCCTGACCTACACACACTGACCTACACACACTGACCAGTAACCTGCCTGACCTACACACACTGACCTACACACACTGACCAGTGACCTGCCTGACCTACACACACTGACCAGTGACCTGCCTGACCTACACACAGTGACCTACATACACTGACCAGTGACCTGCCTGACCTACATACACTGACCAGTGATCTGCCTGACCTACACACACTGACCAGTGACCTGCCTGACCTACATACACTAACCAGTGACCTGCCTGACCTACACACACTGACCTACACACACTGACCAGTGACCTGCCTGACCTACACACACTGACCTACACACACTGACCAGTGACCTGCCTGACCTACACACACTGACCTACACACACTGACCAGTGACCTGCCTGACCTACACACACTGACCAGTGACCTGCCTGACCTACACACACTGACCTACATACACTGACCAGTGACCTGCCTGACCTACATACACTGACCAGTGATCTGCCTGACCTACACACACTGACCTACACACACTGACCAGTGACCTGCCTGACCTACACACACTGACCTACACACACTGACCAGTGACCTGCCTGACCTACACACACTGACCAGTGACCTGCCTGACCTACACACACTGACCTACATACACTGACCAGTGACCTGCCTGACCTACATACACTGACCAGTGATCTGCCTGACCTACACACACTGACCAGTGACCTGCCTGACCTACATACACTGACCAGTGACCTGCCTGACCTACACACACTGACCTACACACACTGACCAGTGACCTGCCTGACCTACACACACTGACCTACACACACTGACCAGTGACCTGCCTGACCTACGCACACTGACCTACATACACTGACCAGTGATCTGCCTGACCTACACACACTGACCTACATACACTGACCTACACACACTGACCAGTGACCTGCCTGACCTACACACACTGACCTAAATACACTGACAATGACATACATACACACACACTGTCTGACCTACCTCAGCTCAGTCGTGGTGTGCGGTCACAGCAGGCAGTCAGTCACTCGTCATAGAGGAGCCAAGCTGAGGAGGAGAGCCACCCGCCTGAGCGGGGAGCGGGGATGTGGCGTTCCCACCTTCTGGAGGCTGCAGGCTAAGATGAACATGACCTGACGTCACTCACATGTTCCGCGGTCCTGGCATTGGCTCTGCAGGCTCCAGAAGGCGGGACCTGCTATGGCACTTGGCCGCACTCGGCCACTTTCGGCCACTATGGCACTCAGCCACACCCGCCCACTTTCGGCCGCACTTGGCCACTTTCGGCCGCACTCGGCCACTTTCAGCCGCATTCGCGATCAAATCGGTCCCGTCACTCGGGGCTAACAATGGAATGCAGCATTCCATAGACTCGGGGCTTTTCGGGGTCACATTCAGCCGCCCCTAGCCACCCCCTCCCGATGCCCCTGACGTCCACTCAGGATAACTGAACCATCGCCCAGCCGTTATTTTGCTATAGGCCGAGCGGGAAGTGGTTAAGGGAGAATTATACAAAAAAAGATTAGTTAAACCCACAAGTGTTTTTTTTTTACCACTACTATTCCTTTATACTGGCTTTCGAAATTTACAAATGCATCAATTTAGAATGTGGATGGTTTAGCACTGGGAAACACTTTGTGAAAGATAAAAAGTGAATTTTATATACAGCTTTATAGATCAGACCAAAATGAGGGACAAATGAGGAGGGACAGAGGGACTTTGTTCCAAATCAGACACAGTCCCTCTAACAGTTGGGAGCTATGCATAGTTCTCTCTATTACAGTAAAGGCAGTCCTGTCCATGGATGCCTTTTAACGGTTTATTAAAGAAGCAAAAGGAAAAGTAGTGGGTGGAATACCCAAACAGTAGCACTTCTTCTCTTCTCTTCCCTCTTGCTGACAATCCGTTGATGGACCCCAATGTATGCTGTAAACAGCCGACAGAAGCAGCATCCAATACAACAGAGGTTCCTATGTTCCAGGTAGTGACTGCAGCATCAGGCCAATGAAAGTTTTTTATCCTAATGCATTCTATGCATTAAAATAAAAAACCTTTTGTGTGTAGCAGCCTCTCCAGCACCCCCTAATTAAGTCAGTCAGTCAGCCAATCATGGGAGAGAGGTGGCAGGGCCAGGTCGGGCTCCATGTCTGAATGGACACACGGATCTGTGACTTGGCTCCAGTGCCCCCATAGGAAGCTGCTGACTGTGGGGGCACTCAATAGGAGGGAGGGGCCAGGAGCAGCAAAGAGAGACCCGAGAAGAGGAGGATTTAGGCTGCACTGTGCAAATCCACAGCAACAAAGCACGTAAGTATAACATAGTTACATAGTTACATAGTAGGTGAGGTTGAAAAAAGACACAAGTCCATCAAGTCCAACCTATGTGTGTGATTATGTGTCAGTATTATATTACGTATCCCTGTATATTGCAGTCATTCAGGTGATTATCTAATAGTTTCTTGAAGCTATCAATGCCCCCCCGCTGAGACCACCGCCTGTGGAAGGGAATTCCACATCCTTGCCGCTCTTACAGTAAAGAACCCTCTACGTAGTTTAAGGTTAAACCTCTTTTCTTCTAATTGTAATGAGTGGCCACGAGTCGTATTAAACTCTCTTCTGCGAAAAAGTTTTATCCCTATTGTGGGGTCACCAGTACAGTATTTGTAAATTGAAATCATATCCCCTCTCAAGCATCTCTTCTCCAGAGAGAATAAGTTCAGTGCTCGCAACCTTTCCTCATAACTAAGATCCTCCAGACCCTTTATTAGCTTTGTTGCCCTTCTTTGTACTCGCTCCATTTCCAGTACGTCCCTCCTGAGGACTGGTGCCCAGAACTGGACAGCATACTCCAGGTGCGGCCGGACCAGAGTCTTGTAGAGCGGGAGAATTATCGTTTTATCTCTGGAGTTGATCCCCCTTTTAATGCATGCCAATATTCTGTTTGCTTTATTAGCAGCAGCTTGGCATTGCATGCCATTGCTGAGCCTATCATCTACTAGGACCCCCAGGTCCTTTTCCATCCTAGATTCCCCCAGAGGTTCTCCCCCCAGTGTATAGATTGCATTCATATTTTTGCCACCCAAATGCATTATTTTACATTTTTCTACATTGAACCTCATTTGCCATGTAGTTGCCCACCCCATTAATTTGTTCAGGTCTTTTTGCAAGATTTCCACATCCTGCGGAGAAGTTATTGCCCTGCCTAGCTTAGTATCGTCTGCAAATACAGAGATTGAACTGTTTATCCCATCCTCCAGGTCGTTTATGAACAAATTAAATAGGATTGGTCCCAGCACAGAACCCTGAGGAACCCCACTACCCACCCCTGACCATTCTGAGTACTTCCCATTTATCACCACCCTCTGAACTCGCCCTTGTAGCCAGTTTTCAATCCATGTACTCACCCTATGGTCCATGCCAACGCACCTTATTTTGTACAGTAAACGTTTATGGGGAACTGTGTCAAATGCTTTTGCAAAATCCAGATACACCACATCTACGGGCCTTCCTTTATCTAGATGGCAACTCACCTCCTCATAGAAGGTTAATAGATTGGTTTGGCAAGAACGATTCTTCATGAATCCATGCTGATTACTGCTAATGATATCATTCTTATTACTAAAATCTTGTATATAGTCCCTTATCATCCCCTCCAAGAGTTTACATACTATTGATGTTAGGCTAACTGGTCTGTAATTCCCAGGGATGTTTTTTGGGCCCTTTTTAAATATTGGTGCTACATTGGCTTTTCTCCAATCAGCTGGTACCATTCCAGTCAACGGATAACATGCTTGTTACTTTTTTATTTTTTTTAAACAAGACTTCACAATCAATTTAAAGCTTCAGGGTTTTTTCTTTTATTAAAATGACAAACATGTCATACTTACTTGCTCTGTGCAATAGTTTTGCACAGAGTAGCCCCAATTGTCCCCTTCTCATGTCCAAATACTATCTATGAGAATGGTGTGTATTCCATTGAGAAATGGAAATAAGGGTAAAGATATAATGGGGGAGATTTACTAGAAGTGGAGCACTCAGAATCTGGTGCAGCTCTGCATGGTAGCCAATCAGCTTCTAACTTCAGCTTAAATTAAAAGAGTTGTATACCTGCACACAAACATAAAAAATAAAATAAATAAAAATAAAAACCTGTAAGGCAAAGGCATAATGAGCTAGCATGCACCGCTGACATCAGTGGCTGCATGCAAAGTGAATATCTCCTAAACCGTATATGTAAAAAAGGGTATACAACCACTTTAAGCTTTAACAATAAAACCTGGAAACAAATTGATTCCTATGCAAAGCTGCACCAGATTATGCATGATCCAGTTTTAGTAAATTTCCGCCAATATGTTTGGCACCATATTGCATTACATTTGAAATCTCATGTCAAAATAAAACGTCATTCCATATTATACATTATATTCCTACAGCCTTATGTAAACAAATGACACAGATATTGAACAGTCCTGCCTGCAAGGGAACAAAGCAGAAAAGAAACACCAAATTCCTAGCTTATGTAGGGATCTGCTGCCCTCTGCTGTTAGCTGCTAATAACACAGTGCTATGTATAATTATGTATTAAGGCTGGGTTCACACCATTGCAAATTGGATGTGAGTTCTCCGCATCCAATTAGCAATAGCAGGAGATTTTAACTGGCTCTCTATGGAGCCGGTTCACATATCTCTGCAGCAGGTCCAGTGCGTCTTTTGGTCTGTTTCAGGTCCGAAATCAGCCCAAAATGGGGCAGAAATTGGACCTCAACAGTGAACCAGGATGCACCAGACCCCTACTGTGAGATAGATGCGAGGATGGTGTGATCTGAGCCTAACACTTTATGTCTCGGGGAGGGAAGTGAAGAGAGAGACAGAGAACTGAGCCACATGGCTTTACACACACAGGGGGCAGCTGTTACTGCTGCTGTATTTTCACCCAGGCCAGAAGCAGAGACTCTTATGCAAGTTTACTTATGTTTCAATAGTTTAACTGCAGCTGCCAATAGTTTCTTGAATGGATTTCTGAAACCTAGTGACAGACTTGTCTCTGTCCTACTGTTATTATCTCACATGCACAGTTGCAGATAGCTAATTCTTTGCTACTGTATCCTGTATACTGTTTTCACCTTCCAAAGCTTAGGCCAGTTAAGTTAAACACATAAGAATTTACTGATGTTTACACTCAGGATCTTGTTTTGTAAAGACCTTGTATAAAGGGGGTGTAAGTGCGCATGTACACATACACAAGTAAAATTCTTCTACAGTGCCAGTATTGCAATATACACGTATATACGCACGTAAACATGCATATAGATGCGAAAACAATGCATTTAAACGTAAAATTTTCTATATTTGTTTTATGACTCTGCACTCAATGCTGTATTGCTGATATTTATGTAGCTTTGTGTATAGTTCTATAACAATGCAACTTCTGTAAATCCAGAACAGTAACAAATGTGGCATTTTTTTACTCCTGTATGCAAGAGGCCTTATTCTTAAAAAGTCCTTCCTTATTTTGCATTTGCTCACCACCTAGGGGTGAAAAAAGATGAGGCACACACAGCAATAACGTTCATAAGAACACAGTGATGTAGTCAGTGTTTGTGTATTAAGTATATTCTTTGACTTGCATTGGAGCACAAAGAACACATTGTAACTTAATGACAATATAAACACAACATTGGTGCAATGACACCACAGCCCGTTTCTGGGTTCTCCCTGACACAGCTCCATCTGACTAGTGGCTCATCTTCTAAAGTAAACAGGAGCAGCTCTGTCCATAACTTCAAGAACATAAACTTTAGAAGCAAAGATAAACTTAGAGCAGCATGACACCAGAAAGTCCACACATTTTCCACATCTGTTTGTAGGCAGGTGTAGTATGACCTCCCTACACAGGTGGTGCTGTGGTCTGCAAAGGACAGGAGGAATGCACATTCCTCTTAGACCTCTGTATGTGTCATTGGGTGGGCTGCTGTGCAATTGGACATTGTCTCCCTGATGACCCTGGTGGCCATCTTTAGTGAGGGCAGTGCTTATAAAAGTGCTGGCTCACTGCAGTTGGCTTGCATTTTGTGTGTGGCTATGTCAAGGACATAAACTCGCTTGATAGGGAGTGGTTCCAGTGGAGGAGGGACAGAATAGGGACTGTCGCCAGAGCTACTAAGGGGAACCCTTCCGCTACCAGTGCTTAGCCGCATTTGCTAACAGCTTCCCCCTGCGGCAGGCGTTTCCAGTCCCTCTGCGAGTACTATATTACCTTTGGTGAATGTTACTGCTAGTCTGAGCCGCTGCATAGACTCTAGACTTTGTTACTGTCCATTGGAACATGTTTGACAATACATTTCTTACAAATCCAACCACCGTGTGTGCTATGCATTCCCTACCACCCAGACTCCTGCAGCCTACATGCTTAACACCCAGATAAATGCAGAATATATCATGCAGCTGCCCCAGGTCAATCAAATCAGATTGGATCCTCCAACAATAAAAAGAAAGGTGAGGTAGCCCTGCTATTCCATAGGTAGGCCTGTATCAATAATAGTACCGCAACCTTGTGTGGTTGTTCCAGCAGGCACTTTGTGAGAGTTCAGCCAAACATTTTCCATTGCAGATGAAGGGGGATAGAATCTACAGGCGTAGACCATAGGATTTTTTAATTAATCAGTATGAGGGTTGGCCACGTTGTAACTTTTACAATCATTTGTGGGCCAAAAGAAAACAGTTTTATAAATGAATGATCCCCTTTACATTAGGGTCCCCACCAGAGTACCCCTTACATCAAAGTCCCCATTACATTAAAGTCCCCATTAGATCAGGCTCTCCATAAGAGTTCCCCTTATGTCAAAACCCCAATTGCATGTGGGTCCCCAATCCGAGTCCCCTTACAGCAGAGTTCCCACTTACTACTCTAAGTGTGGCTGTACCAGTTGGGTGGGAGCCGGGAGGCAGAACAGGTCTGTACAGAGGAAGTTCTGTCCTCCTGAGAATGCTGGGGCAAGCCAAGAACGACAGGGATGATGACAGCGCTGCGGGGGTGGGTTGGGACCTGTGCTTGAGACTGTGGCAAAGAGGAAGGGCAACCTGAAGGTAATGCTGCTGATCTTAGCTGTGGGCCAAATAAAACTTGTAGCTGCCCATATGTGGCCCTCTAACCATAGTTTGGAGACCCATGGGTTAGACCATGATCTTTCAATTAGATGCAGATGGTAATTCTTTTTTCCCTACACTACATGGGTTGTGTGGACCTACTGAGGACAAACCTCACTTGGACTTCCTCCAACAGTTTCTGTCACCAAAGTTAGGATGTGCTCTTGTGCTAGCTTCTTCCATCAAATAAATGGTTTACAAGGTCCTCTAACATAGTTAACTCTTTGTTGTACAAAACCACGGCATGTACAAAGACCACAATCTATTCAGCAATCAAAGATCAGATGCAGCAAAAGTCTTCACATTTAAAGAATGGTTTTTCCAGTAACATTGCTTTACACAGATCAGCAATAGAATTATTTACACTGTCCCGTTATTCTTAACTTAGTGATCCATTGTTGAATCTTAGCAGTAAATGCTTGCTCAGGATGTTTTTAAAAGCTAGACCTTACCCAACAAAGAATAGTGATTGGTTAGTCAACACATATGTAAGGCCAGCCCATGCTGCATCTCTGACTCAATCTTCTGGATCTCTTAGTCCAGGAGATAAAACATCATATAAAATCCCTGTGCACAACCTGCTGGAGAAATCACTGCATTACATCAAAAACATGTGCAGATTTAAGCAGGTTTAAATTGATAGTAAAACCTTCTTTCTTTTTTGTTATTAAAAAAAACAAACATGTCATACTTACTTGCTCTGTGCAATGGTTTTGCACAGAGCAGCCCGATCCTCCTCTTCTGGGGTCCCCCACTGGCGCTCCTGTCTCACCCCCCACTCGTGTGCTCACTCCTGAGCTCTGATCTGTGTGTCCATAAGACACACAGAGCAGGGCTCATCCCAGCCCCCTACTCCCTTCTCACTGGCTGATTGACAGCCGATGGCTCCTGCTGCTGTATCTGAGCCAATGAGGAGCGAGAGAGCCTCAGCTATCCTGCACATGGCTGTATCGAGATTGGGCTCAGGTATGTATTTACAGGGGGCTGCGGGGAGAACTACATGCAGAAGGTATTTTACCTTAATGCAGAGAAGGCATTAAGGTAAAAAATATATATACGCGATTGTGTACTTCCGCCTGCAGGGAGCGCGCAAGTCAATCATTGTCATTAATACAGAGACAGTGCATTTTTTTTAGCAATAAAAAATATCAGAGACACAAAGTGGCACCGAACCCAGCGCTCAATCTATATAAAGGTTAACTGCACTCTAGCCGCTATTATAAAACAATAGAATATAAAAAATATGCCTGGATTAAAAATAAAACATTAACAGCACTTGTTGTGAATATCTATAAACATTCAATAATATGATAATGCATATATTACAGTTTAAAAAAATTCCCATGCTTCACAACCACTCATATGAAGCATAGATTACAGCCCGACCACTATTATCAATCAATGTGCTGAATGTCAGCATTTAACCACTTAAAGACCAGGCCTCTTTTTCAGACTCTTTTTCAGACAAGTTAAAAACAAGTTTTTTTGCTAGAAAATTACTTAGAACCCCCAAACATTATACATTCACCCTAGAGAATAAAATGGCGGTCATTGCAATACTTTTTGTCCCACCGTATTTGCACAGCGGTCTTACAGGCGCACTTTTTTTGGAAAAAATTCACTTTTTTGAATAAAAAAATAAGACAACAGTAAAGTTAGCCCAATTTTTTTTTATGTTGTGAAAGATAATGTTACGCTGAGTAGGGATGAGCTTCGTGTTCGAGTCGAACCCATGTTCGACTCGAACATCGGCTGTTCGCCCGTTCGCCGAATTGCGAACGATATGGGCCGTTCGCGCTAAATTCGTGTGGCGCGTCACGGCCCATAATTCACTGCGGCATCGCAGTGCATTGCTGGCTGATGATTGGCCAAGCATGCACTATGACCCGCATGCTTGGCCAATCACAGCGCCGTCAGTAGAGAGAGCTGTAATTGGCCAAAGCCAGGGTGGCTTTGGCCAATTATGGCTCAGGGGATTTAGTACACACCCCACACTATATAAGGCCGCCTGCACGGCGGCCCTGTGTAGTGTGTGTTCCGGTGTGCTGAGAGATAGAGAGAGAGAGAGACAGTGTCATTTGATTTGAGTTAGATAGATTAGGCAGAACAGTCAGTCAGTTAGCTGCACTTACAGTGTATTGTGTATATATATATGCATCCCAGGTGTTGCATATATATATATACACTGTATTCAGTTTAGCTAGATCCGTTCCTGTTATCTTCTATCTAGACTATTTACATTTAGTGCAGTGCGTCCTGCTCACAGTGTTCAGCTAGATCCGTTCCTGCTATTTACATTTAGTGCAGTGCGTCCTGCTCACAGTGTTCAGCTAGATCCGTTCCTGCTATTTACATTTAGTGCAGTGCGTCCTGCTCAGTGTTCAGCTAGATCCGTTCCTGTTATTTACATTTAGTGCAGTGCGTCCTGCTCACAGTGTTCAGCTAGATCCGTTCCTGCTATTTACATTTAGTGCAGTGCGTCCTGCTCACAGTGTTCAGCTAGATCCGTTCCTGCTATTTACATTTAGTGCAGTGCGTCCTGCTCACAGTGTTCAGCTAGATCCGTTCCTGTTATTTACATTTAGTGCAGTGCGTCCTGCTCACAGTGTTCAGCTAGATCCGTTCCTGTTATCTTCTAGACTATTTACATTTAGTGCGGTGCGTCCTGCTCACAGTGTTCAGCTAGATCCGTTCCTGCAATTTACATTTAGTGCAGTGCGTCCTGCTCACAGTGTTCAGCTAGATCCGTTCCTGCTATTTATATTTAGTGCAGTGCGTCCTGCTCACAGTGTTCAGCTAGATCCGTTCCTGCTATTTACATTTAGTGCAGTGCGTCCTGCTCACAGTGTTCAGCTAGATCCGTTCCTGTTATTTACATTTAGTGCAGTGCGTCCTGCTCACAGTGTTCAGCTAGATCCGTTCCTGCTATTTACATTTAGTGCAGTGCGTCCTGCTCACAGTGTTCAGCTAGATCCGTTCCTGCTATTTACATTTAGTGCAGTGCGTCCTGCTCACAGTGTTCAGCTAGATCCGTTCCTGTTATCTTCTAGACTATTTACATTTAGTGCAGTGCGTCCTGCTCACAGTGTTCAGCTAGATCCGTTCCTGCTATTTACATTTAGTGCAGTGCGTCCTGTTCACAGTGTTCAGCTAGATCCGTTCCTGTTATCTTCTAGACTATTTACATTTAGTGCAGTGCGTCCTGCTCACAGTGTTCAGCTAGATCCGTTCCTGTTATCTTCTAGACTATTTACATTTAGTGCAGTGCGTCCTGCTCACAGTGTTCAGCTAGATCCGTTCCTGTTATCTTCCTACTGACAGGCAGGCTTGTCTGGTTACAGTATATAAAGCTACCTGAAGAAAATTACAGGTGTTCTATTTGATCCTATTAGTACCACGGTCAGGCAGCTAGACTATTTACATTTAGTGCAGTGCGTCCTGCTCACAGTGTTCAGCTAGAGCCGTTCCTGTTATCTTCCTACTGACAGGCAGGCTTGTCTGGTTACAGTATATAAAGCTACCTGAAGAAAATTACAGGTGTTCTATTTGATCCTATTAGTACCACGGTCAGGCAGCTAGACTATTTACATTTAGTACAGTGCGTCCTGCTCACAGTGTACAGCTAGATCCGTTCCTGTTATCTTCCTACTGACAGGCAGGCTTGTCTGGTTACAGTATATAAAGCTACCTGAAGAAAATTACAGGTGTTCTATTTGATCCTATTAGTACCACGGTCAGGCAGCTAGACTATTTACATTTAGTACAGTGCGTCCTGCTCACAGTGTACAGCTAGATCCGTTCCTGTTATCTTCCTACTGACAGGCAGGCTTGTCTGGTTACAGTATATAAAGCTACCTGAAGAAAATTACAGGTGTTCTATCCCAGCTTAGTGCAGCTACAGGCCATTAGTATGTCTGGAAGGCCAAGAAGGAGAGGCAGACAGTCACAAGCCAATAAGAGAGGGCAAGCAGGCTCTGTGTCTAGTGCTGGTCGTGGAGACGGTGCATCCTCACCAGCACGTGGCCATGGGACACGCTTGGCCTTTTTTTCGGCAGCTGGCCGTGTTGAGCCGCAACATGCGGAAGACTTGGTCGAGTGGATGACCAAGCCGTCCTCATCCTCCTCATCCTCTCTCACCCATGCCCAGGGTGCTTTGTCTGGCAAAGCAGCGGCCTCTTCCCTCAGCTCAATGTCATCAGTGACTCCTTCCCTAGCTCCACCATGTCCTCATGAGGATTCCCTCGAACTGTTTGACCACAGTGTTGGGTACATGCTCCAGGAGGATGCCCAGCGTTTGGAAGGCTCTGATGACGATACTGAGCTCGATGAAGGCAGTAACATGAGCACGGACAGAGGGGGTGCCCAAGAAGGACAGCAATCTGGCAGTCATGCTCCCCCTGCTGCAGCATACTGCCAGGTTTGCTCCAGTGATGAGGAGGGAGGGGATGATGAGGTCACTGACTCAACGTGGGTGCCTGATAGGAGAGAGGAGGAGGAGGAGGAGGAGGAGGAGGAGGAGGCGGCGGCACATCACCAACGAGGCAGGATGCCCTCCAGGGGCCAGCCTAAGGGCAGCACATTGACTGCATCACACCCCAAAGCTCCACATGTGCAGGGCGCTGCAGTCTCTGCGCGTTATTCAAAAAGTTCTTTGGTGTGGGCCTTTTTTGAGACGAGTGCATCAGATCGCACCGCTGCTATTTGCAACATATGTCTCAAGCGTATCTCGCGTGGCCAAAACATCTCCCGCTTGGGTACCACATGCTTGACCAGACATATGTTGACCTGCCATGCAGTTCGTTGGCAAGCGTATCTAAAAGACCCACACCAAAGAACAAAGAGGATCTCTCCTTGCTCCTCATCAGCTGAGATTTCCAACCCCACTAGACCTTCAGTCCTCTCTGAGACCTGCAGTGAGAGGAATGAAGGTGTAGAATTAGGTGTGTCACAGTCAAGTACTTGTGGGCAATCTGCTTTTGGTACACCGACGTCAGATTGTACCAGGCAAATTTCCCTGCCCCAGCTGCTGCACCGCCGAAAGAAGTTTGCTCCCAGCCATCCACATGCCCAGCGGTTGAATGCTAGCTTGGCAAAATTGCTAGCACTTCAACTGCTGCCTTTTCAGTTGGTAGACTCTGCCCCCTTCCGTGAGTTTGTGGAATGTGCGGTTCCTCAGTGGCAGGTACCCAAACGCCACTTTTTCTCACGGAAGGCGATTCCGGCTCTCTACCGGCATGTGGAAGGCAATGTCCATGCCTCGCTGGACAGGGCGGTCAGCGGTAAGGTGCATATTACCGCTGACTCATGGTCCAGCAGGCATGGACAGGGACGTTACCTAAGTTTCACGGCGCATTGGGTGACTCTGCTGGCAGCTGGGAAGGATGCAGGACAAGGTGCAGTAGTGTTGGAGGTTGTTCCGCCACCACGCCTCCAAAATGCTGATTGTGACACACCTCTCTCCTCCACCCCCTCCTCTTCTTCTTCCTCCATGGCCTCTTCCTCGGAACCAGCGGTGCTCCGTAGGCGTTCAAGGGGCTACGCAAGTACGCAGGCCAAAAGATGCCATGCGGTGCTTGAGCTGGTGTGCTTGGGGGACAGGAGCCACACTGGGGCAGAGGTTCTGTCAGCTCTGCAGGGGCAAGTTCAGAGGTGGTTGACGCCACGCCAACTTAAGGCAGGAATGGTGGTTTGCGACAATGGCACCAACCTCCTCTCTGCCCTCCGACAGGGACAAATGACCCATGTGCCCTGTTTGGCTGACGTCCTTAACTTGGTGGTGCAGCGGTTCTTGGGCAGGTACCCGGGCTTACAGGATGTCCTGAGGCAGGCCAGGAAAGTCTGTGTGCATTTCCGCCGGTCATATAATGCCAGTGCTCGGCTGACGGACCTCCAAAAGGAGTTTAACCTGCCCAAGAACCGCCTAATCTGTGACATGCCCACCAGGTGGAACTCAACGTTGGCCATGCTGCAGCGGCTGCACACGCAGCAGAGGGCCATCAATGAGTACCTGTGCGACTATGGCACCAGGACAGGGTCAGGGGAGCTTGGTTTTTTTTCCCCACGCCAGTGGGCCAAGATCAGGGATGCATGCACCGTCCTGTCACCATTCGAGGAGGCCACGAGGATGGTGAGCACTGACAGTGCATGCATCAGTGACACTGTCCCCCTTGTCCACCTGTTGGAGCACACGCTGCGTGGAATAATGGACAGGGCACTTGAGGCAGAACAGAGGCAGGAAGAGGAGGACTTCCTTAGCTCTCAAGGCCCCCTTTATCCAGACAGTGTTCCTGCGTGCCCGCCGATCACACAGGAAGAGGACGAGGAGGAGGAGGAGGAGGAGGAAGATTGTGTCAGTATGGAGGTGGAGCCTGGCACTCAGCATCAGCAGCAGTCTTTAAGGGATCAGTCCCAAGGAACACATGGACTTGTACGTGGCTGGGAGGAGGTGGCTGCGGACGTTGTTGTCCTTAGTGACCCAGAGGACTCCGGACCGAATGCCTCAGCAAACCTACGCTGCATGGCCTCCCTGATCCTGCAAAGCCTGCGTAAGGATCCTCGTATTCGTGGTATCAAGGAGAAGGACCAAT
Organism: Aquarana catesbeiana; assembly: GCF_042186555.1. Taxonomy (NCBI): domain Eukaryota; kingdom Metazoa; phylum Chordata; class Amphibia; order Anura; family Ranidae; genus Aquarana; species Aquarana catesbeiana. The sequence goes on along the minus strand of NC_133333.1, from coordinate 222,987,797 downwards.
ACTGGCTGGCAACCCTCCTTGATCCACGTTACAAGGGTAAGGTTGCGGACCTTATCTTGCCATCGCAGAGGGAGCAGAGGATGAAACATCTTCGGGAGGCCTTGCAGAAAGGTCTGTGCAACGCGTTCCCAGAGAATGGGAGGTTACAAACACCTGTTTCTGGACAACGTGTTGCTGAGGCTTCGGTCAGTCAAAGAAGGAGCGGTGGAGAAGGTGGCCGTCTGACCGATGCGTTCAGACAATTTTTTGGTCCGCAGCCCCAAGGTATGATCGGTTCCAGCAACCATCGCCAGCGTCTGTTTTACATGGTGCAGGAATACCTAGGGGCAAGATCAGACTTGGACACCTTTCCCACCGAAAATCCTCTGGGTTACTGGGTCTTGAGGATGAATCACTGGCCAGAGCTTGCACAGTATGCAATTGAGCTACTGGCCTGTCCTGCATCCAGCGTTCTTTCGGAACGCACATTCAGTGCTGCTGGAGGTGTGGTAACGATCACAGGGTGCGTCTGTCCACCGACTCGGTCGATCGGCTGACCTTCATAAAAATGAATGAGTCTTGGATCACCACCAGCTACCAAGCACCTGATGCTGATGTAACCGAATAATTTTTTTTGAAATCTCAGATCCCTTCAAAGACTGCCTATGCTGATGCTGAGTGACTATCCCTGAGTAATTATCCTCTTCCTCCTCAATCATCACGCTGATAGCTTGTAAGAACATTTTTGGTTCTGGGCGCCACCACCAGTGCCTAAGGCACAATTTTTCAGCCCCTGTTTAACAGGGGCGTGTAATTACAATTTTTGATGTAATACTTTGCAGCAGGGCTCGTTCCTGCATTCCAACTAGAGTGTCTGTGAGGGGTTGCAGTGTTGTGGCACCAGCACCAGTGCCTAAGGCCCAATTTTTCTGCCCCTGTCTAACAGAGGCGTGTAATTACAATTTTTGATGCAATACTTTGCAGCAGGGCTCGTTCCTGCGTTCCAACTAGAGTGTCTGTGAGGGGTTGCAGTGTTGTGGCACCAGCACCAGTGCCTAAGGCCCAATTTTTCTGCCCCTGTCTAACAGGGGCGTGTAATTACAATTTTTGAAGCAATACTTTGCAGCAGGGCTCGTTCCTGCGTTCCAACTAGAGTGTCTGTGAGGGGTTGCAGTGTTGTGGCACCAGCACCAGTGCCTAAGGCCTAATTTTTCAGCTCTTGTTCAACAGGGGCATGTAATTACAATTCTTGATCTAATATTTCACAGCAGGGCCCTGTGAGGGCTTACAGTGTTGTGGCCACAGCAACACCTAAGGCCCAAATTTCTGCTGAGTATATAGGGCAGGACCCTACTTTCAAACATCTAACTTACAAACGACTCCTACTTGCAAACGGAAGGAGACAACAGGAAGTGAGATGAAATCTACCCCTAGGAAGGGAAATTCTCTCCTGTAAGAGTTAATATGGGAAAACAATTTCTCCTTTCCACTGATGCTTTCCAATCCTTGTTCCACAAAAAAACCCAAATTTTCAAAAAACATTTTTCATTGGGACAAAAAAGTGAGGTGAAATCTTCTGAAGAGGAGGAAAGACAGCAAAACAAATGTCACAGGGGTGATAACCCTTCCCTATGTTTTCCAAAAAGCTTAGAAAAGATTTTTTGGCTGGAGCTAAACACGTTAAAAATGTTCAAAATTACAAACAGATTCTACTTAACAACAAACCTACAGTCCCTGTCTTGTTTGCACCGCCTGTATACTGCTGTTCAGAGTATATAGGGCCTTTCCTTATTTTAATTTGGGTGCGGGGTTCCCCTTAATATCCATACAAGACCCAAAGGGCCTGGTAATGGACTGGGGGGTACCCATGCCGTTTGTCTCACTGATTTTCATCCATATTGCCATGACCCGACATGACATTAAACCCGCAAGCAGTTTTAAATGAGATTTTTTCCTTTAAAAATGACATTTGGTGCAGGGACTGTTCTAAACATGGGAAACACGCGTCACTTTACAGGCATACTATAGACACCCCCCAGGTACGATATTTAAAGGAATATTTCACTTTTTTTTTTTTTACTTTAAGCATCATTAAAATCACTGCTCCCGAAAAAACGGCCGTTTTTAAAAGTTTTTTTTGCATTACATGTCCCCTGGGGTAGGACCCGGGTCCCCAAACCCTTTTTAGGACAATACCATGCAAATTAGCCTTTAAAATGAGCACTTTTGATTTCGAACGTTCGAGTCCCATAGACGTCAATGGGGTTCTAACGTTCGTGCGAACTTTCGGTCCGTTCGCGGGTTCTGGTGCGAACCGAACCGGGGGGTGTTCGGCTCATCCCTAACGCTGAGTAATTGATACCCAACATGTCACGCTTCAAAATTGTGCCCGCTCGTGGAATGGCGTCCCACATTTTTACACTTAAAAATCTCCATAGGCAACAATTAAAAAATTCTACAGGTTGCATGTTTTGAGTTATAGAGGAGGTCAAGTGCTAAAATTATTGCTCTCACTCTAATGATTGTTTTCATATGCGGACGCTACTCACGTATGCGCTCGCTTCTGTGCGCGAGCTCGTTGGGACGGGGCGCTTTAAAAAAAAAATTCTTATTTATTTTACTTGATTTTATTTATATTTTCACTGTTTTTTTTTTTTTTAAATGGGTCAATTTTATTCCCATTACAAGGAATGTAAATCCCTTGTAATAGAAAAAAGCATGACAGGACCTCTTAATTATAAGATCTGGGTTCAAAAAGACCTTAGATCTCATATTTGGACTTAAATGCAATAAAAAAAAAAAAAAATGTCACTTGAAAAAATGACAACAGAAAAATGTCCCTTTAAGACGTATGGGTGTTTTGACAATGCTTCCGCCCTGCTATAGTATGGAGACGGATGGGGACCATCTTCCCCTCACTCGCCTCCATACCCAGCCACGGACAGGTCACTGAAAAAAAATAAATGAAGTCCATGCAATCAAAATCTGGCGTTTATATAGTGCTTCAAATCCAACCAGATCTTATATGATGAATATGCAGCCTCTACACCTTCACCACGTGAACACCCCTTTGTTAATCTACTCACCAGAGGTAAGTATGTAAAAAGCCTGTAAAATCCACTCAAACTGAAAGCGAATGGCTCCTTTCTGGATATACAACGGTCCTTATCAGGAACGGTTCAGTGTGGTATCTCAAACATGTAAACATACAAGGGGATGCTTTCCATAGTGTAAAACTGTTTAGTTGAAAATACAATAACCCCCCCCCCCCTCCGTATACAAGAAATGCTTACAAGATTGTTATTTTAAAACAGCATGTCTCACACAGCTCTGCATCAATCTCACCCACGCCTGTAGTTCAAAAGAACCGCCTACTACGATGAGTCCGGGGATGATGCTTGGCTATGAACGACAGGTGAGTCACGTGGTCACACCCTCATTTTTTCAGCACTGATTGCTGTATTGGTGTCACTGGTTCCCACAAAAGTATCAGTTAGTGTCCGATTGTTTGCTGCAATATCTCAGTCCCGCTATAAGTCAATGCACTGCCATTGCTAGTATAAAAAAATTAATTAATTAAAAATTAATGAATATGTATCTGCCTAAATTTATGAAGAAATTTGATTTTTTTTTTTCAATTTTGTTACTGGATATTATCCAATATCATCATTGGATTTATAGCAGAAAGTAAAAAATATTATTTATTTTTTTTTCAAAATTGTCGGTCTTTTTTTGTTTATAGCGCAAAAAGTAAAAAACACCGTGGTGATCAAATACCACCAAAAGAAAGCTCTATTTGTGTAAAGAAAAAAGACATCAATTTATTTTGGTACAACGTTGCATGACCGCGCAATTGTCAATTAAAATAATGCAATGCCGTATCGCGAAAAGTGGCCTGGTCATGAAGAGCAACAAAAATTTTGGAGGTCAAGTGGTTAAAATCAATACGTTTTAACAAGGAACTGTACATCATTATTGTTTGAATTAGATGCCCTGAAATGATGAGAGCCTGCCTTCCTAAATATGATTTAAAAAAAAAGACTAATCTGTTTTTTGGTGGAGAGGGAGATGGCCGATTTGGCTAGACCACAACCTCAAACATTGCACTCTCCGTTTATGTTCCACAAATTAATTTTTGGAATATAATGTGCAATTATGTAGGCAAGTAAAGTTGAAATCTTATAGAAGACAATTTATATATCCTCTTCCAGCATGCTTTATGTGTTATATTTTCTTCATTATTTTCTTCATTATTCATTATCTTCTAACATTCTTTGGTTGTAATTTTTTTTTACAACAAAAGACATTTTTCAAGAATAAACTCACTTTTATTGTGTTTGGTAGCTCATTTTAAATATGTGTGGCAATAAAAAGCTCGTCTTTCTCCTGCCTATATTGAATGTGGTGACTAAAAAACTAGGGAATGATGTTCAGCAATAAAGTTCTTCTTCATTCAACACAAGACATCCCAAGAAATCCATGGGGATGTGCTGGTGATGAGTGCTCTTCCTCCCTTCCCTGACCATTAAAAATCAGAAATTCAACAATTCAGCACCAAAACAGTTCAGTTACAGTGCCTTGAAAAAGTATTCATACCCCTTGAAATTTTCCAAATTTTTTTCATTTTACAACTAAAAACGGAAATGTATTTTATTGGGATTATATGTGATAGACCAACACAAAGTGGCACATAATTGTGAAGTGGAAGAAAAATGATATTCAGAATTTTTTACAAATAAATATGTGAAAAGTGTGGCTTGCATTTGTATTCAGCCCCCTTTATTCTGATACCCCTAGCTAAAATCTAGTGGAACCAATTCAGAAGTCACCTAATTAGTAAATAGAGTGTGTGTGACCTGTGTGTAATTTAACCTCAGTATAAATACAACTATGTGTGCCGGAAAACTAACACTGCACATAACCCTGAAAACACCATCCCCACCATGAAACATGGTGGTGGCAGCATCATGTTGTGGGGATGCTTTTCTTTAGCAGGGACAGGGAAGCTGGTCAGAGTTGATGGGAAAATGGATGGAGCCAAATACAGGACAATCTTAGGAGAAAACTTGTTTGAGCCTGCAAATGACTTGAGACTAGGGCAGAGGGTCACCTTCCAGCAGGACAACAACCCTAAACATACAGCCAGAGCTACAATGGAATGGTTTAGATCAAAGCATATTCATGTGTTAGAATGGTCCAGTCAAAGTCCAGACCTAAATCCAATTGAGAATCAGTGGCAAGACTTGAAAATTGCTGTTCACAGAAGCTCTCCATCCAATCTAACGGAGCTTTACAAATGTTAATACCTAATGTTTCTGATTTATTTGGATTGACTTTGAAATTAGATAACTTCCCATATTCTAGTAGGGTGGCCATGATATTCGGGAGGGAGATCCTTGGGCGAGTTATGTAAAGCAAAATGTCGTCCGCAAACGCAGCTAGTTTGTATTCGTCATTACCTATCATTACCCCACTGATGTCCGGATTCAGCCTAATCTTAGATAGAAGGGGTTCCAGGGATAGTACGAACAGCATCGGGGAGAGTGGGCACCCCTGTCTTGTACCATTGTACATATCAAACGGTTCCGACAGGATGCCGTTTATCCTCACTCTCGCTGTCGGTCTAGAATATAGTGCCCCTATCCATTTACGCATCCTGTTCCCGAGGCCAATATCCTCTAGTGTGCCCATCATGAAGTCCCAGTCTACTCTGTCAAACGCTTTTTCCGCGTCTATTGACAAGAGTAGACCTGGGACTCCACTGGGACTTGATTTGCTGGACCGCTAGGAGAGTCTTAATGCTATTATCTCGTCCCTGTTGGCCCGGTACAAACCCATCCTGATGTGGGTGTATAATCCTACTTATTATGGGTTTCAGTCTTTCCGCGATCACTTTTGCAAACAATTTCGTATCCACATTTAAAAGAGAGATAGGTCTGTAACTGAAGCATAGTGTACTGTCCTTGCCTTCTTTGGGAATAATAGCTATATTTGCTGTCAGTGCCTCTTTTCTCATTTCCCCTTTATCCCTGATGTTATTCATAAGGGAACACATTTTTGGTATCAGGTAGTCCTGATATTTTTTATAATACAGCACTGTCAGCCCATCTGGGCCTGGGCTTTTACCAACTTGCATCTCTATAAGCGCCTTTCTCACTTCCACTTCGGTAAACGGGGCTTCTAAGGAGGTTTGTTCATTTCCTAAAATTTTGGCCAAACCGCAATCTTTTAAATACTTTTTAATTTTCCCACGTTTTAATTCCCTCTCCTCAACGGTAACGTTTTTGTTTATCGCATACAGCCCCCCGTAATATTCCTGGAAAGTCTCCGCAATATCTATATCTTTATGGGCTATCTCGCCTGTTTTAGTTTTTATTTGTGAAACCGGAGACCAATCATATCAAAAGCACTTCCCCTTTATGTGGGGGAAAAAAGAATTAAACTACTTAGGGGTTAAAATTACCATCTCACTAGAGACGCTCTTCCAAGTAAACTTTCTTCCACTCCTTAATGAGGTAAAGCAAGAACTTAATAGAATTTCACATGGACAGTTATCATGGGCGGGGAGAATAAATATCTATAAAATGGTCTTATTGCCAAAAATTACATATAAAATGCAAATGCTCCCAATAACGCTCCCGCAAACCTACCTCAGAAAACTACACTCGATGTTTTTAAGGTTCATTTGGAGAGGAAGAGTACCTTGACTAAAATTTACACAACTGTCAAAAGCCAAAGGTAAAGGGGGATGGGGAGCACCAGATGTTTGTAAATATTATGAAGCTATTGCTCTTGCTAGAGTAATAGACTGGGTTAAAGATAAAGCAGATAAAAACTGGGTAAAAATGGAGAAGAAAATTAGTGACACTAAGTTGAATAAAATAATTTGGATACCACCTCACTTAAGGAAATTTAGCACTGAAATGCATGAGATTACTAGACATGCACTAAACATATGGGATAAGTTACACAAAAGGGAACATTGGGGGTTTAATTCTCCTCTAATATCACTTAAGGATTCAGAATACTTTGCACCAGGGAAAGGGGAGTGGTTTGGGGGGTGGCTACTTGATGAGTACATACAGCTAAAAGATGTAATGTGCCAAGACAAATTATGTACGTTCCAAGAGCTCAAAGATAGGAAAAAGCTACTGGTTATCAATACATGGCGATACAATCAATTGAGGCATTTTGTAGATTCTTTACCGCAACCAATTAGATCAGGGGAGAATTTACTCCCATTGGAGAAAATGTGCATGGATAAAGATAGGAAGGGCGGGTTCTCCCAGATCTACAAAATGTTAATAGGGCTGGGGAGCATTGAAGCCCCGGCTTTTGTGGAGAAATGGGAGAAGGAACTAGGACGGAAGCTTACAGGCCCAGAAGTGTCTCTGATATTGAGGAGAGTCTCCGCCACTTCGGTAAACTACAAAATGTTAGAGCTAAACTTCAAGTGTCTGGCTAGGATGTATCTGACACCGGACCGCATAAATAAATTTCAAAATGTAACCCCACAACAATGTTGGAGGGGGTGTAATGACCCAGGGTCAATGGCCCACATCTGGTGGCTCTGCCCGGAAATCAAGATATTCTGGAGAGAAGTGAGGGGATTCATTAAATATATCACTAGAATAGACTTACTGGATGATCCCTGGGTCTGCCTATTCCATATGAGCGAAATGCCTACTAAAACCGAGAACGCTTGTGCCACACCTTATCGATGCAGCCAAAAGCCTGATACCTAAGTATTGGCAAAGGAAAGAAAGACCCGGGATGAGGGACTGGTTCAATAAAATTAATGAGATCCACAATCTAGAATACTTAAGGTTTAGTGAAGGGATGAAAATGGGGGACTATGAAACAAAATGGAGAGTCTGGGTAGAATTTAAGGAATCTCCAAGAGCCATTGAGATGTGGACTATATAGGCTGGACCAGATAGCGAGCTGTCATTTAGTGTTAAGGAGCTCTAGGAGGCCAAAAGAGAGGGAGAGGAGAGGATCCCGAAGGGAATAAGGGGGTGGGGAAAAAGGCTGGGTAAGGTCTTGGAGAGGAGGGGTGGGGGGGAAGGGCAAGGGGGGAGGGGGGAATAGGAAGTGGGAGTTAAATGGAAATAAGAGTAATAAATACTGTTTAGATAATTTCTGATGTGTGTATCGATGGAATTATTTTTTGCCACGATGATGTGAGGAAAAAATGGGACAAATTTGAATTTTTATTGATTTGAAAAATTACTCCCAGAGAAAATATTTCGCTGATGTGGCAAAAGAAGAAAATAAAAAAACAAAAAACAATCTAACAGAGCTTGAGCTATTTTGCAAAGAAGAATGGACAACAATGTCACTCTCTAGATGTGCAAAGCTGGTAGAGACATCCCCAAAAAGACTTGCAGCTGTAATTGCAGCAAAAGGTGGTTCTACAGGGGCTGAATATAAATGCACGCCACACTTTTCACATATTTATTTGTAAAAAATGTTGAAAACCATTTAACATTTTCCTTCCACTTCACAATTATGTGTCACTTTGTGTTGGTCTATCACATAAAATCCCAATAAAATACATTTACATTTTTGGTTGTAACATGACAAAATGTGAAAAATGTTAAGGGGTATGAATACTTTTTTCAAGGCACTGTACATCTATTGTAGTTCAAAGAAAATTAATAAGCTATTGCACTGCCTAGACCCCAACCATCATTTAAGGGAGCACATAAGAGTGCCAGGAGAGTGGTAGGGAACACCATGTGAAGTGGTTGCAGCTCCTCTTAGATTATGTCTTGAAATCCTAATGCACATACTGTATATAAAACAAACACAAGAGGGTGCCTCAATCTAGGTGTAGTAATTTATCAGGAAAGAATGAAAGGCAATAAAAATGCACTCACTAGTTAAAAGTGGATCAAGGCTTGTCATAAACCCATATAAACCTCCAAAGGATCACAGTGAGGCAGCAGAGCTCGGCAGGCAGGGTTCTTGGTGGAAGTACCGCTGTCAAGTTCCGGACTGGAACATATGCAGCAACAGCTTAAGGGTGTAGCAAGATGGCTACAGCTCCAATCAGCACTTGGGTGATGATGATAGAAAGTGGAGGGGGTGTGGCTACATGTTTCAGGGCAACAGGATTGTCACAACAGGATTGCCCCTGTATCAATGGTTTGACAAAAGGGGCAGTCCTGTTGCCCTGAAATATGTAGCCACACCCCCTCCACTTCCTGTGACCATCACCTAACCAAGAGTGGTGTTGACCCGCAGCCATCTTGTTACACCCTTAAGCAGCTGCTGCATATGTTCCAGCCTGAAGCCTGACAGCTGTACTCCCACCAATAATTACTTCAGCTAACCGCTTGCCTGCCAAGCATTGCAGCCTCACAGTGATCCTATGAAGGTCTATATAGGTTTATGACAAGTCATTTATCTGGTGAGTGCATTTTTATTGTCTTTTTAATAAATCCCTACACCTAGATGGAGGTCCCCTCTTGTGTTTAAACTATTGTATTTGCTGTGATAAAGGGACAGACTGGAGAACATTAGCTGAAATGATAGAAGGCTCTTGCTGAAGTTTGTCGAAAAAATATAGATCATAACTTTCTATGATGATCAGGCTCTTTTTGAAGTCGTTCACTAGTAATATTCTCTTCATGTTCCCAAAAAAAAAAATTACCTATTTTTTGATGGGGGCAATTTCTATAGTTTTCAATGGTTCCTTTGACTTTCACTCATATGTAGTTGATCCACGGATATAAATCAAGTAAAGAAACCTGCCATGCCCTATTTTAAATGCTTAAGAATTGTATCTGAATTTACAGCCCAAGCATCTTTCTGACCCACAATAAAACAACTTGGCACCCGTATGGCAGAAAGATTTCTCATATTCAGCAAAGCGTGGATGATGAATAACACAAAGGCTCACAGAGACTACCAAGACCTGGATCACCGGTCTTACGGTGCTGGACCCGGAGCATGGGCAATAATCCAAGTCAACGTGACAATAGTTCAGGACATCTCAGCTGACTTCGATCATCCACATCTTGCAATAGAACAGAGTCCGGTTCAAGGCCCACTCCACAAAAATAAGTTACAGCTCCCTACCCACATTTCTTTTGATTTATTTAGGTTTTTGTAAGAGGATAGACCCATGTTTATCAGAAAATTCAAGAAATGTTGATTGGCTCACTACTTGTGCTGTAAGTATGAAGGAATATTACTGCTTGTAGAAAAAGTATGCGTTTTTATATATAAGTACTAAAGCAAAGGATAAAAATACCACTATTAATACTCTGTTCTTTCTTTGCTGGCAGGAGATTTTAGTAGACAGGCTTGGTAAGTACGAAGGAATTGAATGATGGTGGTTTCAGAATTCATTCCTTAGAGACTAGAGCCTAGAAACTGAACAAAAATCACAGATACGATTCATTTTTTTTCCACAGACAAGGAAGCGAAATACATTTAAACTCTCAAGAGTATAAGAAGACGGAGTGGTGTAGAACAGCTAATAGCAGTACTTACTGCTTCCTTCTACACGTGTATCAACCATAGTTTGGACAATACCGAAAGAAGCACGCCAAGAACTCAAGCAGAACTTTCAATACTAAGTCATCTGTAGGCCATTGCTAATGGGTTTTAATGGTTAATTTGGAAAATGCATGTATAATAGTTACCTTTAGCACCTTCATTCAAGTTAGAGGAGTAGCTACAACCTTCCTAAAATTACATTTACATGTGTAGGATGCTGGATCTGATGCTGCCCAGTTCTTTGGACCACCGAGCTACTAATGTATCACCACAGCTCTTGTGCTGTTCCGGGAGCTAATGAAGGGTACACTAAAAAAGATGACAGCAGGGTCTTTCTCATATATATATATATATATATATATATATATATATATATATATATATATATATATATATATATATATATATATACACATACATATACATATATATATACACACTACATTGCCAAAAGTATTGGGTTCAATTTTGAGTTGGCCCACCCTTTGCAGCTATAACAGCTTCTACTCTTCTGGGAAGGCTGTCCATAAGGTTTAGGAGTGTGTCTATAGGAATGTTTGACCATTCTTCCAGAAGCACATTTGTGAGGTCAGGCAACTGAGGTTGGACAAGAAGGCCTGGCTCGTAGTCTTCGCTCTAATTTATCCAAAAGGTGTTCCTATCAGGTTGAGGTCAGAACTCTGTGCAGGCCAGTCAAGTTTCTCTACCCCAAACTCGCTCATCCATGTCTTCATGGACCTTGCTTTGTGTACTGGTCCAAATCATTTGGTGGAGGGGGGATTATGATGTTGGGTCGTTTTTCAGGCGTTGGGCTTGGCCCCTTAGTTCCACTGAAGGGAACTCTTAAGGCATCAACATCAACATACCAAGAAAATTTGGACAATTTCATTCTGCCACGTTGTGGGAATCAGTGCCGGTACAAGGGGGGCGGAAGGGGCGGATGCCCTGGGAGGTACGATTTACTGGAGGAAGGGGGGGCGCAGGTGAACTGCTGGCTGTGTGCTTCTAAAATCTGTCTGGACACACCAGCCGCTAATAGCTGTACGCACCTGCAACGATGTGCCGAGTGCGCTCCTGCACCCGGCACAAGCCAAGAACAGACCACCCTTCACTTCTTTACTCCCCTGTAAGTGGAGATACTCTCGGCCCAGCTTCAGCACCAGTCGGAGGCGGGATGAGAGGACCCTGATCCCACCCCCCCACCATCATCCCTCTGCCACTGATCCCACCCACCACCATCATCCCTCTACAACTGATCCTCCCTCACCACATCCCTCTGCCACTGATCCCACCCCCCACCATCATCCCTCTGCCACTGAACCCCCCTCCCTCATCACCATCCCTCTAACATTGATCCCACCCCCCACCATCATCCCTCTGCCACTGATCCCACCCCCCCACCATCATCCCTCTGCCACTGATCCCACCCCCCACCATCATCCCTCTGCCCTTAATCCCAACTTCCCCCCTCATCATCCTTCTGCACCCAATCCCACAACCCCCCACCCCCACCATCAGCCCTCTGCCACTTTCAACTCTTGCTTCCTGTTATGTCTCCAGGACAGGAAGTGAAGGGAAATCCTCCCAAATGGGACATAGCAAAAAAAAAAAGAGAAACAACTAACAGGGGTTTTAACCCTTTCTCATTGTATCCAAAATCCAAAAACGTTGCACTTTTACTCTGCATTAGGAGCCTTGCACTGAGAAGTACCATGGCCAGACTCCCAGAGCTGAGAAAAAATGTATCCTGATACTGAGACAGTTCCAAAAATTCCGATAAAACTCTCATTTCCTGTTTACTTTCACATCTGTACGCAGATTCTATCTGCCTTGTTTTTATTACAGTGCATGGTATGTATGCTTTTATATAGAGTGAGACTAAACAGCTGTGTGATGTTACAATGGCAGTGACATTCCGCAGCATCCCTTATTATTATACACAGCTTGTGTAAACCAGCTAATTACAGCACAGCCACAATTCCTGGCATTCTGCTGCCATCTGCTGTTTTACTGTATATCTGCATGTGCTTTCCTATTTTATCAGAATTTCTAATTTTGCGGTCAAATTTGAGAAACCACTACTATTCCCACAGCAAAAAAAAAAAAAAGTTGTTAGCTTTTTAGATATTTCTTTGGCACAGGTTTATACACAGGACACTACAGGCAGCTTAAAACAGTATTATTATTATTATTATTATTATTATCCACTTTGCCTTTCACATCTCTTCATCCCTTATGGACCAGGGCAATATTCACATTTCTGCTATGGGCCTGTTTATTCGGCAATAACTTTGTCATTACTTAAAGTAGAACTACAGGCAAACCTTTTTTTTTGTGTGTTTTGGATAGAGTAAGGGAGGGTTATAACCCCTGTCAATTTTTTCTCTGTCCCATTGCAGAGGTTTCCCTTCACTTCCTGTCCCATAGCAAAACAGGAAGTGAGAAGAAATCCCTGCAAATTAAAGGAATTCCTTGGGGACCCCCAGGTGAACTAGTGTCCTCATTGGAAGATTTGCCCTCTTTTACTTTTCTGGGGACAACACCCAAAATTAGAAATTTTCTTTTATTTTCACTTTCAATGATAATGGTAAACAGGACAAATAGAGAGGGTGAATCTCCCTAACGGGGGGGGGGGCACAGACAGCAATAAAAACTGGCAAGCTTTCTAATCCCTCTCCACTCTATCCAAAACTTAAAAAAAGTTTTCCCTTTAACCACTTCAGCCCCGGACCATTTGGCTGGCCAAAGACCAGAGCGTTTTTTGCGATTCGGCACTGCGTCACTTTAACTGACAATTGCGCGGTCTTGCGAAGGCTCCCAAACAAAATTGATTTTTTTTCCCCACAAATAGAGTCTTCTTTTGGTGGTATTTGATCAAATCTGCGGTTTTTATTTTTTGCGCTATAAACAAAAAAAGAGCGACAATTTTGAAAAAAAAGCATTATTTTTTTACTTTTTGCTATAATAAATATCCCCAAAAAATATATAAAAAAAATTTTTTTCCTCAGTTTAGGCCAGATATGTATTCTTCTACATATTTTTGGTAAAAAAAAATCGCAATAAGCTTTTATTGATTGGTTTGCGCAAAAGTTATAGCGTCTGCAAAATAGGGGATAGTTTTATGGCATTTTTATTAATATTTTTTTTTTTACTAGTAATGGAGGCGATCTGCGATTTTATCATGACTGCGACATTATGGCGGACAGATCGGACACTTTTGGCGCTATTTTGGGACCATTCACATTTACACAGCGATCAGTGCGATTAAAAATGCACTGATTACTGTGTAAATGTGACTGGCAGTGAAGGGGTTAACCAGGAGGGGGCGCTGAAGGTGTTAAGTGTGTCCTAGGGATGTGTTCTAACTGTGGGGGGGATGGGCTACCTGTGACACAACACTGATCACCGCTAGGCAGAATGGGGAAATGCTTGTTTACATCAGCATTTCCCTGTTCTTCCTCTCCGTGAGACGATCGTGGGTATCCCCGCGGACATCGAGTCCGCGGGACCCACGATCATGCTCACGGAGCTCGCAGCGGGAACTCGCCACCGGCGGCGCGAGCGCGCCCACAATGCTGCGTCTTGAAGGGCAACGTACAGGTACGTTAATATGCCTGTACGTGTCCTTCTGCCAACGTGTATCGGCGTGAGCCGGTCGGCAAGGGGTTAATTATACTTTCAGCTAACAGCATCATACACACACACTATATTGCCAAATGTATTAGAACATCTGTCTTTACACACACATGAACTTTAACCATTTCGATACCAGACATCCCCCCCCCTTCCTGCCCAGGACAATTTTCAGCTTTCAGCATTGTCGCACTTCGAATGACGATTGCGCGGTCATGCTACACTGTACCCAAACTACATTTTTATCATTTTCTTTCCCACAAATAGAGCTTTCTTTTGGTGGTATTTGATCACCTCTGCGGTTTTTATTTTTTGCTAAAAAAACTAAAAAAGACCGAATTTTATTTATTTATTTTTTTAGTTTTTCTTAGTTTCTGTCATAAAATTTTGTTTTCTCCTTCACTAACGGGCGCTGATGAGGCGGCACTGATGGGCACTGATATGCAGCACTGATGGGCACTGATAGGTGGCACTGAAGGGGACTGACAGGCGGCATTGATGTGTACTGACAGGCGGCACTGATGAGCACTGACAGGTGGCACTGATGGACACTAATAGATGGCACTGATGGGCAGCACTGATGATGAGGTACTGACAGGTGTTACTGCTGGGCACTGATTGGCACTGTGATGGGCGCTGAATGGCACTGTGGTGGGCTCTGATTGGCACTGTGGTGGGCACTGGGAGACTTTATTGAGCACTGATTGGCAGTTGATTGGCACATCTGATGGGGCTGTGCTGATAATCAATGTGCTGATTATCAGCACAGACCCCCCCCCCCCAGACAGGGAGAGCCCCAGATCATCAGCGCGAACCGAGAAATGCCGTTTACGGCACTTCCTGGTTCACGCGATGATCAGCTGTGATTGGTCAAAGCTGATCATGTGGTAAGAAGCCTCTGTCAGCCCCAATCTGTCTGCCTCCACCTAACAACTGTACTTTTATTTTCTGCATCAGCTCACCCCCCACAGTTATTATCTTTTGCATCACTTGTTGTTTGTCTGGCTGGGCAGGGTGACAGGTGGACTACAACACTCAGCATACCTCGCGAGGGTAACGCTACAGTTATACAATAGGATCAAGCATCACATCTTACTGTACAGTATTTGGTGGATATGATCTATTTATTTAAGCAGACCTTCATCCACCCAACCCACTTTTTGTCATCACATCCCTACCCCTCTCCTCTCTCAGAATCTGAATTTTTTTTTAAATCACATTTTTCAGGGAGCCCTCCCTTCACTTCCTGGACTCTGAATTACATATACAGCCCACAGCCTCCTGCAACAGCCACGTCACACATCCCAGGAGGCCTCTATTATTCTAATGCGCATGGGTCACAGCCTGTCTTCAGGGGCATCTTTCTCTTCTTAGTTCTTACAGCCAGCCCCCTGGTGGTGTGCCACAGAGCATGCACGTCATCAGGGGACTGGCTGCAAGAGCTCAGGATATGAAGCAGGCTGCCAATGTCAGAGAAGATGGTTGAGGTGGCTCAGGACCAGGTGATCAGCAGCGGAGTGTCTGATCCCTAAAGGACACCCCTGGATCGCTGGGCGTGTATGTTTTTTGGTGAATTATGCATCAAAAAAGGCAAAGTGGAGATGGGGGGAGTGAAGTTCCTCTTTAAGAATTGCTAAGATTTGGGAACCTAGGTACTTAGGTGCCTCGTAGCCAAGTCTGTTGGAAATTGACACTGGTGTTCTGGTAGGTATTGACATATTAGTCCAAGTTATACATTTTTTTTTGAGGTTGCCGAACTTAAAGGCTAACTCCAGCCAAAAAAAAAAATATTTAGTTTGTGGATAGACCCAAGGTAGGTTAGAATCTCTTCTTATTGCTAACACTCAAAATCCTATCTCACATGGGCACTACTTACATACTTTGGGGCAATCCAAAAAAACATTTGCAACACTTTTCTGCTGTTATGGCGGTATTAGTCCTGCACCAATTTCATGGAAGCAGTGCAACAGTGTTTTTTTGCTTTGCATGTGCACTAAAAATTCAGGCATTTTTTATATTATGTGTCCCAGAACGTCATTTGTGACAAAACCCGTAGGGAGGAATGACATGCTGACATCACCGCGGTCGTGCAGGTCCCGGAGAGACGGGCTGCAAGTTTAAACTGGCTGACTTGTTTTTTATGCCAGTAACTACTTGCTATATGTGTGTGTACTACAACTTTTTTTATAATAAATATCACAAAGGTTTTATGCTATGGAGGCTTTTATTTCTCTTTGGGGTCCCTATATAATCGGTGCGGTGCAAGTCTGTGAAGTACGATTAGACCTGGATCCGTTAAAGGCCCTGGCTGGGTATAGAGCCGAAAGCATGTGTGATCTTCCGTAATAGGAGATTATAGGGAGTCGGTAAGCGGCCATTCTTTAAGAGGTGGAAGTCACCTTTCCGAACATCATTTATTTCTTGGTGCATTGTAATACATTGTCACTTCACTGGATGGTCTTTATTTGATTTGCACTATTCTTATGTATTATTTGGTGGTTTAGAGCAACTTATTTTTGAATATTTCTCATATGCAACACTTTTAAAATTAGCTGCCAGGTCTGCGATATATTAATTAATCAATACCGCCATGTCAGTGATAAGAAAAGTGGCGTTAAAGAAAACCTCTTCCATGTTGGAGTAAATTGTATCACAGATAAAATTCTGTCTGAGACGTTTTTACCGCCAGTTACATGAAGCTGTCGTAAGTTCCGCCATTTGTTGCATGGACAGAAGACTGATTTCTAATGATTGTCTATGACACGCTTCATGGTTTCCAGGGTATTAGTTGCATACATTTGCAAATCTATGTGGAAGCCTCATCAACACACCCTCTGTATGGTGTGGTCCCTACCTCTGATCTAACCAAGCTCCCATCCTGGGACATACACAGCAATATATAGAATAAAGGCAGGTATGTCTGGAGGTAACTCCTCCCTAAAGGTGCAGAGACACAGAAGAAGCCAAGCACACCCCAAAGGCAGCTGGAGGCCTCCAGTGTGTCCCAGCAATCAAAAACTGACTTTTTAAAACAAAGGTGCGCATTGCCAACCATTCAAAACACACATTTAACACTGTGTATAAATGTCCCAAGAGTGGGTGGCATGAATATATTGGAGGTACTGGTGACAGTCACAGTCAAACTAACATTCAACATCCTGCTCTATCACTATATACACTATATTACCAAAAGTAATGGTATGCCTGCCTTTACACACACACACATGAACTTTAATGTCTTAGTCCGTAGGGTTCAATACTGAGTGGGTCGCCCTATAATAGCTTCAACTCTTCTTGGTAGGCTGTCCACAAGGTTTAGGAGTGTGTCTATGGGAATGTTTGACCATTCTTCCAGAAGTGCATTTGTGAGGCCAGGCACTGATGTGGATAAGAAGGCCTGGCTCGCAGTCTCCGCTCTAATTCATCCCAAAGGTGTTCTATTGGGTTGAGGACAGGACTCTGTGCAGGCCAGTCAAGTTCCTCCACCCCAAACCCGCTCATGCATGTCTTTATGGCCCTTGCTTTGTTCACTGGTCCAAATCATTTGGTGGAGGGAGGACTATGGTGTGGGGTTGTATTTCAGGGGTTGGGCTTGGCCCCTTAATTCCAGCGAAGGGAACTCGGGCTTTCACACTGGAGAAACAGCAGCGGCAGTTTTAGGTCGGTTTGCAGGCGCTATTTTTAGCGCAATAACGCCTGCAAACCGCCCCAGTGTGAAAGGGGCCTTTGGGACCGACCCAAAACAGCCGCTACTGTTTGTTCAGTGTGAAAGCCCAAGGGCTTTCACACTAAAGCGGTGCGCTGGCAGGAGAAGAAAAAAACTCCTGCAAGCCGTATCTTTGGTGCGGTGAAGGAGCGTTGTATTCACCGCTCCTAAACCGCTCCTGCCCATTGAAATCAATGGGGCAGCGCGGCTATACCACGGCAATACCGCGGTTATAACCGCGCTATGCGAGCGGTTTTAACTCTTTTTCGGCCGCCAGCGGGGGTTAAAACCGCACCGCTAGCGGCCGAATACCGCCGCAAAAACGACGGTAAAGCAGCGCTAAAAATAGCGCTGTTTTATCGTCGACGCCCCCACCGCCCCAGTGTGAAAGCAGCCTTAGAGGAAGAGGTGAGGCATATTTTATTGTGAAAAAATATGACAGATTATTAAGTCACTGTGAACAGCCATAAATATTTCATGCACTTGCTGCACAACATATAAGCATTAATACAAGGCTGCCATGGAAAAGGAAGAGACTAGGTAGGTTTTATCATGAAATAAAAATAAGGGTGTACATTTTTAGAGCCAAAAGCCATAAATACGGAAACTAATTTGCTGGACAGTATGTACTGCTTTTTTTGTAAAGATGCAATGTCAAAAAGAGATAACAGACACAGTTCATTTGTAATAAACAAATACCAGCGTCTTTTCTAAAACTGAGTTCTGAAGCCTTTTTGATAGCTGCTATTTGAGAGGGAAAGAGCACACAGATTTCATCTAGCAATAAAAACAAATAATGCTTTTTTTTAGTAACAGAAAAAAAAATGTGTACAGACTTGCAACACACCTTTTAAACATTAATTGGCTAGGCTGGAGAGGGAGAGAGCAAACATGGGATCTGGAAATTAATATTTAGTGTCTTTTTTTGGAGACTGAAGATGGAAACATTTCAATCAGCTGCAACACAGCTATTAAGCCTTTTTATACAGACTGCAATTTTCAAACGAGCAGGTATATTGCACTTAGAAATCCAAAATTTGTGTATTGTTCTATTTATATTAAAACAAAATAATTGTACAGATTTGCAGCTCATTGTTAAGCCTTAATTAGATATGCTGTAATTTCTGAGGGATAGAGCAAGTATATTGCATCTGAAAATCACAAATTAGAGTCTTAAAGGCTGTGCTCACCTTTAAGAACAAAATAACAAATGTACATATTTTGCAGGAAAAATGTGCATTTATTTTTTTTCACATGAGCTGCAAAGCATTTCACATGTGAACAGTGAATTGTGGGTGCAAGGTCAGGCTCCTGCAAACTCTTTCTTCAGCTCTCTGTCTGTAACTCTGTATGGATGGCTAATTACCATACTTGTGTTCAATTGAGAACACCAAGTCCATCTGCCATTGTGACAGAAGGAACTTGTAGTTTATTTATTCACATATCTCTGTGAATAAACATGACAGTTCAGGCACAGCCCCAGACAGCCACCCCATTTTTAAAAGTGACAGCAAGTGCAGCTGACAAGAACCCCCTAATGCTGTTATGAGTGGGGCTCAGGGGGTGAGCAGAGGGATGAGCTTTGAGTTCGAGTCGAACTCATATTCGACTCGAACATCGGCTGTTCGCAAGTTCGCCGAACAGCGAACAATTTGAGGTAGTCGCGGCAAATTCGAATGCCTCGGAACACCCTTTAAAAGTCTATGGGAGAAATCAAAAGTGCTAATTTTAAAGGCTTATGTGCAAGTTATTGTCATAAAAAGTGTTTGGGGTCCTGGGTCCTGCCCCCCCCTCAATGCAAAAAAAAGTTTTAAAAACGGACGTTTTTTCAGGAGCAGTGATTTTAATAATGCTTAAAGTCAAACAATAAAATTGTAAGATCCCTTTAAATTTCGTAGCTAGGGGGTGTCTATAGTATGCCTGTAAAGGGGCGCATGTTTCCCGTGTTTAGAACAGTCTGACAGCAAAATGACATTTCAAAGGAAAAAAAGTCATTTAAAACTACTCGCGGCTATTGCATTGCCGGTCCGACAATACACATAAAAGTTCATTGATAAAAACGGCATGGGAATTCCCCACAGGGGAACCCTGAACCAAAATTTAAAAAAAAAATGACGTGGGGGTTCCCCTTAATAGCCATACCAGACCTGAAGGGTCTGGTATGGATATTAAGGGGAACCCCGGCCAAAATTTTTAAAAAAATGACGTGGGGGTCCCCCTAAATTCCATACCAGACCCTTCAGGTCTGGTATGGATATTAAGGGGAACCCCACGCCAAAATTTAAAAAAAAACGGCGTGGGGTCCCCCCAAAAATCCATACCAGACCCTTATCCGAGCAGGCAACCTGGCAGGCCGCAGGAAAAGAGGGGGGGACGAGAGATCGCCCCCCCTCCTGAACCGTACCAGGCCACATGCCCTCAACATTGGGAGGGTGCTTTGGGGTAGCCCCCCAAAACGCCTTGTCCCCATGTTGATGAGGACAAGGGCCTCATCCCCACAACCCTGGCTGGTGGTTGTCGGGGTCTGCGGGCGGGGGGGGCTTATCGGAATCTGGAAGCCCCCTTTAACAAGGGGACCCCCGGATCCCGGCCCCCCCGTGTAAAAAGGTAAGGCCTACCATTTCACTAAAAAACTGTCAAAAATGTTAAAAATGACAAGAGACAGTTTTTGACAATTCCTTTATTTAAATGCTTCTTCTTTCTTCTTTCTTCTATCTGCCTCCATCTTCTTCTTCTTCTTCTGGTTCTTCTGGCTCTTCTGGTTCTTCCTCCGATGTTCTCGTCCAGCATCTCCTCTGCGGCGTCTTCTATCTTCTTCTCCTCGGGCCACTCTGCACCCATGGCATGGGGGGAGGCTCCCGTTCTTCTCTTCATCTTCTTCTCTTCTTCATCTTCTTCTCTTCTTCATCTTCTTCTCCGTGCTGCTCCACATCCATGCTGGCATGGTGGGTGGCTCCCGCTGTGTGACGGTTCTGAAATAACGGGGGGCGGGGTCACCCGGTGACCCCGCCCCCCTCTGACGCAAGGGACCTGATGGGACTTCCCTGTGGCATTCCCCGTGACGTCACAGGGAAGTCCCATCAAGTCACCATGCATCAGAGGGGGGCGGGGTCATCGCATGGCCCCGCCCCTGTTATTTAAGAACCGTCAGAAGAGGAGACGC
Organism: Aquarana catesbeiana; assembly: GCF_042186555.1. Taxonomy (NCBI): domain Eukaryota; kingdom Metazoa; phylum Chordata; class Amphibia; order Anura; family Ranidae; genus Aquarana; species Aquarana catesbeiana. The sequence goes on along the minus strand of NC_133333.1, from coordinate 222,966,807 downwards.
GTCACACAGCGGCCAGCATGGATGCGGAGCGGCCCAGAGAAGAAGATGAAGAAGAGAAGAAGATGAAGAAGAGAAGAAGATGAAAAGAAGAGCGGGAGCCTCCCCCCATGCCATGGGTGCGGAGCGGCCCGAGGAGAAGAAGATAGAAGACGCCGCGGAGGAGATGCTGGACGAGAACACCGGAGGAAGAACCAGAAGAGCCAGAAGAAGAAGATGAAGGAAGATAGAAGAAAGAAGAAAGAAGAAGCATTTAAATAAAGGAATTGTCAAAAACTGTCTCTTGTCATTTTTAACATTTTTGACAGTTTTTTTGTGAAATGGTAGCATTTCACACAGGGGGGGCCGGGATCTGGGGGTCCCCTTGTCAAAGGGGGCTTCCAGATTCAAATAAGCCCCCCGCCCACAGACCCCCACAACCACCGGCCAGGGTTGTGGGGATGAGGCCCTTGTCCTCAACAACATGGGGACAAGGTGTTTTGGGGGGCTACCCCAAAGCACCCTCCCAATGTTGAGGGCATGTGGCCTGGTATGGTTCAGGAGGGGGGGGCGCTCTCTTGTCCCCCCCTCTTTTCCTGCGGCCTGCCAGGTTGCGTGCTCGGATAAGGGTCTGGTATGGATTTTTGGGGGGACCCCACGCCATTTTTTTTTTAAATTTTGGCGCGGGGTTCCCCTTAAAATCCATACCAGACCTGAAGGGGGACCCCCACATCATTTTTTAAAATTTTGGTTCGGGATTCCCCTGTGGGGAATTCCCATGCCTTTTTTATCAATGAACTTTTATGTGTATTGTCGGACCGGCAATGCAATAGCCGCGAGTAGTTTTAAATGACTTTTTTTCTTTGAAATGTCATTTTGCTGTCAGACTGTTCTAAACATGGGAAACATGCGCCCCTTTACAGGCATACTATAGACACCCCCCAGCTATGAAATTTAAAGGGATATTACACTTTTATTGTTTGACTTTAAGCATTATTAAAATCACTGCTCCTGAAAAAACGGCCGTTTTTAAAACTTTTTTTTGCATTGATCCATGTCCCCTGGGGCAGCACCCAGGTCCCTAAACACTTTTTATGACAATAACTTGCATATAAGCCTTTAAAATGAGCACTTTTGATTATTCATGTTCGTGTCCCATAGACTTTAACGGTGTTCGCGTGTTCGAACGAACTTTTTTCCTGTTCGCATGTTCTGGTGCGAACCGAACAGGGGGGTGTTCGGCTCATCCCTAATCCTAAATACGGTCATAGCATGACACATGTTGCTAAGGGTGGAATTAGCCTTTAAGCTTTTTTAGACAGACTGTAATTTCTGAGGGATCAGCAGGCATATTTCATCTGGAAATCAAAAATTTGTGTCCCTTCGTTTTCATATTAAAATATAAAAATTTTACAAATTTGCGGCACAGCTTTTTAGGCTTAATTGCATAGCCCACCATTTTTGAAGGGAAGAGCAAGCATATCTCCAAACAAAAATATAGTGACTTTTTTTTAGGGACAGAAGATGAATAAAATTCAAATATTACCACAGATATTAAGGTTTTTCTGCACATGATATTGTTTCTCAACGATAGGGCAAGAAGATTGCATCTGGAAATAAGAAAGTACTGTATTTTTATTTTAAATTGAATAGAGAAATATTGTATCAATTTGCAGCACACATTTTAAGCCTTTTTTAGATAGGCTGCAATTTCTGATGGAGAAAGCAAGCAGATTGCATCTGGAAAAACAAATTGTCCTTTTTTAAAAAATTGAAGACAGGAAAATGTTACAGATTTGCACCACTGCTTTTAAGCACATTTGGATAGGCTGCTATTTAAGAGCCAGAGTATAAAAATTGTAAAGATTTGCTGCACATATTCTCATAGGATGAAGTTCCAGAAGGAAAGAGTAGGCAGACTGCATCTGGAAAATACATTTTAGTCCTTTCTTTTCAAAGACAAAAACATTTACAAAATTGCATTGGGACAATTTACATTTTTTTATATGCATGTTAAACTCTGCATTTTTTCTTGCTAGAAAGTTACTTAAAACCCCCAAATATTATACATTTTCTGAAGCCCTGGAGAATAAAATGGTGGTTGTTGCAATTTGTAATGTTGCACAAATGCTAAATTTCCAGTAAGAAAATATACTATAATGAATTTTAGTGCACACCACATAATACTCAATGTTTTGGTAAAATGTAAAAGGTAATGTTGTGTCAAGTAAATAGATACCAAACATGTCAAGATTTAAAGTTGCACAGGCCTGTGAAATGGTGACAAACTACAGTAATTAAAAGTATCCATAGGTGATGCTTTAAAAGCTTTTACAGCTTTACCACTTTAGAGTTAGAGGTAAGCTTTGGCACTAGAATTATTGCTCTCACTCTGTTACATAGTTATATAGTTGGTAAGATTAAATAAAAACACCAGTCCATTCAGTTCAACCTGTGTGGGTGTGTGTGAGTTTATGTCAATAATGAATCCCATATCCCTGTATGCTGCAAGTGTAAAGATGCCCATCTAATAATTTTTTTTAATAAAAATAAAAGGTGGCGCTAAAAACATACAAGTGAATATACAGTATATATCATGAACCAAAACAATGAACATATATCACTGCAAACACATACATTGTTTAACATATAACAAGCTAAAAGTCCATAAATGATAGTGTGTCCCAACACCGAATTGCTTATTAAATGAGGCTTCTAATTCTTCCACCACAGGTGCTCAATGGAAAGGTGGCAACTCACCACAGGTGTTTGACCACTTTTTAGGGTAGGTCAAATTGCGCATTTGGAATACCAAATGGATTCCTACTGCCAACACCACTCTGCCTAAATGGACCCTCCGGATGAAGCTAGGGCATAAAAATTGACTCCACAGGAGACGAGAGAGAAGGTCTCATAGTATAGTATATTTATTATGATTTTAAAAGCAATGACAAGGTAATAGGTTGCACTCACATGTTAAAGTGCCTAACCTGGCACTGGGTAAAACAGCGTGTGCGGATCTGGCTAGTTCCTATGGCAATAGCGTGCGTTCTGCACGTAGGGGTAAAGCCTGGTGTGGGGTAACTAATCAGGACCCGGAAGTGACGAATCCTCCGATCCGACATACGTTTCGCCGTGAATGATGTCTTCAGGAGACACCATTCACGTTGAAAAGTACGTTGGAGTTGATCCTAGGTATTCATTTATTATTAATAGGTTTTTTAACCACTTCCATACCAGGCATTTCCCCCCTTCCTGCCCAGGACAATTTTTAGCTTTCAGCGCTGTCGCACTTTGAATGATAACTGCGTGGGCATGCAATACTGTACCCAAACTAAATTTTTTAGCATTTTCTTCCCACAAATAGAGCTTTCTTTTGGTGGTATTTGATCACCTCTGCGGTTTTTAATTTTTGCGCTATAAATGAAAAAAGACTGATAGGCGGCACTGGTAGGCGACACTGATAGCACTGATAGGCAGCACTGATGGGCACTGATAGATGGCACTGGATAGGTAGCACTGATGAGGAGCTAATGACAGGCATTACTGAGTGGCACTGATTGGCACTTTGATGGGGCACTGACAGGCATTACTGATGGGGCACTGATTGGCACTTTTTTGGGCACTGATTGACACTGTTGTGGGCACTGATTGGCACTGTTATGGCGTTTAGCACTGATTGGCACTGTTATGGCGTAGGCGTTTATTATAGGGACAGGCTGGCAAGTGTTGGGCACTGATTGGCAGCTGATGGGCACCTTTTGATGGGGGCTGTGCTGATAATCAATGTGCTGATTATCAGCACAGACCCCCCTTCTGACAGGGAGAGCCGCTGATCGGCTCACCCTGTCAGCGTGAACCGAGGAAAGACGTTTACCGGCATTTCCTGGTTCACGCAATGATCAGCTGTGATTGGTCACAGCTGATCACGTGGTAAGGAGCTGCCGTCATTCTGCTATATGGCAGGTGGCAAGTGGTTAAACTATCGACACTGCTTTTACCACTGCTTGTGGAAGGGAGTTCCACATCCTTACTGCTCTGACAGTAAACAACCCACTACGCAGTTTAAGCTTAAACCACTTCTCTTCCAGCTCCAATTAATGGCCGCGTGTCTTTTTAAACTCTCTGCCACTAAAATTTGTTTCCCCAATGGTAGAATCACCATTAGGGTATTTGTATATTGCTAATGTAGCACCCTTGTCCCAAAGCAGAGATACAGGTAAATTTAGTTGTGCTGGGTGGTAGCCAGTCTGGCTAATTTGTAGTGTTTAGTGGTCAAACAGCTTCCTTCCTAATCCTGTTTTCGGCCGTGGCTTCTCCTATTTGTCAGTAGGTGGCACTGTTGCCTTTGACATTGATATGATGAGCTATAGTGAATTTAGGTTATGGATAAACATACCTTTTCTCAGCGAATCAGATTTGCTGCTATGCATACTGGGAGAAGCTCTATATATTTGGAAGGAGTCCGGTGATCTAGGTCTTCCCCACCCAGGCTGCGGTCTGGGTGGTTGTGTGTCAAACAGCTCCTGCTGGGTAGGCCTGAAGCCTGAGGCCTAAAAATGTGCTCAATGTTTTGTATGGGAGAGCCTTCTCACTATCTGGAAGCATGAAGGAAAGGATGGAGACCTGAGATGAAGTACCAGAGGTGACTCTTGCATGGACCGGGGACCCATGGAGAGCCTGGGAAATCATCAAGACAAAATCATCCATAAAGTTCCTGCACCTTCCGTGAGTTAAGTTCAGTTACTATAGGAGACAGCCTATTCTACAAAGTACAGATGTGCTGGTTCAGTTTAAAGGCTCTTTTTCCTGTACTGCTGTTTGCCTTATCTCACCTATTTTGTCTAAGGAGTCTGCCAATCTCCCTATCTGCTGACCGTTATTAGTTTTGACTAAGGGTGTCCTGTGCCCTATCCCCTCTCTCCCACATTTTCCTATTGTGAGAAATAAACTTCTCTTTGTTCAAACATAAAAGTGACTGGTGCCCAATTTCTATCTTGCACATCACCCACCATGCCTAATAACCCGCACCCTGAGAATGTATGTCAGCCCTCCCCCTATGGGGTTCATCACCAGGCCCCCGGAAAGAGAGAATACGTTTAATGCTTGTAGTCGTTCCTCATAACCGAGGTCTTCCAGTCCCTTTATTAGCTTTGTTGCCATTCTCTGTACTCTCTCCAGTTCCAGCACATCCTTCATAAGGACTGGTGCCCAGAACTGGACGGCATACTCAAGATGTGGCCGGGCCTGTGTCTTGTAAAGTGGTAGAATTATAGTTTTATCTCTTGAGTAAATCCCCTTTTTTATGCATGCTACTATTTGGCTTGCTTTGCTTACAGAAGCTTGGCATTGAATGCCAATACCAAGCCTGTCGTCTACTAGGACCCCCAGATCTTTTTCCATCCTATATTCCCCCAGAGGTCCCCCCCCCCCCCCCACTAGCAAGCACATTGCATTTGTATTTTTAGCACACAAATGCATTACTTTACATTTTTCGACATTAAACCTCATTCAATAGTTTTTTGAAACTATCGATAAACACCCCCCTACCCCCCCCGAGACCACCACCTTTGGAAGGGAATTCCACATCCTGGCCGCTCTTACAGTAAAGAACCCTCTACGTAGTTTATGGTTTAACCTCTTTTCTTCTAATTTAAATGAGTGGCCATGTGTCCTGTTAACCCCTTCAGATCCGCGCTATATCCGAATGATGTCTACAACACGGACCTACTTTGCCGGGAGGCCGTCCTCCGCTTTGCACGCTCCCTGCGCGCCCCCTGCATCACTGAGTCAATGAGACTCGGGTGATTACAGATCGGAGTAAGGGGTCGATCCTGGCCCCTTACCACATGATCAGCTGTCAGCCAATGACAGCTGATCACGGGATGTAAACAGAAGATTGGTAATCGTTTATTTGTTCTCCTGAGAGTGTGCCCAGTAAGCAAGTGGTTAAAATCCCTTCTGCGAAAAAGTTTTATCCCTATTGTAGGGTCACCAGTACGATATTTGTAAATTTAAATCATATCCCTTCTCAAGCATCTCTTCTCCAGAGAGAATAAGTTCAGTGCTCGCAACCTTTCCTCATAACTAATATCCTCCAGACCCTTTATTAGCTTTGTTGCCCTTCTTTGTACTCGCTCCATTTCCAGTACATCCTTCCTGAGGACTGGTGCCCAGAACTGGAAGGTATTATAGGTATCACGTCATTTAAATATATTGAAGGTATCACGCCATTTAAATGTATTTTTTACACTTTTTTTTAAACATTTTTCTTACTTAGCAAACATTCGGCAATTTTAGAGCAGGCAGATTTCATGTTTTTCGCCTAATGTCCTGCTGAAAAAAAATCATGTTTACAGAGCTCAAAAGCTTAACCACTTGTTGCCAAATCACATACCTGTGCGTCATTGGCTTCAAGTGGTTGTACTGGAGTGATGCCTGCAGCTGCAGGCATCACCCTGATACCGTTTTTTAGAGCTGATGGTCGGCTCTCTTGTGATAACAACCGGCTGTTATTACAAGCAGGATGTCCCCCCCTCCCGCTGCCTTCCGTCACTTGCCTGGGCTCTCCCGTCCCACTGGCTGGCTGGCCGGAGACCTAAACAAAGCCGGAATCCGCTTTGATCGGGTCTCGGATGTAGTAACCTGGAAGTGATGTCATGACAACACTTCCAGTTTACTCAGGAACCAATGGTGCAGAGGAGGGGTTTGGGGCCTTAAACCTCAGATCCCTCCATAAAGAGTACCTGTCACTGCCTATTACTGTCACAAAGGATGTTTACACTCCTTTGTGACAGCAATAAAAGAAAGAAAATGTAAACGGACAGTATAAAAAAAAAATAAAAAATAAATAAATAAATAAATAAATAAATAAGAAGAATAAATTTTAAGCGCAGAAGTGAACTCATACATAAGTCATGCCTGCAAATGTAAACAGTATCCATACCACACATGTGAGGTATCGCCGTGATCATTAGAGCAAAAGTAATAATTATAGTGCAAGACCTCCTCTGTAACTCTAAACAGGTAACCGTTAAATTTTTTTTAAATGTACTATAGAGGAAACCTATAAAGATTTTTAAGTACCGTCGTTTGTCATCATTCCATGAGTGTGCGCTAGGGATGAGCCGAACACCCCCCGGTTCGGTTCGCACCAGAACCCGCGAACGGACCGAAAGTTCGCACGAACGTTAGAACCCCATTGACGTCTATGGGACTCGAACGTTCGAAATCAAAAGTGCTCATTTTAAAGGCTAATTTGCATGGTATTGTCCTAAAAAGGGTTTGGGGACCCGGGTCCTACCCCAGGGGACATGTATCAATGCAAAAAAAACTTTTAAAAACGGCCGTTTTTTCGGGAGCAGTGATTTTAATGATGCTTAAAGTAAAAAAAAAAAAGTGAAATATTCCTTTAAATATCGTACCTGGGGGGTGTCTATAGTATGCCTGTAAAGTGACGCATGTTTCCCATGTTTAGAACAGTCCCTGCACCAAATGTCATTTTTAAAGGAAAAAATCTCATTTAAAACTGCTTGCGGGTTTAATGTCATGTCGGGTCATGGCAATATGGATGAAAATCAGTGAGACAAACGGCATGGGTACCCCCCAGTCCATTACCAGGCCCTTTGGGTCTTGTATGGATATTAAGGGGAACCCCGCACCCAAATTAAAATAAGGAAAGGTGTGGGGCCACCAGGCCCTATATACTCTGAACAGCAGTATACAGGCGGTGCAAACAAGACAGGGACTGTAGGTTTGTTGTTAAGTAGAATCTGTTTGTAATTTTGAACATTTTTAACGTGTTTAGCTCCAGCCAAAAAATCTTTTCTAAGCTTTTTGGAAAACATAGGGAAGGGTTATCACCCCTGTGACATTTGTTTTGCTGTCTTTCCTCCTCTTCAGAAGATTTCACCTCACTTTTTTGTCCCAATGAAAAATGTTTTTTGAAAATTTGGGTTTTTTTGTGGAACAAGGATTGGAAAGCATCAGTGGAAAGGAGAAATTGTTTTCCCATATTAACTCTTACAGGAGAGAATTTCCCTTCCTAGGGGTAGATTTCATCTCACTTCCTGTTGTCTCCTTCCGTTTGCAAGTAGGAGTCGTTTGTAAGTTAGATGTTTGAAAGTAGGGTCCTGCCCTATATACTCAGCAGAAATTTGGGCCTTAGGTGTTGCTGTGGCCACAACACTGTAAGCCCTCACAGGGCCCTGCTGTGAAATATTAGATCAAGAATTGTAATTACATGCCCCTGTTGAACAGGAGCTGAAAAATTAGGCCTTAGGCACTGGTGCTGGTGCCACAACACTGCAACCCCTCACAGACACTCTAGTTGGAACGCAGGAACGAGCCCTGCTGCAAATTATTGCTTCAAAAATTGTAATTACACGCCCCTGTTAGACAGGGGCAGAAAAATTGGGCCTTAGGCACTGGTGCTGGTGCCACAACACTGCAACCCCTCACAGACACTCTAGTTGGAACGCAGGAACGAGCCCTGCTGCAAAGTATTGCATCAAAAATTGTAATTACACGCCCCTGTTAGACAGGGGCAGAAAAATTGGGCCTTAGGCACTGGTGCTGGTGCCACAACACTGCAACCCCTCACAGACACTCTAGTTGGAACGCAGGAACGAGCCCTGCTGCAAAGTATTGCATCAAAAATTGTAATTACACGCCCCTGTTAGACAGGGGCAGAAAAATTGGGCCTTAGGCACTGGTGCTGGTGCCACAACACTGCAACCCCTCACAGACACTCTAGTTGGAACGCAGGAACGAGCCCTGCTGCAAAGTATTGCATCAAAAATTGTAATTACACGCCCCTGTTAGACAGGGGCAGAAAAATTGGGCCTTAGGCACTGGTGCTGGTGCCACAACACTGCAACCCCTCACAGACACTCTAGTTGGAACGCAGGAACGAGCCCTGCTGCAAAGTATTGCATCAAAAATTGTAATTACACGCCCCTGTTAGACAGGGGCAGAAAAATTGGGCCCTAGGCACTGGTGCTGGTGCCACAACACTGCAACCCCTCACAGACACTCTAGTTGGAATGCAGGAACGAGCCCTGCTGCAAAGTATTACATCAAAAATTGTAATTACACGCCCCTGTTAAACAGGGGCTGAAAAATTGTGCCTTAGGCACTGGTGGTGGCGCCCAGAACCAAAAATGTTCTTACAAGCTATCAGCGTGATGATTGAGGAGGAAGAGGATAATTACTCAGGGATAGTCACTCAGCATCAGCATAGGCAGTCTTTGAAGGGATCTGAGATTTCAAAAAAAATTATTCGGTTACATCAGCATCAGGTGCTTGGTAGCTGGTGGTGATCCAAGACTCATTCATTTTTATGAAGGTCAGCCGATCGACCGAGTCGGTGGACAGACGCACCCTGTGATCGGTTACCACGCCTCCAGCAGCACTGAATGTGCGTTCCGAAAGAACGCTGGATGCAGGACAGGCCAGTAGCTCAATTGCATACTGTGCAAGCTCTGGCCAGTGATCCATCCTCAAGACCCAGTAACCCAGAGGATTTTCGGTGGGAAAGGTGTCCAAGTCTGATCTTGCCCCTAGGTATTCCTGCACCATGTAAAACAGACGCTGGCGATGGTTGCTGGAACCGATCATACCTTGGGGCTGCGGACCAAAAAATTGTCTGAACGCATCGGTCAGACGGCCACCTTCTCCACCGCTCCTTCTTTGACTGACCGAAGCCTCAGCAACACGTTGTCCAGAAACAGGAGTTTGTAACCTCCCAGTCTCTGGGAACGCGTTGCACAGACCTTTCTGCAAGGCCTCCCGAAGATGTTTCATCCTCTGCTCCCTCTGCGATGGCAAGATAAGGTCCGCAACCTTACCCTTGTAACGTGGATCAAGGAGGGTTGCCAGCCAGTATTGGTCCTTCTCCTTGATACCACGAATACGAGGATCCTTACGCAGGCTTTGCAGGATCAGGGAGGCCATGCAGCGTAGGTTTGCTGAGGCATTTGGTCCGGAGTCCTCTGGGTCACTAAGAACGACATGGTCCGCAGCCACCTCCTCCCAGCCACGTACAAGTCCATGTGTTTCTTGGGACTGATCCCTTAAAGACTGCTGCTGATGCTGAGTGCCAGGCTCCACCTCCATACTGACACAATCTTCCTCCTCCTCCTCTTCCTCCTCGTCCTCTTCCTGTGTGATCGGCGGGCACGCAGGAACACTGTCTGGATAAAGGGGGCCTTGAGAGCTAAGGAAGTCCTCCTCTTCCTGCCTCTGTTCTGCCTCAAGTGCCCTGTCCATTATTCCACGCAGCGTGTGCTCCAACAGGTGGACAAGGGGGACAGTGTCACTGATGCATGCACTGTCACTGCTCACCATCCTTGTGGCCTCCTCGAATGGTGACAGGACAGTGCATGCATCCCTGATCATGGCCCACTGGCGTGGGGAAAAAAAACCAAGCTCCCCTGACCCTGTCCTGGTGCCATAGTCGCACAGGTACTCATTGATGGCCCTCTGCTGCGTGTGCAGCCGCTGCAGCATGGCCAACGTTGAGTTCCACCTGGTGGGCATGTCACAGATTAGGCGGTTCTTGGGCAGGTTAAACTCCTTTTGGAGGTCCGTCAGCCGAGCACTGGCATTATATGACCGGCGGAAATGCACACAGACTTTCCTGGCCTGCCTCAGGACATCCTGTAAGCCCGGGTACCTGCCCAAGAACCGCTGCACCACCAAGTTAAGGACGTGAGCCAAACAGGGCACATGGGTCATTTGTCCCTGTCGGAGGGCAGAGAGGAGGTTGGTGCCATTGTCGCAAACCACCATTCCTGCCTTAAGTTGGCGTGGCGTCAACCACCTCTGAACCTGCCCCTGCAGAGCTGACAGAACCTCTGCCCCAGTGTGGCTCCTGTCCCCCAAGCACACCAGCTCAAGCACCGCATGGCATCTTTTGGCCTGCGTACTTGCGTAGCCCCTTGAACGCCTACGGAGCACCGCTGGTTCCGAGGAAGAGGCCATGGAGGAAGAAGAAGAGGAGGGGGTGGAGGAGAGAGGTGTGTCACAATCAGCATTTTGGAGGCGTGGTGGCGGAACAACCTCCAACACTACTGCACCTTGTCCTGCATCCTTCCCAGCTGCCAGCAGAGTCACCCAATGCGCCGTGAAACTTAGGTAACGTCCCTGTCCATGCCTGCTGGACCATGAGTCAGCGGTAATATGCACCTTACCGCTGACCGCCCTGTCCAGCGAGGCATGGACATTGCCTTCCACATGCCGGTAGAGAGCCGGAATCGCCTTCCGTGAGAAAAAGTGGCGTTTGGGTACCTGCCACTGAGGAACCGCACATTCCACAAACTCACGGAAGGGGGCAGAGTCTACCAACTGAAAAGGCAGCAGTTGAAGTGCTAGCAATTTTGCCAAGCTAGCATTCAACCGCTGGGCATGTGGATGGCTGGGAGCAAACTTCTTTCGGCGGTGCAGCAGCTGGGGCAGGGAAATTTGCCTGGTACAATCTGACGTCGGTGTACCAAAAGCAGATTGCCCACAAGTACTTGGCTGTGACACACCTAATTCTACACCTTCATTCCTCTCACTGCAGGTCTCAGAGAGGACTGAAGGTCTAGTGGGGTTGGAAATCTCAGCTGATGAGGAGCAAGGAGAGATCCTCTTTGTTCTTTGGTGTGGGTCTTTTAGATACGCTTGCCAACGAACTGCATGGCAGGTCAACATATGTCTGGTCAAGCATGTGGTACCCAAGCGGGAGATGTTTTGGCCACGCGAGATACGCTTGAGACATATGTTGCAAATAGCAGCGGTGCGATCTGATGCACTCGTCTCAAAAAAGGCCCACACCAAAGAACTTTTTGAATAACGCGCAGAGACTGCAGCGCCCTGCACATGTGGAGCTTTGGGGTGTGATGCAGTCAATGTGCTGCCCTTAGGCTGGCCCCTGGAGGGCATCCTGCCTCGTTGGTGATGTGCTGCCGCCTCCTCCTCCTCCTCCTCCTCCTCCTCCTCCTCCTCTCTCCTATCAGGCACCCACGTTGAGTCAGTGACCTCATCATCCCCTCCCTCCTCATCACTGGAGCAAACCTGGCAGTATGCTGCAGCAGGGGGAGCATGACTGCCAGATTGCTGTCCTTCTTGGGCACCCCCTCTGTCCGCGCTCATGTTACTGCCTTCATCGAGCTCAGTATCGTCATCAGAGCCTTCCAAACGCTGGGCATCCTCCTGGAGCATGTACCCAACACTGTGGTCAAACAGTTCGAGGGAATCCTCATGAGGACATGGTGGAGCTAGGGAAGGAGTCACTGATGACATTGAGCTGAGGGAAGAGGCCGCTGCTTTGCCAGACAAAGCACCCTGGGCATGGGTGAGAGAGGATGAGGAGGATGAGGACGGCTTGGTCATCCACTCGACCAAGTCTTCCGCATGTTGCGGCTCAACGCGGCCAGCTGCCGAAAAAAAGGCCAAGCGTGTCCCATGGCCACGTGCTGATGAGGATGCACCGTCTCCACGACCAGCACTAGACACAGAGCCTGCTTGCCCTCTCTTATTGGCTTGTGACTGTCTGCCTCTCCTTCTTGGCCTTCCAGACATACTAATGGCCTGTAGCTGCACTAAGCTGGGATAGAACACCTGTAATTTTCTTCAAGTAGCTTTATATACTGTAACCAGACAAGCCTGCCTGTCAGTAGGAAGATAACAGGAACGGATCTAGCTGAACACTGTGAGCAGGACGCACTGTACTAAATGTAAATAGTCTAGCTGCCTGACCGTGGTACTAATAGGATCAAATAGAACACCTGTAATTTTCTTCAGGTAGCTTTATATACTGTAACCAGACAAGCCTGCCTGTCAGTAGGAAGATAACAGGAACGGATCTAGCTGTACACTGTGAGCAGGACGCACTGTACTAAATGTAAATAGTCTAGCTGCCTGACCGTGGTACTAATAGGATCAAATAGAACACCTGTAATTTTCTTCAGGTAGCTTTATATACTGTAACCAGACAAGCCTGCCTGTCAGTAGGAAGATAACAGGAACGGATCTAGCTGAACACTGTGAGCAGGACGCACTGTACTAAATGTAAATAGTCTAGCTGCCTGACCGTGGTACTAATAGGATCAAATAGAACACCTGTAATTTTCTTCAGGTAGCTTTATATACTGTAACCAGACAAGCCTGCCTGTCAGTAGGAAGATAACAGGAACGGATCTAGCTGAACACTGTGAGCAGGACGCACTGTACTAAATGTAAATAGTCTAGCTGCCTGACCGTGGTACTAATAGGATCAAATAGAACACCTGTAATTTTCTTCAGGTAGCTTTATATACTGTAACCAGACAAGCCTGCCTGTCAGTAGGAAGATAACAGGAACGGATCTAGCTGTACACTGTGAGCAGGACACACTGTACTAAATGTAAATAGTCTAGCTGCCTGACCGTGGTACTAATAGGATCAAATAGAACACCTGTAATTTTCTTCAGGTAGCTTTATATACTGTAACCAGACAAGCCTGCCTGTCAGTAGGAAGATAACAGGAACGGATCTAGCTGAACACTGTGAGCAGGACGCACTGTACTAAATGTAAATAGTCTAGCTGCCTGACCGTGGTACTAATAGGATCAAATAGAACACCTGTAATTTTCTTCAGGTAGCTTTATATACTGTAACCAGACAAGCCTGCCTGTCAGTAGGAATTTAACAGGAACGGATCTAGCTGAACACTGTGAGCAGGACGCACTGCACTAAATGTAAACAGTCTAGAAGATAACAGGAACGGATCTAGCTGAACACTGTGAGCAGGACGCACTGCACTAAATGTAAATAGTCTAGAAGATAACAGGAACGGATCTAGCTGAACACTGTGAGCAGGACGCACTGCACTAAATGTAAATAGTCTAGAAGATAACAGGAACGGATCTAGCTGAACACTGTGAGCAGGACGCACTGCACTAAATGTAAATAGTCTAGAAGATAACAGGAACGGATCTAGCTGAACACTGTGAGCAGGACGCACTGCACTAAATGTAAATAGCAGGAACGGATCTAGCTGAACACTGTGAGCAGGACGCACTGCACTAAATGTAAATAGCAGGAACGGATCTAGCTGAACACTGTGAGCAGGACGCACTGCACTAAATGTAAATAGCAGGAACGGATCTAGCTGAACACTGTGAGCAGGACGCACTGCACTAAATGTAAATTGCAGGAACGGATCTAGCTGAACACTGTGAGCAGGACGCACTGCACTAAATGTAAATAGTCTAGAAGATAACAGGAACGGATCTAGCTGAACACTGTGAGCAGGACGCACTGCACTAAATGTAAATAGCAGGAACGGATCTAGCTGAACACTGTGAGCAAGACGCACTGCATTAAATGTAAATAGTCTAGATAGAAGATAACAGGAACGGATCTAGCTAAACTGAATACAGTGTATATATATATATGCAACACCTGGGATGCATATATATACACAATACACTGTAAGTGCAGCTAACTGACTGACTGTTCTGCCTAATCTATCTAACTCAAATCAAATGACACTGTCTCTCTCTCTCTCTATCTCTCAGCACACCGGAACACACACTACACAGGGCCGCCGTGCAGGCGGCCTTATATAGTGTGGGGTGTGTACTAAATCCCCTGAGCCATAATTGGCCAAAGCCACCCTGGCTTTGGCCAATTACAGCTCTCTCTACTGACGGCGCTGTGATTGGCCAAGCATGCGGGTCATAGTGCATGCTTGGCCAATCATCAGCCAGCAATGCACTGCGATGCCGCAGTGAATTATGGGCCGTGACGCGCCACACGAATTTAGCGCGAACGGCCCATAACGTTCGCAATTCGGCGAACGATCGAACAGCCGATGTTCGAGTCGAACATGGGTTCGACTCGAACACGAAGCTCATCCCTAGTGTGCGCAATTTTAATGTTAGGTATCTGTTTACTCAGCATAACATCATCTTTCCCATTATACAAAATTTGGCTAACTTTAATGTTTTCATTTTTTTAATTCGTTGAAGGATATTTTTTTCCCAAACATTTGTATTTGAAAGACCGCTGCTCAAATACAGTGTGGCATAAATTATTGCAACGACTGCCATTTTATTCTCTAGCATCTCTGCTAAAAAAAATATATATATATAATGTTTAGGGTTCTAGCAAATTTTGTAGCAAAAAATGTGACTTGTAAGCAAATATCAGAAAAAGGCCTGGTCTTCAAGTAGTTAATATGGAAAGGGGAGTCAGAGCAGTGTCTTCTCCTACTTACACTTAGTACCTCCATTCAGTTCAGAAATTGTTACTTTGCCCTGAATGGGCAAGGTAATTGTATCTTTTTTTAAAAAGACCCAGTCACCAACTTACTGTAAAAATTGCACAAAGAAATCAAGTATTTTTAATCTCAGAAAATTAAGTATCTTAAATGCTTACTTGCAGTGTTTTTAATTTCCATACATAGATGTTATTTATGTGCAATGTGCCAATGAACTTGCTAGAAAAGTTGACTACATGGGGAAGGGTAGATGCCCTAGCTCAACCCCCTCCCTCTTTGCACCTCATACCCCTCTCTTCTTCTGGGAGTATGGTATGCCCCAGTTTAAGTCCTTTGGGACGAAACGCATTGGGTTTGGCTTTCTGCTTCTCACATTGACCCTCATTTTTACTCTGTGATCACAGTTTTTATTCTTATTTATGTATGCTGGTTTTTAGAAATAAAAAAACACTTTTTGTTGACCTACACCATATGGAGGCATTTTTTCTTTGCATAAACTCACAGACGAGAGTTCCTTTGGTGTCCAATCCAACCTTCTGTGCCTAAGTTCCAGCCCTGGTGTTCTCAACATCCGAGGTCCGGTCTGGTGGCTGTCTACAACACCCTTTGGAGTCGTGTTTGGAGGTCCTTGGTTCCTTGGAGTCTCGTTGATCTGACGATCCTCTGCATCCTTGCCTTTATGACTCGTTGTTAACATTCGAGTCCATCTGTTCCAGTAAGAGTAGATATACTTTCCCTGTTTTATGGTTGAAGATGCACCACCTTTGATGGCCTCATTGCCGGACAGTGCCAGTGTATTCCATCTTTGACTAAGCCACTATTTGGTGGTGGCCCACATTGGTTCTTTTCAGGACCGTCACGGGCATTGGACTTCTTCACATTTCCAATTTTTTTGCATGATTGATTTTTGTATTATTCATTCACATATGTATATGTGTTTATTCCTTAACGCTACATTTTTAGCATTCACTTCTTAGCATTCTTGTCACATTGTTCATGTAGCAGCTTTTTCACTTTGGTTTAGAGTTAGCGCAGTAATATTTTTATTCACACTTTTTCTGGGAGTGTCTGATTACTGACTGCAGCCCAGCTCCCCTGCCCTCCTCTCCCCTTACCGCCTTACAAAAACTTTTGTGAGAAGGGGAATGCTATAAAGTATCACTTGAGTGACAGCTCTAAGTCTTCTGAGGATGGTGACATGAAATCCAAGATGGTAGCCCCAGCAACTCAGGGCTTTCGGATGTGCACACAAGACAGGCTTTTACAGGTACAAATTTGTTGAATGCACATATAATCTTATGGGACCCTGGCAACAGGACCCTTTAAAGGAAGTTTTTAGTGCTCTGGAAATCCTTTATCATTTATTAAAGGAGAAGTACAGTCAAAGCTCATTTGACTGTACTTCTCCTGTGGATCACATCAGTGCAGTTGTAGTTCTGCACTCCTTGTACCCAATTTCAGCAGACATTTTTCAGCTGACGTCACAGAGTCAAGATCCGCCCACATGCCCGGACCGACAACCGGCTCCGCCTCTCAGCAGGCCGACCGCCACCGCCCCTTCACAGCTCGGCGCTCCAGTGAGGGGGGGTATGGGCAGAGCAGAGAGCTGCTGACTGACAGTCACCAGCTTTCTGCTTAGGGAGCTGTGAGAAGCGATCAATCAGCAGTGTTTGATTACTCGGTCTTCAGTGTTAGAGCCAGCAGGGGACAGATGCAGCATCAAACTAACACTATAATTATTCATAAAGAAACTCTATTTACAAAATAGAGACAGTAGAAGGTGGTAGACATACTACACATATTTTAAAAGTACTTATCCTACTGGGGGTCCTCCTCTCCTCTATACACAGTTATTTGCTTTTCGGTGGATGGAGTGGACCTGCATTGAAATGTATAAAAGCCTCCCTGTAAAGCAGAGTTCAGGGAGGACAAGTAAGAAGTGGCATAAGCAACCAATCAGTTTTGTTGCAGTACTGTAGTCATGTGCTAACAAGGAACATGTTGACAGGTGGAGATAAAAGAATGACAGAAGAGTGACAGAGCGATGAGCTCATCAGTCTGCTCCTTCTCCTTCCCATTGTCCAATCACAGGCTGTGGGAGGAACAAGACCTGAGAAAAATCAGGTCTTCTGCCCTGCAAACATGGCTGTGCTGTGTAAATCTCGGAACTGGATGGACATAAACATACCTTCCAACTTTTTGAGATGGGAATGAAGGACACCTATCAGCAAAAGTATGCAGGCATAGGATACACCCTTTGCCACGCCCCCTTAAAGGAGAATTGTAGAAAAAAACAAGATTGGTTAAACCCAAAAGTGTTTTTCTAACCACTAATAGTCCTTTATATTGGCTTTTGGAATTTACAAATGCAGCAATTTAGGAATCAGATGAAAGGTTTAGCACTGGAAAACACTTTTTGATAGATAAAAAGTGCATTTTATATACAGTATCTCACAAAACTGAGTACACCCCTCACATTTTTGTAAATATTTCATTATATCTTTTCATGTGACAACACTGAAGAAATGACATTTTGCTACAATGTAAAGTAGTGAGTGTACAGCTTGTATAACAGTGTAAATTTGCTGTCCCCTCAAAATAACTCAACACACAGCCATTAATGTCTAAACCGCTGGCAACAAAAGTGAGTACACCCCTAAGTGAAGATGTCCAAATTGGGCCCAATTAGCCATTTTCCCTCCCTGGTGTCATGTGACTCATTAGTGTTACAAGGTCTCAGGTGTGAATGGGGAGCAGGTGTGTAAAATTTGGTGTTATTGCTCTCACTCTGTCATACTGGTCACTGGAAGTTCAACATGACACCTCATGGCAAAGAACTGTCTGAGGAAATAAAAAAATAATTGTTGCTCTACATAAAGATGGCCTAGGCTATAAGAAGATTGCTTAGACCCTGAAACTGAGCTGCAGCATAGTGGCCAAGACCATACAGCGGTTTAACAGGACAGGCATAGGCGTGCGTACAGGGTGTGCCAGGTGTGCCCAGGCACACCCTAATCATGCTGTAATGTACAGATTTCTCCTGCTGTTTGGATACAGAGAAAGAGACTGGGGAATCTCTGTCCTCAGTCCCTTTCTCTGTCTCAAAAGTGAGACATCAGGGGACTGATATTTCACCAAAGCCCCCCCCCCCAAATAGGGCTCCTAAAAAATTGTAAAAAAACATAAAAAAAATAATAATAAATTATTTTTTAAAAAATGTAAAAATTTATAAAATTGTAAAAAGGTTATAATAAAAGAAGAATAAAAATAAACTAGTGACACCAAGCTCCGTCCTACTGACACTGTCCACTTCTCTACTGACATCGTCCACTGCCCTACTGACATTGTCCATTGTTCTACTGACACTGTCCACTTCTCTACTGACATAGTCTACTGCTCTTCTGACATTGTCCTTTGCTCTACTGACATCGTCCACTGCTCTTCTGACATTGTCCATTGCCCTACTGACATCATCCACTGCTCTTCTGACATCGTCCACTGCTCTACTGACACCATCCACTGCCCTACTGCCCATATAAACATACACATGTGTGTTTTAGCTTTGGGGTGCACACCCTGATGCAGTACGCTGCGCACACCTATGAGGACAGGACAGCATTGAGCTACAGTTCATTGAGGGAACCATGAATGCCAACATGTACTGTGACATACTGAAGCAGAGCATGATCCCCTCCCTTCGGAGACTGGGCCACAGGGCAGTATTCCAACATGATAACGACCCCAAACACACCTCCAAGACCACCACTGCCTTGCTAAAGAAGCTGAGGGTAAAGTTGATGGACTGGGCAAGCATGTCTCCAGACCTAAATCCTATTGAACATCTGTGGGGCATCCTCAAATGGAAGGTGGAGGAGCGCAAGGTCTTTAACTTCCACCAGCTCCGTGATGTCGTCATGGAGGAGGGGAAGAGGACTCCAGTGGCAACCTGTGAAGCTCTGGTGAACTCCATGCCCAAGAGTCCAGGCAGTCCTGGAAAATAATGGTGGCCACGCAAAATATTGACACTTTGGGCCCAATTTGGACATTTTCACTTAGAGGTGTACTCACTTTTGTTACCAGCAGTTTAGACATTATTGGCTGTGTGTTGAGTTATTTTGAGGGGACTGCAAATTTACACTGTTATACAAGCTGTACACTCACTACTTTACATTGTAGCAAAGTATCATTTCTCCAGTGTTGTCAAATGAAAAGATATAATGAAATATTTACAAAAATGTGAGGGGTGTACTCACTTTTGTTAGATACTGTACATCTATATAGATCAGACCAAAATGAGGGACAAATGAGGTCGAATGAAGGACAGAGGGACATTGCTCCAAATCAGGGACAGTCCCTCGAAATCAGGGACAGTTGGGAGCTATGACATAAATACAAATGTTTTTACAGGTAAAATAGTCCCCATGTACTGTCTGGAGTATAGCGATTGAAGCTAAGGGATCAGGATGACAGCCAGTCAACTAGCATTTTCAGAAATAGCTAAGTAATGGCAGCCTTCGTATTTCCTTCATGATGGGTTTACTTTAAAGAGGAACTGCAGTCTGCTCACATAATTTGTAATAAAAACATCTTTGCCATTCTGAAGCTTTCCTCCAACCACTTTGCATATTTTATATATACTGTGATTCTGTACTTGCCAAATATGCTGCAGTAATCTCCCTCCACTGAGTCTGGCTGCAACCATTTAAACTGTGGGCAGCTGAAGCTGCTGCCTGGTAACTTCCTGGATTTACACAGACACATAGAGGCACACCTCCAGCTCTGCAGCTCTCATTGGCCCTCTTATGACTCACACCCCCTCCCTTCCTGGCAAACTTTCAGGAGAGTGAGAGAGAGAGAGCTGTGCATGATGTCATAAGCCTAGTCTAATGACCAGACAAGAAACAGGAAGTGGGCTGTATAAGGTATTTACTGGCAGAAAAAAAAATGTTTTACTATCCAAAGTTAAAACAACAAGGGCAGAAGATTTAGAAGATGGAAAGATGAGAAAAATGACTGAAGTTCCGCTTTAAGCATAGCACATAGCTCACAATGAAACAGAAATAGTAGAGTTCTTGAGTGCTTAGAAATATTGGTCTTGATCCATTCTTGTATTAAAAACAGCTGCCTACACAGGACCTGTGCCACATCATCAAAACATTGATTTCACAGCTATTTCTCTAATTACCTGTCACTTTCAATCATGTCCCAAGAGACAGGATCTCAAGCAATACATCACTTCCCTCCATAGCTGCTGAGACCGAAATATAGAACTCAGCACATATAGTGCAAATGTTCCAACTTCTGTAATATATACATGAAATCTGCAGTCTTGAATAAGCAATAATTGTAAACATCAATTTCCATGACAAAGGAATGCCAATGACATTTGCAAATAGGCAATCAAATGCTTGTTTCTGCTTTTTAACCAGTTCAGCTCCAGAAGATTTACCCCTCTTCGTGACCAGGGAATTTTTTGCGATATGGCACCATGTTATTTTAACTGACAATTACGTGGTCATGCGACACTGTACCCAAATACAATTTTTGTCCTTTCTTTCCCACAAATAGAGCTTTCTTTTGGTGGTATTTGATCACCTCTGCGATATTTCATTTTTTGTGCTACAAACAAAAAAAGATGGGCAATTTGAAAAAAAAAAAACAATATTTTTTCCTTTCTGCTATAAAACAAACCCAATAAAAAAATGGAAAAAATCTACTTTCTTCATCAATTTAGGCCATTATGTATTCTGCTACATATTTTTGGTAAAAAAAAAAATCCCGATAAGCGTACTTTGATTGGTTTGGGCAAAAGTTATAGCATCTACAAACTATGGGATATTTTTATTTATTTTTTATTTATGTTATTTTACTAGTAATGGCGGTGATCAGTGACTTATAGCGGGATTGCAATATTGTGGCGAACAAATCAGATACCTAATGCCGTGTACACACGGGCAGACTTCTCGACCGGACTGGTCCGACGGAACGAATCTGTCGGACAATCCGATCGTGTGTGGGCTTCATCGGACCTTCAGCAGACTTTTTCTGTCGAAAATCAGACGGACTTTAGATTTAGAACATGTTTGAAATCTTTCCGACAGACTCGAGTCCAATCGAAAAATCAGTTCGTCTGTATGCTAAACCGACGGACAAAAAAGGACGCAAGAGCAGCTATTGGCTACTGGCTATGAACTTCCTTATTTTAGTCCGGTCGTACGTCATCACGTTCAAACGAATGGACTTTCGAACAGACTTTAGTCCGTTCGTGTGTGGGCAAGTCCGGCCGTTCGCAAGTCCGTCGTAACTCTGTCGAAAGTCCTTTGGAAAGACCGTCGGACCTTTGATGCTGAAAAGTCTGCATAACTGACACGTTTCACACTTTTTGGGGACCAGTGACACTAGTACAGTGATCAGTGCTAAAAAATATGCACTGTCCCTGTACTAATGACACTGGCTGGGAAGGGGTTAACATCAGGGGCAATCAATGGGGTTAACTGTGTACCTAGGTTGTGCTGACTCACTGTGGAGGAGGTGCTTTGGCTAGGGGAAGGCAAAGATTTGTGTTCCTGCTTTGCAGAAACACAGGATCAATACCTTCCCTACTGACAGAATGACAATCTGCCTTGTTTACATGAGCAGATTGACATTCTGCCTGTGTCCTGTGTAATCATCGGGTGCCAGGGGGACATCAGGTCCATGGTAACCACTGCTGGGCTCCTGCTGTGTGTGATCACAGTGGGAACTGGTAACCGGCGGCACGCGCCCCAGACCCGTAAAGTGTCAGATCATGTACTAGGTATGTGATCTGGCACAGACCGCCCGCCCCTGCTGCAGTGTATTTACGGTGGGCGGTCGTGAAGCAAAGTATACATTTAAAATTGACAGCTGGAATCTGATTGGTTCTTATGGCAAACTCTCCGACATAACTATAATCCATAATGAAAAAACAGTCTGATCTAGGTCTTCTCCCAAAAAAACTCTTGTAAAGAGTCCATTGAATTGTCAGATAATTTAAATCAGAAAGTTAAAGGGAAGTTCAGGCACAGAGCATTACGCAGCTTATAGAGTGAGCCATGTTGGAGGGCCTGTATAGGGCTTACACATCAGCCCCTGCTCATGTGCACATCAATTCCCTTCTCATACACCAAGGGCTCATTCACATGTGCATTAGCCCTGGCCCCTTGCCGCCCTTCTGAAAAGCAAATCGCAGTTGATCCTCACTGCCTGATTTAACCCTGTATATATCGCACCATCGCATTTGGCTCAACCACCCGGTGTTACCTCCCCCTAGCCCCACATGTGAACGAAGCTTTACACCAGAAGGGATAGAAGAATCCCCAGTCTGTGTAACTAATACTCTGCTTTCTTTATCAGTAATTTGCATCAGTCTCCGCTAACATATATGCAAATCGGATGCATTCTGAAGCGCTTCCGATTTGCATAACATGTGACCCAGCAGTCTTCTCAATGCTGCCGGTTCACACATGTGCTGGGTGGCCGTGTTGCGGTTTTAAAGGGTCCTGTGTGCTTCAGGTGTGATTTCACGTAAAAATTTGCACCTGAATCACACCTGAACCACTGAACAGAACCTCACAAGACTGCCGTGCTGAAACCGAGGGCGTACATATGTGAACGGAGCCTTAAAGTGGAACTTTACCCATAGAAAATTTCTAAAAAATAATGTTCTTTAACAAGGAACATACATTGCACATTAATATTTATGCTACCAAAATTAGTATGTGCTGTAAATTGCTTCCAGGATTGCTCCTGTTTCTTCTTGCTGCCATTTTGCTGAAGCCCAGAGCCCCTGAACAGCAGTAAATCATAAAACAAAACTAAACCCATCAATTTAGCGGTTTAAAAAACAGTTACTTTCCTGGAATGCCAGGATTGCTAACTGTCACATTGCTTGTTTCCTCAACCAAACTGTCAAATCATTAAATGGCTGCTGTCATAACTGATCACATGTGCATAAAAGATTTTACCCTGGATGGCTAAAAGATGAACTTGTTGGGTTTTCTGCATTTATAAGAGGTAGCATATTCTTGGGAAAAAAAGTGTTGGCTGTTTAATTCAATGTCATCTTATTTATGAACTTTTATTTCAGACTTAAGATTCACGGCTCTAGCATAATTTTTAGTTTTGACTGTGTACATCCAGGAGACGACTGAGAACTTTCGGTTTGGGAGGTCAATACAACCAACTATGGGTTCCATTCTGAGTGATGAGATCTCACCAATCGGGGCAACCTGCCTGACATAAAGGTGCATCACATAACATTAGAATATCATCAAAAAGTAAATGTATTTCTTTAATTCAATTCAAAAAGTGAAACTCATATATTTTATATAGATGTGTTACACACAGAGTGGTATATTTCAAGGATTTCTTTGTTTTCATTTTGATGATTATGGCTTACAGCTAGTAAAAACCCAACATTCAGTATCTCAGAAAATTAGAATATTACATAGGACCAATAAAAAAAACAATTTTTAATACAGAAATGTTGGGATACTGAAAAGTATGTCCATGTACAGTATAGTATGCACTCAATACTTGGTCGGGGCTCCTTTTGCATGAATTACTGCATCAATGCGGTGTAACATGGAGGCGATCAGCCTGTGGCACTGCTGAGGTGTTATGGAAGCCCAGGTGTCTTTGATAGCGGCTTTCAGCTCATCTGCATTGTTGGGTCTGGTGTCCCTCATCTTCCTCTTGACAATACCCCACAGATTCCATTTGAGGTTTAGCACAGTGATACCATGATCATTAAACCAGGTATTGGTACTTTTGGCAGTGTGGGCAGGTGCCAAGTCCTGCTGGAAAATGAAATCAGCATCTCCATAAAGCTGGTCTGCATAGGCAAGTATGAAGTGCTCTAGAATTCCCTGGTAGAAGGCTGCACTGACTTTGGGCTTGATGACATGGCTCCCCAAATCATCACTGACTGTGAAAACTTCACACTGGACCTCATGCAACTTGGATTCTGTGCCTCTCCACTCTTCCTCCAGACTCTGGGACCTTGACTTCCAAATGAAATGCAAAATTTTCCACAGTCAGTGATGATTTGGGGAGCCATGTCATCTGCTGGTGTTGGTCCACTGTGTTTTATCAAGCCCAAATTCAGCACAGCCTTCTACCAGGGAATTCTAGAGCACTTCACGCTTCCCTCTGCTGACCAGCTTTACAGAGATGGTGATTTAATTTTCCAGGACTGCCCACACTGCCAAAAGTACCAATACCTTGAATAATCATGGTGTCACTGTGCTTGATTTCAGTGGCGGCCCGTCCATAGGGGGCGCATGGGTGCCCCCCCCCCCCCCCCCCCTCCAGGCAGTCACAAAAAAAAATGTAAAAAAATAAATAAATTTAATACTGGCCCTTAAAAAAAAACAAATACAAAAAAAGGTCCTTAAGTGCACTGTGTTCGGACGCCGGACACAGTGCACTTATGGGAAGCGCCACGTCTCTACAATCACGAGATTGCAGACGTGGCGCTTCATTTGCGGGCACTTAGCCCGCCTTGCAGCGCTTTCTGAATCGTCAAGTAGCTTCCGCCAGGTCGCCTGTAGTATCTATTACTACGGCTGGGCCGTTTGATTGACATCTCAGTTTGATGTCACTTCCTGTTTTCTTTCTCCCATTGCTCCTGGGAGAGAGGAAACAGGAAGTATGCCGCTCCATCGCCACTGTGGAAGGAGACACAGCTGGAGAGGACAACACACAGCAAGGTATGTACCGCTGTGCTGCATTTGGGGGACACAGGCAAGGCTGCATTTGGGGGACACAGGCATTTGGTGGACACAGGCATTTGGTGGACACAGTCAAGGCTGCATTTGGGGGACACAGGCATTTGGGGGACAGAGGCAAGGCTGCATTTGGAGGACACAGGCATTTGGTAGACACAGGCAAGGCTGCATTTGGTGGACACAGGCAAGGCTGCATTTGGTGGACACAGGCATTTGGGGGACACAGGCAAGGCTGCCTTTGGTGGACACAGGCAAGGCTGCATTTGGGGGACACGGGCAAGGCTGCATTTGGGGGACACAGGCAAGGCTGCATTTGGTGGACACAGGCAAGGCTGCATTTGGGGGACACAGGCAAGGCTGAATTTGGTGGACACAGGCAAGGCTGCATTTGGGGGACACAGGCATTTGGGGGACACAGGCAAGGCTGCATTTGGGGGACACAGACATTTGGGGGACACAGGCAAGGCTGCATTTGGCGGACACAGGCATTTGGGGGACACAGGCAAGGCTGCATTTGGTAGACACAGGCAAGGCTGCATTTGGTGGACACAGGCAAGGCTGCATTTGGGGGACACAGGCAAGGCTGCATTTGGGGGACACAGACAGGGTTGCATTTGGGGGACACAGACAAGGCTGCATTTAGGGGACACAGGCAAGGCTGCATTTGGTGGACACGGGCTGCATTTGGTGGGACACAGGCTGCATTTGGTGGACACAGGCTGCATTTTATGGGACACAGGCTGCATGTAAAGACGGACTTCGCTGGGGACACCTGATGGCATCTGGTGGCAGGCAACATGGCTAGTGACACCCTCAGGGCTTCCACTGATTCTGCATTATGGTGAGTTGAATGATTTCATTTTATATTACAATGTAATAATGTAATAATAGAAATAATGTGCTTCAATCATCCTGACACCATAACAACCATGGTGCCGGTGATGATTGAAGTGCTAACACCAGGTGTTTGGAATATCTTTATCTGCTGATTGTTAAACTTTCTAGAATACACATATTTCTATTGTTGTGTAGGTTCTGGGCCTGTTGTCCCTCCATCCCTCTCTCCCTCCATCCCTCGTTCATCTAGACGCTAACCACACCACCTTAGAGCCACGCCCACTATTTCACTGAAAGTTTGACTCCCCCCCATCCTAAATCTTCACCAGCCACCACTGCTTGATTGGCCAGCAAACTTGCCTGACCTAAACCCTATAGAAAATCTGTGGAGTATTGTCAAGAGGAAGATGAGAGACATCAGACCCAACAATGCAGATGAGCTGAAAGCCACTATCAAAGAAACCTGAGCTTCCAAAACACCTCAGCAGTGCCACAGGCTGATCGCCTCTATGCCATGCCGCCTTGATGCAGTAATTTATACAAAAGGAGCCCCGACCAAGTATTGAGTGCATACTATACATGTACATGGACAAACTTTTCAGTAAGCCAACATTTCTGTATTAAAAATCCTTTTTTTTTTTTTATTGGTCTTATGTAATATTCACATTTTTTTAGATACTGAAATATATCACTCTTATTGAATCTATAAAATATATGAGTTTTTCTTTTTAACTGCTTGCTGACCGCTGGCTGTCAATTGACGGCCAGGCGGCGCAGCTCTCGTTGCGGGCGGGCGTCATATGACGGCCTCGCTTTCCCGGCCCACCAGGGGGCGCGCGCGCCGCCGGCGATCGCACGCGCCCGCCGCCGGCGATCGCCCGCCGTGTCACTGGGCACCCGGTGCGCGTGTCCGGCGGCCTGCGATGTTCCGCCGGGCACCCGCGATTGCCGGTTTAGACAGCAAGACCGTGGATCTGTGTGTTTAAACACACAGATCCACGGTCCTGTCAGAGGAGAGGAGACCGATGGTGTGTTCCCAGTACAGAGGAACACCGATCGGTCTCCTCCCCTAGTGAGTCCCCTCCCCCTACAGTTAGAAACACTCCCTAGCAACACAGTTAACCCCTCGATCATCACCTAGTGTTAACCCCTTCCCTGCCAGTCACATTTATACAGTAATTTTCAGTGCATTTTTATAGCACGGATCACTGTATAAATGTGAATGGTCCCAAAAATTTGTCAAAAGTGTCCGATGTGTCCGCCGCAATATCGCAGTCACGATAAAAATCGCAGATCGCCGCCATTACTAGTAAAAAATAAATAAATAAATAAAAATGTTATACTGTAAATCTATCCCCTATTTTGTAGACGCTATAACTTTTGCGCAAACCAATCAATATACGCTTATTGCGATTTTTTTTACCAAAAATATGTAGAAGAATACATATCGGCCTAAACTGAGGAAAAAATTTGTTTTAAAGAAAAAAAAATGGATATTTATTATTGCAAAAAGTAAAAAATATTGTTTTTTTTCAAACTTGTCCCTCTTCTTTTGTTTATAGCGCAAAAAATAAAAACCGCAGAGGTGATCAAATACCACCAAAAGAAAGCTCTATTTGTGGGGAAAAAATGATAACAATTTAATCTGGGTACAGTGTTGTATGACCGCGCAATTGTCATTCAAAGTGCGACAGCACTGAAAGTTGAAAAATGGCTTGGGCAGGAAAGGGGGGAAAATGCACTGTATTGAGGTGGTTAAATTGAATTACTGAAATAACTGTATATTGTTGGTACTGGCATAGTAGTAGGGGGACAAGTTCCCTGTGCCCATCAGCCCAGTCTCCAAGTATCTTTATTAAAGTAATATTTCCAAGAATACACACAAAGATGATAATCAAGGATTTAGAAGATGCATAGATTAATTAATATATCAGGTTCATCAGTGATCATAAAAATAATATTAATACAATAAAAAACAATAACTATTATATACACAAATATATATATAAATATATCAAAATGAGTTTATCTTTCAGTGCCAGTCCATAAAGATATTCATGTATAAAATCCATGAATCGTATAATTCGTACACCAAAAACAATCCTGTGTGTATGGACTTTTTTTCACCACGGTGCCCTTCACCCCACCTAAGGGTGTCTTCTCACCTGCTTGGGTGGACCTCACTACCAAAATATATACATACGTTTTAATATTGCTGTATTGTATTACTTTTCCTAAAGTGGAGTCCATTATTATTTTATGTGTAAAGTGCTCATTTAGAATATTTTATATCATTGAGAATAATTTAAATGTTTTTTGAGTATTGAGAACTGAGCCTTTTTCACATCCAAGGATGTTTTATCACAGCAATCATAAGGTTCAAAAGCTTTAGCAAGGAACCTCAATAGCAGAATTAAAGATGGCTAGTAATAATATGAAAATATTAAATAGGCACGTGCCTTAGTACTATGTGAACCTGAAAGTACTTAGCCATGAGTCTTTCTAAACTCATAGTGGCCCACCAGGAAAACTATAACAGTTTTGGTTAAATTTTTGTTCTATTTTCTATACAAAATAAATAAATATTAAATTTAAAACATGGCAAAGGATTTTGAATGCACTGTGGATTAGCTAAAAAGACAACACAGGACATGTTGCTTGCTTTGCAGCTCTTTGTTCTCATTAAAACCCACTGAGCGACACGTCTAATCAGGGATGAGTCACCGCACTTTGACCTAAATTTTGTAAACTACAGGCTTCTTTTAGTATCAGCAAAGAAAAGTATTTAGTCAGCCACCAATTGTGCAAGTTTTCCCACTTAAATGATGAGAGAGGCCTGTAATTGTCATTATAGGTATACCTCAACTATGAGAGACAAAATGTGGAAACAAATCCAGACAATCACATTGTCTGATTTTTGAAAGAATTTATTTGCAAATTATGGTGGAAAATAAGTATTTTGTCAATATCAAAAGTTCATCTCAATACTTTGTTATATAGCCTTTGTTGGCAATGACAGAGGTCAAACGTTTTCTGTAAGTCTTCACAAGGTTGTCACACACTGTTGCTGGTATGTTGGCCCATTCCTCCATGCAGATCTCCTCTAGAGCAGTGATGTTTTGGGGTTGTCGCTGGGCAACACGGACTTTCAACTCCCTCCAAAGGTTTTCTATGGGGTTGAGATCTGGAGACTGGCTAGGCCACTCCAGGACCTTGAAATGCTTCTTACAAAGCCACTCCTTCATTTCCTGGGCGGTGTGTTTGGGATCATTGTCAAGCCACGTTTCATCTTCAATGCCCTTGCTGATGGGAGGAGGTTTGCACTCAAAATCTCACGATACATGGCCCCATTCATTCTTTCATGTACACGGATCAGTTGTCCTGTTCCCTTTGCAGAGAAACAGCCCCAAAGCATGATGTTGCCACCCCCATGCTTCACAGTAGGTATGGTGTTCTTTGGTTGCAACTCAGCATTCTCTCTCCTCCAAACACGAGTTGTGTTTCTACCAAACAGTTCTACTTTGGTTTCATCTGACCATATGACATTCTCCAAATCCTCTTCTGGATCATCCAAATGCTCTCTAGCAAACCTCAGACGGGCCCGGACATATACTGGCTTAAGCAGGGGGACACGTCTGGCACTGCAGGATCTGAGTCCCTGGCGGCGTAGTGTGTTACTGATGGTAGCCTTTGTTACGTTGGTCCCAGCTCTCTGCAGGTCATTCACTAGGTCCCCCGTGTGGTTCTGGGATTTTTGCTCATCGTTCTTGTGATCATTTTGACCCCACGGGGTGAGATCTTGCGTGGAGCCCCAGATCGAGGGAGATTATTAGTGGTGTTGTATGTCTTCCATTTTCTAATTATTGCTCCCACAGTTGATTTCTTCACACCTGTCTTCCCAGCCTGGTGCAGGTCTACAATTTTGTTTCTGGTGTCCTTCGACAGCTCTTTGGTCTTCACCACAGTGCAGTTTGGAGTGTGACTGTTTGAGGTTGTGGACAGGTGTCTTTTATACTGATAACAAGTTCAAAGAGGTGCCATTAATATAGGTAATGAGTGGAGGACAGAGGAGCCTATTAAAGAAGAAGATACAGGTCTGTGAGAGCCAGAAATCTTGCTTGTTTGTAGGTGACCAAATACTTATTTTCCACCATAATTTCCAAATAAATTCTTTTAAAAATCAGACAATGTGATTGTCTGGATTTGTTTCCACATTTTGTCTCTCATAGTTGAGGTATACCTATAATGACAATTACAGGCCTGTCTCATCTTTTTAAGTGGGAGAACTTGCACAATTGGTGGCTGACTAAATACTTTTTTGTCCCACTGTATATGTATAAAAGGTTCTGGTTTAAAAGTATAAGGGATTTCGGAGTGCTATTTACTATACTGCAAGATTCGGGCTCTTTCAGGCTTATTCTGTAAAACAGTGCGAAGTGCAATACCCTTAGCAAACACTTTTAACCCATCTCATTCTGGTCTAACTTCAGTAAAATAATTCTGATATGTTGCTACAGATTACTGTGCTTTATCCCCTTGGAAGATTTCATGATTTAATATTATTAAACATTGAATTGCAGTATATATATATGTAGCGCCCTGCTCCTGTTGATCAGGCACTTGCATGTAAATTTAGAGGGTTATCTGTTCTGTACATAGTTCAGATTCAATGTTATGCCTAAAAATAGCCTCCATTCCAGCAATGGCTGTGTTGCGTGCAATTCCACACTGTCGTCTGTAGGTGTCGTTGTCACCACAGGCCAGTGATGGAAGGGCAACAGGCTAAGGTGTATTGAGTGTCCTTCTTCCCCAGAAACAGCCCAGTGGGAGTGGTTCACTGCTGTGCATTCTGGGAAAGGATATTTAAGGGACAGACGCCATTTTTTTCTCTCTCTCACCTCATGGCCCACCTAGCCTAAGGTATGTGACAACTCCTTTTCTGCCTTGGGGCCCTGCTGGCCCGAGGTTACGTGACTGCAAGTAGGCCCAGAAGCTATCTAGGGCCTACTGGTTCAGAGGTGGTCCTGTGCTGTCTGTCCTGCGGGAAGAAGCCGAGCAATTGAAGGATCCAGGGAGGACCCATCTTGGAGAGGACCGAGCGAAAGGCTGGTATCTCAAGAGGAGCCTGGTGACTCAATTGGAGGATGCATCCTAACCAATCTACCTCACAGTACTGCCGGATGTCTTAAAGGAACTTTGGTACTGTGTTGCTGTATTCATTTCCATTACTAAATCCTGTGGCAGAGGATCATCCAATTAACACTAAATCCTGTGGCAGAGGATTGTTGAATAATTATTGTTCTCATCAAGTCTGTGGCAGAGACTTTTGTTCATGCATCATTCCGGCTGCTAGGCCAGTAAGAGTGGCCTATCCGGGTGAGCTAGATCCGTTGACTGAAGGTGTATTAGTCTCCGGGATCTCAAGTTCCTCAGTGATCTGCACAAGGTATCTGAACTTTCCCTTAACTCTCCATTCCTCTACTGCTCAAGTTGTTTAATAAAAAGCATTGGAAAAAGAACTAATAGACTGGTGCATACATCGGTGGGCGCAAGGCCCAGTAAAGACTCTAAACTTCTGGTATGGTGAACTGTGGGTAAGGGGTGACGGCAAAGACCCAAAATAATAACCAGCAGCTCCTTCGGGGGTCAGTGCTACATATATTTTTTTTCTTTTTTACACAGTTACATAGTTAGTCAGGTTGAAAAAAAGACACAAGTTCATCTAGTTCAACCTATAAAAGGGAAAAAGTAAAAAAAAATCATATAATCCCATATCCTATACCCACAGTTGATCCAGAGAAAGGCAAAAAACTCCAGAAAAGCATGATCCAATTTGCTCCAGCAGGGGAAAAAAATTGTTCCTGATCCCCCGAGAGGCAATCAGGTATTTCCTGGATCAACTTTACCTATAAATGCTAGTATCCTGTTATATTATGTACAATTAGGAAAGAATCCAGGCCTTTTTTAATGCAATCTATTGAGCTGGCCAGAACCATCTCTTGAGGGAGTCTATTCCACATTTTCACAGCTCTTATGCCCTGTACACACGGTCGGATTTTCCGACGGAAAATATGTGATAGGACCTTGTTGTCGGAAATTCCGACCGTGTGTGGGCTCCATCATACATTTTCCATCGGAATTTCCCGACACACAAAGTTTGAGAGCTTGCTATAAAATTTTCCGACAACAAAATCCGTTGTCGGAAATTCCGATCTTGTGTACACAAATCCGACGCACAAAGTGCCACGCATGCTCAGAATAAATTAAGAGACGAAATCTATTGGCTACTGCCCCGTTTATAGACCCGACGTACGTGTTTTACGTCACCACGTTCAGAACGTTCGGATTTTCCGACAACTTTGTGTGACCGTGTGTATGCAAGACAAGTCTGAGCCAACATCCGTCGGAAAAAATCCATGGATTTTGTTGTCGGAATGTCTGATCAATGTCTGACCGTGTGTACGGGGCAATACTGTGAAGAAACCTTAATGTATTTGGAGATGAAATCTCTTCCTCTGTGTTGTCCTCTGTGATGACCTTAAAGTGTATAACTCAACACCAAGTTTACTATATGGACCATTTATGTATTTGTACATGTTGATCATATCTTCTCAAGAGAGAATAAATTCAGTTCCTCTAATCTTTCCTCATAGCTAAGCTCCTTCATACCTCTTATTGGTTTGGTTGTCCTTCCCAGCATTTTCCCCAGTTCCCTGATATCCTTTTTGAGAACTAGTTCCCAAAACTGAACTGCATATTCCAGATGAGGTCTTACTAATGATTTGTACAGGAACAAAATGATATCTTTCTCTCTTAATACAAGAAATTTGCTCACTTTGGAAACAGCAGCTTGGCATTGCATGCTATTATTAACCACTTGCTTACTGGCCACTTAAACCCTCTTCCTGCCCAGGCCAATTTTCAGCTTTCAGTCACTCTTCAGTCACTCTTTGAATGACAATTGCACGGTAATGCAACATTGTACCGATATGACATTTTTAATATAATTTTTTTCACACAAATAGAGCTTTCTTTTGGTGGTATTTAATCACTGCTGGGTTTTTTATTTTTTTGCTAAAAAAACGAAAAAAAGACTGAAAATTTTGAAAAAAAACCAAAACAGTTTTATAGTTTGTTATAAAATTTTGCAAACAGGTAATTTCTCTCCATCATTGATGTGCACTGATAGGCTCCACTGATGGGCATTGATAGGCTGCACTGATGGGCACTGATAAGGTGGCACTGATGGACACTGATAGGTGGCACTGGTGGGCACTGATGAGGCGGCACTGGTGGCACTGATGGGCACTGATAGGTGGCACTGATGGGTGGCACTGATGGGTAGCACTGAAGGGCATTGATAGGTGGCACTGAAGGGCACTGATAGGTGGCACTGATAGGTGGCACTGATGAGCACTGGTGGGTGGCACTGATGGGCACTGGTAGGTGACACTGATAGGCAGCACTAATAGGTGGCACTGATGATGAGGCACTGATGAAAAATCAAATTTGTTTGACAACTTCTGTCTTTCATGAATCCGTGCTGTCTGTTGCTTAAAATACTTTTGTTCCAGCAAGAACTCATGTATGTGGTCTTTGATTAAACTCTCCAGTATCTTCCCAACTATAGAAGTCAAACTAACAGGTCTATAGTTACTAGGTAAAGACTTTGGTTCCTTTTTAAATAAATCAGAGACTAGTGGAGAAAAAAACACGCCTTTTCTGGCATGGGGAATATTTCGATAAATATGTGGAAAATCAGGTAGTACCCTGGGGCCTATGGATCCAGATATTCCCCAACATAAGGAATGTAGAACCTAATGTCAAAAAAGCATGGGAATCAAATTTACAAAATTGCTCCATCAAAATGATGCAGATTTTACATGACCAATATGAGGTAGATCTAATGGAATTAGACAAAGAAATATTGAAATGGCAGGAGGATCATAGCAATATGTCCTCCTATACAGGCTTCCTGGACAAGGATAAAAAACTGAAGGATCACTTAACAAAATATGCCACTAATCTCATTAAAACAAAAGAGAACAAATTTTCCAGAGACAAGAAAGCTTATGATTATGAGCAGGCATATAAATGGACACAACAAGGAACTCAGTTCCGTCGTAAGGGCCACTACAATAAAGGCCCTCTGGCAACCAACTTAGACTTAATAGATTCAGACACATCATCCTTGTCTTCAGCGTCCTATATTCTGATAGGTACACGTTTTGATGGAGCAGGAAACACACTTAAGAAAAGAAAAAATTAGGCAGAACATGGATCACATAGGCAACCTACAGCAATACAGGTTTCAAACAAAGAGAAGAGATCACATTCACAACGTTCACAAAACAATACAACACCCAATACACCTATGTCAGGAAATGCACTTAATCACTCTTTGATGTCACTCACATCACCGTCAGCTATTATCAATTCAATTTCACTACCAGCGGGATCATTGTCCCAACAGATGGGTGAACAACGCACGCACACTCAGAGTTCCCTTTAGGATATACGCACAGCGCCCATTTTTAACCCTAAGGCCGCTTTCACACTGGGGCGGTTTGCAGCCGTTATTGCGCTAAAAATACCGCCTGCAAACTGCCCCTAAACAGCCTCCGCTGTTTGTTCAGTGTGAAAGCCTGAGGGCTTTCACACTGAAGCGGTGCGCTGGCAGGACGGTAAAAAAAGTCCTGCCAACCGCTTCTTTGGAGCGGTGAAGGAGCAGTGTATTCACCGCTCCTAAACCGCTCCTGCCCATTGAAATCAATGGGACAGCGCGGCTATACCGCGGTAATACCGCGGCTATAGCTGCGCTGTACGAGCGGATTTAACCCTTTTTCGGCCGCCAGCGGGGGTTAAAACGCACCGCTAGTGGCCGAATACAGCCGCAAAAACGACGGTAAAACAGCGCTAAAAATAGCGCTGTTTTACCGCCGATGCCCCCACCACCCCAGTGTGAAAGGGGCCTAACTCTCTCACGGATCCTAGGAGAATGCAGCAGTCAGCATCTGTTTCTACACGTACATCAAGTCAACCTTTAAAATAATGGGTTCCGATTCCACAATGGTTGAGAATTGGGAGACATTTGATATTATTAACCTGTCCTCCCACCCTTTATCTGGGGATGAGTCGGAGGTATTACACCTCGGCCTCACATTTTCTCTAGATGAGGAGGCGGACAGATTTCAGTTAATAAAGGACCTTCATCTTTTCGCTAGGCGACTGATGTATAAGGTCCTTTATGATAAGGATCAAGGTGACACCCTAGTTCAGGGAAACAACAGCTCAGCTTTGGAAAATGTCACATTTGAGGACCTTAAGGCATTACAGGACCTCATGGAATTATGGGATGAGAGCAATCCAAAGGAGGAGGGATGGGTATTTACCCCACCTGAAGTGAGCAGAGATGACATCTCTGCTCGCCCCCTCCGCCCCCCCGTCCTTTGACCGCGATACCCAGTGTACCTAAGATATACAAGCCAAAATCAACATCTTTCCCTACCTTACAGGGTAATTCTAACATATGGGCTTACGTTATTCAGGTTACTAAAGAAATAGAAAGGGTTAATTGGAAAACAGGACCGCATCCGAATCTACCAGATCATTTGAAACAGGCATTGAAATCTCTTAGTTCCAACAAGAATATTATAATCAAACCCTCCGATAACGGGGGGAATCTCGTTGTTATGGATGTGGAAGGTTACTAAAAAATGTGTTAAGACATTATTCGTAATGCCCAGTGGTACAGACCTATTCCAATTTCACACATTGAGTATTATATTAAATTATACAGAGATAATCTAGCTAGGGCACACTATAAGGGCCTAATTGATACTAACACTCTTACATTTTTGGACAATAAAAATCCCAATACTCCAACATTTTATGCGCTACTAAAAGTACATAAAAGTTTGTCCCACCCCCTTGGCCAGCCGATCATATCGGGGTGTGGATCACTTAAAGAAGAAGCTAGTCAGCTTATAGATGAGTACCTCTATCCACATGTTAGGGGACTTTTTTCTACGTGAAGGATACAATAGAGCACCTAAAAATGATCGATGCCTACAGATCCCACAAGGGACCTGGCTAGTGGCTATGATATTGAGGCCCTGTATAATTCAATCCCACATGTACGTGGGGTACAGGTGGTGCGATAATTCATGGATGAGTGGGACTTGGATTCATGGAAATACAATGATTTCATGGAGGAAATGTTGACTTTTGTTCTTACATATAATGTTTTGGTTTTCAAGAGTTCCCACTACCTCCAGGTACAGGGAGTGGCTATGGGGGCCAAGTGTGCCCCCTCCTGTGCCAACCTGTACCTGGCGGGGTGGGAGCGTGACCTATTTGCAAACGAATCAAAAACCTTGGAAATAGGGAGTATTTTGTCTTGGCATCGCTATATTGATGACGTCTTTATGGTATGGGCAGGATCAAAAAATGATTACGTTGAATTCTTGAATACCTGGTACTTATCCCTGCGGGAAATGTAATTTTTGCTGTTTTATTTTAAATCTAAAAAGTGTTACGCTACCCAACAATACCACATGGACCCCAAGATATAGAACTACCTGTCAATCAATAGGAGTCGTTTACATGAAATGCTTTTGCGGAGCATTTTACATAGGGAAGAACAAACGACCCCTATTTTGTAGAATTAGGGATCACGTCTCCCTAATTGCTAAGCACAAAATGGAAACCCCTATTAGTAGACATGTGGGGCTTTACCACAACTTTAATCTAAATTCAATTTGCTTCTTTAGTCTTGAACATATTTCCCACTATGAATGGGGTGGTGATATAGACAGGAAATTATTACAACTTGAAACTAGATGGATTTATGTTTTACAAGTGACTCGCCATCCAGGCCTGAATGAGGGTATTAGTTATAAGCCCTTCCTGTATACCTGGATGAGGGATGATGGCTTTTTGCCTGGGTTACCCTTATGCCCCCCACTGCTCTTTTTCAACCTTAGATACTCTCTTAGTGTGTCTGTGTTCTCTCCACTCCATAGCAACCGCGGATACATTTGGTGCCATTATTGCTATACTGAAGTAGGCACATATTTGTTAGTGCTTGGGATGTATTTTTAAACATTGAATATTAATTATTAAAGTTAACTGAAGCAACTGGACTAAATGTTTTGTTTCTTATCATACTGTGAAGGATTGTACATGGCGAGATTTGGGTTCCCCTTAGATAACTTTCATCCATAACTTTATAATCGTTTTTCCTTATTTTAATTTTTCTTTATTTATATTTAATTTCTATTTATTTTATTTCTATTTTACTCTATTCAGTTTCCCTTTTTGCTTTTTTTGGGTTTGTTTATTTTGGTTTCGTATTTGTTTTGGTTTTGTTTTGTTTTGTCCGTGTGTTTTTTATTTCTCCCTTTCTGACATCACTGCATCTGTGTCTCTCTCATGATGATATGCCTGGGACCCCGTATGGACACCCAAGGGTGTACGTATAAGTGCTCCATGTGGGCCTCCTATTTGCACCCGGTGTGTGGGGTGGGCCTTTTCTGCTGGGTGTTTTTTTGTCCTGGATGTCCGCTTGGCGCCGTGCTCTGACGCATCAGGGAGGGGCATTTAAGGATCCCCTTGGCAGTGGCCATTTTGTGGGGACCCTGGGAAGCCCCACGCTCCACATCACAGAAAGACAGGTATTTTAGGATAGGGTAATATACTTGGCCCGTTGTTACAACATATACAATGGATACTTATAGGGGATATTTTTCTTGACACATACAGGCATTGCCGATTGGAGGCTATCCAGAAACCTTTGCAGTCTCATTCTCTTGGGTTTGGATGGGTATGGTGCACTCAATTTATGGAAGTGCTCCATGCTACCTTACTTCCTCAACTTTGAGGGAAGTATTATATATATATATATATATATATATATATATATATATATATTTTTTTTTTTTTTTTTCAACTATAAGGCTGCTGCTTTTTTGAGTGCCACCAAAAAGGTGTATTAAAGGTTTCCCCCCCCCCCCTCTTCTTCATTACTTTAAATCAGCCTTGTGTGGGCCATCAGACTCACAACATGAGGTAGGGCCTTTTGGTTTTTTGTTTTAGGGAATATCTCTTGCCTTTCTTATTAGCACAGCCATAGATTTAGGCAAGATGTAATAATTTTTATTTTTTTTATTTTTATGTTTGATAAACTAATGGGTATTTTCTCTTTTGTCTTCATTGCACAATTAAAGCTGTTAAAGCATAGGTTTTGATATTTAAAGAATCTTCACATTCTTTCCTGAAGAAGCTATACGGCGAAACATGTAGAAAACCATAAAGAAATCTGCTTTTATTTGTTGAAATAAATTAGTAGCCAATGCGCTTTAGTGGTGAACTGATGCCCCCTTTCATAAGGGCTTAAGAAGATAAGGAAATTATGTATTAATATCAATTGTTAAAAAAATGCCATTGTGTACAGAATCATGTTCTGTGAGGGGCCTAAAATGACTAGTCTATAAGTAAACGGTAAATTAGGACTCAAGTTTTTTACCTCCCCTCCATTTAGAAAAAAAAAAAAACATACATATACAGTATGCTACGGTGCAAAAGTTTTCGGCAGGTGTGAAAAATGCTGTAAATGAAGAAAGCTTTCAGAAATAGAAGTGTAAATATTTTATTTTTGCCAATTAACCAAATGAAAGGTAAATGAACAGAAGAGAAATCCAAATCAAATCAATCTTTGGCGTGATCACCCTTTGCCTTCAAAACACATAAAAAACTCTAATGCAACAAAATCCCTGACTTTGTGCAAGTGTAAGGCCCCTTTCACACCAGCAGACCGATCGGCTCCAACTGTCAGTTTTTCAAGCGAACCCAATTGGACCACCATTTGTCCTCTAGTGTCCGTATGGTGATACGTTCACCATCTGTCCAGCTGATCAGATGACAATTGGATGTAAACTGACATGCAGTCTGTTTCCATGTGACCGTCCGATAGAGAAGGGCAGGCTGTGTCCATGTCTACTCTGCAAAGTGGCGTGGAAACTGACCTGTCATCCACCTGCTCAGCGGGATCAGTAGAGAGATCCCCCACTGAGCAGGCGATTTCCGCTTGGACAGATCCACCCCATGTGAAATGGGCCTAATGCCGTGTACACACGACCGGACTTTTTGACCGAACTGATTGTGTGTGGGCTTCATCGGACCTTTTCTGTCGAAAAATCCGACGGACTTTAGAAATAGAACATGTTTCAAATCTTTCCGATGGACAATCGAGTCCAATCAACAAATACGTTCGTCTTTGCTAGTCCGACGGACAAAAAAGGCACAAGGGTAGCTATTGGCTACTGGCTATGAACTTCCTTATTCTAGTCCGGTCGTACGCCATCATGTTCGAAACGATCGGACTTTGGTGTGATCGTGTGTAGGCATTGGAACTCCGTCGAAAAGTCCTTCGGGGTTCAGTCCGACGAAAAGTCCGGTCGTGTGTACATGGCATAAGAATTGATGCTGGTTTGAAGCCAAAGGGTAGTCACACCCAATATTGATTTGGTTTAGATTTTTCTTCTGTTCACTTACTTTCCATTTTGTAAATTAATAAAAATAAACAATAAAAATATATATTTTTGAAAGAACTCTAACTTTACAGCATTTCTTCACACCTGCCCTAAAACTTGTATATATATACAGTATCTCACAAAAGTGAGTACACTCCTCAATTTTTTGTAAATCTTTTCTTCTATCTTTTCATGTGACAGCACTGAAGAAATGACACTTTGCTACAATGTAAAGTAGTGAGTGTACAGCTTGAATAAGAGTGTAAATTTGCTGTCCTCTCAAAATAACTCAACACACAGCCATTAATGTCTAAACCGCTGGCAACAAAAATGAGTACTCCCCTAAGTAAAAATGTCCAAATTAGGCCCAATTAGCCATTTCCCCTACCCGGTGGCATATGACTTGTTAGTATTACAAGGTGTGAATGGGGAGCAGGTGTGTTAAATTTGGTGTTATCGCTCTCACTCTCTCATACTGGTCACTGGAAGTGCAAAATGGCACCTCATAGCAAAGTACTCTCTGAGGATCTGGAAAAAAGAATTGTTGCTCTACATAAAGATGGCCTAGGCTTTAAGAAGCTTGTCAAGACCTTGAAACTGAGCTGCAGCATGGTGGCCAAGACCATACAGCGGACAGGTTCCACTCAGAACACACCTCGCCATGGTCGACCAAAGAAGTTGAGTGCAT
Source organism: Aquarana catesbeiana (assembly GCF_042186555.1). Lineage (NCBI taxonomy): Eukaryota > Metazoa > Chordata > Amphibia > Anura > Ranidae > Aquarana > Aquarana catesbeiana. The sequence continues at coordinate 222,926,778 of NC_133333.1, read as the reverse complement.
GTGCTCAGCATCATATCCAGAGGTTGTCTTTGGGAAATAGACGCATGAGTGCTACCAGCATTGCTGCAGAGGTTGAAAGGGTGGGGGGTCAACCTGTCAGTACTCAGACCATATGACGCACACTGCATCAAATTGGTCTGCATGGCTGTCATCCCAGAAGGAAGCCTCTTCTAAAGATGATGCACAAGAAAGCCTGCAAACAGTTTGCTGAAGACAAGCTGACTAAGGACATGGATTACTGGAACCATGTCCTGTGGTCTGATGAAACCAATATAAACGTATTTGGGTCAGATGGTGTCAAGCATGTGTGGTGGCAACCAGGTGAGGAGTACAAAGACAAGTGTGTATTGCCTACAGGCAAGCATAGTGGGGGATGGGGATGTGTCATGATCTGGGGCTGCATGAGTGCTGCCGTCATTGGGGAGCTACAGTTTATTGGCTTGTGTTTTGTTTTCAGCTTGCAGCAAGCTATGCCCCGAAATAGACTCAATATTGTCCACTAACAAGTATGTTTTGCATCTCAGATCATTCGTAGAGAGTGGCTTGTATTTTATGTTACTTTCAGCATGCAGATGATTCATGTAAATAAGATAATACACATCATTGCGCAATGATCAAAAGAAAACTGAGGTAAATGCTCAAAGGTAATGCACTCACATAAACCTAGTTGTTAATCAGGCATACAATGGAAACAGGATCCTTGAGAAAGTCACGTAATCTGTGACGTAACGCGTGGGAGGAGCTAGTGGCGAGGACTACCATTGCGAATCACCAGCACGGTAGCAGCGGTATTAAGGAGTCACGCTCGTAGCAGCTGACTGTTTCCATTGTGTGCCTGATTAACAACTAGGTAAAGTACAAGCCACTCTCTACGAATGATCTGAGATGCAAAACATACCTGTTGCTGGACAATATTAAGTCTATTTTGGGGCATAGCTTGCTGCAAGCTGAAAACAAAACACAAGCCATCCCCAATGAATGATTGAAGATGTTAAATGGACTTGTCACTGGCTAATACTGATTTTGTTTTCGGGCATAGTTTGTTGGATTATATTATCATATAAGCTTCTTGCATGAGTCTTGGTGTTTTTACACTTTGTATATCCAGATAATATTATAGCTCATGAGTTTTGCTAGGGAATCTATATATATGTAGATTATTTATATTATTTGTTTGTATCTACACTCGAACACGGTTTTATCACATGTACATTTGGAATCCGCATCCACATATGGTATTTGTTCACTTAGGAAGTATATTGTAGTTTGTTTTTTTAATTAGCAACACCATTTGTATATATCTAGAGGAGCTGTGCACTGATTGCAAAGTTAATTAGAGTGCATCATCATCTATTATACCACTATTCACATTAGGGTGTCTGAACACTCATGAATGATTGCAGCCTAATTATTTAGATATTTTTCAATCACTATTTATCACAAATATCATTTCAGCGCTTGAGTTTTTTACACAACACATAATTATGTACTGTGACATACAGAAGCAGAGCATGATCCCCTCCCTTTGGAGACTGGGCTGCAGGGCAGTATTCCAACATGATAACGACCCCAAACACACCTCCAAGACGACCACTGCCTTGCTAAAGATGCTGAGGGTAAAGGTAATGGACTGGCCAAGCATGTCTCCAAACCTAAACCCTATTGAGCATCTGTGGGGCATCCTCAAACGGAAGGTGGAGGAGCGCAAGGTCTCCAACATCCACCAGCTCCGTGATGTCGTCATGGAGGAGTGGAAGAGGACTCCAGTGGCAACCTGTGAAGCTCTGATGAACTCCATGCCCAAGAGGGTTAAGGCAGTGCTGGAAAATAATGGTGGCCACATAAAATATTGACACTTTGGGCCCAATTTGAACATTTTCATTTTTTCATTTTCTCAGGGGTGTACTCACTTTATTGCCAGCGGTTTAGACATAAATGGCTGTGTGTTGAGTTATTTTGAGGGGACAGCAAATTTACACTGTTATACAAGCTGTACACTCACTACTTTACATTGTAGCAAAGTGTAATTCATTCAGTGTTGTCACATGAAAAGATATAATAAAATATTTACGAAAATGTGAGGGGTGTACTCACTTTTGTGAGATACTGTATATATTTACACAGGCCCTCTGGCAGGTCCGAATATTGTCACCTGTCCTTTTTCTTCTTCTCTGGCAGCGCTGGTGGATGGTCCTTCCACCTCTACTGAACAGAGTTCACATAATGTGTGAATGACATCCTCCTAGGGGGAGGGTCCATGATATTCTGGGGTCAGAGGAAATTGGTAAAGACTGATATCCTCTAGTGAAGGAAATAAATTACTGTGGTGGACAGCTCCAGACTGAAGGTGAGTAATGTAGGAAAAACTGATACGTTAAAAACTGGAGTTTTACTTTGTGGTTTGATCCAAACCTTATTCAGCCGCCATGTCTAGGAACTGGTAAACTACGAAATATTACATTTTTGTTCTTCAGTTGAGATACGCTTTTAATAGATGAACTCCCTGGAGCTTAAAGCAACCAATCAGCATCTGCCTTTTGATTTTCATCCCTGCACTTACGTTATGAAAGGGGGGGAATCCCTATGCTTGCTATGGGCTTGATGGATAGTCTTTGCAAACACAACAACAAAACTAATGTCTGCAGTGCAGTGTATGAAAGGTTCTGCTTTAATCTATGTAAATCAGAAGATTTACGTAGTTACATAGTAGGTGAGGTTGGAAAAAGACGCAAGTCCATCAAGTCCAACCTATGTGTGTGTTTATTTGTCAGTATTACCTTGTATATCCCTGTATCTTGCGGTCGTTCTGAACAACTTTCATGAGATTTGTATTGCACCTCACACGACTGTGATGCTGGAGACAGCAGTCTCACACTACCTCCCCCTCATCTACTGGCTGAATATGCTTTCTTTTTTTTTTTCAATTATTTTAGCATAGAATAGAAAGATATTGCACACACCCTCAAAGCATATTTTACAACTGTTGCACGCTGCCAAATGTTAATTTGGCCGGGATGCCGTTCATTATTACACAGTCTATAAATAATCATGCAGGTCACACGCAGATTGTGAGCTGAGCCAGAAGGCTGGCACGGCTGCATACATCACCGGATTGATTAAACATGAGGCCGTTATATATCAGAATAGGTGACACTTACCTGCCTCCATCACCTCACACTGCTGTCCAAAGGCGTGCGAGAAGGTGACGGGCCCAGAAGCATCCATGGCTCTCAATGTCATGGGTCTGACGGTCCAAAAGCACCGCGCGCCGCTTGTTTAGCTATGTACGGCTTCCCAACCCTGTCAGCCCTGCTTCCAGACAACAAATATTTATTGAGGGCTCGAGTTTTTTTTTTCAGGGATCCAGAAAGCTGTTCCAGCAGCTACATCCTCAGATGCAATTACTGAGAAGCAGAGGAAGAGAAGCGAAAGGGGGGGGAACGTCTCTGGCAGCTGCAGATGATCGTGTAAAACAAATGCAGTTATTACCTAGTAAATGCAATATCTGCATTTATTTTGGACATGTTGGTAAGCTTGGACATCCTCCCAAGCTTAGCGCTGATGGACGGCTATATTTGTCCTACTTAAAATTCCAACAAGACGTTTGGGATCCCTGTATTGTTCAGGCTCTGTGACTGCAAGGCTGGTGTGTGTGACGGTGCTGCTTTCAAATGACTCAAGTGTTCCCCCTTTTTTTCCTCCCTGCGTACGATAAGGAAAATACATTTACTCTTTAAAAAATGACTGACAGTTACATTAAAAATGCACAAATGGCTGTGTCAGTCTGCAGCATAGAACTTGACTTGACCTTGCAGAGCAACAAAAGCAGTGGATTGTTGTTGTCCATAGCAGCCAATCGGATAACAGCTTTACGACGTTCTCTGCACTCAGCCTAATGAAAGCTGATTTCTGGTTGGTTACTGTGCATTGTTGATGTTTGTGACATGTTGATAAAGTGCACCTGTAGTTTTGCAAAAAGCATGCTGCACAGGAGGAGGGGATGGGATGTAAGTACTGCCCCTTTTTTCCAATAAATGTTTGCGTTTTTCTCCTCTATGGGGAGATCGGATGAAAATGGATTCCATTCGATCCGCCAGAGGATAGAAAATAGGACCACCATCCGTCTGGATTTCACGGACAGGATTAGATCGGATAGCAGCGGGTGTCAGCGGACCTATGTCCATTGACATCTGCAGCTCCATAGGGGTGAATGGAATGTCCGATCAGGTCCGCCTGAAAAACTGACAGGTGAACCTGATTGGATGGCCTGTGTGAAAGGGGCCTTAGGCTGAAAGAGATCCGGAGGAAGGTAAAGCACGTCTTTACAATTTTCTCCACTAGGGAAAACATTTTCTTTTGATCCCCTAAGGCAGTGGTCTCCAAACTGCAGCCGTGGGCCAGATTTAGCCCTTTGCTCTCTGAATAGATAAAAACAAAAGCAAACATGGAATCCACCTTTCATAAGTTGCAAATGGCAACAATAGTATTAATCAGTACCGGTTCGTCAGTTTGATGGGATACCTCCTAAGCTCAAATATATCAATTTAAAAAATTGATAGTGGTGGAACAAAGATGTCCCAGAAGGAGCAAAAATGGAGGATCAATCACGGAATATCTAATTGAAAAATTGCTTTATTAAAGTTACAAATCTAAACCCCCCCCAGGGTACCCGGAAGTAAAAACACATACAAAAAATGATAACGTTGTCACAATATGACACCACACTCTGAGTGTGGCGCCATGGTCTGAAATTAACTTTTAGGGGGAACCCCACATTTTTTTGCAAAATTAAAAATCATACCAGCTCAGAAATATCTAGTATGGAATTTTGGGAAACCCAATGGTACTTTTTTTTTTTTTAATTTCACGTATAAAGGCCAGGTAAAGAATCCCTGGATTTTTATTTTAAAAAGTAAGCAGCCAGGAGTAGAGATGGGTGAACACCCCGCGGTTCGGTTCGCGCCAAAATTCTCGAACATCACAAAAGCTCGGACCCAAACCCTATTAAGCGCTTGTACACCGATGTACGTCAGCAGAATGGCACAGGTGTGCAAAAGGACGTACCCGTACGTCCCTTAGTAATCCCAGGCTAGCAGGCGCACCCACACCGCTGGTGCCGCGGGAGCGTGCCCGCAGGTCCCGCGGACTCGATGTCCGCCAGTGGAGTGTGGAGCACTTGTAGTTTGACACCATTTGAACTTTGCACAGTGCACAGGAGCATTTATATTTTTATTTTCATTTTATTGTGTATTTTTTATTTATTTAGACGTTTTATTCATTTGAAGTTTTTTGGATTAATTGCCATTTTTTAAACGTGTAGATTTTTGTAGTATAAAGTTATTTATCACACTTATGCACTCTGTCACTTTATTCAGGAATTTCATTATTTGTTATTGTAATTTATACATATATTTGTATATTCTTTATCGTTATTGATATTTGTTTTTCATGCGTAGCACAATTAGCACTTTATTGAAGAGCACTACTCACTAGCATTTTGCTTTAACATAGATAGTGCAGCGTCCATAATTTGATTTGATTAATCTTGCATGGTGTATGAGACATGTGTAACGCTTGCTGCTGAATTATAAGAGGATACACTGGTTTTGTATTTATAGTGGTGGCTCACAGGACGTTATCTACTTCAATCAATATACTTATTGTGATTTTATTTTACCAAAAATATGTAGAAGAATACATATTGGCCTAAACAAAGAGCTGTCACTATCAGTGAAGAAAGCCATCATTAGGCTGAAAAAAACAAAACAAACCCATCAGAGAGATAGCAAAAACATTAGTTGTGGACTGAATCAGCAGGAATCCTGCCTCAGAAATCCGAGATTTCACTAGCAACTGACTTTTTAGTGCTGTCAGCCACCACCAGCAACAGAGCCGAGGGTTATTGAGGAGGCCGGTCGACTGATAGGCCCTCGACCGGCTTCACGTCCCGGAGGCAATCCGCCATCTTGCGGCCTACGCAGCCCTCGCAATCCCCGGCCTTGGGTGCCGTGATCGGCCGGAGGAGGGCCACAACAAACCAGCCATCCATCTGGGAGACGGGGGCGACCCGGAGGAGACGAGCGGGGACATCCACGCCACCCCGGAGGCCCTCGGCTGGCTCCATACTCTGGAGGGGATCCGCCAGCTTGAGGCCTACGAGGCCTCCGCGATCCCCGGCCTCAGGTGCCGCGATCGGCGGGAGAAGGGCCGCTGCACACCTCACAGCAGTACCGGTCAGCGGTGAGTGGCGGAGGGGACCGGGGGAGACCAGAGGGGACCTGAAACAACCTGCAGAGACTAGGCTGGCTGCACATACAGGCCGCCTGCCGCCATCTTGAGGTCCTCAATGATAAAAACACCAATCCCTGCACTCAGGTGCTGTAGTCAGCGGAAGGGGAGCTGTAACCCGGCCTGAGACTAGTGAAGTGTTTCAGAAGGGACTGCAACCGCAGACAATAGGAGAAGCCACAGCAGAGGTCTATATCCTATCTACGGCCTAAAGGACAATCTGCACCGCATACAATCAGATACCAGACCTTTGAGGGTTGCATAGCTGTGGACTTAACTAAACCATGGAAACGTAAGGACGCACAGCCAGGAGCTCTGCACTAGGACGGACCGAGAATCTCCCGTAGAACCGCTCAGACGAGCCAGCTTCCCATGCCAGGGGATCGTAAACACCCGTCGACCAGTGAGGAACGGAGGGGACCCGAGATTTCCCACTATTTCCTGCGGCAGCACCAGCTTTCATCACCAGCCGCACGAGGCAAGATGGCGCCACCACGAGTCCCGCCAGGAAGTACCGCCGCGCCAGCAAGTAAGAGGGGGGGACAGGCGGACGCTGCAGCAGCGGAGGAAGATTTTCCCCCTCTCCCCCCCAGGTCTCACTCTCCCATACAGTCCCCTGTCAACCCCTTCTTGAACTCACAATTGCTCTCTGAGAGCACAGGGGGAACGAACAGCCTCCTGGAGGAATCCCTAAAAGACATAGTCTCAGGCTTACCCACAAAGCAGGATCTCAATGCTATGGCAACCTCCATAGTTGATGCACTTACAAACGAATTGCATGACTTAAAACGGCAGGTGGATACGGTAGAGGAGAAGGTGACTGTGTTGGAGTCCTCTCAGACAACCACTGACGCACGCATCACCTCCCTAGAACAGGAACATAAAGTCTACCGCCGCCATCTTGTGGATGTCCACCTGCGGATCGATGATGGCGAAAACAGGAGCAGGCGGAACAATCTACGTCTCAGAGGTATCCCGGAGGCTACTATGGGCCCAGATCTCTGCTCTACTGTCGTGGCGATCCTAAACCTGGTTCTAGGTAAGCCACCTACTGCAGACCTGGAGCTGGATAGGGTCCACCGTATACCCGGGCCTCGGGCCCCCCCCACAGCGCAGCGGGCCCCGGCAGACCAAGATCCCCCCCGTGATGTTCTGTGCAGGGTGCATTTTTTCACAATCAAAGAAGAGATCCTGCGCCTAGCATGGGAGAAAGGCACGATTGACTTTGACGGGGCGCCAGTACGGATCTTCCCTGACATATCCAGACAGACCCGTGTTATGAGAGGCCTGCTACGACCATTGCTTGAGGTGATACGGGAAGCCGAAGCCACATACCGCTGGGGTCATCCCTTTCACCTGATTGTTCGGAAGCAAGGCTCAGAGTTCCACCTTCGCACGCCAGATCAACTACCAGACCTGTTCCAATTCATTGCCAAACCTGCTGTCAGTGTGCCTAATTGGTTTGACTACCTGTTATCTCAGGACATCCCAAGTCCAGCATTGCCCAGGCAACAGAGGATCAGGCGACCACGCTCCCGTCCACCCAACCGAGACGCCTACAGACCACATCCAATGATATCCGAAGATTGACCGCCTCTCCTTCCGCATGGTCTGGTGGGGTTGTGCAGTATTCCCTCCTTGCAGTTTCCAACATTAGCGGTTCCGCTTCTATGACTTCCTTTGAAGCTGTCCCGTCATCCACCAAGACCCCTGTCTATCCCAAGAGACGACACCTATTATTTTTCTCTTCTTCTTTAGTTGTCCCATGGACAAGGTTTGAAAATAGCTGGTTAACTAAAACCGCAGCAGAAGAGGACATCTCTCCACCTTTCTTACATTCACTTTGAGTGCCTGTCTTTACTTTTATTTTTTACCTTTATTTTTTATATTTGGGGATTATCTTGGTGGGGAGGGGGGGGAGTGCTGTGCATCTTAGATTGCCAGATCATGCTGAGAGTTGACCTGAATATTTTTATTTGCAGCGGACTATGGTGGGTTCCTGATAGTTGAGATGTTCTTCAGGTTGTTGCAGCATCTACGTTGCTAATGTTATCTTTCATTTTTGTAGCCCACTTAACCTTATTTCTACATTTAATTGCTGCAGATATTTACTCTTCGGGGAAAATGGTGTCCCAGTCTTGAGGCACCGGGGGAAGGGACGGAGAAAACTCGGACAGGTTCCACCTATTGGCATCCCTGACCTAAGTCAGATCCCTGAGCCACAGAGCCCTCCTCCCGATGCAGCAACACCCGGTGGTTACAGCGATCTGATATCTACTTATGGTATGTTTTATGTTTACTCCATGTTCGCTTGATTATAACTGATATTAAGTTGGTCCTACCGTTATATTTGTTTTTATTGGTTCTCATAGCCCATACCTAGTGCATCTCCTATTTCAATGACTCCTTTTTTGCTTAATTTTTGGTCATTGAACTTTCTGATCAAAAATAATCTTCACTGCCCTGTCCACCCCCATTTAGGGCGGACACCCGATTGGACTTTTTAGTGCTAATCGGAGGTCCAGAGAGTAACTGTCTTACTAGTTTTTTTCCCCTACCCCCCTCTCTTTTCCCTTCCCCCCTCCTTTTCTTGCCCGCTCTCCCTCTCCTCTACCCCCTCCGCTTGCTCCCCCCCTTCTTCATTCCTCCTTAGTTCCCTTTTCTGTTTGTCGGTGGTGCTGCCCCCTGGTTGGGTGGGGACTGAGACTGGAGAAGATTACATACCTCACATTACTGTCCCTGTTTACCGGATTGATAACTGGCGTTATGGGTCTCCTAAAGGTCACCTTCCTTAATGTACGTGGTCTCAATGTACCAGAAAAACACTCCCAGTTACTAACTGATCTGCGTAAAGGCAAAACCCAAATTGCTTTTTTACAGGAAACACATTTCTATGGTGATCGCACTCCTAAATTGACTAATGGAGCATTCCCAACGGCATACCACAGCATATCGCCCATCTCCAAATCTAAGGGGGTCAGCATCCTTGTAGCCAAATCAGTACCATGGGTCTTCGAGGCGCAGCGGGTAGATCCCCAGGGTCGCTTTCTCCTCCTGAAGGGTAGGGTGTCTGATGTACAGGTCACCTTCGCCAATGTCTACTTCCCCAATGTAGACCACCCACAATTCCTGCGGAAGCTGCTACCTCAGCTACTGGAGTTCTCGGAGGGGGTGCTTGTCTTTGGGGGGGATCTTAACTTTACAATGGATCCCCTGCTAGATGCCTCACGCGGCTCGTCCCATCTTTCTTACGCACGCCTCAAGCGATTGAAAGCAGACCTCCATGCTCTACGCCTAATAGACCCCTGGCGTCTGTCGCGCCCACAGGATAGGGACTACACATATTTTTCTTCAGTCCACCACTCTTACTCGAGATTGGACTATTTGCTGATTACACACAAAGATCTAGCTAGAGTGGTGAATACCTCCATAGATGTCATATCCTTCTCAGACCATGCACCGATTCATATGACACTCCAGCTTGGGCCGATGACCCGGACTCCACCCTCCTGGAGGCTTAATGAAGCCCTGTTGCAGTCAGAGGAGATTTGTTCAGAAATACAGGCCAAGTTGTGGGAATACTTTGCTGTCAACGAAGCCTCAGTTCCTAACCCGTTAACGGTTTGGGAGGCCCACAAGACAGTTATTAGGGGCACGCTAATTAGTATAGGTGCCCGCCTTAAGCGGGACAGAACACGCCGCATTGATGAACTCTTCGCCCAGATCCGTACCTTGGAGGGTGCCCATAAGGCCAGTCTTGCCCGTTCCACCCACCATGACCTCCTTAAAGCCCGCGAGGAGCTTCGCGCACTTTTGTTCCATAAAACGAAACAAAAATTGGCGTGGGCACGCCGAACGATGTACGAATACTCCAATAAACCTGGCTCGCTCCTAGCCAGAGCACTACGTGGCCCACGTACCAAAACCTATATTTCCCACATCCTGTCATCCTCTGGTCGGAAGATGACTGCATCCTCTGATATTGCAGCGGAGTTTCGATCCTTCTATGAAGGCCTTTACAACCTTGACAGGCAACCACCAGAAGACCCTAATTCTGCCGGGGGATTCACCCCCCGATCGTACATTACCATGTCGGGTATGCCCTCACTCCCAACTGCGGTCCAGGAAGAATTAGAGGAACCCATCACCTTAGAAGAATTGGGTGTGGCACTAGCGAACTCAAAGCCTAAGAAAGCCCCAGGCCCAGACGGGTTTACACCGGCATACTATAAGACATTCTTTGAGACGCTTTCTAAACCCCTGATATCCGCACTTAACTCGATCACTGAAGGTAACTCCTTTCCCATTGACACTTTAAGAGCCTATATTTCCCTTATCCCCAAAGAGGGGAAGGATCCCCTGCGGTGAGGAAGCTACCGGCCGATAGCTCTCCTGAACACTGATCTGAAATTGTTTGCCAAGATACTGGCCAATAGGCTAATTTTGCATATGCCGAGCTTGATTCATAAGGACCAGGCAGGTTTTGTGCCACTGCGAGAACCCCGTGATAACACCATCAGGGTAATCAATTTGATTCATGCAGCCAGGACATCACGGCGACCCCTTCTCCTGCTGTCTACAGACGCGGAGAAGGCTTTCGACCGTGTAGATTGGTCCTTCATACAGGCCACCCTGGAGCATATAGGTCTCCGCTCATCAATGCTCAGCTGGATACTATCCCTCTACTCTCATCCTACAGCAGCAGTTAAGGTAAACGAAACAAGGTCGAGCTACTTTACCATACGTAATGGCACCCGACAGGGCTGTCCTCTGTCTCCGCTAATCTTTATACTCACGTTGGAGCCCTTCCTTTGCAGGATAAGGGCGAACTCGGGCATTAACGGCTACCACAAATCCTCTGGGACACATAAGGTAGCCGCTTTCGCTGACGACCTCATCTTTTTCCTGACGGACCCACTGGCCTCACTTCCTACCTTACTTCATTCCCTCCGAATCTATGGAGATCTCTCCCAGTTCCGAATTAATTTAACAAAATCCTCCTTACTTAACATCACGGTGGGCACAGACATAGTACGCCGCCTGCGCGCAGAGTACCAGCTACAGTGGGCAACCGATACTATCCCATATCTGGGAGTTGACATTACCCCCGACCCTGCCAATCTATATCAGGCGAATTTCGCTCCTCTGCTCCTTCGACTCAAGACAGACTTGCTCCACTGGCACTCCTTGACCCTGACGTGGTTTGGTCGATGCAATGCCATCAAGATGACAGCCATGCCAAGGGTGCTCTATCTGCTACAGGCCCTCCCCATTCGTCTCCCTCCTCCCTTCTTTAAGCGGATCCACTCACTGTTCCGTGACTTTATCTGGTCACACCGAAAGCCGCGCATTAAACTGCAACTTCTCCACATGGCAAAACACAAAGGTGGGGTTGGTCTTCCTGATGTGAAAGCATACTATAGGGCAACTCACCTCACCAGGGTAGTGGATTGGCACTGTCATGCGGAGGCAAAGCAGTGGGTGGCAATGGAGTTCGAGGACTCCGAAGGCACGGCCAAAAGCTGGCCCTGGACCACCACTCCCATACCGAAGGCCATCGCTGCCCACCCTACTCTAGGAAGCACGATTCAGGTGGCGAGAGATGCCTTCAGGCATTCCTTGATATCCCCAATACCCTCACCTATGGTGCCAATTCCGGGCAACCCTGATTTTCCACCCGGTTGCGAGGGTCCTGTATTCCGTCACTTAACGAAGGAGGGCAGTTGGCCACACCTCCACAATTTCCTAGACACGACTGGCCAGCTCACGGCGGACGCCGGGTTGGCAGGCTCTGACCCTCTATTAGACTTTTTGAGCGGCCTCCAACTTCGCAATTTCCTACGCCATTGTGCACGGACTCCGGGTATATCGCGCCAGCTTACAGAGCTGGAACAAATCTGTTATCGTAAAGAACCGACCCGCCATTGTCTATCAATGATATACTCCTCACTGATATCACCAGCAGAAGGATTCGTACCCCCCTTTCTCTCTAAGTGGGAAGAAGAACTAGGCGTACAATTCACTGAACCACAGAGAGAAAAGATTCTACATTTTGCCCAGAAATCATCCCTGGCCACCAGGGTTCAAGAAACATGCTATAAGATTGTAACTAGATGGTACAGAGTACCTTCTACTCTGCACCGTTTTTTCCCACAGGTTTCTAGCTCATGTTGGCGATGTGGGGAGGGAGAGGGAACGATGCTCCACGTTTTCTGGGATTGTCCCAAAATCAAACCCTACTGGTTGGAGGTGGCACGCACAGTTGAACACCTTACTGGTGTTGCTTTGGAGGGAGACCCTGGGGCCTGCCTGCTGCATCTCTCTAAACGTCCGATCAAGAAATATAAAGCCTCTCTAACCATTCAATTATTGAACGCAGCCAAGGCATGTATACCCTTATGTTGGAGATCGGAGTCCCCACCTACAAAAACGCAGTGGTATGCTAAAGTGAACGAACTTCGCAATATGGAGGATCTAACTGCCACGCTGTACGACAGGGAGGAGGCCTTTCGGGAGACTTGGAGACCTTGGCAACACTTTACTTACTCTGAATCGTACCTCCAGGAGATGGCTCGGGCTGAATGATTCCGGGGCCTGGGCTGCCTGCCTGGCCGGGGGACGCCACCGCCGCTGTATTCTCTTCCTCTTCTTTCTTTTCCCCTCTTTCCTCCTTTTCTGCCCCCCCCCTCTGTTTCCCCCCCAATCCCCTCCAGTTGTGGGGAAAGTTTAGCCAGATAATGAGAATATCTTGATACACATTGCCTATCTATGCTCCCACAACTGGACCCAGCTGGTCGCACGGGGGTAATCCCTTCCGGCCAGCCGGGGAATTTCTTTTTATAAATTTTTTTATTTTAATTTTATTATCACTAGTCAGTCTTGGTTGCTATGCAGACTCAAACGGGTTATTAAGATGATACTTGAGAAGTTTTTTTTTTGCTTATCTCAGGCTGGGTTTTCGGACTGCCCTACCATAAGGTTGTAACCCTACATACGCTACACTGAACATATAATTAAGGGGCCTGTTTGTTTGCCACTTCTGATTCGATCTATAACCCTCTATGTGACATGCCCATGACTCAACCATCTCTGCATTTGCTGTCATTTGTTACATTTATATCCTGTTAATTAACATGTGATGTCTTTGAAAGAAATAAAGAATTACAAAAAAAAACCATTAGTTGTGGCCAAATCAACTATTTGGAACATCCTTAAAAAGAAAGAACGCACTGGTGAGCTCAACAATACCAAAAGACCCGGAAGACCACGGAAAACAACTGTGGTGGATGACCGAAGAATTCTTTCCCTGGTGAAGAAAACACCCTTCACAACAGTTGGCCAGATCAAGAACACTCTCCAGGATGTAGGTGCATGTGTGTCAATGTCAACAATCAAGAGAAGACTTCACCAGAGTGAATACAGAGGGTTCACCACAAGATGTAAACCATTGGTGAGCCTCAAAAACAGGAAGGCCAGATTAGAGTTTGCCAAACAGCATCTAAAAAAGCCTTCACAGTTCTGGAACAACATCCTATGGACAGATGAGACCAAGATCAACTTGTACCAGAGTGATGGGAAGAGAAGAGTATGGAGAAGGAAAGGAACTGCTCATGATCTAAAGCATACCACCTCATCAGTGAAGCATGGTGGTGGTAGTGTCATGGCGTGGGCATGTATGGCTGCCAATGGAACTGGTTCTCTTGTATTTATTGATGATGTGACTGCTGACAAAAGCAGCAGGATGAATTCTGAAGTGTTTCGGGCAATATTATCTGCTCATATTCAGCAAAATGCTTCAGAACTCATTGGATGGCACTTCACAGTGCAGATGGACAATGACCCGAAGCATACTGCGAAAGCAACCAAAGAGTTTTTTAGGGGAAAGAAGTGGAATGTTATGCAATGGCCAAGTCAATCACCTGACCTGAATCCGATTGAGCATGCATTTCACTTGCTGATGACAAAACTAAAGGGAAAATGCCCCAAGAACAAGCAGGAACTGAAGACAGTTGCAGTAGAGGCCTGGCAGAGCATCACCAGGGATGAAACCCAGCGTCTGGTAAAGTCTATGCGTTCCAGACTTCAGGCTGTAATTGACTGCAAAGGATTTGCAACCGAGTATTAAAAAGTGAAAGTCTGATGGATGATTATTAATCTGTCCCATTACTTTTGGTCTCTTATAAAGTGGGTGGCACATATACAAACTGTTGTAATTCCTACACCGTTCACCTGATTTGGATGTAAATACCCTCAATTTAAAGCTGAAAGTCTGCAGTTAAAGCACATCTTGTTCGATTTATTTCAAATCCATTGTGGTGGTGTATAGAGCCAAAAAAATTAGAATTGTGTCGATGTCCCAATATTTATGGACCTGACTGTAGAACCTGCTGCAGCAATACTGACATTTATAAAGAAAAAAAAATTAAATTTAAACTGATTTTTCCTGCAAGTTTTCTTTATTTAGTAAACAATGGCTTGGGGGCACAATTTAGTGCACTTGGAACAAGATTAGAGATTTTTTGCACCACAGTGAGCAAGCCTTATGTAAAGAAGCCAAATTATAGTACATCCAGACCAAGATTAAGATGTTTAATTTAGATAAAATCTGGTGTCTCATTCACAGACTTTGGATAGAAGTAACAGGTGTGGAAAAATTGGTCTTTGGGTGTCGTGGTGCCTTCACACTGTAACCCTATAGAGGTACTCTTGATGAAAACAAGAATTGGCCTTGCTGTAAAAAATTAAAATGTGATGCCCCTGTCACGCAGTTGTGGAAAAATTGGTCTTTGGGTGTTGGTGGTGCCGTCACACCGTAACCTTCTAGAGGCAAAATAAACCACTCTCTTTGGTGGACTGCGCACTAGTGTCAGCTTGGGTCATAGGATGAGGAGGATGAGGATGATTTAGTAAGCCAGTCCACCACCTTCTCTACATGCTGTGGCTGTATAGCACGGGCAACATCACTAAACAGAGACAAAGGTGCCCTGCCTGAGCACAGACCACGTCCACTTTTGCCTGTGGACACAGACACTGCTGGCCCCCTCTTAGTGGCATAGGAACGTCTGACTCTCCATGTTTGCCTTCCAGACATTATGGGGAGGGCTTATTACCCAAATTTAATAGAAACTGGGAAATGTGTGATTGGATGCACTTTGTTAAATGAAAAGTGGTGTTTGATGCACTTTAAATTGAGGGCTGACGCTAACAGAAATGTAAAACTATAAAAAAAAAAATTTTTAATGAAAAAAAGGGGAAACACAAGTGTCGCAGTCAGAAAAACGGCATAATAATTTTTTTCGCACTCTCTCGAATAGCTCAATAACAGTCTAGGGGTTTTGGTGTTTATTGTAGGAATGCTGAATTTGGATGGAGATTAAGGGGTACATGGGATACCCAAATTGAAGAAAACTGTGAACTCCAAAGAAACAGTTGAGGACCTGCTAAGCTTCTGGCTGCTCTAATCCATACTGTAAACTGTGCTGCATAACAGTGGAAGTAATAGTGCAGCAGCAACAAGGAATACAAATTCCAAACAGCTCTGTTAAAGACACAGCACCTGGCTGTATAACATGGCACCTGGCTGCTCTAGTCCCAAGGTTAGAGAATTAGTGTGCTTCTGGCTGTCTTGCACTGCACTTGAGATACACTTGGTCCCAGACACATTAGATGTTGTACTTCACTGTCCTCTCCTTCCGTTAGGGTGTGATGACCGGTCTGTACTCACTCAGTCCCTTTTTAAAACTCCCAAGATCCAGAGCGGCTGCTGTCTTTTATTTTTCGCCGGACAGTCTCTCTCTCTCTCTCTCTCTCTCTCTCTCTCTCTCTCTCTCTCTCTCTCTCTCTCTCTCTCTCTCTCTCTCTCTCTCTCTCTCTCTCTCTCTCTCTCTCTCTCTCTCTCTCTCTCTCTCTCTCTCTCTCTCTCTCTCTCTCTCTCTCTCTCTCTCTCTCTCTCTCTCTCTCTCCTTCTTCTTCTTCTTCTTCTCCTTCTCCTCTTTGCCCCAGGGGGTCAGCTCCAGACATGTTAACCCTGGACTCTGCTCCCAGACTGCCAGGCTTGTATGGGTTGCCTCCCCACCTTCTGGGCTCACCTCCCAGGGGATTGGTGGATGTCCTATGAAAATTTATGCTGCAGCCTCTGTCCCCTTAGCTACTATGTTCTGGAGACATCCAAGACATCCAGAGAGTTTCTAGAAGACAGAAGAGACAGAAGAGATAACAAAGTCACAGCTTGTAAAGCTTGTAAAGCACTGCCCGATCTCCTAAACACAATTAACCCCTGCTCCTCTTCCTACAGAGGAGCCAATCAAATTTGCCTAACAACTCGCAAATTAGGAGGGTGCTACATTTGTAAATATCAGTGTGATGGTAGTAGGTTGCATACATCATACAGATGCCCCATTTCACAGGCAGGCAAATGGCATCTCTGGCATGTTATTTAAAGGAATTTAGCATTTTTAATGATGATTTTAACCACTTCAGCTCCAGAAGAATTTACCCCCTCAATGACCAGGCCATTTTTTGCGATACGGCACTGTGTCACTTTAACTGACAATTGCGCTCTTGTGCGACGTTGTACCCAAACAAAATGCAATTCCTTTTTTTTTCCCACAAGTAGAGCTTTCTTTTTGTGGTATTTGATCACCTCTGCGGTTTTTATTTTTTTGCGCTATAAACAAAAGAAGAGCTACAATTTTGAAAAAAACACAATATTTTTTACTTTTTGCTATAATAATCATCCCAATTTAAAAAAAAAAAAATTCTTCATCAGTTTAGGCCAATATGTATTCTTCTACATATTTTTGGTAAAAAAATCGCAATAAGCGTATATTGATTGGTTTGAGCAAAAGTTATAGCATCTACAAAATAGGGGCTAGATTTATGCATTTTTATTATTTTTTTTTTTTTTTACTAGTAATAGCGGCGATCAGCGATTTTTATCGAGACTGCGACATTGCGGCAGACAGAGCAGACACTTTTGACACTTTTTTGGGACCATTGACAAAAATAGTCACTGATTACTGTATAAATGTCACTGGCAGAGAAGGGTTTAACACTAGGGGGCGATCAAGGGGTTAAGTGGGTTCCCTAGGTGTGTTTCTAACTGTGAGGGGATGTGACTGACTAGAGGAGGATCCAGATCATTGTTCCAACTTAGGAACAGACGATCTGTTTCTCCTTCCCTGTCAGAACAGGGATTTGTTCTGACAGGGGTCCCCCGCCGTGCAGCAGCGCGCGCCTGCTATGGTTCCTAAAGGAGCCGCCTTATATATATGGCGATTCGCCATCCTGCCACCATATATATATACAGGAGCCAGTCAGGAAGCGGTTAAAACATTATAAAAATTGCTACTCCCTGCCAAATGAAATTTGTAAAAATATATTTGTGCTTTAGTACATGTTGCCCAGGGCAGGGCTCAGCCCCCCATGCCATTTGTTTGGCATGGCTTTGGCAAAAATACCTTGCCTATTAGCATAGAAAACTATTAGTGTTTTTTAGCATTCAGCTGGGAACTGGATTAAGCACATTAAGTCATGTTCAGTGAACCCTGCTCGAACAGAACCAAGGTACATTTGGCTCATGACAAGACTATGTGACCATTTTTTGGCCAGATTAGGGAACAATCTCACTCTTAACAGTTATTAGAGAAACTAACCTCTCCAGCTGTCTGTATAGGAACAATTGAGTATTGTCCGTGATCCTTTTTTAATTTGCATTAACACACAATTTTTCAGGACAAGCTTTCAGTGTGTGCCCTGTTCTTCAAGGTCCAAGCAGTACTAATGCACAAAGTTTTAGAAGAGGGTTAATAAGACATTTTTTTTTGATTGTCTCCTGCTAAAACTTTGTGTATTAGTACTGCTTGGACCTTGAAGAAGTGGGCACACCCCAATAGCTTGTACTGAAAAATTGTATAATAGCGCAAAAAAAAAAAAAAAAAGCATCATGGACAGTACTCAATTGTGGAAAGAAACATCAATGCATTAATCCAAATAGAAACCTATACATGATATTAAAAAATTAACAATAAAAAATTTGGTGTATCCTATATTTGTTATAAATACAAATGACTGAGATGTAGCTGAAGATGTAAACTTATCAGCTTTACGGTGACCAAAACAGTTAAACTTGCATACAGGGCATTTTCTACAGGGATGGAAACCCGTGAGATTGTGAAAAAAGGTCTAGAAGGAGGGTTGAGAACATTAGGGGTAACTCTATTTTGAAGGGAAGGAGCTCCCCGAAATATCACCCCAGGTTTGGCCGGCAATAAAGGGACCAAAATTCTATGTCTATTCAGAATCCTTTTGATTTTTGTATGTTGAGTAGAAAAAGATGTAAAAAAAAGGAACATTTAAATCTATCTGAACGGTTTTATGTGTACTTGTCTCAATCAAGAGTTTTAATGACAGATATCTCTGTTTCCAAAATATCCTCACTGTAACCCTTGTCTAGAAAGCATTTTTTTAAAGAGGAAGTAAACCCTGGTGGGTTTTACTTCCTGTTTATTTCCCTGCAAAGGTAAAGCATAATGGGCTACTATGCATCGCATAGTAGCCTATTATGTGTCTCTTACCTGACACCGAAGCCCACGCTGTCACCTTTATCCCCACGAGCAGGGAGCGTCCACCTTTGCCCCTCTTCTTTCCGGGGCCGCGAACTCCGGGTGTACAACCACATTAAGATCATAGCTTGTGACTCAAAGTCACTCAGTCTAGTACAATTCTACCTAAGACGTATGACTTGGCTACAAGAGACAGAACGTAGCCATGCTTGATGATGGCAACTATCCAATTAAATTAATGAATTCCAACCTGTAGATTTGAAATAAGTACTGGTTGTCAATTTGTAGTCCTCAACGCTGATTTCCAAATCTAAAAAGTGTATGACCTCAGGGCTAGCTTCAAAAGATAAGAAAATACCCCTATTATTATTGTTAAGTTCCGCAGAAAGAACAAAGAGATTCCTCATTTCAATCACATAGGAGAAGGACATCATCACTATATCTAGCCCCCAAGATTAACTCAGGTCTCTTATGAGCATAGATGGTGTTCTCCTCCCATTTGGCCATAAAAAGACTGGTCAGGCTTGGGGCAAATTTTGCACCATCGCAACTCCCTTATTTTGCAGATAGAACCGTTCATCAAACCAGAAATAATTGTGAGTGGTCAAGAATAATAGCAAATCCATAATAAATCTCTTTTGGGACACAGGAAATTTCATCTCGAAAGAGATAGTAATGTACCGCCTCATATCCTAACTGATGGGAAATAATGGTATGGAGGGAGGAAACGTCAGCAGTAACCAATAAGCAATTCTGTGGTAATTCTATATCTCTAAGTAGGTTGGTGGTATCCTTAGTTTCTTTCAAAAATGATGGCATTTTTCGAACTAGGGGTGGTAAATTAAAATCAATGTATTTACCAATCCTCGATGTGAACAAATTAATCCTGCTTATAATTGGACGACCTGGTGGGTGAACAGGGTCCTTGTTGACTTTTGGTAAGTATTAGATAATAGGAATTCTTGGAGAGACAGGAACCAAATAAGCTTTTCCTTTTTTAGCCAGAATGTTTTCACAGAAACCTTTGTTAAGTAGGGTTTTTATCCAAAGGAACATATGTATCCCGATCACCCAAGATTTTATACATGGATATAATCCTCTTTATCTAAAACAACTATACTGTCCCCCTTGACGGCTTTGTGGATTACCAGATTTTTCCTTTTGCATAGTTGTGTAGTGATGTGATCATTTCTTTGCCCATTTACTAAGTGTATACTCTTATTAAGCAGTGTTTGTTTGCCCTTTTCCAATATGGTTGCTATGCTCTCTCTCTCACCAAGGATGAGGTCATCAAAAAGAGCAGAGGATGGCAAGGGGTTTTTTGGGTAAATGTGTGGAGAGGGAGACATGTGGAGAGGAGAACAGTGAATTCTTGCTAAGGGGGAAAGACTGTAAGTGCTGCAGTTTCACCTCACCGAGAGATACAGAGAGACTGTTAATGATTTCATGTTCCCGTTTGGAAAATACTTTATATTGGATGGTTCACTGAATGTTATTTCTTCAATACATGGACTTTCAAATACAATGCTGTGTGGATTACTGTCTATGTGAAGATATATTTCTCAATTGGGATTTCACTTGTTATTCACAATCCCCAATTGAGTGGAGGCTCTGTGCTTGTTAAAGATCCTGTCCTGATCACACAGATTATGAAAACTATATAATACCATACAGGTGGTGCCATCATACCTCAGTAGCTGCAGAGAAAGAAAAGTAGTGCTAAATTTGGAGGCACTGCTGAGATAAATATCTTGGATCAGGACATTAAGGAACGACCATGTCACTGTTATCAACAGAAGCTGTGAGGCAGTGGGCCCTGGAAGAGGGACTTCCACCTAAAAGTACATTTGCTATTTCGTGTGTACCTATTACTGTGATCACCCATAGACTGCAGGAGGCGCTACAAGCAAATTAAACCTTGCAGTCTGCCTCTCTTGTGGATAAAAGAGAGGAGGATGAGAGTTATGAACTGTATACCCATTATCTCTGTCTCAGTGAGGTGGATTTAAATCCAGTTAAAGGGCCCTTTTGCATATATCCAAAGGGGGCTGAAGTAATTGGTTGTGCTGTAGTATTTCCAGTAATCTCACCTCTAGTAAGGCGGAAGTTACCAGCCCTGCCTGTAAAGTGTGAACTATTGAATACAACTGCATCATCAGGAGAAACTCTGTTGACTGCTACAGTCGCTAAGCAGGAAGCATATATTGAGCATTTGCTGCTAAAAGTCACTGAAGTCATTGCTCAGAATTTACATGCTGATTCTTATTGCAAATTAAAGGCTTTTTCAGGGATGCTCCCTGCCCCAGCTGGTGAATTAAGCTTTGAGGTGTGGAAAGATGTTGCACAACAACTGATAGAGGAATGGACCTGCTCAGATGAAAAGAAAAAAACAGCACATAGTGGAAAGTCCACCAGCATGCATTATCATTAGAGCTTACAAGGACACTCATGTGAGTACCAGTGCTCAAGAATATATTGATGTTTTGACAGATGCTTATGGACTGCACCATGACCCTGATTAGATGCTTGTTGATTTTAAACAGACAAAGCATAAAGAGGAAGAGGATGTTTCTGTGTTTGTGAGGAGGTTAGAAGTGCTTCTAGGGAGATTGTTCACTGAAAAGATAATCTCTCTTACGGATGTTGACAAATTAAGGACTGCTCAAATAATAAAGGGGCCACATCACCCAATGTCACTGGTCCTAAGAGTTGTTTTGAGAGAGAGAAACTTTACTTTCACTGAAACTATGACTAAAGTAAAGAAACAGGAATCTGATATCCATTTTAGTACCCCTTCTAAGAGCAATGTTAAACAGAGTTCTTTGGTTGAGAACAAAAATGAGACTAATGTTGCTAAAAACAATGAAGTGGGTAGACACCCACAGCCTAGAGCTCAATCTCAATCTGCTGATAAAACCTCCAGTGATAAGCCTCTCTTCCACATTAAATGTTTCCGCTGTGGACAAGCAGGCCACACAGTTCGTCAATGTCCACTGCTGGCTGGTAGTTCTGAAATTCACAGTAAAGCTGGACATGTGTACAAAAGAAAACAGGGAAAATCTAGAAAACAAATGTTTACCAAACTACCTGGGATAGGCCGCAGATGTACTTTCAATTTGTTTGTTAATGATATACCCACTACTGCTCTGTTTGATACTGGTTCTCAGCTGACTATCATATACAGGCCCTTCTATCAGCACCATTTAAACCACCTCCCTTTGCAATCTATGAACACTATGCCTGTTTATGGTGTGGGAGAAAATGCTGTATTTATGGATGGTTGTCTAGAAGTTGAGCTTCGCATTCCTGGTGTGATAGGTGATGAGGATCCCTCACTTAAAGTCATTGTGAGCCCTCCACCTGGGGGTAACGAGTATGCTCCTATGATTGTGGGTTCCAATGTGGAAGCCGTTGAGGCTGCCTTCATACGGTTTCTTCAGCCCCAACAGGGAATTCCTCTACCTTCACTCCCTGTTGCTCCAGATCTTCAAAATATCTGCCAAACCTTTGCTCCTGATCTTCCTGGGGGGTCTGTGGGAAATCCATGGCATCCCATAGAGCTTCAAGCCGGGGGAGTGGGTTTATGTGGAAATTTCACCAAGTGCAACCGGCAGCTTTTTCCTGCTGGAGACTGATATAAAATAGGCTGCAAAGAATGGGTGGGAGATAGTACCAGAAAGGAAAGACTATCGTTTAAAATGTCCAAGAATGGATGTTGTTACTGTTCGGAACATTACCACATACCCAGTTATAATACCAGCCTGGAAAGACGTAGCCCAGTGGAAACCATTAGCTCCTACCCTGCCAAGGTCGAGGAGAAAGAAACCAAATTAGACTTTCACCTGTATGATGCTGATAGTCCTGCAGAGCACAAACAAGCGCTAGGATACGAAGATGTTTTCTCAGCTGATGACATGGATGTTGGGTGTGCTAAAAGTATTCAGCACAGTATTCGCCTAACAGATAGCACCCCATTTAGAGAAAGACCCAGGCACATACCTCTTAAAGACCTGGATGATGTTCGAGAGTGCTTGCACAAAATGAAAGATCAAAACATCATTGTTGAGTCTAAAAGCCCGTATGCATCCCCAATAGTGGTGGTCAGAAAGGAAAATGGTGGAGTACGAATATGTGTTGATTATAGGACTCTAAATCGGAAAACGGTCCCAGATCAATACACGTTACCTCACATTGAGGAAACTCTTGATGCCTTGCAAGGTAGCAAATGGTTCACAGTAATGGATTTAAGATCCGGCTATTACCAAGTACCGATGAGTGAGGAAGATCAAGAAAAGACAGCTTTTATCTGCCCCCTGAGGTTTCTCCAGTTTGCTCGCATGCCTCAGGGCATTAGTGGTGCACCTGCAACCTTTCAGCATCTAATGGATCGGACACTGGGAGACCTTTGTCCCACTCAATGTATTGTCTACCTAGATTACTTACCGTATTTATCGGCAGATAACACGCGCCGGCGTATAACACGCACCCCAAGTTTAGGAGGGAATTTTAAGGAAAAGAAAACTTTTAGGAGGGAAGTTTAAGGAAAAAAAACTTACATTAAAATGCCCATCAATGCAGCCTTATCTGTCCATCTGCAGCCTTTTCAGTGTCAGTGCAGCCTTGCCCCAGTGCAGTCTTGTCAGTGCAGCCTTGTCAATGCAGCTTTGTCAGTGCAGCCTTGCCAGTGCAGCCTTGTCAGTGCAGCTTTGTCAGTGCAGCTTTGTCAGTGCAGCCTTGTCAGTGCAGCCTTGCCCCAGTGCAGCTTTGTCAGTGCAGGTTTGCCCGTGCAGCTTTGCCCCAGTCCAGCCATGTCAGTGCAGCTTTGTGCACTCGCCGCCGACATACACAGCCGTGGGTAGATTCAAATATGGCGCTGAGACTGCAGGGATTCGTCGGAGCCAAGATACAAATACCCGAGTGTTCTCGGCTTTTTTCACTCGGGTATGTGTATCTCGGCTCCGGCGCCGAAAAAAGCCGAGAACACTCGGGTATGTGTATCTCGGATCCCTGCAGTCTTGGCGCCATATTTGAATCTACCCACGGCTGTGTATGTCGGCTGTGACCGCGGCAATTGCCACGATCGCTCCGATAACACAAAATCGGCGGGGATCGGCCTATAACACGCACCCACGATTTTCCCCTGATTTTCAGGGGAAAAAAGTGCGTGTTATATGCCGATAAATACGGTAATTGTTTTTGGCTCCACTCTGGAGTTGCATGACCAGAGACTGTTTAAAGTGCTAGATCGTCTGAGGTAAGAAGTGGTCTACAGAAGGCGACAACCATGTTAACTTTTGTTATGTTTTGAGTGTATATCCTTGCCGGGTCGGAAGGATTTTCAGCAGGGGGGAATGTAGTGATGTGATCATTTCTTTGCCCATTTAAGTGTATACTCTTGTTATGCAGTGTTTGTTTGCTCTTTTCCAATATGGTTGCTATACTCTCTCTCTCACCAAGGATGAGGTCATCAAGAAGAGCAGAGGATGGCAAGAGGTTTTTTGGGTAAGTGGGTAGAGAGAGAGACATGTGGAGAGGAGAACAGTGAATTCTTGCTAAGGGAGAAAGACTGTAAGTGCTGCAGTTTCACCTCACTGAGAGATACATAGAGACTTTTAATGATTTCATGTTCCTGTTTGGAAAATACTTTATGTTGGATGGTTCACCGAATGTTATTTCTTCAATACATGGACCTTCAAATACAATGCTGTGTGGATTACTGTCTATGTGAAGATATATTTCTCAATTGGGATTTCACTTGTTATTCACAAGCCCCAATTGAGTGGAGGCACTGTGCTTGTTAAAGATCCTGTCCTGATTACACAGATTATGAAGACTCTGCTCCTAAATACTATACAGGTGGTGCCATCATACCTCAGTAGCCGCAGAGAGAGATAATAGAGAAAATAGTGCTACAGTTGTTTAAGACCCACATTGACTGCATGGTTTGTTTGAGGGTTTTGTATTCGCAATTTATATAGCTCTTTAAGAACCAAATCTTTGAAGACCCCCACAGAAGGAGCCATGGGGCCTGGTGGGTTGACTAGAGATGCATTGGATAAGCCTGAATTTAATATCTAGCCTTTTTCTATCCACTGCTGGATTGGTTATAAGGTATCATTGTATATTCACTTCATAAATATATTACTGGATGTCAATGAATGTATGAAATGTTGGGAGGGGCAAATTTAAGGTCCTTATCCAGTGTGATCTTTTCTTCTTTAGTCAACTTAAAGGGGTTGTAAAGGTAAACATTTTTTCACCTTAATGCATTCTATGCATTAAGGTGAAAAAATTTTTGACAATACCGACGCCCCCAGCCCCCCCGTTTTACTTACCTGACGCCTTGAATCTTCGCTGCTCGTTCTCGTCATCTTCATTGCAGCTCAGCCTGGTCGCTGATTGGCTGCAGTGAATGGATTGAAAGCAGCGCAGCCATTGGCTCGCGCTGCTGTCAATCACATCCGATGACGCGGCGCGCCGGGGGGCGGGGCCGAGTGATACAGCGAGCGGCTATAGCCGCCGGCTGTATCACGGGAGCGCGCCCGCAAGCACTCACCACCATGCGAGGGAGCTCGCATTAAGGTGGTTAATGCTTGCGGGGAGGAGCTGAAACAGCCGCCGAGGGACCCCAGAAGACCAGGTTCGAGGCCACTCTGTGCAGAACGAGCTGCACAGTGAAGGTAAGTATAACATGTTTGTTATTTTTAAAAAAAAAAAAATTTACCTTTACAACCCCTTTAACTTTACTTAGGTTAAAAATTCCCACTCTGACTATGTTCCCCTTCTTTTTCTGTTGTAATTTCCTCCCCCCTCGGGCGCCTCTCTTTGTTCCACCCCTATGTATAGATAACAAACAGGGGGAAACCAGAAATAAGGAAGGAACCCCGACGGGAACCAAGCCTTAATTTAAAAATGATCACAATATCAAGCCTCTGTCTAAACCAAAAATAGGGAGGAACCCTGACAGGACCAAGCCTCGGCTCACAAATGATCACCATACCAAGCCTCAATTTAGACACAAAATAATGTCTGCAGAAATAGCATAGGAAGAACACAAATTCAAACCAAAACTTTTTGGGCAGCCATAAAGCTATCTACAGCTATATCTCAGTCTTATTGCATCAAACCATTTAGAACTTGTGCCTCCACTAATGTGGTCTATCTTTTGCAATGCCCTTGTGGCTTGCAATATGTGGGCCTGACCACAAGAGCCTTTATTGTGAGAGCTAATGAGAATTTTAACAATATAAAAAAGGTCTTTAAATTTCATAGTGTCCCTGAGCATTATGTCAGGTTTCACAATCAACATCTTACAGTTACCCTATTTCTAGCCATTGATAAATATACACCCTCTGTGGAGAAGGGATTCCATAAAAAGGGGGGTCTCAAAGTTGGAGACCCGTTGGATCTATGCGTTAAAAACGTTTCCCCCTATTGGTATGAACATGGAATGTGATGTAAGTACGAGATCCCTTTCTTTAAGGAGTTGTAAAGGCAGAAGGTTTTTTTTTATTTATCTAAAAGACATTCTGTGTGTAGCAGCCACCCCAGCACCCCCTAATACTTACCTGAGCCCATCTCTCTCCAGCAATGTCCACGAATGTCTAAGCCATCCGGGACACTCCTCCTGATTAACTGAGACACAGCAGGGGCGCCATTGGCTCCCATGGCTGTCAATGAAAGTCAGTCAGCCAATCAGGGGAGATAGGGGGTGGGGCCAGGTCAGGAGTCCATGTCTGAATGGACACACAAAGCTGTGACTCGGCTCCAGTGCCCCCATAGGAAGCTGCTGGCTGTGGGGGCACTCAATAGGAGGGAGGGGCCAGGAGCAGCAAAGAGGAACCTGAGAAGAGGAAGGTCCGGGCTGCTCTGTGCAAAACCAACTTCACAAAGGAGGTAAATATTTTTTTTAAATACAAAACTTTACAATCATTCTAAGTCCATCCTTGGGGAATTGGGTTATTGGATTGCCAACAAAACTGCAGCAATGCTGGCAGCACCCATATGTCTATTTCCCAAAGACAACCTCTGGATATGATGCTGAGCACGTGTACTCAACTCTTTTGGTCAACCATGGCCAGGCCTGTTCTGAGTGGAACATGTCCTGTTAAACCACTGTATGGTCTTGGCCACCATGCTGCAGCTCAATTTCAGGGTCTTGGTAATCTTCTTAAAGCCTAGGTCATCTTTATGTAGAGCAACAATTCTTTTTTTTAAATCCTCAGAGAGTTCTTTGCCATGAGCTGCCATGTTAAACTTACAGTGACCAGTATGAGAGAGTGAGATCAATAACACCAAATTTAACACACCTGCTCCCCATTGACACCTGAGACCTTGTAACACTAACAAGTCACATGACACCGGGGAGGAAAAATGGCCAATTGGGCCCAATTTGGACATTTTCACTTAGGGGTGTACTCACTTTTGTTGCCAGCGGTTTAGACATTAATGGCTGTATGTTGAGTTATTTTGAGGGGACAGCAAATTTACACTGTTATACAAGCTGTACACTCACTACTTTACATTGTAGCAAAGTGTCATTTCTTTAGTGTTGTCACATGAGAAGATATAATAAAATATTTACAAAAATGTGAGGGGTGTACTCGCTTTTGTGAGATACTGTATATATTGCGTGATGACCAGACATGGCTTACATGCCCCGGATGATGCCAGTTGTGATGAAATGCATAGGACGGAACAGACCTCTGTGACGCATTCGAAACCTGGAAGTGGCTTGTGTCGGCTCCAGTATGGAATACTGAATCTGTATACGCATATGCTTTTTATACTTGTATATCTGTTTGATTTTAACTTATTTCTTGAAGTTTTACGAAATTACACTATGTGGCTTCTTTGGCTCTTTTTATATTAATGCAGCTGAGTTAATCTCTGGGGAACGATGGGAGCCTCTGCATAAGGATGCCATTAATTTGCTGTTCAGTATGTTCCCCATGAAATAAGCCATTTTGACTTCTTTAAGGGCAAATTGATCCAGTAAGTGCGTTTGGATTGAAAAGTGGAGGTGCACTGGAGTGGTGTACCTTTACAGTTTTCCTTTCTGACACGGGATCACGTTGAGACTATTTCACTATGATTTCAATATACAAATACCGTACTGGTGACCCCACAATAGGGATAAAACTTTTTCGCAGAAGAGAGTTTAACAAGACTCGTGGCCACTCATTAAAATTAGAAGAAAAGAGGTTTAACCTTAAACTACGCAGAGGGTTCTTTACTGTAAGAGCGGCAAGGATATGGAATTCCCTTCCACAGGCGGTGGTCTCAGCAGGGAGCATTGATAGCTTCAAGAAACTATTAGATAAGCACCTGAATGACCGCAACATACAGGGATATATAATGTAATACTGACACATAATCACACACATAGGTTGGACTTGATGGACTTGTGTCTTTTTTCAACCTCACCTACTATGTAACTGTTGTGGAAAGGGTCTCATCTTCACAGTCATTCATGTTTGCATCTTTAAGGCTTACTTATTTGGACTTTACACAGTTTGCACTGGCTGGCGAACGATTCGTAGTTAAACATTTATGCATGATTTTGTTTTTTGTTTTTTCTTATTGTTTATTTCAATTTATTATCCAATGGCACATTTATATATTCAGCTCTACGCTTTTTGTGATCATTTTATTATCAACTTGTATACAGTAGGTTGATGTGTTAGCTGCCTCTTTTTACCTTATAGCGCAACTTCAGCTGCAAGCATACAATACATTTGCCATGGTGAGCACTCTATACTTTTTGTTTTTATCAGAGCTTGATTTCTAGATGCTGATCCTCAATAGCTGACCTTTGCTAATTAACCTGTTGAGCCCAAATTGCTGCTGATCCCTGAAGGCTGAAGAGAGTGGAGTTGGTTTCCAGTGTTGGGTCTATCCAGAGGAATTTACCTGGATCGTGGTTTTATGTAGAATGCGTGTCTGACCTTTGTAATGGGGGTTCGTTTTTAAAGGTGAGTGAATACCCTTAAGGGTTTGGTTGAGGTGCATTATTCACAAGTTCACAATGCCACAAAATTCACAAAGAAGGACTTTTTATTTATGAAGTGGGACTGTGTGGACTGCCATGTTCTCTTTGCACCAGTATTAGAGTATTTCACATATTGGTGCATGTTATATGGTTGATGCATAACTTTATTTACTGTATATACCGTAATTTATATTTATGATTATTCTTTACTATTAATAATATACAAAAAATGTGTAAATTCATAGCCATAATCATGACTAATATTGGAAATTGTGGGCAACCCATCGAAAGGTTGGAAAAATAATAATAAAGGAAAAAATAAAAAAGTCCACACCCAGTGTCCAGATACGGCCCAAGGGCAATCCAATCTATCTATCTCAACAATGCAAAATGGAAAGCAAAAAAACGCCCCACTGTTGTACAGCGGCTTGTGTGTTGAATTATACATTCACAAACTCTGTAGATTGGATTGCCCTCAGGTCTTATTTGCACATTTTTCCTTTATTACTATTTTTCCAACATTTTGATGGGTTGCTCACAATTTCAAATATTTGTTATGATTATAAATATGGATGTATAGAATGAGTACAAGAATTGAGTGTTTTTTTTTTAAGTATTATTCTTATTTTTCCTGTATCCGGGGCTTATGAATGCTGCATTCTCAATAGCACACTAAGCGCATAAGATTACTAAATTTAATATTCTTTACTAATAATTATTTGCATCCTTTGTGCAGCACTTATTCACATTTATATCAAGATGTAGATCACACTATGCTTGCAGCTGCTAATGGGGCTGTTGGAGCTGTTGCACAATTTTTTTCACATATTTTACCACAAAAGGACCTATCAGCCTGACGGAGGAATAATAGCATCCAATGGAGGACAACACCCCCCAAATATGGTGGAAGGGTAGTGGTGGCCACAGCTGATGAAGACAAGGAAGATCTCACTTACTGTAAGCGGAACAGGTAAGTATGCTTTTCTTGTATTGCAGAAAGCAACTGCCTGTATTTTAGAGGAGTGATGGTTTGCTTAAAAAAAGCCAAAACCATAAAACCTCATTACTGAAAAGGCTAATCTGTTAGTTATGAGATTATAATAGTCAACTAGTATGGAGGTAAACAGGACTAGAACAAGCCTTAAAGAATCCTTACTGTTTTACTAAAAAAAATATAGCCAGCTGCTCACTGCAATAAAATAAACAAATTACTTACCTCTCTGGCACACAAAAAGTGAAATCTTCCATGTCTTTCTCTGCTCCAGGGGCCAATGCTTTCCAACACTTCTATGGTGCAGTGTTTCTAACTGCGGTGCTGCTTGGGTTCCTCTGGGGTACTGAGAACACAGGACACAGGTTACCCTGGATCAGCATTATGTACTGCAACAGTGCCGATGGGCGTCCAGCTCCATAACAAACAAATGACGCTTGGGCCAAAGCAGCCTCCCACCCGCAACATGGCAATGCATGATGCTGATCCAGGGCAGATGGCATTCAAGGTCACCCCAACAGGAGAGGGATGAGGACAGAAGTTCAACTCCAGATCTGTGCCAACTTCCACCCTCTGCCTTGCTGCTGGAACCATAAACTGTACAGCCTCTGATGGGAAGAGGGGGCTCTGTGACAGAGGGATCTTATGTCTAAGGGGGGTCTCTGATATATAGAGTGGAATCTGATGAGAAGGGTGCAGCTTCTGATGTGATGAGAGGATTCTGTGATGGGGGGACTTTAATGGATGGAAGGACCTCTGATTGGCAGGGGGGACCACTGATGTGCTGGGGGGACTCTGTGAAGAGGGGACTCTGATGTGAGGGGGCACCTCTGATAAAAAAGGGGGTTTCCAAAGAGAAGTTAAAGTGAAACTAAAGGCTCATGTTTTTAAAAAAAATAATAATAAACATATCATGCTTACCTCCACTGTGCAGCTCGTTTTGCACAGAGTGGCCCTGAACCTACTCTTCTGGGGTCCCTCGGCGGCTCTCTCGGCTCCTCCCCACATCAGATAACCCCCTGGGAGAGGCGCTCTCCCGGGGGGTTACTTGGCGCTCTCCTGAGTCCAGCATTTGGCGTCCAGCATTCGGCGTCCGAATGCAGGACTCGGCCCCACCCCCCCTGCGGCAGCGACATTGGATTTGATTGACAGCAGCGGGAGCCAATGGTGCTGCTATCAATCTATCCAATCCACAGCCAAGAACCCCCTAGCAGAGAGACAGCATGTCCCCATGGGACAAGTTTGAGGGTTCAGGTAAGTAAAACGGGGGGCGTTCACTGACAGGTGTTTTTTCACCTTAATGCATAGGATGCATTAAGGTGAAAAAACACGAACCTTTACAACCCCTTTAATTTCATTAAAAGAGAAGTCTGGGGTTGTGTAAAAAAAATTCTACTCATCTAGGTGGATGCAGCATCTGTCCGATGCTGCATCTGTCCACTGCCGCTTCTAAGAAATGAGCCATCAAAGACCATTAATCGCTTGGATCTCATTCAGAATGTGTGTTTTTGCTACAACGCGGCTCATTCTAGTCATTTTTTAAAGCTCAGCTGCATGCATAGAACTGGTGAGCCACGGAGGCTGCATGTACCATACTGTGAAAAAAATTGCTGCCTGTAAAATAGGATATTAAACATTCCTCTGTTTTCTATTTCAGCAGATGTCTGTACAAGGGATTGGCTTTTTGCCTGGAAAAGCGAGTAACTATATTTATATTTCCATTCTGAAATAAATAGCAAATAGCCACTATAACAGTCCTGGGTGAAATGTATTTTATCGATTGCTCTTGTTTTAATAAAAAGTTAAATTATTGCAGATCAGGAGCCACAAACTTTCCTTTTATTATGAAATCTTAGTATTGACCCACTGACCTGGGCCAGGGAAATTGGATTTTATGCATTATAGCTAGCTATTCTTAGCTTTTCTATACTCAAGGGACAATTCTTTGTCCCTGCAACATCCTCCTGACAAAATGTGAACTTGCAAGGCATGGCACTGAAACAATCAACGTTGTAAATAGTATTTACGACTTATTTCATTTGCTTTTTGCCTATAATAGCTTTTGAAGTATCTTGGTATCCCGTGGGAGATGTTCACATTTTCCATGTTGCAAGATCACGTCCGGGGGTATGTTGTGTCTTTGTAAAGGTTTCCAATGTTAACTGAAGACAGATTCCAACAGCTGTAAACAAAGCCTTGCATGCTGTTAACATAATAATGTTTCCATATTTAACAGCATATTGAAAATTGAACATTCAAACAGTAAACTGTTTTACCTGCCAAATGTTGCACCCTCCTAGTTAGGTTGTTAGGACATCAGGAAAATTTGTTCATTTTGGCTCTTCTGTGTAGCAGTTGTTTATTGCTTTTGGCTGTTCTGGATTCCACAGGCTGCAGGTTTGATTGCTCTTTCCTGCCTGCTAGCGGCTTCTGGAATATAGAGGGTTAAGCAAGGCAAAAGGCCAGCCTGAATATTTATTGTGCTCCAGCCAATCCCGGGGGAGGTGTGAAGGTGTCTGGAGAGGCATATATATTAGTCTGATATTTAGAGCAAGGGTCTCTTTATCCTGTTGCAGGTAATCCACCAGTCTGGGTGGGTGTGGCTACTCCCATCTAAAGCTGTTATCCTGAGTCCAGGTAATTTTTAACTGAGGATCCAGCTGGGGGGGGGGGGGCTATCACTAATGATCCACTTCTGAAGCTTGTCAAGAGACCTCATCTGGGGACCTGGTCTGGAGAGCTCACTGAAGACTGCCCTGTGGAAGTTAGAAGTGGTCTGGCTGTCCTGTGGCATTGTGAGCATTTACCTGAAGAGTGTCTGGTGGATACTGGAAGAAGGCATCTGGTGATCCTGTGACATTGTGAGCACTGACCTGAACTCAGGGTTCTAGTGACTGTGTGCCATATCTCTTAGGTGGAGTGGTCAGTAGGGTTCCTGCCTGGGATTGCATCTACAGAAAGGGACTCAGGTCTGCCCTCTGCACTTGTTCCCACTTGGAGACTGCTTAGAGAGACTTTGAAAAGTAAAGTGTCCTCATGTAAATATTTAGTGACTCTGGAGTATCCCATATTACCCTACACTCCATCCAAGTTCACATCGCTACTCCAGTGATCTCCACTAGCTTCTGGGTCCTGTGCTGCATTGTGTACACTGAAGGTCATTCAGCACGGGTGCCACCCAGAGAATGCTTTACATTTTCTCAATGAATGCAATGCGTTCCCTGATTGGACAAAAGTGGACATCAGTGGCGGCTGGTGAAGTTTTAAGATGGTGTGGCGGCTGAGCCCGGCCTTCCTTTTTTGACCCCTCCCACTTCTCAGGAGGCCCCACCCCTTAGACCCCACCCACTCTGTTCCAACCTTCTTTTTTCTGCGTATCTGATGTCAGGTCACCTGGCGGAGGGTTAAGATTTTCACTAGCAGCCTTACTGAATAAGGCATCTTTTAACTTTTGAATAAATAAGTGTCCAGCTTTAAAAAAAAAAAAAAATGATGGGCTATAATAGGGAAAGCTCCTAAGATGCAAACCATTGGTGTCACTAAAAGTGCTATGTGAGTGGATGCGCTGCTCCCATCTGTGCTCTCTATATTGCCTGTGTATGTGCTATCTTAATAGCCTAATTTGGTTCACCATCCACCTAACAGGTTATATCTCATTTATACAATAATCATATGTTTGTATAATTCATCACATGTGAACAACAACTTAATCCAAATACTTTAAATCATATAAAAAGTCCAGTGACATATGTCACATAATGATAGACTCTTCTTCATATGTGTTGCGAATCATCCGTTATAATTGCCGTGGGCGGCGTGCTCTTGTGTGTGGTATCAGATTAAAAGTGACTTAGTGCTTCACCACCACCTGTGAGATTTGCCACTCACCAGATTAATCTTTAAAACTGCACCTTTGGTTCATTAACAGGGATAACCACTCCACTCAAAGGAAACTTGCTCCAATATCTATACCAGGTCCTCAATGTTCCTCATGCAAACGGATAAAAAACCATCATCGCGCAATAACGTTTAAAACCTTTATTCCATACATAAAAAACACTTTGCACTCACATTTCCAAGTGCCATTAGGCCGGCACCGAGCTTTTCCCGCAGTTAAGGACGGGTGGGCACTGCAGCCCGGTTCGTCTAGTGTGTGCTAGATGGTCTCCGTTGCCGCTTACGTTCCCCCCTGTTTGCGTTCGCGTCCTCTCCAAACCCCGTTCGTTCCCGGTCACGTGGGTGCGATAATCTCCCAGCAGCCTCTACGCGTTTCGCAATCAAATTTGCGTCATCAGGAAGCTGCTGTGTGATTGGTTCTCATTCTATTTATATTGTGTGCGGGCGGAAATTGTTTTACCGCCATCTTGGATGTGGGAATTCCCTTAGTTCCGTTCTATTGGGGCTTTCTTTCTCTTAGCGCCATTTTGCTTATGGGCAATTCGCCCATTCCGTGATTGTTCATTGCACCCGCTGTTTCCCCCTCTACCATTGTTAATGCTCATTTCAATTTACCTATTGTTATATTAGTTGTATATGAATGGTTATAAACTAACCCGTCCGTATCTGCTGGAGAGGCTCTCACATGTTAAAAAATACATAGATACATGGCCTTTGTTGGCCTTTATATGCTTTAACTAAAAAAACTTTTTATGCACATTGTTATTCCATATTTGATTACCGCTAGATCTGTAATATGGAACAGCAAATCCTTACCCTTTCTAAAATAATTTTTTACATAGCAACTATCCAGAAAATGAAATTAAATTAAGAAATAAAAACTAAAATAAATAAAATGAAATAAAGAAAAAGAAAGAAAAAATAAAAAATAAAATATAAAAAATACAAAATAAAAAAATGAAAAATGACAAAAAATTGAAAAAATATGAAAAATATAATAAAAATAAAAATAAAATTAAAATAAAATTAAAATAAAAATAAAAATAAAATTAAAAAGATAAATAAAATAAAATAAAATAAAAATAAAAAAAATAATTAAATAAAAATAAAAAAATAAAAAATGAATAAAAATAAAAATAAATATGAAAATAAATGTAAAATAAAAATGAAAAAAATAATAATAATAATAATGAAAAAAATAATAAAATTGCTAAAAATATGAAAATCTGATATAAATTGTAAATTGATTTTAGTAATTTTCCAAAAAACAGTTGATGTCAAGTTCCACGTTCAACCCCTGTGGCCTCATCGTGTCCATTTTGAATATCCAGTGGGTTTCGTTTTTTGAAACCTCCCTTCTCATGTTGGTATTCCTCCAATTGCGTTCTATTCTGTCTATCCCATAAAATTTTAAATGTTGGGGGTTTCTGCCATGTGTGTCCCTAAAGTGTTTTGATACACTATGGTGTTTAAATCCTTTTTTGATATTTCTGACATGTTCGCCTATTCTAATTGACAAAGCTCTAGTTGTTCTGCCTACGTACTGTAGTCCACAACTGCACTCCAGTACGTAGGTGACATGTGTACTACTACAGGTTATCAACTTTTCTATTTTATATGTCTGCTTGTTGGTATTTGACCTAAAGTCTGTTATTTTTCTGTCTTTCTTATTGGTGGATCTACAGGCTTTGCACTTTCCGCATCTATAAAATCCCTTCTGATTAAAAAAATTTGACAAACTTTTGGGAGGGTCTGGCACATTTTTGACTATTTTGTCCCTGATCCTTCTTGCTTTTCTATATATAAATGTTGGTTTTCGGGGTAGTACTTTGCTCAGTTGTGGGTCGCTACTGATGATGGGCCAGTTGTTCTTTATAATATCTTCTAATTCCTTATATTGAGTATTAAAACCCGTGATAAATGGTATATTGTTATCCTGGTTGTTTTTCTTTGTTTTGTTACTGAGAATTGCTTCCCTATCAATATTGGCCACTTTTTCACGTGTATTCTCCAGTATACTCCTTTTATAACCTTTTTCTATGAACCTGTCTATCAGGATATTCGTCTGTCGGAAATAGTCCTCCATTTGGTCACAATTCCGTCTAATCCTGATAAACTGGCTCTTTGGAATGGATATTTTCCACTGGGGGTGGTGACAGCTCCCCATTGGTATGTACCCGTTCCGGTCCGTTTCTTTGAAGTGTGTTCTGGTCCCAAGTGTGTTTTTATTTTTATATATTTCTAAGTCCAAAAAATTAATTGTTTGTTGATGTACTGTAGCAGTGAATTTTATGTCATATTGGTTACCACCAATATGCTGAATGAACTGTTCCAACTCTTCGTGGCTTCCCTTCCATATTATCAGGATATCGTCTATGTAGCGTTTGTATAGCAGCAAATGTGGCCAGCATCTTCCGTAAATTTCTTCCTCCTCCCATTTACTCAGGAAGATGTTGGCCACACTCGGTGCATACTTGTTTCCCATGCCTACCCCTTTAATTTGTCTATAGTATTTATGGTCGTGCCAGAAAAAATTATTCCCCATGGCCATTCTTAATCCCTCCAAAATAAACCTCCTTTGTTTTAATTTTAGGTCCGATAGGTTTTTCATTCCCCATGCTACTGCTGCCAGGGCATCGGTTTGTTTAATGTTGGTGTACAACGACTCCACATCTAGTGTTACCAATAGTGTGGAGTTGTCTACCTTTAGGTTTTTTAAATTGTTAATAACATCTTTACTGTCTTTAAGAAATGACTTCCCTTCTCCTGCTATAGGTTGGAGGAATACGTCTAGGTACTCTCCCAACCTAGAATGTATTGACTCAATGCCACTGATTATGGGTCTCCCTGGTGGCTTGGTTTTACTTTTGTGAATTTTGGGGACTTGGTATATCACTGGTATTCTTGGGGCCTCTGTCAATAAGTATCTTCCTTCTTTTTTGTTCAGGATTTTATCCGCTATACCCTTGTCTAGGTACTCTTTTAATTTCTTTTTTAACTCTCTGTTTGGATTCTTTTTTAGGGGTTGGTAGGTACTTGGATCCTTGACTAATCTTTCCAACTCTTTATAATAGTCTTCTTTTGTTAGGATCACTACACCCCCCCCCTTATCGGCCGGTCGTATTACTATATTTTTCCTTTTTTCTAGTTTCCTTAATCCCTGCCATATTCTATCCTTACTACTTTTTGTTGGTTTAATGTTTCTTATCTCCTTTTCCACTAGCCTTTTGAACACCTCTATGTGTTGGTTAGTGGTAGACCTGGGGTTGAACGTGGATTTATTCCTCAACTTGCTATGTTTATATACCGTATCGGTATGTTGGTGTTGTGATTCTTCTTTTTCCAAAAAATATTTCTTTAAATTTAGTTTTCTGATAAACTTTTGTAAATCAATAAAAGCTTCAAATTGATTAAAAGTTGCCTTAGGTGCATATTTGATTCCGCTGTCTAATACTAATAGTTCTTCCTGGGTAAAGGTTACATCTGTTAAATTGAAAATACCCTCCCCTAGTTTTCTCTTTTCCTTTTTGCCTCTCCCTCTACAGCCTCTTTTTCTCTTTGATTTGTACTTTCTCCAGATTCTTGGGGGTTCCTGCTCCAACTCCCCCTGTTGGTTTGGAATACTGGCATGGGTGGTTTGTACGGTTCTCTCCAGTCCCGCCATTCCCCCTGCCACATAGGTGGGCCATAGTTGGGATTATAATTTGAATAATATCCCCTTCCTCTACCCCTGTACCCTCCTCTCCAAGGCCTGGGATATTGACCCAAAGGAGGAGGGTAAGTGGGTGTATTCATCGTTCGATTTTCGTGTTCGGGTTTTTTATTCACCTTTCTCTGATTGGTAGTTGGGGTGTGTGCTGACTTCCCAATTTCTCTTCTTATTAGATTTGCCTTTGGGGTACCCGGTGTGTTATTGGTTCTTTTGTCTGCATCTACATCCCTGATGTTCACCTCCTCATTCAGGGATGTGTTTGCAGAGTTGGTGGATGTTTCCTCCTCCTGCCACCTATATACTTTCCCTTCTACATAATCTTTTTTGTCCCTTTGATATTTCTTAACTTTTTTGTTCTTTACTTCATTATCCAATTTGGTTAGAAACTCTTGTAGTTTTGCCACTCTAGTTTTATACTCATTTGTTTCTACATGTGGTATCATGTTATCCCTAATGGTGCCAATGGTGGATTCAATCTTTTTCAATTTGGTTCTCCTTCTTTCAATTATGATTTCTAACAATTTATTTTCACAACCATTGAAAAAATCAAACCAAGTTCTGGATAGATTTTCATCTATTATTCCATCATTGGGGCCTAAGTCCCATCTGAGCCTTCTTGGGGTGATTTTAGCCTCTCTATATTGATCCAATGTGTGGATATCCCACCATATTCTGATTTGCTTGTCCATGGCATTCTTTAAGTGTTTAAAACTTTGTTCCAAGCTGAGTGCTGTGGTGTTATCATAATTATGGAAAAGTTCGCCCAGATCTAACTTGCGATTAGCTAGAAATGAGAAAACCTCCATGTTATGCTGCCCGTGAAAAAAATTATATATATATAAATATATATAAATAAAAAATTTGTGAAAATATATGTGTCACTGGCGCAAAAACTATCCTATCAAAAATGGTGTAAGTGATATTTATAGCTGCTGCATCCAAAAAATATTTTTCAGAGAAAAAATTAAATTAAAAGTGCTATGTGAGTGGATGCGCTGCTCCCATCTGTGCTCTCTATATTGCCTGTGTATGTGCTATCTTAATAGCCTAATTTGGTTCACCATCCACCTAACAGGTTATATCTCATTTATACAATAATCATATGTTTGTATAATTCATCACATGTGAACAACAACTTAATCCAAATACTTTAAATCATATAAAAAGTCCAGTGACATATGTCACATAATGATAGACTCTTCTTCATATGTGTTGCGAATCATCCGTTATAATTGCCGTGGGCGGCGTGCTCTTGTGTGTGGTATCAGATTAAAAGTGACTTAGTGCTTCACCACCACCTGTGAGATTTGCCACTCACCAGATTAATCTTTAAAACTGCACCTTTGGTTCATTAACAGGGATAACCACTCCACTCAAAGGAAACTTGCTCCAATATCTATACCAGGTCCTCAATGTTCCTCATGCAAACGGATAAAAAACCATCATCGCGCAATAACGTTTAAAACCTTTATTCCATACATAAAAAACACTTTGCACTCACATTTCCAAGTGCCATTAGGCCGGCACCGAGCTTTTCCCGCAGTTAAGGACGGGTGGGCACTGCAGCCCGGTTCGTCTAGTGTGTGCTAGATGGTCTCCGTTGCCGCTTACGTTCCCCCCTGTTTGCGTTCGCGTCCTCTCCAAACCCCGTTCGTTCCCGGTCACGTGGGTGCGATAATCTCCCAGCAGCCTCTACGCGTTTCGCAATCAAATTTGCGTCATCAGGAAGCTGCTGTGTGATTGGTTCTCATTCTATTTATATTGTGTGCGGGCGGAAATTGTTTTACCGCCATCTTGGATGTGGGAATTCCCTTAGTTCCGTTCTATTGGGGCTTTCTTTCTCTTAGCGCCATTTTGCTTATGGGCAATTCGCCCATTCCGTGATTGTTCATTGCACCCGCTGTTTCCCCCTCTACCATTGTTAATGCTCATTTCAATTTACCTATTGTTATATTAGTTGTATATGAATGGTTATAAACTAACCCGTCCGTATCTGCTGGAGAGGCTCTCACATGTTAAAAAATACATAGATACATGGCCTTTGTTGGCCTTTATATGCTTTAACTAAAAAAACTTTTTATGCACATTGTTATTCCATATTTGATTACCGCTAGATCTGTAATATGGAACAGCAAATCCTTACCCTTTCTAAAATAATTTTTTACATAGCAACTATCCAGAAAATGAAATTAAATTAAGAAATAAAAACTAAAATAAATAAAATGAAATAAAGAAAAAGAAAGAAAAAATAAAAAATAAAATATAAAAAATACAAAATAAAAAAATGAAAAATGACAAAAAATTGAAAAAATATGAAAAATATAATAAAAATAAAAATAAAATTAAAATAAAATTAAAATAAAAATAAAAATAAAATTAAAAAGATAAATAAAATAAAATAAAATAAAAATAAAAAAAAATAATTAAATAAAAATAAAAAAATAAAAAATGAATAAAAATAAAAATAAATATGAAAATAAATGTAAAATAAAAATGAAAAAAATAATAATAATAATAATGAAAAAAATAATAAAATTGCTAAAAATATGAAAATCTGATATAAATTGTAAATTGATTTTAGTAATTTTCCAAAAAACAGTTGATGTCAAGTTCCACGTTCAACCCCTGTGGCCTCATCGTGTCCATTTTGAATATCCAGTGGGTTTCGTTTTTTGAAACCTCCCTTCTCATGTTGGTATTCCTCCAATTGCGTTCTATTCTGTCTATCCCATAAAATTTTAAATGTTGGGGGTTTCTGCCATGTGTGTCCCTAAAGTGTTTTGATACACTATGGTGTTTAAATCCTTTTTTGATATTTCTGACATGTTCGCCTATTCTAATTGACAAAGCTCTAGTTGTTCTGCCTACGTACTGTAGTCCACAACTGCACTCCAGTACGTAGGTGACATGTGTACTACTACAGGTTATCAACTTTTCTATTTTATATGTCTGCTTGTTGGTATTTGACCTAAAGTCTGTTATTTTTCTGTCTTTCTTATTGGTGGATCTACAGGCTTTGCACTTTCCGCATCTATAAAATCCCTTCTGATTAAAAAAATTTGACAAACTTTTGGGAGGGTCTGGCACATTTTTGACTATTTTGTCCCTGATCCTTCTTGCTTTTCTATATATAAATGTTGGTTTTCGGGGTAGTACTTTGCTCAGTTGTGGGTCGCTACTGATGATGGGCCAGTTGTTCTTTATAATATCTTCTAATTCCTTATATTGAGTATTAAAACCCGTGATAAATGGTATATTGTTATCCTGGTTGTTTTTCTTTGTTTTGTTACTGAGAATTGCTTCCCTATCAATGTTGGCCACTTTTTCACGTGTATTCTCCAGTATACTCCTTTTATAACCTTTTTCTATGAACCTGTCTATCAGGATATTCGTCTGTCGGAAATAGTCCTCCATTTGGTCACAATTCCGTCTAATCCTGATAAACTGGCTCTTTGGAATGGATATTTTCCACTGGGGGTGGTGACAGCTCCCCATTGGTATGTACCCGTTCCGGTCCGTTTCTTTGAAGTGTGTTCTGGTCCCAAGTGTGTTTTTATTTTTATATATTTCTAAGTCCAAAAAATTAATTGTTTGTTGATGTACTGTAGCAGTGAATTTTATGTCATATTGGTTACCACCAATATGCTGAATGAACTGTTCCAACTCTTCGTGGCTTCCCTTCCATATTATCAGGATATCGTCTATGTAGCGTTTGTATAGCAGCAAATGTGGCCAGCATCTTCCGTAAATTTCTTCCTCCTCCCATTTACTCAGGAAGATGTTGGCCACACTCGGTGCATACTTGTTTCCCATGCCTACCCCTTTAATTTGTCTATAGTATTTATGGTCGTGCCAGAAAAAATTATTCCCCATGGCCATTCTTAATCCCTCCAAAATAAACCTCCTTTGTTTTAATTTTAGGTCCGATAGGTTTTTCATTCATTCATTCATTCATTCATTTCATTTCATTCATTGGAAATGTGAGTGCAAAGTGTTTTTTATGTATGGAATAAAGGTTTTAAACGTTATTGCGCGATGATGGTTTTTTATCCGTTTGCATGAGGAACATTGAGGACCTGGTATAGATATTGGAGCAAGTTTCCTTTGAGTGGAGTGGTTATCCCTGTTAATGAACCAAAGGTGCAGTTTTAAAGATTAATCTGGTGAGTGGCAAATCTCACAGGTGGTGGTGAAGCACTAAGTCACTTTTAATCTGATACCACACACAAGAGCACGCCGCCCACGGCAATTATAACGGATGATTCGCAACACATATGAAGAAGAGTCTATCATTATGTGACATATGTCACTGGACTTTTTATATGATTTAAAGTATTTGGATTAAGTTGTTGTTCACATGTGATGAATTATACAAACATATGATTATTGTATAAATGAGATATAACCTGTTAGGTGGATGGTGAACCAAATTAGGCTATTAAGATAGCACATACACAGGCAATATAGAGAGCACAGATGGGAGCAGCGCATCCACTCACATAGCACTTTTAATTTAATTTTTTCTCTGAAAAATATTTTTTGGATGCAGCAGCTATAAATATCACTTACACCATTTTTGATAGGATAGTTTTTGCGCCAGTGACACATATATTTTCACAAATTTTTTATTTATATATATTTATATATATATAATTTTTTTCACGGGCAGCATAACATGGAGGTTTTCTCATTTCTAGCTAATCGCAAGTTAGATCTGGGCGAACTTTTCCATAATTATGATAACACCACAGCACTCAGCTTGGAACAAAGTTTTAAACACTTAAAGAATGCCATGGACAAGCAAATCAGAATATGGTGGGATATCCACACATTGGATCAATATAGAGAGGCTAAAATCACCCCAAGAAGGCTCAGATGGGACTTAGGCCCCAATGATGGAATAATAGATGAAAATCTATCCAGAACTTGGTTTGATTTTTTCAATGGTTGTGAAAATAAATTGTTAGAAATCATAATTGAAAGAAGGAGAACCAAATTGAAAAAGATTGAATCCACCATTGGCACCATTAGGGATAACATGATACCACATGTAGAAACAAATGAGTATAAAACTAGAGTGGCAAAACTACAAGAGTTTCTAACCAAATTGGATAATGAAGTAAAGAACAAAAAAGTTAAGAAATATCAAAGGGACAAAAAAGATTATGTAGAAGGGAAAGTATATAGGTGGCAGGAGGAGGAAACATCCACCAACTCTGCAAACACATCCCTGAATGAGGAGGTGAACATCAGGGATGTAGATGCAGACAAAAGAACCAATGACACACCGGGTACCCCAAAGGCAAATCTAATAAGAAGAGAAATTGGGAAGTCAGCACACACCCCAACTACCAATCAGAGAAAGGTGAATAAAAAACCCGAACACGAAAATCGAACGATGAATACACCCACTTACCCTCCTCCTTTGGGTCAATATCCCAGGCCTTGGAGAGGAGGGTACAGGGGTAGAGGAAGGGGATATTATTCAAATTATAATCCCAACTATGGCCCACCTATGTGGCAGGGGGAATGGCGGGACTGGAGAGAACCGTACAAACCACCCATGCCAGTATTCCAAACCAACAGGGGGAGTTGGAGCAGGAACCCCCAAGAATCTGGAGAAAGTACAAATCAAAGAGAAAAAGAGGCTGTAGAGGGAGAGGCAAAAAGGAAAAGAGAAAACTAGGGGAGGGTATTTTCAATTTAACAGATGTAACCTTTACCCAGGAAGAACTATTAGTATTAGACAGCGGAATCAAATATGCACCTAAGGCAACTTTTAATCAATTTGAAGCTTTTATTGATTTACAAAAGTTTATCAGAAAACTAAATTTAAAGAAATATTTTTTGGAAAAAGAAGAATCACAACACCAACATACCGATACGGTATATAAACATAGCAAGTTGAGGAATAAATCCACGTTCAACCCCAGGTCTACCACTAACCAACACATAGAGGTGTTCAAAAGGCTAGTGGAAAAGGAGATAAGAAACATTAAACCAACAAAAAGTAGTAAGGATAGAATATGGCAGGGATTAAGGAAACTAGAAAAAAGGAAAAATATAGTAATACGACCGGCCGATAAGGGGGGGGGTGTAGTGATCCTAACAAAAGAAGACTATTATAAAGAGTTGGAAAGATTAGTCAAGGATCCAAGTACCTACCAACCCCTAAAAAAGAATCCAAACAGAGAGTTAAAAAAGAAATTAAAAGAGTACCTAGACAAGGGTATAGCGGATAAAATCCTGAACAAAAAAGAAGGAAGATACTTATTGACAGAGGCCCCAAGAATACCAGTGATATACCAAGTCCCCAAAATTCACAAAAGTAAAACCAAGCCACCAGGGAGACCCATAATCAGTGGCATTGAGTCAATACATTCTAGGTTGGGAGAGTACCTAGACGTATTCCTCCAACCTATAGCAGGAGAAGGGAAGTCATTTCTTAAAGACAGTAAAGATGTTATTAACAATTTAAAAAACCTAAAGGTAGACAACTCCACACTATTGGTAACACTAGATGTGGAGTCGTTGTACACCAACATTAAACAAACCGATGCCCTGGCAGCAGTAGCATGGGGAATGAAAAACCTATCGGACCTAAAATTAAAACAAAGGAGGTTTA
Source organism: Aquarana catesbeiana (assembly GCF_042186555.1). Classification (NCBI taxonomy): domain Eukaryota; kingdom Metazoa; phylum Chordata; class Amphibia; order Anura; family Ranidae; genus Aquarana; species Aquarana catesbeiana. Next base: position 222,882,711 of record NC_133333.1, on the reverse strand, counting down.
TTTTGGAGGGATTAAGAATGGCCATGGGGAATAATTTTTTCTGGCACGACCATAAATACTATAGACAAATTAAAGGGGTAGGCATGGGAAACAAGTATGCACCGAGTGTGGCCAACATCTTCCTGAGTAAATGGGAGGAGGAAGAAATTTACGGAAGATGCTGGCCACATTTGCTGCTATACAAACGCTACATAGACGATATCCTGATAATATGGAAGGGAAGCCACGAAGAGTTGGAACAGTTCATTCAGCATATTGGTGGTAACCAATATGACATAAAATTCACTGCTACAGTACATCAACAAACAATTAATTTTTTGGACTTAGAAATATATAAAAATAAAAACACACTTGGGACCAGAACACACTTCAAAGAAACGGACCGGAACGGGTACATACCAATGGGGAGCTGTCACCACCCCCAGTGGAAAATATCCATTCCAAAGAGCCAGTTTATCAGGATTAGACGGAATTGTGACCAAATGGAGGACTATTTCCGACAGACGAATATCCTGATAGACAGGTTCATAGAAAAAGGTTATAAAAGGAGTATACTGGAGAATACACGTGAAAAAGTGGCCAACATTGATAGGGAAGCAATTCTCAGTAACAAAACAAAGAAAAACAACCAGGATAACAATATACCATTTATCACGGGTTTTAATACTCAATATAAGGAATTAGAAGATATTATAAAGAACAACTGGCCCATCATCAGTAGCGACCCACAACTGAGCAAAGTACTACCCCGAAAACCAACATTTATATATAGAAAAGCAAGAAGGATCAGGGACAAAATAGTCAAAAATGTGCCAGACCCTCCCAAAAGTTTGTCAAATTTTTTTAATCAGAAGGGATTTTATAGATGCGGAAAGTGCAAAGCCTGTAGATCCACCAATAAGAAAGACAGAAAAATAACAGACTTTAGGTCAAATACCAACAAGCAGACATATAAAATAGAAAAGTTGATAACCTGTAGTAGTACACATGTCACCTACGTACTGGAGTGCAGTTGTGGACTACAGTACGTAGGCAGAACAACTAGAGCTTTGTCAATTAGAATAGGCGAACATGTCAGAAATATCAAAAAAGGATTTAAACACCATAGTGTATCAAAACACTTTAGGGACACACATGGCAGAAACCCCCAACATTTAAAATTTTATGGGATAGACAGAATAGAACGCAATTGGAGGAATACCAACATGAGAAGGGAGGTTTCAAAAAACGAAACCCACTGGATATTCAAAATGGACACGATGAGGCCACAGGGGTTGAACGTGGAACTTGACATCAACTGTTTTTTGGAAAATTACTAAAATCAATTTACAATTTATATCAGATTTTCATATTTTTAGCAATTTTATTATTTTTTTCATTATTATTATTATTATTTTTTTCATTTTTATTTTACATTTATTTTCATATTTATTTTTATTTTTATTCATTTTTTATTTTTTTATTTTTATTTAATTATTTTTTTTATTTTTATTTTATTTTATTTTATTTATCTTTTTAATTTTATTTTTATTTTTATTTTAATTTTATTTTAATTTTATTTTTATTTTTATTATATTTTTCATATTTTTTCAATTTTTTGTCATTTTTCATTTTTTTATTTTGTATTTTTTATATTTTATTTTTTATTTTTTCTTTCTTTTTCTTTATTTCATTTTATTTATTTTAGTTTTTATTTCTTAATTTAATTTCATTTTCTGGATAGTTGCTATGTAAAAAATTATTTTAGAAAGGGTAAGGATTTGCTGTTCCATATTACAGATCTAGCGGTAATCAAATATGGAATAACAATGTGCATAAAAAGTTTTTTTAGTTAAAGCATATAAAGGCCAACAAAGGCCATGTATCTATGTATTTTTTAACATGTGAGAGCCTCTCCAGCAGATACGGACGGGTTAGTTTATAACCATTCATATACAACTAATATAACAATAGGTAAATTGAAATGAGCATTAACAATGGTAGAGGGGGAAACAGCGGGTGCAATGAACAATCACGGAATGGGCGAATTGCCCATAAGCAAAATGGCGCTAAGAGAAAGAAAGCCCCAATAGAACGGAACTAAGGGAATTCCCACATCCAAGATGGCGGTAAAACAATTTCCGCCCGCACACAATATAAATAGAATGAGAACCAATCACACAGCAGCTTCCTGATGACGCAAATTTGATTGCGAAACGCGTAGAGGCTGCTGGGAGATTATCGCACCCACGTGACCGGGAACGAACGGGGTTTGGAGAGGACGCGAACGCAAACAGGGGGGAACGTAAGCGGCAACGGAGACCATCTAGCACACACTAGACGAACCGGGCTGCAGTGCCCACCCGTCCTTAACTGCGGGAAAAGCTCGGTGCCGGCCTAATGGCACTTGGAAATGTGAGTGCAAAGTGTTTTTTATGTATGGAATAAAGGTTTTAAACGTTATTGCGCGATGATGGTTTTTTATCCGTTTGCATGAGGAACATTGAGGACCTGGTATAGATATTGGAGCAAGTTTCCTTTGAGTGGAGTGGTTATCCCTGTTAATGAACCAAAGGTGCAGTTTTAAAGATTAATCTGGTGAGTGGCAAATCTCACAGGTGGTGGTGAAGCACTAAGTCACTTTTAATCTGATACCACACACAAGAGCACGCCGCCCACGGCAATTATAACGGATGATTCGCAACACATATGAAGAAGAGTCTATCATTATGTGACATATGTCACTGGACTTTTTATATGATTTAAAGTATTTGGATTAAGTTGTTGTTCACATGTGATGAATTATACAAACATATGATTATTGTATAAATGAGATATAACCTGTTAGGTGGATGGTGAACCAAATTAGGCTATTAAGATAGCACATACACAGGCAATATAGAGAGCACAGATGGGAGCAGCGCATCCACTCACATAGCACTTTTAATTTAATTTTTTCTCTGAAAAATATTTTTTGGATGCAGCAGCTATAAATATCACTTACACCATTTTTGATAGGATAGTTTTTGCGCCAGTGACACATATATTTTCACATTGGTGTCACTATTAGGATTAGTTTTACCAACATTCCTTCCTAATGATGCTCATTTATAGCCCATCGAAAAAGTTTTTTTAAAGCTGGACACTTATTTATTCAAAAGTTAACATGCCATATTCAGTAAGGCTAGGCAGGCTGCTATGCTATTGAAACAACTACCCCACATTTTTAATACCATTCAATTACAATATGACTTGAGTCGCAATTGTATATGCTATGTTATTTTTTTAATTGCTATTTTTTTTCTTATGAAAGTGGAGTTATGCCCCGTACACACGATCGGAAATGCCGCCAGCAAAAGACCGATGTGAGCTTTTGGTCGGACCATGTGTACGCTCCATCTGACTTTTGCTGGCGGAATTCAAGCCAGCAAAAGATTGAGAGCATGTTCTCTATTTTTCGGTCGGAAAAAGATCCTACCTGAAAAAGCGATCGTCTGTATGCAATTTGGACATGCAAAAAATCACGCATGCTAAGAAACAATGTGACACATGCTCGGAAACAATTTGACGCATGCTCGGAAGCATCAAACTTCATTTTCTCAGCTCGTCGTAGTGTTGTACGTCACCATGTTCTTGGCGGTCGAAAGTTCAGAGAACTTTTGTGTGTGTATGCAAGGCAAGCTTGAGCGGAATCCCGTCAGAAAATCCGTCATATCTTTTTCCGACCAAAATACTGATCGTGTGTACGCGGCATTACTCTTTAAGGTTGAGTGATCATATTAAATTTTTGACACATTTTTGAGCTTATTAAATATACATTTTCTTACATTTTGCACATATTTTTTATATTGACATACTTAATACACATTATAATTTATTATTATAATATGCCCCATTTAGTAGCACTACGACTATGGACTAACTAAAATGGACACCCCTGCATCCATCTAAAAATATATACATAAATGTATAAAAAACATAATTAAATATTTATAAAACAAATATATATATCCGCTTATAACTGGAATCCACTAATCCACTGGCATCACTGACATTTCTTGTTAGAGTGCAGCACTAGTCATAGAACTTAAACAAAGCAGGATGGACAATAAAAGCCAGACTCATCTATAATCAGAAATTACATTTTTATTCATAGGTCAGAAGGCAGCATTAGCTACACAGTCCCAGGGTAGCTATGAAGGGTTAACCATATATACAAGTAGAAGCAAAGGTGTTAAATGTCGTTCAAATAAGAAGCAACAGCATGCAGATGTTGAGCCGTAAAAGGTTAACAATTTAGGTAAGCAGCAGGTGAACATGTGTCAATTGAAGAGTGTCAGAGTAGATAGGCACAGTCCTCTCCTAGCATCCAAGGACACTGAGGGTTAATTGCCAGAGCATAACTGAGGGGCATGAGAGACCAAGCTGTGGCACAGATAAGATTGTGAGGATCGGTACCTCACCCTCACCCCATCCGGGATATGTGTAGCTAGTTTTGCCTGCGATGGGCTCTGCCCAGGGGTGCCCGCTCGATAAGACGGCCCTGGTAGGGCTGGTAGGGGGTGGAGAGTGGAGACTGGAAAGGGAGAGACCATGTGTCTGAGTGCGACTACCGGAGGGTTGGACATGGCTGGCAGCAGGCCGAGCTGTGCAACTGCAGGAAAATTGGGCTCAATATACTAGGCGGGCAAGGGTCAGTATTTTGGTCAGCCCTAATAGGCTCCTATTAATAGAATAGAAAACTGGCAGGCGGCCAGAGAGGGTGGAGAACTCATTTTATAGTGTTCTAAATACAACTTTTTAATGATTTTTCAGACAAAAGTCCTGTTGCTAGGCAGATTAGACTTTTTTTTCTAATATACATAGCAAGTAGTAACAGCAGCACAACTACTTGTAGAGAGAAACTCAACAGAAAAAAATAATCGAGCAAGAATTTGGGCAAGAATGGGAAATTGTGAACGGCCTTTTTTTTTACTATTGGTGTAGTAATCTGCTATAAGCAGTCTAAATAAACATTCCTAGTTGTATTATATTATGTCTGTTGTGTCTGACTTTATTTTTTTCAATCTCTTTTTTAAATCTTCATTCATTAAAATAATGCAGCAAAGGTCTTTGATCAGGCACTTTCTCTTATAGGGTGACAAAGCTCTGTTCCCTGTCTCCCACTTATGCTTCTGCATTGTCATGCCATCATGCTTCTGATGGGGACAACAAGTGGCTGTTTCAACACACATTGCACAGACACAGTCCTAGGGTTGCCACCTGTCCAGGATTCACCTTCGGGTTTGGAACCATGTGTTGGGGTTTCAGACTGTCTGAAACCCGGACACATTAATCACACTGGACTATGACTTCCCAGCAGGGTTGCTGGCTGCAGTTATCTAAGCTGGAAGTGTCTGTTACACTCTCTCCAACACTACCCAGCACTAACACCCCCCCCCCCCATACAGATGGGAGAGGAGAGAGGGATCAATCTGCACCTCTTCCTCCCGCCCCTACCCCTCTGCGTCTGCCCACACTCCAATTCCTGTTGCTGTGCCTCAGAAAAGGAAAGTGGGGGCCCGGAACTTTGAAGCCCAGCAACCACATATACATGTAGATGGGAGGTGCTGACTGCCAAGGGGTGAGTGAGCTCACCATCCATTCTTGTCTGTGACTGAAGTCTCCCCCCTCCCCCTGTTCTCTCTCCTGCCCCTGAGTGAGTTCACTAAGGTAAATCAGGGTTCTCAGAACACCCCTTACATCAGAGTTCCTCTTTACACCAGAGGCAACAATGTTCCCCCTTCAATCAGAGTCCTCGCCATACATCAGAGTTCTCAGTGTTCCCCCTTAAATCAGAGTTTTTCAGAGCATCCCTTATGTCAGAGTCCTCAGAGTTCTCCCTTACATCAGAATCTAAATTGTAAGGGAAATCTGCAAGTTCAGATGTAAAGAGGGACTTTGTGGATTCAGATGTAAAAGAGGGACTCTGTGCACTCTGATGTAAAGGGGGACTCTTGTGATTAACTTCATATGATTAGAAATGTTATTTAATCACAAAGTATATCTATAGTTTATACTATAAATAAAAATAGCTGTGCTCCGCTAAAGTGTTCGGGTTTGACTTGAAGAAAAGGTGGCAACCCTACACAGTCCACTGTTGTAAAATCAGGAAATCCGGACTGAGAAATGCCATGTAGCCCTTACTGGAGTACTCGTAGACAGGAAGTGACTGCAGGAGATGCAACAAAGATTGAAAAGATGAAATATATTTTATTAAAAAAAACAGCAATTGATCATGATGCACAGATATGACCTAAGCACCATACAGCTGCTGGATCTGCAATATCCCAGCACATGCTGGGGTGGTTCCTAGACCAGGATGCATAGCTTAACTGCAGTGTAGTCTTCAGAAAGGTCCACAATCTGGCTTTTCTGTCTCACAAGGCAGCCATAGTCACAAGACCAGCTGAACGAAGTTACAAATCCTCTGGTAAGTAAAGCAGTTCACATACTTTTTTTATAGTGTATGTAAACCTTATGGGCTCTAAATATAAGAAAGAAAAAAAAAGGTTTGTGTGATTGTTTCAGCATTTACACAAACATCATGAACAATCCCCATAATAGCTGTAATATATGAAAAATGTAATTTTCTACATACTTTCTATGACATTCATCTCCATCTAGTGGCCATAAGGTGTTAATTTCTTGAGATATCACAATCCGGTATCTCAGGAAATTAGCTATCTGAATTGTGGCCTATAGATAAAGTTTACGATCATAGAAAATTACATTTCACATACAGTGGGGACAGAAAGTATTCAGACCCCCTTAAATTTTTCACTCTTTGTTATATTGCAGCCATTTGCTAAAATCGTTTAAGTTCATTTTTTCTACATTAATGTACACACAGCACCCCATATTGACAGAAAAACACAGAATTGTTGACATTTTTGCAGATTTATTAAAAAAGAAAAACTGAAATATCACATGGTCCTAAGTATTCAGACCCTTTGCTGTGACACTCATATATTTAACTCAGGTGCTGTCCATTTCTTCTGATCATCCTTGAGATGGTTCTACGCCTTCATTTGAGTCCAGCTGTGTTTGATTATACTGATTGGACCTGATTAGGAAAGCCACACACCTTTCTATATAAGACCTTACAGTTCACAGAGCATGTCAGAGCAAATGAGAATCATGAGGTCAAAGGAACTGCCTGAAGAGCTCAGAGACAGAATTGTGGCAAGGCACAGATCTGGCCAAGGTTACAAAAAAATTTCTGCTGCACTTAAGGTTCCTAAGAGCACAGTGGCCTCCATAACCCTTAAATGGAAGACGTTTGGGACGACCAAAACCCTTCCTAGAGCTGGCCGTCCAACCAAATTGAGCTATCGGGGGAGAAAAGCCTTGGTGAGAGAGGTAAAAAAGAACCCAAAGATCACTGTGGCTGAGCTCCAGAGAGGCAGTCGGGAGATGGGAGAAAGTTGTAGAAAGTCAACCATCACTGCAGCCCTCCATCAGTCGGGGCTTTATGGCAGAGTGGCCCGACGGAAGCCTCTCCTCAGTACAAGACACATTAAAAGCCCGCATGGAGTTTGCTAAAAACACCTGAAGGACTCCAAGATGGTGAAAAATAACATTCATTGGTCTGATGAGACCAAGATAGAACTTTTTGGCCTTAATTCTAAGTGGTATGTGTGGAGAAAACCAGGCACTGCTCATCACCTGTCCAATACAGTCCCAACAGTGAAGCATGGTGGTGGCAGCATCCTGCTGTGGGGGTGTTTTTCAGCTGCAGGGACAGGACGACTGGTTGCAATCGAGGGAAAGATGAATGCGGTCAAGTACAGGGATATCCTGGACGAAAACCTTCTCCAGAGTGCTCAGGACCTCAGACTGGGCCGAAGGTTTACCTTCCAACAAGACAATGACCGTAAGCACACAGCTAAAATAATGAAGGAGTGGCTTCACAACAACTCTGTGACTGTTCTTGAACGGCCCAGCCAGAGCCCTGACTTAAACCCAATTGAGCATCTCTGGAGAGACCTAAAAATGGCTGTCTACCAATGTTTACCATCCAACCTGACAGAACTGGAGAGGATCTGCAAGGAGGAATGGCAGAGGATCCCCAAATCCAGGTGTGAAAAACTTGTTGCATCTTTCCCAAAAAGACTCATGGCTGTATTAGATCAAAAGGGAGCTTCTACTAAATACTGAGCAAAGGGTCTGAATACTTAGGACCATGTGATATTTCAGTTTTTCTTTTTTAATAAATCTGCAAAAACGTCAACAATTCTGTGTTTTTCTGTTAATATGGGGTGCTGTGTGTACATTAATGAGGAAAAAAATTTACTTAAATGATTTTAGCTAATGGCTGCAATATAACAAAGAGTAAAACATTTAAGGGGGTCTGAATACTTTTCGTCCCCACTGTATATTATTATGTTACAAACATTACGTGGATTATTTATGAGATTTGTGCGAATGCTGGAAAACTTTCACAGCATTTTTTTTAAATAACTAGACCTCTAATAATAAATTAAAGACCCAATATTAAGTTCCAGCTATTGCCCTATTTCACTTATAGGCGTGGCCTTGAAATTATACGATCACCTGCCATTTGAAGCCTCATTTACCCATGCTTATAGATTTAGACCAGGTGGGGTTTGTCCAGGAGAGGGAAGTGAGGCACAATACTCATTATTACTTATTAATCATGCCCAAATAGCTAATATCCTATCTTGCCTTCTCTCTGTAGACATGGAGAAAACATTTGATTGGGTTAGCTGGTTATTTAGACAAATGCTCTCACAAATAGGAGCGAGACTATCCCTATTGCAAAAATCATGGGGTTTGCATTAATGGCTCCTTGACATCAACACTCTTCATAAGTAATGGTACCCAACAAGGGTGCCCTTTGTTCCCACTGTTGTATGTCCTGGTAATGGAACATCTGGCAATTACTATTTTTAATAATCCACGTATCTCAGGCGTTACTTTGGGATCACAGCAAGTGAAACTTGCTCTTTTTGTGGATGATCGCTTGCTTTATGTCACTAATCCTCATACAGTATTTCAATGCCGTCTGTGTTGCAGTGGACTATAAAGCAATTTCAAGGTTAATTTTGCCAAATCAAAAATTCATAATGTTCTCTTTCTGGACCTTCCTACGTTCCAGTATGTTATGCGATTTCCTTCAATATGCTGTAACAGTTTGGATTGACACCTGTTTGTTCGTACTTCGTTCTTATCTCTTTTTTCGCATAATATGTGTTTATAAATAATACTAAAGTGGAAGTTCAGGCAAAACCTAACTAACGCTAAACCTGCTCTCTGCCACATTCTAAACCTAATCTATCTAGCCTTGTAAAGCAAAAATGTCAGCGGCAGCTTCAGTGTGCAGGAGAGGCAGCCATCAACGGAAGCCCCATAGTAAGTCTATGGGTGATGTCACTTCCCAGCCATTTCATAGCCGTTGTCGGTCCTCTCCTGCACAGAGCTTCCACCACTGGAGACTGGACTGGATCAGGTTTAGCGTTATTTAGTTTTTGCCTGGACTTCCACTTTAAATAAAATGGAGAATATTAAAGTGGATGTAAACCCACTCTCATCCTTTCTAAAGTACTGCCATAGTGGTTATCTATAAGGATATACATGCCTCCTGCATATATCCTTACCTGTCAAACTTCTCTCTTCTGTCTGTTGTGAAACCTGAAAAACTTCAGATTCTGTGGGCAGGTCTGTTGTCTGCAGCTCGGTGGGTGGAGTTGTGATGTCAGTAGACTCCCCACCCACTTCTACACTCCCCTTGGTCAGGCATCAATATTTTTTACACTGAACTTCTGCTGGTTTTGTGGATTATGCCCCATGATCACTAACATCCAGTCAAAACCCAGTAAAGTCACCACATGACATCAGCATGTCCAATCATGCTGAGGTGTGTAGCAGCCAATCCTGGGAGAGCTTGAGAAGAAAGGAGAAGGGGATCTGAAGTACATATTACACTCGTGCATGAGATATGTAAATTACCTGTCACTCACAGCAAGGGGGAGAAACTGACATCCATTTCTCTGTCTGACCGTTTTTATCTCACTGAAAAAAGATAAGAGTACTGCTCAGAGCTGGATTAACTCTTCATGGCAAGACTGGGTACAGATGACATGACATCCTATACTGTACAAGGTGCAAGCCTTAATTAAAAAATGTTTTTTCTGGTTTACATGCACTTTAAAGAAAAAGAAAGAAAACAAGAGTAAACTTCACATCTATGGGCTGGTAAGCTGCAATATATGAATCTTTATTTTTGGGGTGGGGTTAAAAATACTTTAAGTTTTTGAAAGTCTTACTTCTATTTTGTTTCTTAATAGCACTCCATCAGCACACTAAAGATTTCCTGCTCACTCCCTGGTCTATCTGCTGCAGGTTAGCGTTAACATTTTTTACGGGTGCCACACCCTCCTCTACAGATAATCGAAACCTGGTCTTGGTTTTCTATTTGGGGGTCCTATGTCTTTTCTCTTTTTTTCTCTCATCGTATTGGTTATTCTGACACATATTGTGTGGGTCAAGATCTTGAGGGACTCGTGCTTACCCGGTGGGTTCAATGTTGCATAACAATATCAAAAGCATATGACCATTATACTTGAAGTTATTGGTTGTTGAACTTTTGTATTTTTTTTTCTCATTTAGTAGCATCCCTTACATGTATTTCTTGAAGAAGCCAGGATGGCGAAACATGTAGAAGAGCATATGTAGAGGGATTGTGTTTTTATCTACTACAGATATACTATATTGCTTTCTTATTATACAATTATTTTAATGACTTTTGTAAATAAAAATGTGATATTTTAACAGTAACATGTGACTATCAACAATTTCACACCCACAAAATCCCATACTGAATTTTCTTTTTACTATTCTAGTTTTAACATGGTTTACTATCTTTGAACTAGAAATACTCTACACAAAATCTTTTTGACAGCTACTTTCACGTCGCTGTTCCTGAGGCTGTATATGAATGGGTTAAGTAGCGGTGCAATAAAAGCATATAGAGCAGCAATCAACCTATCCTTATTCATGGAATAGCTTGATTTGGGTCTGAAGTACATGAAGATAGCAGAGCCATAAAACATAGTGACAACAATAAGATGAGAGGCACAGGTTGAAAAAGCTTTCTTTCTCCCAGAGGTAGACTTTATATTTAGTACTGCTGAAATGATGTGCACGTAAGATGCAATGGTTAATAAGAACGCGCTGACAATGACACAGCCACATGCCACTAGAAGGACAATTTCATTAATCGCTGTAGCAGAACAAGCCATGTCAAGGAGAGGAGGGATGTCACAGAAGAAGTGGTTGATGGTCTTAGCACCACAGAAGGACAAAGTGAATGTGAGAACCACATGTATTAAAGAGTTTATTGCTCCACTAATCCATGAAACAGCTGTAAGCCCTAGACAGGTTCTCTTATTCATGACAACGCCATACAAAAGGGGATGACATATGGCATTATAGCGATCATATGCCATTGCTGCAAGCATGTAGCACTCTGTGCCACCCAAGAGCAAAAAACAAAACATCTGCGCCACACAACCCAAGAAAGAGATGGATTTATTTCCTAGCAGAAGACTTGACAATAACTTGGGAACTGTGGTTGATATGTAACAGATCTCCAGAAAGGAGAAGTTAGCTAGAAAGAAGTACATTGGCGTGTGAAGGTCTAAATTGAACCTGTAGGCCAAAATTATGGAGAGGTTGCCAATCACGGTAATGATGTAGATGAACAAAAACACTGCAAACAGTAAATGCTGGAGGGTGGGTGCTTCTGAAAATCCCATAAGAATAAATTCTTCCATCAATGTTTCGTTCATGTTTCCCATTGTGATTTATGAATCTGATCATTAAAAAGATCATGATTAATTAATAAAAACCTAAACTTCAAATGGACATTGAAAAAAACATAAATAAATGCAGTTATATACTTTATTTATTACAAAAAGTAATTTATATGCAGCTTGTATAAAAACTTACATTTGACTTGATTTCATTGCCATTTAAAGGTTTTTTTTTTTTAATAACAAACATGTCATGCTTGCCTCCACTGTGCAGTTCGTTTTGCGCAGAGTGTCCCTGATCTACCTCTTCTGGGTCCCCCGGCAGCGCAGGTAGCTCCTCCCTGCATCGGGTGTCCACGTTGCAGAAGCGCTCTCCTTGGTGGACATCCGTGCAGGCGCGCCTCTGAGTCTTGCTTTTGCGTGTATTCACACAGAAAGCAGGACTCTGCCCCGCCCCCCCGGGGCCCGCATCATTGTATTTCATTGACAGCAGCGGGAGCCAATGGCTGCAATGCTATCAATCTATCCAATCAGGACACGAGACACCAGCTAGAGCCGGTGTGTGCGCGTTCCCAGCCGGAGAAAGACAGTGTTCAGGTAAGTAAAACAGGGGGGCTGCAGCACTACAGAAGGTTTTTCACTTTAATGCATAGAATGCATTAAGGTGAAAAACCATGAGGGTTTACAACCCCTTTAATCTCCTGTATGGCAGCAAACCGACAGAGAACAAGGGTGCTACTTGGGGCCAATCACATATTCTGCTTTCACATGTGCTTATAAGAAACATGATGGCAGGATAAAAGAGCAGAGAGATGACCTTAGCAGTCTGTTCCTGTTCCTTCAATATGCTGTTACAGATAGGGGACAGGAAAGCTAACTTGCTGTACTACTTAAAAGAGAAGTATGGGATTTTTTTTTTAATAATTATACTTACCTAGGTGGATGCTGCATCTGTCCCCCACCAGTTCTAAGGCTGAGAACCGAGCAATCAAACGCCACCGATCGCTCGGTTCTCAGTGACGGAAGTCATGATGTCAATTCTGGCCTCCCAGGGTCATTGAGATGGCTGGGGACCATCCGGTCCATGGCCAGCTTTATAGTAATCCAGCAGCGCCTCTGAATCAGTTCTCTGGTTCCCGATCACACGGGAGAGGCACTGCAGGGTGGCGGGAGGGGGGGCTGTATTTGCTACATGCATTTTGTATTCAGTGCACTATTTGGTTGCACCATCTAATGTGAGTTTTCAAAAAGAATTTATGTTTTTACAAAAAGCATTATGAGGTCTATCTATGTTTTTTGTCCAAAAGAAGCAGATTTCAGAACCATCCAACTAGGTGAGGTCTAGCCTACTTGGGAATCTTTCTGTCAACACAAATCTTTTCCTGAATGGAATAAATCACTATTGAGTATTCTGTGATTTATATTGGACTTGGAGCACCAGAGAAACAGCATCAATTTCTTTGCACCTTCATTGGGATACACTTCTTATAATCTTATAACCTTGTGGATTTACTGTGTAATATGTTTATTTATCATATGTGTAGCACTACCAGCAGAGGAGCAGCTGAATTTATTTGTGATTTCTTTGCACACCTGAGGATGACACACCTAGCTTATCCAGCAACTACCGACACACCTTGAGGTATTTCAAAAATTGTATTTGGCCAAGCAAAGCCAAAAAGGAAAGAGGATTAGCAAGCGTACGTATACAAATAATCAATAAAACAATAACGTTACTCTGCGCAAAATATGATTAAATACTTGGAGTATTCTGTCTAACAGTAATTAACAGAACTAAACTGCATTTACCTAGCAAAAGGGCAGTCCTAATTTGCTCTAGCAGTTCCTCAACTAATTTCTGGGGGGGGGGGGGCAATTGCCCCGTTGCCCCCCCTGGATCCACCCCTGATGGGTTTTGAATCCCTGGTGGGCATGGGTTGGCACTTTAGGTGGGCACTTGTGGGCATCCATGTTGGGTTTGCACTAATAATTGTTGACTTGTCAGCGCAAATAGAGGAAAAGCCAATAACCGGCAGTTCCTGGTAAAGACATGATCAGCTGTGATTGGACACAGCTGACCACATAGTAAAGAGCCTACATCATAGGCTCTTTACCAAGATCGGAGATGCCGCGAGTCAGAGCGACACACCGCACTACCGATCGCCGTGCTGCACGCCCTTAGGGCGCGTGTGAGCGGCTTATCCTGCTGGACGTCATATGACACCCAGTCGGGATAAGGCAACTAAAGGAAGATGCTTCTCAGCAGTTATCAGCTACACTCCAGGGTTATATATGTATTTATTGTCTTAGTACAAGGGTGCTCAACCTGTGGCCCTCAAGCTGTTGGCATGATATATAGTTTCTGAAAGTGTTGGGAAGCACTGGATTAGTGATTTCACGTTCAAGTTGAGCCATATTGGGGGAGATTTACTAAAACTGGTCTACACAGAATATGGTGCAGCTGTGCAGGACCGTAGATAAGGGGGTGCCACCAGTCCTCCTGTATGGGGTCTGGGCCAGCAGGGGTGTCCATGCAGCAGGGGTGCCGAGGCAGCAGAGTGAATCGCATATGGTCAAAGAGGGTGATCAGTGCGGCAGTGGGGCAATTAATGGAACCAATCCCCTGTATGGCTCTTTCTGCAGCAGCTGAAAGCTGTTTCCTTCTCCTCTCCCTCCGGTTGGCTTTTCAGCTGCTGCAGAGAGAGCCATACAAAGAATTGGTTCCGGTAATTTTTTTGGAGGGGGGGTTTGAATGGAATTTCTGATATTAGGTAATAGATATTTGGTAGTGTAGCACATCTGTTAAAATTAATCTTTATTGAGGAAATATTTTCGAAGTGCTTGAAAATTTAGGTTTGAGGGTTTATTAGACAGGAGCGCTGAAAAGTACATTATTTTATTAATGCGATTAATACATTAAAAAATCTTTTTTTTACATTTGTGTCTATTTGTCAGCCTATAATAAAGAGTTGTTTTTTAAATATAACAGTGTAGCAAATTAAAGTCTTTTTGCCTTTAAAAAAATTTCAAAATCATTTAGGTTGTTAAATTCAGTCATACCGTTATTGTCAAGTCAATCAATGCATACTGATGTTACTAACTTTGGCCTTGGCATCTAGGCTTTAAAGTGTTACTAAGCCCACAACAGTAAAATCAGTCTGTATATGCAGTAAAGCATGCTTGTTATACTCACTGTGGAACCTAATGGATTAATCCTCTGCATTGTGTAAAATGGCTGTTTGATCCTGTCTTCTCTGATCCTCGCCTTCTTCCACTTTCCCCAATCCATCTGCTGATAGTACAGAGCCTTAGAGGCGCTCTGCACATGCTCTGTTTGGTGTGTATTACTAGAGCAGTGTTTCTCAACTCCAGTCCTCCAGGCACCCCAACAGATCATGTTTTTAGGATTTCCCTCAGATGAAACAGCTGTGGTAATTACTAAGGCAGTGAAACTGATCAAATCACCTGTGTAAAATAATGGAGAGCCTGAAAACATGACCTGTTGGGGCGTCTTGAGGACTGGAGTTGAGAAACACTGTACTAGAGAGTTCATACCTCCCAACTTTTTGAGCTGGGAATGAGGGACACCTATCAGCAAAAGTATGCAGGCATAGGACACACCCCTTGCCACACCCCCTTAAAGGAGAATTTTACAAAAAAACAAGGTTGGTTAACCACTTCAATACCAGGCACTTAGACACCTTCCCGCCCAGCCCAATTTTCACCTTTCAGCGCTGTTGCAATTTGAATGACAATTGCGCGATCATGCTACACTGTACCCAAACAAATTTTTTATCATTTTGTTCCCACAAATAGAGCTTTCTTTTGGTGGTATTTGATCACCTCTGCGGTTTTTATTTTTTGCGCAACAAATAAAAAAAGACCGAAAATTTCGAAACAAAACAAGTCTTTCTTTGTTTCTGTTAAATTTTTTTGTAAATAAGTACGCTTTCTCCTTCAATAATGGGCACTGATATGGCTGCACTGATGGGCACTGATACGGCGGCACTGATGGGGACCGATGAGGTGGCACCAATGAGGTGGCACTGATGAGGTGGCACTAACGGGCACTGATGATGGGCACTGATAGGCGGCACTGATGGGCACTGATAGGTGGCACTGATGGGCACTGATAGGTGGCACTGGTATGCGGCACTGATGGGCACTCATAGGTGGCACCGATGGGCACACATAGGCGGCACTGATGGGCACTCGTAGGTGGCATTGATTGGTATATATGGGTGGCACTGATGGGTACTTATGTGTGGCACTGATGTGTGGCACTGATGGGCACTGATAGGTGGGCACAGATGGGCACAGATGGGCACAGATGGGCAATGACAGGTGGCACAGATGGGCAATGACAGGTGGCACTGATAAAGCATTGCTGGGCAGATCATTGACATAATAGTGCCAATCAGTGCCCATTTGTGGGCACTGATTGGCACAGATTGGTCACATGTGGATGGCCATGGGGTACATACCTGGCCATCCACGTTG
This sequence comes from Aquarana catesbeiana, assembly GCF_042186555.1. NCBI lineage: Eukaryota > Metazoa > Chordata > Amphibia > Anura > Ranidae > Aquarana > Aquarana catesbeiana. Next base: position 222,866,416 of record NC_133333.1, on the reverse strand, counting down.
CCCCTTCCCTGGTGGTCCTAGTGGCATCCCTGGTAGTCCAGTGGGGTGATCTGAGGGGGGGCTGCGCTGATAAACAATCAGCGCAGACCCCCCCTGCCAGGAGAGCCACCGATCGGCTCTCCTCTACTTGCGTCTGTCAGACGCGAGTGAGGAAGAGCCGATCAACGGCTCTTCCTATTGACAGCGTGATCAGCCGTGATTGGACACGGCTGATCACGTGGTAAAGAGCCTCCGCCGGAGGCTTTTTACCAAGATCAGTGTAGCGGTGTGTCAGACTGACACACCGCTCCACCGATCGCCGCGATGCGCGCCCCCGGGGGCGCGCTGCGGCATGTTATCCTGCTGGACGTCATATGACGTCCAGTCAGGATAACAGAACCACTTCCCGGACGTCAATCCGCTATAGGGCGGGCGGGAAGTGGTTAAACCCACAAGTGCTTTTTTTTACCACTACTATTACTTTATATTCATTGGTCTCAGCGGGGAGCATTGATAGCTTCAAGAAACTATTAGATGAGCACCTGAACGACCACAACATACAGGGATATACAATGTAATACTGACACATAATCACACACATAGGTTGGACTTGATGGACTTGTGTCTTTTTTCAACCTCACCTACTATGTAACTATGTAATATTGACCTTTGGTATTTACAAATGCAGCAATTTAGAAATAGATGAAAGGTTTAGCGCTGCAAAACACTTTTTTAAAAGATAAAAAGTGCATTTTATATACATCTATATAGATCAGACCAAAATGAGGGCCAAAGAAGAGGAAAGAGGGACAGAGGGACATTGCTCCAAATCAGGGACCGTCCCTCGAAATCAGGGACAGTTGGGAGCTATGGAGAGTTTATTTTTTGGGGGGAGGGTGCATGTAATCAGCACAGGGCTAATCAGCACTGTCCAGACAGAGGGTCAGGTGTCCTGCAAAATCAAAAAATGTCCCAAACAGAGGGGGGACCAAGAAAAGATGGGACTCATTGAAGGTGTCCTGCAGCCTCATAGGACAGTCAGAGGAGAAGGAAAACTCCTCCTACAAGCTTTAACCAGACACTGATAGAAGTCACAAGACTGCTATATACTGCCGATGAGAAAAGGTGTTTAGCCATTTATATTTACTAAAATGATTGCAGTTTCTTGTTCTGTGTACTGTGGGAGACCAGATATAGTGAATGCAGGCTCCTGGGTTTAGTAACACTTTAATGACCCCTTGGTATAAAAGGTTAACATCTTGCTGTGAAGTTTTCAGGAAATAAATGATCTCCATTACAGTTATTCTATCTTGTTTACTAGAATCCACATCTCCAAATATCCTGACAAACTGGCAGTAATTTACACAATATGTTATGAGAACGTGAAGTAGAGATCTGCAATCCAGCAGATGGTCTTAGAGGATGGTGTGAACACAATACACATGTCTACTTTTTCCAAACACCAGCTCTGTCCTAATGACTTTCTGAATGGTACATGGCAGCAGCTATATTCCATTCCAAATAATAAGCCATTTACCTGACAGTGAATTTTGTACTTATTTTCAACAGTAACTATGATTTATTCTCTTGTATGCCTATATGTATTATTAGGTGATTCTTTGTCACTTTGTAGACAACAGCACAAAGTCATTTTAAATACATTTTATAGGTCTGTTTTGTTGTTAAATATTGACCTTGAAAATCCAGAGAACAGACATTTTTAAATGTATAAGGTGTAAGCAGAAAAAAAATTGTATTTCGTTCAGTATAAGACTTAATAAACAGAACTAGTGAAGCATGAGTTGGATTAATTTGCAATATCTAATCTAGTAGGAATATGGAAATGAATGTTCTAGTGAGAACGCTTTACATGTCTTAAAGGCAATCAACAGTGCTGCAAGCATTTTCTTTAGACATACTGTATGTGAATGTGTCTACATAGCTCCCAACTGTCCCTGATTTCGAGGGACTGTCCCTGATTTGGAGCAATGTCCCTCTGTCCCTATTTCCTCTTCATTTGTCCCTTATTTTGGTCTGATCCATACAGTTGTATATAAAATGCACTTTTTATCTTTAACCACTTCAATACCGAGCACGTTCCCCCTTTCCTGCCCAGGACAATTTTTAGCTTTCAGCGCTGTTGCAGTTTGAATGACAATTGCGCGGTCATGCAACACTGTACCCATGTGAAATTTTTATCATTTTCTTCCCACAAATAGAGCTTTCTTTTGGTGATATTTGATCACCTCTGCAGTTTTTAATTTTTGCGCTATAAATGAAAAAAGAGCAACAATTTTGAAAAAAAAAAAACTGATGGGCACTGATAGGCGGCACTGATAGGCAGCCCTGACGGCTCTGATAGGCGGCACTGATGGCACTGTTAGGTGGCACTGATATGTGGCACTGGATAGGCAGCACTGATGAGGAGCTAGTGACAGGCTTTACTGAGTGGCACTTTGATGGGGCACTGACAGGATTCACTAATGGGGTACTGATTGGCACTTTTTTGGGCACTGTTGTGGGCACTGATCTGTACTTTCATGGGCACTGAGAGGCTTTATTGAGAGGGACAGGCTGGCAGGTGATGGGCATTGATTGGCAGCTGATGGGCACCTTTTGATGGGGCTGTGCTGATAATCAATGCGCTGATTATCAGCACAAACCCCCCCCCGACAGGGAGAGCCGCCGATCGGCTCTCCCTGTCAGCGTGAACCGAGGAATGCTGTTTACCGGCACTTCCTGGTTCACGCAATGATCAGCTGTGATTGGTCACAGCTGATCACATGGTATGAAGTCTCTGTCAGAGGCTTCATACCATGATCAGAGTTGCGGTGTGTCAGACTGATACACAGCACCTCCTATCGCTGCGCTGCGCGCTCCCGCGGGCATATGACTTCCGATTAGGATAACAGAACCACGTTGCCGCCGTCATTTTGCTATATGGTGGGCGGCAAGTGGTTAAAAAAGTGTTTCCCAGTGCTAAACCTTTCATTCACTTTCTACATTGCTGCATACATAAGTTTCAAAAGCCAATATAAAGAATAATAATTGCAAAGAATAAAACATGTAGGTATAACTAATCTTTTTTTTGTATAATTCTCCTATAAGGGGGCGTAGCAGGGGGTGTGTCCTATGCCTACATACTTTTGCTTATAGGTGTTTCTCGCTCCTATCGCAAAAAGTTGGGAGGTATGTTAAGCTAATTTTCCCCATGTTTATCAGGACAAGGTCCCTAAAGGCCTTGTGCAACAAAGAATGTTAATTTCCTAACATGAACCTAGCCTTAAAGTGATTGTAAAGTCTTGTATTTCTTTTTTTTTTTAAATAACAAACATGTTATACTTCCCTGCTCTGTGCAGTGGTTTTGCACAGAGCAGCTTGGATCCTCCTCTTCTCAGGTCCTACACCAACACTCCTGGCTTCTCCCTCCTGTCGGATGCCTCCTACAGCAAGCAGCTTGTTCTGGGGGCACCCAAGCAGGCCTGATCCTATCCCACATTGGGCTTCTGCGATGATCCATGACAGAGAGGGAACACTGACTTGCAGGACTGTTAGCTGACATCCAAGAATTGACTGAAAAGGTTCCAATTGTTTTTCTTAAAATAATAAACATGTTATACTTAGCTGCTCTGTGCAATGGTATTACACAGAGTGGTCCCAACCCACCTCTTCTAGGGTCCCCACGCTAGCGCTCTAGGCTTTTCCTCCTCTGTGTGCACCACCATAGCAAGCTGCTTGCTATGGGGGTGCACATGCAGGCTCACTCCTGAGCCAGGCTATGTGCATCCATAGACACACACAGCGAGGTGAGGCCCCCCCACCCCCACTCCCTCCTCACAGGATTTGATTGACAGCAGAAGGAGTCAATGGCTCCCGCTGCTGCCTCTGCGCCTGTGTGGAGACTAATGCCCCGTACACATGGTCGGATTTTCCAACGGAAAATGTGTGATAGGACCTTGTTGTTGGAAATTCCGACCATGTGTAGGCTCCATCACACATTTTCCATCGGATTTTCCGACACACAAAGTTTGAGAGCAGGATATAAAATTTTCCGACAACAAAATCCGTTGTCGGAAATTCCGATCGTGTGTACACAAATCCGACGGACAAAGTGCCACGCATGCTCAGAATAAATACAGAGATGAAAGCTATTGGCCACTGCCCCGTTTATAGTCCCGACGTACGTGTTTTACGTCACCGCGTTCAGAACGATCGGATTTTCCAACAACTTTGTGTGACCGTGTGTATGCAAGACAAGTTTGAGCCAACATCCGTCGGAAAAAATCTTAGGATTTTGTTGTCGGAATGTCCGAACAAAGTCCGACCGTGTGTACGGGGCATGAGAGTGAGCACACTGAGCCACAGTGCTAGATTGAAAGAGGAGCCAAGTAAGTATCTGGGGGGGAGCTGATCATGGAAGGTTTTTTACCTTAATGCAGAGAATGAATTGAGGTTAAAAAAATTGAGTAATTGGCGCTACCTAAGAAAAACCTACATGCCACTACATATTAGGAAAAAAACACAAAAAGGTATTTTATAGTAATAGAGAATGATTCATCAATACCTATACCATCTCAGTTAGTATATTAGACAGTATGCCCCAGTGACTGGTATGAAATAGGTAAGGAGAGGCCCTTAGGTCCCTAGGTTGGTTTAGTTAAGTATTTAATGATGTGTGGTAAAGAAAGGAATGGTATACATATGGGCTGTCTATATAGGTACAGTGTGTAGACAGAGATGCTTCAATATATATGTACTGGTATATACTGCATAAATAGATTGATAAATCAAACACAAACAGTTAACCAAACGGATACAGTACAAATTATATAATGAGGCTTGAACCCGACATATGCTGCAATAAGCAGATCAGATTGATATATAATAGTCCCATAGGTTGTTATCTGCATCAAACTAGAACATCATCAGGGTGACTTTGGTGCTTAAAGATGTTTTCAGGTGACTTCTGTGCTCCCCCTTCAGATTTCCTACTCACCGACTCCAAGCACCCCTGCAGGGGTAATGGGCATGTAGTGCTTTATATGGAGGTCACTGCTCCCTGTTGTCTGCGGTGGATGCCCCGGATGTGACCTGGCTGATTAGTAGATGCTGTTGTGCCCTCATACACCAAAACATGAAAAAAGAGCTTCCATAGTGTAGTAGTGTAAAAAAGCGTCCGTTTATTTAATAAAAGCATATATACGGAACAAACATCCAAAAGCCGTATATTCCTGTGGCATGTAGGTTTTTCTTAGGTAGCGCCAATTACCCCATTTTTTTACTTTATATTACATTAGCGGAGTACCCCTGGTAGGTGCTCATTGTAGGGGAGGCAGCAACCTGTTCTCTTACCATATAGGCCTATCCTAAGCGCAGTTTTTCTATCTGTTACTATTTAAAAAAAAAGTATGCCTTTTCAACCACTTTAAGTCCTGATATAGAACACGGAATTCGGAGGCTCAGAGAGGCCTTTGATGGAAAGGAGCCTACAACCCCAGACCTGAAGGGGTTAACCCACATGCAAGAAAGGGCTGAAAGGGGAAGGAAGCAGTTGGCAGGTGTCCATAAGGTGTTGTGTGAAGCAGGAGCCACTTGTGAGAGAGAGATGTGTGCTGCTCAACTAAGCTGCTGGTGACCTTTTCTTTGTGTCCTTGGAGCAGGTGGGGACTTGAAACCCTGTTAAGGGACAAGTGAATGCTGGCGGTGATCCGACAGTTTGTTTTCCCAGAGGTAGATGGACTGTTTTGTTTATTTTTCATGCTGAAGACAAGCTGTTTTTCATTTATCATTGAAAAATAAACTCTATTTGCTTTTACCAATATGGCTGGCTGGGGATCTGGACCCCCAACATGGTGGTGCGCAGTCATGTTGGAACAGGAAGGGGCCACCCCCAAAGCAAAGAATGTGAGGTACTGGCTTCATTGTATTTCAGGCTCCTAACTGAAGATAGTTTAACTGCTGTGACAATAATAAATTGCATGTTTTTGCCTTGGGTTTGTTCGACAAATCAACAAGAAAACTCATACATTTTTTTTAATATAAATTCATTAATCTGATTGCCTAAACGGAGTCTTGAAGTAATTTTTATATTATTGATCATTTGACAGCTGAATTACGAGGGGAGTTGTTTTGCTTTTTAGCTTATTCAGATCATTTAATTATAGCATGGGGATTTATTAAGTAGATATTAAATCTTACATCCAATGGAATGAGATTTTCACTGTCATAGTTTTATCTCTTCTAGTATCACTTTATGAGTATTTATCACTGTGCTAATGAAGCATTTATCAACACAATATTATTAAATTAGTTTAAGGTATACTGTTAGTGGGCTTGGTTAGATTAAAGGTAAAGGTTAACTTTAAGGGCTCTTTCATACTGGGGGTAAGATTACTGCCCTCTAAAAAGCGATCTATAAAACAACTCTTTTTAGAAGGCGGCAAAGCAGCAGCTGACAGGCGTTCATGAGCCAATACTACCACCTCCTAACACTTTTTTTTTCCAAATGAGAACTTTGCATTGTGGGGTTAGGTTAGGTTTAAGTGTTACGTTCAGGTTAAAGCATATTTAAACTCATGGTCAAACATTTAATATTTTGCAGCTATCAAGGTTTAGATGTTGAGGCTGCATTTGTTTTATTTTTTCATGTGTCTTTGGCTTCATCTTCTGATTTTGCCTGTAGTGGGTGACAATGCTCTGTTCTGTATCTATGGAGGAGTAGTGTTTTCACCCTAGGGAAAAAACTGTGTTAGAACTAATGAACCCCCTCCTTGTCACTATGACATGGGGGATGTTCTGTAGTACCAGAGAAAACTCAGGCCGGGCTGATACTGCTAGGATTTCAGTGCAGAGTTGTCAGCTTACAAACAGAATGCTTGTTGCTAAATCCCAATCTGTGTCATAAATGGTATCGAAATCCCTATTGGACTGTAATTACTCAAAAAGGGTGATCTGGATGGGACTTTAGCGGTACCAAATTGACTAATAAAATAAAATGTAAAATAAACACTTTATTGACAAAGATTAAAAAATAGCATACATCAAGAGTATATAACAACCAATGCATCAGTAAAGCTCTGCATCATATGAAGTTCTATTCATTAAGGTTTAAAATAAACAATTAATAATGTTATAACAAATAAATACAATGCAGTTCTAAATATTCACAAAAGGGTAAAAATGCTGTGAAATCAAAAAGTGCCAAAAAATATGCTCTGTTCATATGTACTCTTCTGAACAAAAAACTTCTTATTTCTTCAATGTGAAGTATTATTTATACCAAGGGTCTCCAAACTTTCTAAACAAAGGGCCATTTTACTGTCCTTCAGACTTTAGGGGGGCTGAACTGTGACCATTGGGAGTAGAAAAGGTTCCAACGTCAGTGGGAAAAGATAATGCCCAATCGTTTGTTTCAAAGGGAGTAATTGTGCCCATTGGAAGAAATTGTGCTCCTTCATTGGCATAGTTGCCAACTGTCCCGGATTTCCCGGGACATTCCCGGGACTTAGACTCCATTCCCGAATTTGTGGTGTCCCGGGAAATGTCCCAAGAAATCCGGTTCTTCACGATTTTCGCCGCTGCTAGAGGTCCGCGGCCGGCGGAGACAATGTCCACTGGGGACAGCTGATGTGAGGGGGGGGCTCCGCCGGGGACACCTGATGTGAGGGGGGGCTCCACTGGGGACACCTAATGTGAGGGGGGCTCCACTGGGGACACCTAATGTGAGGAGGGGCTCCACTGGGGACACCTGATGTGAGGGGGGGCTCCACTGGGGACACCTGATGTGAGGGGGGGCTCTGCCGGGGACACCTGATGTGAGGGGGGCTCTGTCGGGGACACCTGATGTGAGGGGGGCTCCGCTGGGGACACCTGATGTGAGGAGGGGCTCTGCCGGGGACACCTGATGTGAGGGGGGGCTCCGCTGGGGACACCTGATGTGGGGGGGGCTCCGCTGGGGACTCCTGATGTGAGGGGGGCTCCACCGGGGACACCTGATGTGAGGGGGGCAACGCCGGGGACTCCTGATGTAAGGGGGAGCTCTGCTGGGGACACCTGATGTGAGGGGGGGCTCCGCTGGGGACTCCTGATGTGAGGGGGAGCTCCGCTGGGGACACCTGATGTGAGGGGGGCTCTGCCGGAGACACCTGATGTGAGGGGGGCTCTGCCGGGGACACCTGATGTGAGGAGGGGCTCCGCTGGGATCACCTGATGTGAGGGGGGCTCCGCTGGGGATTCCTGATGTGAGGGGGGCTCCACTGGGGACACCTGATGTGAGGGGGGCTCCGCCGGGGACACCTGATGTGAGGGGGGCTCCGCCGGGGACTCCTGATGTGAGGGGGGGCTCCACCGGGGACTCCTGATGTGAGGGGGAGCTCCGCTGGGGACACCTGATGTGAGGGGGGCTCCGCCGGGGACTCCTGGTGTGAGGGGGGCTCCGCCAGGGACTCCTAGTGTGAGGGGGGCTCCGCCGGGGACTCCTGGTGTGAGGGGGGGCTCCGCCGGGGACTCCTGGTGTGAGGGGGAGCTCCGCTGGGGACTCCTGGTGTGAGGGGGGGCTCCGCTGGGGACATCTGATGTAAGGGGGGCTCCGCTGGGGGCACCTGATGCAAGGACGGACTCTGCTGGGACATCTGACGCAAGGACGGACGGCTGGTGGCAGGCGACGTGGCTAGTGACATGCTCAGGGATCCCACTGATTTTGCATTATGGTGAGTTGAATGATTTCATTTTATATTACAATGTAATAATAGAAATAATGCACTTCAATCATCCTAACACCATAACAACCATGGTGCCGGGATGATTGAAGTGCTAACACCAGGTGCTTGGAGTATCTTTATCTGCTGATTGTTAAACTTTCTAGAATACACATATTTTTATTGTGTAGGATCTGGGGCTGCTGTCCCGTCATTTCCCTCTCCCCCTTTCCCCCTCTCCCCCTCTCCCCCTTCCCCCCTCTCCCCCTCTCCCCCTTTCCCCCTCTCCCCCTTTTCCTTTCCATCCCTCATTCATCTCAGACTCTAACCACACCCTCTTGAGCCACGCCCATTTAAGCCACGCCCACTGTGATGCGTAAACCACGCCCATTGTTCGCGACTTGTATATTTTCCCTAAACCACACCTACAAACGAATGCCCCGCCCCCTAATTATCCGCCTACAACCACAAAAGTGTCCCACATTTTTTTTTACAATGTTGGCAACTATGCATTGGCGTCAGTGGGGGGAATTATGCCCTATCGTTGGTATCAGTGGATGAAATAGTGCCCCAAGGTCCGGATAAAAGCAAGCAAAGGGCTGCATCTGGCCCCCCAGGCTGCAGTTTGGAGATCACTGATTTATACCATCACCACCAATTTAATTTCCACCCAATGTGCTCTACTGGAATGCCACTCACCAGATAGCCATGACCTCTTTAACTAAAAGGAAGGTCAGAAATCACCTGATTGATGAGTTTCCTTTTTATTCTTTATAGATGACCCACACCTGTCATGGATCCACAGTAACACTCTTCTACTCCGCCATGTCACCAAAAATTGGAGACAGAACTAATAGAGTGTGATACCATTTATATAAAAATCTTTAAAAACATGTACAAGCTGCTTACATTATAAAGTGCCTTCCCTGACACTGAGTATGTCCACCTGCTGTGTTGAATTGGATTGTCGCCGCTCCACTACAGCCCTGGAGCCTGGGTGCGTCCCACTCACTGATTACTGAGAACTGGAAGATCTGGACTCGGAAATCTGGCGTTTTCTGACCTTCTTTTTAGTTAAAGAGGTCATGGCTATCTGGTGAGTGGCATTCCAGTAGAGCACATTGAGTGGAAATTAAATTGGTGGCGATGGAATAAATGATACTTCACATAGAAGAACTAAGATGTTTTTTGTTCAGAAGAGCATATATGAAGTCTATTTTAAACACTGCAATATTTTGTGCACATTTTTTTCTGCACTTTTTCGATTTCACAACATTTTCACTCTTATGATTTTTTTTAAAGTGCATTGTATTTATTTGTTATAACATTATTAATTCTTTATGCTAAGCCATTATTGCACTAATTGATTTCAGTATAGCGCCCCCTCACCTCGTTTTTTTTTGCTTAGTGTATTTTGACACTTGGGGTTAGCAGCTTTACAACCTAACTTAACAATTAAGGTAACAGAGGCGCAAAGTTTTAATATTAATCAGTTTTTCCATCCAACTTCAACACACTTCAACTCATAAAGAGTCTTTATCAGGAGAAAAATGGTATATTCTAGAATGTAAATATATGTAAGTATTCATTCTACATACACCAAGTTAATAGTTATAAATACACACAAAAAAAACACAAAACATATTTATTATAAAGAAATTACTTACACATACAATACTTCAAGATACATTAACCAGTTCCGGACCAGCCGCCGCAGTTATACTGCTGCACGTCAGGCATGCGGTCGCCTAGGGGGCTGCGACCATCAGATTCGCTTCAGAACTGATCAGTCTTCAGGCCCAGGCCAATGATTTCTGGCCTGGACCTGGTGATTGGTTCTGGCGAATGAAATCCTTCCCCTGCCTGTAAGAGTAAACACAGGCAGGGGAAGTGATGTCATCTCCCCTCGTGGAACTCTTTTCCGTTCCAGAGAGAGGAGAGGAGACATGTCACAGTAAGTTGCACCAACACTACACTGACACAGTACACATAGGTACACTTTCACCCCCCAATCACCCCCCAATTGCCCCCCCCAGTTAACCCCTGTCACAATGTCACCCAGTGCAGTGTTCATATTTTTATTTGATCACTGTATTGGTGTCATTTGTGACAATAATCAATGTTAGGGTACTTAGTAGTAGCCACAGATAGGTCTAGGGACCCCCCTAAACCCCCCTAATAAAGGTTTAACCCCTTGATCACCCCCAGTTAACCCTTTCACCCCCTGTCACCAGTGATCACCGTATTAGTGTTACACGTGACGCTAGTTAGTTAGTTATTTTTTTATAGCGTCAGGGCACCCGACGTATATTACCTAATAAAAGGTTTAACCCCCTGATCACCTGGTGGGTGATATCAGTTAGATTTTAGGGTCAGTTAGGGTCTGCTTCATCCCAGGCAGCGTCAGATTAGTGCCAGTAGTGCTAACACCCACGCACATACCATACACCTCCCTTAGTAGTATAGTGTCTGAAGAGATCGATATCTTTGATCTGATCAGAAGTATATTAGCGTTCCCAATACTTTAGGGTTCCCAAAACGCAGTGTTAGCGGGATCAGCCCAGATACTTGCTAGCACCTGCGTTTTGCCCCTCTGCCCAGCACAACCCACCCAAGTGCAGTATCAATTGATCACTGTCACTTACAAAACAAAAAAAACACATAACTGCAGCATTCGCAGAGTGCAGCCTAATCCCTGCGAATGCTAATGCCCCGTACACACGATAGGATTTTCCAACGGAAAATGTTCTATGGGAGCTTGTTGTCGGAAATTCCGACCGTGTGTAGGATCCATCGGACATTTTCCATCGGAATTTACGTCACACAAAATTTGAGAGCTGGTTCTCAAATTTTCCAACAACAAAATCCGTTGTCGTAAATTCCGATCGTGTGTACACAATTCCGACGCACAAAGTTCCACGCATGCTCGGAATCAAGCAGAAGAGCACTTGCTATTGAACTTCATTTTTCTCGGCTTGTCGTACGTGTTGTATGTCACCGCGTTCTTGACGTTCGGAATTGCTGACAAGATTTGTGTGACCGTGTGTATGCAAGACAAATTTGAGCCAACATCCAATGGAAAAAAAACATATATTTTGTTGTCGGAAGATCCTATCGTGTGTACAGGGAATAACAGTTTTTTTGGTAGCAATTGAAGCAGTTGCTGACAGTCAGGTGGTCTTTTTTCCTGTGAGTCTCATTATTCAATCCAGCCAATCAGAAGCGGGAGTAAGACCTGTTTTCCAATTGGTCGAAAAGAGAAGACTCCCGATTGGTGGCTGAGGAGGAAAGAGGAAACGGAAGCGACCGCCACTGCTGTGATGACCCAGTAAACGGGAGGCCACATGAGAACAGCAGGAGAACGGGAGGCCGCCGAGCAGGAGAAGCTGCCGCCAATGGGGTAAGTGCTACTGACTGACTGACCTGGGGGGTTTGCCCCCCCCCCCCCCCACAAAAAAAAAAGTCCACCTGCTGACCACTGTCTGCGAGTGCTGCTGTTATCTCTGAAATGGTTTATTGATTTTGATCAGCAATGAGTGCAGTTTGTTTTTTATTTTGTTTCAAAAGGAAGAAACTTGCATGACCCTTTTTTTTTACAATGCAGCACATAACAATGCACAATAATGTGTTGTGGTGTGCTGCATTGTGTTTTGTGTTGGGTTCTATTGTACATTGCATCAGAGTGTCTTTTACAATGAATGGCACCATATTACAGGTTCGTTGTGATTCATTGTAGTAATGTGTGGTAAAACTTGCATTTTAGAGCGTGTTGACACAACACACAAGTGTTAATGGGCCCTAAGAATCAGTAAGTTCCTAACACATTTTTAAGTGTGAAAAATACATTTCTTAGGTGTGACAATTTTGTATGTTAAAGTTATTTCTGCCATACAATTTTGTGTTGAAATTGCTGGTTCTGAAACTCCTGCACCAAAAATACCCAAGCTGGTTCTCAGAAGCCAAAAACGAACACAGCAAACAGTATTGATGATTATAGATGAAATATCAACTTAATATACTTTTGCCTTCCGATTTACCATATTCTTCCAATATTGTGATTACTTTGTGTTTACCTGTTCACTACATCAAAGTTTCTCAACTCCAGTCCTCAAGTACCCCCAACAGGTCGTGTTTGTGTTTTCAGGGTTTCCATTATTCTGCACAGGTGATCAGATCAGTTTCACTGCCTTAGTAATTACCACAGCCGTTTCATCTGAGGGAAATCCTGAAAACATGACCTGTTGGGGGTACTTGAGGACTGGAGTTGAGAAACATTGCACTACAGCACACCAGAAGACATTGCTTATATATGTAAATAAGAATTCTAATAACTACAATTTATGGATCATATTCTGTAGATAGCAGATGAACAGATATTACAGAGATGCCTTACCTCCTTACCCTTCACTAACTGTCTGACAGCCATCATTCATATATGATGGATACATTGTCATCTAGGCAAGGGTTCTTATTCTAAGAGTAATTGCTTGAAGCATATGATGCTGAATAAATACGGATGTGTTGGGACGTAATTGCCTGAGAGAGAACCTATGTTATTCTCTAAGGTACAAATATGCACAGAAGGCTAATGACTAATTATCTATAAACTGGGGACAAATAGTTTATTTTTATTGTGACAGATGAGTCCAGACTTTTTTTTTGCTGATAAAGTTCAACTTTGCTTAAGAGACAATTCCTGGAAGATTTGTTTTCTTCATCTTTATTAACTATGCCAAATGAAACAAATAAGTAAGTTACTAATGTTATCCTGCAAACTTTGAAACTGTGTTAAAATCAGAAAATTCTGTTCTGTTTATTTTTTTATTTTTTTATTTGTATTTTACTTGTCTATCACTTGCCCCAACCAGATTCTAGAGTGTTCCTTCAATAGTCATTAGGAGTATACTTCATTTAGAAGACTGACAGCAGAAAAAGACCAGGTCCATCAACCCTGCCTTCATTTTTGTAACATTATTTAAGTGAATGTAAAGGACCTATTTTTTTGTTTTGCAACCACTGGACCTTCGGAAGGTTTTACCTTCTTCATGACCACATGACCAGGCCATCAAAACGGATTCCAGGTCAGGTTGCAAGGTCCAAACACTGCTCAAAGATTTAGCCTCCTCATATATAAATATCAAAAAGAAACTTCCATAGTGTGATATCGTTTTATAAGATTTTATTTACTGCAAACAAAGCCCTATTATAGGGTACTTACATGGGACTGGTGCATTAGTGCACCGCTCTATAGCATGGTCTGTCTTATGGAGTAGGAGCACACATCCACGGCTTGGTGCTATTTAAGGCATGCTATAGAACGGTGCACTAATGCACCAGACCCATGAGTGTACCCTATAATAGGGCTTTGTTTGCAGTAAATAAAATCTTATAAAACGGTATCACACTATGGAAGTTTCTTTTTAATATTTATATATGAGGAGGCTAAACCCTTGAGCAGTATTTGGACCTTGCAACCTGACCTGGAATCCGTTTTGATGATTCAAAAGCGTGTATTGACCAAACTTAAATGCGAGGTCACACACTCTGAGGTGAGCGGCCATTACCTTGGGGTGGGGAGCACCTGAATGTAATCACTGCTGCAGATCGCTATATTCACAGTCACCTATCAAGTCACGTTTATTATGTCTGTATTAAGGACGTGGAAAACTGATCCTGGGTGGTCAGGTTATCACTGACTTTTATGCACTTAAGCACTTTATGGATCACTTTTTTATCAATATTAATATTATATGAAATGTGTATATTCACGCTATATGATCTTGTAAGCTGTATGAGGACATTAGTCGCTTATATATTGTTATTTCATCCTTGGATTTTATTTTATAGGCACATCACTTTAGTTAACAATTGTGTTTTTTAGGTTTTTGCTGCAGGTTTAGCAGATCATTAAGGGGATAGCGCAGCACATGATTTATCTATTTATGTTATACTTACCTGCTCTGCGCAATGATTTTGCACAGAGCAGTTCCAATCCTCCTCTACTGGGGTCCCCCTTCGGCACTCCTGACTCCTCCCCACCTGCCGAGTACCCCCCTAGCAAGTCACTTGCTGGGTGTGCACTCGCGCAGGCTCAATTCCCTACCGCACTGTGTACGTCTATTGACACACACAGTGCGGCTTAGCCCAACCCCCACTTCATCACTGGATTTGACTGACAGCAGCAAGAGCCAATGGTTTCTGCTGCTTTCACTGAGTCCATTGAGGAGGACCACTGATCTTGGGCACACCATGCGGACATGGTGCAGGAGGAGATGTCAGAGGCTATGGACATGGTGCGGAAGGAGATAGCCAGAGGCTGCGGACATGGTGCAGGAGGAGATGCCAGAGGCTGCAGACATGGTGCAGGAGGAGATGTCAGAGGCTGCGGACATGGTGCAGGAGGAGATGTCAGAGGCTGCGGACATGGTGCAGGAGGAGTTGTCAGAGGCTGCAGACATGGTGCAGGAGGAGATGTCAGAGGCTGTGGACATGGTGCAGGAGAAGATGTCAGAGGCTGTGGACATGGTGCAGGAGAAGATGTCAGAGGCTGTGGACATGGTGCAGGAGAAGATGTCAGAGGCTGTGGACATGGTGCAGGAGAAGATGTCAGAGGCTGTGGACATGGTGCAGGAGGAGATGTCAGAGGCTGCGGACATGGTGCAGGAGGAGATGTCAGAGGCTGCAGACATAGTTCAGGAGGAGATGTCAGAGGCTGCAGACATGGTGCAGGAGGAGATGTCAGAGGCTGTGGACATGGTGCAGGAGAAGATGTCAGAGGCTGTGGACATGGTGCAGGAGGAGATGTCAGAGGCTGTGGACATGGTGCAGGAGGAGATGTCAGAGGCTGCGGACATGGTGCAGGAGAAGATGTCAGAGGCTGCAGACATGGTGCAGGAGGAGATGTCAGAGGCTGTGGACATGGTGCAGGAGGAGATGTCAGAGGCTGCGGACATGGTGCAGGAGGAGATGTCAGAGGCTGCGGACATGGTGCAGGAGGAGATGTCAGAGGCTGCGGACATGGTGCAGGAGAAGATGTCAGAGGCTGTGGACATGGTACAGGAGGAGATGTCAGAGGCTGCAGACATGGTGCAGGAGGAGATGTCAGAGGCTGTGGACATGGTGCAGGAGGAGATGTCAGAGGCTGCAGACATGGTGCAGGAGGAGATGTCAGAGGCTGCGGACATGGTGCAGGAGAAGATGTCAGAGGCTGTGGACATGGTGCAGGAGGAGATGTCAGAGGCTGCAGACATGGTGCAGGAGGAGATGTCAGAGGCTGTGGACATGGTGCAGGAGGAGATGTCAGAGGCTGCGGACATGGTGCAGGAGAAGATGTCAGAGGCTGTGGACATGGTGCAGGAGGAGATGTCAGAGGCTGCAGACATGGTGCAGGAGGAGATGTCAGAGGCTGTGGACATGGTGCAGGAGGAGATGTCAGAGGCTGCAGACATGGTGCAGGAGGAGATGTCAGAGGCTGCAGACATGGTGCAGGAGGAGATGTCAGAGGCTGCAGACATGGTGCAGGAGGAGATGTCAGAGGCTGCGGACATGGTGCAGGAGGAGATGTCAGAGGCTGCGGACATGGTGCAGGAGGAGATGTCAGAGGCTGCGGACATGGTGCAGGAGAAGATGTCAGAGGATGCGGACATGGTGCAGGAGAGCAATAACAGGAGGTAGTAAAAAGGAGGGAATAGAAGTGAAAGAAGAGAAGGAAAAAGGATGGGACTAATATAACATTTGGAAAAGAAGGTAATGTTGGGACTATAAATGAGACGACGGCTAGTAATATATACCATAGTCTCCTTCCCTGTTACTTATAAGAAGGGGGGCGTGGAGGGGAGAGGGGGAAAAAGGGATTGTGGGACTTTACATGAAACACACCACCGAAATATGATGAATCAATTATCAACTAAAGTGGCATTTATTGGATACAATTGAGCATACTAGGCAATGATAAATCATCACAGTGAATAACATACAAAATATATAATAGACATGATTGGTACATCACAATCATATTACTAGCCGTCGTCTCATTTATAGTACCAACATTACCTTCTCTTCCAAATGTTATATCAGTCCCATCCTTTTCCCATCTCTTATTTCCCTTCTATTCCTTCCTTTTTACAACCAACAGGGATGGAGACAATGGTCTGTCTATTATAAGCCGTTGTCTCATTCAAAGTCCCAACATTATCTTCTTTTTTAAATATTTATTAACAGGATGGAAACACACACCATTTTATTTAGTTTATAGTGGTATTATCTGTGACATGCACCATTGCCGAATATGGGTTATAATTATGCCTTTGGGTTAGCCCATTCCATCAGGTCTGTGCAGGGGTTCTCTGTGGTTTTTCCATTCGTCCCCGGGAGCTGCGACATGCACCGGGTCCTTCCCCTCCTCTCCCGATCTTACTGGACGTGGAAGTACGGGCAGGCACTCTCTGCGCGTCAACGCCAAGCCCACATGCTGCACGAGCGACGCCACGTGGTGGCGTGATTTGTTTTCCATCAGCGTGCATTATGAGGGAGGTATTAGGCACCTATTTTAGAGCGTTTTCACTCCAATGTGGGCGCCTTCTCTCCAAGCACGCAGCTTGAAGTTGGCGGGGTTCTGCGGCGGACGTATCAGCTTTCACTATTGCACTTTGATGGACTTTATACCTTAATTACCTATTGTCTTCTTGTGACAACTCTACACCTTTTTGGACTATGTTTTTTACTTGTTGTCCCAGGTAATCTTTAGTAGCATCGTTCTCACATTGGGTTTGTTGGGGTTTCTTTACTTCCTGATCACTTACTCTGGTGTCACTTTTTATGTTATTCCACTCTACACTCGTGTTTTCTTTTTGGACTACCGTTTCCTCCGTTTACAGTTACTTCCTCCTCTACCCACCAGTTATGCTAGTCACCCTATTGACACACTATTATCATTTAATTTTATTACAGAAACGCTTTGGGCATTCACATTATATTACTACTACCATAGCTGTCGATTGGTGATTTCTTTCCACTACATGTCCATTGACTGCTGGTTCTTGCCATGCTGTAGCCGCAGCGCCACCCCCTCAGCTCCCCACTGGGGATAACATTTCCACAGTACTTCCAGCCACCAACATCATTAGTACCATCTATACTTTTTTATTGTAAATCTACCCCATAGGTAAGAGCGTTGGGACTACATTTTCTGTCCCCCCTCTTTCCGTTATACCAATTAATTATCATATAGTAAATGTACATTTTATTACAGATATACCCTGGCTATACCTTCTCCTGATGAGTGGAAGTTTATCCACGAAATGCGTCAAGCTTACTGATGCTATGTCACAGCAACTATGCAATACCATGCGATTTCCACCTTTGAGAATTATGAATCAGTTATTTAATACCATGGCTCTATATTATCATGTTAATCGTGTTTTTAGATAATTGGGTCTATTTTATTATATAGCAATAATTTGGGCACATTGATGCATGATTTATTATAGTTACCATTATTCCATTATTATGTGATTCATTATGTTATTTACCAATAATGTCTATTATATATTTTGTATGTTATTAACTGTGATGATTTATCATTGCCTAGTATGCTCAATTGTATCCAATAAATGCCACTTTAGTTGATAATTGATTCATCGTATTCCGGTGGTGTGTTTCATGTAAAGTCCCACAATCCCTTTTCCCCCCCTTATCCCCCCCCTCCCCTCCACTCCCCCCTTCTTAAGTAATGGGGATGGATATGATATATATTACTAGCCGTCGTCTCATTTATAGTCCCAACATTTCCTTCTCTTCCAAATGTTATATCAGTCCCATTCTTTTCCCTTCTCTTCTTTCCCTTCTATTCCCTACTTTTTACAACCAACAGGGATGGAGACAATGGTCTACTATTAGCCATCGTCTCATTCAAAGTCCCAACATTATCTTCTTTTTTAAATAATAATGCCCTGTACACACGGTCGGACATTGATCGGACATTCCGACAACAAAATCCTAGGATTGTTTCCGACGGATGTTGGCTCAAACTTGTCTTGCATACACATGGTCACACAAAGTTGTCGGAAAATCCAATCGTCCTGAACGTGTTGACGTAAAACACGTATGTGGGGACTATAAATGGGGCAGTAGCCAATAGCTTTCGTCTCTTAATTTATTCTGAGCATGCGTGGCACTTTGTGCGTTGGTTTTGTGTACACACGATAGGAATTTCCGATAACGGATTTTGTTGTCGGAAAATTTTATAGCAAGCTTTCAAACTTTGTGTGTCGGAAATTCCTATGGAAAATGTGTGATGGAGCCTACACACGGTTGGAATTTCCAACAACAAGGTCCTATCACACATGTTCTGTTGGAAAATCCGACCGTGTGTACAGGGCATAACAGGAGGTAGTCAAAGGCTGCAGAGGGGCTAACCTGGCCATAATGAGAGGCGCGCGAGAGGACCGCTGAGACCTCACAGAGATGACACTGCTGCTTTACATTTAAAAATGGCGCCGCCTGGTGCCATTACATCACTACGCATGTATAGGGTATCAGGACCTCCTTCCTCCTGCTGATGATCCCTCTAGTAATGCATCCTAGAATTCTATTCGCTTTTCCCACTGTATGGCCACACTGTTTTCTCATTTTGCAATCATTTGAAATACATACCCTAAAATCTTTTTGCTGGGTAGTGCTAGCCAACAATGTACTCCCAACTTTGTACTTTATCAAGGGATTCTTTTTCCCCAGGCTTTAGTCCTACCTAAAGAATTACCAACAGCAGTTGAAAATCTCTGAGGGAACCCAGTCTACAAAGCAGTAGTTTTGAAATAATATTACATTTTTACTTCTGTCTTTGTTGGCTGTAGCTTCACACCAGGCTGAAGTCCAATTTATGGGTGTTTCTATGGGGCAGCTACAACCAACACTGAAGCAACTGCCTTCTCTTCTTTCTGTAGCTCTCCATCTAATCTTGCAGCCCTGTGCCTCGTCTACTCTCCATCTGGCATCATTGATAAAAAAAAAAAAAAAAAAGCACACAAATCCAAATGCTAGTCTCTCTTGAACAACTAAGGCCAGACCCACCCGTCCGCTATTCTATATTTCTAGTCTTAAGAAATCCATAACTTATAACAATAAGCCATTTAACAATATTAAACTGATGAAACATATTACATAAATCCTGCTGTAGTTATTATGAGGAGTTATGACTCTCTCTACTGGATTTTTCTTTATTTTATAATTTATTTATCTTTTTATAAATTTTATAAAATTTTTAATGGAGAATGAAGAAGGAGGAACTGGAACATGTAAAGGTTGATGGGAACATCCAAAACTCCCAAGTGGAAATAACAGAGTTCCTGCTGCCTGCTACAGCACTACAGAACACAGTAATGACGGACGGAGGAAGGAACCACAGAGCACCCTGAAGTGTCAGATAATAGCAGTGCTACTAATGCCGCGTACACACGGTCGGAGTTTCTGTCCTACTTGGTTCGGCACACTTTCTGATGGACTTTGTCCGCCAGGTGCGCCGGACTTTAAAACGGACGGACTTGCCCACACACGACCGGACTTTGCGGCGGGCTAAGTCCGCCCGTTTTTCCGACGGACTTTCGGCGGAGTTACGGCGGACTTTCAGAATGAACGGACTTGCCCACACACGGACAAGTCCGTTCATTTTGAACGTGACTCACGTGCGACGGGACTAGAAAAGGATGTCAATCTTGCCGCTTTTATCGGTGAGATTGCCACCTTGCGAGCCCCGTCGCGGGGCATACCAGGCCCTTATGTCTGGTATGGATTATAAAGGGGAACCCCCTACGCCGAAAAAACGGCGTGGGGTCCCCCCTAAAATCCATACCAGATCCCGATCCGAGCACGCAGCCTGGCCGGTCAGAAAAGGGGTGGGGAAGAGAAGACAAGAAGCCCAGAAGCCCAGAAGTCCGGACCTCTGCTGGCAAGAGAGCTACCTGAAGACAGCGGAGGAGCCGGACGAAGAACTGGAACACCGGGAGAAGAGAGCGGAGAAGAACCAACCGGACGCCGGGAGAAGATGAACCGGAGGAACCCCCGAAGCCGGAAGAAGACCCCCGAAGTCGGAGGAAGATCCCCCCCTCCTGGAGCTGTTTAATAAAATATTTTAAAAACCTGCGTAGTGTTTTATTATTTACACTTTTTCCCTAGGTGAATGGGTAGGGGTACCATGTACCCCATACTCATTCACATAGGGTGGGGGGCCGGGATTTGGGGGCCCTCTTATTATAGGGGGCTCCCGGATTCCGATAAGCCCCCCGCCCGCAGACCCCGACAACCAACGGCCAGGGTTGTCGGGAAGAGGCCCTTGTCCTCATCAACATGGGGACAAGGAGCTTTGGGGTGGGGGGGCCCCGCAGGGTGCCCCCTCCCCCAAAGCACCCACCCCCCATTTTGAGGGCATGCGGCCTGGTACGGCTCAGGGGGGGGACGCTCGCTCGTCCCCACCCCCTTTTCTGACCGGCCAGGCTGCGTGCTCGGATCGGGGTCTGGTATGGATTTTAGGGGGGACCCCACGCCGTTTTTTCGGCGTAGGGGGGTTCCCCTTTATAATCCATACCAGACCTAAGGGCCTGGTATGCCCCGCGCTCGCCGCAATAGGAAAATTTGTTTTTCCTATTGCAGCGAGCGTGAAATGCAATACCCTGCCCTCGCGTCGTATCTGGTCCGTTGGACCAGCATACACACGAGCGGGCTTTCCGTCGGACTAGCACACAGACGAGCGAACTGTCCGCCAGAAACTGAGTCCGACGGAAAGATTTAAAACATGTTTCAAATCTAGGTCCGGCGGGCTTTTGGAAAAAAGTCCGCCGGAAAAGTCCGCCGGCGCCTACACACGGGCGGATTGTCCGGCACACTCTGGTCCGCCGGACCAAGTATGCCGGAAAGTCCGACCGTGTGTACGCGGCATAACTCAACAAGAGAGAGAGATTCTCTTTAAGAATAAAGTTTGTTTAAAACATTAAACAAACCCAATAAAATACGTAGAGTCCTCTTGCTGTTTTTGCAAAGTCTTTTTTTTTTTACTATTTGTATATATAATTCTCATAACCTCGTTTTAAATGCACATGAATATATCTTTTATTCTCCTGCTTGCTCTTTTTCATGCAGTTTTGTACGTTGAAGGTTATTTTATTAGCTCAGTATGCCATCACACTCTATAGTACTATTTTAATCTTGCAGTTATATACATTCATTATACATCTGTACATAATCATTATAGCTAGTACAAGCTTATTATCTACCTTTTCATTTACATTCTGCAATGTCTTTTTCATTGCTGCTTTCACTTTATTGCTTTGCATGCTGTACACAAAAGGATTTAACAGTGGTTCAATAGCTGTATACTTAAAAGATTAGTTGAGGGGCAATGATCTACCCCTCAGTCGCTCTAAATCTAAGGGGTAGATCTGAAATGAGGGGAAGCTCTGCTGATTTTATCATCCAATCATGTGCAAGCTAAAATGCTGTTTTTTATTTTCCTTGCATGTCCTCCTCAGATCTACAGCGACTGCACTTCCAAGTGCACTTGCAGTGCAAAGTGGATTTACCTTTCGTAAATGACCCCCTATGTTTCTTAACCACTAAGCCACCGCCCACCGTCATATGACGGCGGGACGAGGCTTCTGCTGTTCTGGGAGGACGTCATATGACGTCCTCACCCTCCCGAGCCACTAGGGGGCGGCGGCGCGCGCGCGTGCCCGCCGCGTCGCTCGGGACCCGTTGCGCGTGCCCGGCGGCCGCGATGTCCGCCGGGCACCCGCGATTGCCGGGTAACAGAGCAGGAGCGTGGATCTGTGCATGTAAACACAGATCCACGTCCTGTCAGAGAGGAGAGGAGACCGATGGCGTGTCCCTTGTACATAGGGACAGCGATCGGTCACCTCCCCCAGTCAGTCCCCTCCCCCCACAGTTAGAATCACCTCCTTAGGTCATACATTAACCCCTCGAGCGCCCCCTAGTGTTAACCCCTTCCCTGCCAGTCACATTTACACAGTAATCAATGCAATTTTATAGCATTGATCGCTGTATAAATGTGAATGGTCCCAAAAATGTGTCAAAAGTGTCCGATGTGTCCGCTGCAATATCGCAGTCACAATAAAAATTGCAGATCGCCGCCATTACTAGTAAAAAATAAACAAATAATAAAAATGCTATAAATCTATCCCCTATTTTGTAGACGCTATAACTTTTGCGCAAACCAATCAATATACGCTTATCGCAATTTTTTTTTACCAAAAATATGTAGAAGAATACATATCGGCCTAAACTGAGGAAAAAATTTGTTAAAAAAAAAAAAAAAATTGGATATTTATTATAGCAAAAAGTAAAAAATATTGTGTTTTTTCAAAATTGTCCCTCTTCTTTTGTTTATAGCGCAGTAAATAAAAACCGCAGAGGTGATCAAATACCACCAAAAGAAAGCTCTATTTGTGGGGAAAAAATGATAAAAATTTAATTAGGGTGCAGTGTAACATGACCGCGCAATTGTCATTCAAAGTGCGACAGCGCTGAAAACTGAAAAATGGCTTGGGCAGGAAGGGGGTGTAAGTGCCCTGTATTGAGGTGGTTAAGGGAGTAGAGATTGTCAAGTGTTCTATCTTGTAGCACTGTATACCTTGCTCATATGTGGATACAGACTTCATTATTCTGTCTTTGTAGTTGTAAAATGTAAAATAAAGATTCCATAAATTGGCCCTAGAATGTGTATGTATGAATGTGAGTTAGGAACCTTAGATTGTAAGCTCCTTGAGGGCAGGGACTGATGTGAATGTACAAGATATATACTGTATATGTGTAAAGCACTGTGTAAATTGACGGCACTATATAAGTACCAATAATAATATAACATATCAAAATACACTATATTATCAAAAGTATTGGGACGCCTGCCTTTACATGCACATGAACTTTAATAAAATCCCAGTTTTCGTCCGTAGGGTTCAATATTGAGTTGGCCCACCCTTTGCAGATATAACAGCTTCAACTCTTCTGAGAAGGCTGTCCACAAGGTTTAGGAGTGTGTCTATGGGAATGTTTGACCATTCTTCCAGAAGCACATTTGTGAGGTCAGGCACTGATGTTAGATGAGAAGGCCTGGCTCACAGTCTCCACTAATTCATCCCAAAGGTCTTTTATTTGGTTGAGATCAGGACTCTGTGCAGGCCAGTCAAGTTCCTACACCCTAAACTCGCTCATCCGTGTCTTTATGGACCTTGCTTTGTGCACTGGTCCAAATCATTTGGTGGAGGGGGGATTGTGGTGTGGGGTTGTTTTTCAGGGGTTGGGCTTGGCCCCTTAATTCCAGTGAAGGGAACTCTTAAGACATCAGCATATCAAGGCATTTTGGACAATTTCATGCTCCCAACTTTGTGAGAATAGCTTGGGGATGGCCCCTTCCTGTTCCAACATGACTGTGCACCAGTGCACAAAGCAAGGTCCATAAAGACATGGTTGAGAGAGATTGGGGTTGAGGAACTTGACTGGCCTGCACAGAGTCCTAGCCTCAACCAGACTGAAAACCTTTGGGATGAATTAGAGTGAAGACTGTGAGCCAGGCCTTCTCGTCCAACATCAGTGCCTGACCTCACAAATGCGCTTCTGGAAGAATGGTCAAACATTCCCATAGACACACGCCTAAACCTTGTGGACAGCCTTCCCAGAAGAGTTGAAGCTGTTATAGCTGCAAAGGGTGGGCCAACTCAATATTGAACCCTACAGACTAATGCCCCGTACACATGGTCAGATTTTCCGTTGGAAAATGTGTGATAGGACCTTGTTGTTTTCTGACCGTGTGTGGGCTCCATCACACATTTTCCATTGGAATTTCCGACACACAAAGTTTGAGAGCTTGCTATAAAATTTTCCGACAACAAAATCCGTTGACAGAAATTCGGATTGTGTGTACACAAATCCGACACACAAAGTGCCACACATGCTCAGAATAAATTAAGAGACGAAAGCTATTGGCTACTACCCCATTTATAGTCCCAACGTACGTGTTTTACGTCACCGCGTTTAGAACGATCGGATTTTCCGACAACTTTGTGTGACCGTGAGTATACAAGACAAGTTTGAGCCAACATCCGCTGGAAAAAATCCATGGATTTTGTTGTCGGAATGTCCGATCAATGTCCGATCGTGTGTACGGGGCATAAGACTGGGATGCCATTAAAGTTTGTTTGCGTGTAACGGCAGGTGTCCCAATAATTTTGGTAATATAGTGTATCTCTTCAGTCACATATAGTTTGAATAGCCATTAACTTTTGCTGTCAGTACAATATTTAATGATTTTACTTTTTTACTCCTTTTTAAGAGAGGTTCAGTAACAGAGTACATTAAAAAGACCATTTTGTCATGTACCATCTCATGACTAGACCTGCTCCTAAAGTACATAAATCCAGTCAAACAGTAAAAAATTGTTATATGTATTAAATGAGAAGTGTAGATGAAAAAGGCGTTCCTTCTCCCAGAAAATGAATGAGCTTTTAAAACTGTTGAGATGATCTATACACAAGACAGTGCAGTTAGGATGAATGAGCCTCAAGTAACATAGCTACTGAAATAAAGGTATATATATATATATATATATATATATATATATATATATATATATATATATATATATATATATATATATATATATATATATATACACACAGTATCTCACAAAAGTGAGTACACCCCTCACATTTTTGTTAATATTTTACTATATCTTTCATATGACAGCACTGAAGAAATGACACTTTGCTACAATGTAAAGTAGTGAGTGTACAGCTTGTATAACAGTGTAAATTTGCTGTCCCCTCAAAATAGCTCAACACACAGCCATTAATGTCTAAACTGCTGGCAACAAAAGTCAGTACCCCCCCAAATGAAAATGTCCAAATTGGGCCCAATTAGCCATTTTCCCTCCCCGGTGTCATGTGACTCGTTAGTGTTACAAGGTCTCAGGTGTGAATGGGGTGCAGGTGTGTTAAATTTGGTGTTATCGCTCTCACTCTCTCATACTGGTCACTGGAAGTTCAATATGGCACCTCATGGCAAAGAACTCTCTGAGGATCTGAAAAAAAGAATTGTTGCTCTACATAAAGACGGCCTAGGCTATAAGAAGATTGCCAAGACCCTGAAACTGAGCTGCAGCACGGTGGCCAAGACCATACAGAGGTTTAACAGAACAGGTTCCACTCAGAACAGGCCTCACCATGGTTGACTAAAGAAGTTGAGTGCACGTGTTCAGCGTCATATCCAGAGGTTGTCTTTTGGAAATAGATGTATGAGTGCTGGTAGCATTGCTGCAGAGGTTGAAGGGGTGGGGATCAGCCTGTCAGTGCTCAGACCATACACCACACACTGCATCAAATTGGTCTACATGGCTGGTGTCCC
Organism: Aquarana catesbeiana; assembly: GCF_042186555.1. Classification (NCBI taxonomy): domain Eukaryota; kingdom Metazoa; phylum Chordata; class Amphibia; order Anura; family Ranidae; genus Aquarana; species Aquarana catesbeiana. The sequence continues at coordinate 222,840,335 of NC_133333.1, read as the reverse complement.
AGAAGGAAGCTCTTCCAAAGATGAAGCACAAGAAAGCCCGCAAACAGTTTGCTGAAGACAAGTAGACTAAAGACTTGGATTACTTCAACCATGTCCTGTGGTCTGACAAGACCAAGATAAAATTATTTGGTTCAGATAGTGTCAAGCGTGTGTCTTGCCTACGGTCAAGCATGGTGGTGGGAGTGTCATGGTCTGGGGCTGCATGAGTGCTACCGATGTTCTTCCGAGAAAGTTCCGCTCGGCGGATAAGGACCCCCCTCTACTGCGCAGGCACTGCGCTTGTGCAGTAGGATCCGGCGGAAATAGCCGAAGGTGAATAGGTGAAAATCAGCTGTACACGGCACCTGTAAGAGGGCCCCTGGCGGGCTCGCTTCGCTCGCCACGCTTCGCTCGCCACGCTTCGGGCATGGCCTCGCTTCGCTCTGCTCTTTTTTTATTCCCCCTCTAGGTCCACTTGGATGGTGGGGAAGGAACCTGGACCTAGGGCGCAGGCGCCGTGTACAGCTGATTGAAGATTTTGAGCTTCGGCTATCTCCGGCGGCTCATAGTAGTTCGTACTGCGCAGGCACTGCGCCTGCGCAGTACAGGGGGGGGGTCCTTATCCGCCGAGGAACTTTCTCGGCAAGACACCGGCACTACAGTTAATTGAGGGAACCATGAATGCCAACATGTACTGTGACATACTGAAGCAGAGCATGATCCCCTCACTTCGGAGACTGGGCCACAGGGCAGTATTCCAACATGATAATGACCCCAAACATACCTCCAAGATGACCACTGCCTTGCTAAAGAAGCTGAGGGTAAAGGTGATGGACTAGCCAAGTATGTCTCCAGACCTAAACTTTATTGAGCATCTCTGGGGCATCCTCAAACAATCCTGTCTAACAATGCATGTTAAAAACATAGGGTTTAGTTGCACACATTTGCAAATATATGTGGAAGCCGCAGTGCCTACGCCAAGGATTCTCTGTAAAACTAACTCTATATTTTTGAGAATCTCCAAGTTGGAGCATATATAGCAACAGATAAATTAATTGGAGGTTTGCCTGGAGGGATCCCGCTACTCCTTAAAGGCACAGGGACACATTAGACATCCAATAAGAGCACAATGACAGCTGAAGGCATCCAATGTGTCCCTACTCCAAATCTAGTGAACAAGCTATACAAAAAATGGCAATTACCCCAATTTATAACTAGCCTTTGTAGTAAGGTGCACATGGAAGGGCAATAGTGGTTGGCTGGTTTTCTCCCTCTTGATTGGCCAATTGGGGAAGGATGTCATCCTGCACATGTTCACAGGAGTCTGTCAGTCTGGCACGGCTGGAGAATGCTGGGAATGCATGTTGAACTGCGCATGCACAGCTCAGTGTGCATTTCATTGAAGACTGTGAGCATATGTTTGTTATTGCGGACGAGACATAATAACATGTCTCTAGAAGCCTACTAAAGCCGGCTAACGTATTGTTTTAAGGATAAACAGAACTCCCATTAGGATCTGTGTTTATCCTCCCCAAACTTGAGCTGTATGTTGCTTCGTGTTATATAAAAAAAAGCTGCTTGAAGCCTATCTAATGCTTTGAAGAAGCTGGATGTACACACCGCTCTTAAAAAAGCTCACATCCACGTGAACAAGCAGGGCCGGAACAAGGGGGGGCATCAGGGGAATGTTTCCTGAGCCGAGCACAGCGGTATGTAGAGGAGGGGGTACCTCCATAGTGCAGAAGGAGTGGTTGCCAGGAGGCTGGGCTGTCATGCTGCAGAGCAAGAAGAGCATGACAACCCAGTCTCCTTGGCATCTGCACCTCCTGCACTGGTCTGGGTAAATAGTTAGGTGATAGAACTCTGTGCTGTGGAAAGGTGGGGGGAGGAGGATTAGCTCTGTTCTGGGGGAAAGGGGGCAGATGGGTAGCTCTGTACTGGAGGGGGTTTGGGTTGAATGAAAGGCTTTGTAATGAGGGTGGAGGAGGTGTTTTGTAGCAGCGTTTCTTCCAGTGACGCCTCTGCTGCAGGGAAATGTTTTCCTTTCAGTGACACCATTAACACAGGTACACATTTTCTTTCAGTAACGCCACAGACACAGGAGCATTCTTTCTTTATCAGTGACACCACCAATGTAGGGACATTTTTTCCTTCATAGATAGAACGGAGAAGCTGCGCTAATTGTGATAGAAAATTATGTTTTAAAACCTAAAAAGATTGGCTATTCAGTAGGTCATGCTAAACATCTATAGTGAAGTTCCCCATTGATAACGTAATTCTATGACGAAACGCGTCTGGGAGGTACTTGCTGACGTCACCACGTCATCTTGTTGAGGAGGATGGGAGCTCTGTATTGTTGCCGACCGGCTTCACATTTTATGCTACAATTTATCTTTCATTTATAAGTGTATTTCCTTTTTTTATAATAAACCAAGTCTAGGCGTTATTACACTATGGTCTATTGTATTCTCTTTTTGGGCTGATACCTATCAATGTCTATGGGATGTACGGAGCCTTCGGTTCAATGCTGGGAGTCTGTTCCATCCATCCACTAGCTCTATGCTTGCATCCTGTTGATGATTCATCTGCCTGTGGGGATATCTGCATTTTTTAGCTTGCTATTTGGTAAGGAAGCTCTCTGTGTGGTGTTGGTGCACTGGATTTGATTTATTCTCCTGGGTGTTTCATATGCACATTTCTTAATCATATATTGTAAGTGTAACTCTCTATATTATTTGTTTATCGTGACAATATTACGCTATGGTATATACGTTTTTTCTTTTGGGCTGATTACGTTCTGTGGAACCAACGCTAACCTGTGAAACCAAGCTTGCAACTATTTCATCGTAATTGTGTCCTTTTTGCAAACCAAAGACCTGGGCTGGGCTAAAGCCATCTGTTTATTTGGCTTACGTTCTGGTAAGCATGTTTTCCACAAGGTGGGGGTGCACTTCGTTATGATAAAGTCACTGGGTGCATTTTTTCATCTGTTTGGAATATTCAAAGTATCTTGGACTTTACACATTTTGTGCCATATTTTTGCATCTGTTTTTTAAATTTGGATTAGTTCGCTCATTTCAATATTTTTGTTGAACTGTTTCACTTAATCTAAGACAATTAATTTTTTGAGATATTAATTTTAATATATTAATTTTTTTAAAGATATTAATTTTTTGAAACTTCACTTCAGATGTAGCATGACCTAGCCAATTTTTTTTAGGTTTTAAAACAACATTTTGTATCACAATTAGCGCAGCTTCTCTTGTGTATATCCCACAATAAGCTGCTGCTCACTATAAAGTGCAGTTTTTTTCCCTTGTACATATTTTTTCCTTTCAGTGACACCACATATGCAGGGTAGTTTTTTTTCTTTTCAGTGACACAACCAACGCAGGGACATTTTCATTTCAGTGACACCACCAACCATTGTTCTTTTCAGTGACACCACCAACTCAGGGATTCACTTAAGTATTATACACATTGACATGCCTCATGCAAAGTCCCATTTCCCTCTCTGACCTTTTCATATGCTATATACTAGGGATGGAGACATGTCACTGCTTTAACCACGGTTGTGATAGGTCAGATATATTTTTTTTTAACCAACTCAAGGATGTTTTTTTCCTTGTCAAAAGAAGTTTATTGAGTATACAATATTATAAAGATACATAAAGTAAGTTTACAAGGATCTATAAAGTAAGCTCATTGTTTTACAGTAGGGTTTATATAGGTAAATATCATGAAATTTCAAATATTAAACATTGGGTTCACGTAAACCTAAATTAAAGATATATATCATTTCCTTAGTTACTTTTGTAGGTATTTAAATGATTTATACCTACTATACATATTGTTTACAAGTAGAGTGTATATAGGTCAAATAAATTCTGATAATGAGCTTTAATTGTAAGGTGGAGAAAAGGAAAGAGAAAGAAGAAAAAGGGTAGAAAGGCAGAGGTATGGTCCACAAGGTTGTCCCGCTCGTCAGTTTATTATTCTTTTTAGTTCTCTTTGAACCCTTAGAATGGGTGTCTCTGTAAGTCATTTAATCTGTTACCATGGCAACAGGACAGAGTCATTGAAATTTGACAGGAACTGTTGTTTTATCCAAGGATGCCAAAGTTTTTCAAATTTTGGAATTTGATTTTGATCGATGGCTACCATCTTAGCATGGGACATTGTATTATTCGTTCTGTGAATTGTTTCTGCTAGTACCAACGTAGGAGATTTCCATGCTTTGGCCACTGTTTGTTTTGCAGCCGTTATTAGTTGGATCATAAGTTTGAATTGAGAGAGTGTTAACCATTCCGGTTTTAAATTAAGTAAAGTTATATATGGATCTGGTTGTATTATTTTTTTAAATATTTTAGATGCAATCACGAAGACTTCCTTCCAGGGATGTTTTTTTCATTCCAGTCACACCACCAACATTTTTTATTTTCAGTGACACTGCTGATGCAGGAACAAATTTTCCCTTTGCCACTGTTATGCCCCGTACACACGATCGGACTTTCCGACAGCAAAACCGTGGAATTTTGTTCGAAGGTTGTTGGCTCCAACTTGTCTTGCATACACACGGTCACCTAAATGTTGGCTAACAATTACGTTCGTAGTGATGTACTAGACGTACTAGGTGGTTTTTCAGCTCTTTTGCTCCACCCTTTGGGCTCCTTCTGCTAATTTTGTGTTAGTAGAAGTTTGGCGAGTGTTGATTTGCGCTTTTCTTTTTGTGTTTTTCATTTAGCGCTTTTATTATTATTATTCTTGATATCACTTAAAAAAAAAAAAGCCTTTGAAACTTTGTTTGCAATAACTCCATCAGTATCACCGGCAAAGCAGCTTCATTATTATCCCTTTACAGAAGAAGAGAATTGTGCGCTGCATTTGGAGATTTCCTAATTTGCCGCGTCACAAATGTTAATTCACCATTATGAACGCTAGTTTACAAGAGCGGCCGCTTCTGCTTCTGAGCATGCGTGAACTTTTGTGCGACGGACTTGTGTACACACGATCGGAAAGTCCGACAACAAAATTTTGTTGGGGGAAAATTTGAGAACCTACTAAGCAAACATTTGTTGGCGGAAAGTCCGCCAACAAATGTTCGATGGAGCATACACGCGGTCTGACTTTCCGCCAACAAGCTCACATCCAACATTTCCCATCGGAAAGTCCGACCGTGTGTACGCGGCATTAGTCCCATAATTGCACACTAATTTTAAACTTTTTACTGGTATTATTTCATTGCATGCAACAAACATTACACACATTTTGGCACTCGCCATTATTGGCCTTCTCCCATTCTCCACCAACGAGTGGGCGGGGTTGTTTCTGATAGGCGGCGGCAGGGGGGGTGCACAGTTTCCCATCTTTGCCTTGGGGACTGATTGTCCTTGTCCCAGCACTGTGAACAAGACTTTATCCTTAAAATATCACCTTAGTTGTTTGTTACAATAAAGACAAATCAGTGTCTTGTTTTTTGACAAAATATCTTTTTGATTCCTAATTTTACTTCTTTGTTTCTAAGGGTGTATATAAATGGGTTTAATAAGGGTGCAATCACGGTATACATCAGCGCGACCATGGTATCTTGTGATGAGTCATAATTAGACTTGGGTCTAAAATACACAATTATTCCAGGGCCGTAAAATATTGCAATCACTATCAAGTGAGAGGTGCAAGTTGAAAATGCTCTCTTCCTCCCAGAACTTAAATGACCTTGTAGAATTATTGAGATGATTTGTATGTAGGAGAGCATTATCAATATAAATGAGCCAATCATGATACAACCAGCAGCGGTAAATATTGTCAACTCATTGATCCAGGTGTCTTGACATGACAGTTTAAGCAAAGATGGGACTTCACAGAAAAAATGGTTAATCTGATTTGATCTGCAAAATGGTAAAGAAAACGTAAGAACTGTGTGTAATGCTGCATTGATTGCACCAATGGACCATGATCCAATGATGTGCTTAACGCAAGATCCTTTATTCATAATAACTGTATATAACAGGGGTCGACAAATGGCATTATATCGATCGAATGCCATGACAGCCAACATATAGCACTCAGTTCCTGCCAGAAGTAGGAAACAATACACTTGGATGACACAACCATAAAAAGAAATGGCTTTATTGCTTGACAAGAAGTTGGACAACATATTGGGGATAGTAGATGTCACATAAAATATTTCCAAAAAGGAGAAATTGGCCAGGAAAAAGTACATCGGTGTGTGCAGATTGTTAATTAAATTATATGTTAGGATTATACATACATTTCCAGCCACTGTTACAATATACATGAACAAGAACAGTGGAAAGAGCAAAGGTTGAACTTCCTTTAACATTGAAAATCCAAGAAGAATAAATTGTGTTACCATAGTGTTATTTGCAGTCATTTTCGATTTCTGCAAAAGACAAACGTAATGATTGATAACTTTTTTTTCTATAGCATTCTGTTTGGAAAATTGGTCAGTAAAATGCTTTATAGCAGTTTCACAAAATCTAGTTTTCTATATGAAAGGGATTTCTCAGCCCCTTTGGTACGAAGTTAAACATTTTGTGTTCTATTTTTATTATTTTTTATACATCCATGTGTTAGTGGCTGGTACCTGGTTGTCAGTTGTGGGTGGCATATGCCTTGGAAGACCAGCATCTGAATTGTTCCTAGAATACCCATAAACAGTCATTACTCATTAGTAACACGGGGCCAAGTAAAAATAAAAGTGCTAGGGTTGAGATTTATACTTAAGTTATTAAATATTAATATTAAATATACCATAAAAATGATTTGTCACTGAAGTACCAAGTGCTTTGTAGACAAGAGAAAAGACTTGATGGCACATTTTATGTTAAATCAAATAGGATGTTATATTATGATTGATAACCTTTTTTTCTATAGCATTCTTTTGGAAAATTGGTCTGTAGAATGGTTTGTAGCAGTTTCACAAAATCTAGTTTGCCATATGAAAAGGATTACTCGGCCCCATTGATTTGAAATGAAACAAACAAGATGTGCTTTAACTGCAGACTTTCAGAATTAATTTGAGGGTATTTACATCCAAATCAGGTGAACGGTGTAGAAATTACAACAGTTTGTATATGTGCCTCTCACTTTTTAAGGGACCAAAAGTAATGGGACAATTGGCTGCTCAGCTGTTCCATGCCCAGGTATGTGTTTTTCTCTCATTATCCCATTTACAAGGAGCAGATAAAAGGTCCAGAGTGCTATTTGCATTTGGAATCTGTTGCTGTCAACTCTCAATATGAGAATCCAAAGAGCTGTCACTATCAGTGAAGCAAGCCATCATTAGGCTGAAAAAACAAAACAAACCCATCAGAGAGATAGCAAAAACATTAGGTGTGGCCAAATCAAAAGAAAGAATGCACCGGTGAGCTCAGCAACAAAAGACCCGGAAGACCACAGAAAACAACTGTGGTGGATGACCGAAGAATTCTTTCCCTGGTGAAGAAAACACCCTTCACAACAGTTGGCCAGATCAAGAACACTCTTCAGGAGGTAGGTGTATGTGTGTCAAAGTCAACAATCAAGAGAAGACTTCACCAGAGTGAATACAGAGGGTTCACCACAAGATGTAAACCATTGGTGAGCCTCAAAAACAGGAAGGCCAGATTAGAGTTTGCCATACAACATCTAAAAAAGCCTTCACAGTTCTGGAACAACATCCTATGGACAGATGAGAGCAAGATCAACTTGTACCGGAGTGATGGGAAGAGAAGAGTATGGAGAAGGAAAGGAACTGCTCATGATCCAAAGCATACCACCTCATCAGTGAAGCATGGTGGTGGTAGTGTCATGGCGTGGGCATGTATGGCTGCCAATGGAACTGGTTCTCTTGTATTTATTGATGATGTGACTGCTGACAAAAGCAACAGGATCCTAGGTGTGCGCAGGGGGAGTGCCAGGTGTGGGCACACCCTAATAACCCCATTTGGCACAGATTTCCCCTGCTGATATTTCATCAAAGCTCCAGAACAGGGCTCCTAATTTTTTTTCTTAAATAATAAAAAAAATGTAATTGTAAAAAATAATACAAAAATAAAATAATAAACATAAAAAACTACTGACACCATACACTGCCCTATTAACACCATCCATGTTTTAATACATTTTACATTTTACATTTTTTTTACATTTATTAATAAATGTGTGTGTGTGTGTATATATATATATATATATATATATATATATATATATATATATATATATATATATATACATGTATCTCTCTATTTAAAGTACATATGCATAAATACACACACACACACACACATTGGCGGCCCGTGCATTAAGGGTGCACGGGCACCGCCCCCTCTCTCCTGCCACCCCCTCTATCACCAACAGATAGATTCATGCATTGCATGAATCTATCTATGGCCGCTGCTGCCACCCCCTATTCAGGTGCCCAGCCCCTTTTCGGGCGCAGGGCGCCTAAATTACAGCAGCGGGGGGTGTTTTTGAAGCACCTGATTAGAGCCATAGGCTCTAATAGACGTAAAAAAAGGTGACCTGCGAGCTCCATGCTGGGCACAGTGGCAGCATTTGGCACAGTGGCTGCATTTGTTGGGCACTGTGGCAGCATTTGATCGCAAAGTGGCAGTGTTTGATGGCACAGTGGCAGCGTTTAATGGGCACAGTGGCAGCATTTAATGGGCACAGTGGCAGCATTTGGCACAGTGACTGCAATTGAAGGCACAGTGGCAGCATTTGAGGGCACAGTGGCAGCGTTTGAGGGCACAGTGGCAGCATTTGATGGGCACAGTGGCAGCGTTTGAGGGCACAGTGGCAGCATTTGATGGGCACAGTGGCAGCATTTAATGGGCACAGTGGCAGCATTTGGCACAGTGGCTGCAATTGAGGGCACAGTGGCAGCATTTGAGGGCACAGTGGCAGCGGGCAGCGTTTGAGGGCACAGTAGCAGCAGTTGATGGGCGCAGTGGCAGCGTTTGATGGCACAGTGGCTGCAATTGATGATTTTTTTTCAAAAATTTTTTGCATAACTGCAAAAATTTTGAGCACCAGCCACCACTGCACACACACATACATACACACATATGCTTGCATGAATGTGTGTTTGAGCTTTGGGGTGCACACTCTAATGCAATAGGCTGTGCACACCTATGATGCAGGATGAATTCTGAAGTGTTTTGGGCAATATTATCTGCTCATATTCAGCAAAATGCTTCAGAACTCATTGGACGGCGCTTCACTGTGCAGATGGACAATGACCCGAAGCATACTGCGAAAGCAACCAAAGAGTTTTTTAAGGGAAAGAAGTGGAATGTTATGCAATGGCCAAGTCAATCTCCTGACCTGAATCTGATTGAGCATGCATTTCACTTGCTGAAGACAAAACTGAAGGGAAAATGCCCCAAGAACAAGCAGGAACTGAAGACAGTTGCAGTAGAGGCCTGGCAGAGCATCACCAGGGATGAAACCCAGCGTCTGGTAAAGTCTATGCGTTCCAGACTTTAGGCTGTAATTGACTGCAAAGGATCTGCAACCAAGTATTAAAAAGTGAAAGTTTGATGGATGATTGTTAATCTGTCCCATTACTTTTGGTCCCTTAAAAAGTGGGGGGCACATATACAAACTGTTGTAATTCCTACACCGTTCACCTGATTTAGGATGTAAATACCCTGAAATTAAAGCTGAAAGTCTGCAGTTAAAGCACATCTTGATTGGTTCATTTCAAATCCATTGTGGTGGTGTATAGAGCCAAAAAGATTAGAATTGTGTTGATGTCCCAAAATTTATGGACCTGACTGTATTACATAAATAGTGTAAACAAGAACATATTTCCATCCCCAACCACCCTCCAAACAGAGATTCTTCTGTTGTTTTCCCCAGGTTTTATTAACTTGGGATTTCTATACAGGCTGAGAGACAGTAAGTTCTGCAGGGAAATGAGGGTGAATCACAATATGTGATTTCATATTTCTGTCTAATTTATTCAGTATTCATCTCAGCTTCCCTAAGTGAACAGGGAGAAACTTGATTCAACATAGGCTCATCACACCACTGAATGAAACATACTGCAATACGCATGTAACCTATCCACATATACACAATGCTACAGAAGTGATAATAGCAAGGGTAAATTTCATTCTGAATGAATGCAAAGTGTTCTCCGACTGAATGAGGTGGGGAGCATGAAGTCACTACCCTGCCTCCCCACCTTGTCCTCTACAACATTTAGCATTCATTCAGAAAATGCAAAGCATTCTTTAAATGGTGGCCGTGCCGAGTGGCCGACTTTCTGTGTTTAGAGGGCAGCCGCTCAGCATAGGACCTGGAACCAGGTTGAGATCACTGGAGTAGCTACGTCCATTTTAGTGATTTCCAGCTTCCAGGGCCATCTCCCAAGTATGGTGTATGCATAGTTACTTAGGTCCAAGCTCGAACAAAATACAGTAACTACAACTTATGTATAAATAATCCATACTTCAAATTCTTCTTACAAATACAACTCCATGTCCATCTACGATTACCCTTTCCACAGGGTGAAAATTCAGCTGTGTGATTTCACCTACTAGCAAAATTAATAGGTGATAAAACCATGTTTTAGGGGCACTTACAAACACAATCACTAAAGTGTTGGTAATACTGATAGCCTGCATCATATATCTTTTTTATTTTGCTCAGAGTTCCAATTTTAGTTCAAGGACCCAGAGCAAATATGCAAATGTCCACACAATAAATAAATGACCCTTTTCAAACTACAGTTCTGAGCATGCCAGCTAAATTGCATTATCATTCTAGAATTGGAAAGCAAATACCTGATTGGTTACTGAAGACAACTACTTATCTGTCTGCAATATAAGGGATAATAAAAAAAAAACAAGTTACTGGAAATATTGAACATTATTTCCTAGTAGAAGGTAACAGTGCAGATGTTTAAAATTATAATGAATGGAAGACATGAAAGTGATGTGCTGAACAGAACAAGATGAGTATACAAATAGTTGGCACAGACCTCTCATGGTTATATAATGAATTGAGAACCTGAGGGAATAGTCCTTGGAGAAATGTAAACTACTGTTGTGGCATGCTATAAAGAAAATACAAACAGTATGGTGTTTGAAAAAAACGAGGTACCTTTGTAGCATCCCCTTACCCCTAGGCAGTGGTGTAGGACCCCTATGTGGCTTAGTGGATTATCATATCACCCCTAGGCTGTGTCCTAAACATGTGGTGTGAAACATTGGGTGTCCCTGAATTTGATGGTTTATTCAGCACCATTTCAATGAAAGCAGAGATGGAAGGGGCTACAGATTCCCAGAGCACAACACAGGCTCCAGACTCTTTTCCCAGCTATATAGTACGTGAACCTTTAAGTCATGGCCAAAATTATGTAAGAACCATGGCCGGTGAGCAGGTTTATTCCTTCTCCCAGAAAAGCAACCAGTCTCCTTGTGAGTCTCCAGCTTCACACTGCCTTCTGGGATACCTCCTGAAGCAGAGTTACACTCCTGGCACTGCCCTGGGTCCAAGTTCCCTCCTTCTAGGTGAGCAAGCTGCAAACCTAAACCCATGTTTAATCTTCCAAGCAACTTAGGCCCACTGTAGGCAGCAGGCTTAGAAGGACAGCAGCACTGACACAACACCAAAACGCATTCACAAGGTCCACTCAAATATTTATATACCCTTCTCCAGCATGCATTACTGGCATTGGTTGGCCAGAGAAGGACATAAATAATAACCTATTGTCTCTTCTAATTCTATTAGCAGGGCACTCATTACTAGCAGTCAACAGTAGACAATTAGGCTGGCCATACATGGCTCAAATTCCAAACATATTTTCTTTCGAAAATCAGAACTTTTGAATTTTGTAATCTGATGGTGCCACAGTTGATTTCAAAATTCGACCAAGCAAAGCCTTCAATTTTCCCTCATGGTGCCAAGGAAAATAATTTTTATGGCCGGGAATCTCCTTTTCTTTCCAGGTCACAGCTCATGCACATCTCATTTTCGATTATATTTCTCGCACGATTCTCCCATCCTTAATTAGAAATTGTTTCATTTTTCCAGAAATTTCCAACATGCCCGATCACTCAGATTCGATGGCCACACGAAAATCGGCCATTGCTGCAGCCCACTAATGGTGCGAAATTCAAAAGGAAATTCTTGGGTACGATTTTCGTACGAAAATTCATTCGGAAATTCGACCCATGTATGGCTTGTGCTTTATGCTAGGGTTAGAGAAAACCAAGAGAAGACAGATCTATCCATTGAGCGCTAACTGAATACAGCCAAGCAGTACTAAATTTAGGGAGACACTCCTGCTTAAAACATGTTGGCTACATCTATATCAATCAGGTTGTTCCTCTTAAAGCCCTTATCCTATGAGGAGGGTCCTGATTGCTTGTTATTGGCAACAAAGAGAGTTTACATTTCACATCACTTTTATATAAGAGCTGAGAGGGAAAGCTGGTTCCTCCAATGCTTCATATAAAGACAATGAAAATGCTTAAAGCCTAACCTGAAAAAGAAACAAAATACAGTAGGTAGAGAGCTTACATGACTGGGTAGAAGAGGGACCAGTTCTTGAAAAGTTAAATGCTAAAGGAAAAAGGTAACTGGAGGGCACTTATCTGATTAGACAGTAAAGACGGGCAGAGAGGGATCCCAAGGGAAGTGTGAGAAGAAAATTATAGCATGTTTCAGTTATAATGTTGCAGGAGAACTTACCACCTCATATCCAGGTATGGACAGGCATGTACTGGCCATTGGGACTACAGGGAGTTTCCCGGTGGGCCGATGGCTCAGTGGGCCGATTTCAGTGACAGTGGACCGCTGCCTCCCTCCAGTCCTCTGTCCCCCCCCCCCCCCCGCAGTGCTCACCTCCTCTCCCTGGCTAGTTATGCAGCGCGCCTGAATACAGACATGATGCTCAGGAGTCAACACTTAGAAGCTCATCATACGATCTGGAAGGAGGGCGGCCTCACTTTCCTGCCTAATCTTGTTCCATTGGGGGGGGGCGCCAAACTGATTCTTTGCCCCAGGTGAAATAATGTCTAGCTTCCCCACTGATACTGCCTATAAGAGAAATAATGTAAAACGGCTAATAGCTAGTGGGGGGGGGGGCTTGGGTGGCAAGCCGGCATGGGAGAGACCTGTCAAAGTGGGCCAGTCTGGGTGAAGTCCAGGGCCAAATTTTTGTCCCAGTCCAGCCCTGGGTATGGATAATTTCCAATGTACTTTAGGACTAGGAGGTGTCTGGCAAACTTTTGAAATCATCATCCCCAAAGGGGTGGCTGGTTGCTGGGGGGGGGGGGGGGGGCAACATGTACAATTGGTCCCACAGATACATAGGCCTGGTGCTGTATTTTGGTGCCTTCAAAACTCATTCAGTCAATAACAATATAACTATTCAATTTGCAGCTCATTAAGATAGAAAAGAAATGCCACTCATATCTATTTAAATTGTTGAATTATATAAAACCTTAATCACCAACAGCTGTAAAATGCCACTTATTGATTTTGATAGTTTCACATCCTAAACATGAAAATGTCATACCATATCATGACCAGTTTTGAGAATGAAATGCAATAATTGCTAGTTTAAGGATTAAAAATCATAAACCCTGGAACTAAAAATACAGTTATAATCCCAAATATAATTAGTTGAAATGGTATATTGTAAATGCAGCACAATATTAAAAGAACAATTATCCGTGTGTGCCAAAAAAGAAGTAGGGATGAGCTTGATGTTCGGGTCGAACATAAGTTTGACTCGAACATTGGGTGTTCGCCCATTCGCCGAAGAGCGAACATTATGGGGCAAATTTGATTGCCGCGGAATGCCCCATAATGCACTGCGAGATCGCAGTGCATTGCTGTATGATGATTGGCCAAAGCATGCACCTGACCTGCATGCTTTGGCCAATCACAGCGCACTCTGCTAAGAGAGCCATAATTGGTCAAAGGCCTTTGGCCAATCATGGCTCAGGGGAACTAAGTCCATGACCCACACTATATAAGGCTGATTACATGGCGGCCGTGTGTAGTGTTGTTGGTGTGGACAGAGAGATAGCTTGATTTGGATTAAGAAGGCAGGTTATTCAGTTAGTGGCAGTGTATTTGATATATATATATATATATATATATATATATATATATATATACAGTCGGTCTAATATATATAGGCAGTGTTTTATATCCAGATGATTAGGTAACCTGCCTTAACTGATCCAGGAGTGACAGGTACTGATTGCAAGGAAAGATCCAGAGAAAAGCCCTCAGCACTTCCTACAGAACTAGGCTTGGCTGGAAAGCAGGCAGAATTAATAACCGAGGAGTGGCTCAGAGGCAAAGCAACAGGAGCACTAAACAGGTAGTCAGAAGTTCAATACCTCCTTGAGCCAATTGGGGTGTGACCACGCCTGGCCGTCTGCAGGGCACGGTAGAGACTGTGACACTTTCTTACCTCTCAAGGCCCCCTTTTTCCAGATAGCATTCCTGCAGGCCCGACAAACACACAGGAAGAAGAGGAGGAGGAGGATTGTGTCTGCATGGATGTAGAGGATAACACTCAGCAGCAGTCTTGGGATGGTTTTCAGTCCCCAGAAACCCAAGGAGTTGTACATGGCTGGGAGGAGGTAGTTACGGATCATGTGATCCTTAGTGACCCAGAGGACTCAGAATTGAATGCCTCTGCAAACTTACGCTGCATGGCCTCCCTGATTCTGCAAAGTCAGCGAAACGATCCTAGGATTTGTGGTATCAAGGAGAGGGATCATAACTGGCTGGCAACCCTTCTTGATCCACGTTACAAGGGTAACTCATCCTGCCTTAGCAGAGGATGAAATATCTTCAGGAGGCCTTAAAGAAAGATTTGTGCAATGCATTTCCAGACCCTGGGAGGTTACAATTTCCTGGTGCTAGACAACGTGTTGCTGAGGCTTCGTTCAGTCAGAGGAAGAACGGTGGAGAAGGTGGCCGGCTGACCAATGCCTTTAGACAATTTTTCAGTCCTCAGCACCAAGGTCTGATTGGTTCAAGCAACGTCTGCATTACATGGTGCAGGAATATCTAGGGGCAAGAGCAGACCTGGAGACCTTTCCAATAGAGCATCCACGGGTTACTTGAGGATGGACCACTGGCCAAAACTTGCTTAATATGCAACTGAGCTACTGGCCTGTCCTGGAGGGTTTGTAATGGATCAAAGGGTGCGCCTGTTCACAGACTCCGTTGATAGGCTCATATTCATAAAAATGAATGAGTCTTGGATCAGCAGCTATCAAGCACCTGATGCTGATGCAGCTGATTGAATTTGCTATGGAAGTGGGATCCCTTGAAGACTGCTTATGCTGACTATCCTATTCCTCCTCAATCTTGATGATACTAGCTTCCAACAATATTTTTGGTTTAGGGCACCACCACCACCCAAAGCCCAATTTTTCTGCCCCTGTTTAACAGGGGCATATCATTACAATTTTTGATCTAATATCTCACAGCAGGGCCCATTCCTGTGCCCAACAAGAATAACTGTGAGGGCTTATAGTGTTGTGGCACCACCACCACCACCCAAGGCCCAATTTTTCTGCCCCTGTTTAACAGGGGCATGTAATTACAATTTTTGATATAGCATTTCACAGCAGGGCCCGTTCCTGCGCTCACCAAGAGTAACTGTAAGGGCTTACAGTGTTCTGGTCCCAACAACACCTGAGGCCCAATTTTGTGCAGAGTATATAGGGCAGGCCGTATAGTATATATACTGCTGTTCAGTGTATATAGTGCCTGGGGGACCCCTACAACATTTTTTTTTAAATTAGGGTGCGATTTTTTGACATTTTTTTTAATGATTTTCATCTATATTGCCGGCACCCGACAATACATTACAGCCGCGAGTAGTTAATGAAATTTTTTCCTTTAGAAATGTCATTTTGCTGTGGTATTGTTCTAAACATGGGAAAAATGCGCTACTTTACAGGCATACTAAGGACACTCCCCAGGCATGGTATTTAAAGGAATATTTCAATTTTATTGTTTCACTTTAAGCATTATTAAAATCACTGCTCCCAAAAAAAACTACAGTTTTTAAAACTTTTTTTTGCATTGATACATGTCCCCTGGGGCAGGACCCAGGTCCCCAAACACTTTTTATTGCAATAAATTGCACATAAGCCTTTAAAATTAGCACTTTTGATTTTTCACGTTCGTGTCCCATAGACTTTAATGGTGTTCTCATGTTCGAACAAATTTTTTGCCTGTTCGAATGTTCTGCCGGGGGTGTTCGACTCCTCCCTAAAAAGAAGTAGCTTTTTGCAGATAACTTATTATTCTAATAAACAAATAAGCAGCTTTAGTTAAAATTAGACCTGGTGATCCTGTTATGAAGGTCCTTGCTCAGGCATTTCCTGTTATGGGATGACAACGCTCTCACCCTGCCTCCCAAATGCTCCTACATTGTCAACCACTCTGTCACATGGGCTTTGGCTAGAGACTACAAATATATTTTTTACACATACATCACACAGGTATAGTTCATTGGTTTCACCATCAGTAAACCCGCCAGAGAAATGTCATTCAGTCTTTGCAGGAAGTTGCTACAAAGAGGTAGGAGATAAGCAGTTTTCTGCTTTTATTTTTAAAAAAATTACATTGTTTATGAAACACAATTTTTGGCAAACTAAATTTTATTCAGTAAGAGTTTACATCCATTTTAAATGCCCAAAAATCTAAAAATAAATGTAAATACGGGGGCCACACGATTAGACTGGAAGAGAAGCGGTTTAACCTTAAGCTGCGCAGGGGGGTTTTCACTATCAGGATGGTAAGGATGTGGAACCCTCTTCCACAATCAGTGGTGTCAGCAAGAAATATGGATAGTTTTAAAAGACTTTTGGATGTGCATCTTAGCGAAAACAATATACAGGGATATACAGGGATATGGGAAATGATTTTCTCTTTATTCAACCTTACCAACTATGTAACTATGTAGCTGTATAAAAAAAATAAGACGATTTAACCATTAGATACAATACAAACAATCAAGATATTTTTCGATGGTATCACACCTTCTTAAATCCTAATTTGAATTCACTGTTCCTAAGAGCATAAATAAGTATATGGAATATGCTTGGACTTGATCCATCCTATCTGTAAAATATTGTAACAACTATCATGTGAGAGGAGCAGGTTGAAAATGTTTTGTTCCTCCCAGAACCTGAATGATTTCATAGAACTAGCTGGGATAGCACATGTTTTTCCCTGTTCACCGATACAGTTTTTCCCCATTCACCGTTTCAGCTCCGAATTAGGTCTGAATTTTTGCCTGAATTCGGACCTGAAACTGAGCCAAAGATGCACAGGACCCTTCTGCTGTGCGCTCCGTGGCCGCCCTGGAATTGTGTGACTTGGCTCAATTGAGAGCCGGTCACACTCTCCTGTCATGCGAATTAGATGGGGGTTTCCCAACCATTCAATTTGCATAAGTGTGAACCCAGCCTTAAGATCATCTGCATGTAGGAGAACATCATTAATGTGAATGAGCCAATTACAACACAACTGGCAACACTAAATATTGTCTATTCGTTGAACTAAGCATCTCGACATGGCAATTGTAGCAGTGGTGGATGAAGAATTGGTTAATCTGATTCAATTCGTGAACTGACACAGAAAAAGTGCTGTTTGTATTAATGCATTTATTGGCACGATCCAATAATATACTTAATGCAAGCTACTCTGTTACAGTGGTATATAACAGGGTCAGCAAATGGCATTATATCAATCAATATGCCATGGCAGCCAACATATAATACTTCAGAATACTCTGTGCTTCCAAAAGACAGGGTACAGTACATCAGAATGACACAGCCATAAAAGAAATATTTTTGATCTGATACAATAAAATTTAAATAACAGTTTTAGAACAATACTTGTCACAAAAAATGAGACATTTGCAAGAATAAAGTACATTGGGGTATGGAGATTTGGACTTAACTTATATGTAATGAATATTGATGGAGAAATGTCATTTTTTTTTTTTTGGTATGGCTCACTTATACATAGGAATGTAGATGAGGGATGGCTTTCACCTAACTGACCAAACATTACTAGGAACTGACCAAGCCCCTTCAGGAATGTGTGCTATCTTCCTTTAAAGGAAATATTACTATTATTATTATTGGTTGTTACCACCAATTATTCCTGTATATACCACAGCTAAAACTGGAATAAGTTTGTTTCTCTCCAGGGCTGTGACTCGGTTAAATTGATGATAGGCAACTCCTATCCTCATATTGATTAGTGGTTCCAAATTAATAATATCTACTGCAGTAGGGAACAGACACAAAAGATACGCTCAGCATCTTTCCAAATTACTGTTCTGCTTTATTATGACGCAATTGAAGGTTTTTATGCACATGATTACGTAGGTATCACATTAATATTACAATTGTACGTTTATGGTAACAAGGGGCGTTACATAGGCAGGCTTATTCTAATCAGGACTCAAAAGAATGTAAACATTTACTGAAAACATTATTAGTGCCGTGTGCACAGTGAGGGCCGTGTGCAATACATACAAAATACAATACAATTATATACAGAACTTACAAATTTCCATTACAGTCTCCCCTCTTTTGATCAATATTTTGATCACTAACCATACCTGCTATCACCTTTAACCTGGAACCTCCACATGCTTAGGTGGAGGTAGTCCTGGCCAAAGAGGCAAAAAAAAACTCCATTGTGGAGAAAATAATAGCTGAGCAACTTTTTCATTACCAAATGACTTTTCATTGTGAAAAACAAATGATTGATAAGACATATTTACAGAGTACTGGCTGTACACTCCTGTGGCCAGAATGGCCTTCTAGCTTAATTGTTGGCATGCTGACTTATCAGCATATGTAAACACAGACAATTCTACATAAAATGGAAGACGTACAAAAGACAAGATATGACTTCAACATGGCTAAACTACTTTTCAAATATATATATATATCCCTTACAATTAAAGTAATTTAATCAAAAAGTACCCTAGACTGTGATCACAAGAGGGAAACAAATCAAACACAGAGATTTCTTTAATTTAGTCATTTTTGCAGTGTCTGGTGTGGATCCAGGTGACTTTTCCTTC
Source organism: Aquarana catesbeiana (assembly GCF_042186555.1). Taxonomy (NCBI): domain Eukaryota; kingdom Metazoa; phylum Chordata; class Amphibia; order Anura; family Ranidae; genus Aquarana; species Aquarana catesbeiana. The sequence goes on along the minus strand of NC_133333.1, from coordinate 222,821,251 downwards.
AAGTTTTGCAAAAACTGTACATGAAATAGATGCTGTATTGAGTCTCCAAACATTTCCTTATATATAAATGTCTCTTAACAATCCAAAAGTCACCTGGCTTTAGTTTTAGATCCTTCCAAACTTTTAGGATCTGGAATTAGGGAGAAAACACATAAATGAGTTTGTAAAAAACCTTAAAAGATCATCAGCATTCTCCGTGAGATCCGAATGGAGGACTTCAGCTGCTGAGACAAAATATAAGCAAATGAGTAACACACTCCCAAACAAAATCTCATAGGGAGAGAGTCCAATATCCCCCTTAGGGGCTTCATAAAATATAAGAAAACATTCAGGCAAAAGTTTTCTAGTTTCTTACTCTACTTTGTCCGCTATATTGTAGACAGTAAGGGGTGTAAAAATAAAACCTCAAAACTTCTAGTAAGGACTCTCCTATAAAAAATGATTTCTTTTGTTACGCTCTGTACTTTCTGGCACTCTATATTTACAAACTACTTCTGATAACACTTTTTACTGTGGCCTTTGCAGTAGCATTTGCCACTGGACATCCAAAAAACATGTCCATACAGACAAAATGCATACTTGTAAGATCCTGACTTGGGCATCTGGATATATCTTTTTTGTAATCTCTGGGAGGGATGTTCAGCTTTTGGTAACCCCTTTGGTAACAGGTAAAACAAGAAGTGGTGTGTTATAAAAACAACTGTGATGAACCCTGGCTCTATCCCACGCTCATTTACTAAGGCAGCCATAACTGCTTGTGACTGATGACACGGTCCATGTGTCAAGCTGAAGGGAAAAGAGTGGCTGGCAGACATAAATGATCACCTTTTCCAAAGTCCTGTTTCATAAGAAGTTGCCCCCTGTGGACCACTTGTTCTTCTCGTTCTGGGGTCCTTAAAGTTGAATTATTAATCCCAGCTATACTGGGCCAGAACTAGGGTGGAATCTGTGAGTTGCACAGACCCATCAAGTGTCCGGGGCTGTAAATGCAGCATCCTTAGAGTCACCTGGTCTGCTTCCATGTGTGAAAGTTAATATGGCTACCTCAGCAAGAAGCTGGAAGGCTGAAAACAGCCAATCAAATTAACTTGGCATGCTTTATTGGTTTACCTGCCGAAGTAAAAACAAACTTCTGGCCCTTCAAATGGAACCAAAAGCTCTCTATATCTCGACTATCTATATAAATATACACTCTTTTTATAGCTCACAGGCTTTGCTAAAACATGGAGCTCTGCTTCTTGAGCTGGGGAAAAAGGATCCAATGACTTTGAATACAGAGTATCCTTCTGGGTGATAAACTGCATACTCAAATCTAGAAAAAATTAAATATCTGGGTCTTCAGGGAGTGTGTCCTGCACTGGGCTCACAGCAGCTGATTCCTACACCATCAATTTAACACATGTGTCTTCCTTTCTCTTGAATAAATGTACGCGTTTTTCATTGTTAGATTTGTACATAAATAAACTCATATTTTAAACCTTTCATTAGACAAACATTTAGTTATCTGTATATTTGCTGCGCAAAATGTCGGACCATTGACCAAAACAATATCTAACTTTGTCTAATAGCACCTTTGCATAAAAGCTACAGCTCTGATATATCGGGGTGAACCCTTCATTACTGGGTCCAGCTTGCATAAATATATTACAATGTCTTGTTTTCTATCACACTATTTGTGTAAGAACTCCAGTTTCATGTTTCAAAAGACAACTTCTTCCTGGCAATATTATAATAAATGATAACAATACCCTGCGGTCATGGAGAGATGCCCATAAATCCAAACTATTCTTCTGCCTATACCACTTCACTTACAAGAAAAATGGGCACATCATTTCACAATCCACACATTCTGCTTTGGATTTCAAAAATAAAAATAAATAAAAACAAAAGGACCAAGAATCTGTATGATGGACCAGAAAGCATCAAAAACTATAAAACAACTGGCTGCAGGCGGCATCTATCCTAACAGGGTGTGTGGACTTGATGTGATGGGTCTGTTATATTTAAATTTTATTTAATATTACTCTTACATCATGGACCGCACATCAAGTTTTCATCAAAAACCTTACAATATCATTTTTGTAGAAAAACTTCTTATGTATTCCATCCATCTTGGCTTTGTTAAATATTATGGCAGCTTTATTCCAAATAACAACCTCATCTTAATCTTTTTTTCTCTCAATAAGGGCTTATTGTATAAATGTAAAATTACAAAATTGTTATCTTAATCTAAACTAATCTTTTTTCATTACAAATTTCCCCATTAACCTGGACTTCATTTCCAACCAAAGGTTGTCTAAACCAGTTTCAATATATCTATATTATTGTTAAAATTGTTAAACTCATATTAGAAATTAATACTCATTACTACTTAATTTTACTTAATTTCCCTTTTTTAAATGCACTGTTTCCACTATCAAAGGATATTCAATTTGTGTAATAAACGGTTAAATGTAACCTTCATTTTACCATGTTTGGAAAACAGATTCAAAATAATTGTGATCACATTGTTTACCATTAGATTCGTTAACCCGGCACATTTTGTTATAAATGTTTTGTCTAAAAAACTGGAATTGGCATGATGTCCTTCCAGCTTATCACTAACCTCTCATCCCAGCCACATTTCTTTCATGAGAGCACAAAGGAGGGGGTCACATCTGCGTACATGACACACACAAGCAATAGAACTAAAGGTCCCAGCATTCGCACACACGTACACCAATATCTCTCTAAAATCGCTTACATTTTTCCCATTTGTACACAACACATGCATATCATTCTCTCACTTTCTTTTAACTCTTTAATATTTCCCTGCCTAAATTCTGCTTTCCTTATTTTGTTTAAATAACTTTTATATCTAGCTTCTATGATTCTATGATCAGATGGGGAGCCACAGTGCTCATCCCATCTTCCCTCTCTGACAACATATAAAGTATTCTGTTTTACCTCTCATTTCTCTGTTTCTGACTTTTACTAGTTGTAGTGCCTGATCCCAAATTCATCCCACAACTTAACATGAAAATGTCCCTTTCTGTCTAGTGTTAATGTCACCCTTGATCCATCCTGCTCACATAGATAACTGTTTCTTCAGCTATTTACTCTGCACGATTCTTAGTCCCTGTGGACTTTGGTAACCCAGTTACCCATTGTGGATCCCTGTCCACTCTAACCATTAATCTAGGGGCTCAGTATAGGCGGAACCTCACCTTTGGTTCATATGTAGCGCTCCTCTTGCGCTGGGCATTTTTGAGGGTCTCTTACCCTTCATTCCCTTACTTAATTCAATGCCCATAATGACTGGCCAGTCTTCTCTCTTCTCTACTTGTGCCTATACCCTCTTGCCTCTAAACTACTTTATCTAGCAGATTTACTACATATACCTGTGAACAGCACTATTCTTCCCTTTCTTATTTATAACACTCCGATGGACAATAGACAGGGACAACATAACATATAACCACCAATCAATACAGTTCGATTAAGGGGAGTAAAATAGGTACCCTTTGTCCCGAAAATGCCTTACCGATCAAGGAAGTCTGATAACTCAAATGTAAGCAAAAGGCTTACCTCAGCCGGCTGATTATCAGAAATTCCCGGATCGTCTCAAGCTCCTCGTTTCGGATACTCAGGGTCACCTGGAATCCCCTCCTGGCTGGCTCGCCATGCATGACTCGGTTAAATTGATGATAGGCAACTCCTATCCTCATATTGATTAGTGGTTCCAAATTAATAATATCTACTGCAGTAGGGAACAGACACAAAAGATACGCTCAGCATCTTTCCAAATTACTGTTCTGCTTTATTATGACGCAATTGAAGGTTTTTATGCACATGATTACGTAGGTATCACATTAATATTACAATTGTACGTTTATGGTAACAAGGGGCGTTACATAGGCAGGCTTATTCTAATCAGGACTCAAAAGAATGTAAACATTTACTGAAAACATTATTAGTGCCGTGTGCACAGTGAGGGCCGTGTGCAATACATACAAAATACAATACAATTATATACAGAACTTACAAATTTCCATTACAGCTGCTACACACACATGTCTGGTTTGATTATCTGTCAAGCCGTTGAAAATGTATGGGACACCTTGGCAAAAGGGATCTATAGCTAAATTCCTTCTTACATTCCTTGTTCCTTGTTACATGTTTCCAATATTATCACATTTGTTTATCTCCATCTGTCATTACGTATTCAAATCTTATATTCAGTTTGATTTTACCTGCAAGCGTTTGTGTGATCTCTCTTTGCGCATCTAAAAAATAAATCCCAAAAACATAAACTATCACGTAAACATGATAAAGCATTTGGTGTCAGAAGTGGATTTTTTGGTTTGTGTGAACCAGAGATACTAATGATAGAATCTATAGTGGCAAGATTGTGCTAGATTGAAAATAATCCCCAAAAATTTAAACTAAAAATAAAACATGCTAAAACAATTATACACATATTTCCACCCACTGTAAAACACACATGAAAAGGAAAGTGGGAAAAGAAAACAGTTGTCATTCCCATAACTTGGAAAAACCCAGAAGAATAAATGCTGTTACTATTGTGTTCTTTGCATTAATTTTATTTTTCTATATAAGATTAAAATTCTACTTGCTAAATACATTGAAGGTTGAGTTATAAACCAGATGGATATGTTGCAACTAATTTGTATCGGAAACCCAGTGCCGGAAATATGTTATTACATGCTACCAGTGTCCACCCTGCACCCCTTGTGAGAAGTATTCCTTATGAGCTATACTGCACAGGAACTGTACATCAGATTCTGATTTCAAGAAACAGGTGGACAGTTTACAACGTCTGCTTGCCCTGGGCTACTCTTGTTCTACCCTAAGGAAAGCCTATAATAAGGCTAGAAGTCGCTCCAGAACATCCTCGCTTTATGATACCACTCCTAATAGGGATACTGGAATGGTTAAACTAGTCACAAGGTTCTGAGCACACGAACATCAACTGCACTCCATCATCTCTAAGCATTGGCATGTACTAACAGATGAATATATTTTATCTAAATATTTGAGGCCTTTCCCAGAATTGGTCTTTAGACGGGTGACCTCCTTACGAGACTGCCTTACAACCAGTCACTACAAAAATGCTGCAGATAATCCTTCTCCACCTGGCGGTTCCTGGCAGTACCTACCGCTGTGGCAGTTGCCAAGGATGCCCTTGGGTGATTGAGTGTCCAGGCATTCGTTTGCCGAATGGCCAATGGCATAAACTCTGGAAATTTGCTGAATGTACCACTCAGGGAGTTGTGTAATGTTTTGATGTTGTTGTCAATCTTTTTATGTTGGTAAGGCAATATGCCAATTTGACCAGAGGCTAGGAGATCATATTTATTAATCAGTAAATGGCAAAATACTTATCCCAGTTAGGAGACACATAGGAGAGTATCATAAATATGATAACACAATGGACTTCTTTTTCGCTCTAGAGGTTATCCCTCCACATCCATGGGGTGGGGATTGGGATAGACATATTTTGCAATGTGAAACGCTCTGCATTGAGTGATTGAACACTATGATTCCCCCAGGGATCAATGAAATGTTCACATACAAACCTTTTCTGTAAATCGTGTATGGCTCGGGGCGGCTGTTTTATGGGCCCCTTTCTTTAGATATGTGTATTAGTATTCTCTTTTTTTTCTTCTTTTCTTCTTTTTTCCATCTTTGCTTTCTTTTCTTTATCTCTGCCCTAGTGTTGTCACCTGGTTTAAGATCCATTAATGGGTTGGTGATTACTATGCAATTAAAGTGGATGTAAACCCTCACATACAGTAGCTCACAAAAGTGAGTACACCCCTCACATTTTTATAAATATTTTATTATATCTTTTCATGTGACAACACTAAAGAAACTAGTAGAAAGTAGTGAGTGTACAGCTTGTATAACAGTGTAAATTTGCTGTCCCCTCAAAATAACTCAACACACAGCCATTAATGTCTAAACCGCTGGCAACAAAAGTGAGTACACCCCTACGTGAAAATGTCCAAATTGGGCCGATTAGCCATTTTCCCTCCCCGGTGTCATGTGACTCGTTAGTGTTACAAGGTCTCAGGTGTGAATGGTGTGCAGGTGTGTTAAATTTGGTTTTATCACTCTCACTCTCTGATACTGGTCACTAGAAGTTCAACATGGCACCTCATTTCAAAGAACTCTCTGAGGATCTGAAAAAAAGAATTGTTGCTCTACATAAAGATGGCCTAGGCTATAAGAAGATTGCCAAGACCCTGAAACCGAGCTACAGCATGGTGGCCAAGACCATACAGCGGTTTAACAGGACAGGTTCCACTCAGAACAGGACTCGCCATGGTCAACCAAAGAAGTTGAGTGCACGTGCTCAGCGTCATATCTAGAGGTTGTCCTTTCCATAGACTAATTTTCAGGATGTAGGTACCATAGCATAAGTTAACGTACACTAGCATGGAGCACAGTTCCCTATACATATCAAAATACAGTTATATCAGGGTGAACATAGCTTAAAGTGAGCCTGTGCCCAGACTTTGCACAATAAAATATTTAAATGTGCTGAACAGGTAGTAAAAGCACTTTGAAGCAAGTGTTCATTTACCTCCAGTGGCGGCTGGAGCTAAATATTACGGGGGGCGGCAAACTAACGCCATTCACCACAACCCCCCCTCCCAGGGGAAACTCATGGGAAGGCGGTGATCGCCGCAAGCGACCCCCTTCACGGGAGACGGACAGCGGAGGGGAAGATGTGATCACCGCAAGCACCCCCAGTTCGCCCCCCCTGGGATACGGACGACGGACAGGAAGGCGATGAGACTAAACTTAATATGGGAGGCAGGGAAAATGAAGAGCAAAGCCATTGCTTGTCCTCCGGGCTGAACAGGAAGTTCATGAGAGACACAATTGCCCAGTGTGTCCTTAGACATAATTGTGAGCCTAAGGCTCCCTGGCCAATCCAGTCTCAGTACCTGCTTTCTGATTGGCCAGGAGGAGAATCAGGAAGACAATAGCAAGTACAAATTCACTATTGTCACACAAGTGAGTGGGCTCGTGGCGACACCCGAAGGAAGAAGGAGTGGACAGCACTGGCGGGGGACCACCAAAGAAGAGGTAAGGGACCGGTCTGTGCAATATTGCTTCACATAGCAGATAAGTATAAAACCTTTAGTATCACTTTAACTTGACCTGAGAATCTTTGTTCTGATCTTTGAGGAGAAATATCTTCTCAATGTGTGTAAGTGCCACAAGCTGACTGTCTGTCAGCTATTCCACCTGTGTGCCCAAGACCTACATGGCAGGTGTAACTGGGTAGAGGGGAGGGGAACCTAAAAATAGCCATTTGCCGATCTCCCCTAACTTGCAAGAACCCAGAATCAATTAGGATTTTGTCACCTTCCTCAGACACTGCCACACCACTGCCACACCAGTTCCAGTTTTACCAAACCAGTGTAAACCAGCAACAGTGTTCCTGATTGGTGCCACACCAGTCCCAGTGTCACAAGGCCAGTGCAGCCAGCAACCATGTTCCTGATCACCCCCACACAAGTCCCAGGGTCACCAAACCAGTGTAAGCCAGAAATAGTTTTCCTGATTGCTGCCAGTCATAGTACCTCCAGACTAGTGCAGCTGACAAGTGTTTCCTGATTGCTGCCACACCAGTGCCAGTCACCAGACCATTGCAGCCGGCATCAGTGTTCCTGATCGCCACCACACCAGGCATAGTTGCCAACAATCCCAAAATGCCCGGGACATTCATAAAAATGTGACAAGTGTCCCGATCAGACCTTGTCCTGGGCAGAATCCCAAAAATTAAGTTCTATTATTGACAGCTAAGAGAGTTGCTGGTTTGCTGACAATGGCAAAACACATACCGTGGTGTGTGACAGTCAGGTCATCGGACACATTTAGAGATCCCTCCCTCTTCCTCCTCTGCCTCCAGGAAATCAGGTGGTGCCTGCCCTTTTTGCATAATTGGTCGGTACTCGTGAGGGAGCGTGGCCCCCAAGGTTGATCATGCCAGTCCAGCAGTGTGAGATGTAAATCAGTGTAGCGCTGGACATAGAGTATAGTGAATAATTGTTTAAATAGTGATAATAATACTATGAAAAATATTACCCACAAAATATGTTATGAACAAATTAGTGAATAAAATACAGTTTAAAGAAACAAAATATCCGTGATAAGAGTCCTGCTGCCGAACCATAACCCAGAAACGAGGCAAATTAGCATAGACAATAAACAGTGCAGCATTGGATATGAATCAATAATTATACCAACCAATACTAACAAGAAATATTATTAAAAAAATGTGTAAGTGACAATGTGCCCATAAATTATTGTGAGCAACCAAAAATACTCAACCATCAGTAAAAAACAATAAGTGGAAAATAAGTGTTCATGACACCTAAAATAAATTAAAAAGAATGATCAAATGTGATAATGAAGTCCAAGAAAATCCCAAAGAAAAAGTGTAGAGTGAAGGATGTGAACTCCAAGATCCAGCAATCGACTTGCGTGTGACGCCCACCACCAAAGGGGAGAAATGGAGGCTTACCAGAAAGCCTGCGACCGCCCTTATTCAGGGGGGGTCAAAACAGGCTTAGTAGGTCACCGTAGATGTCCTGCAGGGATAAGATCTATGGCTCCACCAACTTCCCTTCACGATGGCTCATGGATGATGGCCAGAAGCTCTCCAGAGAGTTAAGTGACAGGATGATGCACTCAGCAAACACTTCAGCATGGGAATATCATGTAAAAAGAAAAAGGAACTCCCATAGTGCAGATGATCAAGTTCCGTTTATTCCAAAAAAGCAGTTACAATAGCGGATACACTGCATTAAAAAAGGCATATACAATGCCCGAAATGAAACAATATAAAAACCTGTGATAAAGCTTCACCGCTGTTTAGATTAAAACCGCGCATGCGCAATGCGTGTTCGCGTTGTGACCCAGCCAGTCCAGCAGTGTGAGGCAGAGGAGACTGCCAGAATAGCAGACCCGACCAGAGAGGTGACAGGACAGTCATAGAGTAGACCCGGCCAGATGTGCTAAGGCTGATTAATGCAGTAATGGGGGCTGAGCACAAAAACAGGGGGTGAGGACAATATAGGCTGCTAAAAACAATTATGGGGGCTGATGATAGTAAAGGGGGACTTAAGGATAATAATAAAGGGGCTCAGCACAGTAAGGGGGAGCTGTTGACAATTATGGGGGGGCTGAGTTTAATAATGGAGAGGCTGAGGACAGTAAATGGATGCTATGGGGGGCTGAGGAAAATTATGAGGAGCTCAGGACAGCAAGGGAGAGCTCAGGACAGTAATGTGGAGCTGAGGACAGTAATGTGGAGCTGAGGACAGTAATGTGGAGCTGAGGACAGTAATGGAGTATCTTTGGGAAATTATGGGGGGGGGGGGGGCGAGGACAGTAATGGGGTAGCCGAGGTCAATTATGGGGGAGGGCTGAGAACAGTAATGGAGTGCTGAGCATGGTAATGGGGGGCTTAAGGACAATAATGGGGGGTCCAGGACAGTAAGTGGGGAGATAGTGGCGTATTATCCATGTGTGCAATATGTCTTATATACGTGGGCCCCGAGGGGGGTGGGGCCCACTGTACTCCGACCCACATTGCACCCATGGAGGAGGCACGTTTTAGGCACTGCAGCTGCACCCATCATTGTCCTCTGTATAGTTGCTGTCACAGGATCTTGTCATGCTTGCCAATGCCACTATGCTAAGGTAGCGTTGCTTTGTAAACACAGCACAGCCATGTAAATACAGCACCCATAAGTAAATATAGCCGATAAGGAACATACACTTCAGACATGGATTCTCCACTCTCCCTCTCAGCACTCCCCAGCGCTCTCCCTCAGTCTGCTCCACCTCTGCTGGCAGAAAGATTACAGGAGGTTTGAAGCAGATCCAGAGTGCTGCTGCTGCTAAGAAGTGAAGGTGGAATGGGAGCTCACAGCTGGAAGTTGGAGATCTCACCGGGAGGGATGGTGGCTGCAAAAGTTCATTCTGAGGGATGCGGGGGGGGGGGGGGGGGGGGGATGGAAAGTTGGCTGGTTTTGTAAGGATTTGGGAAGGACCTCTGTGCAGGAAAGAGGTTGAGATTGGGTGTGACAGCAATATGTCTCCAGAATGGTGGGAGGGCAGTACTGGCCCTGTGTGTCTGCAGCCAGCTTCACTTGCTCTATGCATGCCAATGCCCTGTGGCCTCTGCAGTGCTGGAGCAATGCATTAAGGCTTGTTCACACCATATATTTTCATCCCATCAGTACTCATCTTTTTTCACATCCTACCCATCATCATACACTCCGTACACCTCTCCTGCACATACTACTTGACGCTATACATTCTGCACTCCTCTCCTGCACATATTACCTACCACTATACACTCCACACCCCTCTCCTGCACATACTACCCGCTGCTATACACAGGCTGAGCTGTGGGGACAGACTGAACCAAGGGGGTGAAATTGTACTGGGGGCAGGCTGACCTGGGAGGAAAAATTGTGCTGGGGGACAGACTGTCTTGGGAGTAAGGAGGTTTTGTACAGGGGGACAGACTGACCTGAGGAGGTATATTGTACAGGGATTCTTCCATTCACCTAATTTGTGTGGATGGAGGAATCTGTTCTAAAAGTAAAAACTGACTATGGCCAGATTACCAGAATCCTGCACTATGTATACTATAATGTACATCACACACTCCTCCTGCACTATATACACTATATTGTACACACAATATTGTACATTATATACTTCTCACCAAAGTGATCAATATATCAACAGTTGCTGGTTGCTAAGCTGTCCCTGACTATTGTAATGGAGTTCTTCCTTAAGGCAGGCTCAGACAAAGTGTTATCTCCCTGACTATTTTCAGTCTATACAAAATCATAGGTAATGGCAGTGTTTCATTTTTTTAAATAATGAATGTGCTAAGGTCTATACATGTCTGTGAGACTCTGGCTTGCGGGACAGCTATTTCAGCATATTTTATAAGTACAAGAAGGTTTTTTATTTTATTTAACTATGCCTCCTTTAAGCCCCTCCCATTCTTAACACAATGTGGCCCAACACACAATTTGCCATGCCGTGCTAAGTTCGCCATATTACTCTTCTACTTATGGTGCCCAAAGGCACCCCAGGCCTTTTACAATCATAGCAGCAGCATTGCCACAATGAAAAACAATGGCTACTCTTCAACAAAGCACACTAAGCGACCCACTTTTTTATTTTTTAGCAAGCAAAGGGGCCATCTGCGTCCTCCTCGGAGTTTGCTGAATTAATGCAGGCTATTACTGCATGCCGTACCACACTGACGGACAAAATAGATCATGTCTACACAGAGCTCGGACTGATCCGCTGAGACCTGGATACATTCCGAGGCCACATGGTGGAGGTGGAGCAGCGGGTCTCCTCAGCTAAGGACATGCATAGGGACCACTCGGCAGACCTCCACACGCTGAAAGTCAAGGTTAAGCACCTGGAGGCTATAGCGGAGGACGCTGAGAACCAGAACCATTGGAACAACTTGCGGGTTCTGGGACTGCTGGAGGGAGCGGTAGGTAATGACCCCATTTCCTTTACGGAAGGTTTATTGCATACCCTTCTCCCCCGAGCCTCCTTCACACCTCAGTTTGTGGTGGAGCGGGTCCACCATATTCCCCCTGTTAGAGGCCCTCAGGGGGCACCCCCGCGTACCCTTATATTTAAACTTCTGAACTTCCGAGACAGGGATCTGGTGCTGCTGGAGGCCTGTAATGTGTGTGAGCTGAAATCTGAAAATACTAAACCCTTTATATTCCCTGACTATTCTATTGAAACGCAAAGATTATGGAAATCATTTGACCATGTCCGAACCCGCCTCCGTGCCAAATGCTTTAAGTACAGTATGCTTTTCCCAGCGAGACTCCGGGTTCAAGATGGAGAACGGGTGCACTTCTTCACGTCACCTGAGGAGGCGTCCTCCTGGCTGGATACTGTTCGCTTAGGGTGATGACGGCTGCTACCTCCTACTCTCCTGGACTACCTATGGCCTTACATAAACTACTTGATCCTGTTCCTTTGGAAAGCCCTGCGGCTCACAAGACTGCTGCCCGAGCAGAGAACTGATCATCATCACCTCCTTGCCACTCTTACTGGGCCCAGCGGGGTAATTGTCCCATGACCACTCAGTTTATATAGTCCTGTTGACCTATGTATATCTGGCCTAGCGCCTGTAGCCTTGTGGAAGCTGAGCTACATTTTTTTTTTTGCCTTTTATTTTCTTTTTGTTCTCAAATGTTTATTAGCTACCCAGGACGTTCCTGTGCACTGTAACAAGTTTTGTACCCCCAGCTTGCTGGGATACCTGCACCCCATTTATCCTCTGGATGACCCTAGCTGTTATGGGTTAACAGACTTATGCATTGTATGCCTCTTGCACAGGTTGCCTCCGTTGTATGGTGGCCTGCTGTGCCTGGGTTGAGAAGATATACGGCTCCCAGTTTTAGGGGGGTCGGTGATGTGGGGGGGATGTTCTGTTTTTTTCTTTATTATTTTCTTGTTTTCTATGAATGTATGTATGTGACACAACTAGTCATACTTAATTTATGCTTAACCTCACTGGGCAACTCAGCGGCTGGCATCCTCTCATGTGGATGTGGTCTATCTGTTGGTCCTAGTGCTCTGATGGCGTCCCTTACTGTGATCTCCTGGAACACCAGAGGCCTTAACTCTCCTATAAAGAGGTCCCTGGTATTCCAGTTCCTAAACACCCATAATCCTCATATCTGTGTGCTCCAGGAGACTCATCTAGTTGGGAGGAAGACTCTCAGTCTTAAAAAAACCTGGGTGGGCCACCAGTATCACTCGAGCTATTCTAATTTTGCCAGGGGTGTGAGTATCCTGATACGTAAATCCTTACCCTTTAGACTACTGGATCTGGTGCTTGACCCAGATGTACGATATGTGGTGATTCATGCTATGATGGAATCCTTAGAAATTGTGCTGGTATTACTCTATATACCTCCTACCTCCCCTTACCTCTATTAAGTTGCTTCAAAAGCTTACTTCTCTCATTGCCAAGTACGGCACTGACAACGTGATTTTCATGGGGGATTTTAAATATGTCACCTAACCCTGAGCTTGACCGTTTCACCTCCATAGGAGGCTCCTCATTGGACCTCTCCGGATGGGTGGACACCTATGGCCTGATGGATCTGTGGAGATGGAGACATCCCCTCGTCAGGTCTTTCATGTGTCACTCTGCCACCTATAGGTCTTTTTCCAGCATTGATCTGATGTATGGGGAGGGGTATGCCTATATACCAAGAATAATTTACAAGCGAATGTGAGAGATGACATCACTGAGGGAGCTAGAGAGGAGGTGGAATCCTTATGGGTAGAGCTCCAAAGGGATGAAGCTAAGGGGAAAATAATACTGGGAGTATGCTATAGGCCCCCTAACCTGAGGGAGGAAGTGGATACAGATCTCCTATCACAAATTGGATTAGCAGCAAGGATGGAAAGTGTTATCATAATGGGGGATTTTAATTATCCAGACATAGACTGGGCGGAGGGAACCGCGCATTCATTTAAGGCTCGCCAGTTCCTTAATGTCTTGCAGGACAATTTTATGGGTCAGATGGTAGACGCACCAACTAGAAATAAAACATTACTGGATCTACTGATTACCAACAATACAGACCTGATCACGGATGTGGAAATACGGGACAATTTAGGTAACAGTGATCACAGGTCAATTGGTTTCAGTATAAATCACACAAATAGGAAACATAAAGGGAACACAAAGACACTGAATTTCAAAAGAGCCAACTTCCCTAAACTTCAAACCTTGCTAAAAGGCATAAATTGGGATAAAATATTAGGAACAAAGAATACGGAGGAGAGATGGGTTTGCTTTAAAAGCATATTAAATAAGGGCATTAGCCAATGTATCCCATTGGGTAATAAATGTAAAAGAGCGAACAAAAATCCTGGATGGCTTAACTCCAATGTAAAAATGCATATAAAAGCAAAGGAGAAGGCCTTCAAAAAATACAAGGTTGAGGGATCATCCTCAGCATTCAGACTTTATAAAGAATGCAACAAGAAATGTAAGGGTGCAATTAGGACGGCTAAGATAGAACATGAAAGACACATAGCGGAGGAGAGCAAGAAAAATCCCAAGAAATTCTTTAAGTATGTAAACAGTAAAAAAGGGAGGACAGACCATATTGGCCCCATAAAGAATGAGGAAGGACATCTGGTTACAAAGGATGGGGAGATGGCGAAGGTATTGAATTTATTCTTCTCCTCAGTCTTCACAAGTGAATCGGGGGGCTTCAGTAACCAAAACTGCAGTGTTTATCCTCATGACACAACACAGGAAGCACCTCCATGGTTACCAGAGGACAGAATTAAAAGTAGACTTGAGAAACTTAACATTAATAAATCACCGGGACCAGATGGCTTGCATCCGTGGGTACTTAGGGAACTCAGTCAAGTGATTGCCAGACCGTTGTTCCTAATTTTTACAGACAGTCTGTTGACTGGAATGGTACCAGCTGATTGGAGAAAAGCCAATGTAGCACCAATATTTAAAAAGGGCCCAAAATACATCCCTGGGAATTACAGACCAGTTAGCCTAACATCAATAGTATGTAAACCCTTGGAGGGGATGATAAGGGACTATATACAAGATTTTAGTAATAAGAACGATATTAGCAGTAATCAGCATGGATTCATGAAGAATCGTTCTTGCCAAACCAATCTATTAACCTTCTATGAGGAGGTGAGTTGCCATCTAGGTAAAGGAAGGCCCGTAGACGTGGTGTATCTGGATTTTGCAAAAGCATTTGACACAGTTCCCCATAAATGTTTACTGTACAAAATAAGGTCCATTGGCATGGACCATAGGGTGAGTACATGGATTGAAAACTGGCTACAAGGGCGAGTTCAGAGGGTGGTGATAAATGGGGAGTACTCAGAATGGTCAGGGGTGGGTAGTGGGGTTCCCCAGGGTTCTGTGCTGGGACCAATGCTATTTAATTTGTTTATAAACAACCTGGAGGATGAGATAAACAGTTCAATCTCTGTATTTGCAGACGATACTAAGCTAAGCAGGGCAATAACTTCTCCGCAGGATGTGGAAACCTTGCAAAAAGACCTGAACAAATTAATGGGGTGGGCGACTACATGGCAAATGAGGTTCAATGTAGAAAAATGTAAAATAATGCATTTGGGTGGCAAAAATATGAATGCAATCTATACACTGGGCAGAGAACCTCTGGGGGAATCTAGGATGGAAAAGGACCTGGGGGTCCTAGTAGATGATAGGCTCAGCAATGGCATGCAATGCCAAGCTGCTGCTAATAAAGCAAACAGAATATTGGCATGCATTAAAAGGGGGATCAACGCAAGAGATAAAACGATAATTCTCCCACTCTACAAGGCTCTGGTCCGGCCGCACCTGGAGTATGCTGTCCAGTTCTGGGCACCAGTCCTCAGGAAGGATGTACTGCAAATGGAGCGAGTACAAAGAAGGGCAACAAAGCTAATAAAGGGTCTGGAGGATCTTAGTTATGAGGAAAGGTTGCGAGCACTGAACTTATTCTCTCTGGAGAAGAGACGCTTGAGAGGGGATATGATTTCAATTTACAAATACTGTACTGGTGACCCCACAATAGGGATAAAACTTTTTCGCAGAAGAGAGTTTAATAAGACTCGTGGCCACTCATTACAATTAGAAGAAAAGAGGTTTAACCTTAAACTACGTAGAGGGTTCTTTACTGTAAGAGCGGCAAGGATGTGGAATTCCCTTCCACAGGCGGTGGTCTCAGCAGGGAGCATTGATAGCTTCAAGAAACTATTAGATAATCACCTAAATGACCGCAACATACAGGGATATATAATGTAATACTGACACACACATAGGTTGGACTTGATGGACTTGTGTCTTTTTTCAACCTCACCTACTATGTAACTATGTAACTATGTATGTGGGCAGCCCCATCCTCCCCAGAGTCCAACAGATATCTATCCTCCCAAGGGGAATCTGTATTAGATCAAAAGGGTGCTTCTACTAAATACTGAGCAAAGGGTCTGAATACTTAGGACCATGTGATATTTCATTTTTCTTTTTTAATAAATCTGCAAAAATGTCAACAATTCTGTGTTTTTCTGTCAATATGGGGTGCTGTGTGTACATTAATGAGGAAAAAAATGAACTTAAATGATTTTAGCAAATGGCTGCAATATAACAAAGAGTGAAAAATTTAAGGGGGTCTGAATACTTTCCATCCCCACTGTATGTTATTATCTTCCTTGGGGAAGGGGTCCCTGCCGGCCTCCATGTCAGAGGCTGTGATAGTAGTGGTCCCCAAGCCTGGCAGGGACCTGGAACTCTGTAAATCTTACCGTACGATATCTTTGATAAATGTGGATGCCAAGCTTCTAGCAAAGATATTGGCGAACCGTTTGACCACGGTATATACTACTTGGTGCATCCAGACCAACCTGGGTTCATGCCAGCTAGGGGGCAGACATTAACATTCGTAGATTGTTCACCCATATAGAACTGGCCGAGGAAAGCAGCTCAGGGGTGGTTGCGGCGTTAGATGCAGAAAAGGCATTTGACTCGGTCGAGTGGCTTTTTCACTGGCAGGTGCTAGAATGCTTTGGCTTTGGACCTAGGTTCATTTCTTGGATCCAACTCTTGTATAGGAACCCAACTGCCAAAGTCAGAGTTAATGGTCTATTGTCTGCTCCCTTCAATCTGAGCAGGGGAACCATACAAGGCCCCCCCCTCTCCCGGGGCTCTTTGCTTGGGCCCCCGGCAATCCTCTTGCGCCAGGACCCCAGGGTGAAGGGAATTCCAGTTGTCCAGTGTCTCTTTATGCGGATGACACGTTGTTACATCTGGCTGACGTGGGTGTCCCCTTGAAGTCTGCTTTAGGGATAATTGACCAATTTGGTCAGTACTCCGGGATCCGTATCAATTGGGACAAGTCAGTACTGTTTCCCTTCACCCCTCGGGCTCTGGAGCGGACATTCGGACCCCCCTCCAGTAGGTAGAGGAGTTTATATACTTGGGGGTAAAAGTCAAATGATCCCTGCCTGCTTATTTGGAAGACAACCTTATGCTCTTGGTCACTCAGTTCAAGAGGAAGTGCCAGTCATGAAAGACCCTGCCACTGTCGCAAGTAGGTAGAGTAAACCTACTAAAAATGGTTTACCTTCTCAAATCTAAATAGTTTTTTCGTAAATTGGACAGTCTTATAACTATCTTTGTTTTGGCAAGGAAAACCCTGCATTTGACAAAACGAACACTACAACTCCCTCTTTCTCAGGGGGGGCTGGCAATGTCTCACTTCTGAGATTTCCCCCTTAAGAAGATACAGAAACCCCTGTATTGAGACGCATAGGGGAAGGGGACAGGACGGCACGTTTGCATAGGTGATCTGACAGAGAGGAACAACATACCATCCCGATATCAGTCCGGTATTTACCATTGTTTTACCTGATATAGAGTGGTGCACTGCCGCACCTAATCCATGTGAGTACCCCAGTTTAGGGCCTTTTTTGCTTTCTGTTTATTAAAGCGTTAAAAGTCTATTACACTATCAAGTCTTTATTTTATACACTCACCGAGGTACCATACTGACGAGTTTAGGATTCCAGTGTAACTACAAGAGCCCAGAGGTGGTTCATATGCGTGTTTTGACTGCGCTTAGTTGCAAGGTCGCACGCTCTGAGGTGAGCATTAAATACCTAAGGGGAGCACCAGAGTGAGCAACACCACGGCATGTTCTGGATTTTATAATCGCATGAACTTTATTGCACTTAGCGGTTTTATAATCGCATGAACTTTATAATCACATGAAATTTATTACATCTGGATAGACTCTTTTTGGATACCATACACTTGTACAGGAGCACTTCTTTGAACAAACCAGCAATGCAATATTGATATACTATAAAAAACTGGATGCTATGCACATGCACAGGAGCACTTTTTTATGCATTAGTGGGTCACTGATAATCTATACAGGATCATAAAAGTGGGAATTGCACCTCTTTGCACAGTAGCACTTTATATCTATTATCATCATTGTTTATGCTTTTATATACACATCTTTTATTTTTAATATATGTGTTCATTTATTGCACTATTGTCACTTTCCACTGTTAGGAAAGACGTTTTTTTTCACTATTGGAGGTTTTTTAAATGTTTCTTTTTCACTGGTATAGTGTATGACTTTGGAAAGCGCAGCATATATATTTATTTATCCACTTTTGCATGATATATGAGGCATGTTTAACGCTTGCAGCTGATTTTTGATAATTAAGGCATTTTGGATTAGTGGAGACTCACAGGACACTTTATATTTAATGCCTCACTTCCAACTTTATTACTGGGCGGCAGTACTAGTGTCTGTCCGATGGTGGTTTAGCCAACCCAAACAAAACCCTGCAGAGTCATTGGAGGCAGCTATTTTAGGGTCTTATGCAGCCCTGAGCAATCTAGTTTATAGGGGACCCAAGTCCATCTTGCAGTGACAACTCTGATGAAAACGACTGTTCGTGTATGGCAGCAGGCAGGTGCTATATACAACACGGATTCTACCCTCTCCCCTCATACCCCCTTATGGGGTAATCCACAGCTTAAGCTTTATTATCAATTACTAGATCCCTAGCTCTGGGCATCCAGGGGAATTATAACTCTTAAACATATTTTCACAGATGGATTTCTCTCCTCCTTCTTGGTGCTGCGAGAGAAATACCTGCCTCAATGGCCTTCAGGTACTACCAGCTTAGACACGCGACACAGGTACAATTCCCTAGCCCTATAACCCTTCAAACGGACCAGACAGAGAGCCTTCTGATCTTGGAAATTCTAGAAAAACCTCTATCTTCCCTTTACTTTTATCTTGACTCGGCTCCCGCAACCACTCTGACGACAGTATACGACAAGTGGAGGGCCGCCATACCAGGGCTGACTGAGGAGGACTGGGAGGACTTGATGAGTGGCTATATCACTAAAATGATCTCTGCTAGAGACCATTTCATCCAACTTAAATTCCTTCATAGAGCTTATTATACCCCGGCAAGATTAGCCAAAATTTATCCCGAGACAAGCCCCCTCTGCTCTAGGTGTCGCTCCTTCCCGGGTACATTCCTCCACATGGTATGGGAATGCCCCCTTATTCGCAAGTTTTGGGAGAAGGTCATTGGGGCTTTAAATGAATTTGGAGACTGGTCCCTTAGACAGGATCTGGCCTTAGCGCTACTTGGCACCATGGAGAATATTGTGACCTCCAGGCACGTGAAATTATTTCTCTTCTATACTCTATACTACTCCAGAAGTGAGATTCTCCTTTGGTGGAAACAACCAATACCGCCAACGCTCAACAACTGGATAACAACGATTAATTCTGTATTGCCACTGTATAAACTAACCTATGAGAGTAGGAACTGCCCAAAAAAATTTGATAAGGTCTGGTCACAATGGATAGACGCACACGACTCAATCACTTAAGATGCATTGTATTATCCTATGAGCTGTTCCTATGCTGACATTCTATGACTATATTGTCCTGTGAGATGCTCCTATGTTAATATCCTTCCTCCCCCCCCCCTTCCACCCCCCCTCTCCTTCTTAACCACACTCCAAGGCCCAGGCATACAACTGTTCTACCCAGGTATGTTTTTAAGTATTACCTGGAATTACTTCACTATTTGGGCATCACTTGTCTAATGAATCTTGAACGAACTATCTTTAATGTAATTGTTCCACCATGTTGTACTGATGCTAAGATTATTCCTATTCTTGTTTCAAAACTGGAGGATTGTAGCCACAAAATTTCATTGTGACATGTTCTTTGTCTTTCGTACATCTCCATTTCAATAAAATATTTGAACAAGAAAAAAGTACCTTGGGAGTATCTGCTTTCCAAAATGTGGTCATTCTGTGGGTGATCCTAGTGTCCTGCCACTCCAGGGCCTCCAAACATGTGACAGGTAGTCAGGAAATCAGATTCCTAATGTATGCCCCTTGAAAGCCTGAAGGTGCTCCTTGGATTTTGAGCCTCTCTATGTGGTTAGACTGCAAAAAATACTCTATTATGCGAGATCCCCATACTTAAGAGGAATAGCAGAGAGTTTTTGCCCATGCTGTGTGTGAGAAATATCTTATTAATTGACAGCTGTGTGTAAAATAAAAAAATATGTTTCCATTTTCTTTCTTAAATTAAAGTTAAAAAAAAAAAACAAAAAAAACAGACATGTTATACTTACCTGCTCTGTGCAGTGGCACAGAGCAGCCCTGATCCTCCTCTTCTCTAGTCCCTTGCCAGTCACCTGGCTTCTCATTCCTGCAAAGTGCCCCCAGCTTGCAATGGGGGCACCCGAGCAGGCTCACTTCCAAGCTGCGGCTCTGCATGTTAATTCCCACTCAGAGCTGTGGCTTGGCCCCGCCCCCTGTCTCCTGATTGGCTCAGTGACTATGATTGATAGCAGTGACAGCCAATGAGGTGGCAGAGTCCCCCAGAGAGACGAGGCGCTTGTGCACTTTGCTGGATCAAGATGGTCGTTTGGGGGGCTGCTGCACAGTGGAGGTTTTTTACCTTCATGCATAGAATGCATGAAGGTAAAAAACTTGAGCTTTTAGAACCACTTTAATTTTCCAAAAACTTGTGGCAAAAAAATGTGATCTTCCAAAGACTTACTATGCCATTAAAAAAGTTTGAGGGTAAACTTTGCAAAATGTAGTCATTTGATTTTGAGCTCCTCTATGCATCTAGGCAGAAGAGTCTCACACATGTGGTATCCCCATACTTAGGAGAAACAAGTTGTTCAAGAAAAACTTTGCTAATTCATAACAAATCTTCATTTCTTACCTCTTTTTCCAAAAAATCCTGGCACAAAATTACAACTTCAAAAAAACTCACTATGCTTGTTACTAAATACCTTGGAGTTTCTGATTCTGATTTCTGATTAAAAAAATGGGTCATTTTGGAGTTATTTGTACTGACTTGGCCTTTTAGGGCCTCAAGACATACATTTCAGATATATACTGTGTTTTGTAAACTCCCCAACTTTCACACAGACTAAGTAAGATACACTGATTTGGTTCTACTATACAAATGCATGTGTGTATATATATATATATATATATATATATATATATATATATATATATATATATATATATATATATATACATATACATACATACAGTATATATATCACAACTTTACATCAGTCGTTATAGACAATATCAACAATCAAGGTCTTGTTTTTTGAAGTAATATCTTTGTGATTGCTGATTTTACTTCTTTGTTTCTAAGAGTGTAAATAAAAGGGTTTAAGAGAGGTGCAATCACAGTATACATTAGTGACACAAAACTATCATACGTCATCCCATGACCTGACTTGGGTCTAAAATACATGAAGATTGCAGAGCCATAAAAAATTGTAACTACTATCAAGTGAGAGGTGCAGGTTGAAAAAGCTTTCTTTCTCCCAGAACTTGAATGTACCTGAAGCACTGTTGAGATGATCTGTATGTAAGAGAACATTGTTAATATGAATGAGCCAATTATAACGCAACCAGCAACACTAAATATCGTCCATTCATTCACCCAGGTGTCCTGACACGACAGTTCTAGCAATGGTGGGACGTCACAGAAGAAATGGTTAATCTGATTAGATCTGCAAAATGACAAAGAAAATGCAAGATATGTATGTATTATTGCATTAATTGCCCCAATGAACCATGATCCAATGATGTGCTTAATGCAAGCTGTTCTGTTCATAATAATGGTATATAACAAGGGTCGACAAATAGCATTATACCGATCAAATGCCATGGCTGCCAACATATAACACTCTGTTCCACCCAAAAGCAGGACACAGTACATTTGGACTGCACAGCCATAAAAAGAGATAGCTCTATGATTAGATAACAAATTGGATAAGATGTTGGGAATTGTAGATGTCACATAAAATATTTCTAAAAAGGAGAAATTTGCAAGAAAAAAGTACATCGGGGTGTGGAGATTCAGACTAAGTTTATATGTAATAATTACAGATACATTTCCACCCACTGTAATGACATAGATGAGAAGGAACACAGGATAGAGGAAAATTTGGTTTTCCCTTAACTTGGAAAATCCTAGGAGAATAAATTCTGTTACCATGGTGGCATTTGTACTCATTTATATTTATTTTTCTGTAAAGGATAAATATACTTTATAAATGTATTGAATAAAAAAGCATTCTTTTGTATAGCATTCTGTCTTATAGTATTTTGTCTTAAAGTCAATGTAAACCCTAACTGGATTTTTTTTTACTTTCTAAAGTATTGTATATTATAAACGTTTCTTTAAATTTGAATATTATCTACTGCAGCCCATTTTAAGCCACCTACTGTGAACTCCAGTAATGGCCACATGGCATATTTTAGGTTGGTTTTCATGATGGTGACCACCAGTTTTATAGATAGGCAACTCCTATCCTTATATTGATTGGTGGTTCCAAATTAATAATAACTACTGCAGTAGGGAACAGACACAAAAGATACACTCCGCATCTTTCCAAAATAACTGTTCTAAATGTATTTGACGAAAAAAAAAAGGTATTTATACACATGATTACGTAGGTATCACATTATTATTACAATTGTCCTTTTATGGTAACAAGGGGCGTAACATAGGCAGGCTAATTCTAGTCAGGACTTAAAAGAATGCAAACATGTAATGAAAACATTATTAGTGCAGTGTGCAAAAATAGATTACAATAATATACAGAACTTACAAATTTCCTTTACAGGTGTATGCCCAACTTTACTGCGGGGATAGGCGGATACAGTGAGTAAGAGTTATATAATGTGAATTGGTTTATGTGTACGCTGTTTTTAGGCTTTGTTTTTCTTTATCTCAAATAATGCAGCTGTGTGCTGTGAATAAAAGGCAGCTTCAAGAATAGATGGTCAGCAACAACTGACAAAAAAATATTAAAACAGTTTGCTATAGACGGGAGAACAGTTAACAGTAACCGCTGCTCTCAAATCAACAACAAACAAAAAAAAAAAGAAAAGAAGGCAGCAAAGTGGTCATTGCCCAAGGAGCTAGCAATCAGAAGTAAAGCAAAATTTCTTAACTGACCCCAATCTCTCCATAAGTAGTTTCTTATCTCTCCATATTTTCACCCTACAGCAGCATTTAATATACTGACCCACTGGGATTAATTTACTAAAAGCAAATAGACTGTGCACTTTGCAAGTGCAGTTGCACTCATTTTCACAAGAGCATATCACATGTGGTGAAGCTCTGCTGATTTCATTAACAAATCATGTGCAAGTAAAAATGCTTTTTTCCCCCTTGCACTTGAACGGGTATTCTTTACAAAGTGAAGCTTCACCACATTTACTAAGTAAAATGAGTGCAAGTGCACTTTCAAAGTGCACAGTCTATTTGCCTTAAATAAATCAGCCCATATGGCTACTCTTAGCACCCCCTGTAATGCCCTGTACACACGGTCAGATTTTCCGACGGAAAATGTGTGATAGGACCTTGTTGTCGGAAATTCCGACCGTGTGTGGGCTCCATCACACATTTTCCATCCGAATTTCCAACACACAAAGTTTGAGAGCTTGCTATAAAATTTTCCGTCAACAAAATCCGTTGTCGGAAATTCCGATCGTGTGTACACAAATCCGACGCACAAAGTGCCACGCATGTTCAGAATAAATTAAGAGACGGAAGCTATTGGCCACTGCCCCGTTTATAGTCCCGACGTACGTGTTTTACGTCACCGCGTTCAGAACGATCGGATTTTCCGACAACTTTGTGTGACCGTGTGTATGCAAGACAAGTTTGAGCCAACATCTGTCGGAAAAAATCCATGGATTTTGTTGTCGGAATATCCGATCAATGTCCGACCGTGTGTATGGGGCATTACAGTGTTGCCAACCTACCAGACTGAAATTTACTGACACAGCCAAGTTTTTACTGGCATTTCCAGGAGTTACAAAATTACAGCTTTAAGTGAAAATTTGAGTATTTAGACTAAAAACAAATACAATATGCAATTAGCAATATGATTTAAGGTAGATAATAAGGCAAAAAACATATTTCTTATTTATTTTTGATTATAGTAAGTATAGCAGCTCAGGGACAGGCCTCAGGAGGGCAAGAAATTAGAATGGGTGGCACACACACATAAAATTGACTCTCACAGCGACACTGACAGCAATGTGCAGTAGCACAGATGATGATGAGACCTCACCGACACGTCCCCTCCTGAGTCACAGTGTCAGTCTCTCTCCAAGCCAAGTAATCCCTCCAGTCCACTCCCATCGAAACAGCACTGACGGTCCCAGCCTGCCTTGCTCCCATACCACAGACCCGCACACGAGGCCCTGGCAGCTCTGCTCGGCTCCATTGCACAATGACATCACACGACATACTCAGGCACCGCCTCCGCCAGAGCCACCCAATCACACTGTAGTAGGCGCTCAGATGGTCTCAGCCAGCTCTGGACCAAGCCAAGTGTCACAGCCATATTTTTTTCTGGCAACCTTTTACTTTTACTGGCATTTACTGGCAGGAGAAAATTTCCTGTTTTTTACTGGCTGCCAGTAAAAATACTGACGGTTGGCAACACTGCCCTGTAATAGTCAGGAGGATGGCTTAACCAAACATCCTAATTGGTTCAAGTGCCATGTAGTGCATTATTAAAAAAATCTTTATTTGCATATGAACTTAGCTGGACATTGAAGTTTGAACCCAAATCCATGGTCGCAGCCAGTCCAAACCTTATCCCTAGTTATCATTGACCTAAATTCAAGGAGCTTGGAGATATTTTCATTTATACTTTCAAAAAAGTGTACTGTGCAAATAGGAATAGTCAAAACAACTTACTGGAAGTTTTAGTGTATTAATAACTTTAGAGAACAAGATGTTATTATTCCAATACAAGGGCTGTAAAACTAATATTCTTTAAATTTTCTGCTGTATTTCTTATGTTTTATAAACAGGAATTTTGTGGTGCCTTGAATAGAAAAAGAGGAGATACATACGGTTACAAAGACCTTGCATGGTTATATAATGAAAGTGAACCTGAGGGAATAGTCACAGGGGAATTTTAAACTCATTTGCTGTGTGAAAAGAAAATAACTGTTGTGCGAGAGGTTTAACTGTACAATGGGCAGCACAGAAGCTGCTGAAAGTGAATAGCACGTCCACCTAGAAGCACCAGGGTTGTTGGTTTGAATCCGAACCACAGCACAACGTTCTCCCTGTGCCGGTGTGGGTTTCCTCCCACACTCCAAAGACATGCTGGAAGGGAAATTGGCCCTAGTATGTGTATGTATGAATGTGAGTTAGGGTTCTTAGATTGTAAGTTCCTTGATGACGGGGACTGATGTAAATGTACAATATATGTGTAAATTCATGACGCTATAACTGTAATAAATACATTTCAAAACATCTCAAAAGGTAACAAAAGACTGAGCCTCATACATGATGACAGTGCCAGAAGAAAGAGGAGCTGAACTCAAAAAGTGAACATTTAGTATCTTATAGGGGACATTTGGAATCAAATGTAATGTCTAAGCAGTATCCTGAAAAATGTACCTTTTGTCTCTATTTCCTCTTGATAAATGTAAGTACACTTCATTTGCCTTGGCCTGTACCCTGAGCTTCATAGCACTATATCTGATCTGTAAGATGAATGCACTGCTGCCTTTGGCTGCTAATCCCACAAGATTTGGCATGTGGTGATGTAACTACTGTGTTGCTCATTGTTCTCTTTGCTGGAAAGAAAACTGTACTCGAGGACCTGCAGTGAAAGGATCCCCATGCTTCTGCATTATTTATTCTCTGGACTGGAGCTGTGATTTCTGCACTTCTGCTACTTTTTGAATATTCTAACACTAATTATCAGATCACAAGTGATTGGAGGGCAGCTCTGAAATTATATAACAAAGCCCCAACTAAGATAGCCTCTTTCATACAGAGACACAATGCAGAATAAGTGATTTTAGGTCAATTATGGGGAAGGGATCATCCTCAGAGAGCCTATAAGTGATCCTTTTGACTAGTCATTTGACCTTTGTTTGCCTTATTCTTGGGCAAAACTTTGTACTCCTTAACTTGTCCTGGAAGAATGAAAGGTATTCAGATAGCCTATGATGTTTCAGGCTTACTTTGAACTTTATAGAAGTTGTTACAATTTTGAGAAATGATTCTTAAACGTTATTCCCCTAAACATAATCACCCTTTTAACTAAGGGGCACATTCACAATTATGTGTTGCCGGTTAGATACCTGTTCCACTGTATTGATTCAGTGCTGTAAGTTTAACCACTTCAGCTCCGGAAGATTTACCTTCTTCCTGACCAGACCATTTTTTGCGATACGGCACTGCGTTGCTTCGACTGACAAATACGTGGCCGTGCGACACTGTACCCAAATAAAATGTATGTCCTTTTTTCCCACAAATAGAGTTTCCTTTGGTGGTATTTGATCACCTCTGCAGTTTTTATTGTTTGCGCTAGAAACAAAGAGTGACTGACAATTTTGAAAAAAAAACAATATTTTTTTACTTTCTGCAATAAAACTTATCTAATAAAATAATTTAAAAAATCTAATTTCTTCATCAGTTTAGGCCAATATGTATTCTGCCACATATTTTTGGTAAAAGAAATTCCAATAAGCGTATATTGATTGGTTTGTGCAAAAGTTATTGCATCTACAAACTATGGGATATTTATTTATATATATATATATATATATATATATATATATATATATATATATATTTTTTTTTTTTTTACTAGTAAGGGAGGCAATCAGCAACTTATAGTGGGACTGCATTATTGCAGCGGACAAATTGGACACCTAACTGACACTTTTGACACTTTTATGGGGACCAGTGACACTAATGCAGTGATCGGTGCTAAAAACATGCACTGTCACTGTACTAGTGACACTGGCAGGAAACTGGTTAACATCAGGGGCGATCAAAGGGAGTGCTTACTAACTGTGGGGGAGGTGCTTTCTTTTCCAATATTGTTTATTGAGTTTAACAGTTGAGAAAAAAAATACAATGTACATTCCGCAAATATTGAAAAGTAGAAACATATCACGGCCAACACGGCCTGCTAAATTTTACAGAAAGTAAATATCAACTCCACTATCTCAGCATGAAGTGAACCTCGGTTGGTTAATTTTTTTCCTTCCAACTCTTCCTGATTTCACTCACATACAACGTTGGGCATTATAAAAAATATCATAACTTGGAGTTAAGGCTGTTTAGGTATATATATATATATATATATATATATATATATATATATATATATATATATATATATTGTCCCTAGAATTGTCTCTGCTTTACTGATGTGCTTAACGGAGAGAAGGATATAGGCAAGAGTCCCACCAGCCACCCCCTTTGGCATCACACTGTGGAAGGAAGGACCCCAACCACTCCTCTCCACATCATATGGCCACAAGGCCACTTACCACACACTGGTCTTTCATATAAGATACTAGGATGACAACGATGGAAAGAAAGACCTGTGCAGAAGGGGAAGAGAGGTAAGAGAAGAAAAGAGAAAAGGAAGAAGTGAAAGAGAAAAAGGGAAGAGGGGGGTGGGAAGGGAGTGCACCCCTGTAGATCCCCATTGAGCTCTACTAACACTTCATAAACCTACAGACAGATATGTCAACCATGGCTCCCAGATCCTATCGGGGGAGGTGCTTTTACTACTGGAAGACATGGATCAGTGTTTCTGCTTCACAGAAACACAGGATCCATGTCTTCTGTACTCACAGAATGTATCTTGTTCTCTGGTCACCAATAAGGTGACCACAGCATTGACATTTACATCAGAGTTCCCATTTTTCATTAGGATCCGAAGAGTTCTAACTTGCATTTAAAATGAGAACTCCAATGTGGGGGGGACTCTGGTGACCACAGATCAACTTCCGCAGAGTGAATACACTAAGGTAAAGGGGGGGTTACTATTATTAGGGGGAACTCTATAGGCTCCCCCCCCCCAGAGACTGCAGAAACATAAAAGAAGATGGTCAGAGACTGTACGGCCATAATACAAGAGATGGTCAGAGTCTGTGCAGACATGACACAGGAGATGGTCAGAGACTGTGCAGACATGATACAGGAGATGGTCAGAGACTGCATACATGATACAGGATATGGTCAGAGACTGCAGACATGATGCAAGAGATGGTCGGGGACTGCAGACATGATACAAGGGATGGTCAGAGACTGCAGACATGATACAAGAGATGATCAGAGACTGCAGACATGATACAAGAGATGGTCAGAGACTGCAGACATGATACAAGAGATGGTCAGAGACTGCAGACATGATACAAGAGATGATCAGAGGCTGCGGACATGATACAAGAAATGGTCAGAGACTGCAGGCATGATAAAAGAGATGGTTAGAGACTGCAGACATGATACAGGAGATGGTCAGAGACCGCAGACATGATACAAGAGATGGTCAGAGACTGTGCAGACATGATACAAGAGATGGTCATTAACTGCAGACATGATACAGGAGATGGTCAGAGACTGCGAACAAGATACAGGAGATGGCCAGAGACCGCAGACATGATACAGGAGATGGCCAGAGACTGCGAACAAGATACAGGAGATGGCCAGAGACCGCAGACATAAAAACAGGAGATGGTCAGAGACTGCAGACATAAAAACAGGAGACGGTCAAAGACTGCAGACTTAAAAACAGGAGACGGTCAGAGATTGCAGAGATAAAAACAGGAGATGGTCAAAGATTGGTAATGACAAGCAAACTCTCACATTGCTGCAGCAGTCACAAACACTAGAGCCACAGACAGACAGCATCTCTTTGATTGAGGGGGGGGGAGAGAGGGGGAGAGAGAGGATATGTACTAGGGGGTGCTTTGGGAGGGGACAAACTTGTGCTGGGGGGTGAGGGGGATGGATGCAAGTCTCACTTTTAGCTCATAAATAAAGACCTCAGATCAGTGCTGTCCTGGCAGAGCTGTGTGGCCGTGCTTCCTCCCCATCTCCTCCTCTGTGTCCAGGAAAACATCACAACAGGAGGAGGAGGGGGCAGGGTCAGTGCACAGCGCTCTGTATGTGTGTGTCAGCTGGGCAAAGATGCTAGTTTGCGGCTGCCATATGAAGCGTTGCTCGCGGGAACCAAGACACCCCGCAGGCATTCCGGGACTCTGATTCGCTGGGACTCCGGATTGGGACATGGTACAAATTGCGGGATGATCCCAGGGATGTTAAGCTATGGGCAAATTAGACGGCCGCTTGGCCCCTGGGAGTGCGAAGCCCTAGGCGACCGCCTAATTTGCCTAATTAGAGAGCCGCCTCTGGAGATAAGCCCAACCCTCCCTAAAGGTGCAGAGACACACAAGACGCTCAGATGACCTAATGGCAACTGAGGACCTCCAGGGTTTATCAGCGCTAAATCCAACAATCAAAGTGAAAATGGCATCTGTCCTGATCAATATATACCTAACTGTTTACCCACAGTCCCTGTTACATTTGGAAGTGATGAGAAATCTCCACATTAGTCAGAGGTTCTAACCTTTCAAAAGTTTCCCCAGAAAAAAAAAAAGTTTTGAATGAAAATACACAACTTAAAGCAGATTTCAGAAAATTGATTTCACAATGACATCTCAAAGGATTAAGCGAAAGACGTTCCATCTGTTTATATGAATTAATATAACAGTTACTCTATGGAATAAAACAAGAGTCCCCAGTTACTGCTGCCACACATTTCCTTCTTGTAACGGTTTGTGAGTCATTTGGGACAAGTCTCTGAAGAAATGTTTGCAATGTACTTGAGAAAAGTCTTTGGTGTGGAGAAAAAGACTGGAAATTTATTCAAACACATTCAAAACTTTCCCAGAACTTCTGACATTTGTAGAAGAAAAATCAGTAACGGATAATAAACCAAAGCAAGCAACAATATTTTGCTGTTTAATAGGGATACTCAACCTTATTACAATAAGCACCACTTTATAAAAGTCAGTGTTTATTGAGTACCCCCTAAAGTGCAATACCTAATTTCAAGTATTCCTTGACATGGGATCAGTTATTACTAGAACCTTCTAATTGTGTGTCCATGCTTTCCAAAAAATCCACTTTGACTTAAAATGCTTACTGCATTCAATTGTGAATAATGTTATAAATGTAAAAAACTAAGGTGATGCTTGCTGTAAGATGTACCATTTGAATACATTAGAAGTGTCCAATGGTGTACATCTACCATTGGCTAAATTTTTTTTTGTTTGATCAGTAAAACATTGTTATGGTGCATGTTCCAATTTTTGGTAGATGAGGAGTTAATACACCAGACAATAGTATATATCACTTTGGTACCATATTGGCAAGATCTCAGAGTTCTGAGGACTGCACATATGCTATTGCCATCATTGGAGTTTCCACACTCTCTGACAATTTTTTGTATTTGTTTTATTTGTATTTCAGATATGAATATTGTATATTTCTTCCTGTAACAATAGTTTTTATTGAAAAAAATATTTTTTTATGAGTGTCACAAAATTGAGTAACAAAAAATCCTTTCCATGCTCAAACAATTTAACAATACAACTACATAGGGAACAAAAGGTAGGGGAAGTGGGGGGGGGGAGAGAAATGTAATTGAGGATTTGAGGCTTTGCGAAGAAGACAGGTCAACCTTGGTGGCCGATATAGGCACAATAGTGAACTTGAGGACTGAACATTATGTAGGTGGTTGCATAGAGGAAACCCACAAAGCCCCCGCAGGTGGAAGAGGGGGCCCTCCCCAGGGTAGTCCCACAGACCCTTCCCCCATACACCCATAATCCTAAAGCTTTAAACAACAATATCACAATACCTTTATGAAATATTCTGCAAACAATTCAACTTTTATCTTACGTTGTGGGGTACAGGTACTCTCTCCATTGTCAGAACACAAAGCATTCTTTTATGGGAAATGCAACCCCCACTACCGTTCATTTGTGAAAAATAAGTAGAGTAGGGGGTATAATGGGGTGAATGAAAAAAAGAGTGGGAAAGATAGAGAAGAAAAAGAGGTGAGTCCGTCCGGGAGTCTAATGCCAACCGTTCCTGGAATCAGCAATTTATGTCTGGGACCTATAAGTAGGCAAGCCAAAGAGACCATATTTTGTCGAAAAGACTTTGTTTATCTCGCAAGACAATAACCATTTTTTCATTTAGAATTATCCAAGTTAGTTTACGCTTCATTAAGGCTTTGTCTATAACTGGACTTTTCCAGGTGGTTGCAATAGCAATTTTGGCTGCCAGGAACATGAAATCTTGAGGTCTGTGTGTGTCGTGGGATATTTTCGACTGGTTTATTCAGTAGGGCAATACTTACATCTTTAATAATTTTGACCGACGTAACTGAATGAATAAAAGAGTGCACTCTCATCCAAAAACGGCGCACTTTAGGACAAGTCCACCATGTAAGGAAAGGCGTGCCTATCTGGCCACATCCTCTGAAGCAGGAGGCCGATGAGCCTGGAAACATTTTCAAGAGGCGTTCCAGTACCAGGTACCATCTAGCATGCACTTTGTAGCTAGCCTCAATCAAAGCCACATTTAAAATTTCTTTGTGAATCCGTGTGCTCCATTTTTGCCAGTCCTCCGCCTCAGGAGATATGTCCAGGTCCCTCTCCGGGGCCATCTGATAATTCAACTTGACCGTAGGGTTGGAGAATAGTTTATATAGCATGGAGATGCCCCCCTGCATAGAGCTCTCCCGCATGCACCTATTTTCAAATATGATGCGTACTGCTAGGTCTGGGCTGGATTGCTGTAGCGATTTAAGAAAATTATAAATTTGCTGTAGATGGAAATTTCCTGAGTGGGGTATCTCCAGACTGTTAATGAAGTGTGATAGAGCACGCAACCCTCTATGATCAATATAGTCCCCAATGCGGTAAAGACCCTTGTTTAACCACCAGCCTGCAGCCTACAGCCTGCAGCCCTGGTGAAAACAAGGGGTTTCCAAAGAGAGGAGCAGCTGGTGTGTGTATCTATATACATTTTCATAGAAGTGTTGGAATTCTTGTAGAATGAAGGTAGGATTTTGGGTTAGTGTACCGTCCCGTTTCCTAATACTAGGTATATGTGAGGTGGGCGGCGGGGGGGGTATTTCGTTGCTAGGAGTTTACCGGGTTTATCTGTTTGTGAAAAGAATCTGGCCTGCGTCCAGCACAGTTGTTTTTCTGCCTTGGTAGTGAGGCAAACATTTATTTCAAGGCGTGCTGACTCGATCCGACTGCGTAAATCTAGGTAAGGGTTTGTTTGTGTTCTTTGAGTAGGGAAGCTAATTCCACCTCCTTTTGTTTTAACAAAGGATTATAATGTCTCTTATATCTAGCGGTTATCTGAATCCGAATTCCCCTGATTGTCGCCTTGTGAGTGGCCCAGTTACACATTGGGGAGGTTTGATCTGGGTCATTCAGGGAGAAGTACTCCTTCAATGCCAGCTCAATGTCGAGGCATGTCGCCAGATTGCTAAGATGGGACTCATTTAGTCGCCAGATATAAGAGGCCGTAGGGCTTTGCAGCGAAGATAGACGGGCCACTACCCGAGAATGGTCAAACCACGGGGTCTCCAGGATCTTGGAGGCAGTACAGATAGGTAGGGACGAGGCAGACGTGAAGATATGGTCTATCTGCGAATAAGTCAAATGAACATGGGAGTAGAAGGTATAATTGCGGTTTGTAGCGTTACATTCTCTCCAGACATCCACCAAATGATGGTCATGTAGCAATTTCGCAAATTTGGTGCTCAATTTAGTGGGTTTGAAGATTTGAGAACCTGGTGGGCGTGTCTTGTCTAGAGAGGAGTCCAAGGTGATGTTTGAATCTCCACCCATCAAGAGTGTACCCTCGAATTGGGGGGGCAACTGTTGAATATTGTATATTTTTAATCTTCTCTTGCACACAGTTGGGCAATCAAAGAGAACACAGGTGCACCTAACTTACTAGAGTTCACTTTGCCAAATGTATGTTCACTTATCAAAGTGAACACTAATTTTTCAAGTTGAACATTTGCTACTTTAGTAAATAAACTTTAGTCACTTAAAATAATATCGCTGGGATGGTCAGATTTAGCTTGCCAGAATTCTATTGTCGAACTGAGCCTATGGTCGAGTTAGAGCTGAGGAAGCTAGGAAGTTAACACCACCGCCTGAACACTGATGTTTTGGTTGTGACCATATCAATAAGGATAGCAACTAGAGTGTTGACATCTCTCTGAATCCCCCCATTAAGGGCTATAACAATATCTTAGGTACAAAGAAGGGGGCGAGAGGCTAACCTAGGTTATTAAAGCAGTGCCGCATCCAATATGAAGGATAAAAATGAAAAGGGGTTCCCCTAGGCGGACTTTAAAGGCACTTAGTGTTTATCTTAGGTTGAAATGTGTCGGAATGTACAACAGTGTAATAATAAACAAATTTTATTTAGAAACAACATTAAAAACAATACAACGAAACATAGACATATCTAAGTAGTTCATTTATATCACCATACAAAATAAATATATAAAAAAATGAAAAAGGGGAACTCTTCTCACACCCAACGCGTTTCGGGATATAGTATAGTCCTTCTTCAGGGGTGCAGAGAAAGAGAAGAGAGGGATTTATCTAAGATATAATTAAGATATATGGTTAATGAATTTACCATAGCATCTGAGAGTATAGTGTTATATGTTTAAAATAGTGTGATTATAGCACTTACATAGTTACATAGTTACATAGAAGGTGAGGTTGAAAAAAGACACAAGTCCATCAAGTCCAACCTACATAATATAGGATGGTGAAGTAGTTGTTACAATGTTTCGTTGAATCACATTAAAAGCTTAGAATCAACATAGCACCGGGTATTGGTACTGGTAAAATTGCTGTCTAGCCACAACGTGGGCATCAGAGAGGTCTGTGAGTATATACCAAATAGTATTGTCCTCAGATGGAGGAGGTTACCCCCGCGTTCCGCGGCAAGATGGCGGCCAGAGCGATATATTGAGGCAAATGGAGTCCCTGGATGTAGAAAAGTATATCAAAAATATAAATCCAGGACCTTGCTGGACATGTAGTCTAAACGTTTAAGCAATTAATAAGATGTGTATATACCTGTATATGTTGGTAAGTTGATAAAAAATAATGTTGGATCAAAAAGAGAAGGGGTGGGTTTGGTAACTGAAAATAAAACATATACATAATACTGCCATGAGAAGTCTATTTAATTGAGGTTCAAAGCATGGTTGTAAGATGCTTAGAGGTATATTAAGGTATAAAGGTAACCAACAAAATATTAGAATATTATTGTATGAATTATGTTGTAAAATTACAAGAAACAGGGAAAAAAATATATATATATATATATAATTACACATTACCGCCAACTAATAAAACACGGTAAGTATTGTGTTGGAAACTTTTTTGGATAAGTATCAAATTTTGTGTGTATGGATTAACTAATCAGTTTATGGTGTAGTGGAGAGTATAATAGAAAAGTAGCATTTAGTTTTAGCTAGTTTACACTTTTTTTTTTTTTTTTAAGTTTTTTTCTTCAAGCAAAAGTATAAGGGCTGGTCAATGGTTATATAAATTAGTATTAGAATGTAGATTAGAGTGTACATTTCTAAGATAAACACTAAGTGCCTTTAAAGTCCGCCTAGGGGAACCCCTTTTCATAAATATCTTAGGTACAGTATATATGCAGTGCCTTGAAAAATATTCATACCCCTTGAAATTTTCCAAATTTTGTCATGTTACAACCAAAAACGTAAATGTATTTTATTGGGATTATATTTGATAGATCAACACAAAGTGGCACATAATTGTGAAGTGGAAGGAAAATGATAAATGGTTTTTAAAATGTGTTACAAATAAATATGTGAAAAGCGTTGCGTGCATTTGTATTCAGCCCCCTTTACTCTCATACCCCTAACTAAAATCTAGTGGAACCGATTGCCTTCAGAAGTCACCTAATTAGTAAATAGCATCCACCTGTGTGTAATTTATTCTCAGTATAAATACAGCTCTTCTGTGAAGCCCTCAGATGTTTGTTAGAGAACCTTAGTGAACAAACAGCATAAAGAAGGCCAAGGAACACACCAGACAGGTAAGGGATAAAGTTGTGGAGAATTTAAAGCAGTATTAGGTTATAAAAAACATTTCAAGCTTTGAACATCTCACGGAGCACTGTTCAATCCATCGTCTGAAAATGGAAAGAGTATGGCACAACTGCAAACTTACCAGGACATGGCCGTCCACCTAAACTGACAGGCCGGGCAAGAAGAGCATTCATCAGAGAACCAGCCAAGAGGTCCATGGTAACTCTGGAGGAGCTGCAGAGATCCACAGCTCAGGTGAGAGAATCTGTCCACAGGACAACTACCCTGTTTCCCCGAAAATAAGACCTAGCGTGATTGTCGGTGATGGCTGCAATATAAGCCCTACCCCCCAAATAAGCCCTACCCTGTTTCCCCGAAAATAAGCCCTACCCTGAAAATAAGACCTACAAGGACTTTAACTAGGGCTTATTTGGGGGGGGTAGGGCTTATATTGCAGCCATCACCGACAATCACGCTAGGTCTTATTTTCGGGGAAACAGGGTATTAGTTGTGCACTCCACAAATCTGGCCTTTATGGTAGAGTGGCAAGAAGAAAGCCATTGTTGAAAGAAAGCCATAAGAAGTCCCATTTGCAGTTTGTGAGAAGCCATGTGGGGGACACAGCAAACATGTGGAAAAAGGTGCTCTGGTCAGATAAGACCAAAATTTAACGTTTTGGCCTAAAAGCAAAACGCTATGTGGGCAAAAAACTAACACTGCACATAACTCTGAACACACCATCCCCACCATGAAACATGGTAGTGGCAGAATCATGTTGCGGAGATACTTTTCTTCAGCAGGGACAGGGAAACTGGTCAGAGTTGATGGGAAGATGGATGGAGCCAAATACAGGGCAATCTTAGAAGAAAACCTGTTAGAGTCTGCAAAAGACTTGAGAATAGGGTGAAGGTTCACCTTCCAGCAGGACAACGACCCTAAACATACAGCCAGAGCTACAATGGAATGGTTTAGATCAAAGCATATTCTTGTGTTAGAATGTCCCAGTCAAAGTCCAGACCTAAAAGCAATTGAGAATCTGTGGCAAGACTTGAAAATTGCTGTTCACAGACACTCTCCATCCAATCTGACAAAGCTTGAGCTATTTTGCAAAGAAGAATGGGCAAAAGTGTCACTCTCTAGATGTGCAAAGCTGGTAGAGACATCCCAAAAAAGACTTGTGGCTGTAATTGTAGAGAAAGGTGGTTCTACAAAGTATTGACTCGGGGGGGCTGAATACAAATGCACACCACACTTTTCACATATTTATTAATAAAAAATGTTGAAAACCGTTTATCATTTTCCTTCCATTGCACAATTATGTATCACATAAAATTCCAATAAAATACATTTACGTTTTTTGGTAACATGACAAAAGGTGGAAAATTTCAAGGGGTATAAATACTTTTTCAAGGCACTGTATTTCTTTCATTGTTTGGCTGAAAGCTTTCCCTACCCCTCCCTTTCCCACAACTCTAATGTATATCTAAAGACAAGGACTGTAGATGATCAAGAAACAAGATAAATATTGTATTATCCTGTACAACAGTGATCTCCAAACTGTGGCCCGGGGGTCTTTGCTTGCTTTTATCTGGCCCTTGGGGCACTATTTCATCCACTGACACCAATAAAGGGGCAGAATTCCTGCCAATGACTCCAAAGATGGGGCACAATTTTTACCAATAACACCAACGATGGGGCCCAATGACACCATCAATGGGGCACAATTCATCTCACTGACACATTGTCTACTCCTACTGATATCTGACATTTTCTATTCCTGATGGTCCCAGTCCGGCCCCCCTAAAGTCTGAAGGACAGTAAAATGGCCCTTTGTTTGGAAAATTTGAAGACCCCTGCTGTACAACATCAACAAAAAGAAGCGTACATGAACAACATTAGTATATTTTGGCTAAATATCTATGTTTATTTCTTACAAACCAGGTATAAATTGAAAAAATCTTCACCTAAAGCAGGGGCAGGCTGGGCCGGGGGGCAGGGTGGAAATTTTCCCCCTAGGCCGCCTAACTTATATTCAAAATGGCCACTTCATGGCCGCTGTCTGCTGACATTTTTTTATGTATGCAGGAGGTCGACCGCGGTGGCCGCCGATTGGCTCTGTTGCTCCCGCGCTGCATTCCGTGAGTTGTAGTCTGGATTGCGCTCAAGTTCCTGGTGGCGATGGGTGGCCAAGCACACAGCAGAGACCTCCTGTACATAATGTGTATGTGGATTACATCTATGTAGCACCTGAAATGTCATACTAATTCCTAACCTATTCAAGAATATAAGAATACACAGCAAAGGGTGTGTTGATATCCCAGCCCAACTGCAAGAAAGTACAGAAGACCACTCTTGCAGTGTGCAGGAGAGGGGAAGAGGGGTATAGCTTTTTTTTTATTTACCTGATTCTATGTTCCAGCCAGCTCCAGTGTTCTCCTCCCTAGACATCATCACATATAAAGAAAGATCAAACCCGAATGGTATGAAGTGGAGGCTGGAGTGTGACCAATGTCATTCCTACCATACATAGGATCTGCAGGGGACAGAACTTCAGAGAGCATGCTGAAGCAAGGGATACGGTAAAGTTGGGCACACACAGATCAGAATTCATCGGGTTCAGCGGGGGGCTGAATTTTGATCTGTGTGTGTGTGTGTGTGTACCCCTCTATGTTAGGCAGAAACCCATTGTTATATATATCATCTTCTGCTATTATATTATAATATCATATAAATTGGCCTCACAAAATAGAGATTATTAATTTTATCAAAAAAAGATTTTATCCAAAATATTTTTATCCAAAAATTTTGCACATATTAGCCAAGACCTCAAATGTGATCTTTGCTTTAGCTAAAGTAGGGAATGGTTGGAGCCTCCGCAGGGTTGGATTTACAAATGGGCACAGTATGCATGTGCCTATAGGAGGCAGAGGAAAAGAGACAGCTTTTCTCTGTATAATTATTGGGGACACATTTTGTCCCCATCATCATTAGGTATAGTGGTCTTATTTAACCACTTGCCAACCTGCTCACGCAGATATACTGTGGCAAGTCGGGCTCTCCTGCGCGAACCGACATACCTATACGTCGGTCCATGCAGGAAGGATAGCGGGCGATGTCCGCCGGCAACCCACGATCCTGGTGAGGAGAGGCAGAACTGGGAACTGTCTATGTAAACAAGACGATTCCCCGTTCTGCCTAATGACATGACAGAGATCTACTGTTCCCAGTGATCGGGAACAGTGATCTCTGTTCCAGTAAGCCCATCCTCCTTACAGTTAGAACACATCCAGGGAACACACTTAACCCCTTGATCGCCCCCTAGTCTTAACCCCTTTCCTGCCAGTGTCATTTTTACATTGATCGGTGCATTTTTATAGCACTGATCAATGTAATAATGTCACGGGTCCCCAAAAAGTGTCACTTGGGGACAGATTTATCCGTCGCAATGTTGCAGTCCCACTAAAAATCGCAGAGCGTCGCCATTACTAGTAAAATCAATAAAGAAAACGTCCCTAAATCTAGCCCATAGTTTGAAGATGTGATAACTTTTGCGCAAACCAATCAATATACGCTTTTTTGAGATTTTTTTTGTGCCCCTGTCATTTTTTTTTTTTTTTTGCTGTCTGTATCCCTAGTGGGGAGATTCATTATCTCAATATGTCCTGGTGACCACTGTCACTGGGACAGGAAGTAATGGGAAATCTCTCTTTTAGAGTTGATACTGGAACACCTAACTAAATGATCCCTATCTAGGAGGGGATTTTTCTTAATTTCCAGAGATATCCTCTAATTGTCTACTGTGTAAGGAAATGAAGGGACATTTTCAAAAAGGTTTCCTTTTTAAAAAAAAAAAATTTTATTTATCAAATGAGGTAGAGCAAGGGTTTACAGACAACATTCCAAAAACATATCTCAGACACGACATGACAAAAAGAATCTCAAACACGTAAATTACATTCCTGTCATATCTGTCCAGTTTAGACTCTAATGGCCTGTACACACGATCGGACTTTGTTCGGACATTCCAACAACGAAATCCTAGGATTTTTTCCGACGGATGTTGGCTCAAACTTGTGTTGCATGCACACGGTCACACAAAGTTGTTGGAAAATCCGATCGTTCTAAACGCGGTGACGTAAAACACGTACGTCGGGACTATAAACGGGGCAGTGGCCAATAGCTTTCATCTCTTTATTTATTCTGAGCATGCGTGGCACTTTGTCCGTCGGATTTGTGTACACACGATCGGAATTTCCGACAACGGATTTTTGTTGTCGGAAAATTTTATATCCTGCTCTCAAACTTTGTGTGTCGGAAAATCCGATGGAAAATGTGTGATGGAGCCTACACACTATCAGAATTTCCAACAACAAGGTCCTATCACACATTTTCCATCGGAAAATCCGACCGTGTGTACGGGGCATTAGGCCGCGTATACAAAATCATATTTGGGGGGCACACCCTAAAATGCGTTTATATTCAAGATGGTGCTGTTATAAGACCAACAAACAGTACAAAACATATTACAACGCACACATTCAAGAATGACAATTGTAATAGACCCTGACCAGGTTTTTTTGGGCTGGAGCACCCCTCCCCCTCTTCATTACCTCTTATTTAGTGGCCACCAGTGCATAGGAGGAGTCCCCCTCAGTTCTCCCACATAGAGGAGTTCGGCTCCCATGGTTGAGACAAAGGATCTTTCATTCTATTACTAGAGTAGGACCCACTAATTTGGGGTACTTTGTCGCAGTAAGTGGGCTCAGCACTACATGACCATATAGTGTGACCAAACCCCCGTATTTTTTTTAATATGTTCAGATGTTTTTAACTAGCCCTGCAGGAAATGTCATTCTTGAATGTGTGCGCTGTAATATGTTTTGTACTGTCTTATGCCGCGTACACACGGTCGGAATTTCCGACAACAAATGTTCGATGGGAGATTGTTGTTGGAAATTCCGACCGTGCATAGGCTCCATCAGACATTTTCTGTCGGAATTTCCGACAACAAAAATTTGAGAGCTGGATCTCAAATTTTCTGACAACAAAATCCGTTGTCGGAAATTCCGATCGTGTGTAGACAATTCAGACGCACAAAATTCCACGCATGCTCGGAATCAAATAGAAAAACCGCACTGGCTATTAAATTTCATTTTTTTCGGCTCCTCATACGTCTTGTACGTCACCGCATTCTTGACATTCGGAATTTCCGACAAGATTTGTGTGACCGTGTGTATGCAAGACAAGTTTGAGCCAACATCCGATCGTGTGTATGCGGCATTACAAGAAAATTAGGTTCATCCAACAAACCTTACTATCTAATGCCATAAGTGGTTGTCTTGAGTTGTCAATACAGAATGACATATCGGCCCTTAAAGTGGTTGTAAACCGCATACATGAAATATGAACAAAGCATATTCCACTATAGTGTGTACTTGTCTCAATTAAGAGAACTAAGTGTCATTTCTGTTTGCTGCTCTGTTCCTCTGCTATCAGCATGAGTCACTTCTGACAAGTATTCCTGACATCAAGAAAAAAAAAGGTGACAGGGGAGGGAGCTCCAGCACACAGCCTGTGATTGACAACCTCAGCTCTGTTACTCTGTGGTGTGTAAATGAGGATGTGTCCCTTCCTTCCAATCAGCTCTCAGAGCTCTCCTCACTGAGCTCTGCAGAGTGTAACTTCAGCTCTCCGCACCCTGTTTTCTGAATGCTCAGACAAGCTTCAAAAGTTCTGGATTTTGAATGGCTGTAGAGAAGAGAAGACTGCAGATAAATAGGTACAACTTACAGTGGGGACGGAAAGTATTCAGACCCCCTTACATTTTTTTTTTATATTGCAGCCATTTGCTAAAATCATTTAAGTTCATTTTTTTCCTCATTAATGTACACACAGCACCCCATATTGACAGAAAAACACAGAATTGTTGACATTTATTAAAAAAGAAAAACTGAAATATCACATGGTCCTAAGTATTCAGACCCTTTGCTCAGTATTTAGGAGAAGCACCCTTTTGATCTAATACAGACATGAGTCTTTTTGGGAAAGATGCAACAAGTTTTTCACACCTGGATTTGGGGATCCTCTGCCATTCCTCCTTGCAGATCCTCTCCAGTTCTGTCAGGTTGGATGGTAAACGTTGGTGGACAGCCATTTTTAGGTCTCTCCAGAGATGCTCAATTGGGTTTAAGTCAGGGCTCTGGCTGGGCCATTCATGAACAGTCACGGAGTTGTTGTGAAGCCACTTCTTCGTTATTTTAGCTGTGTGCTTAGGGTCATTGTCTTGTTGGAAGGTAAACCTTCAGCCCAGTCTGAGGTCCTGAGCACTCTGGGGAAGGTTTTCGTCCAGGATATCCCTGTACTCGGCCACATTCATCTTTCCCTCGATTGCAACCAGTC
This sequence comes from Aquarana catesbeiana, assembly GCF_042186555.1. NCBI lineage: Eukaryota > Metazoa > Chordata > Amphibia > Anura > Ranidae > Aquarana > Aquarana catesbeiana. Next base: position 222,779,707 of record NC_133333.1, on the reverse strand, counting down.
GTCCTGTCCCTGCAGCTGAAAAACCCCCACAGCATGATGCTGCCACCACCATGCTTCACTGTTGGGACTGTATTGGACAGGTGATGAGCAGTGCCTGGTTTTCTCCACACATACCGCTTAGAATTAAGGCCAAAAAGTTCTATCTTGGTCTCATCAGACCAGAGAATCTTATTTCTCACCATCTTGGAGTCCTTCAGGTGTTTTTTAACAAACTCCATGCGGGCTTTTATGTGTCTTGCACTGAGGAGAGGCTTCCGTCGGGCCACTCTGCCATAAAGCCCCGACTGGTGGAGGGCTGCAGTGATGGTTGACTTTCTACAACTTTCTCCCATCTCCTGACTGCATCTCTGGAGCTCAGCCACAGTGATCTTTGGGTTCTTCTTTACCTCCCTCACCATGGCTCTTCTCCCCCGATAGCTCAGTTTGGCCGGACGGCCAGGTCTAGGAAGGGTTCTGGTCGTCCCAAACGTCTTCCATTTAAGGATTATGGAGGCCACTGTGCTCTTAGGAACCCTAAGTGCAGCAGAAATTTTTTTGTAACCTTGACCAGATCTGTGCCTTGCCACAATTCTGTCTCTGAGCTCTTCAGGCAGTTCCTTTGACCTCATGATTCTTATTTGCTCTGACATGCACCGTGAGCTGTAAGGTCTTATATAGACAGGTGTGTGGCTTTCCTAATCAAGTCCAATCAGTATAATCAAACACAGCTGGACTCAAATGAAGGTGTAGAACCATCTCAAGGATGATCAGAAGAAATGGACAGCACCTGAGTTAAATATATGAGTGTCACAGCAAAGGGTCTGAATACTTAAGACCATGTGATATTTCAGTTTTTCTTTTTTAATAAATCTGCAAAAATGTCAATTCTGTGTTTTCTGTCAATATGGGGTGCTGTGTGTACATTAATGAGGAAAAAATGAACTTAAATGATTTTAGCAAATGGCTGCAATATAATAAAGAGTGAAACATTTAAGGCGGTCTGAATACTTTCCGTCCCCACTGTGTGTAGGAGGATTTGTTTCATCTCTATTTATCACCTAAGGCCAGTCACTTCACTGGGTATTTACAACCACTTTTTTTTCCGCGCTATACATTAACCTCTTGCAGGCCGCCCCCCGTAGATATGCTGCGGCAGGGCCACCACTCTACGCTGGATCACGTACCTAGTACGTGATCCACATGCCGAGGTAGGGAGCGTGCTGAGATTGGCTGCAGCACCAACCAATAAGTGGGTGCTGGCCGCTGACTGGTCACCGACACCTGACGTTCGGCTCCGGGCATTACTGAATAAAGCATTGTGAAGGTAAACAAACACAGGGCTCTCTTCTGACAGCAGCAATGAGCTGTTTTTTCTTCCTGCAAAGCAGGAAGTAAAAAACAGCACATTGCTTGGTAAAAACAGCACATACTGTACAGTAACATGTTGGCCACACATTTAACAATTTGATCGCCCCAGATGTTAACCTCTTCCCAATGGAGGTCCACTGGCACCTGCTGACAGGCCCGGACTGGGACAAAAATAGGCCCGGGCATTTTAGACTGAGCAGCCAACTTTTCCAGGGACCTGGGGGGGGGGTGTTGGTAGACAGTCGTGGGGGTGGCTGGTGTCGGTAGTCCACACTGTAATGTGCAGGGACACTGTGATATAAAGGGAACTGCACTGTAAAGGGGCACTGCAATGATTACAGTGCCCCTTTACAGTGCAGTCCCCTTTATATTACAGTGTCCCAGTCCTATTGTGGCCATACAATGCTAGTACTCTGTCTCCTATTGTGCCCACACTGCCCAGTGACACTGACCTGCTTTCTTTCTGGAGGTGCAGTACAGCGTGGCTCTCTGTCTGGTGGTGTCGTGCAGCGTGGCTCTCTCTCTGGTGGTGTAGTACAGCGTGGCTCTCTCTCTGGTGGTGCGGTACAGCGTGGCTTTTTCTCTGGTGGTGCGGTACAGCGTAGCTCTCTCTGGTGGTGCTGGGGCTATTAGTTCCCCCAGCATGGTCCTCTCTCTCGTTTTCCATGTCTCCTGTAGTAGCTGCTACAAGCACTCCTCAGCTTGTTTCCAGGTTTTCTGTTTTACCCCAACAGAGTGCATGCTGGGGACTTTAGTCTGCTCCCTGCTTAAAAAAATTTGGCCACCTATCTCTGGGACTACATTTCCCATGATCCCCCTCTAGTTGCTTCTGATTGGCCCTCCGCTGCGGCCAATGGGGAGGGAAGAAGAACAGACAGGAAAGCCATCTCTTCCCTGTGCTGCTGACATGAGAAGGGGAGGGGGGGCGAGCGGGGGAAACATCATGACAGCAGCCTGTAGCTCTCCCCATCGTGCAGACGCCCATGGCTGGAGGAGGAGAGCAGAACTGTCAGCGCGGCTCTGAGGCTGAGCTGTGTGTGAGAGAGACACACAGCTCAGCCCATGCAGCCGCCAGAGATGACACAGGCACGGCCGCATAGCAGTAGGCGAGTGTTACCCATATTCGGGCCGCGGTTGCCGCTTACCTCCCGCTGTGCGGCCTGATCATCAACAGGCCACGGAGCGGGCGGCCCCAGCCCACCAGGCACATGCCCGGTCTGCCCTATGTCCAGTCCAGACCTGCCTGCTGATTGGCGAGGAGAGAGAGAGGACAGAGCTCTGCCTATGTAAACAAAGCAGATCTCAGGCCCCTCAGCAGGAATGTGCTGGATTTTGTTTCCTTGCAAAGCAGATAATAAAATCTAGCACATCCCTTAGTGAAAGCACCACAATGTGTACACAAAAACACTGGTTAGGAACACATTTAACCCTTTGATCGCTCTAAATGCTTAACCCCTTCCCAGCCAGTGTCATTAGTACAGTGACAGTGCATATTTTTAGGACTGATCACGGTATTGGTGTCACTGGTTCCCAAAAAAGTGTCAAAAGTGTCAGTTGAGTGTCCAATTTGTCCGCCGCAATTGAGTGTCGCAATTTGTCTGCCGCAATATTCCCGATATGAATCACTGAGCGCCGCCATTACTAGTAAAGAATAAAAAATAAATAAAACTTCAATAAATATATCTCATAGTTTGTAGATGCTATAACTTTTGTGCAAACCAATCAATATAAGCTAATTGGGGTTTTTTTTATTACCAAAAACATGTAGCAGAATACATATTGACCTAAATTGATGAGGAAGTTAGATTTTTTACATTTTTTTATCGGATGTGTTTTATAGCAGAATGTAAAAAATATAGTTTTTTTCCCCTCTGGGTGATCTATGTACATTTGTACATTACAAGGATTTTAACAAACTTTGTTGCAGATTCCTACCTTTTGTTATTCTGAAGAAATCACTGTTTGTTTCTCTGTGCCCAGTGGGTCTAATATAAGTGGTTTCATAATTATCAATCAACTGTGGCAGCTGCAGGGCACTATTGAGGAAATCTGGGCCTGCATCCCTTTTGTTCCAGGGGATGCCGCAAATCTGAATTGTATCTTACTGTAGACTTCTGGGAAAATCGGTGAGTCAACCACACAAGCAGAAAATGATGTTTCTGGGGGGCGTTCTGTACACATTCTGTGTACAGAACACCTCCAGGTAGCCATATTGCATTTTAAAGAAAATTACAGAGCTGCAGATTGAAAAGGAAAGGTCGTTTTTAATAACATTCAATTACAATATGAATTGTGTCACAATTGTACACGCTATATTGTTTTTTCTTTATTTGCCATTTTTTCCCCCAAAAAAAGTGGAGTTACCCTTTAAGGTTTTTCAGTTCTCCACATGGACTTAGCCATCTTCACAAGAGCATTTTTAACCTCACTGTTTCTTAAACTATATATAAAAGGATTTAACAATGGTGCCACCACAGTGTACATGACAGCCACTATTTGATCCTGATGCGTGGCATAACTCGATTTGGGTTTTAGGTACACGAACATGATTGATCCGTAAAATACCGTTACCACTATTAAGTGGGAAGTACAAGTAGAAAATGCTTTCTTCATCCCTGTGGTTGAGTGGATTGTCAAAATTGATGATAAGATCTTTATGTAAGATAAAAGGATTAAAATAAATGAACAAAGTATAACAAGACCGCTTGTTAAAAATATGACAATTTCATTGGTCCAGGTGTCAATACAGGAGAGTTTCAATAGTGGCGGGATGTCACAAAATACCTGGTGTATCTTATTGTCACAGAAAGGCAACTGGAAGGTCAGGACTGTGTGTATGAAAATGTTGGCACTGCCAATAATCCAAGAGCCAGCAATAAGCTGAAGGCACGTCTTTTTGTTCATGATGGTGGTATACAGCAGTGGGTGGCATATGGCATTATATCGATCATACGCCATGGCTGCCAGTACATAGCACTCTGTACCGCCACACACTCCGAAACTGTACAACTGTAGGATGCACCCGCAAAATGAGATGGTTTTATTACCTGACAGCAAGTTGGACAACATCTTGGGTACAGTGGATGAAATGTAACATATATCTAGGAAGGAGAAGTTGGCAAGAAAGAAGTACATAGGAGTCTGGAGTTTGGGACTAAATCTATAGGCAATAATAAGGGATAGGTTTCCAAGCACTGTAATGATATAAATGCACAGAAGTACAATGAAAAATAAATTGTGAAGTTCTGGATTTTCGGAAATGCCAGCAAGAATAAATTCTGATACCATAGTCTGATTTTTCTTTGCCATTGTAGCAGCTGTTTCTGCATAAATGAGATAATACACAATATAGTCTGTATACATAAAAGGATTTAACAATGGTGCCACCACAGTGTACATGACAGACATTATTTGATCCTGATGCGTGGCATAACTCGATTTGGGTTTTAGGTGCCTTGCAAAAGTATTCACCGCCCCCCCCCCCCCCCCTTGGCTTTTTACCTATTTTGTTACATTACAGCCTTTAGTTTAATGTTTTTTTTTTAATCTGAATTATATGTAAAGGATTAGAACACAATAGTCTAAGTTGGTGAAGTAAAATTAGAAAAATATATACATAAAACTATTTTTCAGAAATAAAAAACTGATAATTGGCATGTGTGTATGTATTCACCCCCTTTGTTAGGAAGCCCATAAAAAGCTCTGGTGCAACCAATTACCTTCAGAAGTTATATAATTAGTCAAATGATGTCCACCTGTGTGCAATCTAAGTGTCACATGATCTGTCATTACATATACACACCTTTTTGAAAGGCCCCAGAGGCTGCAACACCTAAGCAAGAGGCACCACTAACCAAACACTGCCATGAAGACCAAGGAACTCTCCAAACAAGTAAGGGACAATGTTGTTGAGAAGTACAAGTCAGGGTTAGGTTATAAAAAAATATTCAAATCTTTGATGATCCCTAGGAGCACCATTAAATCTATCATAACCAAATGGAAAGAACATGGCACAACAGCAAACCTGCCAAGAGACACACCAAAACTCACGGACCGGGCAAGGAGGGCATTAATCAGAGAGGCAGCACAGAGATCTAAGGTAACCCTGGAGGAGCTGCAGAGTTCCACAGCAGAGACTGGAGTATCTGTACAGAGGATGACAATAAGCCGTACGCTTCATAGAGTTGGGCTTTATGGCAGAGTGGCCAGAAGAAAGCCATTACTTTCAGCAAAAAACAAAATGGAACGTTTTGAGTTTGTAAAAAGGCATGTGGGAGACTCCCAAAATGTATGGAGGAAGGTGGTCTGGTCTGATGAGAATAAAATTTAACTTTTCGGCCATCAAAGAAAACGCTATGTCTGGCGCAAACCCAACACATCACATCACCCAAAGAACACCATCCCCACAGTGACACATGGTGGTGGCAGCATCATGCTGTGGGGATGTTTTTCAGCAGTCAGGACTGGGAAACTGATCAGAGTTGAGGGAAAGATGGATGGTGTTAAATACAGGGATATTCTTGAGCAAAACCTGGACCACTCTGTGTGTGATTTGAGGCTAGGATGGAGGTTCACCTTCCAGCAGGACAATGACCCCAAATACACTGCTAAAGCAACACTTGAGTGGTTTAAGGGGAAACATGCAAATGTGTTGGAATGGCCTAGTCAAAGCTCAGACCTCAATCCAATAGAAAATCTGTGGTCAGACTTAACGATTGCTGTTCACAAGCGCAAACCATCCAACTTGAAGGAGCTGGATCAGTTTTGCAAGGTGGAATGGGCAAAAATCCCAGTGGTAAGATGTGGCAAGCTCATAGAGACTTATCCAAAGCGACTTGGAGCTGTGATAGCCGCAAAAGGTGGCTCTACAAAGTATTGACTTTAGGGGGGTGAATAATTATGCACATTGAATTTTTCTGTTATTTTGTCCTATTTGTTGTTTGCTTCACAATAAAAAAAAAAAAAAACCTTCAAATTATGGGCATGTTCTGTAAATTAAATGATGCAAATCCTCAAACAATCCATGTTAATTCCAGGTTGTGCAGCAACAAAACATGAAAAAATGCCAAGGGGGTGAATTTGTGATCAAAGTTGGCCATACATTGCAGAATTTCATTTTAATGTTTTTGCTTTAAAGGAGAACTATAGACAAAACTTTTTTTTTTCATTTTGAATAGAGTAAGGGAGAGTTATAACCCTTGTCAGATTGTTTTTTCACCATCTGTGTCCCATTGCGAAGATTCCCTTCACTTCCTTGTTTATAGAAAATCAGGAATTGAGAAGAAATCCTTGCAAATTAAGGGGATTCCTTGGGGACCCCCAGCTCACCAGAACTAGTGCCCCCATTGGAAGATTTCCCCTCTATTACTTTTCTGGAGACAACCCAAAATGTGGGTTTTCTTTTCATTTCACTTTCAATGATAATGGTAAACAGGACAAATAGAGAGGGGGAAACTCCCTAATGGGGGCACAGACAGCAATACAAACTGACAGGCATTCTAATCCCTCTGCACTCTATTCAAAACGAAAAAATAAAAAAAGTTTTTAGGGCTGTTACTGATTAAAATTTTCGTGTTCGATTAATCAATTTTTTAAAAATAGATTAATCGACTAATTTCGATTAATTATAACAGGCATACAGATCCAACTACTTTTAGCTGATCTCCTTGCATTGCAACTCTGCATTAGTCAGTGGTAAATGTGGTATACACTATATACAATCACCCGACACTAGTTAGTTTCCACAATCCATGACTTAACTTCACAGTTCACACAAATACAAAAAGACCACCAGCAAAAAGACCACCAGCAAAGAGACTTCCCAGTAAAGAGACTGCCCAGCAAAAATACCACCAGTAAAGAGACTGCCCAGTAAAGAGACTGCCCAGTAAAAATACCACTACTAGTAAAGAGACTACCCAGCAAAGAGTGCCACTGCCCAGCAAAGAGACCACCCAAAACAGTCAGGAGACCACCCAGCCAAGTCCACCACAGCACAACCCCATTCAGCAGCATTTTTTTTACACACAGACCAGATTACATGACATGGGGCTAGGGAGGAGGGGGAGGAAGAGGACCACCTGACAGGCTACCTACCACTATCCATGATCTGATACCATCTGAGTCCCACACACAGCACCAAACTGATCTCCCGCACAGCACTGAGGGGCGGGGCAGAGCCGCGGAGTACAGTTCACTCCGCCTTCCGCTCTCACAAGCTCTGTTCGATCCCTTTGGGCAGTGCGAAGCAGAAGACATAGGGGGTGGAGGAGGAGCCGGGACTATATAGATACAGGTGAGTGATGTCACCGGATCTCCTACGGAACTCCCTGAAGACCCTGAAGCCGGCGGAGAGGTGAGTACCGATCAAAAGAATTTTGATTAATCAAAAAAATTAACGATTAATCGAGGAATTAATCGTTTATTTCCGCAGCCCTAAAAGTTTTGCCTTTAGTTGTACTTTAAGAACGTTCTAACTGCAAATGTGATTTTCGTTCAGGAATTTGAATTCTATCCAAAATTCAATATTAACCCCTTTACTGCCTAACGCATAGTAGGCGTGCTCTCAGCCATCCAGCATTGCATATGTGCGCCATGTGGGCATTACAATCCACTGTTTTGTCGCCACACATATGTACTGCTGGGCAGGTGATGTTTATGTGCTGAGAACACATTCACTATGTGCTAGCAGCACAAAGAACAAGCTCATAAAGACAGCTCTCGGTGCAGACTAAAGATCTGTAGCCGGAGTGACTGGCTTCTGATCATGTGACCACTGTGACAGTGGTCACAAAATAGACAACCCTTCCCACTACCAGAGCATTGAGAACTATTTAAAGGGATGCCAGCGTGGGTGGTAAGGGGTTAAAATCAACCAAAATTTTTAAGTACTTTCAAACGACATTCATCAGGTCATCTAATGTACTGACCACTATCCTAGAAATGTTTGTATGAAATCTACTAGTGCAATGCCAGTTTAAGTAGTAGTGTTATGAGTATTAAAGCTTGCATACTATATTATTTTTTCTAGTGGAACTGCAATGGTTATGATGTAGTTTTCTGTTACTGTGGTTTTCTAATACAAACAAGAAGGGCTCTCAACAACATATCTTGCACCATCTGACTGGTAAGAAGACATAACTGCAGTATCTTTCCAACTTGTGCGAAACAATCAACAATATTCTGCTGCAGGCAATTGATTTGTAATCAGTCAAGAGATCACTTTATCGATCAAATGGGGGGTCTTTGGTTTGTGATATTTTTTAGATTTCAATCTGTTTATTAGTTTTACAAAAATATAAATTATACAAAACGAGGTAGAAAACATGACCACCTAATATTAGGAGGTAGTCATATAAAAATTATCAAGAAACAATACAACCAATATTAGATAACATATCCGTATGGAGTCAGTCCAGAGTATCATGGACTGATTGAACTATAGGATTGTAGAGGAAATGACAGCTCAATATTCCACTTGAGAGGCCTAATGGTGTTAGATGTTGTGCAGTACTCGTCAAATTAGAAGAGAAGATATAGCAGTTATCTGCCAAAGTGCACAATATAGTGCCCAGGAATCTTGCATAGCAAAATATTATATAAATTGTCAATGAGTAGCCACTCAACCAAGATTATGAGTTTATATATAAAAGGAGAGAGAGAAAAAAATAGGAAAATGGAAGAAAGGAAGAAGAATTTGAAAGCTGTCAAGGCGCTTCTCCCCCCCTTACCTCTACCATCCACCAAAAGATAATGTATTCACGGTTGCTATGTTTTATCAAATAGTTTGTGATTTGTATTCAATCCAATCAATTTAGTTGCATTGAATGATCAATTGAGTAATGCTATCAATATGTGTGTGGCCACCATTAGAACTTTTAACCTGTGCCATTTTCAAATAAAGAAAACTTTATAACAGGATCACGGGGAGCAGTCATCTTTGTTTTGATATTAATTATATTGTGTTGCTTATGGATGGGCCAGATTGCACTTCTGATCTGCCTGGTTGATGTGCAATCTGACCAGGAACAATGTTTACCTATTTGTGGTACACATTCTGATTTATGTAGACCCATATATTGTAGGTGGCCATTATCAATGACCAAAATTGAAAGTTTCTATTTCCTCAATTTTTTGCCAAAGGTCATCATACAATGATGATGAAACCATCATTGTAATGATTTGATTTACAGTGGGGACGGAAAGTATTCAGATCCCCTTAAATTTTTCACTCTTTGTTATGTTGCAGCCATTTGCGAAAATCATTTAAGTTAATTTTTTTCCTCATTAATGTACACACAGCACCCCATATTGACAGAAAAACACAGAATTGTTGACATTTTTGGCAGATTTATTAAAAAAGAAAAACTGAAATATCACATGGTCCTAAGTATTCAGACCCTTTGCTCAGTCTTTTTGGGAAAGATGTAACAAGTTTTTCACACCTGGATTTGGGGATCCTCTGCCATTCCTCCTTGCAGATCCTCTCCAGTTCTGTCAGGTTGGATGGTAAACGTTGGTGAACAGCCATTTTTAGGTCTCTCCAGAGATGCTCAATTGGGTTTAAGTCAGGGCTCTGGCTGGGCCATTCAAGAACAGTTGCGGAGTTGTTGTGAAGCCACTCCTTCGTTATTTTAGCTGTGTGCTTAGGGTCATTGTCTTGTTGAAAGGTAAACCTTCGGCCCAGTCTGAGGTCCTGAGCACTCTGGAGAAGGTTTTCATCCAGGATATCCCTGTACTTGGCCGCATTCATCTTTCCCTTGATTGCAACCAGTCGTCCTATCCCTGCAGCTGAAAAACACACCCACAGCATGATGCTGCCACCACCATGCTTCACTGCTGGGACTGTATTGGACAGGTGATGAGCAGTGCCTGGTTTTCTCCACACATACCACTTAGAATTAAGGTCAAAAAGTTCTATCTTGGTCTCATCAGACCAAAGAATCTTATTTCTCACCATCTTGGAATCCTTCAGGTGTTTTTTTAGCAAACTCCATGCGGGCTTTCATGTGTCTTGCACTGAGGAGAGGCTTCCGTCGAGCCACTCTGCCATAAAGCTTTGACTGGTGGAGGGCTGCAGTGATGGTTGACTTTCTACAACTTTCTCCCATCTCCTGACTGCATCTCTGGAGCTCAGCCACAGTGATCTTTGGGTTCTTCTTTACCTCTCTCACCAAGGCTCTTCTCCCCCAATAGCTCAGTCTGGCCGGACGGCCAGCTCTAGGAAGGGTTCTGGTCATCCCAAACGTCTTCCATTTAAGGATTATGGAGGCCACTGTGCTCTTAGGAACCTTAAGTGCAGCAGAAATTTTTTTGTAACCTTGGCCAGATCTGTGCCTTGCCACAATTCTGTCTCTGAGCTCTTCAGGCAGTTCCTTTGACCTCATGATTCTCATTTGCTCTGACTGTGAGCTGTAAAGTCTTATATAGACAGGTGTGTGGCTTTCCTAATCAAGTCCAATCAGTATAATCAAACACAGCTGGACTCAAATGAAGGTGTAGAACCATCTCAAGGATGATCAGAAGAAATGGACAGCACCTGAGTTAAATATATGAGTGTCACAGCAAAGGGTCTGAATACTTAGGACCATGTGATATTTCAGTTTTTCTTTTTTAATAAATCTGCAAAAATGACAACAATTCTGTGTTTTTCTGTCAATATGGGGTGCTGTGTGTACATTAATGAGGAAAAAAATGAACTTAAATTATTTTAGCAAATGGCTGCAATATAACAAAGAGTGAAAAATTTAAGGGGGTCTGAATACTTTCCGTCCCCACTGTACATGTTTTAGATTGGTCATATGGCACATTAATAGTTTGATTGCTGCAGGCACTAAAATCTGAGAATATTGCTTACCCATAAATTGAAAATACACATATGTGAGCTAATCTCTGTCAAAGGATTTATAATTCTGTCCATCCTCCTTTGTCATTCTTTCCCCCCTGATAGACAGCACAACCAGCAAGACTGACACCGTTTTATCTTTTTGAATTAAGGGATACAATGGTGTCACCTTCCTAACTCTAGTCTTCTGATTGGGCGATGAGGAGCAACACATTGATAAATTATCAGCTGTACTCACCTTGCTCTCTACTCGTGACAGTATGTCCTCTGCTTTCATATGTTTGAAGCAGAGCCTTATTGAATCCAACTTCTACCAATACAGGAGGGCAATATAAAGATAGACTCAGGACTATTTGTGAATTCATTTAATTTTAAAGTATATACAACTGCATTAAATAGTGTTTTTGTATTGATGCCAGGGGGACTAAGTACAGAATGCCATTTTATTGGAGAGGGATAGGAGACTTGATTCTTACCAATTCATACCAAACCCATATTACCCTAATTGCTTTAGGGATCGGCATGAACTACCATCTTTTCCGAGGCCATTCAGTTTAATTTTGGTTAGAATTTTTATTGAGACAATCAAACATACCTTTAGTATTTGATTCAACTCACAATGTATCATTTTGTCTGTAAAGCAACCAATTTAGTCAAGTTACACTACACATATGGTAAAGTCTTGAAAAAAAGCAATGCTTTTCTATAATCCTGGTAACTGGCATTGCTATAAGCAATTAGAATTTTCTTTTTTGCATATATAAATAATTTAATTTCTGGAAAAAATTAAATTGAACGTTTTTCTGGTTTAATAATGCTGTCGTCCCCTTTAATTCTGGCATGTTGCTGAAAAAGAAACAATTAAAACAGAAATTAGCTGTGTATTACATATACATAACTTGTAATCTTGAGTATTGTTTATTACTGTGCAGAGGCTTTTAATATGTTGTCTCATAGACCAAGTGGGACAGGTCTTCTAGAGTTAATCTCAAGGCAATTCTTAAAAGAAAATTCTTAATTCTAGGAGGATATGCTACACCTAAATAATAATTGTGTTGTTTTCATTTTGACACAAAGGAAAACACAAGGGCTTGTGTGTGGTTTGGGACTTCTAAATTTAAATATTCAAGTTTACTTAGATTTCCTCTACTGGCAAAGATAATATTCCCAATGGTTGTTAATAGGGATGGGCCGAACGGACCCCTGTTCGGTTCGCGTCAGAACTTTCGGACACCGCGAAAGTTCTGACCCGAATAACGAACCCCATTAAAGTCAATGGGACCTGAACGTCAAAAATGAAAAATGTCCATTTTGAAGGCTTATATGCAAGTAATTGGGCATACAATGGTTATAGGGGTCCGAGTCCTGCCCTGGGGGACATGTATCAATAAAAAAAAAGTTTGTGAAAAACGTGATTTTTAACCACTTCAGGACCGCTGCACGCCAATATATGTCGGCTGTTTGAAGAGGGATATCTTTGTTATGGCAGCAGCTAGCTGCCATAACCTTGGTATCTGATAATAGTGGTGTCTGCAGCGGATTCGCCGCAAGATCACTTTTATCGGTGGCGGGAGAGGGCTCCCCTCCCGCCGCTCTCCCGTGCTGGAAGAGGACCCGATCACCTCCGCTGCTGCCGACGGCTCCAGTAAGCAGTGGAGGTGATCGGGTCCTCTTCCGTGTGTGGTATGGAGACGAGTGAGGGGAAGATGGCCCCCACCTGTCTCCATACCATTGCAGGGTGGAAGCCACGTCAAAACATCACTTCCGCCCATAGCTCTTAAAGGGCCATTTTATTTTTATTTTTCAAATGACAACATTTTTTTTTATTGCATTTTAGTGTAAATATCATATCTGAGGTCTTTTTGACCCCAGATCTCATATTTAAGAGGTCCTGTTATGCTTTTTTTTTCTATTACAAGGGATGTTTACATTCCTTGTAATAGGAATAAAAGTGACACAATTTTTTTTTTTAAAGAACAGTGTAAAAAAAAAAAAAAAAAAAAGTAAAATAAATAAGCGCCCACATATGAAAATGGTGTTCAAACCACACACATGATGTATCGTTAGAGCGAGAGCAATAATTCTAGCCCTAGACCTCCTCTGTAACTCAAAACATGCAACCTGTAGAATTTTTTAAACGCCGCATATGGAGATTTTTAAGGGTAAAAGTTTGTCGCCATTCCACAAGCGGGCGCAATTTTGAAGCATGACATGTTGGGTATCAATTTACTTTAACATTATCTTTCACAATATAAAAAAAAAATTGGGCTAACTTTACTGTTACTGTTACTGTTCACTGTCTTATTTTTTAATTCAAAAAAATGTATTTTTTCCAACAAAAGTGCGCTTGTAAGACCGCTGCGCAAATACGGTGTGACAGAAAGTATTGCAACGACCGACATTTTATTCTCTAGGGTGTTAGAAAAAAAATCTGCTGCAGCAATTGCATTTATAAAGCCAAAAAAAATGGAAATTTCCCTGCAAGCTGCCTTTATTTTGCCCAGCAACAGCTGGGGAACCAGTGTGTATGATGGAGCCACAATGTAGAGCACTGGGATTAGATTAGAGATTAGAGATTTTTTGGATACATTCTGGTGTCACTTTGACTTTGTATAGAAGTAACGGGTGCATAAAAATTGGTCTTTAGGTGTCAGTGGCGCCTTCCCACCGTAACCCTATAGAGGTATTCTTGATGAAAGCAAGAATTGGCCTTGCTGTAAAAAAAGTGGCAAAGATATGCACCTGTCAAACAAGTGCAGAAAAATTGGTCTTAGGGTGTCAGTGGCGCCTTCCCACTCTAACCCTATAGAGGTAATCTTGATGAAAGCAAGAATTGGCCTTGCTAAAAAAAATTGGAATGATATGCACCTGTCAAACAGGTGTAGAAAAAGTGATCTTTGGGTGTTAATTGTGCCCAGGAAACCTATACCAAAAACATTCTTCCAGATGAAATGATTGAACACCCTCAAAGCTAGGCAGCCTTGAAGTCCCGCAGAGATTCCACATCCCAAAAAGACTTAATCAGTGACATCGGCATCAGGGGCTTCATAGCTGGTAATCCAGGCTGATTAATTTATATAAAAGTCAAACAGTCCACGGAGTCTGAGGACAGATGCGTTTTATGATCAGTAACAAAACCTCCTGCAGCACTGAATGCCCGTTCTGAAAGGACGCTGGATGCAGGGCAGCCCAACAACTCAATAGCATACTGGGCAAGTTCTGGCCAGTGGTCTATTCTCATGACCCAGTAAGTCAGTGGATCGTCAGCTGGAAAGCTCCCCATCTCTGTTTTGGCCCAGTGGTAATCGTCCTCCATGTGAAGCAGATGTTGCCGATGGGATGTGGAAGCTGACAGCTCTGGGCGGTGAGGACGAAATGCGGACACCTTCTCCAATGCTCCTCTCTTGACCAACAGAAGACTCAAAACTACTTTTCCACGACTCTGTAACCTACTGGAGTCAGGAAAAAGGTTCAATAAAATCGTCTTTAACGTGTCCTCAAGAGATTTTATCTTCTTCTTTCTCTGTGTAGATGGGATGAGTTCTAAGACCTTCCCCTTATAATGGTGGTCAAGGAGGGTTGCCAACCTATAATCATCCTTCTCCCTTATGCTACGTATTCTTGGGTCCTTTCACAGGCTTTGAAGCGTGAGGTTTCCCATGCGCCTCAAATTTGCCAAGGCTTGAGAAGCAGACTCCTCGGGTCACTCAGGATGACAGCATCTGGAACTTCCTCCTCCTAGCCACGTACTACTTCCAAGGATCCTGGGGTTGGAAAGCCATCGCTTACATATTACCGCATGTCTTCCTCTTCTTCGAAGTCTATGAAAGTGCCAGAATCCTCCTCCTCATCCTCCTCCCCTCTCTCCTCCTGTGTGTTCTGTGACATAGGAATGATGGTGTCTGGATAAAGTTGGCCTTGAGAGGAATAGAAGTCCTCCTCTTCCTCCTGCTGCTCTGCCTCCAGTACCCTGTCCATGATGCCATGCAGAGTCTGCTCCAGCAGGAACACAACAGGGATTGTATCACTGATGCATGCATTGTCACGGCTCACCATCCTTGTGACCTCCTCAAATGGTGACAATAAAGTGCATGCATCCTTAATAATCAGCCATTGGCTCTATTGGGGAAATAAAGCCGAGGCAGCTTGAGCCTGTCGTTGTGCCAAATTCGCACAGGTACTCATTGACGGCCCTCTGCTGCATGTATAGCCGCTGCAGCATTGACAAAGTCGAGTTCCCCCTGGTGGGCATGTCACAATTTAGGCGGTTTACGGGCAGGTGGATTTCCCGCTGAATTTCAGCCAACCGGGCACTGGCTGTGTATGACCACCTGAAATGGCTACAGACTCTTCTGGCCAGCTTTAGCACATCTTTCAACTCTGGGTACGTATTTAGGAAACGCTGCACCACCAAATTGAGGACATGTGCCAGGCATGGCACATGTGTCAACTTTCCCTGTCTAAGGGCGGAGAGGAGGTTTGAGCCATTATCGCACACCACCATTCCTTGCTCCAGCTGGCGTGGTGTGAACCACCTCTGGGCCTGTCCCTGCACAGCTGCAAGAATCTCTGCTCCGGTGTGGTTCCTGTCCCCTAAACACACCAGCTGAAGCACTGCATGGCACCTTTTAGCCTGACTCTGAGAATAGCCCTTTGAACGCTTAGGGGGTACCTGATGTTCATAGGACAATTCTGCAGAGGAGGGCATGGAGGTGGTGGAGGAAGGGGGCAGAATCCACCAGGCTGAAAGGCAGAAGTTGGAGAGCCAACAGCTTTGACAAGCTTGCATTTGACGCTGGACATGTGGGTGGCAGGGACTGTATTTTTTTTTCTGCTGTGGCAGATGGGGCAGAGAAATATAGCTGGTGGTGTGCTGCTGGCAAATTTGCTGCTAGGACCTGGGACACCCTGTGCTATAGCATAATCTCTGTCAGTGGAGGCTGCTGAGAAGTAATGACTCGGTATAGCAGGGGCAGACTGAAGTGGGTAAGGAGGAGGAGGAGGGACAGATCTGTGCCCCTTTTGTGTGGCTTTTAGGTGCTCTTGCCAACGGGCTGAGTGGTTGGACGTTAAGTGCCTTATTAAGCATGTGGTACCCAAATGGTTGGTGTTTTTGCAATGTTTGATGTGCCTGAGACACAGTTTGCAGAAAGCAACAGTATGATCTGCTGCAGATGTGCTGAAAAAGGCCAGACAGCTAAGCTTTGGGGAGTGGGTCGGGAAATAACAGCTGCAAAAATGTGATGGAATAGGTTGGCTGCTCTCTACTCTTTTTTGATTTAGGCCTCCTTGGGGTTGTGCCGCCTCACCTTCAGTTTCCTCCTCTGCTCTATCTGGTACCCAAGTCGCATCAGTGACCTCATCATCATCATCCCCATCTTCTCCATCTTCATCATTACCACTGGACACAACTTGGCAATACGCTGTGGTTTGGGGAACATGAATGCCAATTTGTCTACCAGTGTTCCTCCCTCTCTCTAGGCTCATGTTCCTGTCATCCTCAACCTCAGAACCAACATCTGAATCCAGTAATGGCTGGGCATCATCAAGCAAGTTGCTGACGCTGTGGTCAAATAACTCAGCTGACTCCTTAATGGCTGATGTTGGGGCTATGGCAGGAATAGATGTGGACAAGGAGGCAGGTTTATCCACTCTGGCAACTGCAGAGGACTGCACACTTGTCTCTGCTTGCGTGACAGAGGATGAGGAAGGTTTAGTAAGTCAGTCCACCACCTCCTCTGAATGCTGTGGCTGGATAGCACGGGCAAACTCACTAAACAGCGGAAACGCCCTGCCTGAGGACTGACCACTGCCTGTGGACACATGTGTTGCTGGCCTCCTTACAGTTTTAAGGGAACGTCTGCCTCTCCTTGTTGTCCTCCCAGACATTATTGGGAGGGAGGGGATGGTGCTTATAAGCAAATGTAAAGAAGAAGTTGAAATCTGTACGTAGATGCACTTTAATCAATGTAAAGCGGTGTTTGGTGCACTTTAATTTGAGTACTCACACTACACAGACACACTCCACGAATACACTATAATATACTGCAATATAATGTGCCAAATGTACAGTGACGCACAGAACTATATGGTGTTAAACTGTCAATAATGCACAAAACTATATGGCGTTAAACTGGCAGTAACGCACACAGAACTATATGGCGTTAAACTTGTAGTAACGCACACAAAACTATATGGCGTTAAACTGGCAGTAACGCATAAAACTATATGGCGTTAAACGCACACAGTACAATATGGCGTTAAACTGGCAGTAATGCACACCAAAGTAAATGGCGTTAAACTGGCAGTAATGCACAAAACTGTATGACGTTAATCTGGCAGTAACGCACACAGAACTATATGGCGTTAAACTGGCAGTAATGCACACAGAACTATATGGCATTAAACTTGCAGTAACGCACATAAAACTATATGGCGTTAAACTGCCAGTAACGCACATAGAACTATATGGCGTTAACCTGGCAGTAACGCACACAAAACTATATGGTGCTAAACTGGCAGTAACGCACAAAACTATATGGCGTTAAACTGGCAGTGACGCACACAGAACTCTATAGCGTTAAACTGGCAGTAACGCACACAGAACTATATGGCGTTAAACTGGCAGTCATGCACACAAAACTATATGGCGTTAAACTGGCAGTAACGCACATAGAACTATAAGGCGTTAAACTGGCAGTAATGCACACAGAAATAAATGGTGTTAAACTAGCAGTAACACACACAAAAGTAAATGGCGTTAAACTGGCAGTAACACACACAGAACTATATGTCATTAAACTGGCAGTAATGCACAAAACTATAAGGCGTTAAACTGGCAGTAATGCACACAGAACTATATGGAGTTAAACTGGCAGTAACGCACACAGAACTATATGACGTTAAACTGGCAGTAACACACACAAAACTATATGGCGGATGAGGAAGGTTTAGTAAGCCAGTCCACCACCTCCTCTGCATGCTGTGGCTGGATAGCACAGGCAAACTCACTAAACAGAGGAAATGATGCCCTGCCTGAGGACTGACCACCACGTCCACCTTTGCCTGTGGACACATTTGTTGCTGGCCCCCTTATGCCGCGTACACACGGTTGGAATTTCCGATGACAAATGTTCGATGGGAGCTTGTTGTCGGAAATTCCGACCGTGTGTAGGCTCCATCGGACATTTTCCGGCGGAATTTCCAACAAACAAAATTTGAGATCTGGATCTCAAATTTTCCAACAACAAAATCCGTTGTCGGAAATTTCCATCGTGTGTACACAATTCCGACACACAAAATCAACAGTTAAACTGGCAGTAATGCACACAGAACTATATGGCGTTAAACTGGCAGTAACGCACACAGAACTATATGGTGATAAAATGGCAGTAACGCACACAAAACTATATGGTGTTAAACTGACAGGAACGCCACGTAACTACGACAGTAGTGTGACAGTAACGCACACAGAACTATATGGCATTAAACTGGCAGTAATGCACACAGAAGTAAATGGCGTTAAACTGGCAGTAATGCACAAAACTATAAGGCGTTAAACTGGCAGTAATGCACACAGAACTATATGACGTTAAACTGGCAGTAACGCACACAGAACTATATGGTGTTAATGTGCGTTACTGCCACTTAAAATGGCTGCCATTGAAAGAATACTTTTATACTGTGGGGCTGGAATGAGCCATGATTGGATAAAGTCATGATGACAGTGCTCTTGCAATGCACTGTTCAGAACCGCAATGCATTGTAATCGGTTCGGGGGGGCGAACAAATTACCTGTTTGTTCAGCTGCTTGCCTAATGTCTGAACAGCGAAAGTTCGGCCCGAACGTATGCTCGGGCCGAACCGTTCGCCATCCCTAGTTGTTAACAGATCGTTAAGGATCTGAAAATGTAGCACAACATAGAATTTCATTTCAAAATTTTTGTTCATTTGTTTGATATTCTAATGGTTAATGGGCTCAGCCCGAAAGAACACCTTTGGGATAAATTTGATCGGAGACTGTGAACCAGGCATTCTTATCCACATCAGTGCCTGACCT
This sequence comes from Aquarana catesbeiana, assembly GCF_042186555.1. NCBI lineage: Eukaryota > Metazoa > Chordata > Amphibia > Anura > Ranidae > Aquarana > Aquarana catesbeiana. Next base: position 222,760,457 of record NC_133333.1, on the reverse strand, counting down.
CCCAAATGCGCTTCTGGAAGAATGGTTAAACATTCCCATAGACACACTTCTAAACCTTGTGGACAGCCTTCCTGGAAGAGTTGAAGCTGTTAGAGCTGCAAAGGGTGGGCAAACTCAATATTGAACCCTACGGACTAAGTCGGGGATGCCATTAAAGTTCAGGTGCGTGTAAAGGCAGGTGTCCCAATACTTTTGGTATTAAAATGTATATTGTGGTCAGCAAGTGGTTAATCTGGGATTCCTTTGAAGTAGCAAGTCTGGATAAAATTGTAAGGGCTTTCTAACAAAATTAGCTAACTCAATAATGGCAAGATCGAATGCTTAGAATTTCTGTACAAACACTCAATCAAAATTTTACTTGTGTATGGACATCTTAAGTCTCCAGTTTTTCTAACAAATGTTTGTAAAAAGGACCCATGAGAAGTGATCCTGACTGACATTAGATGTCAACTACTAAAACTATAAAATAACTACAACACCTTGGGGTCAAGGGGCAAGAAAACTGATTAAAATTGCACATACATTAAGAGTTACTTTCTTAGTTAATTTGTCAGCAGCCCCTCTTTTTTTTGTTTTTTTTGGGTTTCACTCTGGTACACAAGCGCAGTATTGCTTTTTGGGTTTTTTTATTGCTATTGAGATATTTTATATTGCTGCTCTGCTCTGTTATAGATTCAGTTCTAGTCTCACATTTTTCACATATCTTTTCATACAACCATAATGGATGTATTTTTACTTCAAAGCTACACGTAAAATCTATACGGAAGGTGTTTTTTTGATGTCTCAAGGAGACAACAGTGATGTAGGTGCTCTTTTTGTTAGACTTAAAAATCTCCTTGTCTCAAAGACACATGTGCAGTGGGACATAGCCTTTTTTTGAACAATATATCTGTCCCACACAGTCTCAGATGGGAAGTCAACCCCCCACAAAGGGGAAACACAATTAGATGAGTGGTATAAGTATTTTAACGAGGCAGGCTTGGATCTTTTAAGGTTTTTAAAAGACAGAAGGGTCAGGAAGTTGTCAACACTGGACTCTCAAATTCACGATATTAGAGATAAGTTAGTCTCATTTAAAGAAAGTGAATATAAGGAGCGTTCCACTAACCTTAGGAAGTTTATGGAAAAGGAAGAACATTATCAAAAAAGAAAATAGGAAAAAATATAATAGGAATAAAAATGATTATTCAGCAGGATTAGTGTTTGGTTGGTAGAACAAAATTTTGCCAGACCAAACCAGTGGAGGTGATTCCAATCACCCTCAGCCTATGGAAGTGGGAGCTATTTGAGATCCGGCTCTTGTGGGCCAGTGGCAACAAGTTCCTTTCAAACAAAATAGATCAGGCTTCCACCCATCTATAAATAGAAATAGGGATAATTTTTCATATCCAAATTAAACCTACCAACCCCCTGAATCACCATTTAATTTGTGGGACAGGGTAGAGGATGAGGTGTTTGGTGATTTTCAACATGAAAACCTTATTCCCACCCATAATAGATATGAGGTCCTCAATGAAAGGAGGGATAACCTAGAACCCCAGAGTCAACCTTATTTTGACCTCAGACAAGCCCCAAAAAATCCATCTACTAACAATTATGGTTCTTTTAACCACAGTTTAAATCAACATCCCAACCATCGCCCCTATGGAAATGGAAATTTATATCAAAATCACCCTAGGGAGGGGAGGGGGTAATATCCATCTAGGCTGGAACAGGCCCCTAGACCTGGACCATCAAATAAAAATTTCTACAACCGGGGTCCAGCGTGGAGACCAACCTCTAATGGACCAGGTCCTTCCAATCGCCCCTACACAAAGGGCCCCCCCAAGGAGACCCCCCTATGGGGGTTTTCCCCAACAAGGACACTACCAAAGAGAACAGGAAAATCAAAGAAAGGGACCAGAGGGGGGAGAAGACTACAAGCGAAAAAGGAAAAGAATATAAGGGGAAATTTTTTATGTCAGTTCCAAACCCTTAACTGATAGTGAGAAAGCCCTGTTGGATAAGGGACTTAAGTTTGCTCCCCCTAAAAAAAGTAACAAATTTCAAACTTTCATTGATGTGCAGAAGTACATCCGCAAAGTTAATATAAAAGATACATTGCATCAAATCCCATTAAAGAGGGGAGAATTGTTTCCACAGGTATACAATTCTCTTATCTTCGTAATGCCTCTTTGTTTAATCCCCCAGGTGGGATGGCTCCTTTTGTAAGAGTTTTTCGCAATATCGTTTTAAGAGACCTTGATAAGGTTAAAAATTCAAAATACCAAAATGCAATCAAAATTGGAAGTGGGTCTGTCTTCAGGAACTGTGTGATCGCAGGGATCTCAGACCAACCGATGAGGGGGGGGGGGATTGTAGTGCTAGATAAGGAGGCTTATGTCAATGAAGTGACCAAAATCCTAAGTGATAGTGATACCTATATTCCTTTGAGAAAGGGTCCAGGCCCTGACTTTCAACAAGAGTTAATTAAAGTTGTTAATAGGGGTTTTCAACATGAAGTCATTAATCAAAAAGAAAAATTATTTTTGGTACCATCTTTTCCTAGAACACCCATCAGGTACGTAAAAATCCTGTTTGGCCACGTGGTGCCCTATAGTAAGTGGTATAGGATCAGTAATGTCCCGGGTGGGCAAATATATTGACACCTACCTTCAACCCCTGGTTAAGAACATGCCTTCTTACCTTAAGGATACTAGGGCAATTTAATTAAGGAATGCCCTTTCCAGGAGGGTTGGTGGCTCGTGACGGTGGACAATACGTCCCTATACCCTATTATTCCCCATGATTTGGGTTTGGCTGCAGTGTCATATTATCTTAACCAGGATTTGGTTTTGCTGCCTATTTAGAAAGAGTTCATTATGAACCTCCTACAATTTGCAGCAACACACAACTATTTCTGGTTTGATGGCAACTTTTATTCACAAGATAGAGGTGTCACGATGGGGGAAAAACATGCCCTCAGTGTGGCCAATTTATGTATGGCCAAATGGGAGCAGGATGTCATCTATGCCCAACGGAGACCAAATTTGGTCTTGTGGGCTCGATACATAGATGACATCCTTGTCCTGTGGAAGTGTGACCATGCCTCACTTATAAGTTTCCTTGATCCCCTCAATCAGAATGAGAGAGGAATTATTTTGAATTATGAAACTAGCCAAACCAAGATATATTTCTTGGATCCTGAAATAAGGGTGGAGGAGGGAATTTTAGTCACTTTCTTTAAGACCACTGATAGAAATGCCTACATTCCCAAGGACAGCTGCCACCATAGAGCATGGCTCGATGGGATCCCTAAAAGCCAATTTCTCTGAATTAGGAGGAATTGAACTAATACAGAAGATTACAACTCACAGTGCACACTCCTGATTCAGAGATTTGTAGGAAAGGGTTATGACTCAGCCAATCTACTGAATATCATGGAAGAGATAAAAGGTAGAGACCACAACTCTCTGCTGGATGATAGGGTGGAAACCTAAAAGACATTCATTCTGATATACCATTCATTACGCCCTATTCGCCCCAACATTATACTATTAAGCGTATTATTCAAAAGCATTGGCACATTCTCCGTAATGATAACATTCTTGCACCACTACTTCCATCCAGACCCCAAGTTTTCTATAGGGGCGTATCCTCCATTAAAGATAGGGTAGTTCAGAATATTTTAGACCCCCTTATAGACCTTCCTTTTTTCACCAACTGAATGGCTATTTCAAATGTGGCAGATGTTGTGTCTGCCTTTGCAATAGTCATAAAACTAGAAAGATTTTGCAGTTCACCTCTAATACCACAAGTAGGACATACACTATCAAACCCTTTATAACATGTAGCACCACACATGTGGTATACCTTCTTCAATGCCCGTGGGGGTTACAATATGTGGGCCGGACCACATGGGCCCTTAGTGTTAGGCTTAATGACCACATTAGCAATATCGTGAAGAAAAAATCATAGTGTCTCTCATCACTATGATTTGGTTCATAACAGAGATCCACGGGGCACCCTGTTTGTGAGAATTGACCACTTTGTTTCCCACTGGCGAGGTAGCCTGAAGGTGAGAGAACGCTCCTGAATGGAAACAAAGTGGATATACATCCTAAAAAGTTACATTCCACACGGTTTAAATATAGACTGGGATGTTAATTGTTTTGTAAACAACTCCTGGACGTGCCTTTATGTATTTTGCTTATTGTTTGTATAAATTTAATTGTTGTTCAATTTTAATTGATTATTTTTTAGATTAATTATGGGTAATGTATTTGTGATTATTACTTTATACATTACCAGCCATGCCTTGCCTTTTGAGAATATAATATCTATTTTATTTGCCAAATGCAATTGAATTTATCTGTTGCTCTTCTTTCCCCGTTTGGGGACACAATGTCGGTTGCGATACCACATCTGGGAATGGGAGATCCCCTTCCTTTATTTCTGGTTCCGCTGCCGGAGGTGAGTGGATCATCCATGACCAGTATTTCAAGCCTCAGTATGAAGATGAGGCTTGGTTGATTTACCATTTCCGCTGGCCTTGAATGAGTCATCTAATTATCTATACCATTCAGAGCAAGGCTTGGTTACTTCACCACAAGCCTGTGTGTGAAAGCGAGGCTTGGCATGTCTTGTTTGGTATTTATGTAGTGACAGGAAGTGTTCCTCATGCCCCGGAAGAAGTCCAATCGTGTAAAAACCGGTCAGGTGAGGACACGCTATCCAGTCACCACAATTTTTAAACCATTGTATGCTGCAGCTTTTTATTACCTTTATGCACCATTAGTGACTTTCTGTCTAAGTGCATTTGTTCTTCAAATAAACACCTTAAGAAGGTTTTACACTATCAGAAGCCCCTTGCTTGTTGTTTTTTTTGGGGTATTGCTTGGCCGCCATGAGGATTAGATTCTATTGCGGGAGGAACGGCTGGAGAAACGTGTACTGCCTGCACTACATCCTTTCGGACGCCTAATAGCTGATATATCCTAATGCGTACTTGACCTTCCATAATAGAGGGTTCATCACGTGGGGTAAGAGTACATCCTGACTTTATGTTGGTGACATCACTTGGTGAAGGATATTGTTGTATACCACAAGCACTTTATCCAGTATTTCTTGTTTTGCTTTTTGAAGTGATTCTTTGGACTTATAGATCATCAGTTGGACTATGTTATTTGTGCCTATTAAGCGCAACTTTTTTCTTTTCAGTCTCTGTTTTTAGTCTCACTTATCTGTAAGATTAAATAATGTTTTGTCATATACGTTTTGATCTTGTGCATTGCCAGCACAATCCCTGAGTAAATCCCTGAGACTAGTGGTAACGCTAATGCAAATACAGTAGTAGTAACGTGTATATTTTATAAAAACAGAAAGAGTTTTATTCAAATCATATTTTTTCAAAAGTAATGTTTCTGTTTGCCATGAAATTACCTTTTATACAGTACTTGGTGTGGATTAAATATAATTGGTTTGGATTCTCTTGATCTGAGATTTTAGAACTCACATTTTCACATTTTAGAATATATAAATGCTTAAAAGGCAAATTGATAATGTAATTAAAAAAATACACCTTTCCTTTGAACCTTTACCAGCTATGATCTCCATTACTTAAAGAAGAAGTAAACCCTGGTGGGTTTTTCTTCCTTCTTTTCTGCAACGTAAAGGCATAATGTGCTAGTATGCATTGCATACTAGCACATAATGTGACACTTACCTGCAAACGAAGCATGCGTCGTCCCCACTGCAGGCTGCATCCATCTTTGGCCATTGGACGCGGACTCTGGCTGTGTGACTGGCCGGAGCCATCTGATGTCACTCCTGCACATGCGCGCGGCAGCTACAGGTCATGGCACACGCTCCTGAAGAAACAGCACGGAAGGTTGTTCCTTCAAAGAGCATGCGCCGATTACATCATCGGCGCAGTATACAAGAAATATCTAAACGGCGCACGTTTAGGAGATATTTACAGTACCTATAGGTAAGCCTTATTCTAGGCTTACCAATAGGCACAACGTACACAAAGAGGTTTACAACCTATTTATGAAAAATTATATTTTCCCTCCATGTAGCCTTACCAATAGTATTCAGTTTGTCACAAACTATTTCCTTTTAATTACAGGAAGCCTGTTGCATAGAATGTATTATCATTGGCAAAGGTATTAGAGTTACTGCACTGGTCGTTTCAAGTGAGGCACGGAAAGAGGAAGAAGACATTTTTTAAATGTTGACTCATTTTACAATGTATTTTTGTGCCACTTTTTGGCATATTTTGGTCCAGTTTTTCATACATGGTATAAAGAGCTGGATTATAAATCACAATTTAGTAGGAGTGAGATTGGTGAGTGCATGAATCACAAGGTTGGAAGACCTGAATTACAAATATTATGAAGACAAGACAGTTTACATTTATGTATTTAAAATATCTATTTATCTTTTTGCATGGAGTTTTTCTTTCTTTAATAACTCTGCATTTGCCAGTAGCTCACACAAGGCTCTAACTGCAAATTTGGCAGTAAAAGTGATATTGGTTTACGATTTACTGCCTAACCTTGCAATAGTGTTTGGGATTCATGCTACTAACTGGAGTTACTGTGCATTTGCCAAATTGCTTACACAGGAAAATAAAGGAATATTTCTGCACTTTTGTCACTTTTTGGCAGAAAAGCTGATGTTTTCAACATCTAGGGACTTTTCTTTGTGTGCCTATGTCCATATCACAGTTGACAAGTGGAGCAGTGGCCACAGCCAGGTGCTGTACATATTCTTATTGGCCCATTAAAGCAATTAATTTACTTTTATTAGTATGAGTCAAGAGGGAATGGTGGATCTTTCTAAAACTCTAGTGAAAGGTGTCAAGATTGCTAACCCAATAAATGTAAAAGTAAGTATTGTAAAAGCTGTATGTCAGAACTACTTACCGTAGCACAAACAACACGAGAAAGTAAAACAGCAAGAAAGATCTTGCTAAAAGTTCCTCACTATTATGTATATCCTTCTACTTCAAAGACTTACAGAAAAACCTGATTTGAAAATTGTGCAGACTTGATTAATAAAATTTATTTCCAAGTAGCAATCAAAAAACAAGTTTCAAATCTGCCATATAAGAAATTAAGAGACTGCTTCCAACATAAAAAATTGCAAGTAATAGCAGAAAAATCAAATATTTTAACTGCTTACTTACAGTGTTTTTCTTTACTATTCACAATTTTATATTTTTTGCAATATGCTTTTGAATTTGCTAGGTAGTGATGAGCAAATTGGGTTTGATTTTCAGGGGGGATTCTTTGAATCCTGCAGGAAGTCAGAAAATTCTAAACATAACATTGGGCCACAATGATGTCTATGGGGAGGAAAATGTTGATACTTTCTGGTCATTTTCAAGGCTAACAGGCAAAGGCAATTAAGGGTAGGAATGAGCTGAACAACCCCTGGTTCGGTTTGCACCAGAACAGGCGAACAGGCAAAGAATTTGTGCGAAGATGTGAACACCGTTACAGTTTATGGGACACGAACATGAAAAATCAAAAGTGCTCATTTTAAAGGGTTATATACAAGTTATTGCCATAAAAAGTGTATGGGGACCCGGGTACTGCCCCAGGGGACATGTGTCAATGCAAAAAAAAGTTTTAAAAATGACAGGAGCAGTGATTTTAAGAATGCTTAAAGTGAAACAATAAAGATGAAATATTCTTTTAAATATCTTGCTTGGGGGGGGATGGGTCCCCTTAGTCTGCCTGTAAAGTAGTGCATCTGTGTGATGAGTTTTACAGTCCCGCAGCAAAATTACGTTTCTAAAGGAAAAAATGTAATTTAAACTTGCTTGTGGCTGTAATGTATTGCCGGGTCCCGGCAATAGAGTCAAAAATCAAGGAAAAAAACGGCGTGGGAACCCCCACCCCCCCAGTCCATACCAGGCCCTTTGGGTTTGATATGGATATTAAGGGGAACTCCACGCCAATTTTTTTTTAAAAAACAGCGTGGGGTCCCCCCAAAATCCATACCAGGCCCTTCAGGTCCCTGTATGGATTTTAAAGGGGAACTCCACACCAATTTTTTTTTTTAATTGGCGTGGAGGTCCCCTTAAAATCCATACCAGACCCTTATCCGAGCAAGCAGCCTGGCAGGCCAGGAAAGCGTGGGACAAGCAAGCGCCCCCCCCAAACCATACCAGGCCACATGCCCTCAACATGGGGAGGGTGTTTGGGGTCCCCCCAAAGCACCTTGTCCCCATGTTGATGGGGACAAGAACCTCATTCCCACAACCCTTTCCCTGTGGTTGTGGGGGTCTGCGGGTGGGGGGCTTAACAAGGGGGCCCCCAGATCCCGCCCCCCTATGTGACGTAACTGGATGACCATGATCCCTCTGATGGCACATGATGTCAGAAGTGGCGGGGTCACTCATTTACATCACCGGGTGGCCCCTCCCTTGCCTATATAAAAAAACTGTCTTTTGTGGTTTTTACTTTTTGACACTTTTTTTTTTTTTTTTTTTGGTGAATGGGTAGGGGTACAATGCCCCATACCTATTCACATAGGGGTGGGCTGGGACCCCAAAGCACCCTTCCCATGTTGAGGGCCAGTGGCCTGGTATGGTTCAGAAGGGGGGGCACTCGCTCGTCCCCCCCATCCTGACCTGCCAGGTTGCTTGCTCGGATAAGGGTCTGGTATGGATTTGGGGGGGGCACGACATTTTTTTTAAAGTTTGGCCCTGGGTTCCCCTTAAAATCTATACAAGACCTGAAGGGCCTGGTATGAATTTTGGATTTACCCCTTTGACATTTTTTTTGGCGTGGGGTTCCCCTTAAAATATATACCAGACCTGAAGGGCCTGGTATGGATTTATATGTATATAAATATGTTTTTATATATATATATATACATATATATATATATATATATATACATATATATATTAAATACACTGCCTGCACGCCACTAACTAACCTGCCTGCCTAATCTAGCTTAATCTATCTCCGTCCACAGACTATACACTGCTGCTATGTAAGCAGCCTTATATAGTGTGGGGTGTGGATTTAGTCCCCTTGAGCCATGCTTGGCCAAAGGCACCAATTATGACCAATTATGACTCTTACAGCAGGTCAAAGCGTGCAGGTCAGGTGCATGCTTTGGCCAATCATCAGACGTCAATGCACTGCGATCTCACAGTGCATTATGGGGCATTCCGCGGCGCTCGAATTTCCCACAAACGCCCCATATGTTTGGTTTGTTTGTGAGCAAACGAACACCCGATGTTTGAGTCGAACCTAATTAAGGGCATGGGAAGCTGGGCACTTCCATGGGTAAAATTCACCAATGCAGGAAAAAAGAAGACCTTCAGGTGGGAAGAGGGTCCTCCATTTAATGTAATTTGGAGGGCAACAAAAGAAAAATACTTATCAAACACCAACACCGTATGTTCGGATCACATATTTTGGATGTACTGGATTTTTTTTATTTTTAGTTCTAGCTTGGCTTAAATACATCAGCAGCAACACCCCAGTCAGATTCATTACAACATGAAAAAAGGCATATTTGTGTAGTTTTGGGCTTTGGCACATGCTTTTTTATCCAGCAGAAAAAGGCCTGAATTGAATGGTGAAAGTAGCAGAAACCACAGCTCTAAAAGATCCCACGCTTGTCTCCAGGACTTCTCCAGAGCCTCTCCCCTCCTCTGGAACTCTTTACCTCAATCTGTCTGTCTATCTCCTACTCTGGCAACCTTTAAAATGTTTGTTACCCAACATTTCATATTCCTTATATGTGCCTGCCGTACTATGTACTTATATGACAACGTATCTTGTTCTCTTTGTATTGCTTTCTTTGTGTGAAATCCCTGTCCCTCTGCTGTCCTATTAAAAAAACGGACCACACTAAGCAGTAGAGCACACCATGGTCAGTTTTCTAGCTGTGCTTGGAACTCAGTGTGCTCTCCTCTAATTATCAAACAGCACAGCCATTCACTGGGAAGCTCAGTGTGCTGCTGCCCCTCCTCCCCCAGCTCTTACGCAGATGAGAAGAGAGGGAATGTGATCATTTATTAAAAAAAGGGATTAAAAAGTATTTATACATTTTTTTTATATCTATACACAAATATTTGCCTTGCATTTCCATTTTAAGCTGAATGGGTTGTTTTACAAGGTGATTATTTACAATCACTTTAAGCAATCCCTGAAAACTAAGCTCTTCAGGGAAGCCTATCATGCCTTCAACTAACAAATGGACTTTTAACTTATTTATTTTTATTTTATTTATTTCAGATACTTATATAGCGCTGTCAATTTACGCAGCGCTTTACATATACATTGTACATTCACATCAGTCCCTACCCTCAAGGAGCTTACAATCTGAGGTCCCTAACTCACATTCATATACTAGGGACAATTTAGACAGGATCCAATTAGCCTACCAGCATGTCTTTGGAGTGTGGCAAGAAACCGGAGTACCCGGAGTAAACCCACGCAGGCACAGGGAGAACATGCAAACTCCAAGCAGGTAGTGTCATGGTTGGGACCCTTCTTACTGCTAGCAAAAGTGCTATCCACTACACCACTGTGCCGCCCCATACTTTTCCATCAATTCATCCCCCACATGGATTACCTTTTGAAACACTTGCCCCACTCTATTAAATTATCAGTTCTTATGAGCAGTGCCCACTTAAGGCTGGATTCACACTTATGCAGTTTTAGTGCTTTTTGCATTTTGTAGATTTGTACTACAGAACATGTTCCATAGGAAACCATGTTAAATGGACTGCAGTGCAAATCTGCAAAATGCAAAAAGCACTAAAACTGCATAAGTGTGAATCCAGCCTTAAGTAAGGATGGATGAACGGTTCGGCCCGAGCATAAGTTCGGGCCGAACTTTCGCTGTTCAGATGTTCGGCGCACAGCCGAACAAATGGGTCGTTCGGACATTTGTTCGGCCCCCCAAACTGACCACAATGCATTGCGGTGCTGAATAGTGCATTGCAAGCCCTGATTGGCTGAAGCAGTGAAAGCTTCAGCCAATCAGGACACAGAGCACTGTCAGAGTCATGATTGGATACTGTCATCATGACTTTATCCAATCATGACTCATTCCCTCCTCACAGTATAAAAGTATTCTTTCAATGGCAGCCATTTTCAGTGTGCTTTTGGCGCAGAGAGAGATAGAACAGGGCTCTTTCAGTGCTATTAGTTAGTTAGTGTGCTATACTGTGCTATTTTGCTTCAATTGTCAGTGTAGTATATTAGTTTAGTGTCAGTCTAGGGATAGTGTGAGTGTAATGAGTAGGATCATCATTCAGCTTTGCATAGTGTGCAGCTAGAGTAGGGACAGTTCAGATCATTTTACTGTAGTGTAGTGACACCGTGTCATTCATACATACATTAGTGTAGAGTAGGGACCTCTATAACCATTGTATGCCCAATTACTTGCATATAAACCTTAAAAATGGGCACTTTTGATATTTGACGGTCGGGTCTCATTGACTTTATTGGGGTTCGCTATTCGGGTCTGAACTTTCGCGGTGTTCGGAAGTTCTGGTGCGAAACGAACAGAGGTCCGTTCGGCCCATCCCTACTCTTAACCCTCTGGTATTTTATTCTATTGTAACTGCACTGTCTCCCTTTAGATTGCAAAGCGCTGTGCAAACTGTTGGCACTATATAATGTCTATATAGTAATACTAATAATGATATTAATTATAAAAGCACTTCCTCTACCACCTTTGCCACCTCTGTTTCCTTCATTCCACCCATATTTTGGCCAAGTGGAAGGCAGTCTGGAAAGGTTCAGTGAAGATGAGTTTTTTTAGATCCCCAGTATGAATCATGCAATAGGTGGTGAAGTGGCTGACAAAGTCTTTCTTTTTTACCCTTCCCAGATGAAGAGGAGTCACTTGCATGCAAGGGCTTCTAATGCACTTTTTTCCTTCTCCTCAAGGGCATAGGGCAGTCACTTCTTAAGCAATATAGGTTATCTCTGTCCAAATGCCTGCATGATCTGTATACACCTACCTGGGTTCCAACTTTCAACCCAGGACAGCACTCACCCTATGAAAATAGATAAGAAGTAGTTCTGGACAGCCGCACTCGGAATATGCCTTTTATTCAAAAACTACAAACAAAAATATATGCCACAGCAGAACAAAAAAGCTAACGTGTTTCACACTATATATAGTGCTTAATCTCACCCTATGGTTATTGTTCTACCAGCCCCGATGAAGAGGGAGTGTTGAGCTACTGAAATGCGTTGGATTTTGTTGACATTTTGTAGGCACTGTTTTATTTAGTGTGGTGCTCCCCCCATGTGTTAAAGTAGAAGTAAACTTCCATCACTAAATTTTACCTATAGGTAAGCCTATAATAAGGCTTACCTATAGGTAGTGTAAATATCTCCTAAACGTGCATCATTTAGGAGATATTTACTGTACGTGCAGCTAGTGACATCACTGGTGCACATGCTCTGAAGGAACAGCCACCCGTGGCCATTCCTTCAGAGCCCTGTGGAGAAAAAAGATCCAAGATATTTCTAAATAACTACAAATTATAAATAAAATATAAACTTCCGATTAGTTCACAATTCTAATATTTGAAAAGCTTAGGAGAAAGGAAGAGACTATGTAGCAACGATAATCCTTGCCAGCGTAGAACCTCTACAAAGCCAAACATGCAATGTGTAACCAGGCACTCATCGGGAAAGTGTCCCAGCATAGTCACCACCCCTTCCTTTATAACCCCAAGGACTGCCCCCTTTAATCACTTCAATACAGGGCACTTAGACACCCTCCTGCCCAGACCAATTTTCAGCTTTCAGCGCTGTCGCAGTTTGAATGACAATTGCGCGGTCATGCTAAACTGTGCCCAAACTAAATTTTTATAATTTTGTTCCCACAAATAGAGCTTTCTTTTGGTGGTATTTGATCACTTCTGCGGTTTTTATTTTTTGCTAAACAAATAAAAAAAGACTGAAAATTTTGAAAAAAATAAAAGTTTTGCTTTTGTTTCTGTTAAAAAAAATTGTAAATAAGTAAGTTTTCTCTTTCTCTGATGGGCACTGATAAGGCGGCACTGACAGGCACTGACAGGCACTGATACGGCGGCACCGATAAGGTGGCACCAATGAGAGGGCACTGACGGGCACTGACGATGGGCACTGAAATGCGGCACTGATGGGCACTGGTAGGCGGCACTGATGGGTGGCACTCATATGCAGCACTGATGGGCATTGATAGGCGGCACTGATGGGTGGCACTGGGTGGCACTGATGGGCACTGATGGGCGACATTGATGTGCAATGAAAGGCGGCACTGCTGGGCACTGCTAGGCACTAATAGGGTGGCACTGATAGGCGGCACTGATAGGCGGCACTGCTGGGCACTGATGGGCACTGATAGGCGGCACTGCTGGGCACTGATATGTGGCACTGATGGGCACTGATACGCGGCACTAAAATGAGGCACTGATGGGCATCCCTGGTGGCACTGGCAGTGGTAGGCATTGCAGTGGGCACTGACTGGCAGCTGCCTGGGCACAGATTGGCAGTTGCCTGGGCACACAGTGACATTTCCCTGGTGGTCTAGGGGCATACCTGGTGGTCCAGTGTGGATCGCTTCCCTGGTGGTCCTGGGCGGCTTCCCTGGTGGTCCTGGGTAGGATCCGAGGGGGGGCTGTGCTGATAAACAATCAGCACAGACCCCCCCTGTCAGGAGAGCAGCCGATCGGCTCTCCTCTACTCGCGTCTGTCAGACACGAGTGAGGAAAAGCCGATCACCGGCTCTTCCTATTTACATCGTGATCAGCCGTGATTGGACATGGCTGATCACGTGATAAAGAGTCTCCGTCGGAGACTCTTTACCTAGATCGGTGTTGCAGGGTGTCAGACTGACACCCCGCAACAACGATCGCCGTGATGCGCGCCCCCTGGGGCGCGCAGCGGCTCGATATTCTTGATCACGTCATATGACGTCCGATCAGGAATATCAAACCACTTTGCAGCCGTCATTCTGTAATAGGGCGGGCAGCAAGTGGTTAAACACCATAATAGTGGGAAACCACTTGTATTACTGCCCGTGGGTCTACCTTGGCATGGTTTCCCTATTGGGGCATGACTGCGGTTGTTTGCTTCTGCTTGTGCTCCTACTTGGAGTGCATATGGTGATCAGGTTCCTGTAATATGCGCTTTTCTTTACCGGATGGAATAATTTCCTGTGACACGTTTTCTGGTCCGGCAATCGCGTCACTTCCGGCACCTTCCTGGTCAGAGGGTGCCAGTGTTTTTTTTCTAGGCTCCCTACTATTAGGAGCCTAGGGCAGTTGTGGCTGAAATCTTTCTTGATCTACCTGACCTTGGCTTGGTATCAATAGATCCCCAATTTTCCATTTCTTAATAAGTGAATAAACAGTACTGACTGGCATATTCAAGGCTTTGGATATCTTTTTATATCCTTTTCCATCTTTGTAAAGTTTTATTACCTTGTTACACAGGTCTTTTGACTGTTCTTTTCTACCTCCTCATGGCTCGGTGTCTAGCCTGCTTAGTGCATCCACGTGAGAGCTAACAAACTCATTGACTATTTATACACAGACACTAATTTGTGAAATTAACCTTTAATTGCCATTTTAACCTGTGTGTGCCACCTTCTGTGTCTGTACCAAGGCCACACATTTCAGGGTATATAAACTTTTGATCAGGGCCATTTGGGTAGTTTCTGTTGTCATTATGATTTAAAAAGAGTAAACAAAGTTGATTGATAATAAATGGCTTCAGCCAAACACTAACCACGAGTGAAAGAAATGTTTTTGTGTTATCATTCATATTCTCTGAAAAATGGCCAAGAAATCATAAATTCTGCTAGGGTATGTAAACTTATGAGCACAACTGTATATACAGTATCTCACAAAAGTGAGTACACCACCTCACATTTTTGTAAATATTTTATTATATCTTTTCATGTGACAACACTGAAGAGATGACACTTTGCTACAATGTAAAGTATTAAGTGTACAGCTTGTATAACAGTGTAAATTTGCTGTCCCCTCAAAATAACTCAACACACAGCCATTAATGTCTAAACCGCTGGCAACAAAAGTGAGTACACCCCTAGGTGAAAATGTCCAAATTAGGCCCAAAGTGTCAATATTTTGTGTGGCCACCATTAACCCTGGCCACTGCCTGCCTTAACCCTCTTGGGCATGGAGTTCACCAGAGCTTCCCAAGTTGCCACTGGAGTCCTTTTCAACTCCTCCATGACAACATCACAGAGCTGATGGGTGTTAGAGACCTTGCGCTCCTCCACCTT
The DNA here is from genome assembly GCF_042186555.1 of Aquarana catesbeiana. Taxonomy (NCBI): domain Eukaryota; kingdom Metazoa; phylum Chordata; class Amphibia; order Anura; family Ranidae; genus Aquarana; species Aquarana catesbeiana. Next base: position 222,745,187 of record NC_133333.1, on the reverse strand, counting down.
CCGTTTGAGGATGCCCCACAGATGATCAATAGGTTTTAGGTCTGGAGACATGCTTGGCCAGTCCATCACATTTACCCTCAGCTTCTTTAGCAAGACAGTGGTCGTCTTGGAGGTGTGTTTGGGGTCGTTATCATGTTGGAATACTGCCCTGTGGCCCAGTCTCAGAAGGGAGGGGATCATGCTCTGCTTCAGTATGTCACAGTACATGTTGACATTCATGGTTTCCTCAATGAACTGTAGCTCCCCAGTGCCGGCAGCACTCATGCAGCCCCAGACCATGACACTCCCACCAACATGCTTGAATGTAGGCAAGACACACTTGTCTTTGTACTCCTCACCTGGTTGCCACCACACACGCTTGACACCATCTGAACCAAATACGTTTATCTTGGTCTCATCAGACAACAGGACATAGTTCCAGTAATCCATGTCCTTAGTCTGCTTGTCTTCAGCAAAGTGTTTGCGGGCTTTCTTGTGCATTATCTTTAGAAGAGGCTTCCTCCTGGGACGACAGCCATGCAGACCAATTTGATGCAGTGTGCAGCGTATGGTCTTAGCACTGACAGGCTGACCCACCATCCCTTCAACCTCTGCAGCAATGCTGGCAGCACTCATATGTCTATTTCCCAAAGACAACCTCTGGATATGACGCTGAACACGTGCACTCATCTTCTTTGGTCGACCATGGCGAGGCCTGTTCTGAGTGGAACCTGTCTCGTTAAACCGCTGTATGGTCTTGGCCACCGTGCTGCAGCTCAGTTTCAGGTTCTTGGCAATCTTCTTATAGCCTAGGCCATCTTTATGTAGGGCAACAATTCTTTTTTTTCAGATCCTCAGAGAGTTCTTTGCCATGAGGTGCCATGTTGAACTTTCAGTGATCAGTATGAGAGAGTGAGAGCGATAACACCAAATTTAACACACCTGCTCCCCATTCACACCTGAGACCTTGTAACACTAACGAGTCACATGACACCGGGGAGGGAAAATGGCTAATTGGGCCCAATTTGGACATTTTCACTTAGGAGTGTACTCACTTTTGTTGCCAGCGGTTTAGACATTAATGGCTGTGTGCTGAGTTATTTTGAGGGGAAAAGCAAATTTACACTGTTATAAAAGCTGTACACTCACTACTTTACATTGTAGCAAAGTGTCATTTCTTCAGTGTTGTCACATGAAAAGATATAATAAAATATTAACAAAAATGTGAGGGGGTGTACTCACTTTTGTGAGATACTGTAAATATATATATATATATATATATATATGTATATATATATATATATATATATATATATATATATATATATATATATATATATATATATATATATATATATATGATATATTACAGAGGCAAGTGGCTCGCCACTCTTGCAGATTTTTTTTTTTTTATCTGAACTGAAAATTGAAATCTACTGTACTTCCTAAAAGTTTTATTCTTTTCTTTTTGGATAGAGTGAGAAAGGGGTTAGCGCATCTGCTGGGCTTATACTGCTGTCAGGGACTCCTATGGAACAATGCCTCCCCAAATGTAATACTTGTGACACCAAGACAAACAATACATGGGAAAAGAGTGTCCCAAACAGAAAGTGAGACAAAATTTACCCCAAGAGTGGTGTATGAAAATTTTACTCCCCTAGATCAAACTTTATCAACATTTATACTCTAATGTCCCGTACAAACAGTCGGACATTGATCGGACATTCCGACAACAAAATCCTAGGATTTTTTCTGACGGATTTTGGCTCAAACTTGTCTTGCATACACACGGTCACACAAAGTTGTCGGAAAATCCGATCATTCTGAACGCGGTGACGTAAAACACGTACGTCGGGACTATAAACGGGGCAGTAGCCAATAGCTTTCATCTCTTTATTTATTCTGAGCATGCGTGGCACTTTGTGCGTCGGATTTGTGTACACACGATCGGAAATTCCGACAACGGATTTTGTTGTCGGAAAATTTTATATCCTACTCTCAAACTTTGTGTGTCGGAAAATCCGATGGAAAATGTGTGATGAAGCCTACACATGGGCGGAATTTCCGACAACAAGGTCCTATCACACATTTTCCGTCGGAAAATCCGACCGTGTGTACAGGGCATAAAGGAACCCTTGAAGTAAATTTCAGGTCTCGGGGAACCCCAGCGAAAATGTATTCTTTGGGGGTCAGTGGGAAGAATGTCCCTTACATTGGTGGTCAGTGGAAAGAATGCCTCCCTTTCAGTGGTTGCCAGAATGCCATCTTTACAGTTAAAAACATTATTAATGTAACCAGTAATGCTGATTTCTCTGCCGACTGGTGTTGGACCCAGAACTATGTGGGCACCATCAAACGTGACCTCAGTCAGTCACAGCACAAGGAGCTCCTAGCAGTCTCTGGTGGAACCCTGGTTGAGAATGGCTGCCCTAGATGCTTTCAAATTCAACTATTTCTTCAGAACATTGAAAAAGACAATATTTACAACAACAGAAAAAAATGAATAATCAGAGCTACATAATAAAGTACATCATTTGTTTTCAGTGTGATAATCATATAATGTGTTTACCCTCTTTTAGCCCTTTGAGACATAATCCCAGCTGGTCTAATTTTATTTCAGCTAAACATAGTGTGACAACAGATGTTGCTTGTTTGATTCAAGGGAGTTGCCATACCAAACCTTTCTTCTGTTTTCAAGCACTTAACTATATCCAAATAATAAAGTATAAAAATTGAAAAGTATTTTTCCAAAGAGTTACTCATGGTGACTGAAACTGAAATCACCTAAATAAATAGCAATGAGAATGGTATCTGCTAAGGACATTTAGGAATCCAAAGGTGAAATCCAAATGATGGTATGGTAAAAAATGATTTGGCCTAGGAATAAAGTAAATGTAAATGTATTTATTTTTAAGGTATAAAGTTTGGACAGATACAAAATACACAAATGAATGCAACTCTATATCCATTAATACATCATTAACCACTTCAGCCCCAGAAGAATTTACCCCCTTCCCGACCAGAGCACTTTTTGCGATACGGCACTGCGTCGCTTTAACTGACAATTGCGCAGTCGTGCGGCGTTGTACCCAAACAAAATTGACGTCCTATTTTTCCTACAAATAGAGCTTTCTTTTGGTGGTATTTGATCACCTCTGCGATTTTTATTTTTTGTGCTATAAACAAAAAAAGAGCGACAATTTTGAAAAAAAAAAAGCAATATCCTCAAAAAATATATAAAAAAATAATTTTTTTCCTCAGTTTAGGCTGATATGTATTCTTCTACATATTTTTGGTAAAAAAAAAATCCCAATAAGTGTATATTGATTGGTTTGTGCAAAACTTATAGCGTCTACAAAATAGGGGATAGATTTATGGCATTTTATTATTATTATTTTTTTTATTAGTAAATGACGGCGATCTGTGATTTTTATCGTGACTGCGACATTATGGCGGACACATCTGACACTTTTGACACTATATTTGACACTAGGACCATTGTCATGTATACAGCGATCAGTGCTATAAAAATGCACTGATTACTGTGTAATGACACTGGCAGAGACGGGGTTAAACACTAGGGGGCGATCAATGGGTTAAGTGTGTCCTAGGGAGTGATTCTAACTGTGGGGGCGATAGGCTACCTAGGACATGACATCGATCACTGCTCCCGATGACAGGAAGCAGTAGATCCTTGTCATGTCACTAGGCAGAACAGGGAAATGCCTTGTTTACATTTCCCCGTTCTCCTGCTCCGTGACACGATTGCGGGACACCGGTGGACATAGAGTCCGAGGTACCCGCGGGCACGGTCACGGAGCATGCGGCGGTCGCTCGCCCACAATGCCGCGTCTTAAAGGGGACATACCTGTACGCCCATTCGCACAGCCGTGCCATTGTTCCAACGCATATCGTTGTTCGCTGGTCGGCAAGCGGTAAAATGTATTGTCTTTAAATGCAAACAGTGTCGGTACCTGAATTTAGTTAATATCAGCCTCATGAAGCCCCTGTACAGCAGAGCTTAGACTGGGAGAGGAAGAAGCATTACAAGAGGTGTTGGAATTGATAAATTTGATTTCCTTGCATTATGGAAACAAAATTGTGCCTCTTGGAAAAACAAATTGCAAATTGATTTGTATTAAGGCAGATTAGGATCCTAAAACCAACCATCAATAAAGGAGCTTAATGAACAGTGACACTGATAAATGAATAAACGCCTGAGGGTCAATAGCACAGGGAACGGTATCCCCCCCCCCCCATCCATAACAGGGGATGCAAGAGGCAAGTTTTCATTCATGAGGGCACATGGAATCATGGCCTTCTTGCTGCCATGTGATTGGCTGATTAGCAATTTGCGTTACCAAGCAATTGAACAGGTGTACCTAATAAAGTGGTCGGTGAGTGTATATTCCAAGTATATGAGGGCATATACGCATGTTGCTCATGTACTAGACAGGCAACGATCTTCCTTTGGTAGCCATTGTATACCCATTTATTGATGTGTGCATAACCTGTTTGAATCTGTTTTAGTTGAATCTCCAGGATTAAAATCACAATCGGAAACACAAAAAAACTGTTGCATATTATTTGCTAGACGAGAGACGGTTTGTGGCTAGTTGTGTTGCTGATTTGCTTGTTATATGCTCTTCTTTGCTTTTATAAAAAATAGTTTTCAGGTGTTAAAGAATTTATAATAATAAAGGTGTATTGTTTGGATATTAATAATTCATATACTGTAAATCATGATAGAGCAATGACAAAATATAAGGCTAATGAATTCAGAAACCTGTCATGGGTGAAATAAAGCATGGCATTGGTGATCTACTTATAAAATTGTTAGTTACTTAACTGTAAAGTTAATATTGTGGCTTCAACACATTATGAGTCACGTTCTGAGTTTTATTTGTGATTTGTGACTTCTTTTGAAAGTGCTCTGTGATAATGGGGTTTATTTACTAAAGGCAAATAGACTGTGCATTTTGCAAAGTGCAGTTGCTCCAGAGCAAATTAGGGGCTTTACTTTGTAAAGAATACCTACCGTATATACTCAAGTATAAGTCGTTTCGAGTATAAGTCGAGGCCCTAATTTACCACAAAAAAATGGGAAAAACTTAGTGACCCGAGTATAAGACGAAGGTGAGAAATGTACTGAAAATGCTACTTCAAGTGGAAAAGAGGGTCAACAATGCCCATTTGCAGCCTCACTGTGCCCATTTGCAGCCATAGGTCCCCCAAACTTCAAACTCGGTAGTTAAGGGTTCCTAGATGCCCCCTAGCTGCAGCCAAAATTTGGGGTCTCTGAACCCAAATGGTCCCGAAATGACATTGCTGCAGATGGACACAGTTGACTGATTTTGGGGCCCCTGTATTTCGGGGCCACTTAGTGCTAGGAACCCCAAATTCAGTGTGCTAACTCAGTGGAACTAGCACCATAAAATATCCAAAGCTGGGGTTCCTAGCACCTAGTGGCCTTGAGATACAGGGCCCCAAACTCGGTTAAGATAATGTCAAGCACTTTTCTGCAGCAGAGAATGACATTTTCCGAACTGATTTTGGGGCCCCGTATCTCGGGGCCACTTAGTGCTAGGAACCCCAGCTTTGGATATGTTGTGGTACCAGTTCCACTGGGTTTGCACCAAATTTGGGGTTCCTAGCACAAAGTGGCCCTGAGATACGAGGCCCCAAAGTCGGTTTGGAAAATGAAATTTTTTGCTGCAGAAAAGTGCTTGACTCGAGTATAAGTCGAGGGGGGCACTTTCAGCACAAAAAAATGTGCTGAAAAACTCGACTTATACTCGAGTATATACGGTAATCACGTGCAAGGAAAATAAAAAAACAGCATTTTTGCGTGCACATGATTGGATGATAAAAGTCAGCAGACTTTCTGCTCATTTACTAAGCTGTGGTGCAACTACACTTTGCAAAGTCCACAGTCTTTTTCCCTTTAGTAAATCATCCCCAATGTGTTGTAGTCAGACAAGTAGGACAATTCTGGACACATCAATTTAAGATACATATCAACTGGCGACAGGGAAGGCTGGCCATTTTTTGAATAAAGTGCCCTGTTGGCCAACATGGCACTTTAACCACTGGCCGACTGCCAACAGTACATTTACTGCAAGTGGCTGGCACAGGCAGACTGGATGACATACATCTGGGATGCCTGGGGTGCGCAGTGTATCCCCTGGGGGACACAGCGGATTTCAGCTCCCCGTACCTAGCCTCTCTTTGAGCAGCCCGGGGATCACGTGATCGCTATGTGATCACATGATCACAACGTCAACAAAACTGTTATGAATGAATGTCATTCATTAGACCCCTTTCACACTGAGGCGCTTTGCAGGTGCTATAACGCTAAAAATAGCGCCTGCAAAGCGCCCTGAAAGAGCTGCTGCTGTCTCTCCAGTGTGAAAGCCCCGAGGGCTTTCACACTGGAGTGGTGCACTGGCAGGACGCTAAAAAAGTCCTCCTAGCAGCATCTTTGGATACACCACTCCTTCACCGCTCCTGCCCATTGAAATCAATGGGGCAGCGTGGCTATACCGCCGACAAAGCGCTGCTGCAGCAGCGCTTTGCGGTGGTTTTAACCCTTTCTTGGCCACTAGCGGGGGGGTAAAAGCACCCCGCTAGCGGCCGAATAGCGACGCAAAATTGACGGTAAAGCGCCGCTAAAAATAGCGGTGTTTTACCGCCGACGCATCCACCGCCCCAGTGTGAAAGGGGCCTAACAGCTATGATTTCTATACAGTGATACTGTGATTGGTCCCCAGCTATCACATGGTACCTGGGCCAATCACAGCACCCTGTACCATGTGATTAACTGTAGCCAATCACAGATCACTAGTAATCACAGCTGATAAAATTGTAACCCATTCATGACAGCTCAAAACTTTGCTGTTATAGTGATCATCATTGCAACAGCAATCAAAGTGTAAAAACAAACACTCCCTGATCACCCCTCCAGAGTAGTACAGTGTTACTATGGTGACACTGAACTAATGTGATGAAAGGGTGTAAAAAGAAAATCAGTAAAAAAAAGAAAAAAAATGTTAAAAAAAGAAAACATTTTGAAGTGTTTTTTTCTTATTTTACATACTGTCACCAGTCAGTGTCCCTGATCACTGCCACACCTGTCCTATGATTCTGTACTGCACTCGTGACAGTATGTAAAAAAGAATTGTGAAAAAAAATAATTTATTTAATTTCTTCATTTTCCAAAACATTGTGCCAGAAAATTACAACTTCAAAAAACTCACCATGCCTCTTACTAAATACTTCGGGCTGCCTACTTTCCAAAAATAAGTAATTTGAACGGTGTTTGTACTGTTCTGGCATTTTAAAACAACATACAAGGTCATCTACAACACTGCCCCCAGCAACATCACCAGCCTCATCTCAAGATATCATCCAAATGTTCCACCCTACTCCTCCCATGACATCTTGCTCTCTAGCTCCCTTACCTCCTCCCATGCTCACTTTCAGGACTTCTCCAGAACCTCTTCCATCCTCTGGAATTCCCTACTCCAGTATGTCCGGTCAGCCCCTACAGTGTCCTTGACAACTCATTATTCCACCCCACCTCCATCTAAAAACTGTACTTGAGTCACCTCCATCAAATCATCCTCTGCAGCTATTACCTTTTGTACAACCTCCCCCAACTTTTAGATTGTAAAGCGCTGTGTAAACTGTTGGCAAACTAAAAATTCCTTTATAATATTCATAACCTTCAGGATACAATTTAAATTTTTGGGTATTCCATTCGTCTATGCATTTCTTGGGTCTTGTCTGCTTTTTCAGGATGTGGGTATTCTGAAATATACATTGTGATTTTCACTGATGTTCATCGCAAGAATACATGTGCATGGACAGTTACATGTTCATAATCATATTCCCAGCAGGGATGTAGCTGCAAGGGCCGCAAGGGTCACAACTGCAACCCAGCCCCATGCTCCAGAGGGCCCATGCGCCCCCCTGTACAACTGAATAGGAGGGGGGGCATATAGAGGAACCAATCCCCTCCTCATGCAGCCGCAGAATGCCTGCTTCTTCTCCTTTCCCTCTGGCAGGCATTCAGCGGCTGCAGGAGGACTGGATTGGTTCCTCTATATGCTGCCATCTTGCTGCACATCCTATCCAGCTTCCCTTTGCTGCCCGGGCCCCTGTGCTCTCTCATGGGCCCCTCCCTCTCCCTCAAGTGCTCTTCCGGCCCCCCTACTTACTCTGTTGGGCAATTGTGCTCTCTCCTGGCCCCTCCTCATCCCCCGCAGCTTGGCCAGGTTCTCCCTTTCCTGTCGGTTGCTGCAAGGGTTGCTGTCAGGATGGAGAGTGGGGAAGGGGCCAGTAAATGTGTCATTTACCAGCCACTTCCTTGTCTGAATGAATAGAGTCAGTGATCTGTACTGATCGCCGACTCTGTCCATTCATAACTAAAGAATAGTAAACTGTATTTACTATGCTTCCGTTTGTGAGTGAACGGGAAGATATGTACAGAGCTATTCCTGTCCATTCATTCTGTGCTGCTGAGACTCCAGAGATGGAGATTGAAGACTGTGTCTGTCTCAAAGGTCAAACATCAGAGGTCTGTTTAGAGCCCTGACCAAAGCCTCCAAACAGGGGCCCTAGAAATTTTTTTTTAAAATAATAAAAATAATAATATTGTAACATAAAAATAAAATGATAAAAATACTTTTTAAAAAAATAACAAAAATAAAAAACTACTGACGCCAGGGGCAGAACTACCTGGGTTGCAAAGATCCCACTTGCACCGGGAATCTGGCATTCCGCCACCAGAGGAAAGGGCCGCAGCCGGGGTCAGGTGGGCCCTATATGGTTTCTTGCACTGGGGCCTTGAAGGTTCTAGTTATGTCACTGATTCCCACAGCTGTATATATCTATCTATACCTTTGTCACTCCTAGGTAGTGCAGAGGTCTGAGCTGATGTTTTTGGGAGAGAGGACTGATACTGTTGTGTGGTGGCAGCATGAGTTTCTCTCTCCCATCAGAGCGGACAGGGACTTAAGAATTCATACTTCGAAATTCTGAAGTTGGAATTTGGAATTCAGAACTTGGAATTTGGAATTTAAAACTCCGAATTTGGAATTTAAAACTCCGAATTTGGAATTCGGAACTGGGAATCTAGAATTTAGAGTTTGCAATTCAGAACTGGGAATTTAAAATTTGGAATCATAATTTGGAATTTGGAATTCAGAGCTCAGAAACCTGAAATTTGGAATCCAGAATTTGAAATTTAGAACTCAGAATTCAGAATATGGAACTTAAAATAGTAAATTCAGAATTCAGAATTTGGAACTTCAAATTCAGAAGCTGTACTTCAGAATTCGTAACTCAGAAATTATAACTGAGACTTTAGAATTTGGAACTCTTAATTTGGAATCCGGAATTCAGAACTTGCAATTTGGAATTTGAAAATTGGAACATGGAATTTGGAATTTGGAAAGTGTCATTCAGAATTTGAAATCTGGAACTTGGAATTTTGAATTCAGAACTCACACTGGCGTGTGTGGTGATATCTAACATGTGTAGTGCAATTGCCATTTTCCAATGTAGGCACCCCAATGCTTACATTTTTGTATGTACGTGTGTGGGGGTCGAGGTGTGGGCTTTAAACATATCAAAATAGGATCATCAGAAATTGATTTTAACAAGGACAAAAGCTTTATTTTAAGATAAAAGTTGTTTAATATACATACAGCACTGTTCTTATATTGCATGGCCAGTTTAGATGTCAACAATACATGAGAGAGGTATTCTTTAAATGATGATTATAGGGCAGATATTAAAAAAACACCATTTAATAAGTTACATGTTTGTTTAAAAAATTATTGTATGTATTTAAGCACAAGTCTGTTTAGTGCCTGGATTACAGGACTGCTTGAATATAATTACATACCTATTGGCAGGTAAAACAATACCGCCTCTGCATTGCAATAATCTTTTTAGCTAGAGTTTACTAATGTGCAGATAAAGGAACACCTGGGTAGCAGTGACCATAACATGATTTCATTTGATGTTAGCTGTAAACAAGAAATACATAAGGGAAAGATAAAAACACTTAACTTCAAGAGAGCAAATTTTCCAAGGATGAGGGCTGCTCTCGAGGACTTAGACTGGGAGGGAATATTGGCAGCGATAAACATAGAACAGAAATGGGAATTCTTCAAAAAGACTGTTTGGGACCTCACTGCAAAGTATATTCCCATGGGCAATAAGTTTAAAAGGCTAAAAAGAAAACCTATGTGGCTCACGGTCAAAGTTAGAAAAGCTATAAACAATAAGAAAAGAGCTTTTAAAAAATATAAAAATGAAGGAACACTAGTGTCATTTAAATGCTACAAAGAATTTAACAGAATATGTAAAAAGGAAATCAAGGGTGCAAAAATTCAAAATGAACGAGAGATCGCAAAAAATAGTAGGACAAACCCCAAAAAATTCTTCAAATATATTAATAGTAAAAAGGTCAGGTCTGAGCATGTAGGCCCTTTACAAAATAATCTAGAGTGGGTGACTGGGGACAAGGAGAAGGCTAATTTATTAAATACTTTCTTCAGCTCTGTATATACAAAAGAGCATGGGGAAGCTCATGTCCATAAGGGGGGTGGTATTGACACAGCCCCCAATGATCCACAATGGCTCAAAAGGGATATGGTCCAGAAATATTTAGACAGAATAAAGGTGGATAAAGCACCTGGACCTGATGGCATCCACCCACGGATCCTAAAAGAATTGAGCTCTGTAATTTCAAAGCCATTGTATCTAATTTTTAGGGACTCATTAATGACGGGAATAGTACCGCTGGATTGGCGCAGGGCGAACGTGGTGCCTATATTTAAAAAGGGATCAAAGTCTTTACCAAGTAACTATAGACCTGTTAGTTTAACTTCTATAGTCGGGAAGATACTGGAGCGTTTAATAAAAGACCACATAGACGAGTTCTTGCTGGAAAAAAACATTTTAAGCAACAGACAGCATGGGTTCATGAAAGACAGAAGTTGTCAGACAAACCTGATTTCTTTTTATGAAGAGGTAAGTAAAACCTTGGACAGAGGGGTGGCTGTGGACGTGGTTTATTTGGATTTTGCAAAAGCGTTTGATACAGTTCCGCACACACGGCTCATGTGTAAGTTAAAGTCTACAGGCTTGGAAATATCAGTTTGTAAATGGATAGAAAACTGGCTAAAAGACAGAATTCAGAGAGTAGGGATGAGCTTCGTGTTCGAGTCGAACCCATGTTCGACTCGAACATCGGCTGTTCGATCGTTCGCCGAATTGCGAACGTTATGGGCCGTTCGCGCTAAATTCGTGTGGCGCGTCACGGCCCATAATTCACTGCGGCATCGCAGTGCATTGCTGGCTGATGATTGGCCAAGCATGCACTATGACCCGCATGCTTGGCCAATCACAGCGCTGTCAGTAGAGAGAGCTGTAATTGGCCAAAGCCAGGGTGGCTTTGGCCAATTACGGCTCAGGGCATTTAGTACACACCCCACACTATATAAGGCCGCCTGCACGGCGGCCCTGTGTAGTGTGTGTTCCGGTGTGCTGAGAGATAGAGAGAGAGAGAGACAGTGTCATTTGATTTGAGTTAGATAGATTAGGCAGAACAGTCAGTCAGTTAGCTGCACTTACAGTGTATTGTGTATATATATGCATCCCAGGTGTTGCATATATATATATACACTGTATTCAGTTTAGCTAGATCCGTTCCTGTTATCTTCTATCTAGACTATTTACATTTAGTGCAGTGCGTCCTGCTCACAGTGTTCAGCTAGATCCGTTCCTGTTATCTTCTAGACTATTTACATTTAGTGCAGTGCGTCCTGCTCACAGTGTTCAGCTAGATCCGTTCCTGCTATTTACATTTAGTGCAGTGCGTCCTGCTCACAGTGTTCAGCTAGATCCGTTCCTGTTAAATTCCTACTGACCGGCAGGCTTGTCTGGTTACAGTATATAAAGCTACCTGAAGAAAATTACAGGTGTTCTATTTGATCCTATTAGTACCACGGTCAGGCAGCTAGACTATTTACATTTAGTACAGTGTGTCCTGCTCACAGTGTTCAGCTAGATCCGTTCCTGTTATCTTCCTACTGACAGGCAGGCTTGTCTGGTTACAGTATATAAAGCTACCTGAAGAAAATTACAGGTGTTCTATTTGATCCTATTAGTACCACGGTCAGGCAGCTAGACTATTTACATTTAGTACAGTGCGTCCTGCTCACAGTGTACAGCTAGATCCGTTCCTGTTATCTTCCTACTGACAGGCAGGCTTGTCTGGTTACAGTATATAAAGCTACCTGAAGAAAATTACAGGTGTTCTATTTGATCCTATTAGTACCACGGTCAGGCAGCTAGACTATTTACATTTAGTACAGTGCGTCCTGCTCACAGTGTTCAGCTAGATCCGTTCCTGTTATCTTCCTACTGACAGGCAGGCTTGTCTGGTTACAGTATATAAAGCTACTTGAAGAAAATTACAGGTGTTCTATCCCAGCTTAGTGCAGCTACAGGCCATTAGTATGTCTGGAAGGCCAAGAAGGAGAGGCAGACAGTCACAAGCCAATAAGAGAGGGCAAGCAGGCTCTGTGTCTAGTGCTGGTCGTGGAGACGGTGCATCCTCATCAGCACGTGGCCATGGGACACGCTTGGCCTTTTTTTCGGCAGCTGGCCATGTTGAGCCGCAACATGCGGAAGACTTGGTCGAGTGGATGACCAAGCCGTCCTCATCCTCCTCATCCTCTCTCACCCATGCCCAGGGTGCTTTGTCTGGCAAAGCAGCGGCCTCTTCCCTCAGCTCAATGTCATCAGTGACTCCTTCCCTAGCTCCACCATGTCCTCATGAGGATTCCCTCGAACTGTTTGACCACAGTGTTGGGTACATGCTCCAGGAGGATGCCCAGCGTTTGGAAGGCTCTGATGACGATACTGAGCTCGATGAAGGCAGTAACATGAGCGCGGACAGAGGGGGTGCCCAAGAAGGACAGCAATCTGGCAGTCATGCTCCCCCTGCTGCAGCATACTGCCAGGTTTGCTCCAGTGATGAGGAGGGAGGGGATGATGAGGTCACTGACTCAACGTGGGTGCCTGATAGGAGAGAGGAGGAGGAGGAGGAGGAGGAGGAGGAGGAGGCGGCAGCACATCACCAACGAGGCAGGATGCCCTCCAGGGGCCAGCCTAAGGGCAGCACATTGACTGCATCACAGCCCAAAGCTCCACATGTGCAGGGCGCTGCAGTCTCTGCGCGTTATTCAAAAAGTTCTTTGGTGTGGGCCTTTTTTGAGACGAGTGCATCAGATCGCACCGCTGCTATTTGCAACATATGTCTCAAGCGTATCTCGCGTGGCCAAAATATCTCCCGCTTGGGTACCACATGCTTGACCAGACATATGTTGACCTGCCATGCAGTTCGTTGGCAAGCGTATCTAAAAGACCCACACCAAAGAACAAAGAGGATCTCTCCTTGCTCCTCATCAGCTGAGATTTCCAACCCCACTAGACCTTCAGTCCTCTCTGAGACCTGCAGTGAGAGGAATGAAGGTGTAGAATTAGGTGTGTCACAGCCAAGTACTTGTGGGCAATCTGCTTTTGGTACACCGACGTCAGATTGTACCAGGCAAATTTCCCTGCCCCAGCTGCTGCACCGCCGAAAGAAGTTTGCTCCCAGCCATCCACATGCCCAGCGGTTGAATGCTAGCTTGGCAAAATTGCTAGCACTTCAACTGCTGCCTTTTCAGTTGGTAGACTCTGCCCCCTTCCGTGAGTTTGTGGAATGTGCGGTTCCTCAGTGGCAGGTACCCAAACGCCACTTTTTCTCACGGAAGGCGATTCCGGCTCTCTACCGGCATGTGGAAGGCAATGTCCATGCCTCGCTGGACAGGGCGGTCAGCGGTAAGGTGCATATTACCGCTGACTCATGGTCCAGCAGGCATGGACAGGGACGTTACCTAAGTTTCACGGCGCATTGGGTGACTCTGCTGGCAGCTGGGAAGGATGCAGGACAAGGTGCAGTAGTGTTGGAGGTTGTTCCGCCACCACGCCTCCAAAATGCTGATTGTGACACACCTCTCTCCTCCACCCCCTCCTCTTCTTCTTCCTCCATGGCCTCTTCCTCGGAACCAGCGGTGCTCCGTAGGCGTTCAAGGGGCTACGCAAGTACGCAGGCCAAAAGATGCCATGCGGTGCTTGAGCTGGTGTGCTTGGGGGACAGGAGCCACACTGGGGCAGAGGTTCTGTCAGCTCTGCAGGGGCAGGTTCAGAGGTGGTTGACGCCACGCCAACTTAAGGCAGGAATGGTGGTTTGCGACAATGGCACCAACCTCCTCTCTGCCCTCCGACAGGGACAAATGACCCATGTGCCCTGTTTGGCTCACGTCCTTAACTTGGTGGTGCAGCGGTTCTTGGGCAGGTACCCGGGCTTACAGGATGTCCTGAGGCAGGCCAGGAAAGTCTGTGTGCATTTCCGCCGGTCATATAATGCCAGTGCTCGGCTGACGGACCTCCAAAAGGAGTTTAACCTGCCCAAGAACCGCCTAATCTGTGACATGCCCACCAGGTGGAACTCAACGTTGGCCATGCTGCAGCGGCTGCACACGCAGCAGAGGGCCATCAATGAGTACCTGTGCGACTATGGCACCAGGACAGGGTCAGGGGAGCTTGGTTTTTTTTCCCCACGCCAGTGGGCCATGATCAGGGATGCATGCACTGTCCTGTCACCATTCGAGGAGGCCACGAGGATGGTGAGCAGTGACAGTGCATGCATCAGTGACACTGTCCCCCTTGTCCACCTGTTGGAGCACACGCTGCGTGGAATAATGGACAGGGCACTTGAGGCAGAACAGAGGCAGGAAGAGGAGGACTTCCTTAGCTCTCAAGGCCCCCTTTATCCAGACAGTGTTCCTGCGTGCCCGCCGATCACACAGGAAGAGGACGAGGAGGAAGAGGAGGAGGAGGAAGATTGTGTCAGTATGGAGGTGGAGCCTGGCACTCAGCATCAGCAGCAGTCTTTAAGGGATCAGTCCCAAGAAACACATGGACTTGTACGTGGCTGGGAGGAGGTGGCTGCGGACCATGTCGTTCTTAGTGACCCAGAGGACTCCGGACCGAATGCCTCAGCAAACCTACGCTGCATGGCCTCCCTGATCCTGCAAAGCCTGCGTAAGGATCCTCGTATTCGTGGTATCAAGGAGAAGGACCAATACTGGCTGGCAACCCTCCTTGATCCACGTTACAAGGGTAAGGTTGCGGACCTTATCTTGCCATCGCAGAGGGAGCAGAGGATGAAACATCTTCGGGAGGCCTTGCAGAAAGGTCTGTGCAATGCGTTCCCAGAGACTGGGAGGTTACAAACTCCTGTTTCTGGACAACGTGTTGCTGAGGCTTCGGTCAGTCAAAGAAGGAGCGGTGGAGAAGGTGGCCGTCTGACCGATGCGTTCAGACAATTTTTTGGTCCGCAGCCCCAAGGTATGATCGGTTCCAGCAACCATCGCCAGCGTCTGTTTTACATGGTGCAGGAATACCTAGGGGCAAGATCAGACTTGGACACCTTTCCCACCGAAAATCCTCTGGGTTACTGGGTCTTGAGGATGGATCACTGGCCAGAGCTTGCACAGTATGCAATTGAGCTACTGGCCTGTCCTGCATCCAGCGTTCTTTCGGAACGCACATTCAGTGCTGCTGGAGGCGTGGTAACCGATCACAGGGTGCGTCTGTCCACCGACTCGGTCGATCGGCTGACCTTCATAAAAATGAATGAGTCTTGGATCACCACCAGCTACCAAGCACCTGATGCTGATGTAACCGAATAATTTTTTTTGAAATCTCAGATCCCTTCAAAGACTGCCTATGCTGATGCTGAGTGACTATCCCTGAGTAATTATCCTCTTCCTCCTCAATCATCACGCTGATAGCTTGTAAGAACATTTTTGGTTCTGGGCGCCACCACCAGTGCCTAAGGCACAATTTTTCAGCCCCTGTTTAACAGGGGCGTGTAATTACAATTTTTGATGTAATACTTTGCAGCAGGGCTCGTTCCTGCATTCCAACTAGAGTGTCTGTGAGGGGTTGCAGTGTTGTGGCACCAGCACCAGTGCCTAGGGCCCAATTTTTCTGCCCCTGTCTAACAGGGGCGTGTAATTACAATTTTTGATGCAATACTTTGCAGCAGGGCTCGTTCCTGCGTTCCAACTAGAGTGTCTGTGAGGGGTTGCAGTGTTGTGGCACCAGCACCAGTGCCTAAGGCCCAATTTTTCTGCCCCTGTCTAACAGGGGCGTGTAATTACAATTTTTGATGCAATACTTTGCAGCAGGGCTCGTTCCTGCGTTCCAACTAGAGTGTCTGTGAGGGGTTGCAGTGTTGTGGCACCAGCACCAGTGCCTAAGGCCCAATTTTTCTGCCCCTGTCTAACAGGGGCGTGTAATTACAATTTTTGAAGCAATAATTTGCAGCAGGGCTCGTTCCTGCGTTCCAACTAGAGTGTCTGTGAGGGGTTGCAGTGTTGTGGCACCAGCACCAGTGCCTAAGGCCTAATTTTTCAGCTCCTGTTCAACAGGGGCATGTAATTACAATTCTTGATCTAATATTTCACAGCAGGGCCCTGTGAGGGCTTACAGTGTTGTGGCCACAGCAACACCTAAGGCCCAAATTTCTGCTGAGTATATAGGGCAGGACCCTACTTTCAAACATCTAACTTACAAACGACTCCTACTTGCAAACGGAAGGAGACAACAGGAAGTGAGATGAAATCTACCCCTAGGAAGGGAAATTCTCTCCTGTAAGAGTTAATATGGGAAAACAAGTTCTCCTTTCCACTGATGCTTTCCAATCCTTGTTCCACAAAAAAACCCAAATTTTCAAAAAACATTTTTCATTGGGACAAAAAAGTGAGGTGAAATCTTCTGAAGAGGAGGAAAGACAGCAAAACAAATGTCACAGGGGTGATAACCCTTCCCTATGTTTTCCAAAAAGCTTAGAAAAGATTTTTTGGCTGGAGCTAAACACGTTAAAAATGTTCAAAATTACAAACAGATTCTACTTAACAACAAACCTACAGTCCCTGTCTTGTTTGCACCGCCTGTATACTGCTGTTCAGAGTATATAGGGCCTGGTGGCCCCACACCTTTCCTTATTTTAATTTGGGTGCGGGGTTCCCCTTAATATCCATACAAGACCCAAAGGGACTGGTAATGGACTGGGGGGTACCCATGCCGTTTGTCTCACTGATTTTCATCCATATTGCCATGACCCGACATGACATTAAACCCGCAAGCAGTTTTAAATGAGATTTTTTCCTTTAAAAATGACATTTGGTGCAGGGACTGTTCTAAACATGGGAAACACGCGTCACTTTACAGGCATACTATAGACACCCCCCAGGTACGATATTTAAAGGAATATTTCACTTTTTTTTTTTTTACTTTAAGCATCATTAAAATCACTGCTCCCGAAAAAACGGCCGTTTTTAAAAGTTTTTTTTGCATTGATACATGTCCCCTGGGGTAGGACCCGGGTCCCCAAACCCTTTTTAGGACAATACCATGCAAATTAGCCTTTAAAATGAGCACTTTTGATTTCGAACGTTCGAGTCCCATAGACGTCAATGGGGTTCTAACGTTCGTGCGAACTTTCGGTCCGTTCGCGGGTTCTGGTGCGAACCGAACCGGGGGGTGTTCGGCTCATCCCTATCAGAGAGTAGTGGTTAATGATTCTTACTCTGAATGGTCTAAGGTTATCAGTGGTGTACCCCAAGGTTCAGTGCTGGGACCCTTACTCTTTAATATCTTTATAAATGATATTGGATCTGGGATCAAAAGTAACATTTCTGTCTTTGCAGATGACACCAAGCTATGCAGTGGAATAACGTCCTTACAGGATGTCTCCAATTTACAAGCTGACCTCAATGCTCTGTCTAATTGGGCGACTATGTGGCAGATGAGGTTTAATGTTGAGAAATGTAAAGTTATGCACTTGGGGGCTAAGAATATGCATGCATCATACATGCTAGGGGGAGTACAACTGGGGGAATCTGTAGTGGAGAAGGATCTGGGGGTTTTGGTAGATCATAAGCTCAATAATAGCATGCAATGCCAAGCTGCGGTTTCCAAAGCGAGCAAAGTTCTTTCTTGTATTAAGAGAGGTATGGACTCCAGAGAGAGAGATATCATTTTGCCCCTGTTCAAATCATTAGTAAGACCTCATCTGGAATATGCAGTTCAGTTTTGGACACCAGTTCTCAAAAAGGATATCGGGGAACTGGAGAAAGTGCAGAGAAGGGCAACCAAACTGATAAGAGGCATGGGGGAGCTCAGCTATGAGGAAAGATTAGAGGAACTGAATTTGTTCACTCTTGAGAAGAGGAGAATAAGGGGGGATATGATCAACATGTTTAAATATATAAGGGGTCCATATAGTGAACTTGGTGTTGAGTTATTCACTTTACGGTCAACACAGAGGACAAGGGGGCACTCTTTACGACTGGAGGAAAAGAGATTTCATCTCCAAATACGGAAAGGTTTCTTCACAGTAAGAGCTGTGAAAATGTGGAATAGACTCCCTCCAGAGGTGGTTCTGGCCAGCTCAGTAGATTGCTTTAAGAAAGGCCTGGATACTTTCCTAAATGTACATAATATAACTGGGTACTGACATTTATAGGTAAAGTTGATCCAGGGAAAATCCGATTGCCTCTCTGGGATCAGGAAGGAATTTTTTCCCCTGCTGTAGCAAATTGGAGCATGCTCTGCTGGGGTTTTTTGCCTTCCTCTGGATCAACTGTGGGTATAGTATTGGGTATATTGGATTGTACGTTTTTTTTTTTTTTTTTTTTTTTTTTTTTTATGGTTGGACTGGATGGACTTGTGTCTTTTTTCAACCTGACTAACTATGTAACTATGTAACTATGTAGAGTTAAGCTTTAAGCATTCTGAAACTTCAGAACTCAGAATTTGGAACTTTTAAAATCTGAATTCAAAAATTTGAACTTGGAATTTGGAGTTTGGAATTTGGAACTCAGAATGCCGAATTCAGAACTCAAAACTTGGAATCTGGAACTTCAAACTCAGAATTTGCCATTTGGAATTCTATGTAGCGCCTTTGCAACAATCTATTTTGCTTGAGTTAAGCTTTAAGCCTGCTGAAACTTGGCTTGTATTCCCCCCTTTCACTGCCCTGGTTGCACTCCTTTCCTACCAAATTCCTGGTGTATGTTTGATGTTGGCTCCAAGTCCAAGCTCACACCCCAGTCAGGACCCTCCCTCTAACCTCAAATGACATCATGGTGCTGGTTACTTTATCCAGGTTGAAATGGATCATTTAAGTATTTCAAGGGGGACTGGCAAGGGAAAATGGCAGCAAGCAGGGGTTAGAGGTTAGGAAACCTGATTGTAAGTCAGGTAAGATTCAGGAATTGTCTATTTGGAGTTCCTGCTATTATAAAGTGAAGGGGCAAAGTAATGTTTCATTGTCAAGTAATCGTCTACCTGCATACTTGTGTTCTAAACATACAAACTGCTTAAAACTCTAAAATGTGTATCAAACTGATAAAATCAAGACTCTGCTAAATGCTTCTTAGATGCCACCAGCCTATGATACATTTTAACAAGAGCCATTCTGACGTCTCTGTTCCTTAGACTGTAGATAAAAGGGTTTAACAGAGGTGCAATAACTGTATACATGACTGCCACCAACTTGTCCTGGACAATGGCATTGCTCGATTCAGGCTTTAAGTACATAAACATAACAGAACCATAAAATATAGTAACCACCATAAAGTGTGAAGTACAAGTGGAAAAAGCTTTCTTTCTACCGGATGTAGAATTAATTCTAACAATAGCCATTATAATATATATATAAGATACCACAATTAATAAAAATGAACCAACCACAACACAGATACTGGTCACAAAAATAACAATCTGATTAATCCTGGTGTCTGCACATGCTAAGGTTAATATTGGTGGAATGTCACAAAAAATGTGATTGATGTTATTAGAACCACAAAAAGGCAAAGTGAATGTAAGAATTGTATGCAGCAGAGAATTTGCTGAGCCAACCAAATAAGATCCGATGAGAAGTCGAATACAAACCATTCTTTTCATTATGATGCTATATAAAAGAGGGTGACATATTGCACTATACCGGTCATATGCCATTGCCACTAGTAAGTAACACTCTGTCCCACCACAGACTCCAAAGCTATAGACTTGTATAGCACAGCCATAGAAAGAAATGGTCTTATTCTCAAATAACAAGTTAGAAAGCATCTTTGGAATATTGACTGAAATGTAACAAGTTTCAAGAAAAGAAAAATTAGTGAGTAAAAAGTACATAGGAGTGTGAAGATTTCGGCTAAATAGATAAGCTAAAATAATACTTAGGTTTCCAATTACAGTAATAATGTAAATCATTAAAAACACCATAAAAATTAAAACTTGGAGTTCCGCAATTTCCGAAAGTCCAATGAGAATGAATTCTGTCACAGTTGTGTAGTTATGGTCCATGTCAAGTTATTTCTGTCTGTAAATACAAATACTGTCCAATTAAAATCTACAGTTTCAAACCAATCATCGTGATATTCAAAATAACAAAAGTACAACTCAATAAAAGCAGGTGTTATCTACTAGGTAAAATATGCATTTACCAAAAGGATTTCCAAAATTTGTCAACTGTGCAATTTATTATTATAATAAGCATTGCTTTTGTTTTTACAGGCTATAAAGAAAGAACATTATTAAAAATATCAGATTCCCACCACCCACATATAAAATATATTATCAAAACATATAAAATGATTTAATAATAATCTAGAGACTATAGAGACAATATAATAGTACAATTTTAAAACTGCACGTGCTAACCAAATTCTTCTTGTGTGAGAAGGTCCTCTTAAACCATCATTCATCACAAAATTATTCTTAAATCAAGAAACTGCAGATGTGATGGGTAAGATCTCCATCAGCTTCTTACATCTCAAGTGCAGCCCCATGGCTCATACACCCAAATTTCCTATGGTCCATTTAAAGGGGATCAGTCAACCTTTACTTGTCTGCATATACGCTGTGGTCTTTCTGAGGAGTTCCTGCTCTCCTTGTTGGATTGTTTATTTACTTTACATAATCGACAATGTAACAGCAGGAGTTGGAACACACATAACTCTTAACAGGATACAAAATGATTCATAGCAAGGAGAACAATATTGAAGTATCCCAGACACTTAAGAATCCAGGTGCTGATTTAGACCACCAGGCACCATCAATGTAATGGAACGTCCCTACACTCCACTTGAGTGCTTTCGTCATATACCGCTTCCTCTCAGTCTGAATATAGATATCAGTTATTCCAACCGCTCACAAGCACAAAACAAGACGATACTTGTTTAGTTGCTGAACATGGACTCTTTTATTTGAGATGACACACAAATATATACAGCAGGCTTACAATAAAAACTGTAACCAGAAACCTAATTAGCATGAGCTAATTAACTAATCCCTTAAAGCAGCGGATGTGACTCCCTAACTACACTACACATTATCATACATCTCAACACAGAACTCTTTCATACAATTGCAGGGTTAATTAGCACAAACAACAATGAGTGAAATACTCTTAGAAGCTGTGGCAAGCCAGACTAGACTCATTTACATTATAGAAGACAATAGACAGGTGGCTGCAGTTGATGACATTAGCATCTAACAGTATGTGTCCCAACAGTATGAATCTGTCACTGTTTCTAATATGGCATATACAGGGTTCCCATAGTCTGTGTGTGTCTTGGGGGGATATGGACCTAAACCCAAAGTAACACCACCTCAAGGGCCCCCAGGCATACAGCTCACAAAGAGCACCGTTCCCCCAAATGCCAGGGCCCATGATCGGTAGGCAAGAGGCTAGCATTCAGTTCCCTCCAAAAGCCTCTGTCCTGGCTAGGTCTGTCACAATCAGTATATATATATATATATATATATATATATATATATATATATATATATATATATATATATATATTATAGTTTGTGTGCATGTAAATATATTTAATATAAATTTGGGTGGACAGGCCCATTAAGGAACCTATTGTGTGTGTGCTCAAACCATAAAAGTACTCTATTGTGTTTTGTACAAAGTTTTTTTACTTGTTATCCTGCAAGGTTATCCCCAGAGGCACATGTACTAGAGTTTAGTACATATTTTTGTATCTGAGCATTAATAGATTGCGATTTTGAGCCCAAGAATTTTAACAATATTTTTGGCATTAATAAACATTTTGGGAAGTAGGCCTTCTATTTTTTATGAGACTGAGAGGACTTGTGCGATTACTAATGAAAAGCAATAAAAATGTAAGGACTATCTACAGTATATGGCCCCAGAGACTGTCATTATCATTGTGTATGTATTGTATGCGCTGAACTAAACTGTTTTTTTTAGTTTAAATGTGAGCCAAATATTGGGACGTTAAGAGTTTGTATATAAATGTCTATATGTCTACCAAAATGATCTATACAAGATATAATGTACTTTTTGTGTTCCTTTGATATTTTGATGTTTTTCAATTTTTGACCAGTTATGCTCGAAAACATTTTCCCATTTTAGCTATGGGACTATTCATTTGGCATTTACATTGATGCGGAATTGAGGCATGTATTGTTTTCTGGGGCAATTCCTTTGGCGATATTGTATTCCAGGAATTGTTTAATTTTCTATTATTTTGAAAGAATTAAATAAAAGTAAAAACTATAAGAAAATGTGTTTTTCTCAGTTTGACCATCAATTTAAAGCAACTGTAAATATAAAGTGCTAATTTTATTCAGCTAATTTTTCCTGTATGTTCATGACACCAAATTACATTGTATGGTTAGCAGTTTGTTACAAAGTTATTCACAAGTTAATTCATGTTTTTAAATGTATAATTTTTTTTTACACACGGCTAATGATGGCTGTACCCGCCCCCACCCCATCAATGTATTTCTGTGAAGGGTATGGACAGATGTTTCCAATCAGCCAACGATAGAAAATCTGTATAAATCAATGACAAATCGTTCCTGAATTGCACATAGAGCAAATGCCACTAGTTAAGAACATGTATGCATCCCTTGACAAAGGCAGCCCACATCCATAGCCGCTCACCTGTACCTAACCACAGTAACCACTCCATGTGGAAATGCATGCATGGATTAGATGTGGTGGTTTGTTTTCTTTTTCGAGGCTAAGTATATTTTCTAAAATAATAAACTAATGTCAGCGTTTATCAGAGATGGAATCTACAAGTACATGTCTTCCAAAGCTTTAATTATTGGCACAGAGTCTCAATCTTCAACCTAATGTAGTAGAAAAAAACATACTCTCTTGTAGCCTGTGACAGACCTAACAAGGATAGAGGCTTTGAGAGGGGACTGCATGCTAGCCTCTTCCCTACTGACTATGGGCCCTTGCTTTTAAGGGAACACTACTCTTTGGAAGCTGTGTGCCTGGGGGACCCTTGGAGAGGTCTTGCTTCAGATTCAAGTCCATGTTTTCCCAAAGGACCAAACCAGCAATGACTACTACAGACTGTGAGATTCAGAGCAGATGTTAATATCATCAACTCAAAGCAACCTGATGCTGGGGGTCTCCTGATTTAATCTGTTTAAGGTGTTATGTGTTAAGTATATTTCTCCCATTGTTAATTAAGTTAATTGAGTCACCTATTCTTTCTGTCTGTTGGCTAACTTGGCTAACTCTTGGAGGTATCTATGATGGGATTGGCCTTGTGTCAGTTCTACCTCATTATCTAAACCCTTGTGTGATGTTTTGGGTAAATATTTCATTGTTCACGTGGTGACTGATCTACATTTCAAGTGTATAAAAAACCTGTATTTCTGTTCAATAAACAGTCATTCCTTTGGTTCTATCCCAGCATCTTGTCTGTGTACGATGCTTGAGGTAAAAAGTACTGGTATTAGCTCTCGGTCTGCTCGGAACGGTTTGGAGGGCAGGAGGCACTGTTTCATGGAAGGAAGCACCGAAGCAGGGTGTCAAATCGGTTCTCACATAGCCCTTTCAAGACCGGGGAATTTTTGGAAAAACTGTAAATGAAACAGAGAGTGCACTGGCATAGTATAAGATCCTTAAAAACATCTTTAATTGGTTAAAAAAAAAATAGTGTATAATATTTCTACGAGGAACATCTCATATACCAACAAATGTACTTGTGGACGGATGGGTGCATTTGTTGTTCGATGAGATGTTCCTTATGGAAATTATTTGTGAAGTGTGTCTTTTATATCACTTTTGTGAGTACAATACATTTATTTTAACCAATTAAAGATATTTTGAGGACCTTACATTATGCCAGTGCACTCTCATTTACAGTTTTTAAGTACATTTTTGATAGCAAGATCAGGAAAGTACCTGCTGAGCTTGACCACAATTCAGTGTCTTTGTAACATCTTGTGTGCTTAACTGGTACCTCAAACAATATTATCAGCCTTCTCAGCTATTTTTTGTGAACCACAGAATACCACTGCACTCCCAATTTACTGGAGATAAGGAGTGTTTGTATTTCAAATCAGGAGAGCAGCATTGCTGTTCCTCCAGAAGATACAGTATAGTGGGAGAGCATTGTTACCCTGGGACAAGAGGCACGTGTTACTGGCAGGATCACCAGTTTAAAATTAGGAAACTAATACAGCCATCACATCTAAATACTGGTTTCTAGGCTAAAGTACACTTAAATGAGTCATTGACCTGTCAAAAGAGACTTTTTCAGATATACAGTTGTGCTCATAAGTTTACATACCCTGGCAGAATTTATGATTTCTTGGCCATTTTTCAGAGAATATGAATGATAACACAAAAACATTTCTTTCACGCGTGGTTAGTGTTTGGCTGAAGCCATTTATAATCAATCAACTGTGTTTACTCTTTTTGAATCATAATGATAACAGAAACTACCCAAATGACCCCGATCAAAAGTTTACATACCCTGGTGATTTTGGTCTGATAACATGCACACAAGTTGACACAAAGGGGTTTTAATGGCTATTAAAGGTAACCATCCTCACCTATGATCTGTTTGCTTGTAATTAGTGTGTGTGTCAAAATTGTTGGCAAGATGAATGCAGTATGTTATCAAAAAATACTGAAGGAACATTTGCATTCATCAGCCAGGAAGCTGCACATGTGACGTACTTGGACATTCCAACATGACAATGATCCAAAACACAAGGCCAAGTCGACCTGTCATTGGCTACAGCAGAATAAAGTGAAGGTTCTGGAGTGGCCATCTCAGTCTCCTGACCGTAATATCATTGAGCCACTCTGGGGAGATCTCAAATGTGCAGTTCATGCAAGACAGCCCAAGAATTTACAGGAACTGGAGGCTTTTTGCCAAGAGGAATAGGCAGCTTTACCATCTGATAAGATAAAGAGCCTCATCCACAAATACCACAATAGACTTCAAGCTGTCATTGATGTTAAAGGAGGCAATACATGGTATTAAGAACTGGGGTATGTAAACTTTTGATCAGGGTCATTTGGGTAGTTTCTGTTGCCATTATGATTTCGAAAGAGTAAACACAGTTGGTTGATAATAAATGGCTTCAACCAAACACTAACCATGAGTGAAAGAAAAATTTTTGTGTTATCATTCATATTCTCTGAAAAATGGCCAAGAAATCATAAATTCTGCCATGGTGTGTAAACTTATGAGCACAACTGTAATTGGCTGCCTAACTCACTAGTTAGGCCATTATGGGCATGGCAGCCCTGAAGCCTAGACCTTAAAAACAAGTCGGCCAAGGCAGCTCAAAGATTCACTTTAACAAGATTAGGAGAAATAGTAACTGAGCTTACCTTGCCCTTCAATTAGTTATATAAAACAATTACTTTGTGCCATAATCTTAAAACCAATGTATGCTAATGCAGAAAAATATTGAACGCTTTCTAACTTCCATTGTTTACAGAGCATACACAGGCCCTGCTGTACACATCCCATGGTAATATAGGGTTCTTGTACCTCTGGGGACGAATCCTCAATGTCACTTACTTTTATTTTTTACATATTAATTGCTGTTTTGGTAATTTGTCCTCAAGGAACAATTAACACTGCATAGGGAATTGCTATAGTTACTTCTCTTTTAATTGGATGGATAGTTTGTTGAAGAAGGGTTAATTTTACCGGTCAGGACAGATGGTTCAAGACATTAACTTCAATTATTACACATTATTTATAACTCAGAAAATCTGAGTCTGAAACAGCCCTGTACACAGGCTTTGGACATCCTGAAGCTTCTTCACTCTTCTTTTTACTAATTTTTACATGGGAATGCATTATGTTTTTTTATTCTTATTAAATCTTTGATACCGCAAACACCCACCTGCACCCTGTGTTTATTCTTTCCCTTGCAGCAGTTGGATCCTCCCAAGATCTTGATTGTAGACCTGCAGTCACTGTTTAGTAAGATATCTGATGGATTCCAACCATTCCCATACATCTGATGTTTTTACTTTTTTAATATGTTTATTAAAGTTTTACAAAAACAACATTGAATGAAAAGTTTTTATTTATCATAACTCAAAAGAAAATTAAACAGAAGTACAAAAGAAACTGTAAAGCACACAGTTCACATCATCATACAATATAGATTGCATTATTCATAAAAAAGCTCTTTGCAGTGTATATTATACATCATACAAAGGACTGGACCAGGGGCGGACTGACAACTCATGGGGCCCCCGGGCAATAGGAGATTTTGGGGCCACACAGTATACACATACACACACACAGAATACACATACAGACACACAGAATACATACACACACACAGTATACAATCACAGTACACACACACAGTATACACATACATATAGTACACACACACACACACACACACACAGTATACACATACATATACAGACATACATACATACACACACACAGTATACACATACACTCACAAACAGTATACACATACGTATACACACATACAGTATACACATTCATATACACACACAGTATACACATACATACAGTATACACACAGCATATGCACACACACCAGGACTTTCCATCTAGAAATCATCCTGATGGAACACACTGCTGCTGCCCCCATCTCCTGGCATGCTGGTACTTGTAGTGCCCCAGCATCTCACAGACACATTAGTTGGTAATGCAGGAGAGGAAGGGACTGTGCCTGTATAATGGAGGGTAGGTAATGAGTAGGGAGATGTAGCAGAGATTGGGGGAGACATTCAGAATGTCCTTTCTCCAGGAGCAGTGCACTTATTACACAGGAAAACAATCTAATAGCCTCAGAGACAGGAGAGGCCATGCTAGAGGAAACACATCCTCCCCCCTCCTCGCTATGGTAAGCCACTGACAAGAATACATTTAGCTGGGACCATCAGGCAGCAATCTGTACCCATATTACAGGCTGTGTCCCCTCCTCCCTCTCCTCCAGCAGTCGGCATCTCCTCTGCTACAGACAAATGAGCCGTGCTGGAGAAGGGGGTGTGTATAGCGTGTTTCTGTTGGCTGAGGAGGTACTGGATTGGCGGGGCAGCTATAATCTCAGGATTTTTAGACCAAAAGTATGTCAGTAAGGGACATTTCAGGGACAGATGTAAAAAAACACAGATTTTTACATACGTTCCTGGTTTTACTGAGGCTGGCAACAATGAAGGGTCCCCCTAGTGGACCGGGGCCCTCGGGCAGTGCCCGAGTGCCTGAATGGTCAGTCTGCCCCTAGATCGGACAGTTATATCAAGTGCGTTAAAACCTTAAACGATATGTAGCGCTGGTACATTTGCGATCTGATAGGTAAATTTAGTAAATTGCTCGTTAGGGGAAGTTAGATTTGCCTCTGTTCCAGCTTGGCTGACGTTGTGTGTGTTTCCATACTGGGCCGGTGGGTGTCGTTGTTACTATTGGCTAGTGTTGGAAAGGCAATGTGTCAAAGCGTATGGATGATCTAGTGTCCCGGAGACAACTCAGTGGAGGTGGTCCTCCGAGTGGGATTCTGGGAGAGGGTATTTATGGGACAGACGCCATGTTTTAGGGTCGTTTTTACAGCCACCTGCTGGTCCTTCTGGCCGACAGATATGCGTTAGAGTGCTACCTCGTGGTCCTCCGTTCCGGAGCCCCATGTCGCTGCAGCGCATGGGTGGGCCCAGAAGCTTGTCTGGGGCCTACCACAGCAGCCGAGGAATGGTCCTGAGCTGTCTATCCAGAGTAAAGAAGCTGGACAACCAAGGAGATCCCAGGGGAGGTCCCGTCATGGAAGGATCATGCAGAGTGCTGGTCTGGAGAGGGGCCTAGTGACTCGGTTGGAGGATGTATCCTAAAGTAACTTTACTGCATAGTGTTGCCGGGTTTGGCTTAAAGGTTCAAGCACTGTGACTGACATTCACCGCAAAACCAATACATCCTGTGACAGAGGATCGTACGGGTTCACCCCAAGCAAGTCTGTGGCAGGGACTTTTGTTCGTGCTACGTACTGGCTGCTAGGAAAGTGAGAGAGGCCTATCAAGGCGAGCAAAGAGTGTGACCCACAAGGGGAGCACATTCTACTGTAATATTCAACTCTAAAGGACATTTGTCAAGAATCCTACAGAAAGGTATTTGAGCTTTCCCTGCAGTTTCCCTTCTGCCTCTTTCCTGCTACTTCCTTCGTTAATTGTTCAATAAAGCATTGAAAACATACTCAAGTGTTGGTGCTTGTATCGTCCGGAGGTAAACTCAACGGAACCCTAGACCCAGTGCCGATGAAACAGAGGGAAGGAGAGTGAAGGTAACAAGCCCGCTTAAACCAGCAGCTCCACCGAGAGTTATTGCTATAGATAGAAAAGGACAAATGGGGGCTGCGTGATGCTGAAGGGGAGGGGGGTCGGAGGGGGAAAGGAAGAGGCAAGGTGAAGGGGTAGTAGGGAGGAGATGGGCGGGGAAGGAAAGGAGAATACAGAGAAACAGTACCAGCACATAGGTCCTCACATCAGTGGCACAAAAGGGACTGTGGAGTAGATGACCTCTATGATGTCATTGGTCTATCTTTTACCCACTCTCCCCAGACCTTATTAAACTTTTTGGGACACCCGCGGCTCATATAAGTGAGTTTGTAGAGGGGTAAGACAGCATCAACAGTCGACCTTCATTGTGAGACTGTGGGGGGGTGGCTTGCTTCCATTTAGACAAAATGTTTTTTTCTGACATAAAATGCTGCATACAAAACAAACAGCTGTTTGTGTATGCTGCGATCAACAGTGTCAGATACCCAGGAGAAGAATCCTAGGATCACAGACAGATCTCCCACCGAATTGATTTCCTCCACCACCTCCCTCCAGAATTTCTGGATCACAGGGCACGGCCAAACAACATGCATGAAAGTCCCAGTGTCACTAAGGAATTTAGGGCAGCGGTCAGACTGTTTAGGATAGATCTTCGAGAGCCTCTGAGGGGTATAATATGCCCTATGAAGAAACTCGATCTGAATATACCTATCCCTAGCAGACAACACCAATGGAATATGTTGTTGAACCCCTTCATCCCAGTCCTCTGAATTAAGAGCAGGTATGCCCCCCTTCCAGATATTAAACAACTGAGCATTTTTGCCAGTGTCTCTGGCAGAGATCCTAAGGTAGAGAGACGACAGGGTCTTGTCAGCATTGCTGGAAGTTAGGAAATGCTCCACAGTGTGAGAAGTAATTGTATGGAGATCAGGGAATTGTGATAGTACCTCATGGTGCACCTGCAAATAGCGGAAGAACATCCACAAGGGTAGGTGAAATGTAGCTTTTAAAAAAATATGTGACAACAGGTGTCCTTCCAGCAATATATGTTTTTTTTTAATTATACCAAAGCTAGCCAACACATTGGGGTCAAGCATGGAATGGAGATGCGGTAATTGAGGATTACCCCAAAGTGGCGTGTGACGCATTGGTGTGGTCATGTTATTATGTGCCTTTGAGCCTCTGAACACTAAGTATGAGCCTAAAATAGCTGCCTCCAGATTGACGGTTGGGTTCATCTTTGTCTGCTCAAACCATCAGCGTACTGTCACTAAGCCCAATAATATTGATGAAAACAGGGCAATTGTAGGGTAGATTTAGCTATTCTAGGGGTAGATCCAGCCCAGATGAAATTATTGACAATCTGATCAAGATGAACAAAAAAAAAGTTAGGGATAGGAACTGGGGTATTATAAAAGACATATAAAAACAAAGGGAGAAATGTAATTTTCAAAATGTTAATCCTTCCTACCGGGAAGAGTAGCAACGACTTTCATGCCTGACATTTAGAGTTAGCTGATGCAATACTGGATACACATTGTCATTCAAATAGGAGGAGAGGGTACCCCGAATCTCCCCAAGTATTTAAATTTAGAGACCCAGGTCAGGGAAGTCTGGGCAGGGGGAAGGGAGGGTGGCGGCTGAGACAAAGGAAACAACCATGACTTGCTCTAGTTGATCCTGATGCCCGAAAATACCCCAATTTCAAGGACCGATTCCAGGGTGCCGGAGGCATCAAGTAAATACAATAGGGCATCATCTGCATATAAGGAGATTTTTTCCCGTAAGTGGCCCACTGGAAGACCAAAGATCAGAGGGGAGGAGCAAATCAGAATAGCCAGGGGTTCCATCATCAGCGCAAAGAGCCCAGGAGATAGGGGGCATCCCTGTCTGGTGCCTCTGCTGAGACTGAACACTGGGGATAGAATGCCATTAATTCTGACTCTACCCGTGTGGGATCTATAGAGCAGCTCAATCTATGATATAAATTTGGGGCCAAAGCCAAACTTCCCATCACTTGCCACAAGAGAATGAATGCATGTTTAGTTTATCACACAGAATACAAAGGGTTCAGTAGCACAACAACAGTAAAAACATTTAAAAGGATAAAACAGACTCAGCTAAAATAAAAGAATAAATAAATAAACAAAAAAATGTGAAGGCATAGGGAATTGATGGATAATCACCAGTAAGCATATATAAAAAAAAGGAAGAGGGGTCTCTCTAAAACAAATGTATCATGAGGACAAAAGTATATTTTGCAGATAGAATGACACAAGGCCTTCTCAGTTGTGGGGGTGTTTTATTAAGAGTCTATATTGTATATGGAATGTTTATGAACTCTTTTTTGTGCTGGGCTTTTTTTTTTTTTTTTTTTTTTTTTTTTTGCAATTTGATGATGGTAGTCATTTCGTAGGTTGTGTTACAGTACATTTATTCTTTGGGTTTGTTTCATATCTGCCTTAAATTCAACTTCAAAGGTATCAGTGTATTTTACAATACTATCTTTTCTGTCTCTTTGAGCACAATTCATCCTCTAATTAGGTTAAATCTGTGATGAAAAAAAGCATAAATGTAGTTTTTGCATTTTTGCACATATCATCCTAAAATGTGTTTTTGTTCTCTTTTTTAATTTTAAGAAGGCCACTTTCAGGGGCAAAGTACACCCAACATAACCCCACATCTCCCCATAGTTACTTTCTTATGCATTTTCATGAAAGCCTCTTTCATTTCATTGTTACGTATACTGTATATAAAAAGGGTTTAACAAGGGAGCCACAATTGTGTACATGACAGACACAACTCTGTCGTGCTCTAGAGTCTACATTGATTTAGGTTTGAGATACACAAAAAAGACGCAATACATTGCAGCAGGGCTCATTCCTGCACTCCAACTAGAGTATCTGTAAGGGGTTGCAGTGTTGTGGCACCAGCACCAGTGCCCAAGGCCCAAATTTTCAGCCCCTGTTTAAAAGGGGGCTGATCCAGGACTGGAGCATCCCAATAAGTACGCTCCATTGAGTGACATTGGTGAAACCAGTCAGGAACCAGCACTGCTGGAGATGAGGGACTCTCCTAGCTGCCAGGGGAAGAACTCCTCCAGTGAGAGTGGGGGGGCAGCAAAGGGAAAGGAAAGACAGATTCTGGTGGTAGGGGACTCAATTCTTAGAAGGACAGAGAGGGCAATCTGTAACCAAGACCTGAAGCGCCGAACAGTATGTTGTCTACCGGGCGCTCGGGTTCGGCACATCACGGATCTTGTGGACAGATTACTGGGAGGGGCTGGGGAAGACCCGGCTGTCATGGTGCACGTTGGCACCAATGACAAAGTCAGAGGCAGATGGAGTGTCCTAAAGAACGATTTTAGGGATTTAGGTGCTAAATTGAGGAAAAGGACCTCCAAGGTAGTGTTCTCAGAAATACTACCGGTACATCGAGCCACACCAGAAAGGCAGAGGGAGATTAGGGAAGTAAACAAGTGGCTGAAGAGCTGGTGTAGTAAGGAGGGGTTTGGGTTCCTGGAGGACTGGGCCGACTTCTCAGTCGGTAACCGGTACTATAGAAGGGACGGACTGCACCTAAATGAGGAGGGTGCAGATCTGCTGGGAATGAAGATGGCCAAAAAGTTAGAGGGGTTTTTAAACTAGACGATGGGGGGGAGGGTCCAGAGACAGTGATAGCCAGCGCGGAAGATATTCCAGAGGGTAGTATTGGGGGCATTAGTGGTAGGTTAACCAAAGCACAAAAACACAAGGTGAGTATAGTAGCAAGTCCTAGTTGCAATCTTGAAACACCCAATACGAGGACAATATGCGACCGGTCTAAACTATGTGGCATGTTCACTAATGCCAGGAGCATGGCGGACAAGATGGGTGAACTAGAGATACTGTTGTACAAGGAGGATTTGGATTTTGTGGGAATTTCAGAGACCTGGTTCAACAGCTCTCATGATTGGCTGGCAAACATTCAAGGGTATACCCTATACCACAAGGATAGAGAGGGTAAAAAAGGAGGAGGGGTATGCCTATATATCAAGAATAATGTACAAGTGAATGTGAGAGATGACATCACTGAGGGAGCTAGGGAGGAGGTGGAATCTTTATGGGTAGAGCTCCAAAGGGATGAAGCTAAGGGGAAAATAATACTGGGAGTATGCTATAGGCCCCCTAACCTGAGGGAGGAAGTGGAGACGGATCTCCTATCACAAATTGGATTAGCAGCAAGGATGGGAAGTGTTATCATAATGGGGGATTTTAATTATCCAGACATAGACTGGGCAGAGGGAACCGCGCATTCATTTAAGGCTCGCCAGTTCCTTAATGTCTTGCAGGACAATTTTATAGGTCAAATGGTAGACACACCAACTAGAAATAAAACATTACTGGATCTACTGATTACCAACAATATAGACCTGATCACAGATGTGGAAATACGGGGCAATTTAGGTAACAGCGATCACAGGTCAATTAGTTCCAGTATAAATCACACAAATAGGAAACATGAAGGGAACACAAAGACACTGAATTTCAAAAGAGCCAACTTCCCTAAACTACAAACCTTGCTAAAAGGCATAAATTGGGATAAAATATTAGGAACAAAGAATACGGAGGAGAGATGGGTTTGCTTTAAGAGCATATTAAATAAGGGCATTAGCCAATGTATCCCATTGGGTAATAAATTTAAAAGAGCAAACAAAAATCCTGGATGGCTTAACTCCAATGTAAAAATGCATATAAAAGCAAAGGAGAAGGCCTTCAAAAAATACAAGGTTGAGGGATCATCCTCAGCATTCAGACTTTATAAAGAATGCAATAAGAAATGTAAGGGTGCAATTAGGACGGCTAAGATAGAACATGAAAGACAAATAGCGGAGGAGAGCAAAAAAAATCCCAAGAAATTCTTTAAGTATGTAAACAGTAAAAAAGGGAGGACAGACCATATTGGCCCCATAAAGAATGAGGAAGGACATCTGGTTACAAAGGATGGGGAGATGGCAAAGGTATTGAATTTAGTCTTCTCCTCAGTCTTCACGAGTGAATCAGGGGGCTTCAGTAACCAAAACTGCAGTGTTTATCCTCATGACACAACACAGGAAGCACCTACATGGTTAACAGAGGACGGAATTAAAATTAGACTTGAGAAACTTAACATTAATAAATCACCGGGACCAGATGGCTTGCATCCGAGGGTACTTAGGGAACTCAGTCAGGTGATTGCCACACCGTTGTTCCTAATTTTTACAGACAGTCTATTGACTGGAATGGTACCAGCTGATTGGAGAAAAGCCAATGTAGCACCAATATTTAGAAAGGGCCCAAAAAACATCCCTGGGAATTACAGACCAGTTAGCCTAACATCAATAGTATGTAAACACTTGGAGGGGATGATAAGGGACTATATACAAGATTTTAGTAATAAGAATGATATCATTAGCAGTAA
Source organism: Aquarana catesbeiana (assembly GCF_042186555.1). Taxonomy (NCBI): domain Eukaryota; kingdom Metazoa; phylum Chordata; class Amphibia; order Anura; family Ranidae; genus Aquarana; species Aquarana catesbeiana. The sequence goes on along the minus strand of NC_133333.1, from coordinate 222,711,007 downwards.
TCAGCATGGATTCATGAAGAATCGTTCTTGCCAAACCAATCTATTAACCTTCTATGAGGAGGTGAGTTGCCATCTAGATAAAGGAAGGCCCGTAGACGTGGTGTATCTGGATTTTGCAAAAGCATTTGACACAGTTCCCCATAAACGTTTACTGTACAAAATAAGGTGCGTTGGCATGGACCATAGGGTGAGTACATGGATTGAAAACTGGCTACAGGGGCGTGTTCAGAGGGTGGTGATAAATGGGGAGTACTCAGAATGGTCAGGGGTGGGTAGTGGGGTTCCCCAGGGTTCTGTGCTGGGACCAATCCTATTTAATTTTGTTCATAAACGACCTGGAGGATGGGATAAACAGTTCAATCTCTGTATTTGCAGACGATACTAAGCTAAGCAGGGCAATAACTTCTCCGCAGGATGTGGAAATCTTGCAAAAAGACCTGAACAAATTAATGGGGTGGGCGACTACATGGCAAATGACGTTCAATGTAGAAAAATGTAAAATAATGCATTTGGGTGGCAAAAATATGAATGCAATCTATACACTGGGGGGAGAACCTCTGGGGGAATCTAGGATGGAAAAGGACCTGGGGGTCCTAGTAGATGATAGGCTCAGCAATGGCATGCAATGCCAAGCTGCTGCTAATAAAGCAAACAGAATATTGGCATGCATTAAAAGGGGGATCAACTCCAGAGATAAAACGATAATTCTCCCGCTCTACAAGACTCTGGTTCGGCCGCACCTGGAGTATGCTGTCCAGTTCTGGGCACCAGTCCTCAGGAGGGATGTACTGGAAATGAAGCGAGTACAAAGAAGGGCAACAAAGCTAATAAAGAGTCTGGAGGATCTTAGTTATGAGGAAAGGTTGCGAGCACTGAACTTATTCTCTCTGGAGAAGAGACGTTTGAGAGGGGATATGATTTCAATTTACAAATACTGTACTGGTGACCCCACAATAGGGATAAAACTTTTTCGCAGTAGAGAGTTTAATAAGACTCGTGGCCACTCATTACAATTAGAAGAAAAGAGGTTTAACCTTAAACTACGTAGAGGGTTCTTTACTGTAAGAGTGGCAAGGATGTGGAATTCCCTTCCACAGGCGATGGTCTCAGCGGGGAGCATTGATAGAAACTATTAGATAATCACCTGAATGACCGCAACATACAGGGATATGTAATGTAATACTGACACATAATCACACACATAGGTTGGACTTGATGGACTTGCGTCTTTTTTCAACCTCACCTACTATGTAACTATGTAACTATGTAACAGAGGCATATAATTACAATTTTTGATGCAATAATTTGCAGCAGGGCTCATTCCTGTGCTCCAACTATAGCATCTGTGAGGGGTTGCAGTGTTGTAGCACCAGTGCCTAAGGCCCAATTTTTCTGCCCCGTTCAACAGGGACATGTAATTACAATTCTTGATCTAATATTTCACAGCAGGGCCCATTCCTGCACCCACCAAGAGTAACTGTGAGGGCTTACAGTGTTGTGGCAACACCACCACCAAAGGCCCAATTTTTCTGCCCCGGTTCAACAGGTGCATGTAATTACAATTCTTGATATAATATTTCACAGCAGGGCCCATTCCAGCGCCAACCAAGAGTAACTGTGAGGACTTACAGTGTTGTGGCACTAGCACCACCATCACCACCAAAGGCCCAATTTTTCTATCATTGTTCAACAATGGCATGTAATTACAATTCTTGATCTAATATTTTACAGCAGGGCCTTTTCCTGCGCCCACCAAAAGTAACTGTGAGGGCTTACAGTGTTGTGGCAACACCAACACCTAAGGCCTCAATTTCTGCAGAGTATATAGGGCAGGCCCCTACTTTCAAACATCCAATTTACAAACGACTCCTACTTGCAAACGGAAGGAGACAACAGGAAGTGAGATTAAATCTACCCCTAGGAAGCTAGGAAGGGAAATTCTCTCCTGTAAGGGTTAATATGGGAAAAACGTGTCTTCTCTTCACTGATGCTTTATCACCAATCCTTGTTTCACTAAAAACCCCAAATTTTCAAAAAACATTTGTCATTCGGACAGAAAGTGAGGTGAAATCTTCTGAAGAGGTGCACAGACAGCAAAAAAAAATGTTACAGGGGTGATAACCCTTCCCTTTGTTTTCCAAAAATCTTAAAAATAGATTTTTTGGCTGGAGCTACACTTTATATTTCAATGTTTTTATTGAAAAAGAAGGTAGCAAAGTACAAAATAGCCAGTCACATAGGCAGATTAATGGTAAATCATCAAAGCAGTATATTCCAATACAAAAATAATTCAGATAGATTCATATGACTTATACACCACCTATTATGGTAACATAACATACAAAATGCGGTAAACATCCAAATATCGGTGGCATTTAACCATATCCTCTCAATTAAGAGCTGGACAATTCCTGTGGGAGGGAATGGCACAGCTCCCGAGTCCTGGGAGGTCCTGGACATGGTCTTTGAGACAATCCCAGGTCTCATAGTCATAGAGGATCATATACGAGATCATCTGTATTGTATCAGAATTTGTGAGATGTGAGAATAAGAAAAAGAAAGGAAAAAAGGGGAACAGAACAAAAGGAAGAGAGAAAAGGAGGGAAGAAAGGAAGAAACGAAGAGGAAAAGTGAAATGGGGAGGGAGAGGGTCATCCTGGAGTTCGCTATGGAGTAGAAATATAGTCAATCCATGGGTCCCATATCCTATTAAATTTCTTGACTTTATTACTGAGAATGTGAGTGAGTTTATCATTGATCATAATCCAATTAAGTTTATTCTTAACCTGGTCAAGAGGGATCACTGACTGCCTCCAATGTCTTGCAATTGTAATTCTTGCCACCAGTAATATATATGTAATCAGTTTTACTGATTGTTTGGGTGTTTCATCAGGCAGTTTATGAAAAAGGGCAGCTTCAGGAGATTGCCATTTTCCAATGTAGGCACCCCAATGCTTACATTTTTGTATGTACGTGTGTGGGGGTCGAGGTGTGGGCTTTAAACATATCAAAATAGGATCATCAGAAATTGATTTTAACGAGGACAAAAGCTTTATTTTAAGATAAAAATTGTTTAATATACATACAGCATTGTTCTTATATTGCATGGCCAGTTTAGATGTCAACAATACATGAGAGAGGTATTCTTTAAAAGCTGATTATAGGGCAGATATAAAAAAAAACACCATTTAATAAGTTACATGTTTGTTTAAAAAATTATTGTATGTTTAGTGACTTAATCGTTTTATCAAATCGTAGAAGTACAAAAAAGGTCAACAATGTGGCTGTGCTGTATGGAAGAAGTGCCTGAATTACAGGACTGCTTTAATATAATTACATACCTATTGGCAGGTAAAACAATACTGCCTTTGCATTGCAATAATCTTTTTAGCTAGAGTTAAGCTTTAAGCATGCTGAAACTTCAGAACTCAGAATTTGGAACTTTTAAACTCTAAATTCATAAATTTGAACTTGGCATTTGGCGTTTCGAATTTGGAACTCAGAATGCAGAATTCAGAACTCAAAACTTGAAATCTGGAACTTCAAACTCAGAATTTGCCATTTGGAATTCTATGTAGCGCCTTTGCAACAATTTATTTAGCTTGAGTTAAGCTTTAAGCTTGCTGAAACTTGCCATGTATTCCCCCCTTCCACTGCCCTGGTTGCACTCCTTTCCTACCAAATTCCTGGTGTAAGTTTGATGTTGGCCCCAAGTCCAAGCTCACACCCCAATCAGGACCCTCCCTCTAACCTCAAATGACATCATGGTGCTGGTTACTTAACCAGGTTCAAATGGATCATTAAGTTATTTCAAGGGGGACTGGCAAGGGAAAATGGTAGCAAGCAGGGGTTAGAGGTTAGGAAGCCTGATTGTAAGTCAGGTAAGTTTCAGGAGTTGTCTATTTGGAGTTCCTGCTATTATAAAGTGAAGGGGCAAAGTACTGTTTCATTGTCAAGTAATCGTCTACCTGCATACTTGTGTTCTAAACATACAAACTGCTTAAAACTCTAAAATGTGTATCAAACTGATAAAATCAAGACTCTGCTAAATGCTTCTTAGATGCCACCAGCTTATGATACATTTTAACAAGAGCCATTTTGACGTCTCTGTTCCTTAGACTGTAGATAAAAGGGTTTAACAGAGGTGCAATAACTGTATACATGACTGCCACCAAATTGTCCTGGACAATGGCATGGCTTGATTCAGGCTTTAAGTACATAAACATAACAGAACCATAAAATATAGTAACCACCGTGAAGTGTGAAGTACAAGTGGAAAACGCTTTCTTTCTACTGGATGTAGAATTAATTCTAACAATAGCCATTATAATATATATATACGATACCACAATTAATAAAAATGAACCAACCACAACACAGATACCGGTCACAAAAATAACAATCTGATTAATCCTGGTGTCTGCACATGCTAAGGTTAATATTGGTGGAATGTCACAAAAAATGTGATTGATGTTATTAGAACCACAAAAAGGCAAAGTGAATGTAAGAACTGTATGCAGCAGAGAATTTGCCGAGCCAACCAAATAAGACCCGATGAGAAGTCGAATACAAACCATTCTTTTCATTATGATGCTATATAAAAGAGGGTGACATATTGCACTATACCGGTCATATGCCATTGCTGCTAGTAAGTAACACTCTGTCCCACCACAGACTACAAAGCTATAGACTTGTATAGCACAGCCATAGAAAGAAATGGTCTTATTCTCAAATAACAAGTTAGAAAGCATCTTTGGAATATTGATTGAAATGTAACAGGTTTCAAGAAAAGAAAAATTAGTGAGTAAAAAGTACATAGGAGTGTGAAGATTTCGGCTAAATAGATAAGCTAAAATAATACTTAGGTTTCCAATTACAGTAATAATGTAAATCATTAAAAACACCATAAAAATTAAAACTTGGACTTCCACAATTTCTGAAAGTCCAATGAGAATGAATTCTGTCACAGTTGTGTAGTTATGGTCCATGTCAAGTTATTTCTTTCTGTGAATACAAATACTGTCTAATTAAAATCTACAGTTTCAAACCAATCATCATGATATTCAAAATAACAAAAGTACAACTCAATAAAAGCAGGTGTTATATACTAGGTAAAATGTGCATTTACAAAAAGGATTTCCAAAATTTGTCAACTGTGCAATTTATTATTATAATAAGCATTGCTTTTGTTTTTACAGGTTGATGTATTACTACTGACCTACACGTCACTATTTTGACTCGCGATCACTTACGTCTATTTCTATTTAGCACTATAGGTAATATAGGTCACCGCCTGAGTTTAATATTCACTAGCACACCGAAGTTAGCTATTTACTTCTTAAGCCACTGATTGCTATTGCTTATTTACATTTAGGCACTGGGGTGTACATTAGGATTAGCGCAGCACCATTCCTACTGACTATATTACATCTGCCCTTAGGGTCAGGTTGGACCCTATTCGGTGCAAGCTGCTTTTCCTTTACTATTACCGTTCTTACATGGTAGCGCAGGAATAAAAAATACCTGAAAGAAAGAACATTATTAAAAATACCAGATTCCCACCACCCACATATAAAATAGATTACCAAAACATATAAAATGATTTAATAATAATCTAGAGACTATAGAGGCAATATAATAGTACAATTTTAAAACAGCACGTGCTAACCAAATTCTTCTTGTGTGAGAAGGTCCTCTTAAACTATCATTCATCACAAAATTGTTCTTAACTCAAGAAACTGCAGATGTCATGGGTAAGATCTCCATCAGCTTCTTACATCTCAAGTGCAGTCCCATGGCAAAGTTCATGCACCAAAATTTCCTATGGCCCATTTAAAGGGGTCAGTCAACCTTTACTTGTCTGCATAGATGCTGTGACCTTTCTGAGGAGTTCCTGCTCTCCTTGTTGGATCGTTTATTTACTTTACATAATCGACAATGTAACAGCAAGAGTTGGAACACACATAACTCTCAACTGGATACAAAAGGAATCATAGCAAGGAGAACAATGTTGAAGTATCCAAGGCACTTAAGAATCCAGGTGCTAATTTAGACCACCAGGCACCATCAGTGTAACCGAACGTCCCTACACTCCGCTTGAGTGCTTTCATCATATACCGCTTCCTCTCAGTCCTGAATATAGATATCAGGTATTCCAACCGCTCACAAGCACAAAACAAGACGATACTTTATTTGCTGAACATGGACTCTTTTCTTTGAGATGACACACAAATATATACAGCAGGCTTACAATAAAAACTGTAACCAGAAACCTAATTAACATGAGCTAATTAACTAATCCCTTAAAGCAGCCGATGTGACTCCCTAACTACACTACACATTATCATACATCTCAACACAGAACTCCTTCATACAATTGCAGGGTTAATTAGCACAAACAACAATGGGTGAAAGACTCTTAGAAGCTGTGGCAAGCCAGAGTAGACTAATTTACATTATAGAAGACAACAGACAGGTGGCTGCAGTTGATGACATTAGCATCTAACAGTAAGTGTCCCAACAGTATGAACCAGTCACTATTTCTAATATGGCATATACAGGGTTCCCAGAGTCTGTGTGTGTCTTGGGGGGATATGGACCTAAATCCAAAGTAACACCACCTCAAGGGTCCCCAGGCATACAGCTCACAAAGAGCACAATTGCCCCAAATGCCAGGGCCCATGATTGGTAGGCAAGAGGCTAGCATTCAGTTCCCTCCAAAAGCCTCTGTCCTGGCTAGGTCTGTTACAATCAATATATATATATATATATATATATATATATATATATATATATATATATATATATATATATATATATATAGATATATATATTATATATATCTATATATATATTATAGTTTGTGTGCATGTAAATATATTTTTTTAAGTTTGGGTGGACAGGCCCATTAACCACTTCAGCCCCGGAAGGATTTACCCCCTTCCTGACCAGAGCACTTTTTACAATTTGGCACTGCGTTGCTTTAACTGCTAATTGCGCGGTCATGCAATGCTGTACCCAAACGAAATTTGCGTCCTTTTCTTCCCACAAATAGAGCTTTCTTTTGATGGTATTTGATCACCTCTGCCGTTTTTATTTTTTGCGCTATAAACGGAAAAAGACCGAAAATTTTGAAAAAAAATGATATTTTCTAAATTTTGTTATAAAAAAAATCCAATAAACTCAATTTTAGTCATACATTTAGGCCAAAATGTATTCGGCCACATGTCTTTGGTAAAAAAAATGTCAATAAGCGTATATTTATTGGTTTGCGCAAAAGATATAGCGTCTACAAACTAGGGTACATTTTCTGGAATTTACACAGCTTTTAGTTTATGACTGCCTATGTCATTTCTTGAGGTGCTAAAATGGCAGGGCAGTACAAACCCCCCCCAAATGACCCCATTTTGGAAAGTAGACACCCCAAGGAAATTGCTAAGAGGCATGTTGAGCCCATTGAATATTTATTTTTTTTGTCCCAAGTGATTGAATAATGAAAAAAAAAAAAATTTACAAAAAGTTGTCACTAAATGATATATTGCTCACACAGGCCATGGGCATATGAGGAATTGCACCCCAAAATACATTCAGCTGCTTCTCCTGAGTATGGGGATACCACATGTGTGGGACTTTTTGGGAGCCTAGCCGCGTACGGGGCCCCGAAAACCAAGCACCGCCTTCAGGATTTCTAAGGGCATACATTTTTGATTTCACTCCTCACTACCTATCACAGTTTTGAAGGCCATAAAATGCCAAGATGGCACAAACCCCCCCCAAATGACCCCATTTTGGAAAGTAGACACCCCAAGCTATTTGCTGAGAGGCATGTTGAGTCCATGGAATATTTTATTTTTTGACACAAGTTGCGGGAATGTGACAAATTTTTTTTTTTTTGCACAAAGTTGTCACTAAATGATATATTGCTCACACAGGCCATGGGCATATGTGGAATTGCACCCCAAAATACATTTAGCTGCTTCTCCTGAGTATGGGGATACCACATGTGTGAGACTTGTTAGGAGCCTAGCCGCATACGGGGCCCCGAAAACCAATCACCGCCTTCAGGATTTCTAAGGGTGTAAATTTTTGATTTCACTCTTCACTGCCTAGCACAGTTTCGGAGGCCATGGAATGCCCAGGTGGCACAAACCCCCCCAAATGACGCCATTTTGGAAAGTAGACACCCCAAGCTATTTGCTGAGAGGCATGGTGAGTATTTTGCAGCTCTCATTTGTTTTTGAAATTGAAGAAAGACAAGAAAAACATTTTTTTTTCTTTTTTCAATCTTCAAAACTTTGTGACAAAAAGTGAGGTCTGCAAAATACTCACTATACCTCTCAGCAAATACCTTGGGGTGTCTACTTTCCAAAATGGGGTCATTTGGGGGGGGGGTTTGCCACCTGGGCATTCCATGGCCTCCGAAACTGTGATAGGCAGTGAAGAGTGAAATCAAAAATTTACGCCCTTAGAAAGCCTGAAGGCGGTGCTTGGATTTCGGGGTCCCGTGCGTGGCTAGGCTCCCAAAAAGTCCCACACTCAGGAGAAGCAACAGAATGTATTTTGGGGTGTAATTTCACATATTCCCATGGCATGTTTGAGCAATATATCATTTAGTGACAACTTTGTGCAAAAAAAAAAAAAAAAATGTGTCTCTTTCCCGCAACTTGTGTCACAATATAAAATATTCCATGGACTCGACATGACTCTCAGCAAATAGCTTGGGGTGTCTACTTTCCAAAATGGGGTCATTTGGGGGGGCTTTGAACTGTCTTGGCATTTTATGCACAACATCTAGAAGCTTATGTCACACATCACCCACTCTTCTAACCGCTTGAAGACAAAGCCCTTTCTGACACTTTTTGATTACATGAAATAATTATTTTTTTTTTAAAGAAAATTACTTTGAACCCCCAAACATTATATATTTTTTTAAAGCAAATGCCCTACAGATTAAAATGGTGGGTGTTTCATTTTTTTTTTTCACACAGTATTTGCGCAGCGATTTTTCAAACGCATTTTTTGGGGAAAAAAACACACTTTTTTACATTTTAATGCACTAAAACACACTATATTGCCCAAATGTTTGATGAAATAAAAAAAATGATCTTAGGCCGATACCAAACATGACATGCTTTAAAATTGCGCACAAACGTGCAGTGGCAACAAAATTAATACATTTTTAAAAGCCTTTACAGGTTACCACTTTAGATTTACAGAGGAGGTCTACTGCTAAAATTACTGCCCTTGATTTGACCTTCGCGGTGATACCTCACATGCATGGTGCAATTGCTGTTTACATTTGACGCCAGACCGACGCTTGCGTTCGCCTTAGCGCAAGAGCAGGGGGGACAGGGGTGCTTTTTTTTTTTTTTTCTTTATTATTTTTTTGATTTTTTATCTTATTTTTAAACTGTTCCTTTCATATTTTTTTTTTTAAAACATTTTTATTGTTATCTCAGGGAATGTAAATATCCCCTATGATAGCAATAGGTAGTGACAGGTACTCTTTTTTGAAAAAATTGGGGTCTATTAGACCCTAGATTTCTCCTCTGCCCTCAAAGCATCTGACCACACCAAGATCGGTGTGATAAAATGCTTCCCCAATTTCCCAATGGCGCTGTTTACATCCGGCGAAATCTAAGTCATAAAATGCTCATAGCTTCCAGTTTCTTAGGCCATAGAGATGTTTGGAGCCACTCTGGTCTCTGATCAGCTCTATGGTCAGCTGGCTGAATCACCGGCTGCACTTCTCAGGTTCCCTGTTGAGACAGGAGAGCCAGAGAAAAACACGGAAGACGGTGGGGGGGGGCATTCCCTCCCACTGCTTGTAAAAGCAGTCTAGAGGCTAATTAGCCGCTAGGATTGCTTTTACATGAAAGCCGACCGCTGGCTGAAAAGAATGATACCAAGATAATACCTAAACCTGCAGGCATCATTCTGGTATAACCACTCAAAGTCGTGAATGGCGTACCTGAAGACAAAAAAATGGTTAACAATAAAGCACAGTAAACGGTAAAGTATAAAAAATTGCATACCTGAAAAGCAAACATGCTAAAACATAATAACAATAAAACATTGCAGAATAGAATACAATAAAAAAGAGCAGAACAATAGAGAGAATAGAGAGAGAGAGAACAATAAAACGACAACTATTTTTTTTATTTTATATTTTTGTTTGTGTTTTTTTTTTTTACATTTTTTTTGTAACTGTAACTTTTATAACTGTAACCGGTTCCAGGTTCAGGTCTCTCAAAATGCGACGTCATCTTGGGAGACCCTGTGTTAGTGTGCCTAGTCTGTGCAATGCTGTACCCTACGCTAATACTCAACTAGTGTTGAGATGTTTGGAGCCACTCTGGTCTCTGATCAGCTCTATGGTCAGCTGGCTGAATCACCGGCTGCACTTCTCAGGTTCCCTGTTGAGACAGGAGAGCCAGAGAAAAACACGGAAGACGGTGGGGGGGGGCATTCCCTCCCACTGCTTGTAAAAGCAGTCTAGAGGCTAATTAGCCGCTAGGATTGCTTTTACATGAAAGCCGACCGCTGGCTGAAAAGAATGATACCAAGATAATACCTAAACCTGCAGGCATCATTCTGGTATAACCACTCAAAGTCGTGAATGGCGTACCTGAAGACAAAAAAATGGTTAACAATAAAGCACAGTAAACGGTAAAGTATAAAAAATTGCATACCTGAAAAGCAAACATGCTAAAACATAATAACAATAAAACATTGCAGAATAGAATACAATAAAAAAGAGCAGAACAATAGAGAGAATAGAGAGAGAGAGAACAATAAAACGACAACTATTTTTTTTATTTTATATTTTTGTTTGTGTTTTTTTTTTTTACATTTTTTTTGTAACTGTAACTTTTATAACTGTAACCGGTTCCAGGTTCAGGTCTCTCAAAATGCGACGTCATCTTGGGAGACCCTGTGTTAGTGTGCCTAGTCTGTGCAATGCTGTACCCTACGCTAATACTCAACTAGTGTATGGTGGCGTTCAAAACATTCACCAACGCAAAGACCAGGATTGTCAGGACAGGAGGGACAATAATAGTGGGTGTCAAGCCTATATCCGCGCTTGCTGCAGACACAACATCTTTTTTGGGGGGGTTCTTTGGGTAGGGGTACTCGGGAGGACATAAAAAAAATGCCTCTCATGCAGCCGACTGCATTTGGTTGGGGATGTGAATGGGGGAAGTACGGGCGCTGCAGAAGCGGTGGGTTCCCAATTAGGATTGGCGAATGCAGCAGGAAGGGCATTATGGGCACGACAGGCCTGTGTTTGTCTTCTTGGTGGCAGCGGGACACTACTTGTGCTTGCCACCTCACCAGCTTGAACTGCACTTATGGGACTCGCCACGTCACCAAGTGTTACTGCAGTGCTGGTTTGACTACGACCGGGCTGTACTAGGCCGCTGGTGGTTGAAAGTTCACCAAAACTCTACCAAAAAAAACTGTTAGCGATCGCAGGGATCAGGCCTGACTCTGCAAACGCTGCAGTTATGCGTTTAGTGTTTTGTAAGTGACAGTGATCGATCGATACTGCACTTGGATGGGCTGGGCCGGGCGGAGGGGCAAAACGCAGGTGCTAGCAGGTATCTGGGCTGATCCCGCTAACACTGCGTTTTTGGGAACCCTAAACTGCTGGGGACGCTAGTATAGATCTGATCGGATCAGATATTGATCCGTTCAGATACTATACCACTAAGGGAGGCGTATGCTGCGTGCGTGGGTGTTAGCGGTACTGGCACTAACCTGACGCTGCCTGGGGCTGGTGCTTGCCAGTTCACCAAAACGCTACCAAAAAAAAGTGTTAGCGATCGCAGGGATCAGGCCTGACTCTGCGGACGCTGCAGTTATGCGTTTAGTGTTTTGTAAGTGACAGTGATCGATCGATACTGCACTTGGGTGGGCTGGGCTGGGCCGGGCGGAGGGGCAAAACGCAGGTGCTAGCAGGTATCTGGGCTGATCCCGCTAACACTGCGTTTTTGGGAACCCTAAACTGCTGGGGACGCTGGTATAGATCTGATCGGATCAGATATTGATCCGTTCAGATACTATACCACTAAGGGAGGTGTACGGTGCATGCGTGGGTGTTAAAGCTACTGGCGCTAACCTGATGCTGCTTGGGGCTAGTGCTTGCCAGTTCACCAAAACGCTACCAAAAAAAGTGTTAGCGATCGCAGGGATCAGGCCTGACTCTGCGAACGCTGCAGTTATGTGTTTAGTGTTTTGTAAGTGACAGTGATCGATCGATACTGCACTTGGGTGGGCTGGGCTGGGCCGGGCGGAGGGGCAAAACGCAGGTGATAGCAGGTATCTGGGCTGATCCCGCTAACACTGCGTTTTTGGGAACCCTAAACTGCTGGGGACGCTAGTATAGATCTGATCGGATCAGATATTGATGCGTTCAGATACTATACCACTAAGGGAGGCGTATGCTGCGTGCGTGGGTGTTAGCGGTACTGGCGCTAATCTGACGCTGCCTGGGGCGATGCATATCACCGCCGGGCGATCAGGGGGCTAAACCTTTATTCGGTAATAAACAGCGGGTGCCCTGACACTATAAAAAATAAACGAACTAACCAGCGTCACCCGTAACGGTTATACGGTGATCAGTGGTGAAAGGGTTAAATAGGGGCAATCAAGGGGTTAAAACCTTTATTAGGTATTATATGGGGGTCCCTGTCGCTATAAAATGCTGACGGCGAACCTAAATATTTACCTCCCTAACTAGCGTCACCAGCGACACTAATACAGCGATCAGAAAAATGATTGCTTAGCGACACTGGTGACAGGGGGTTATCAAGGGGTTAAAACTTTATATGGGGGGGTTAGGGGGGTACCCTAGACCTAAAGGGGGATAATACTAACTGCCCTACCATTTCTAACTGTCACAAACTGACACCATGCAGTAATCAGAAAAAAAAAAACCTGCTTGGTGTCAGTGTGACGGGGGGGGGAGGGGTGATAGGGGGGGGATCGGGGGGCGATCGGGGGGGATCGGGGGTGTAATGTATGCCTGGCATGTTCTACTGTGTGTGTGTTTTGCACTTACTCAGATGTCTTCTCTCCTCTGCGCCGGAATGGAAACTGCCGAGCCGAGGAGAGATGACATCACATCCTCTGCCTCTGTGTACTATACAGGGGATGTTTCTCATTGGCTGGGAGCGATCGCGAGGGGGGGGCCACGATCGGATGGCCTCTCCCTCGTCTCTCAACGCTCCCAGACCAAAGCCGACCACCGCTGGCACCGGGGGGGGTTCTGATCGGACCCCCCGCCCGCGGGAAGGCAATCACGTACCAGGTACGTGATTTTGCCTGCCCGTGCCATTTTGTTGACGTATATATGCGTTAGGCGGTCGGCAAGTGGTTAAGGAACCTATCGTGTGTGTGCTCAAACCATAAAAGAACTCTATTGTGTTTTGTACAAAGTTTTTTTACTTGTTATCCTGCAAAGTTATCCCCAGAGGCACATGTACTAGAGTTTAGTACATATTTTTGTATCTGAGCTTTAATAGATTGTGATTTTGAGCCCAAGAATTTTAACAATATTTTTGGCATTAATAAACATTTTGGGAAGTAGGCCTTCTATTTTTTTATGAGACTGAGAGGACTTGTGCGATTTCTAATGAAGAGCAATAAAATTGTAAGGACTATCTACAGTACATGGCCCCAGAGACTGTCATTATCATTGTGTATGTATTGTATGCGCTGAACTAAACTGTTTTTTGAGTTTAAATGTGAGCCAATATTGGGACGTTAAGAGTTTGTATATAAATGTTTCGTCTTTGTAGCTTAAGTTGTCTATGTGTCTACCAATATGATCTATACAAGATATAATGTACGTTTTGTGTTCCTTTGATATTTTGATGTTTTTCAAGTTCTGACCAGTTATGCTCGAAAACATTTTCACATTTTAGCTATGGGACTATTTATTTGGCAATTAAATTAATGCGGAATTGAGGCATGTATTGTTTTTTGGGGCAATTCCTTTGGTGATATTGTATTCCAGGAATTATTTAATTTTCTATTCTTTTGAAAGAATTAAATAAAAGTAAAAACTAGAAGAAAATATGTTTTTCTCAGTTTGACCATCAATTTATAGCAACTGTAAATATAAAGTGCTAATTTTATTCAGTCATTTTTTCCTGTATGTTCATGACACCAAATTACATTGCATGGATAGCAGTTTGTTACAAAGTTATTTACAAGTTAATTCATGTTTTTAAATGTATATATTTTTTTCACATGGCTAAAGAAGGCTGTACCCGCCCCCCCATCAATGTATTTCTGTGAAGGGTATGGCCAGGTGTTTCCAATCAGCCAACGATAGAAAACCTGTATAAATCAATGACAAATCGTTTCTGAATTGCACATAGAGCAAATGCCACTAGTTAAGAACATGTATGCATCCCTTGACAAAGGCAGCCCACATCCATAGCCGCTCACCTGTACCTAACCACAGTAACCACTCCAAGTGGGATTGCATGCATGGATTAGATGTGGTGGTTTGTTTTCTTTTTCAAGGCTAAGTATATTTTCTAAAATGATAAACTAATGTCAGCGTTTATCAGAGATGGAATCTACAAGTCCATGTCTTCCAAAGCCCTAATTATTGGCACAGAGTCTCTTTCTTCAACCTAATGTAGTAGAAAAAAATATACACTCTCTTGTAGCCTGTGACAGACCCAACAAGGACAGAGGCTTTTTGGAGGGGACATGCTAGCCTCTTCCCTACTGACTAGGGGCCCTTGCTTTTAAGGGAACACTACTCTTTGGGAGCTGTGTGCCTGGGGGACCCCTGGAGAGGTCTTGCTTCAGATTCAAGTCCATGTTTTCCCAAAGGACCAAACCAGCAATGACTACTTCAGACTGTGAGACTCAGAGCAGATGTTAATATCATCAACTCAAAGCAACTTGATGCTGGGGGTATCCTGATTTAATCTACTTAAGGTGTTATGTGTTACGTATATTTCTCCCATTGTTAATTAAGTTAATTGAGTCACCTATTGTTTCTGTCTGTTGGCTAACTTGGCTAACTCTTGGAGGTATCTATGATGGGATTGGCCTTGTGTCAGTTCTAGCTCATTATCTAAACCATTGTGTGATATTTTGGGAAAATATTTTATTGTAGGGGCGTGGCCAAGATGGCGGACTGAACAGACGTGTGTTCTGAGCTCTCCTGGAGTGTAATCCTATAAAGTAATCCGCACTGTTCTGCTGCACCGACTAAAGGAATCCTGAGCTTGCTGGATGTCTTCCAGGACTCCTGGCTACAAAAAGAGGGGTAAGAAGCTAAAGTTCCCCCAAATATCCCAGAAGAGGACGGATCAACCCCCCGCTCTGTGGGATCTCCTGCGCGCCATAGTAATATGGCGTCGCAGACGGACCATGAGGAGGATCCTGCTCTGACCCCTCCGGGACTGACGGAGCTCATGGCGGCTATTACCTCCTGCCAGTCTGCAGTAACTTCTTGTCAATCCACCTTGGCCTCCAAGATAGAAGAGGTCCAGCTGAACGTGGGCATAGTTAGGCAAGATCTGGATAAAATCCGCTCTAGGATATCAGAGGCTGAGCAGAGGATAGGAGAGGCAGAGGACACAATTACTGACCATGATGCCTCCATCCGCGCCCTTCAGACGAAGGTGCGGGCCCTGGAATACCGTGCAGAAGACGCCGAGAACCGGAGCAGGAGGAACAACCTCAGGATCGTGGGTCTCCCGGAGGGGGTAGAAGGCCGAGCCCCAGCCCAGTTTGCGGAGGAGTTATTGCGCTCCATGCTCCCAGCTGCCCAGCTTTCCCCGTACTTTGTGGTGGAGAGGGCCCATCGAGTGCCGCCCCGGCCGGGGCCTGAAGGATCTCCCCCTCGCACTTTCATCCTCCGTTTATTAAACTTCTGAGACAGGGATGAGTTGCTTAGAGCTTTGAGTGTTGCTGGTGAGCTGCCTTACAAAAATGTCAAGCTCCTGCTGTTCCCGGACTATGCTATGGAAACGCAACGCCAACGCCGCTCTTTTGATTCGGTTAAAGCTGCCCTGCGAAGAAGAGGAATAAAGTACAGCATCCTATTCCCTGCTAAACTGCGAGTGGTAGACGGTGAGACGGTTCGATTTTTCACTAATCCTAAAGATGCGTCCGCCTGGCTGGAGACTCTCCCCCCGTAAGTTTAACTTTCGTATTCTGCTACTATGGGCACGCTGTTTGGAATTGCTTACTTTGCATATCTGGGAATAGATGAACATGCATTTCCCCCCTTGTGTACTGTGGCTGCACTCCAATCCTTTCTCATATCTTCCTCCACGGATTCCTATGGATTATTGCCATGCTTAGGGACTCCTGCCAGAGGAGAGGATTGGCTGTTCCAGCAGCTCTGGCCCTCTTGCAACTTTTCCTTATATGCTCTTTTCAGGTTGTCCTGGGGGATCGTTTTATTTTCATGTTTGTTTTCTTTTCTTTTTCATTTTTGTAACGAGCAATGAAGAAGGTGCCCCTGCTTAGTCAGGTGATGAACAGAACATTTTATCCTCTCCTACTTATCACTCCACAGGCTCTGGGATATGTACTGATACACAAACACCTAGTTCCCATACTCAATGATGGTGTTGTGAGGTCCCGTTCCGGCTACACGACCTCAACTTAAGTTACCAGTTTTTCTGGGGTTCATGGGACTTATGTGCTCCTCAATGTTTTGGGGGGTGCGGGGTGGGGGGTGGGGTTGTTCATTGGTGGTTATGGTTGGTTATCTATACTAACCCTTTTTTATTTTCAGGTTCGAGTTGGTCTAATAAGACATGTATTTTTTTACACATTTATGAGTAATATATGTAGTGTGCTTTTACATTTTGACAGGGTGTGTGTCCCCGTTGTAACCGGACGTGGGGCTTTCCCCCCCCCGGGGGGACTGGGGACGGGCATCCTCATCAAGACAGGGCCCTTCTGGTATTGAGGAGTTGTTGCCATGGCTGGATGTCTAGTGGTGTCGTGGAATATACGAGGCTTAAATTCCGCTGTGAAGCGCTCTTTAGTGCTCAATTACTTGCGCAAGCTCCGCCCACAGGTGTGTATCCTGCAGGAGACGCATCTCGTGGGCTCCCGCTTTCTTAGTTTAAAGCGGGCATGGGTTGCTACTCATTACCATGGGACATACTTCAATTATGCCAGGGGGGTCAGTGTGCTAGTGCACAAATCCCTGCATTTTCAACTGTTGGATGTTCATCTAGACCCAGGGGGTAGGTATGTTCTCCTACATTCTCTGATTGAGGAGATTCCTGTTGTTATTGTGGGAGTCTACCTGCCTCCTCCGGCGGACGTAGGGTTACTTCATGACCTGCTGCAACAAGCCACGTTATATAATGTAGAAAATGTCCTATTTCTAGGTGATTTTAATATGACCCCAAATAGGGAGCTGGACAGGATGCAGGTGGTTGGTCCCCAGCAACAGGACCTTTCCCACTGGGCGTCCGCCTTTCATATGACAGATGCTTGGCGCCATTTCCATCCCACTGATAAAGAGTTCACTTGCCTCTCCACCACACACCGAACCATGTCCCGTATTGACTTAGCATATGCCTCCCCCAGCCTTATGAGGAGGTTGGTCTCGGTGGAGATTCTCTCCCGTGGAATTTCAGATCATGCTCCGGTGTCTGTGACCATCCAACTTTCTCCGATGGTGGGTGAGAGGATGTGGAGGTTATCCAAGTACTGGATTATGGAGCCGGAGATCCAGGAGGAGATACCGGAGACATTATGCGGTTTTTGGATTACCAATGCAGACTCTACTGGACCTCTGGTACAGTGGGATGCGTTTAAGGCCTGGCTTAGAGGTGAATATATGACCCGCATATCTGCGAAAAAGAGGGGATCTGCGCAGTCTCTGAGGCTATTAGAGGACCAGGCTAGGCTGAAGGAGGCGGAATATGTCCGATTTCCTGACCAGACCCATTATGTGCTTTGGCAGGATGTCCTCAGAGAGTTGTCTCTTTGTAGGATCGAGCTCACTAAGAAGTCGATGCTAGATAGCGCCCAAAGGGTATTTGAGTTTGGAGACAAGAACGGTAGGCTGTTGGCCTGGCTTGCCAGGGGACAGCACACTGTTACTCGCATTGGTAGATTGAAAGACCTGGATGGCAGTCTATTGACAGCTCCGGCGGATATTAGTGCAAGATTTTTTGACTTCTACAAAACTCGTTATTCTTCTAGAGCTGATTATGATCATTCCCAGTTGATTGAATATCTCAACCAGGTTACCCTCCCCTCTTTAGAGCCCGAAAAACGTGTAGAAATGGAGAAGGATATTTCATTAGAAGAGGTTCAGGAGGCCCTGGGTTCAGGGAAAGGCCCCGGGACCAGATGGGATACCCATTGAATTTTATGCTATATACCAAGAACTCCTCGCACCTAGATTTACTTCGTTACTACAGCAATCTTTTACTTTGAATGCTCTCCCTGAATCTTTCTCCGAAGCAGTGGTGGTGTTGGTGCCCAAACCCGGTAAGGACCCTGAAGAATGTGCCTCCTATTGACCTATTTCCCTCATCAACGCAGACGCCAAACTACTGGCAAAAATTTGGGGCAGGAGACTTGGGAAGGTGATAGAGGACCTCGTACATGTAGATCAAACCGGGTTCATGCCGGGGAAGAGCACCGATATCAACATACACCGTCTGTTCCTAAACCTGGCTGCCACCCATGATAACGACGGAACACGAGTCATAGCCTCTCTGGACGCGGAGAAGGCTTTTGACTCCGTGGAGTGGGAATATTTATGGGAAGTGCTGAAGAGATTTGGGGTGGGTCCTAAATTTCTTCACTGGCTAGGTTTGTTATATAGGGCCCCCAGAGCAAGGATTAGGGTAAATGACTCCCTTTCCAATGTTTTTCTCCTCCGGAGGGGGACCATGCAGGGGTGCCCACTGTCCCCCACTCTGTTTGCCTTGGCCTTAGAGCCCCTGGCGACACTGGTTCGTGAATCTAGCCACATTGTGGGATTGCGGGTTGGCCCTCTGGAGGAGAAGATATCCCTGTATGCCGATGACGCACTACTCTATTTACAGGATGCAGATACTTCACTGCAGGCGGCTTTAGAAATTTTTGATGAGTTTGGACGTTTTTCAGGAGTCCGCATTAATTGGTCTAAATCGGTACTTTTTCCTCTAGATGCAAAGGCCAGGGATCTAGTGAACCAACCTGCGCTGAAGTGGGCGGAGGAATTCACATACCTGGGAATAAAGATATCACGAGATTTTAGGTCCTTTCAACGCCTTAACCTACAGCCTATAGTCGCATGTCTTAAAGACCACTGCTCTAGGTGGGCCAATCTTCCCCTTAATTTGCTAGGGCGTATAAATATATTGAAAATGATTTATCTACCTAAATTAAATTATATCTTTTGGAATTGCCCCACATGGATACCCCAGGCGTTTTTCAAAGAGATAGACGGCTGCATTGGATCCTTCCTTTGGCGGGGATCCTCCCCTCATATAGCCAAATCAACTCTTCAGCTCCCTGTCAGATGTGGGGGTTTGGCCTTACCTAACCTGATGGTGTATTATTGGGCTGCTGTGCTAGTCACGGTTAGATGGTGGTTTGAGCAGTCTAGGACCAATGCAGCAGTCTGTTTGGAGGCGGCTATGGTGGGTTCCCTTAAAGAGCTTGGTAATTTGGTATATCGTGGGGCCTCCTCCAGTCCTACCCTCTCCGGTCCCACTCGAGCCACTCTGCGTGTATGGGGGGTGGCTAGGAGACGGTTTCTATCTCCAAATAGGTGGTCCCCTTATTGTCCGTTATGGGGGAATCCTACTCTCCCGCATTTCAGGACTATTCCCGACCCTCAAGTATGGGCCCGGTATGGAATTAAAATTCTGAAGGATGTTGTTTCCTCCGGGGTCATGGTTTCCTTTCAAGAACTGGTAGAGAGGTGTGGCCTTCCGGCAGGAATGCTGTTTCGCTACTATCAGCTGCGTCACGCGTTCCGTGCTCAGTTCCCAACACCACCTGACCTTGAGACGGATTCGGTCGAGGAGTTATTGGCGCAAGAATCCTTGTCTAAGCCCCTATCGACGCTATACTTGACGTTACTTAGCACAGACTCTAAAAAAAATGGATGTACTATGGGACAAGTGGAGGGCTGATATCCCATCCCTAGATAGAGAGACTTGGGAGGAATGTTTCAAAAATTGCTCCCAACCGGTGATATCCTCTAGGGACAAATTAATACAAACCAAATTCCTGCATAGGATTTACTTCACGCCTCAGAGACTGCACAGAATTTACCCGCTGAGATCCCCGAACTGTCCAAGATGTCAGTCTCCAGACAGTGATTATATGCACATGTTTTGGCTATGTCCTAAACTCAACCGTTATTGGGCTGATATTTTCGAGTTTATTAATGTACGGCTCCAGCTGGAGCTGCCCCTGGCGGTGGAACTGGCCCTACTAGGTATACAGGATGATGACCAAAGGCCTTGGTATACTAAACTTCTGCTTTCATTGCTACTCTTTTATGCCAAAAAGGAGATCCTCCTTAGATGGACGTCCCCCTTACCACCTACAATAAGGTCATGGGAAAACTCAATTAATGCTATTCTGCCAATGTATAAAGTTACCTATATAAGCAGAGGTTGTCCCTGGAAATTTGAGGGGGTCTGGCAGCCATGGACCAACCCCCTGTGATCTGTATTATCCTCTTTTGTTGTCCTCACCCTATAGGCTGTATTTGATGCACTGTATTTGACTGCGCTCTATTGTTCGGTGTTCCCTTCCCCCCGCCCCTCCCCCCCTCCTCTCTTTTTTTTCTCCCCTTTTTTTTTTTCTGATGACAGCGGAGGGATAAAACCCTTATTTTCCTGTCCTGTGTGATGTTTATCTGCCATGTCCTATGACTACACTGCATACTGTGTACTGCATATATACTGTTTTCCCATTGTTGTGTTCACTGCAATGATTTCATGTCTTATAATGTACTGCAATTCAATTTTTCAAATAAAGACCAACCTTGTTGTTAAAAAAAAAAAAAAAAAACATTTCATTGTTCACGTGGTGACTGACCTACTTTTCAAGTGTATAAAAAACCTGTATTTCTGTTCAATAAACAGTCATTCCTTTGGTTCTATCCCAACATCTTGTCTGTGTACGATGCTTGAGGTAAAAAGTACTGGTATTAACTCTCGGTCTGCTCGGAACGGTTTGGAGGGCAGGAGGCACTGTTTCATGGAAGGAAGCACCCAAGCAGGGTGCCAAATCAGTTCCATCACATTGCCCTTTCAAGACCAGGGAATTTTTGGAAATACTGTAAATGAAACAAAGAGTGCACTGGCATAGTATAAGATCCTTAAAAACATCTTTAATTGTCTCAAATAAATATATTGTATAATATTTCCATGAGGAACAACTCATATACCAACAAATGTACTTGTGGACGGATGGGTGCATTTGTTGGTCGATGAGATGTTCCTTATGGAAATTATTTGTGAAGTGACTTTTATATCACTTTTGTGAGTACAATACATTTATTTTAACCAATTAAAGATATTTTGAGGACCTTACATTATGCCAGTGCACTCTCATTTACAGTTGTTAAGTACATTTTCGATTGCAAGATCAGGAAAGTACCTGCTGAGCTTGACCATAATTCAGTGTCTTTGTAACATTTTGTGTGTTGAACTGGTATCTCAAACAATATTATCAGCCTTCTCAGCTATTTTTTGTGAACCACGGAATACCACTGCACTCCCAATTTACTGGAGATAAGGAGAGGTAAAGGTTTTTGTATCTCAAATCAGGAGAGCAGCATTGCTGTTTCTCCAGAAGATACAGTATAGTGGGAGAGCATTGTCACCCTGGGACAAGAGGTGTATGTTAATGGCAGGATCACCAGGTACAAATTAGGAAACTAATACAGCCACCACATCTAAAGACTGGTAAACTGCTGTACCTTACAATTTTGTTTCTAGGCTAAAGTACACTTTAATGAGTCATTGACCTGTCAAAAGAGACTTTTTCAGATATACAGTTGTGCTCATAAGTTTACATACCCTGGCAGAATTTATGATTTCTTGGCCATTTTTCAGAGAATATGAATGATAACACAAAAACATTTCTTTCACTTATGGTTAGTGTTTGGCTGAAGCCATTTATTATCAATCAACTGTGTTTACTCTTTTTAAAATATAATGACAACAGAAACTACCCAAATGACCCTGATCAAAAGTTTACATACCCTGGTGATTTTGGCCTGATAACATGCACACAAGTTGACACAAAGGGGTTTGAATGGCTATTAAAGGTAACCATCCTCACCTATGATCTGTTTGCTTGTAATTAGTGTGTGTATATAAAAGGTCATTGAGTTTCTGGACTCCTGACAGACCCTTGCAGCTTTCATCCAGTGCTGCACTGACGTTTCTGGATTCTGAGTCATGGGGAAAGCAAAAGAATTGTCAAAGGATCTGCGGGAAAAGGTAGTTGAACTGTATAAAACAGGAAAGGGATATACAAATTAATCCAAGGAATTGAGAATGCCAATCAGCAGTGTTTAAACTCTAATCAAGAAGTGAAAAATGAGGGGTTCTGTTGAAACCAAACCACGTCAGGTAGACCCACTAAAATTTCAGCCACAACTGCCAGGAAAATAGTTTGGGATGCAAAGAAAAACCCACAAATAACTTCAGGTGAAATACAGGACTCTCTGAAAACATGTGGTGTGACTGTTTCAAGATGCATAATAAGGAGGCACTTGAAGAAAGATGGGCTGCATGGTCAAGTCACCAGAAGAAAGCCATTACTATGCAAATGCCACAAAGTATCCAACTTACAATATGCCAAACAGCACAGAGACAAGCCTCAAACCTTCTGGCACAAAGTCATTTGGAGTGATGAGACCACAATTGAGCTTTTTGGCCACAACCATAAACTCTACATTTGGAGAGGAGTCAACAAGGCCTATGATGAAAGGTCAGGAGTTGAATCACTGATGTTTTGGGGATGTGTGAGCTACAAAGACACAGGAAATTTGGTCAAAATTGTTGGCAAGATGAATGCAGTATGTTATCAAAAAATACTGGAGGAACATTTGCATTCGTCAGCCAGGAAGCTGCGCATGTGACGTACTTGGACATTCCAACATGACAATGATCCAAAACACAAGGCCAAGTCGACCTGTCATTGGCTACAGCAGAATACAGTGAAGGTTCTGGAGTGGCCATCTCAGTCTCCTGACCTCAATAGTCAGCCCAAGAATTTACAGGAACTAGAGGCTTTTTGCCAAGAGGAATGGGCAGCTTTACCATCTGAGAAGATAAAGAGCCTCATCCACAAATACCACAAAAAACTTCAAGTTGTCATTGATGTTAAAGGAGGTAATACACGGTATTAAGAACTGGGGTATGTAAACTTTTGATCAGGGTCATTTGGGTATTTTCTGTTGCCATTATGATTTCAAAAGAGTAAACACAGTTGGTTGATAATAAATGGCTTCAGCCAAACACTAACCATGAGTGAAAGAAAAGTTTTTGTGTTATCATTCATATTCTCTGAAAAATGGCCAAGAAATCATAAATTATGCCAGGTTATGTAAACTTATGAGCAAAACTGTAATTGGCTGCTTAACTCACTAGTTAGGCCATTATGAGCATGGCAGCCCTGAAGCCTAGACCTTTAAAAACAAGTCGGCCAAGGCAGCTCAGAGCTTCACTTTAACAAGATTACAAGAAATAGTAACTGAGCTTACCTTGCCCTTCAATTAGTTATTTAAGACAATTACTTTGTGCTATAATCTTAAAACCAATGTATGCTAATGCAGAAAAATATTGAATGCTTTCTAACTTCCATTGTTTACAGAACATACACAGGCCCTGCTGTACACATCCCATGGTAATATAGGGTTCTTGTACCTCTGGGGACAAATCCTCAATGTCACTTACTTTTATTTTTTTCATATTAATTGCTGTTTTGGTAATTTGTCCTCAAGGAACAATTACCACTGCATAGGGAATTGCTATAGTTACTTCTCTTTTAATTGGACCGATAGTTTGTTGAAGAAGGGTTAATTTTACCGGTCAGGACAGATGGTTCAAGACATTAACTTCAATTATTACACATTATTTATAACTCAGAAAATCTGAGTCTGAAACAGCCCTGTACACAGGCTTTGGACATCCTGAAGCTACTTCACCCTTGTTTTTACCAAGTTTTACATGGGAATGCATTATGTTTTTTTATTCTTATTTAATCTTTGATGCCGCGAACACCCACCTGCACCCTGTGTTTATTCTTTACCTTGCATCAGTTGGATCCTCCCAAGATCTTGATTGTAGAGCTGCAGTCGCTGTTTAGTAAGACATCTGATGGATTCCAACCATTCCCATACATCTGATGTTTTTACATTTTCAATACGTTTATTAAAGTTTTACAAAAACAACATTGAATGAAAAGTTTTTATTTATCATAACATAAAAAAAATTAAACAGAAGTACAAAAGAAACTATAAGGCACATAGTTCACATCATCATACAATATAGATTGCATTATTCTTAAAAAAAAGCTCTTTGCAGTGTATATTATACATCATACAAAGGATCGGAGTCGGACAGTTATATCAAGTGCGTTAAAACCTTAAGCGGTAGAAAAGGACAAATGGGGCAGCGTGATGCTGAAGGGGGGGGGGGGGGGGACGGAGGGGGAAAGGAAGAGGCAAGGTGAAGGGGAAGGAAAGGAGAATACAGAGAAACAGTACCAGCACATAGGTCCTCACATCAGTCGCACAAAAAGGACTATGGAGTAGGTGACCTCTATGATGTCATTGGTCTATCTTTTACCAGATCTTAATAAACTTTTTGGGACACCTGCGGCTCATATAAGTGAGTTTGTAGAGGGGTAAGACCGCGTCAACAGTCGACCTTCATTGTGAGATTGTGGGGGGGGGGTGGCTTGCTTCCATTTAGACAAAATGTTTTTTCTGGCATAAAATGCATACAAAACAAACAGCTGTTTGTGTATGCTGCGATCAACAGTGTCAGATACCCAGGAGAAGAATCCTAGGATCACAGACAGATCTCCCACCGAATTGATTTCCTCCACCACCTCCCACCAGAATTTCTGGATCACAGGGCACGACCAAACAACATGCATGAAAGTCCCAGTGTCACTAAGGAATTTAGGGCAGCGGTCAGACTGTTTAGGATAAATCTTCGAGAGCCTCTGAGGGGTATAATATGCCCTATGAAGAAACTTGATCTGAATATACATATCCCTAGCAGATAACACCAATGGAATATGTTGTTGAACCCCTTCATCCCAGGCCTCTGAATTAAGAGCAGGTATGCCCCCCTTCCAGATATTAAACAATTGAGTATTTTTGCCAGTGTCTCTGGCAGAGATCCTAAGGTAGAGAGACGACAGGGTCTTGTCAGCATTGCTGGAAGTTAGGAAATGCTCCACAGTGTGAGAAGTAATTGTAGGGACATCAGGGAATTGTGATAGTACCTTATAGCGCAGCTGCTAATAGCGGAAGAACATCCACAAGGGTAGGTGAAATGTAGCTTTTAAAAAATTATATGACAACAGATGTCCTTCCGGCATTATATGTTTTTTTTTAAATTATACCAAAGCTAGCCAACACATTGGGGTCAAGCATGGAATGGAGATGCGGTAATCGAGGATTACCCCAAAGTGACGTGTGAGGGAAGATCACCTGCAGTTCACTGACTGTCATTGTCATCTGTCCCCATACTCTAACAGTGGTACACATTGGCGTGGTCATGTTATTATGTGCCTTTAAACCTCTGAACACTAGGTATGAGCCTAAAATAGCTGCCTCCAGATTGACGGTTGGGTTCATCTTTGTCTGCTCAAACCACCAGTGTACTGTCACTAAGACAGCAGCCCAATAATATTGACGAAAACAGGGCAGCGCCATTCCCCCAATGACAGAGGCAATTGTAGGGTAGATTTAGCTATTCTAGGGGTAGATCCAGCCCAGATGAAATTATTGACAATCTGATCAAGTTTAACAAAAAAACAATTAGGGATAGGAACTGGGGTATTATAAAAGACATATAAAAACATAGGGAGAAATGTCATTTTCAAAATGTTAATCCTTCCTACCGGGAAGAGTAGCAATGACTTTCATGCCTGACATTTAGAGTTAGCTGAAATAGGAGGAGAGGGTACCCTGAATCTCAATTCCCAAGTATCTAAATTTAGAGACCCAGGTCAGGGAAGTCTGGGCAGGGGGAAGGGAGGGTGGCAGCTGAGATTAAGAAAACAACCATGACTTGCTCCAGTTGATCCTGATGCCCAAGAATACCCCAATTTCAAGGACCGCTTCAAGGGTGCCGGAGGCATCAAGTAAATACAATAGGGCATCATCTGCGTATAAGGAGAATTTTTCCCGTAAGGGGCGAACTGGAAGACCAAAGATCCGGGGGAGGAGCAAATCAGAATAGCCGGGGGTTCCATCGCCAGCGCAAAGAGCCCAGGAGATAGGGGGTATCCCTGTCTGGTGCCTCTGCTGAAACTGAACACTGGGGATAGAATGCCATTAATTCTGACTCTAGCTGTGGGGGATCTATAGAGCAGCTCAATCTATAGTATAAATTTGGGGCCAGAGCCAAACTTCCCCAACACTTGCCACGAGAGAATGAATGCATGTTTAGTTTATCACACAGAGTACAATGGGTTCAGTAGCATAACAACAGTAAAAACATTTAGCCTGGGTTAACACATGTGCGGTGCGAATTGAAGCTCAGGTTTCACTGGGAAAATAAAAATCAGTTGTTCAGAGGTTTTTCTGCATTGTACCTGCGGATCAGTGAGCAGGGAGAGGGGGGGGGAGAGGGGGGGTAGTGAGGAGAAGGAGAAAATCCATGTTCAGAACGCAATGCATCTGCGAATCAGATGCGTTCCTTTAGAAGATAATGGGCTTGTAATTCGCACCGCAATGCCCAGAAAACGCACACTTTTTTTGTGCAATGCGCAATGCGAATGCAACGCACATATGTGAACAAGAAGTATTCATATGAATGTATTTTAAAATGTCCTGCGAATTGGATCCGGTGTAAGCCGCATCTAATTCGCATAGGTGTGAACGGGGGCTCAAAAGGATAAAACAGACTCAACTAAAATAAAAGAATAAATGAATAAAAAAATAAATGTGAAGGCATAGGGAATTGATGGATAATCACCTAAGCATATATTAAAAGAAAGGAGGAGGGGTCTCTCTAAAACAAATGTATTATGAGGACAAAATTATATTTTGCAGATCGAATGACACAAGGCCTTCTCAGTTGTGGGGGTGTTTTAATAAGAGACTATATTGTATATGGACTGTTTATAAACTCTTTTTTGTGCTGGGCTTTTTTTTTTTTTTTTTGCAATTTGATGATGGTAGTCATTTCGTAAGTTGTGTTACAGTACATTTATTCTTTGGGTTTGTTTCATATCTGCCTTAAATTCAACTTCAAAGGTATCAGTGTATTTTACAATACTATCTTTTTTGTCTCTTTGAGCACAATTCATTCTCTAATTAGGCTAAATCTGTGATGAAAAAAAGAATAAATGTAGTTTTTGCATTTTTGCACATATGATCCTAAAATGTGTTTTTGTTTTCTTTTTTTAATTTTAAGAAGGCCACTTTCAGGGGCAAAGTACACCCAACATAATGCCATCTCCCCATAGTTACTTTCTTTAGCATTTTCATGAAAGCCTCTTTCATTTCATTGTTACGTATACTGTATATAAAAGGGTTTAACAAGGGAGCCACAATTGTGTACATGACAGACACAACTCTGTCGTGCTCTAGATTGTACATTGATTTAGGTTTGAGGTACACAAAAAAGATGGAACCATAGAATATAATAACAACGATGAGATGAGAAGTGCATGTTGAAAAGGCTTTCTTCCGCCCGACAGATGACTGGATTTTGAAGACAGATGTAATGATGTATATGTAAGAGATTACTATTAACAAAACTGTACTTGCAACAAGATAGCTACCTAATGCAAAAACCACCAGCTCGTTAACCCAAGTGTCAGTACAAGCCAGTTTTAGTAAAGGTGGAACATCACAAAAAAAGTGGCTTACATCAGACCCGCAGAAAGGCAGACTGAATGTAAGAGTGGTGTGCGTTACAGAACTGAGCACACCCATAAGATATGACCCAGTTATAAGTAAACTGCAAGCAATTTTATTCATAATCCTATTATATAGTAATGGATGACATATAGCACTATACCGATCATAGGCCATGCTTGTAAGTACGTAACACTCAGCACCACCAAATAACGTACCACCAAACAGTTGGGCGGCACAACCAGAGAAGGAAATGGACTTGTCTTGCGATAGTAAAACATGCAACATTTTGGGTGATGTGTCAGTTACGTAGCACATTTCTAGAAAGGAAAAGTTGGCAAGAAAAAAGTACATAGGGGTCTGGAGGTTTGAGCTCAGCTTGTAGGCAAGAATTATAGACATATTTCCAAGTACAGTGATGATATAGATCAATAAAAATAGGATGAAAAGATAACATATAATTGCAGGGTTCTCCGATAGGCTTACAAGAAAGAAATCTGTAACTCTGGTCCTGTTGACTGTGTACATTTTAGTCTAGAGAGAAAGAAATTATGGTGTTAGTAAAAAGTTTATAAGATATAAATTAAGCTGCCCATAAATGGCTCAATAAATGCAAGAGATGTTCCTAGTTTCGAGTATCTTATCTTGGCCATTTCTGATGTACTAAAAAGAGACAATGACCACCTCAAGCAGTTGGAGGTACCTATTATCAAACAGGGAGATTTTCCAGGGTAGATCTTTAAGGGCCTGTGTACATGGGCTTTTGAGTTTAAATTATTTTTATTTGTCTTAAATAATTTACATATAAATACATTACAAAAAACAATCAAGAAAAGGACATTTAAGGCTAAACCAAAACCAAACCTATACAAGTGTGTATCCTAGGATCCTATTCAAGCATCATAGCAACCGCATTTATTCCCTAAATAGGAGGAAAGGGACAGAAGGAGAGGCGTGGTCTCTCCAAATCTGAATATATATATTCCAACTGATCTTCCAAAAAAAAAAAAAACGTTTTATTTTCCCCCCATTTTCTCTTAAGTCTGGTGACTGCCAGGCCTTTACACCTAGATCTTGCCTCTCATGATTTCACCCCCTACCCTCTACCCCAGTATCTAGAATCTTCAGGGCCCCGGTGCATGAAACCATGAAGGGTATTGTATACAATATACATGTGTGTCTTATATATATATATATATATATATATATATATATATATATATATATATAAATCGTAACATATCTGAGTGCGGATCCCCTTTACATCAGGGTCCCCAGAGCCCCCCTCATTGCATCAGGGTCCTCAGAGAGCCTCCCCTTACATCAGGGTCCCCAGAGAGCCTACCCTTACATCAATCAGGGTCCCCAGAGAGCCCCCCTTACATCAGGGTAACTGGAGAGCCAACCAATTACATCAGGGTCTCCGGAGAGCCTCCCCTTACATCAGGGTCCACAGAGAGCCTCCCCCTTACAGCAGGGACCCCAAAGAGCCTCCCCCTTACATCAGGGTCCCCAGAGCCCCCTCATTACATCAGGGTCCCCAGAGAGCCCCTTGCTTACATCAGGGTTCCCAGAGAGCCCCCTCCTTTCATCAGGGTCCCCAGAGAGCCCCTCCTTACATCAGGGTCCACAGAGAACCTCCTCCTTACATTAGGGTCCCCAGAGAGCCTCCCCCCTTACATCAGTGTCCCCAGAGCCCCCTCATTACATCAGGATCCCCAGAGAGCCCCCCTTACATCAGGGTCCTTAGAAAGCCTCCCCTTACATCAGGGTCCCCAAAGAGCCTCCCATTATATCAGGGTCTCCAGAGAGCCCCCCTTATATCAGGGTCTCCAGAGAGCCTCCCCTTACATCAGGGTCCCCAGAGAGCCCCCCTTACATCAGGGTCCCCAGAGAGCCCCCCTTACATCAGGGTTCCCAGAGATCCTCCCATTATATAAGGATCCCCAGAGAGCCCCTCACATCAGGGTCCCCAGAGAGCCCCTCCTTACATCAGGGTCCCCAGAGAGCCCCTCCTTACATCAGGGTCCCCAGAGAGCCCCCTCCTACCTCCTACATCAGGGTCCCCAGAGAGCACCATTCTTATATCAGGGTCTCCAGACAGCCCTCTCCTTACATCAGAGTCCCCAGAGAGCCCCCTCTTACATCCGGGTCTCCAGAGAGCACCACCCCTTACATCAGGGTCCCCAGAGAGCCCTTCCTTACATCAGGGTTTACAGAGAGCCTCCCCCATCAGGGACCCCAAAGAGCCTCCCCCTTGCATCAGGGTCCCCAGAGCCCCCTCATTACATCAGGGTCCCCAGAGAGCCCCTTCCTTACATCAGGATCCCCAGAGAGCCCCCTCCTTACATTAGGGTCCCCAGAGAGCCCCCTCCTTACATCAGGGTCCCCAGAGAGCCTCCCATTACATCAGGGTCCCCAGAGAGCCCCCCTTCAATCATGGTTCCCAGAGAGCCTCCCCTTACATCAGCTTCCCCAGAGAGCTCCCCTTACATCAGGGTCCCCAGAGAGCCCCCATTACATCAGGGTCCCCAGAAAGTCTCTCCTTACATAAGGATCCCCAGAGAGCCCCCCTTACATCAGGGTTCCCAGAGAGCCTCCCCTTACATCAGGGTCCCCAGAGAGCTCCCCTTACATCAGGGTCCCCAGAGAGCCCCCATTACATCATGGTCCCCAGAGAGCCTCCCCTTACATAAGGATCCCCAGAGAGCCCCCCTTACATCAGGGTTCCCAGAGAGCCTCCCGTTACATCAGGGTCCCCAGAGAGCTCCCCTTACATCAGGGTCCCCAGAGAGCCCCCATTACATCAGGGTCCCCAGAGAGCCCCCCTTACATCAGGGTTCCCAGAGATCCTCCCATTATATAAGGATCCCCAGAGAGCCCCTCACATCAGGGTCCCCAGAGAGCCCCTCCTTACATCAGGGTCCCCAGAGAGCCCCTCCTTACATCAGGGTCCCCAGAGAGCCCCCTCCTACCTCCTACATCAGGGTCCCCAGAGAGCACCATTCTTATATCAGGGTCTCCAGACAGCCCTCTCCTTACATCAGAGTCCCCAGAGAGCCCCCTCTTACATCCGGGTCTCCAGAGAGCCCCACCCCTTACATCAGGGTCCCCAGAGAGCCCTTCCTTACATCAGGGTTTACAGAGAGCCTCCCCCATCAGGGACCCCAAAGAGCCTCCCCCTTGCATCAGGGTCCCCAGAGCCCCCTCATTACATCAGGGTCCCCAGAGAGCCCCTTCCTTACATCAGGATCCCCAGAGAGCCCCCTCCTTACATTAGGGTCCCCAGAGAGCCCCCTCCTTACATCAGGGTCCCCAGAGAGCCTCCCATTACATCAGGGTCCCCAGAGAGCCCCCCTTCAATCATGGTTCCCAGAGAGCCTCCCCTTACATCAGCTTCCCCAGAGAGCTCCCCTTACATCAGGGTCCCCAGAGAGCCCCCATTACATCAGGGTCCCCAGAAAGTCTCTCCTTACATAAGGATCCCCAGAGAGCCCCCCTTACATCAGGGTTCCCAGAGAGCCTCCCCTTACATCAGGGTCCCCAGAGAGCTCCCCTTACATCAGGGTCCCCAGAGAGCCCCCATTACATCATGGTCCCCAGAGAGCCTCCCCTTACATAAGGATCCCCAGAGAGCCCCCCTTACATCAGGGTTCCCAGAGAGCCTCCCGTTACATCAGGGTCCCCAGAGAGCTCCCCTTACATCAGGGTCCCCAGAGAGCCCCCATTACATCAGGGTCCCCAGAGAGCCTCCCCTTACATAAGGATCCCCAGAGAGCCCCCCTTACATCAGGGTTCCCAGAGAACCCCTCCTTACATCAGGGTCTCCAGAGAGCCCCCTCTTACATCAGGGTCCCCAGAAAGCCCCCCCCTTATATCAGGGTCTCCAGAGAGCCCCCTCCTTACATCAGGGTCTCCAGAGAGCCCCCTCCTTACATCAGGGTCCCCAGAGAGCCCCCTTACATCAGGGTCCCCTGAGGGCCCCCCTTACATCAGGGTCCCCAGAGGGCCCCCCTTTACATTAGGGTCCCCGGACAGCCGCCCCCCCTTCCAAAGGTTCCCCGTGTACCTGGCCGGTCTCCGCTGTCTGTGCACCTCCAACCCCCAGCACAGGGGGAGGTGGGAGGGGGCGATCAGCAGCTCTATGGTGCCTGTGGACCACACGATCTCCCTGGGGCTTGTAGTTCTCCTCCTGAGTGTACACAGTGGAGAGGGGAGAGGCCTCTGACCCTGGCAGCTATCAGCAAGAGTGTACAAGCAGAACAACTCACTTGTATACTGAAGAGTGAAACTGATAGCTGCCCGGGTCAGAGGCCTCTCCCCTCTCCACTGTATACACTCAGGAGGAGAACTACTATCTCCGCGGGCACCATAGAGCTACCGATCGCCGCCTCCCACTCCCCTCACTGCATCCAAAACTGAAAGCCAGAGGTGCAGGGGGAGATGCCGGGTCTTGGGCCCCCCCCCCACAGCGGCAGAATGGCAGGGCCCAATCCCAAGTGCGACTGCTGCAACCCTGAAAGTTCCACCACTGCTCTACCCCCTTTCCTTCTCACACCCTCCATCCTCTCCCAACCACATAAAGATCAAGATATATTACTAAGAATAGGATGAAATGATAACATATAATTGCTGGTTTCTCCGATAGAAGAAAGAAATCTGTAACTCTGGTCCTGTTGACTTTGCACTTATTAGTCTAGAGAGAAAGAAATTATTGTGTTAGGAGAAAGCTCAGATATAAATTAAGTTGCCCATAAACAGCTGAATAAAAGCAAGAGATGTTCCTAGTTTTGAGCATCTTAGGCCCCTTTCACGCGGTGATCCGATTAGGTCCACCTGTCGGACCTGATCGAACCCTCCAGTCTCTTCTATGGAGTGGCAGCTGTCAGTGAACACATGTCCACTGACACCCACCGCCATCCTATCTAATCATGTCCATCAAAAACAGACGGATGGGGGACCTATTCCTCTTCTGACTGGTGGATTGGTTGGCATCGGATAAAAACGGACAGGTGGCCCGTTTACATCTGATTGCCCCCTAGACAACAGCGGGCTGTGTCCGTGTTTGCTCTGCAAGATCCCCCACTAAGCAAGTGAATCCTGCTCCGCGGAGGCACCCATGTAAAAAGGGCCTAATGTTGGCCATTTCTGATGTGCTAAAAAGAGACTATGGCCACCTTAAGCAGTTGGAGGTACCTGTTATCACACAGAGAGGTTTTCCAGGGTAGATCCTTAAGTGCCTGTGAACATAGGCTTTTGTTGGTAAATCAATTGGAATACAATTGTACTGTATTTCAATTTGTCGGTAAGTCAATTAAAGGAGTTGTAAAGGCAGAAGGTTTTTTATCCTAATTCTATGCATTAAGATAAAAATCCTTCTGTGTGTAGCAGCCGCCCCAGCACCCCCTAATACTTACCTGAGCCCCCTCTCTGTCCTGCAATGTCCATAAATCCCTCGGCCGCCAGGGACTCTCCCTCCTAATTGGCTGAGACACAGCAGTGGTGCCATTGGCTCCCGCGGCTGTCAGTAAAAGTCAGCTAGTCAATCAGGGGAGAGAGGGGGTGGGGCCAAAGAGCAGCTCTGTGTCTGAATGGACACACGGAACTGCAGCTCGGCTCTGGTGCCCTCATAGCAAGCTGCTTGCTGTGGGGGCACTCAACAGGAGGGAGGGGCCAGCAGCACCAAAGAGGGACCCGAGAAGAGGAGGATCTGGGCTGCTCTGTGCATAACTAACTGCACAGAGGAGGTAAGGATGACATGTTTGTTATTTAAAAAACAAAAACAAAAAAACAAGACTTTACAATCACTTTAAAAATACAGCTTAAAAGGAAGTCAAATGCATGTCAAAAGGAAGTCAACTGTTAGTCAAATGGACCTGTGAAGGTCATATGAATCCCCAATGATTTCACATTCAACTTGCCAAGTACAAATGAATGGGCTGCATACTGATGTTGCCACTAATGTAAAATTAGCTTTACTATAATAAATAGGGGATTCACAACATACAGGGGGAGATTTACTAAAAGGGGAGCAGTCAGAATCTGGTGCAGCTGTGCATGGTAGCCAATCAGCTTTTAACTTCAGCTTGTTCAATTGACCCGCCGATCGTTCGAGGCACAAGCAGAACGGTGATCTGCCTATGTAAACAAGGTAGATTGCCGTTCTGTGACAAGGGAAGGCATAGATCCTGTGTTTCTGCTAAGCAGGAACACGGATCTCTGTCTTCCCACAGTAAAAGCACCTCCCACACTATTTTAGCACTGTATTCGTGTCACTGGTCCCCAAAAAGTGTCAAAAGTGTCCGTTTCAGTGTTAGTCTCGCTATAAGTCGCTGATCGCCACCATTACTAGTAAAAAATAAATAAATCATTAAAAATTCCAAAAATATATCCCATAGTTTGTAGACGCAATAACTTTTGTGCAAACCAATCAATATTGGGATATTTTTTTTACCAAAAATTTGTAGCAGAATATATATTGGCCTAAATTGATGAAGAAATTTGAATTTTGACATTTTTTATTGGAGATGTTTTATAGCAGAAAGTAAAAAATATTGTTTTGTTTTTTCTAAATTGTTTATAGCACAAAAAAAAACAAAAAAACGCAGAGGTGATCAAATACCACCAAAAGAAAGCTCTATTTGTGGTAAAAAAAAAAGGACAAAATCAATTTTATTTGTGTACAGCGTCGCACGACCGTGCAATTGTCAGTTAAAGTAACGCAGTGCCGTATTGCAAAAAATGGCCTGGTCAGGAAGGCGGGTAAATCTTCTGGAGCTGAAGTGGTTAATTAGCTGTTATGCTAAACCTCTGGCTTTAATACTCCCTCAACAGATCAGGAAACCTAGAGAAAGGTCAGACATCCTTATCTGCATGCTTATTCTGGATCAGTGCCTTAAAGTATTGAAACTGGCAGTTCAGCATGAGTCAGGCAACTAGCATTTTCAGAAGGAGCATAGTATTGCTCCTGCACTGCAGTATTTACTCTGCAGAGGCGCTTTGCCGGCGGTATAGCCGCGCCGTCCCATTGATTTCAATGGGCAGGAGCGGTGAAGGGGCGGTATACACTCCGCTCCTTCACCGCTCCGAAGATGCTGCTGGCAGGACTTTTTTTACCGTCCTGCCAGCGCATCGCTCCAGTGTGAAAGCCCTCGGGGCTTTCACACTGGAATGAAAGCAGCGGCACTTTCGGATCGGTTTGCAGGCGCTATTATTAGTGCAATAGCGCCTGCAAACCGCCCCAGTGTGAAAGGACCCTAACCGCTTGCACACTGGGCACTTAAACCCCCTTCCTAACCAGACCAATTTTCAGCTTTCAGTGCTCTCACATTTTGAATGACAATTACTCAGACAGGCAACATGCTACCCATATGAATTTTTTGTCCTTTTTTCACACAAATAGAGCTTTCTTTTGGTTGTATTTGATCACCACTGGGATTTTTATATTTTGCGCTATAAATGAAAAAAGAACGAAATATTTGTAAAAAAAAAAATTTTTTCTTTGTTTCGGCTTTAAAATTTTGCAAATTAGTCATTTTTCTTCATAAATTTTGGCCACAATTTATACTGCCACATATATTTGGTAAACATAACCAAAATCGGTGTATATTATTTGGTCTTTGTGAAAGTTATAGAGTCTACAACCTATGGTGCCAATCACTGAAAATTGATCTTACCTGATCACACCTGATGTACTGACAGCCTATCTCAATTCTTGAGACACTAAAAAGCCAGGAAAGTACAAATACCCCCCAAATGACCCTTTTTTGGAAATTAGACAATCCAAGGTATTTAGTAAGAGGCATTGTGAGTTTTTTGAAGTTGTAATTTTTTCCCACAATTCTTTGCAACATGAAGATTTTATTTTAATTTTTTCCACAGAATTGTCATATTAACAGGTTATTGCTCTCACACAGCATATGCATACCACAAATTATACCCCAAAACACATTCTACTACTCCTCCTGAGTATGGCGATACCACACGTGTGAGACTTATACACAGCGTGGCTACATACAGAGGCCCAACATGCAGGGAGCAACATTAGGCGTTCTAGGGGCGTAAATTACACATTTCATTTTTTGACTACCTCATACACTTTTGAAGGCCCTAGAGCACCAGGACAATGGAAATGCCCACAAAATGACCCCATTTTGGAAAGTAATCACCCCAACATATATTCTATAAGGCATGATGAGTCTTTTGAACTTGTCCTTTTTTCCATGTTTTTGGAAAACATGGAAAGAAAATGAAAATGCATTTTTTTTTTTTTACAGAAAGTTGTCCATTTATAAGATATTTCTAACACAAAGCATGTACATAGCAAAAATTACCCCCAATATATATTCTGCTACTCCTCCTGAGTATGGCGATACCACATGTGGGAGACTTTTCCACAGCCGGGGCACATACAGAGGCCCAACATGCAGGGAGCACCATCATGGACATACATTTCAAATCTAATTTGACTACCTATTACACTTTTGTGATTCACTGATGGGCACTGTAGTGGCAGGGATTCAGCATAGATGAGAACTGATGTGGCACGGATGAGCACTGATTTGGCAAGGCTGTGGCAAGGATGAGCACAGATGAGGCATGGATGAACATGAATGAGCCATGGATTGGCATGGATGAGCATGGATGGCGCATGGATGAGCATGGATGGCGCATGGATGAGCATGGATTGAGCATGGATGAGCACGAATTGAGCATGGATGAGCATGGATGGCGCACAGATGAGCCAGGGATGGATGGAGCATGGATGAGCACAGATGGATGGAGCACGGATGAGCCAGGGATGAATGGAGCATGGATGAGCCAGGAATGGATGGAGCATGGATGAGCCAGGGATGGATGAGCACGGATTGAGCATGGATGAGCACAGATGAGCCAGGGATGGATGGAGCACGGATAAGTCAGGGATGGATGGAGCATGGATGAGCCAGGGATGAATGGAGCATTGATGAGCCAGAGATGGATAGAGCAAGGATGAGCCAGGGATGGAGCACGGATTGAGTATGAATGAGCACAGATGAGCCAGGGATGCGTGGAGCATGGATGAGCCAGGGATGGATGGAGCATGGATGGATGGAGCACGGATGAGCCAGGGATGGATGGAGTACAGATGGGCACATATGGAGCATTGATGGGCACATATGAGGCATGTTTTCAGCACATGTGGACCATGGATGGGCACATATGAGGCATGTTTTCAGCACATGTGGAGCATGGATGAGCCAGGTATGTAGCATGGATGGGCACAGATCAGCACTGTGGGCATTCCAGAGACAGCCCACAGCGCTGCTGCACCCGGCTCCCTTCTCTCCTCGCACACTGTACTGATCACTGCGAGGAGAGGGGAAGAGCTGCACCAGAAAAGCTCTGGTTTGTTGACAAGTGATCGCTCCGTCATTGAATGGAGCGATCATGTGGTAAAGGGCAGCTGTGATTGGCCCTTTGCCCCTTCCGTGACGCGCTGTGTCTGGAGGACCCGTGACGTGCTGTGTCTGTTGTCGGAATGTCCGAATAAAGTCCGACCGTGTGTACGGGGCATTACACATTTTCTGGTCATGCACCAAACTCGAGCAATTCTGGAAAACGGTTCATCACACCATACAAAAATTCATGGAAAGACCGATACCAGACGACCCAGCCTTCTTTCTTCTCCATACAAAAACATACTAATGCCCCGTACACACGATCAGACTTTTCCCACAACAAAACCGTGGAATTTTGTTCGAAGTTTGCTGGCTCCAACCTGTCTTGCATGCACACGGTCACACAAATGTTGGCCAACAATTACAAACATAGTGACGTACAAGACGTACGGCGAGCCGATAAAAAGGAAGTTCAATAGTCATGTGATATCTCTATTACGAACGCTAGTTTTACAAGACCGAGTGCTTCCGGCTCGTACTTGATTCCGAGCATGAGTGGACTTTTGTGCGACGGACTTATGTACACACAATCGGAAAGTCCGACAACAAAAATTTGTTGGCGGAAAATTTGAGAACCTGCTAGCCAACATTTGTTGGGGGAAATTCCAACAACAAATGTTCGATGGAACCTACACATAGCTGGACTTTCCGCCAACAAACGCACAACTAACATAACAGCATCATGCCATGTACACACGATCGGATTTTCTGACAACAAAACCGTGGATTTTTTTCCGAAGAATGTTGTCTTGCATACACACGGTCACACAAATGTCGGAAATTCCGAACGTCAAGAACGCTGTGACGTACAAGATGTATGACAAGCTGAGAAAAAGGAAGTTCAATAGCCAGTGCGGCTCCTTCTGCTTGATTCCGAGCATGCGTGAGCTTTTATGCGACAGACTTGTGTACACACGATTGGACTTTCCGACAACAAGTGAAGTTGTCGGAAAATTTGAGAAACTGCTCTCAAACATTTGTGGCCGGAAATTCCGACAGCAAATGTTCGATGGAGCATACACACGGTCGGACTTTCCGTCAACAAGCTCACATCCAACATTTCCTGTCGGAAAGTCCGACCGTGTGTATGCGGCATAAGTGTGGCACTCTATGAGTAAAATCCAATAGATACTGTTGCACAAATGATGCTAACTGGTTTGAATGAATAATAGTGTTTATTCCATCGTGATATCGACGGGCTGATACAAATCTGAAATATTTAACAAAATGAGAAAGCAAAGATTGACAAAGCGCATATGTGCAAAACATGTAAGTCATGGCAACAGAACAGCGTTCCACTAGCAGACCGTAGGAAGTCTTCCCTTTCACCTCCGGCACAGCATTGATGTCACCACAGGCGCTCAGGAACGCTAGGAGCCTCGACTTTGCTTGGCTTCTCTGTCTTTCTGGCTCCCTGATCCTTGCCACTTTCTAGGTTTCATTCATTTCATCTGCCATTTACCAGCCCTCATCTACCTACAGACTGTTTACATCTCCTCAGTCTAGACCACCACAGCCTTGTGACTCCTCCGCACGGAGCGGCATCGTTAACACCTTAGGAGCTGGCTGAATTAACCATACCAGCCCGCAGCCAGTGGGCTTTTTTCGTCCTGGGCATTGGATTTCTTTTCCATCCTTTGGCAGGGTCATGGGTGTCCCCACAGTCTTCCCAGCTAGCCTTCCGGATGGTTGTCAACCCCTCCACCTACTCTGAGGTCATCAGTGGTAACGTTTGAACAATATTTTGGTTAAAGATTTTAATTTTAACTTTTGCAATTTTTTTGCTTTCTCATTTTATTAAATATTTCAGACTTGTATCAGCCCGTTGATATCACGATGGAATAAACACTATTATTCATTCAAACCAGTTAGCATCATTTGTGCAACAGTATCTATTGGATTTTACTCATAGATCGCCACACTTACGCCCCGTACACACAATCGGACATTTATCGGACATTCCGACAACAAAATCCATGGATTTTTTCAGACGGATGTTGGCTCAAACTTGTCTTGCATACACACAGTCACACAAAGTTGGTCGGAAATTGCGAACGTCAAGAACATGGTGACGTAAAACACATACGACGAGCCGAGAAAAATGAAGTTTAATAGCCAGTGCGGCTCTTCTGGTTGATTCCGAGCATGCGTGGAACTTTGTGCGTCGGAATTGTGTACACGCGATCGGAATTTATGCGAGCGGATTTTGTTGTTGGAAAATTTGAGATCCAGATCTCAAATTTTGTGCGACGGAAATTCCGATGGAAAATGTCCGATGGAGCCTACACATGGTCGGAATTTCCAACAAAAGGTTCCCATCAAACATTTTCCATCGGAAAATCCAACCGTGTGTATAGTGTTGTGTGTTTTTGTCTGCTTTGCATTTTTTCAATGTTGTATTGGCTGCATTGAGTTCTAGCCACAATCATTGCCTCAAAATTCTTTATTGCAGTTACACCATACAGTCCCAAGTGTTGTAGCGCTTTAGGAACTTTGTTGTTGTAATTTCTTCTCCATGCCTCCAATATCCCAGAAAAAGTTTACAAGAAATCCATTATTCGCCACCTCCTTGACGCTGGCAAGATGTGTATCCCTCTCAATTGGAAATCCCCGCATCCACCGACCATTGGCTTCTGGCTGCGTAAAGTAGAGCAGATAAACAAAATGGAGGACCTTGTCCTTTCATCAAGGCACCAACATGAACGATATTACAAAACCTGCACTCTGTGGAACTTGTTTGTCTTCTCTAACAAGGGAAAGGCATTATTCGAAAGAGATACTGCCGACTGATCCCATAATACATATCTCGTGAGTGATATGCGAACTCTGATGGAAGTGAATAATTCACCTTATCATGAATCTTAAACACTCCGCGAATCCATATTCCCTCTGTTGCCCCCCCGATCCCCCCCCTTCCTTTTTCTTCCCTCCTTCTCCCCCCTCTTCCCCTTTTCATCGTTTATCAATTTCCTTTACTACTCTCTCTTTAATACTTTTCTTGGTTGAGGCAGGATTCATGGAATCTTTTCTTGTTGTCATTCGGTTCTGAAAAATTGGCCTCCCTCTATTTTCACAAGCATACAATGTTTATTTAGTGAAGATACAGGCTAGTGCTGTAAGGTATGGTACAGACTCCAGTAATACACGTGATTCCTGCCACTGCCTCGTATCTGAAGTTAGTAATATGGAAGTACTACATTGCTAAATTGTACCTAACGTGTTCTTTATCTTTACTGCTTTGATGCTATGGATCCTGTCTTTTGCTAAATAAAAGATTTGAAAAAAAAAAAAGAAATGGTAAGCTGCAATTTAATCATTTAATACCACTTTTATATTGCCCAATATGCCAAAATATCCACTTGCCGACCGCAATACACATATATACGTTGCGGTTTAAAAGTAGTTTACCAGGATTATGGCTAAAGCTATCAGCTATAACCCCGGTATTGTTTTTTTTTTTTTTATTTTAGCCGGTGGCTGGGTCACTCATGAAAGTGTTTCAATTGGCTCATAAGCCACTGGAACACTTTCAGAAGCTGCAGGAGGGGAAGTTCCCCTCATCCCACAGCGGTGTTTCTTGGGCTTACCGTTTCCTCCGGCTAGCCCGAGAAAC
This sequence comes from Aquarana catesbeiana, assembly GCF_042186555.1. Classification (NCBI taxonomy): domain Eukaryota; kingdom Metazoa; phylum Chordata; class Amphibia; order Anura; family Ranidae; genus Aquarana; species Aquarana catesbeiana. The sequence goes on along the minus strand of NC_133333.1, from coordinate 222,669,879 downwards.
AATCTGACGGTGTGGCCGGCTGGTCACAGAGGGGATAAAAGACTAGACCATTTTTGATCGCCTCTATGACCTTGGAGGACCAGAGTGATGTCTTGACGTCACTTCCAGTCTAGGGCGGAAGTAAACAATTTTTTTTTTAAGCAAAAGATCAAAACACACACGCATGTTTAAACGGTGCTTGCACCACACATGTGAGGTATTGCTGCAAACGTTAGAGCAAGAGCAATAATTCTAGCACCAGACCTCCTCTGTAACTCTACAGGCGTTTAAAGAGTCGCCAATGGAGATTTTTAAGTACCATCGTTTGTCGCCATTCCACGAGCAATTTTAAAGCATGACATGTTAGGTATCATTTTACTCTGCGTACCATCATCTTTCATGTTATATAAAAAATTGGGGTATATATATATATATATATATATATTGCGTTTTGTTTTTGTTTTTTTTTCATTCATCAAAATTTATTTTTCTTTTTTTAAACTGTGTTTGAAAAACCACTGCGCAAATACAGTGTGAAGTAAAAAATAGCAGTGATTGTAATTTTATTCCGTAGGGTCTCTGATTTTAAAAAAATACACATACAATGTTTGGGGGTTATAAGTAATTTTCTAGAAAAAATATTGATTTAAACTTATAAACAAAAAGTGCCAGAAAAGGCCTGGTCAGCAAGTGGATATACTGTGTCTGATTTTATATTCCCCAACTTTCAACTGTAATGCAAGCAAGTTGTAGTATGTGGTTTTGTGTAAGGTGTAATCACAGAAAAGTGACCAAAGTAAGAAAAGACCCGTGTTGTTTGCTAAAATCAATTGAAAAGTGAGCACATTTTTGGCAGTCAAAATCAACATAATTTCTATAGATTCATATGAAGACAAATAGCATCTACAATCAAGAAATCAAATCAATCAGTACTGAAATTCAGTCCCATTGCAAAGGTAGTGCCGTGAATTATATCACATTATAAGATAAAAAGTGATGGAAGGTAAAACAGCATTGCATTTACTGTACATCTGATTAGAGATTGCAGATTGCAGTTTAACACTTATCTAAAATGTATTTAGCAAAGTACCTTTGTGGCTTTAAAACATTAAGATAATCATTTCATATTCCTGCTACTGATGATCAAGCTCATTAGATCTTTTTGATGCAAGGTAAAAAAAAAAAACCTGACCATATATTATATAACAAAATGATTGACAGTTTCCATACTTATATTTTGGCCAGCTGCTTGTGAATTCCGCTGTCTGTTCCACTTAAGCTAAAGGCTAAGAAAGTAACAAAATAATCTACAAAATCATAATATATGCTACAGCTCTAAATGATATGGAAAGTATTTCTGATCATGCTTAGCACAGTTTGTAGTTATAGTGTTCTGGCCTTCAGAGACACAGTCCCTGATGTTCTAAGTGTACATTTTTCTGAACTTTTTACAGCTGACTTTGGTTGTTTGAAAACTCAGTATGTGCTTAATAAGCAGAAAAAAAACTTTTTGCCTGTAATTGCTTTGAAATTAATCAGAAAGAATAACAAAGAAACTGTATAACAAATTATATTTTGAAAGTATATCTTAAAAACTATTCACATGATACTCTGTACTTAAAGTATAATGCCACGTACACACGAGCAGACTTTTCGATGGACTAGGTCCGGCAGACCGGACCCCGTCGGACAATTCGACCGTGTGGGCTCCAGCGGACTTTTTTTTCCCAAAAGTCAGACAGTCCTAGAAATAAAACATGTTTCAAATCTTTCCGACGGATTTGAGTCCGGTCAAAAAATCAGTTTGTCCAAAAAATTAATGGGATAAGTCACCCAAGTGTTTAAGATTAAGATGTGGAAAAAATCTTGATAACTGAGGATAAAGTGTTTGATCCACCACCACCAATGAAGATAATGGCCACTTACCAGAGACCCATAAACCCTCACTACAGAGGGTCTGGGTAAGTTGTTAAAAATGGTTGCTCCGGACCACCACCAAGGAACCAGATAGTATCGCTACGATGAAATATTGGAGGCCTCGATGTCAGATGGATAAATAGCACAATGGCAGGGCATCAAACTCTCAGCAACGTGGTTGACCATAAATGGAAAAGAGAGTTCCAATAGTGTAAAATCATAAGGTTTTATTAAGTAAAAATATGTAAACACTCACATGTAATATCAAAATGTTGAACGACTGAAGAGAAGTCACCGGCCGGATGCCCACAGACAGCCTGTCCTGCTGGTACACAACAGCGATGGGGGATACTATCTGGTTCCTTGGTGGTGGTCCGGAGCAACCATTTTTAACAGCTTACCCAGACCCTCTGTAGTGGGGGGTCATGGGTCTCTGGTAAGTGGCCATTATCTTCATTGGTGGTGGTGGATCAAACACTTTATCCTCAGTTATCAAGATTTTTTCCACATCTTAATCAACACTTGGGTGACTTATCCCATTAATTTTATGGACTTAATTTATTACTCTGTAATTTGCACTGTTGCACATGGAAAACTTACTTTTGTATGTCCATTTAATGCATATGTTTAGTGACGTGTACTATGTATATGTTTCATATACCTTTCACGTGGTTTTGCACTATATGATGGCTAGTTGTCATTTGTATAGCTTGTTTCATTAGCGCAGTTACACTTTTCCAATTGTTTACCTTATGTTTGTGTTACACATAGGAACTTGCAGCTTCACTTTTGTTTACACATTTTTACCTATGCGCAGTTTTAATTTTCTTCCTTTTCTGCCATATTGCATTGAATTTTTTTAAATGTTTAAATTACAGCGATTTTAGCTTGAAATGGAAAAGTACATTTTAATAACATTACATTACAAAAAACTAGTGTAGAAGTTTTTTGCTGCATTTTTTTTTTTTTTTTATGAACCTGGTGTTCTCTTTTAAAGTATATAAAGGTATTTTTTTTAGCATTGGGTAAAGTGTAGAAATGTCCCTTGTCAGATTTGTGTTGCTAACATTAACCAAGAAATAAGGAGAAAAAGGCTATATTTTGCTGGTTCTAACCTGCATTTTGATACTATTATAATAGCAGAAGAGGCTTACTGGTGACACACTACATGTGCATTTGTGCCTAACTAAAACAGCCTAGGTGATTTTATCAATAGAAAGTATTGCCTTAAAATAGAAGTTAATTGCAGTTTAATTGGGGCAGATATCGACACAGACCCTACCCTAATTATGAGTCAGAAAATGTCTTACTTTCATTGCTTTCCACAAGGGGAGAGGGGGATTGAACATATTTTGAATGTCGGATAGAAATCCTCAGTGTCCTTCTCTACAAAAATATTGTTGATGACAGGAGCCATTGTGCATAGCTCAGAGAAATGACCCATGTTGAAGACCTATTACTAGAGTTGCCTGGACGACAAGGAATCCAACAGGACTGGAAGTTTGTTAGTCCAGAATAAGCACAATGCTGCGCCAATAATCGGATGGTGATATAGATGGCAGGCTATGTCTTGGTGCAACCAAGGGCACCGAGGCACCGATTCAAAATATGGGACGTATGTGTTGCTGTATGATATTTAAAGACATTCTGAAGGCCTATACCACCTAAAACCTTAGGCCTGGTCAGAAGTTTTTGGGAGATTTGGTGTGTTTTACCTGAGCAGAGAAAATTCCCAAACTCATCCCAGAGCAGTTTCAGAAACTCTCTCCAGGGACTCTTATTGGGAGGGGTTGGAAAAGCTATGAAATGCAAGGTGAACGTTCATTTTTATCATTTTACACCTTCCAAATCAAAAGAGCAACATCGTGGACCACATGAGAAAGTCCCTTCTGAGCTGTGTGATGATTGGAGGAAAATTAGCCAAGAATATGTCACCAGTGTTAGGCGTAAGATAAATTCCAAAATATTGTTTAGGAACACAAATGGTGTGAGGACCATTTGAACTGAAAGAGGACCTGTAATTGGTGGAAAATTGTGGGTGGTAAATTAACATTCAGAGCTTCTGACTTTTGCCAATTCATTTTAAAGTTGGAAATCTGATGGTATAGATGAAATTCTGCCAGAAGGGATGTCAGAAGCTGGGTCAAGAAAAACAACAAATCATCGGCATAACCTGCCACTTTGTGTTCTCCATATTTGGTGTGGATTCCTTTAATATTGGAATTGGCTCTTATCTGGCGGGGTAGAGGTTCAAAAGAGAGTATGGAAAAGAGAGCACATAGCGGGAAATTCTGTCTAATCCAATTATTCAGCTCAAAGGGCTCTGTTAGTGTACCATTTACAGTATTCTAACAATAGCAGTCAGAAGGGAACAAATTGTATCAATCCACTTGAAAAAGTTTGTACCTAGACCAAGGATGCCCATGACTGCCTTCATATAGGTCTAGTGTATCTGGTCAAAGGCATTCTTGGTGTCAGTTGAGAGTAGTATGGTATGCAGTTTCTTAGTGTGTGCCCAGTGAATAGCATTGATGGGTCTAGTAGTGTTGTCTTTAGCCTCTCTTTGGGGTACAAAACCAACTTAATCCTTATGGTTTCCTTGGGAGATAAAGGGGGAGTAATTTGCTCCCCAATATTTTACTAACTTACTTTAGATCTATGTTTAACAAGATCTGGAGGTAGGTATTACACTGCACCAGACCCTTTCCCTTTTCGGGATGACAGTAATTATGGCTCTAAGTGTTGCTCCTTTCAATTTTTTCTGCATGATGGTTGAAAACAAATGTCAATTTGAGTACACTGAAAATTGAATGGAGATTCCTAAAGCAAATGTTTTCAAAGAAAATTCTTCATGTGTATGGCAAGCTTACGTTTATTTGTTTGATTGGAATATTGTAGTAAGCCTTGGCTTAGAATAGTTATCCTTACATGTTCAATGCATATGAGTATCTGTTAAGGTTCTTTTCTCTGACTCTGATTTCTGTCCTTGTGTCAGGGCTGGGCTCAGCCCCTCCTTCTTAAAGCTGGCCTCTCAGCTGTCGGCTAATTGCAAGCTCCTATCTCTCCACAGTGACTCACCTGTTGATGATATCCAACTTGTCAGTCCTGCCTTCTTAAGCTGTCCAGTCCAGATGATCTCTGCCTTTGCCTTGGTCACATCTCTAGAGACGCTCTCCTGTGTTCCTGTTAAAGACTTGCTTGGCTGACATTTCTTCTGGCTCCAGATCCTGCTTGCTGTTCTACTATGCTCTGGCTCCCTGACGTTTTGGCTTGTCTGACTATCCGCTCCTGAACTCTGGCTATGTTTTGACTACGTTTACTCTGTTTACCATTTTTTATTATTATTAAACAAGTGAGATTTAACTGTACTTCTGTCTCAGTCTGATTCATGGTTTTTGACACTGGGGCTGATTTACGAAAGCCATGTGCCATCAGTAGAGGCGCACGGCGAGGCGCAATGCACATTTTCATATTTACAAAACGGTGCACTGGGAACAGAGTGCGAATCCCCCATTTACTATAGCGATCTCGGCGCACAGGAGAATGCAATCTGTGCGCCACTATGGACATGGCACATGGCATCTTCAGTTCAATATTAACAGAAGATGGAGATGCCAATATATTGGGGTGATGTGGGGTGATGTGAGGAAGTTTAGTAACAACTGCCCAAGTAACAAATATGCCCAAAATAGAATGAGAAAGTAACTTTTTCAGAGAAAGCCTGCTGTGCCTGTAAGTACGTTTAGAACTGCGTGAGTTCAAATGCGTTTGTTCACTGCATGGCCAAAATCTTAGTAAATGTCAAGCAATGCAAATGCATTGCGTGGGTTGAACGGGCACACCTCTAAACTTGACATTTTTTTTTTTTTTTTTTTTAACGCTGGTTCACCTTTATGTATTTTTTTAAAGAGATTTGCACACAGGTCATGTTAGCATGTTATGTTGCCAACATGTGACATACACCTTGTTAAAATTATGTAAAAAGACTCTCGCTCCTCTAGCTCCTCCTAAAAGGGCATTTAACCTTCCCCCTCCAATGCATATGATTTCCTTGGACTAGCTTTTGCTTTTAAAGGAGGGGAACTCCACACTCCATTCTCCAATGCTCTTGTCTCCCCCCTCTAACCCCTTGGATTTCCATAGGCTAACTTTTGCTTTTAAAGGGCAACTCCACACTTCACTCCATTATCAAAAGGCTGTGAGCAATTCCAACCACATCCTTTTTCAGAGCATACAACAAGGCCAGCTAGGAAAGGGGCGAGAAGAGCGATCGCCCAACCCCCTACTGAACCATACAAGGCCACATGCACTCAACATAGCTGGCTGCCTTTGGGGCATGTTGGGCTCAGCCCAATACCAACCACAAGCACCTTGTACCCACTAGTTAAAAGGGGCTTTCCACATTCCGTAAAATCCCCTGTCTGCAGCCACCCACAACCCCAGCCTAGGGTTGTGTGGAAGAGGACCTTGTCCCCCCTGAATATTGGAACAAGGTGGTTGACTTTTGGGGTTCCTGAGCCCCTCCTGCCCCCAAGCATCCACCCCCCTTTCATGCGCTGGCTTGTTGTGTGTTTGGCTAGGGGTTTGTTAGTGTGTGAGAGGGGCACAATATTTTTTGAGTTTGGAGAGGTATTTTTCATGTGGGGGTTCACATTTTAAGCTTTTAGGGGGGGGGGGCAGGCTATTTTTTGTTTTGTGTTAAAATCTTGCAGCTGCAATGTAGATTTGTAACTTTTCTCTAAAGTCGTACATCTTAGAAGCAGAATTTTGGATACATGCTACAGATGCACCACTTTACAGGCAGAGTAAGCCCCCCCCCCCCCCCCCCGAGTTACTAGCTTTTAAGCAATTTTGCCTTTTTTAAGGCACTCCTCCTTGTTTAGTTTTTGGGGTTGTCCAAATTGGTGACATTGATATATGTCCCTTAGGGTGGGACCTGGGCCCCCATACCCATTTTAAGACCAATAACTAGAAGATAAGCCAGGCAAGTGGGGACTAGCAAAATTAACAACTCAGTTCCCATAGACTGCAATGGTATTTGTTGTATAACTTTTGCCCATTTTAGGCTCTTTGTTTGCCCCCCTGGACCGGGGGTTGTTTGTCCCATCTGTAATTTTGTAGCATGCTGGATAATGTGCTTAATTTTGGACGGGGGTGGCTTATTTTGTGCTAGCTACATTTGGGTTGGTCTGGGCATGCTCAGGGACTTTGCTTTTTTTTTTCTTCTTTTTCTTGACACTTTTTTTGTGAAATGGTAGGGGTACATTTGTACCCCATTACCAATTCACACAGGGGGCCGGGATCTGGGGGTCCGATTGTTAAAGGGTGCTTCCAGATTCCGATAAGCCCCCCCCTGCCTGCAAACCCCCACAACCACTGGGCAAGGGTTGTGGGGATGAGGCCCTTCTCCCCATCAACATGGGGACAAGGTGCTTTGGGGGGGCCGCTACCCCAAAGAACCCTCCCAATGTTGAGGGCATGTGGCCTGGTACGGTTGAGGAGGGGGAGGGCGCTCTCTCGTCCCCCCTCTTTTCCTGCGGCCTGCCAGGTTTCGTGCTCGGATAAGTGTCTGGTATGAATTTTGAGGGGGACCCCCACGCCATTTAAAAAAAAAAAATTGGCACGGGGTTCCCCTTAAAATCTATACCAGACCTGAAGGGTCTGGTATGGATTTTGAGGGGGACCCCACACATTTTTTTTTTAAATTTTGGTTCGGGGTTCCCCTGTGGGGAAATTCCATGCCGTTTTTATCAATTAGCTTTTATGTGTATTCCCGGACAGACAATTCATTATAGCAGGCACTAGCGATAGAACTTTTAAATTACTTTTTTTCCTTTAGAAATGTAATTTTGCACTCGGACTGTTCTAAACATGGGAAACATGCACCATTTTACAAGCATACTATTTAAAGGAATTTTATTGTTTCACTTTAATGCCCCGTACACACGGTCGGACTTTGTTCGGACATTCCGACAACGAAATCCTAGGATTTTTTCCGACAGATGTTGGCTCAAACTTGTCTTGCATACACATGGTCACACAAAGTTGTTGGAAAATCCGATCGTTCTAAACGCGGTGACGTAAAACACGTAGGTCGGGACTATAAACGGGGCAGTGGCCAATAGCTTTCATCTCTTTATTTATTCTGAGCATGCGTGGCACTTTGTCCATCGGATTTGTGTACACACGATCGGAATTTCCGACAACGGATTTTGTTGTTGGAAAATTTTATATCCTGCTCTCAAACTTTGTGTGTTGGAAAATCCGATGGAAAATGTGTGATGGAGCCTACACATGGTCAGAATTTCCGACAACAAGGTCCTATCACACATTTTCCATCGGAAAATCCGACCATGTGTACGGGGCATAAGTATTATTAAAATCACTGCTCCCGAAAAAACAACCGGTTTTAAAACTTTTTTTGCATTGATACATGTCCCCTGGGGCAGGACTTAGGTCCCCAAACCCTTATGGCAATACCATGCATATAAGCCTTTAAAATTAGCACTTTTGATTTTTCATGTTCGTGTCCCATAGACTTTAACGGTGCTCACGTGTTCGAACAAAGTTTTTGCCTGTTCACATGTTCTGGATGCGAACCGATTAGGGAGTGTTCAGCCCCTAGAGAACAACTACTAATTGCCTAACAAGACACATCCAATGAGATGAAATTAACCAATTGTATTGGGCGTGCACTATTATCAATGAGAAAATCGCAGTTACCCTAGGGACAGTTGCAGTTTACATATTTATTATCGTTTTGCGCTTTAAAGTGCGCCAATTCTCACGTTCTGTTAACGACTTTTTCAGCGCACCAATTAAGGTATGAACTGACGAAACACATTGTTCTTGGTAAATCAGCCCCAGTGTCTCTGTAAATTCATTCTTGCTTGAAACTTCTATTCTGTTTCGCCAAAGTGAGATCTTTTGTTGCATTTTTTGCACAACATTACTGGAGCTGTATGTAATTTTAAAGGTCCCTTTTGTTTGTTTGACACTTTTTAATGGACCGATTTGGCTCTACAGTTTGCAGCGTTTTTTGATGCAAGCTTTGGTTGCATTATATGTGACTTTATAATCAGGATGAAATTTCCTGCTGATTCATTTGTCTGAGGTTGGGTGGTTGCCTGAAAGTCAGCATTGGGGGTTGTTATTTTTTTCAGTGTTTCATGCTCTGTTCTAATGGGTTGCAAATCTTTGATTATCTTTATCTCTTCTAGGGTTGGATTGTATGTGGTCACTAAAGGTACATGGTTATTTGTTTTTTTTCCTCTGTGTTGAAGGAGATTTTCTCTTTGGGTTTTCAGGGCAGTGTTTGTGCTTGCATTGATGGTTTGGACCTCGTAACCTTTCATTTGGAAGGAGTCTGCTAGTATTCTGAGATGTTTATTTCTGTTCCTCTGGGTCTGAGAATATTTGATGGTATCTGATGGCCTGGCTGTGTATGATGGGCCATTTGGTGTGTTGGGGGTGCAAGCTGGAACTGTGAAGATAGTTGCATCAATCAGTTTGAGGTGTGTAGCTTATCACCCCTGATGTATTTAGATTTTCTTCACCTTCTTAATAGTTCCTTAGATTAAGTTTCCCTTACTCCTGCATAGCAGCTCCATAATCACACTTATAAATTAAAGTTCTGACACTTAGAACTTCATTAAAGTAGACAAATAGCAGTTTACTTTTAGACCAGTCCTTAGATGTGATGGTTGCTTTTGTTTTTCATTTTTCAGGCTCACCACAAACTTGCTCATCCATGTCTTTATGGACCTTGCTTTGTGCATTGGTGCACAGTCATGTTGGAACAGGAAGGGGCCATCCCCAAACTATTCCCACAAAGTTGGGAGCATGAAATTGTCCAAAATGTCTTGGTATGCTGACGCCTTAGGAGTTCCCTTCACTAGAAATAAGGGGCCAAACCCAACCCCTGAAGATTTTAAGCTGTTATAGCTGCAAATGGTGGGCCAACTCAATATTGAACCCTACAGACTAAGACTGGGATGCCATTAAAGTTCATAAAGGCAGGTGTCCCAATACTTTTGGTAATATAGGGTAAATAGCCTTACATTATTAGTCTCATCTATCTACCATGTAATGGATATAAACAAAGGCAGACATCTTTGAAGTTTAGCCTGTGTGACAACTATGGCTTTCTTCAAAGATACAGTGGAGAAATTAGTGTAGAAAAAAAAAGAGAGACATGAAGTGTTATTTGCAGGATCACCAAGTAAAAATAAAAGAGCAAAAAACCTAAAAAAAGTAAAAGCTGATGCAGTCACCACAACTAAGGACTGGTATGTAGTAGTATAATGCATTTTTGTTTTGGGGTTTAGATATTCTTTAAGGATATCACATCCCCTCTGCAGTCTGGGCTTGCGGTTATATTATCATAGGTTATCAGAGGTGAATTCTAATATTTTTAGTTTGCAGTATGAGTTACATTTTCATATATGGAAATTGAAAAACAGTTGGAAAAACTCTGTCAACATGCTTTGTTTTTGGATGTTGATTATTGCAGATGGTATAAAGACTTGTGTATTTCTTTTTCCCGTAAATGATGTTATACTTTTTATTTCTGTGTATCAGATTTTCTGACAGCCTAATCATTTTCTTCTGATAAAAAAACTGGTAAGCATTGCTGGCTATGTTACACTTTTACTTGCTATAATAGGTCCTTGGGGTCCAATTAGTGCTTTTTAATAGTCCTTTGGTAATATCCAAAGAGAAAAAAAGGAACTTTAAAAATACATACAATTATATTTAAAAATGGTCTGACAATTGTTCCTGGAAATAAAAACTAGAGGAAATTTAGAATGTTATAATGATTATAGTTTTATTATTATTTATACCCCCTTGAGATTTTCCACATTTTGTCATGTTCCAACCCAAAACATAAATGTATTTTATTGAGATTTTATGTAATAGACCAACATAAAGTGGCACATAATTGTGAACTTGAAGGAAAATGATAAATGTTTGTTACACATTTTTTACAAATAAATATATGAAAAGTGTGGCGTGCATTTATATTCAGCCCCCTTTACTCTGATACCCCTAACTAAAATCTAGTGCCAATTGCCTTCAGAAGTCACCTAATTAGTAAATAGAGTCCACCTGTGTGTAATTTAATCTCAGTATAAACGCAGCTGTTCTGTGAAGCCCTCAGAGGTTTGTTAGAGAACCTTAGTGAACAAACAGCATCATGAAGCCAAGGAACACACCAGACAGGTCAGGGATAAAGTTGAGGAGAAGTTTAAAGCAGGGTTAGGTTATAAAAAAAATATCCCAAGCTTTGAACATCTCACAGAGCACTGTTCAATCCATCATCCGAAAATGGAAAGAGTATGGGACAACTGCAAACCTACCAAGACATGGCCGTCCACCTAAACTGACAGGCCGGGCAAGGAGAGCATTACCCCGGGTTCACACCTATGCGAATTAGAGGTGCGTTTCCGTACCTCTAATTCGCATAGCAGGAGAATGTGACTGGCTCCCTATGGAGCCGGTTCACATATCTCCGGGGCGGCTGCGGTGCGCACTGCACAAAAACGCTGTGCGTCTTTGGCTGCGTTTCAGGGCCGAATTCAGGCATAGAATCGGCCCTGATTCGTCCCTGAAACGGTGAACAGGGACGCACAGCGCTCCTGTGCGGTGCGCAGCGTATTATGGTGTGAACCCGGGCTGAATCAAAGAAGCAGCCAAGAGGCCCATGGTAACTCTGGAGGAGCTGCAGAGATCCACAGCTCAGGTGGGAGAATCTGTCCACTAGGGATGGGCCGACTCCCCCCGGTCCAGTTCGCACCAAAACATACGAACAGGCAAAAAATTTGTGCGAACCTCATTAAAGTCTATGGGACATGAACATTAAAAATCAAAAGTGCTAATTTTAAAGGCTTATATGCAAGTTATTGCCCTGAAAAGTGTATGGTGACAGGGGTGCTGCTCTAGGGGAATGTAACAATGCAAAAAAAGTTTTCAAAACAACAGATTTTTTTTAGGTGCAGTGATTTTAACAATGCTTGCAGTGAAACAACAAAAATGAAATATTCCTTTAAATATTGTGCCTGGGGGTGCCCTTATAAGATTCAAATATTCCGCGCTTAGGGCAAATACAAAAAGAACTGCAGCCCCCCAGAAAAGGAAAACACCAAGGTGAAATCCAAACGATAAAATACTCTAATAGGGGAATTGGCGCTGTTCAAAAAACTTGTGAATCCTCAACGTGAAAAATGTGTGCATCAAGGTGCATCAACAAATTAGGTGAAGAATCATATAAAAGTGCTAAAAACCTTTGAAATGTATGTGCCATACAAAATATTAATTATACAAAACATCACAAAAAATATATAGTGAAATTAAAACATCAATTGCATCCACTATGAAAGTCCCAATAATAAATGTTCAAAACAGTGTGACACCACATATCAAAACAGCAGCTATAAATCCTCTAATAATGACTGAAAAAATCACAAAGATGATAAAAATAAAAAGGTAAATAAAAAACAAGCAAATAATGTTCAAATTTGATACATTTTTTTCAGTCAAGAAGAATCTGTGATAAAATAACAATTTGTGCATCCAAATACTGCAATAAAAATTGTCCTATGAATGTGAAAAAAATTCCTGTGAAAAAATAACGGTGTGTGCATGCAAATAATCCCATAAAGATCTTGGTTACTGCTGTGACTGATGCTATGCGTCTTCTATTGAACCCCCACTTGTGCCCTCACTCACCGGAACGCCCAACCCCTGCAGGGGTAATAGGTATGTGTATGTGAATCCAGTAGCGAAGTTCCTTGTCGATCAATTCGATTCCTCTCTGCGATTCCCTGGTCTTCTTTCCCCATATATCACTGTTGTCCTTTTAATGGTTTCCACAGGAAAGTATGCATCTCTGCTGCCAGTTCCAGCAATATCTCCTCTCTACTTCCTCCCGACGGTGCCCTTAGTCTGCCTGTAAAGTGGCGCATCTGCGTGATGTCTTTTACAGTGCCACAGCAAATTTTCATTTCTAAAAGAAAATTTTAATTCAAAACTGCTTGCAGGTGTAATGTATTGCCAGCTCCAAGTAATATAGACGGATAAAAATCAAGGAAAAAATGGTCATGGGTCCCCCCCCAGTCCATACCAGGCCTTAAGTAGGCAGGACTGACGAGCAGGTTATCATCAACAGCTGGGTACCTGTGGAGAGATAGGAGCTGGCAATTAGCCGACAGCTGAGCGGCCAGCTCAGAGAAAGAAGGGCTGAGCCCAGCCCTGACAGTACCCCCTCTTCAACGACCCCTTCCCCTTGGAGGACCACCAGGCTTGAAGGGAAAACGTCTATGGAAATCACAGAGGAGGACAGGGGCATGTACGTCCGAGGATGAGACCCAAGAGCGTTCCTCCGGACCCTACCCCTTCCAATGCACAAGGTAATGTATGTGCCCACGGAACCTACGGGAGTCAACAATGGACTATACTTCATACTCCTTAAGATTCTCAAGCTGTACAGGGTGAGGACGTGGCACCGAGGTGGTAAAGCGGTTGCAGACCAAAGGTTTTAATAAGGAGACATGAAATACATTTGAGATACGCATATTAGAAGGAAGGTCTAATGCGTAAGCCACTGGGTTAATCCTGCGAAGAATACGGAAAGGCCCAATGAACCGAGGTGTGAACTTCAGAGAGGGAACACAAAGTCGGAGGTTGCGAGATGACAGCCAAACCCTGTCCCCAACCTAGTAGGAAGGCGCAGGCAGGCGTCTGCGGTCAGCATGGCGTCTGTACCTATGAGCATGCCGCAAAGCCTCCTGGACTTGTGCCCAAGTGGAATGAAGACCATGGAGATGCTCCTCTAAACGCAGGAATACTGCGGAACAAGAGCATTGAGTCAGGACAGGAACATGAGTCAGGAAACATGGAAGGTTGGAAACCATAGTTCGCCATAAACGGGGACAATCAGGAAGCAGAATTCAAGGCACTATTGTGAGCAAACTCTGCCCACGGTAATAGGTCTGACCAGTTGTTATGATGGTCAGAAGTATAGCAACATAGGAATTTCTCCAAGGATTGATTGGCTCATTCTGCGGCCCCATTAGACTTCGGGTGATACGCAGAGGAAAAAGCAAGCTGAATTCCCAACTGTGCACAAAAGGCTAACCAGAAAGGGGACACAAACTGACTACCCCTTTCCGAGACAATCACTTTGGGTAGCCCATGTAAGAGAAAGATTTCCTGACCAAAAATGGAAGCCAGTTCCTTAGAAGTGGGCAACTTCTTAAGTGGAATACAATTTTGAGAACCGGTCAACCACCATAAGGATACCTGTGTTGCCCTGGGAGTTGGGTAACTCCACAATGAAATCCATCGACAGGTGGGTCCAGGGCCTCGCTCTATTGGGTATGGGTTGTAGAAGGCCCACTGGAAGGTGTCGTGGAGTCTTATGCTGCGTACACACGAGCGGAAAGTCCGACAGAAAAAGTCAGAGGGAAGCTTTTCATAGTATATTCCGATCGTGTGTATGCCTCATCGGACTTTTTTTTTTTTTTAATTCTGACGGACCTAGAAATAGAACATGTTCTAAATATTTCCAACAGAACCAATTCCTATCGGGAAAACAACTTGTCTGTATGCTGTTCTGACGGACCAAAAACGACGCATGCTCTGAAGCAAGTACGAGACGGAAGCTATTGGCTACTGGCTATTGAACTTCCTTTTTCTAATCCCGTCGTACGTGTTGTACGTCACCGCGTTCTTGACGATTGGACTTTGGTGTGATCGTGTGTATGCAAGACAGTTTCAGCGGAACTCCATCGGAAAAACCTTCAATTTATTCCGACGGGAAAATCGCGGTCGTGTATATAGGGCATTACTCTGAGCACACACAGAACAGGCAGTTACGAAGGCGGTTACATCAGCACATAGACTAGGCCACCAGAATTGTTGGGAAGTGGCCCAAAAGAGTTGAATTTTGTCACCTGACGCCAGAATATGATCGGGAGGAATCACAGGAACCGGAACCGACTCCATCTTGGAAGTGGAGGAAAATTGTTGCGACAGAGCGTCAGCCCTTACATTCTTAGTACTTCTTTTTAGTACATTCTAGAAAAGAGCCCATTGCGCCCTTCTGGGAGAAGCTTTTAGCCTCAGACAAAAATGTGAGATTCTTATGGTCAGTAAGAATGAGAGCCAGCACAGTGGTACTTTTGAGGAGATGTCTCCATTCTTTCAGGGCTAAAATGATCGCTAACAGCCCTCTGTCACCAATCTCGTAATTGCACTCCACAGGTGACAATTTTGAGGAAAAATAGCCACAAGGATGCATAGCACTCTCAGAGGTAGGATGTTGAGACAGAAGGGCGCCAACACCAGTCTCAGAAGCATCAACCTCAAGGATAAAAGGTAACGTAGGATCAGGATGTGCCAACACAGGAGCAGAAACAAAGGCAGCCTTGAGACTCTCAAAGGCCTTAAAGGACTCAGGAGACCAACTCTGTGGGTTACCGTCCTTTCTGGTCATATCAGTCAGGGGCTTGACCAGAGATGAGAAGTTACGAATAAATTTCCGATAATAGTTGTCAAAGCCCAGAAAACGCTGCAGAGGACGTAAACCCACGGGTCGGGGCTACTGTAGGACTGCTGAAAGTTTCTCTGGGTCCATCGAAAAACCAGCAGTGGAAATGACATAGCGCATGAATTTAACCTGTTCACTATGGAATTAGCACTAGTTTCTGAAGCACACAACAGGCATCTGTGTGGTGGCTCTCCAGGGACTTAGAAAATATGAGGATATTGTCAAGATAAACCACCACATGTAACTGCAACAAATCTCGGAGGACATGGTTAATACATTTCTGGAAAACTGCCGGGCGTTACAAAGGCCAAAAGGCATTACGAGGTACTCAAGGCATTACGAGGTACTCATAATGGCCTGTACTGGTATCAAACACAGTTTTCACTTGTCGCCCTCCTTAATCCTCACGAGATTGTATGCCCCTCTCAAATCAAGCTTCGTGAAAACCGTTGCTCCCTTGAAGCAGTCAAATAACTCCGTAATCAATGGAATCGGATAGGCATTCTTAATCGTGAAACAATTGAGACCCCTATAATCAATACAAGGTCTCAGTTCACCACTCTTCTTCTTCACAAAGAAGAAACCAGCACCAGCAGGAGACAAGGATTTGCGGATGAAACCTTGAGAAAGTGTGTCTTCAACATACTCCTCCATGGTCTTATTCTCCGAGATTGACAAAGGGTAAACCCAGTCACGAGGGGGTATGGCACCAGGTTGAAGGTCAATTGCGCAATCATATGACCGGTGTGGAAGCAAACTACCGGCTTGACCTTTGTCAAAGACATCGCTAAAATCACGGTACTCTTCCGACAGGGAGGAGAGTGAAGAGGGGCACAGGACCTTGGCTACCTTCTGGAAGCATGTCTTACTGCATTGTGGCGACCAGGAGAGAACCTCAGCACGGAGCCAATCAAAAGATTGGTTGTGCCTCTGTAACCAAGGATAACCAATAACCAGCGGAAACTTAGGAAAATAGGAAATGAGGAAATAACTTGGAATTGGATTATCTCATGGTGAAGAGCCCCTACGGCCATGGACAACAGAACAGTCTCATGAGTCACATGGGCAGACTGTAGAGGTCTTCCGTCAAGAGCCTCAATGGCAAGTGGAGTGTCACACAGCTGCAGCGGAATCGAGTGCTTCGATACAAAGGCAGCATCAATGAACAAGCCTGCAGCCCCAGAGTCGATTAGAGCCTGTATCTCGACGGACGACCCCCCCAAGAAAGGGTGACTGAAACCAGGGGCTTATCCTTCTGGATAACTGGGGACGAAACAACGCCACCTAAGGTCTGTCCGAGACAGGACCTCAAGCTTCAGGCGTTCCCTGGACAGGTAGGACCAGACATCAAAAAGTGACCTGCCTGACCATAATAAAGGCACAATCTCTCCCTCCTCCTAAAGGTTCTCTCGTACGCAGAGAGACGCATGAAACCCAAGTGCATGGGTTCACCTTCACTGACAGACTCGGTACCAGGGGGCATGGGAGGTGAGGGAGGCACGGGTGGGACTGCAAAGCTCAGACAAACTTACAGGAGGCTTCCGCAAATGCTCCTTAAAAGAGTCTTTCTCTGGTGTCTGGTGTCAATGAGGATGACAAACGTGATCAACTTCTCCAGCTCAGTGGGTATATCTCGGGCTGGTATCTCATCCTTGATGGTATCCGAGAGACCATGAGAAAAAGCAGCCACAAGGGCCTCATTGTTCCAAGCAACCTCTGCTGCCAGAGTATGGAATTCAATGGCGTAATCGGCAACAGTTCTCGTACTCTTTTGATGGACATGAGGCACTTGGCAGTAGAAGCGAAGCATGCGGGAACGTCAAATACCCTTTTAAAGGAAGCCGCAAAATCAGGGTAGCTCAAGACAACAGGTTTTTGTATCTCCCATAGAGGGTTTGCCCAGGCCAAGGCTCTCTCTGAAAGCAAAGATATCACGAAACCTACTTAGCTTCTGTCCGTGCCTGGGGCAGCATCTCAAAGTATATCTTAACCTGGTTGAGGAACCCTCTGCATTAGACTGGATTGCCCCCAAATCGCTGGGGAAGCGGAGCGGAACCAGACATACCTCCTTATAGGGGTCATACTCAAGGCGGGTGCCTGCACAGAGACTGGAGCAGCAGCAGGGACAGCCTGCAACACAGGTTGTACCAGAGCAGCCACAGTGGCAGATTCCAGTTGAGCCGTGCAATTCAGGAGCACTTGTAACGACATGGCAAACTGATCCATGCAGTGATCCTGCTCATTAAATCTGGAAAAAATATTACCAACAAGTGGATTGACTGTATCTTCTGAATTCATGGCCTTCGTCTACTGTCAGAAACCATGAAATCAGACAGAGACGGAAGTACAGTTAAATCACGCTTGTTTAATAATAAAAGTAAATAGAAAAAACATAGTCAAAACACAGCCAAAGTTCGGTAACCGGAATAGATAGTCAGCTAAGCAAGCCGTTAAACAGGAACGCAGGAGAAGGCAGAGATCTTCTGGGCTGGATGGCCTAAGATGGAAGGACTGACGGAGCAGGATATCATCAACAGGTGAGTAACTTTGGAGAGATAGGAGCTGGCAATTAGCTGACAGCTGAGCGGCCGGCTCAGAGAAGGAAGGGCCGGGCCCAGCCCTGACACATTCACAGAGTTTCCGTGTAGGCACTCCTTTGTTATCTTGGCTGTGTGCTTAGGGTTGTTGTTCTGTTGGATGATGAAACTTTGCCCCAGCAGCTTTTCATCAAGGATGTCTCTGTACATTACTGCATTCATCTTTCCCTCGATCCTGACTAGTCTCCCAGTTCCTACCGCTGAAAAACATCCCCACAGCATGATGCTGCCACCACCATGCTTTACTGTAGGGATGGTAATGGCCAGGTGATGAGCGGTGCCTGGTTTCCTCCAGACATGACGCTTGCCATTCAGGCCAAATGTCTTCCATTTATTAATGATGGAGGCCACTGTGCTTATTGGGGTTTCAATGCTGCAATAATCTGTACCCTTCCCAAGATCTGTGCCTCAATACAATCCTGTCTTAGAGGTCTACAGACAATTCCTTTTGAATGAATGGCTTGGTTTGTGCTCTGACATGCACTGTTAACTGTGGGACCTTATATAGACAGGTGTGTGCCTTTCCAAATCATGTCCAATCAACTGAATTTACCACAGGTGGACTCCAATCAAGTTGTAGAAACATCTCAAGGATGATCAGTGGAAACTGATCAGTGGAGTGTCATGGCAAAGGTTGTGAATACATGGTATTTTTCAGTTTTTAATTTTTAATAATTTGCAAAGATTTCAAACAAACTTCTTTCAGGTTGTCATTATGGGGTATTGTTTGTAGAATTTTGAGGAAAATAATGAATTTAATCCATTTTGGCTGTAATATGAAAAAAATGTGGAAAAAGTGAAGCGCTGTGAATAATTCCTGGATGCACTGTATATCTCCAAAATGATATAAAAAAGGTAGTTTTTGGACGTATCCAAAAACATACAGGATAATGTACCCAAACTACCATGTATAGGTAATGATAATAAAATGCATACCTTCAATCAGATAAAAGCTACTCAATGAAACAAGATTTTGTTGCTCCAAAATAAAGTGGAAGCAAATGAATGATAAAAATGTAAAGCCAAGATGTAATATAAAAAGAAATATTATAGGAAATTTAGAAAAGGAAAAATGAACACTAATGATCACTTACTGCATGTCTACCTTTTCTATCATTTGTGTTTGATTGCTGCCCCCTGCTGGATAGTAATTCTCAATGCTCCCTTTAATAAGCAGCATGCAGAATTTCACACAATTACTTCTCTGAACTTCTCTGCCACTTCACTGGGCAAGAATGTGGACTGTGAGTGAATGAATACAGAGCACTGTCATTTAACTTTAGCTGAATGGTGTTGTAATGTTGTAATAAGGCCAAAAAAAAGCAAAGATTTGGATAACATTTTTGCTTAGTTCTATAAAGATGTTTAATTTTGCAACCAGAGAAAAGTGGAAAGTTAGATTCAGACATACACAGATGAAAATCCATACATTTCAATTAAATCAGTTCACAACAACATGCTGCATTGGTGTGCAATGAAAAAAGTAAACCAATAATGCACTGCAGTGCATAAAGATAAATGGGATGCCATTTGTGATATTTCAGTAAAGTAAAAAAAAAAAGTAAATGTTGCTATACAACTCATCACACCACCCCTACACAGCACACATCAGCACTTGTATAGGGAGCATAACATGTGCCCACTGGTGTTATGAAGCCCAATAATTTCCCTTTATTTACTGTTGTTCCTTTAGAATTGCCAGTTAGAGTTTCTTGTTTTTCTCAGTCTGTTCTTTTATTAGCTGTCTCTGTTCCTGAAAATATAAATTTGATAAACAATTGTGCGGAAATTGTCCAAAGCCCACACACGATCGGACTTTCCGACAGGATATGTTCAATGACAGGCTGTTGGCGGTAAATCCGACCGTGTGGGTGCTCCTATGAACAATTGTTGTCTGATTTTCCGCGGACAAATGTTGGATAGCAGGTTTTAAAATTCTGTGTGTTGTCGGATTTTCCGATCGTGTGTACACAAGTCCGTTGGACAAAAGTCCAAAGTACAAACACACATGCTCGGAAGCAAGGACGAGCCAGAAGCGGTCGGTCTTGTAAACTAACGTTCATAATGGAGAATTAACATTCGTGACGTGGCAAATTATGAAATCTCAAAATGCAGAGCACATTTTCTTCTTCTTTAATAGGATAATAATGAAGCTGCTTTGCTGGTGATACTGATGGAGTTATTGCAAATGAAGTTTGCAAAAATGCTTTTTTTTTCTAGTGATATCAAGAATAATATTATTATGCTGTTTTTTTTTTGTTTTTTTTTATTTGGGCAAGTTACCACAACACCATTATCCCGTAGTTTTTAAGATCAAATATACAACTATGTTGGTGTCCCTTGTTAATTTTACATTGTATTTTTAAATGTAACTGCCTACTCCCAAACTGTCATTTGATGTAAAACACATAGCCAAGTATTATTCTACACAATTATTTTTATTGTGCATTAAAAAAAGAAAACAAATAAAATTAGACATGCTATCTGCCAATAGAACTTAACCAAAAAGTGCATTCTATGCATCCAAAAATATAGAAAATATACCAAATCAAATCATTATTTAACCAAAAAAATAATGTCAAAGCAATAACTGCCAGGCCAATAATAAATAACACGTTATCTCCTCCGATTCCGTAACATGGCTGGTTGACGAACGGCCGTTCAGAAACTAACTGAAAAGCATGAAATGGAAAGCGTGAAATGAAAAGCACGAATAAACACTCACCAAACTTCTACTAACACGAAATTAGCAGAAGGAGCCCAAAGGGTGGCACTAAAGAGCTGAAAAACCATGTAGTACGTCACTACGTTCATAATTGTTGGCCAATAATTGTGTGCCGTGTGTATGCAAGACAAGTTTGTGCCAACGCCCTTCGGACAAAAGTCCACGGTTTTGTTGGCCAACAATCCAATTGTGTGTACAAGGCTTCACAAATTGCAACTGCCACAATCTTATTGTACAAGGCCTTTGTTTTCAGAAAATATAATTTGTTAGGTGTTTTAAGTTATTTTAAGTAATTTTCTAGCAAAAAAATGTTAACAGGTCTGTAGCGCACCCCCTTAAGGGCCGCGGATGAAATGGGATACGCCACCCTGCACAAGCCAGGCACACCGGATTTTCACATTCACTCCAGAGTCAGAATGGTTTGTGACTTATTTATTAGGGGCTAATAACTTGGCTAGGGTTGGGAGGTTATGGGATGCCCACTTGACGTCAGCAAGCAAACTTCAGGGACACCTTTTCCTATATACAGACTCTTTGTATAGTCTCTATATACACTCCACCTCTTCCTCCAGCACTCATTCACTTGCAGAACCCAGCTGGAACACTGTAAAGATCTGACAGTCACTCAGCCAGGTTTAAAGCATTGGCCCATTATAGGCAGAAACCCGAGGCCTATAGAGCTGTCACCTGAGAGCGGCCGGTCATTACGGCGGGCATGCGGCTTTTTTTTTTTTTTTTTCTTTTTCTGTTTGTCGGAGCGTGAGAAAAAGAAGAAGACTCCGTGGGACAGTTTTATTTTTATTAATTTTTTTAATAAAGGACTTGTCCCAAGGCATGTATTGTGTTTTTTTTTACCATTTTCACACATTTTTTGTGAAATGGTAGGGGTACATTTGTACCCCGTTATCATTTCACACGGGGGGCGGGATCTGGGGGTCTCCTTGTTAAAGGGGGCTTCCAGATTCCGATAAGCCCCCCGCCCGCAGACCCCCACAACCACCGGGCAAGGGTTGTGGGGATGAGGCTCTTCTCCCCATCAATGTGGGGACAGGGTGCTTTGGGGGGCTACCCCAAAGCACCCTCCCAATGTTGAGGGCATGTGGCCTGGTACGGTTCAGGAGGGGGGAGGTGCTCTCTCTCTGTCAAGTGACAGTTTTATAGACACACATAAACTTCAGCACAAAGGCAAAATGCGAGTATGCGAGTGGAAAATTTGAGGGCTGTTATTATGCTATATGTTAAAACATAATAATTTATTCTTTATATATTTACTGTGAAATTACTGGTTGGAAGTTATAACTTCAAACTGCAGTAATTTATCCGTTAAGCCACCTGCTTGAGTACAGATTTTGAAAATAACCTTAAAAACAATATATAATAATTATTTGTATATTACTTACTTATGGTAATTAACCCCTTACCACCCAGGCCAATTCTGACACTTCTCTCCTACATGTAAAAATCATATTTTTTTGCTAGAAAATTACTCAGAACCCCCAAACATTATATATATCTTTTTAGCAGATACCCTAGGGAATAAATAAAATGGCGGTCGTCACAACTTTTTATGTTACACATTATTAGCCCGATTTTTTTGTATACAATGAAAGATGATGTTGCTCCGAGTAAATAGATACAAGCTTTAAAATTGCGCACACTTGTGGATATTTTTTACAGGTTATCTGTTTAAAGTTACAAAGGAGGTCTAGTGCTAGAATTTCTGCTCTCGCTCTAACGATCGCAGGGTATGTAACCTGTTTGTGTCTGGCTCTGATACTAGCCAGTGCCTCACCAGCCACTGACCTCACCACACGTCCCTGCTCTATATACAGTAGCAGAGTCTCTAGAGCTATCCAAACTCCCCGGCACCAGGGACCAGCCTCAGTAACCAAAATCCCTCATTGGACTGGGGGGTTGGTAGAAGGTTGGGTCAGGGAGTGCTGGGGTGGTGTGCGCGTCACTCCTGTTACCTGGGGGGGTGTTATCACAACCTGTCACCTCCAGGCTGGTGTTCTGTCAAAAGAGCCTCTGTCAAAAGAAACTCATCAAAACCTACAATTACGTCACTTCCAGTGACTTGGCTGTTTTCACAGAACACCGGCTAAGGAGTAAAAAAGTTGTCACTGCCTTGGAGGCGGCCATGTTGTTGGTTACTAGCAAGCGGACAACCAATGTCCACTCATTATATCATGTACCGTAGTGTATAGGCTGCCGGTGTTCTGTGAACACAGCCAGGTTGTCAAAATCTGCAATTACTGCTGCTGGAAAATCATCGGAAGTGACGTAATTGGAGATTTTTACGAGTTTGCTCTTTTGACAGAACAACGGCACAGCTTCTTCTCCCCCTTCCTCTTCATAGGTAAGGTAACAACAGAGAAGGAAGGAAGTAATGGTGCTGGGAGAAAGGGAGCAGGCATCCTCTGGTGGTAGAAAGGTGGCAGTATAGGTTATGCTGGCTTGCTCGCATGCTACCCACCGCCGCACGGCCTGGCCCCCAACAAGCCACGGACTGCCACCAGTCCTTGGCCCGGGGGTTGTTGACCCTTGCTCTAGAGGGCTTTCACGTGATGTGAAATTGGCACCTTATGAAGTTTTTTGTACAATATTCATTGAATACGCTTTGTCCTTGCTGCATTCTTGTGCTGTATTTGAATCCAGGTCCACTTCGATAACAGAAGATATGTTTTTATTTGCCCTTCCTTAAAGTGATACTAAAGTCTCCTTTTTTTTGGATAAAAATAACAAACATGTTATACTTACCTGCTCTGTGCAGTTGGTTTTGCATAGAGTAGCGCAGAGCTTCCTCTTCTCGGGTCCTTCATCGGCTCTCCTGGCTCCTCCCCCTGATGAGTGCCCCCACAGCAACCAGCTTGCTATGGGGCACCCGAGCTGAGCGGCTGCTCCATTCAGACATGGAGCCCAGGCTGGGCCCCGCCCCTTCTCTCTCCTCATTGGCTCACTGACTTTGACAGCAGCGTGAGCCAATGGAGCTCCGCTGCTGTCTCAGCCAATGAGGAGGAGACTCTCGGCAGCTGAGTCTCTCCTGCAACATCGCTGGATAGAGATGGGGCTCAGGTAAGTATTAGGGGGGCTGCTGCACACAGAAGTTTTTTTTAATCTTAATGCATAGAATACAAAAATACAAAATTTTTGTTTGTCAGGAGGAGGAGTGGGCATAGCAGCTGCAGCGACTTTACTGTTGAAGATGCAGAGACCTGAGGGATTAGTGTTGACCTCCCAGAAATACAATAATAGCAGATCTTCCGGGAGTACTATAAACATGTCAAATATAAATAAATAGAGATGGGTTCAGGAGATTCCATGCACCTCCTTGGACTTAACTTATAGTGTGCCTTCACTTTTTACAAAGCTTTGGATGGAGAATGGAATGGTAAAGACTCCAATCAGGTTTTCTTTTTTTACCTATGGTACCTTGGCGAAAGTCCCCTTTACTTCCTGTCCCAAGGTCACGATGAGAAGTCTCCTTTTGGACAGTTGTCCGTGGAACAAATAACCACACTGGAAGATTTATCCTCTATTCCAGTTCTGGTGACAACTGTAAACTTTGGATTTCCTATGACAATGGTCACAGGACAAATAGAGTGGGTGAATTGTTATTAAAATTCTTAGTGGGGACACAAATGCCAATTAGCATTAGTGAGGGGGATTCCCAGATTTAGCAGGCAGTGTTGGTTTGGAGATACTAGATTTCACAAGCCATGTTAATGAGGGGATGCCAAATTTTCCAGCTGTGTTTGTGAAGAGATACCAGCTTTCACTGGTCTTGTTAGTGAGGAGACACCAGATTTTCAGGGCCATGTTAGTGAGAAAATACCAGATTTCATGACCCATGTTTGTGAGGGTATGCCAGATTTCACAGGCCATGTTTGTGAGGGGATACTAGATTTCATGACCCATGTTTGTGAGGAGATATCAGACTTCATGGCCCACGTTAGAGAGGGGATTTCAAATTTCACAGGCCATGTTAATGAAGGGATACCAGATTTGGCTATTGCCAGCTCATGCCACCTCTACTAGACTGCCATCATTTCCATCTCATGCCACTTTTACTGACCTTCCATTATTACAAGCTCCTGCCACCTCTGCTGGCCTTCCGTTATTGCCATTCTGTTACTACCTCTACTGGTGAACCATCATTACCAACTCCTACCATTTCTGCTACCAATACCAGCTCCTGCCACAATTACTATCTTATGCAACTTGTGCTGGCGTGCCACCATTACCAGTTCCTGTAACTTCTCCTACCCTTTTCTGTTTTTCCAGCACTATGAAAGTGCCACACAACTTGTCCTCAGCTGCAAAATTTTAATGCTTGCTGCAGGGTAAATCATGTGTCTCCGCCTACTCTGGTGCTTCAGCATGTAAACATATTTGTAGATATCGTCTCTCTAAAATATCAATGTCTATTTCAAGGCAAAAACTGGCTTATTTCCTATTACACGGCAGCCTAATTAAGTTACCTGCGTACTCTCCAGCAAATGTCAATTATTTTTGACTACTGCCTCCTAAAAAATATTTAATTAAAAAATCTGACTTATCTTTCGATCTTACATTGTGGCCTAATAAGTTTGCTTACATGCTCTCTAGCGAATATACAATATGTGTGGCCTCTGAAATAATACTTTTCCATAAAAAACGCCTTATCTGAATAATTGTCTCGGTCACTGGTTTGAATATTGCAACTGGTTGAGGTCCACTGTTTATCCAGAATGCGCCTGTGCTGAGATCGGCAGTTGTGCTGCCTGGTTTGTTTTGCACTTTCCTTCCATATACCTCTGTTGCATGTTCCAGCTTGCTCTGGAGTGCTTTGCGCATGTCACTCTATGCAGCATGGTTCCTGTCTCCACCACTGCCACTAGTACACCCCTGCGCTCATCTGCCTTTGCTAGTGCAGATTCATTTCCATTTGTTAGAGCAGGGTGAATTAGCTGTATGCTGTACCCAGATCATGACCGCTAAGTCCAAACCTCCACGGGAAGTCCCCTAGAAGAAATAGGGATAAGAGGATTTCGCGCATAAAATCTATCATATAAATAAATAAATAAACATATACACAACTACTAATATTAATAAGTGAGTGTGCAACAAAACAAATCTTAAATAAAGTGTATCAATAAAGTGCCCGTGCTAAAAATTCATATGTCACAATGTATAATCACATAAAAAATCAAATCGAACACGTGTGCAAAAATGCAAAACATGTGCAGCAAGGATGCCAAACTGCAAACAACGTAGTGTAGGATACTTCCAATCAATGGATATATCAGAAACAAGTTCATAAAAATGACCATACAGAGTTCATAAGTAATGATGGTAATAGAAAAAATAAATGTAGATGATGATGGTAATGATAATCTTCATTAAACAACTGGAGGCTCAACCAGGCTCTCTAGACTCTCACCTCAAAAATGGAAATATCAGGCATCAATGTATATCTTTCTCTGTTGTGATAGCAGCAACGTTCCCCTCTGCTTACTGTCAGACAAATCAGGGATGGAAACCACTGACAACAATGTTTCACTGTAGTAATACAGGCAGCGTTCCCCTCTGTTAGATGTCCGGCACCTATAAGATAAACTGGGAATTTTTTCCACCTAGGCTTTTGTTGCTCCTGAAGAAATAGCTGTTTGTTTATGTCAATATCCAAAACGAATCTCAGTTATTACAACTTTACCAACAACATGCTCTTCTGAAGTATAGCTTTTCATTGGAAAGTATACAGGCAGGCCCTTGCACTACATGCTTTGGGGAATTCAGCCATACATCTGACCAGTAAAGAGATGGGTGTAGTGTATTTATATTTATAAGTCCCCTAGAAGAACACCGACTGGCCCTTAGACTCTGCACCCTGGGGGATCCAACACACCTGCTCACACAAGTACACTTCATTGACCTGAATAACACCAGGCTTTATTGGCAATTTGCTAAAACTTAGAACAAAATCTGAGTCAATTAACACACAAAACCACACAGTTTGGTCTCATTAACACTGTCTGCGTTTGGGTATCTCCACCTGCAACAGACCCAACCAGGACAGGGTTTTTTGGAGGGGACTAGGGGCAAGCCTTCTACCCATTGATTATGGCCCATGGAGGAGACTGAGGATTTTGTCTGTTTCCCCTGGTCAGAGCATGGAAAAGAGCTCAGTTCAGCCTCTGAACCCATGAAGAGAGCAGATAATTCTCTAATGATGGACATGATGAACGCTGAGAGCGAGGCATGGATTCATTCTCTGAATAAAGCTTTCCTTCTGGAGTGGATGGAAAGGTGTAATATTAATCTTGTACAGGTTAATGGTCAGAGGAAATATGGTTGCCATCCTGCAGACTAAGGTGCAGAAGCTATTCCACTTGGGACAGAAATATTTACCAAAAATCTTCTTTTAGAAATCTACGAAGATAAATGAATTCCATTTTTTCAGACTGTTAATCTCTTAACACAAAAAACTGTGAAATAGTGTTCAAAATTAGCAAACAAAATCTGGATGATTTCTGGATAAAATCTTCCTAATACTCGTCAGTCATCTGAGGGGTTAATCTTCCACCACCATCACCGGTCACACCATCTACTCACCAGAATGTAGTGACTCCCATTACAGGAGTCAGAAGCGCTTGTATGGAAAATGCCAGATGGTATCTCACAACTGTGGCTTGATCCAAATGCTGCGTAGTTAGAGATGCTGTGACCTGCCTGGACACTGGATGGACTTGTTTGTGGAACCTCAATGAGAGATTACTCATTAATAACCATCAATGCCATAAATTGGGAAAAAATATATAAAATGTTCCCGTAGTGAAGTATGTCAAAAATGTATTAAAAGCGTAATAAAACAAAGTAAAAAAAAGCATACATTTCATCAAGGTTTGTGCAGACAATCTTCACACAAACGCCGCTGGTGCTCCAGCTGCGTAGCAAAGGCGGAAGTGACGTGTCACGCTCAGTATACCCTACCGGTTTCGTCAGTAACACTCTGACGTCATCAGGGGTTGTAAGGGCGGACACGTCGCCTCCATCTAAATACAACTGCCAATTAAGGATATCCAATCCAGTGCCATCCTTGATGCTTGAAGAAAGAAATGTGATTGGGGTTAGCTGGATGGATATAAACTTCAAAGAGCTGATATAATGTGATGTTATTGGTCAAAAAAAATTAAATAAATTTAGGCTGCCATCATGTGGCTAAAAAGCCAAACTACAAATACGTGACAGATTTGTTATAAACATCTAGACTGCCATCTTGTGGCCAAAAAGTCCAACTGCATTTGCATAAAAAAGGAAATAAGAATTATATGTAGAGCCATCTTGTGGTGAAAAGGAAATTGACAATAGAAATAATGATAAAAATAAAAATAAATATATATAAATTAGTTACTCCTAGGAGGTACCACCTGCTAGTGGCCAGATTCAAATTACAAAGCTTAGATGTCAAGGTTGAGACTGAAATGGATTAACCCTTTGACAATATAATTCAATAATTAGACAGATAACAGTTCAGATCAATATCAACATTAATACCTGCCGGAGTAAGTGTATTAAATTTATATATCCATTCTGTTTTGTTTTTTGATATTCTATGTGGGACGTACTAAAAGAAATCTTTGTAAACGTATTAATGAACATCTCACCAACATAAAAAATGGATTTTTAAAACACAGCTAACCATTTCAGAATATATCACAAGGACCCTAGTTTGGCCAGATTTTTTGGCATAGACAGATTAGATGTTGATTGGAGGGGAGGGAATATGGTTCAGAGAATATGGTTCAGAGAATATCAAAAAACGTTTCATGAATTAAAAAATAACAAAACAGTAAAATTGGCCCAATTTTTTTGTATAATGTGAAAGATGATGTTACGCCAAGTAAATAGATACCCAACATGTCACGTTTTAAAATTGTGCACACTCATGGAATGGCGCCAAACTTCGGTACTTAAAAATCTCCATAGGCAACGCTTTGAAAAGTTTTACAGGTTACCAGTTTAGAGTTACAGAGGAGATCTAGGGCTAAAATTGTTGCACACGCTCTAACGCACGCGGCGATACCTCACATGTGTGGTTTGAAAGCTGTTTACATATGTGGGTGGGGCTTGCGTGTGCGTTCGCTTCTGAGCGCAAGCTACCGGGTACAGGGGCATTTTAATTTTTTTTTATTTTACTTATTTTACTTATTTTTTTTTATTTTTACACTTTTTTTTACATTTTTATTTTTTTGATCGCTTTTATTCCTATTACAAGGAATGTAAACATCCCTTGTAATAGGAATCTATTGTGACAGGTCCTCTTCATGGAGATGCGAGGTCAATAAGACCCCACATCTCTCCTCCAGGCTGGAAAGCATGAGATCGAGAAAACAAATTCACCGATCTCATGCTGACAGCCACGATCGCGGCTTTGTTTACATCCGGGAACCTGGGCGTGATGTCAAAATGCCACGCCCGGGCCTCTGATGGTCATAGAGATGACTGGTGACCATCTGGTCACTGGAAATCTCTATCGTCGTCATCCGGTGCTGGCCGATTCTTTCTCCAGACCCCCGATGGGAGAGCCAGGAGAAGCACCGGATGGCGGCGGGGGGGGGTGTCCCCTCCCGTTGCCTAAAAGAACGATCAAGCGGCAGAACTGCCGCTATGATCATTCTTATCATGCAGAGAATCGCCGGCTGGAAAGAATGATATCTGAATGATGCCTGTAGCTACAGGCATCATTCAGATGTCCCCTCACAAAGTCAAGGACGTCATTTTACTATGGCCCGGTAGGGAAGTGGTTAATTGGCGGTTGTATTTAGATGGAGGCGACGTGTCCGCCGTTACAACCCCTGATGACGTCACTAGGATATACTGAGTGTGACATGTCACTTCTGCCTTTGCAACACAGCTGGAGCACCAGCGGCGTTTGTTTGTGTAAAGATTGTCTGCACAAACCTTGATGAAATGTATGCGTTTTTTTACTTTGTTTTATTAAGCTTTTAATAATTTTTTGGATTACTTCACTATGGGAACATTCTATATATTTTTTCCCAATTTATGGCATTGATGGTTTTCAATGACCAATCCCGCATTGAGGGTTCCACAAACAAGTCCATCCAGTGTCCAGGCAGGTCACAGCATCTCTAATTACACAGCATTTGGATCAAGCAGCAGTTGTGAGATACCATCTGGCATTTTCCATACAAGTGCTTTTGACTCCTGTAATGGGATTCACTACATTCTGGTGAGTAGATGGTGTGACCGGTGATGGTGGTGGAAGATTAACCCCTCAGATGACTGACGAGTATTAGGAAGATTTTATCCAGAAGTCATCCAGATTTTGTTTGCTAATTTTGAACACTATTTCACAATTTTGACTTTTTTGATTTTGGCTTGTATATATATTTTTTGAACACACACTACGAAACACCTATGTTGGTGTTTCATGTTTGGACTTTAGTTGAGAATGTATTTATGATTTCAGATATTATCATTTTCTTGTGTTAAGAGATTAACCATTTTTTGCACTTTATAGAGAGTGCGGTTTTAATTAACTTGTTAATTATTTTTCATTTACTTTTCTTATAACGTGCTGCTCTCATGTAAATTTCACGCTATTAATTACTATCCCATCTACAGGGGTTGGTGGTATTCTCCATCTATTTTCTCACTTTTTTAGACTGCTGGAACATTGTATGAGGTTTGTCTTATGATGACTTGTCTAGTGGACAGATTACACAAGTGAAAGTTCTTTCTGGGGAACTTTTGCCGAAATGTCTGGGTAGACACTGACCTGAGTCACCTAGGCTTGTCTAAGTGACTAATTGTTAATTAGCATACTGTTTAATTATATTACTGTTTATGTTGGCTGTTCATTAGATGTACTGATGAGAGTATGGTTTACAGTTTGCGTTGTTAGGGTAATGTGATCAAGCTCTTACCTGATTTAGTGTGGTATATACAGTATTCTGTGTGAATTTACAATAAAGTCAGTTCCAGTTTGCACCCAAGCTAGTGTCGTCTAGTTCTTGGGTGCAATGCTCAGCTATAATACCTGGATGCTGAGTGGAAGAAGCACTAAGGTGGGGTGCCAGGAGGTCTGTCACAATTTAGAGGCAGCGGTGGGATCTGCTTCCCCCCTACTGGCAGTCCATACCACCACTGGGACCCAGTGTCGGATGTTATTGAAGAAGTGTTCCAGGAACTGGTCACCATGGAAGCAGCGTTCCGCCTAAACTAATGCCGTCTAGTTCTTGGGTGCAATGTTCAGCTATAATACCTGGTTCCAGTGGAGGAAACTGTATCTTGGCGGAGGCAACCAGGCAGGCCGTCACAGTACCCATATGGATGTCAAATTGGCAGTAGCGGCTGTGTCCATGCAGCAAATGAGGTCTTAGAGTAAAGTAGAAAGGGGGTGTAAAAAACTGTTTGTGACCATTAATAAAAGGTGATCGTTGAACCTTTGTAAACAGGAAAATAAATATAAAAGATACACAGGAAATAAAGAATAACACTTGAAAACATATTTATTATAAGGTAAAGTCACATTGCTTTTAGCATATCAGTTCAGATGGCCATATTTTTGTTACAGAAAATAATATAGTGGACATCACAGGGCATCAATGTTCTCCAGGGACATCTCAAACTAAAAAGTGTATACTGTGAATTGTGAAATCATCCTACAAGTGGATGGGAAAATTGTCAGCTCCGCCCAGATCCATAATATATGGCATGTCCAATTTCATATGACTACACACTAAGGCTCCTTGCACACAGGACCAGTGTTAATTTTGATATAAAATTTTGGTGCAGTTTTAGTCATAGTCTTTTGACTAAAATGCCATTTTATTTTTATTCGTATTTTAGTAATTTGAATGGTTTTAATTTTAGTCGTGTTTTAGTCGACTAAAATCTGCAGTACATTTTAGTTGACTAAAATTGAATGGGTTTAGTTAAATTGTAACGCATTATTCAAGCACCTTTCTAGAATTTCCAAACTCATACTCCTGCAGTAAAAATCTAATATGTTATTATTTCTGGTATTAAGGTTTGAACATGCACTACAGACACAGATTTAGCCGTTATATAGATATATAACCAGTTTATATATCTATTTAGTCATAGTCTTATGACTAAAATGCCATTTTAGTTTGAGTCATATATTACTCATCTGAATTGTTTTAGGTTTTAGTCGTATTTTAGTAGACTAAAATAGTGTTATTTTTGTCTACACTGCACAGGATAATTTGGAAACTCTCCTAAAAGTGTTTCCTCTTGGCAGCAGCGTTTTGGCAGAAAAAAAGCCTGATGCTTGTAAAAGTGTGTAATGGCCAATGATATGAATTATTTATTCTGGCCATTGAAACAAACTAATGCTCAAGAGTTAACATGCATCAACAAGTGCTTTTTCTGTCAAACGCCGCTGCCCTTGGACGCACTGGCAGTGGGGGATATTTTTTCCTGCATCTAAAAGCCCCTGCCCATTAACACTGCTAAAAGGCTACGGGGTTGATTTACTAAAGGTAAATATACTGTGCAGTTGCTCCAGAGCTTAGTAAATGAGGTAAATCTTCCCTTTGCAAAGAATACCCAATCACATGCAAGGAAAATAAAAAACAGCATTTTTGCTTGCACGTGTTTGGACAATAGAAATCAGCAGAGCTTCCCCTCAGATCTTGAGTAAATCAACCTCTATGCGCACATGGACACGTGGGGGTTTTTTTTTTTACTAAAGGCAAATCGACTTTGCACTACAAGCGCACTTGGAAGTGCAGTCGCTTTAGATCTGAGGGGGACATGCACGGAAAACAAAAAAACAGCATTTTTGCTTGTACATGATTGGATGATAAAATCGGCAGAGCTTCCCCACATTTCAGATCCTTCCTTCAGATCTACAGCGACTGCACTTCCAATGCAAAGTCGATTTGCCTTTAGTAAGTCAACCCTATAGGCTAACATGGAGGGGAGTTTAGAGTCAGCAAAAAAAAAGTTTGTTGCCCCTAGGAGCAACTGCAAAAAGGGCCAGAGTGCATGAGTCCTTAAGCTTCATCCCTGCCTGCTGTTAAATTCACATATTCAGTGGGGTCCCTCCAACATTGCATTGGTTAAAAGTTAATTTGGCTAGGGGGGGGAAGGGATAAGTACATGTTCTTATGCTATTCCTTGCTCCCCGGTCTGACGCTCCCAGGATCTGGGTGGACCCTCACTTTCCTCTCGTACAATGCAGTACTGCTGGTCCTACTCTATACAGGATGATGGCAGAGAGCTGTGGCTACCCAAAGGGTGAAATGAAGAGGTTTAGGGGACCCTATGCATGGAAAGGCGGAGGAGGCATGTGGGAGTGAGGAATAAGGTAAGCATTCAATTTATTACCTTCTAGCCAAACAGGCATTTAGCCCATACAGTGCAGGGGGGAACCCAGTGCAATGGTGCATTTAGCAACAGTCTGAAGTAGGATTTTAAGCAGTTTTTGTTCTGTCTTAGTGAATGTCACCATAAAACTGTTTTATTTATGTCATCTTCACAAAAAACACAGCTAAGATCATCAATACAGCATCGAACAGGAAGAAGGAGATACAGTATAGCTTGCTCAACTGAAAATTGGAGACATACAACCACTGTGTGCAAATAGAGGAGGACAAAGTAAATCAGAACTCCAATTCGTTCTTACGTCTATTAAACAGCAACAGCGTTTATTCAAAACATATAAACACTTTAATTACCATGAATATTTACAAAAAATGTTTTTCTTATTATAAAGCTATATGATATGGTAAGGAACATATTAACCACCTAACAACCAATGATGTACCTGTACGGTGCTGGACTTTTAGTGGTTATACCGGGATGATACCTGCAGCCGTAGGCATCATCCCAGTACCGTTTTCAAGAGCCAGCTGTCAGCTTCTCTTGTAAAAGCAAGCAGAGCGGCTTACTAGCCACTAGATTGCTATGACAAGCAGCGTCCAACCCCTGTAAACCCCCCCCGGCTCGCTCAGGCTCTCCCATCCCACCGGGATCAACTTTGATCGGCTGTTCATTATTGTAGCCCGGAAGCGATAAAATGACATTACTTCCAGTTTACACGGATGTCTACTGCTGTCACAAAGGATGTTTACATTCCTTGTGATAACAAAAAAGTAATCAGAAAAAAATAAAGCAACAGTATAAAAATAAAAAAATAATATAAAATGATAAAACTTTTTTTGTAAGCGACCCCTCCCCCCCCGTGCACAAGCGAATGCACATGTCGGTCCCACATACTCGCAAACAGTGATCGTCTTATATGAGGTAACCCTGTGAATGTCAGATCATGGGCCCCAGACCTCCTCTGTAAATCTAAAATGCTAACCTGTAAAGGATTTCAAGGCGTTGCCTATAGATCGTAACATTTATGTCGCTGTTGCACAGACGAGCGAGTATCTATTTACTAGGCGGCATCTATATTTTACAAAAAAATTGTTATGTATTGTGTTTTTTGCATTGAAATTCAAAAAAGTGTATTTTAAAAAATATATAAAATTGCGTTTCAAAAACTACCGTGTGACATAAAAAAGTGCAACACCCACCAATTTATTCTCTAAGGGCCTTTGCTTTAAAAAAAATATACATAATGTTTGGGGATTTTAACTAATTTTATAGCAACAATTACCGATTTTGACACGTAAACAAAAATATAAAAAAAGGCCTGGAGCTGAAGTGGGTAATACTGATTTTATGGGTTGGAGTTTTCGTGGTTGCTAGTAATAGGTCTCCTACAGATTCATATAGAGCTTTAGAATAAGAAAACTTTTTTTTTTTTTTAATGAATTGTAAAATAAAACTTAGATATTTTTTGGTACATGTTGCTGCTGCTGTGTGGTTCAAAAGATGTAAGAGGGAATTTGAGTTAATAGGGATATGGAGATCAGAATGATGTCTCCTACACTATATGTAGGCAGGATGTGGCATCTTTTCTCAGTTGGGGAGCTAATGGACATGACGAGTTTACAAAAATCATACACGTTTTGGATAATGTGTTGTTCATCAGAAATTCTCATTTAAATACATTGGTTATTGAGGACTTATAATGACTGAAAGACCCAGTTTCCTTCATAATTATGTATATAGAATGTTACCACTATTGAGTCCTGGACAAAACGATTTGAAATATCTTAGCACCACATCCTAATTTTTAAATACAAAAACATGAGAAAAGTGGGGTCTTTAAAGCTGCAAATTGACACAATTCTCTTCAAAAATTATTATTTATTTTATATCAATAAAATTCATTTTTGTAATAAAATTCAAAATCACAAACCCAATACATTTAACAGACACATCTTACATGTTCCATGTTAAAATTGAAGCATCCATCTCGACATGTTTCGCCAAATTTGTTACACAGATTTGGCGAAACATGTCGAGATGCATCAATTTTAACTAGGAACATGTAAAATGTGTGTTAAATTTATCAGTTTTGTGATTTTGAATTTTATTACAAAAATGAATTTTATTGATATAAAATAAATAATTATTTTTGAAGAGAATTGTGTCGATTTGCACCTTTAAAGTCCCCACTTTTCTCATGTTTTTGTATGTATATAGAATGAGCAGCTTAGACAACGCACTTATGGCATGAAGACAATTTTTGCATGTGCTAATATAACCTGAAGCCATCATTGCTGAATGTTCAAAAGTAGTGATGAGCGAACCCAAAGCCATTTTCACTGACAACTGACATTGGCTGCAGATTTATTTCCCCAGGCTAACCATGATGATCACTAGCTGGGAAATAGGCCCCTGCTGGAACAGAAAGAAACAATCAATTCATTTACAGTATTTAAAACCACCCCGAGCAGAACGAAGGCTTCCGGTAAAGAAGATAAACACCAACATTGTAGAGGATGGTTTGGGGAAGACACTCAGTTGCTGATAAGCGGATGGGTGTGGGGAAGACACTCAATTGCTGATTAGCGGATGGTTTGAGGAAGACACTCAATTGCTGATTCGCTAGTGAGAGGCTCTTGATGTTACAGTGAATTTTTCCTTTAATCTGTTGCCACCCATGTAATACATACTGTATGTGCTGTGGCAAAAAAGTGGGCGATAATGCCCACACGCCACTAGGTGGCCGCTGTTTCTGTGCTGAGCAGGCGCTCATTGCGCGCTCCCGGAAGACAATTCTCGGTTCCCAATACTGATCGGTAGCCGGTGGGACCAGCTCCCAATCATGTGATCACTGTGACAGCCAATCACAATGGTCACAATTTTGCTGATCCTTCCCATCTCTCCCAGGTGTTCAGAACCTTTTAAAGGGATATCAGGATGGGCAGGAAGGGGGTTAAAAACTGGTCATGCTGTTTGCCTTGCTGCAATGCTGACCCTCTGGCTTTGATGGGAAGTCACTGAATATATATGTGGATCGGGAAATAAGAACTCCTGATCTGCATATTTGCCTCAAGTCAATGACTCAAAATACTAAAGCCAGAGGCAACCTGCCAACAGTAGCCTACATCTTTACTCAATAAATTAGGTCTGTTAAGATGGTTGTAAGGACCATCCTGGATGAACATCAAAAGATCTGATAAAGCGATCATAAAGAGCACATCTGAGCAGATCCATCTACTTTTATTGACATTTTCATGTCAATGCCTCTGACATTACAGCAAACATGCTTGACCCAGTCCCTTCCATCTCTGCAAACCTCCAATAGCCTATCAATATATCAGTACACAAGAAAAAAAAAAAAAGTGCAGCGCAAACTTTTAACAGACAAACAAAAAACAGGATAACATATGCGACTAAAGTGCACACAAAGTAACGAAGTCCTGCCCTGGACGAAATACGTAATGGGGCAGAGAACCCTTTGATGACGTCACGCGTGGCTGTCTCGTGTGATGCACCTTATACTCTGAGGCTTTTTACATGCACTGAGAACGGTGCCATTAAATGCGAGTATGTTCTACATGTATTTTATCAATAAAATATTGTATACAGAGAGCACTATGCTGTCGCCCTTTTCTATTGCACATCTTTGACGGAGTTCTGTATCTGGAGTAGCGTTCCCAGTGGCACCACAGCCTTTGGATCTTACCCTAAAGGGCAATGCTTGTTATGACCTTCCTGTTAGTTCAGGGGTCATACACTTGAGGTGAGCGCTAATTTGTCCTTTGGTGGGTGGTGGGACCCAGCACATTTGCCATATTGAAGTTTCATCTGTCACGCTACTTGTTACTGGACTCAGATACTTCATTAGTACTTCTGAGGACTTTGTGTATGTTATCCTGTTTGGTTTGTGCTGCACTTTTTTTTCTTGTGTATTGACTTTGTAGGTATTGTAAAAATTGAATTACCAATAGTGTTCAGCCTGCATTCCTATTGCATCTATTTTTGTTGCACCGTTTGGTTTCCTATTATATATCAATATATCTGACTATTGACCAATAGTGATACCCAGGAGGTGGGGCCAAGCAAAAATTCCTTTAGAAATTTATCTTCAGCTTGCACAAGAGCAGTAAGGCTTAAAAAAGCATTTCCAAGGCTTTCAGTAAGAATCCAGCTGTTCTCTCGAAGCAGTTAATGATATCGCCAAAGGTAGCCCTAGCTAATATACCATTTGAAGCCTTTTGATCTATTTGTTCGATAAGTGCAATAACATATCTGTTGTTCCTGCCAGAAATGTAGAGCTAGCCTTTGTACACTTCATGTATTATCTCAAAGAGTCCCCGTATTACTAACTACTTTCTATGTTGTGGAAAATAGGAGTGGTTGAGTTGTTTAGCAGAAGAGAACAGGGATACAGTAACACCACTCAGTCTACAGATGTATTATAGGCCGATAAATTAAATGAACATGAAAAAAAAAAAAAAAGTGTTTTTCCAACATTGAAGTGTCTCTATGAAAGGCATTATGCACATTTAAGAAATACACCAACAGCTGTTTACAAAGCCACATGACCACCACGTCATAATGGATATGAACCATGGCATGCGGACTGGTTCCCAATCTTTAGACGAGACTGGGGAAAAAATTTGCTGAATGCTCTTATCCAAGCTTAAGCCTGTGTGTATAAGGCCTAACACCTCCCCAGATTTCAGGA
This sequence comes from Aquarana catesbeiana, assembly GCF_042186555.1. Taxonomy (NCBI): domain Eukaryota; kingdom Metazoa; phylum Chordata; class Amphibia; order Anura; family Ranidae; genus Aquarana; species Aquarana catesbeiana. The sequence goes on along the minus strand of NC_133333.1, from coordinate 222,632,044 downwards.
CTCCACGGATCCTCTAGAAGAGAAGTAAAATGTGCAGGCACTTTCTACAGCCAATGCAAATTTGAGATTGCACAATATTTGATTATATAAAAGTATTAAACATTAAAGGTTTTAAAAGAAGCAATGAAGCATGGTATTCCACAGTCACAACATTTTCCCCTAAAAAAACTTTCTATCAGGCTCTGCAGGGAGGGGGGTGCACAGCTATATACATGGTTATTTTACCAGGCTCTGCAGGAAGGGGTGTACTCCTGTATATGTGGTTAGCTTACCAGGCTCTGCAGGGAGGGAGTATGCTCCTGTATATGTGGTTAGCTTACCAGGCTCTGCAGGGAGGGAGTATGCTCCTGTATATGTGGTCATCTTACCAGGCTCTGCAGGGAGGGAGTACACTCCTGTATATGTGGTCAGCTTGCCGGGCTCTGCAGGGAGGGAGTATACTCCTGTATATGTGGTCATTTTACCAGGCTCTGCAGGGAGGGAGTATACTCCTGTATATGTGGTCATCTTACCAGGCTCTGCAGGGAGGGAGTATACTCCTGTATATGTGTTTATCTTACCAGGCTCTGCAGGGAGGGAGTATACTCCTGTATATGTGGTCATCTTACCAGGCTCTGCAGGGAGGGAGTATACTCCTGTATATGTGGTCATCTTACCAGGCTCTGCAGGGAGGGAGTATACTCCTGTATATGTGGTCATCTTACCAGGCTCTGCAGGGAGGGAGTATACTCCTGTATATGTGGTCAGCTTACCAGGCTCTGCAGGGAGGGAGTATACTCCTGTATATGTGGTCAGCTTACCAGGCTCTGCAGGGAGGGAGTATACTCCTGTATATGTGGTCAGCTTACCAGGCTCTGCAGGGAGGGAGTATACTCCTGTATATGTGGTCAGCTTACCAGGCTCTGCATGGAGGGCATGTATTACTGTGTATTTGACCATTTTACAAGGCTTTGCAGGGGCAGGAACGGGGGTTCACTGCTGTATCTGTGATCATCTTACCAGACTGTGCAGGGAGGAGGTGCATTGCTGTATATGACCATTTGACCAGGCTCCGCAGAGTGAAGCTTCACTGCTGTATCTATGTGGCCATCTTACCTAGGCTGAGAGGGGGTGCACTGATGTATACGTGACCACCTTTCCAAATTCTACAGCAAGGGGTGCACTGTTACACATGGGCCTGGTGTGTGTGTGTGTGTATGTATATATATGTGTATATATATATATATATATATATATATATATATATATATATATATATATATATATATATAATCGAGCGATCTTACTAGGCTTCTCAGGGAGAGGGGAACACTATAGCGCCACCTTACCAGGCTCAGAGAAGGGTGTGCACTGCTGTATATGTGATCATCTTATTGGTTCTGAAAGTAGAGGGGTGCACTGCTGTGAAGACAATGCTAGTCAATGTTTTTTGTGCTACCCTAAGCAGGCACTGAAAGGCCCAGATGACCCCCCCCCTCCTTCTCCACTAACACCATTGCACAGGATGACTTTGCTATATACATCATTTATTTTGGAAAATGACCGGCTTAGAGAGTAAAGAACATATTTATAAAACTATTCTCTTACCCCACCGATAACTTCACAATAATGTACAATATTTGGCTCCATGTCATACATTTTTTTTTTTTTTTTGCAAAGTCATCAATATGAAGCATGTCCTTTGTCCATTCTGTGTTTCTATCCTTTCCCAAATTAAATTCCCATTTTACAGTTTTTACCTTTACAATGGAAACCTTAGAACGCCTGTGAATAACCATGACTGCTTAGTTTAATATATACAGTGAGAGACAGCTGGAAAGGCAGCCGCAGCCATTTACCTGCAGTGATGCTACTATGTGCCCATTACTTCCCAGTGTTCTGGTCACTTCTAAAATTTCCCTCCCAACGCTACAAATAATTATCTTGGTGCAAATCGGCTGCACCGGGTACATTCCCACTTCCCTCCCCATCCCAACACATATCTGGCCTATCCCAATATTTTTTCCTATTATTACAAATTTACATGTATAAAAATACTCTCCACAAACACTGAATGTTATTAGAACAGAAAAATAGAAAATCATAGCCAGCATACTCATACCAACGACAAACAATATATTGCTGACACAACCAGCAGAGGGCAGCAAAGTGTCACTATTCACCGGACTCAGTACGGGGCTCCGAAGCCCGTAGCCCTAAGACTGTGGGAAAAAATCTTCCAGCTGATGAACCAATAACATAATAGATCCCTTCTCTGTGATAGCAAATCCCATTTCATTCCATTTGCCCCAGCAGTTCCTGGGAGAGTCGGTGTCAGCCCCTTCCTGATGTTCAGTAATTCATCTGTGCTTTCATTTTTTTTTTTTTTTTTTTGATGAAGTGACTTCAGTTCATCTCGTGACAACTTTCTGCAAACAGCTTCAGTGAATTCCTGGAAACTAAAAACTTTATATTTGGCAGTGATCTGGCTAATACTGTAAACGGTACAGACACACCCACACATGGCGGGAAGTTCACGCTTCCAGCGGAGGATGGGCTGCTTGGACTTTGGCAACACATGAATATTTCATAGTGAAGTGCGGTCTTCTCCAATTCAGTGCAAGTTTTTATTTCGCCAAGCTTCTTACTGGAGCAATGCCTCAGATGACAAAGGAAGATTTATGTCGGAAGTCGCCCTAGGAAAAAGATCATAAGGTTAGCTTTTTTCAGTTCGGGGTGTGCTGGATCACTGACACAATACGATTCTAGAGGCCAGTTTCCCCCAATCCGCTCCTCCATGTGACAGCAGGCAGGGGATCTTCTTCCTGCACCCATTGTCACAATTTAACTCTATGCCGGGCACTTTCACCCCCTTCCTGCCCAGGCCAATTTTAAGCTGTCAAACTTTGAATGACAATTGCGTGGTCATAAAATGATGTACCCAAACAACATTTTTATCATTTTTTTTTTTTAGACAGAGCTTTCTTTTGGTGGTATTTAATTACCACTGGATTTTTTATTTTTTGCTAAACAAAAAAAAAAATTTAAAAAAAAATATATATTTTTCTTTATTTCAATTATAACATTTTGTAAATAATTTTTCTCTTTTCACCGACATATGCTGATGAGGTGGTACTGATGAGGATGCATTAAAATGTGATAGGCAGCACTGATGGGCATGGATAGGCGGTACTGAGAGTCCAAAAATTTGAAAAAAAAAAAAGCTCTTCATTTTAATCATAACATTTTGTAAATAATTTTTCTCCTTCACTGACGTGCGCTGATGAGGCGGCACTGATGAGGAGGCATTAAAATGTTATAGGTGGCACTGATGGGCATGGATAGGCTGTACTGAGAGTCTGAAAATTTAAAAAAAAAAAGTTTTTCTTCATTTTAATCATAAAATTTTGTAAATAATTGTTCTCTTTCACTGATGTGCGCTGATGAGGGGGCACTGATGAGGAGGCAATAAAATGCGATAGGTGGCACTGATAGGCAGCAATGATAGCCGGTACTGAAAGTCCGAAAATTGAAAAAAAAAGTTTTTCTTCATTTCAATTATAAAATTTTGTAAATAAATTTTCTCCTTCACTGACGTGCACTGATGAGGCATTAAAATGTAATAAGCGGTACTGATGTGCACTGAAAGTCAGCACTGATTGGCATCACTGTTGGAGCTACACTGATAATCATTGCAGATCTCCCCTGTGAGAGAAAACCACTTATCGGCTCTCCTTCCACGCTGTCAGTGTGAGGAGAGGAATGTCTATAACCGGCAATTTCTATTCACACTGTGACCAGCTGTGATTGGACACAGCTGATCACATGGTAAAGAGCCTACATAATAGGTGATGCGGTGTGTTTCAAGGGAGGAGCGCACGAGCGGCTTGTTCTGAAGGACGTCATATGACATCCAATCAGAACAATTAAGTGGGTAAAAACTGCGGCCACGTCATTCATTCATTCACAGTTTCCTGTGAATGAATGAACTACAACAACCATCACCCACCGCAGCTGACGGCTTGTAGTCCTGAATGAACTGTGAGGATGCTGATGAGCGCTCTCGTAGTTCATTCACAAGCCCAGCAGCTTTCACACAGAGAGCCCATATGAAGGTGCAGGCAGAAAGCTACAGGGCTTGCCTGCAGAAACCCCACACTGAATCCCTGATCCTGTTCACGGTTACGATGCTTTCCGCTCCTGCAGAAAAAAATAATAAGTGCACTGTTTTCCTGCAAAAATGTGTATTTATTATTTTTTCTTGATAGATGAACTTATCCCTTAACCACTTCCTGACCATCAGCCCACAATGTACTGACGAGCGGCCGGTGCAAGCAAAGCGATGTCACCGTACCCTGCTGTCTACTTCTGGGTTCAGGGCATGCGCACGCTTGTCCCCTGGCAGGCACCCTTTAGGAATGTACACAGCGGAAGCCTGTCAGCAAGTCCCAGTCAGTCAATGATTCACGCCCAGGACCTGCTGATCGGCTGTGTCCTATCACAGATCAGAGCTCTCTGTTGATAATAAACACAGAGCTTTGTACAGAGAGAATGATTTGTTTCTCATCCATTTTTTTTTCTTTTGAAGCAGGATGGATGAGGAATAAAGACCTGAAGAATGGAAGGTGAAGCAAGAGAGGAGATGTAGAAATAAGGGATGAGAAGAGGACTACTAAAAAAGAAATATACAGGGAAGACATGACACCTAGAAAAGAAGAATGGAGAGGAGAGGACATCTAAACAGAAAGATGAAGAGGGAACACACAGAACATCTAGAGAGTAAGATCCCTTTCACATTGGGGCGCTTTTCAGGCTTTTTAGCACAAAAAATAGCGCCTGAAAAGTGCCTCTCAAGCCACCCCAGTGTGAAAACCTGAGTGCTTCCACACTGGGGCGGTGCGCTTGCAGGATGGGAAAAAAAGTACTGCAAGCCGCATCTTTAGGGCAGTGGGGGAGTGGTGTATACACCGCTCCGCTCCTCCACCATCCCTGCCCATTGGAATGAAAGGGCAGCGCTGCCAAAGCGCCTGCAAAGCGATTTGGTAGCGTCGCAACACGGGCACTATTAACCCCTTCTTCGGCTGCTAGCGGGGGTTAAAACCGCCCCACTATTGGCTGAAAATCGGTAAACTGCTGCTAAAACTAGCAGCTCTTTACCGCTAATGCCTGCACCGCCCCAGTGTGAAAGGGGTCTTAGATGGAGGAAAATGGCTGGACATCTACAATGGAAAAGTAAAGCTGTGGAGAAAGGAAAGGCTGGATGGCCGCACTCCAATGCAATCTTTTATGGATGAATATCGTAATCCATAGAGCAGAGGTGAACTACAAATATAAACTGACGCGTTTCACACCTATATCTGGTGCTTAATCATAGCTATTCAAGCTATGATTAAGCACCAGATATAGGTGTGAAACGCATCAGCTTATCCTTGTAGTTCACCTCTGTTTGCTCTATAAATTACAATATTCATCAATAAAAAGAGATTGCATTGGAGTGCGGCCAATCCAGCCTTTCATTTCTTCCTATGTTAATGTTGCAGCAGGGCCTGTACCCATCTATGTTTAGAGGTAATGGAGCAGCAGGGCAGGTGATGTAGTCCTGGGGCGGTGTTATTATACGTAAAGCTGCGGAGACTTTAAGAGGACCAGCAAGGACAGAAATGTGGGTGCTGTTCTGGGGCTGTCATCATCATCCTTGCTTTAACCACTTGCCGACCAGCCGCCGAAGTTGTACTGCGGCAGAATGGCATGACTGGGCGAAGCGATGTTATGGTATGTCACTTCGCCCTGTGGCCACTAGGGGCACGCACAAACGCCCGCTGCTCGCCTCTGGAGCCGATGAGAGTGCCCGGCGGTCACGATCACCACCAGGCTCCCGCGATCGCTGCTGACACATGGAGAACCTGGATCTGTGTGTGTAAACACACAGTTTACGGTTCTCTGAGAGGAGAAGAAACAGATCGTCTGTTCATAAAGAGTATGAACAGCGATCTGTCATCTCCCCTACACAGTCCCCTCCCCCTTCAGTTAGAACACAGAGAGGGAACACAATTAACCCCTTGATCGTCCCCTAGTGTTAACCCATTCCTTGCCAGTGACATTTTTACTGTAATCAGTGCATTTTTATAGCATTGATCGCTGTATAAATGTGAATGGTCCCAAAAATGTGTCAAAATTGTCCGATGTGTCCACTATAATGTCGCAGTCCCGATAAAAATCGCAAATTGCCACCATTACTAGTAAAGAAAATAATAATAAAAATGCCATAAAACTATCCCCTATTTTGTAGACGCTATAACTTTTGTGCAAACCAATCAATATACGCTTATTGCGCTTTTTTTTTTACCAAAAATATGTAGAATAATACATATCGACCTAAACTGTGGAAAAAAATATATTTTTGGGGGATATTTATAATAACAAAAAGTAAAAAATATTGTTTTTTTTCAAAATTGTCGCTCTTTTTTTGTTTATAGCGCAAAAAATAAAAAACGCAGAGGTGATCAAATACAACCAAAAGAAAGTTCTATTTGTGGGAAAAAAAGGACATCAATTTTGTTTGGGTGCAACGTCGCACAACCGCGCAATTGTCAGTTAAAGCGACGCAGTGCCGAATCGCAAAAAGTGCTCTGGTCAGGAAGGGGGTAAAATCTTCCAAGGCTGAAGCGGTTAACAGTGATTCACAGAACTGAAACAAGCATGCAGGATGAGGGGGGCCAGAGTTTTTAGTCCAGGGATCTCAAACTGGCAGCCCTCCAGCTGTTGCGAAACTACAAGTCCCATGAGACATTGCAAGGCTGACAGTTAAAAGCATGACTCCCACAGGCAGAGGCATGATGGGACTTGTAGTTTCGCAACAGCTGGAGGACCACCACTTTAAGACCCCGGTTTTAGTCTTTAGTAATCCAATGCTTGCTTTAGTTCATTGATCTACTAAGTAGTAAAACAAGAACAGCCCCAAAACATGTACTAATAAAAAAAAAAAAAAAAAACAGCAATGGCAACTCTCAGATTTCTATCCCACAGGCTCTGCAGCATTACTCTTCTATCTTCTATACCTTTCCAAATGCCGGTATCCTTTTACTTCTACCAAGCTTCAGCTTCACATTTGGTGATGTATTATATGAACAGCTGGTACTGAAATGATGGTCTGCCTGGACGAACACTGCAGTCTTCTGCATTTGTATGCACACTGAATCCTAATATGCTTATCCTTGTCAGCAAGCCACATGTTACATATAATACATTAACAAATTCACATTACATGAGCTTAGGAATGAAGGCCAACATGTCATGGAACTAGAATAGATCCCGCCACATCCTCACCTCATCGTTTGACCGCAAATAGTTCATAGCGTCTGGCTTAGCAGAATTTTTGTAGCTGGAGGAAAAGGAGAATGTCAGAGAGAGAGAGAGAGAGACAGCAAGTTTCATCACAACACTGAGCAGAAATTATTATAATTCTTATAGTTAGAGCATACTGGCAGACCTGAACCACCATTGTATTATTTACATACAGAAACTTAAAGCGGAGTTCCAGGCAAAAATTCTCTGAAACAACAGAACATCCCCCCTTTTTTTCTTCTTTTTCATACCGTTTTTTCGGGACATCTGTCCCATGTCACGGTGGTGAAAGTATGTCACTTCCATGGTTTTATCGTGCCCCTCCTCCTTCCACCCCGTTGCCTTCTAGGACCCGTGTGTGTAACAGAAGACGACGGGACCATTCAGAAAACACCGCATGACTCGCGCATGTGCAGGAGGAAACAGGCCGTGAAGCCACAAGACTACACTTCCTGTTGCCCTCAGTAAGGATGCTGACGCCTGCACCCGGAGCCGATGGATGGGACAAGTTCGCTTCCGGTGCAAACATTGCAGGCACCCTGGACAGATAACTGTCCTTATATTAAAAGTCAGCAGCTACAGTATTTGTAGCTGCTGACTTTTAAATTTTATTTCACCCAGGCTGGAACTCCGCTTTAAAAAAAAAATAAAAACAAATTCTCTCAGCACAGATCTTCTAGAAATCCCTACGGCCAGTGCTATACTTGCCAAGCATATGGGTGGACTTTTTCATAATGTGGCAACAGCATAGGTCTCTCCAATTCACAACCCTATCTATGTACAATTTGAAAAATGAAACATACAGGGGTGGATTTACTAAGGGCAAATAGAAAGTATGCACTTTGAATGTGCAGTTGTTCCAGGGCTTAGAAAATGAGGTAAAGCTGCACACTGCAAAAAAATACCCAATCACAAGCAAGGAAAAAAAAAAAAAAAACAAAAACAGCATTTTTGCTTGAACGTGATTGTATAAGGGGAAGTCAGCAGAGCTTTCTCTCATATACTAAGCTCTGGAGCAACTGCACAGTCAATTTGCCTTTAGTAAATCTACCCCATATAGCATGAGTTACAGCACTCTAATCACCCCATGAAGTAAAATGGCAGAGCTGTGGGAGTTTCACTGATGACAGCCAGAAGGATCGTTGTGCAGGGATCAATTTCAACTCAGTCGTATATAACTGCTAAGTCCAATTGGTTGGGAGCATGATCATTGGTAGAAAATCTGTCTTCTGATTGGCAAATGTGACATTTGAACAGTTAAAGCGGTTGTATACCCCGAAAAAAGAAAAAAAACCTGCAAGGCAAAGGCATACTGGGCTAGTATGCACCGCATACTAGCCCATTATGAAATACCTTAGATCAGTGGTTCTCAACCTGGGGGCCCGGACCCCCTCGGGGGTCAAATGTCTATTTGCCAGGGGTCAACGAATCCTGGGCTGTTCTTGAAGCCTGCTCTCCAGTCTTTCTGCAGTCGCCCAGCAAGAGACAACCTACGCTATGAAAATAATTTTACTGTTAGGGGTCCCCACAACTTGGGAAATTTTATCAAGGGGTCACGGCACTAGTAAGGTTGAGAACCACTGCCTTACAATGAAGTGCCAGCATCGCCTCCCGGTGAGGGAGCTGACATGTTCCCTCTGCATTTCTTCCCGATTCATGGCTCCGGCCCTGCGAGTGGCCATGCGGGGTATACAACCGCTTTAAAAAGGCTTTTTTGCTCTTCCACATGGGAATGGAATAAGCAGCACTCAGTCAATAACAAAAGCCTTTACAAACATCTACATATTTTTTTAAAAAATCACTGAAATTGTTACTAGAAACTGAAAAACAGGGAGATTCAGTATAATAAATAGTTATCAAAGTTTATTCAGAAAGTTGTATGTAAATAATATGCTACAATTAGATCTCACATGTCATTTCACTGAGTGCCCTGACTGAGGCAGTAGGACACAGACTGGAGATACTGCTTTTAAAATGTAGCATTGCTCCTCTGCTGACAGATGAGATATAAAGGGCCTTTTGTCCTCCCCGTGTCTGATGACTGGCAGGAGACAGCAGACAGGAAAGTGACAAGATTCAGACAGCTGGTAACTCACCTTTGCCCGCTTCCTCCACTGCTGGTGGAAAAGTAGCCTTTACGATAGGCACAACACATGCCAACAGTGATCAAGGCCAGCACCACCACCACCACTAGGATACCTCCAACAATGCCAGCAATGTTCAGATCATCTGGAAATTAAGACAAAGCTCAGATTACTTTAAAAACAATAAAACAAGACCCTACCTTAAAGACAACGCCTTACTGTGAAAATACTGTGCATAGATTTAATAAGTGTGGGAACATTTTCCAAAATTATTAGCGCTGTATATCCATTCTATGCTCATCTTTGCATTTCTTTGTGACATCTTTCCAAACTTTTTTTAAGTCACCATGCTTTATTAAAGGCACACTAGGAAGAGGTACTGTGGAGAGGAAGACGTTCTACTCAGGAGCTTAAAGTAAGTTCTACACAATCAATGCCAGTCTTACGGTACTCTGTTTCAGAATGTTGATGGGTAGCATCAACTCCTGTGGGGACAAGGTTCCCTGGACAGTTCTGCAGTTGTATACCCTGCAGAGAGGGGGAAGGAACAACTTCCTGGATTCTAGGGCCGAGTTGGAAATCCACACTACCAGGAAAAATTTTTCCTAGCTGGACAATAGCAGGCAGTCCAGGGATCTGCTTGTCACACACTGGAAAGATGTTGAGCTGCAAAGGCCTTGAGTGGAACTGAGCCACGAAGAAGGCCACCATGCAGAAGTGAGTTGGGAGATTCCAGGTTTACCTGAGAGTCCAACAGCTGGACATCAGAGAGAAACCATCTCTTCCTGGGTGAAAGGAATTGTACACCTTGAAGACCACCCTGGTTTATGCAGGCAGACCACCGGGACCCTCGGATCCGTTAGAGACTACATGAGACACGGGAAACAAGCTGGAGTGTGTTCATAAGATCTCTGTCTTTATTGAATACAACAGTAGCGTGTATATATATATATATATATATATATATATTCAAACTTTACACTCAGCACTTTCTTATCAAGAGTTAGACTGCTTGAATAGATAACAGGAAATAGCTGACTTGCTGACACAGATTCGGCTTAACCACAGTATCTCATAGGGTGTGTTTCTATGCAAACTTTTAAGCTGATTATGGCAAACTTTTAAGCTGATTATGGCAAAACTCACACACACACAAAGTTAATTTATACTTTATGTAAAATGGAAGGGAATCTAAGATGGAGTCAGTTGTTTATACATTCTATTACACTGGGGAAGGACATTTTTTGCCTGGACTGTGTCCAAGATCAGCCCCATGTACTCCAGATGATGGGAAGGCTGGAGAGCAGACTTCTTGAAGCTGATCAGCCAGCCAGCCAAAGGTTTTAAGGAACTGGATCATCTTTTGGATGTTGGAGGTCAGGACTGTGGCTGATGTATCTTTCAGCAAAGGATTGTCCAGGTATCTTGCGATCTGTATGTCCTGAGATCTGATCCAGGCCAGATGCGGAACAAGCACCTTTGCGAAGAATCCTGATGCAGATGAAAGCCCAAATGGTTGAGCAAAAAAATGAAAAATCTGGGTCTCTCACAGCAAAGAGTAGAAAGCATTGGTTTGTGGGAAGCCAGGAATGTGAAGATAGGCATCTTGGATAAACACTGATGGCAAAAATTCCCTTGGTCTGAAGAAGTGATGATCAATTTCACAGACTCCATGATGTATTTGGGGACATGTAGATATTGGTTAAGAGATTTTAGGTCCGGAAGTAGGTGAATGTCCCCATTTCATTTTGGGACTGTGAATAGGTGCGAGTAATACCCTTGAAACTTTTCCTCTGCAGTGATCACCTCTTATGCCTACAAATCTGCCTGCCCTGGAGGGTAGGAATCAAGGAGGGGGCAGAAAGAAATTCTATTTTGTAGTCCCTGGAAATGACAGATTGGATTCATAGGTCCTGGGACATCTTTGATCCAAGCTGGTGCAAATGCCAACAGATGGCCCCCCAGCCTAGAGAGTTGTGGTGCCCCTTCACTGCAAGGAGAGCTTCAGGCTTTCAATGACAGGATGGACCCGCCTCTCACTTAAGGGTACCTGGGTGGAGTGAAAGGACCTGTTTTGTTTGAGAAGCAGTAGCTGTAGTAGTAGTGGGCTTAGGTTGTTTCTTGTGGGATAAAAATTTCTCTCTCCAGTAACCTCCTTAATAAATCTATTAAGAGATTTACCAAACAGGCATTCACCATCTAAAGGCATGCACAAAGGCCTTTTGCAAACAGGCTCAGCAGACCACGCCTTTAACCACAAAATTCTGCACATACGCACAGACAGCAGTGACATCCTAGAGACCTGGCAAATTACATTCTCTAGAGCAGCCTTTCTCAGCCAGAATCCATGAAACCCTAGGGTTCCCCCAGAGGTTGCTATAAGTTCCTTAACTGCTTCCCGACCGACTCCTGTACATATACGGAGGCAGGATGGCTCTCCTGCGTGAATTGTCGTATATGTACAGCAGCTCCTTAAAGAGCCATAGCAGGCACGTGCATGCGCCCGCTGCTCGGTGGGGGACCAGATGCGCGTGGTCGGCGAGCTCAATTGCCCCGTGGGCGCGAGAGCCAGAACGAGAATTTGTGTGTGTAAACACACAAATCCCTGTTCTGACAGGGGAGAAGAAACAGATCGTCTGTTCCCACTAAGTAGGAACAACGATCTGGCTCCTCCTCTAGTCAGTCACATCCCCCCACAGTTAGAAACATCTAGGGAAGACATTTAACCCCTTGATCGCCCACTAGTGTTAACCCCTTCCCTGCCAGTGACATTTATACAGTAATCAGTGGCTATTTTTAGTTATGATAGCTATATAAATCTCAATGGTCCCCAAAAAGTCGCAATAACGATAAAAATCGCTGATCGCTGCCATTACTAGTAAAAAATTAATAATAATAAAAATGCCATAAATCTATCCCCTATTTTGTAGATTCTATAACTTTTGCGCAAACCAATCAATATACGCTTAATGCGATTTGTTTTTATCAAAAATATGTAGAAGAATACATATTGGCCTAAACTGATGAAGAAATGTGTTTATTTAACAAAAAAATTGGGATATTTATTATAGCAAAAAGTAAAAAATATTGTTTTTTTCAAACTTGCCGCTCTTCTTTTGTTTATAGCGCAAAAAATAAAAACCACAGAGGTGATCAAATACCACCAAAAGAAAGCTCTGTTTGTGGGGAAAAAAATGTTTGTTTGGGTACAATGTCGCACGACCGCGCAATTGTCAGTTAAAGCGACGCAGTGCCGTATCGCAAAAAATGGCCTGGTCAGGAAGGGGGTAAATTCTTCTGGGACGGAAGTGGTTAAACAAAGAGCAGCTTTTGTCTCTCGGCTGAGTAACCACAGACAGCAATGATCTTTTTAGCCACCTGTAAGGCAGGGGATATTCCCAATGGCAATAAATGTAAGGAGCGTTTTTTTTTTTTTTTTTTTCAATGACCATCACACTAATGTACTGTGAGCTGTAGATCATTATTAACAGGGGCTCCTGTTAATGGTTTTCAGGGTCCAGTTACAGTTCCCAAGATGTACACTGAGGGTAACCGATCCAGAAATGGTAAATGAACCCTGGGGCAATAATCAGTTGGATCTTGATAGAAGTGTCACTTGAAGTAAAGAAATTTCAAAAAGGAATGGTTTAGAGGGTACAACGGGGGCATCCTCAGTACAGTTTTCGTAAATTAAATGAAGGTAGCGGCATATAACCCCGGGGGGCTGTGACTTGCTTTCCTATGTCCTGTACGATTAAGATATATTATTTACGGTTTTATGCTTTGGTGTAAATATGAGGGGATGCATATCAGTTGTTAAAAAAAAAACGAATAGCTGTGACATGTACAACTTACACACTTCCAGCTGCTGAGACTCACAACGAGCAGTTCCGGCAGAATTTCTGGCTACACAGTAGTACATTCCCATGTCTCCTTTATTAACTGAAGTAAATACCTACAAAACACACAGTGCAAACTTTAGATTATTGTGGTCAAAGCATTTATGTCCTACCCAAGCTTCAAACTGTGAACTGCAGTCCTGAGCCTAGACTCTAATCTTCCCCCCGATCTCTGTCACCAGCCCCTCAAATGCCCACAACTCCTCCTCTCCACCGATCAAACACTATGACTTCTCACAAAACCCCTTCCCCCACATCCAACCCCTTCTCAAGCCCCATCGGGTGCCTCATTGTGCCAAACAGATGTCTCTGGTAGGATAGGCAACATTACAGTGGAAGGGCCATCCAAAACATCAAGGCCAAATTTGCTTATCCACTTGCCGACTGCTGCACGCCAATATACGTCGGCACAATGGCAGCGGTGGGCAAATGGGCATACATAGACGTCCCCTTTAAGAGCCGGGGATAGCAGGCGTGACCGCGCTCGAGGGACCGGCCGGACTCAATGTCCGCCGGGATCGTGTCATGGAGCCTCAGAACGGGGAAGTGCCTATGTAAACAAGGCATTTTCCCTGTTCTGCCTTGTGTCATGACAGAGATCACCGCTCCCTGTCACCGGGAACGGTGATCGCTGTCATGTGACTTGAAGCCCACCCCCCCACACAGTTAGAATCACTCCATAGGACACACTTAACCCCTTCATCGCCCCCTAATGGTTAACCCCTTCACTGCCAGTGTCATTTACACAGTAATCAGTGCATTTTTATAGCACTGATCGCTGTATATATGACAATGGTCCCAAAATAGTGTCAAAAGTGACCAATGTGTCCGCCATAATGTCGCAGTTCCAATTTAAAAAAACGCAGATCGCTGCTATTACCTATAAAAAAATTAAAATATAAATGCCATAAAACTATCCCCTATTTTGTAGACGCTATAACTTTTGCGCAAACCAATCAATATACGCTTATTGCGAAAAATATGTAGAAGAATACGTATCGGCCTAAACTCAGGAAACAAATAGTTTTTTTATATATTTTTGGGGGATATTTATTATAGTAAAAAGTAAAAAATAATGCGTGTTTTTTTTCAAAATTGTCACTCTTTTTTTGTTTATAGCGCAAAAAATAAAAACTGCAGAGGTGATCAAATACCGCCAAAAGAAAGCTCTGTTTGTGGGAAAAAAAGGACGTCCATTTTGTTTGTGTGCAAGATCGCACGACTGCGCAATTGTCAGTTAAAGTGACGCAGTGCCGTATCGCAAAAAGTGTTCTGGTCAGGAAGGGGGCAAAATCTTCCAGGGCTGAAGCGGTTATAGAAGCAAACACAAAGGAAGTCCCTTCCATCGGGACCAAGGCTGTAAAATAACCACATTTTTGTTATTTTTAGATATGTAAATAAAAAAATTTAAAAAATAGCAAATATAAATAAGTGCTTCCACATGTTAATATTGGGGCTATAGGGTTGGTATATAGGGTTGGTCAGAATTACAGAAGAGAATGATTTGGGGTGCTTATTTCAGATAATAACAAAAATAAGAAAACAGTGTGGCTTGGCAGTGGAAAAGGTGAATAGAATGCTGTAGTGTATCACTAGGGCAATCACCAGCAGGAGGAAAGAGGTCCTGAATCATTGGAGACAATGTGGAACTTCCTGGAAAAGGAAGCAAGACCAATATTTGCACACAAGTTTAGGTGGGATATTCTAGACTTGCAAAAGAGAAACAAATGGGGATCTTCGTTAATGCGTTCAAAATCATCTTGACTCTTGGAATTGCATGCAAAGCTCCTTATAAAACGGTAGCAGTGCTGCAGATTAGGACTTTAATTCCCCTTGGATTGGGAGTTTGTCTTCTCTTTTGCAGGAACCAGACATCTAGGAAAGCTTGGAGATTTGTGAAGCACTTAACTAATGAAGCTATACCCCAAACAAAAATACTAAACAGCAATTCAGAGAAAATCTTGCTGACTCAGAAACTGGATTATGCTTATCTACAGGCCTTATGGTGGCCATATGGTGGCTTTGATAAAAGTGATTTATTTTCCGATCAATCTCTCCCAACAGGTATAATCGAACTATAGTCAATAACCCAAATCAAATCAATATGCCACATACTGTACAACTAAGTGGAATCCAATTGATAGTTGGAAGATACAATTGTAAATTATGGATCGCATCTCTTTTTCCACCATGCAATCTCATAATCTAGTCCAGTGATCTCCAAACTACGGCCCATGGCCTTTTGTTTAGAAAGTTTGGAGAACCCTGATTTAGTCAATCAAAAGTACGACAGAATTCATGACCAAAGCATTTTAGTGTGATCAAATCTTCTTTAAATCAAATCTATTTCAAGAAGAGAAGTTGTGGCTATTTGATTATTTGCCAGATTCAAGCAATTTGGTTGTATCACACATCGATCGAATAAGAAAAATCAAAGCATGTAAGGCCACGATTAGATTAATACCGCCTTTCTTCATATGGATTTTTACATATTAGATTCTAATGCCTCTAAGGGCCAACATCAGGGATTTCTCTCTATTTCTACTAGAGATTGACCAATTATCGGTGCGGCCGATATTCACTTTTTTTGGAAGTATCGTTTACAAACATACCCAATATTACCGTTATTGCTTTAAGCGGTTTTACCGGGGTGCCCCGGTACCGTTCTTTAGAGCGGACGGTTAGCTTTATTGTAATAACAGCCGATGCGGCTCAGCAGCCCCTCTGCTGTTATTACAAGCCCCACCAGGAGGCCTGAGCAACCAGCCGGCATGTCCGCCGGCTGGCCGAAGATCACTTCGCGGACATCACTTCCCGGATTACTGGTATCTTAAAGGCGCCTGTTTTAAACAATAGAAAGTATTCAAAGACGCAGATCTTGACGTTTTGAATACTTTCAAGTGCAGTGGAGGGGTTTAGGGTCTTATAGACCCCGGATCCCTCCATAAAGAGGACCTATCGCTGCCTATTACTGTCACAAGGGATATTTACATTCCTTGTGACAGCAAGAACAGTGCTACAAAAAAAAATAAAAAATGTAAATGGACAGTGTAAAAATAAAAATTTTAAATGTTGAGAATTATCGGCTATCGGCCTGAGAGGTTGCCGAAATATCAGTATCGTATCGGCACCTAAAAAATAATATCGGTCGAACCCCAATTTCTACCCCTCCACTTCAGGACAAATATATTGACTTATCACACTGTATCACTGACCCTTCACCAATAAGCCTACATTCACACTGGGGATTAAGGCTTATCTAAAGATTTCTGCTGTGGCTATACTTTCAGACACCCATGACAAATTCCTTCGGGTTTGGCAGCCATGGGTTGCCTATATTCAACCTTCCAGATTTGACTTTATGCTTCTCTCGATTTAACGTGCTTCTGCTCCCCACCATGTGGACTCCCCTTCCTCCTTATTTCTCTTTCCTTTCCTAATCCTGGTCTCTTACTCCTCTCTTCCTCCCTTTCATCTCCTTTCCCATTCTTCCTTTTAGTTCATTAGGCCACCAGGCATCCGCCTGGGAGGGAAGGTTACATGGTTAACTTCTAGTACTGTTATATAGCATATCCTTGATAATCTACTTATCGAATATATGGTTTGATAGCAAGCTGCATTCAAAACTCTGCATAGACATTTTCAATCGATATTTGGTGCAACGTGTCCTAGAATACCGAGGTTCCAGACTGAGATATCAATCTTCCAAATGTTATGTATGACCCATCTTGGAATCTATAAGACTTGAACATATCTATTTACTTTACTTTGTTTTCTTTTTTGGTATTATTATATGTTTATTTGCGATCAATGTGATGAGCTGTTATGCTGGAATAAATATTATCAAAACTCTTTGTAACAGAAAACTAAAAACATATACAGTATAAAACAAAGATCAGAATGTTCAAGTCCATTGATAAGGAAGACATGGCAGGTAATGGCAGTCACTAAGAACGGGATATTGGTATTCATAAATAATGTTTATTCTAGTGTAATGTCAAATGATCATACTCTTCAGAAAGCAACAGACACCAAATCAAAAAGAAGAAGTGAAGATGAAATTCCCCTTCATGGTCTTGATCACAAAGTAGTTGCATCAGCAGAATATCCAGAGAGATGGAAAGAGTTACAGACCAACAGATTCTTAAGCAACCCATCAGGGAAAAACAGAAGCAACTGATTAGCCCTGAATGCTGTCATGGACACATTTAGTGAAGATTAATGTATGTCTGAAAGTGTTAGTAGATGTCCTGTGCTACTATACCAGGCCATCTCCCTTAATCAATATATAGTTTTATTCCATGTTCACAAACACCTTCTAATCCACTGACTCTATACTGTTGTCTGCATTTCTGCCATATATTACAATAAGGTTTCAAGTGATATTAAAGTCTTTTTTTTTTTTTTGTGGTTTAAAAATAACAAAGATGTTATACTTACCTGCCCAGATCCTCCTCTTCTCGAGTACTTAGCCGGCGCACCTCACCCCTCTCTCCTGCCAAATGACCCCACAGACAGCAGCTTGCTATGGGGGCACCCGAGATGAGCCGCTGCTCTGTGTGTCCATTCAGACACAGAACTCCGGCTCAGCCCTACCTCCTCTCTCTCTCCTCAGTGGCTCACTGACTTTGACTGACAGCAGCGGGAGCCAATGGTATCCGCTGCTGTCTCAGGCAATGAGAAGGGAAAGTCCCGAACAGCCGAGGCTCTCATGCAACATCGCTGGATCGAGATGAGGCTCAGGTAAGTAAGTATTAGGAGGTGCTGGAGAGGCTGCTGCACACAGAAGGTTTTTTTTATCATCTGCCTTTAGAACCACTTTAACCCCAAAATCCATGTTTTATCCCTAGACCAGGGGTCTCCAAACTTTCGAAACAAAGGGCCAGTTTACTGTCCTTCAGGGGAGTCAGACTAGATCCATTGGTGGTACAAAATGCCCAGGTGTCCAGTGGGAGTAAACAATACCATATCTTTGGCGTCAGTGGGAGGACTAGTGCCCCGTCGTTGGTGTCAAAAGAAGGAATTGTGTCCTTTTCATGGTGTCAGTTGGAGGAATAGTGCCCCATTGTTGGTATCAGCAACAAGATTGATTCCCCGTTGTTGGTGTCAGTAGATGGAATAGTGCCCCAAGGGCCGGATAAAGGCAAGCAAAGGGCCCCAGGGCCGCAGTTTGGAGACCCCTGTCCTAGATCAGTGAGACCCTATATGAAACCACACCCTGCTCAAACCATACAACCCTTCCATACCATGGACTTTTCAAAATCCCTCAATAAATATATTTGGTTATTTTACATATAAACTTGGTGCAGTGCTATATTAAAATGTTACATTCACTAAACTATTACAGCCCGTGCCAAGACCAATATTGTGCAATCACGATGCCATGCAAATAAAATGATAGATACAGCAGTCCATCTGCAAAATCAAAACAATTGGACAAAATGTTCTTCCAATTCCACTAAGTATGAAAGTGCTGCAATTGTAAACAATAAATGTCCCTACTCTCAATGCAATAAATAAATAAAGTGCTTTTGCAAAAGAAAGTCTGTGAAGGTTTATTTATTGCTTCATCAACAACTCTGCTCCACATCAACCGCAAGGCCCCTTTCACAAGCGCAAACCGATCGGGTCAGTCTGTCAGTTTTTTTAGGTGGACCCGATCGGACCATCCATTGCCCTCTATGTGTCCGTTGACACCCGCCGACATCCGATCCATCCACTAAAAACAGACAGATGGGGATCCGTTCCCCATCCGTCTGGTGGATTGGATAACAGTCGGATGGAAACAGACAGGCAGTCTGTTTCAATCCGAAAGCCCATAGAGGTCAGTAGGCTGTGTCCGTGTCTGTGTCCGTTTAGCATCAGCAGAGCGGACACGGACCTGTCATCCGCCTGCTAAGCGGGGATCAGCGGAGAGATTCCACGCTAAGTAGGCGGATCCCGCCAGTGTAAAAGGGCCTAAAAGTGCCTTCTCCCCACTCCATCTATGAGACACTCACCAGATGTTAATGACCACTTATGGTTAATAAGCAGGTCAATAGCACTTTAGGAGCTCTCTTTCCCCTTAGTATTGTCTATGCTGACATCATTTCCGGCGCGCATGGCCATCTTTACTAGGAAGTGAATATGCCATTGAAGTGCATGGAGGCTGTTACCTGTTCAATTACCCTGTAAGTGCAATGATTGGTTTAATCTAATTTATCCACTTGCCACCCAAGGACGTCCCTGTATGTCCTTGAGTTGCAGAGTTTTTTCTAAAAGAGATCCTAGCGGCTAATTAGCCACCACCTCCCGCCACCTTCCTGGGCTCTCCCGTACCACCAGGGAACCCGGGTTTGCAGCTGGTGGTTGTGTCGGCCAACCATAGAGATGATCGAGGACTGGAACATACCTAGAACAAAGCCACGAGTATTTTGTCCCTTATGGTTTCGGTTTTTGTGTTTACTGGCCGGGTGCCAGTCTGATTGGATGCTTTGGAGGCTAGAGAAGAGATCTGGGGTCTAACTGTAAAGAGGACCTGTCACGGTCCATGCTCTCATGGGATGTTGTTCATCCCTTGTGATAGTAATAAAGTAGTTAAAAAATATAAAAATGTAACAGTCTAAAAAAGAAATTGTAAATAAAATAAATAATAAAAAAAAAAAAAAAAAAAAGTAAAGCACCCACCCGGGCTCAGGAGAATGTATATGTAGGTCGTGCCAGCATATGTTAACGGTGTTGATCATTTTAGCACCAGACCTCCTGTGTAACTCTAAATAGGTAACCTGTAAAGGCTTTTAAAGCATCACCTATGGAGATTTTTAGGTACCGTAGTTTGGTGCCATTCCACGGGCATATGCAATTCTAAGTGTGATGTTTGGCATTTATTTACTCAGCATAATATTATCTTTTATATTTTACTAATCAATTTGGTATTATATTGTGTTTTTGTGCGTTAACTCAAGTTGTCTTAGCACTGGCTGTATCAGTTTAGTGAATGTAATATGCTGCACCAAGTCTATTTCCCCAAAGGGTTATAGAAGGTGAATAGCAGCTTGAGGCCCCTTTCACACTGGGGTGTCGGCGCTATTTTTAGTGGCGCTTTATCGACGTTTTTGCGGGGGTTTTCGGACGCTAGCGGGGAGATTTTAACCCCCGCTAGCGACCGAAAAAAGGGTTAAAACGACCCGCAAAGTGCCGCTCCAGCAGCGGTGCCCATTCAGTTCAATGGGCAGGAGCGGTGTATACATCTCTCCAAAGATGCTGCTTGCAGGACTTTTTTTTTAACATCCTGCCAGCGCATCGCCTCAGTGTGAAAGCTCTCCGGCTTTCACACTGAGACTGCAGGGGACCCATTTTTCAGGCGCTATTTTTAGCCCAAAAGCTCCTGAAAAAGGTCTCAGTGTGAAAGGGGTCTAAGGAAGAGGAGCTCAAGAAAAATACACACCTGCATGCAAAGGGTAATGGATTATCAAATATATATTGGCTGCATCACACTTAATATACCCTTCCAAGACCTTGCTCTTCTTAATTATATCAAAAGGCCAAAATCAGACAGTGTGATATCTCCCCCCTATACCAGGATGCCACTTTTTCCATACATGATCATTAGTCTCACCAAGGTTCCAGTATTGGTGTTTGCGGTAAAAGATGAATTGACAAATTTTGGGCTGGTTTTCGAGTCATCAGGCAGTGCGTCGCTATTGCGATACCATCGATACACAGAATTGGGGTAACCTTCTTTCTCCTGGCAATACAGAATGGCAGACTTTCCCACTGGGACAGACTTGGGCACTCGGCACTGGGGAGTCACTGGTTTTACTGAGGAAGAAAACAGAAAAAGTATTAGATGCATCTTCATGACAATGAATAGAGCTTTACTAAAGATGACAGACGGGAACAAACAAAATAACTAGAGGAAAAGGAAAACCTGAAAAGTCTCACCATTCAGTGCCCCCACACTAGAAAGACCTGAAAAGTCTCACCATTCAGTGCCACCACACTAGGAAGACATGAAAGGTCTCACCATTCAGTGCCACCACACTAGGAAGACCTGAAAAGTCTCACCATTCAGTGCCACCACACTAGGAAGACATGAAATGTCTCACCATTCAGTGCCACCACACTAGGAAGACCTGAAAGGTCTCACCATTCAGTGCCCCCACACTAGGGAAGACATGAAAGGTCTCACCATTTAGTGCCCCCACACTAGGAAGACCTGAAAGGTCTCACCATTCAGTGCCCCCACACTAGGGAAGACATGAAAGGTCTCACCATTCAGTGCCACCACACTAGGAAGACCTGAAAAGTCACCATTCAGTGCCCCCACAATAGGAAGACCTGAAAAGACTCACCATTCAGTGCCTCTATACTATGAAGACCTGAAAGTTCTCACCATTCAGCACCACACACTAGGAAGACCTGAAAAGTCTCACCATTCAGTATACAATGAAGGCCCATTCCTGGGCAGTTCTAATAGTCAAAGCTAGTGTTGAAGTTTGTCACCAAGTCCAACCTCCACATTCTTACTGGCTTATCACCACGAAGCTACCTCATTGGCCAATAGGAATGAGCAGGAGGCAAAAAAGAAGTTGAGCCAAGCTTTGGCACTGAATGAAGAACTGCTGAAGCTTTGCATCAAGAACCCAGCATTCATCTGTAACTAAAAACTGCATAGACTGTGCACACTTAAAAATGTATATATTCTGAACAAGCAGTAAAAGTGTTTTAAACCCCTCTTTGTGTTGTATCTATAGGCATTGTGGAGACCATCATCTTCACATTTCGCAACACAGGCATTAAAATCTTAGCTCTTTTCCTCTTACTTTCTATTGCAATAGATCAAAGCAGCCTGCAAGCCCTCTAATGTAAACACACAGCTGATGTTTCTATCAGATCATGTCAAACCTCTAACATAAACACACAATAAATGTTTCTAAGCTATTTTAGGGCTGATTTGCACCAGCAGCTGTGCTGAACGCAGATGCTGGTGTGCACTGGCAGGACGATGCATTGCACGGTTTTCCTCTTTTCTGTTACAATTTTACGAAAAATGTCACCAGTTGGCATTTCATCAAATTCTTTTACACAGCGATGTTGGCATGCAGGTTTCTGCTGCAGCATGCTGCGCTGCAAAAAAAAGTGCATGCAATACAGTGATGTGAATTGACACCATAGGAAACCAGACAAATTGCCTTGTCTTTGCGTTGGGCAACGCTGCTCCCCACATTCTAGGGCAAATGGTGTGAATGACCCTATAAACGGACTTTGTTATGTTCATTGAGAATGAATTACTTCACATTAAATGCAGCTAGTGAAGTCAGTGATGGTTCATTCTAAAGTGGTTCTATTGCTTGTTAAGAATGTGTAAATAAATTAGTGATTGTAAAGGCATACTATTTTTCTTTAACCACTTGAGCCCCGGACCATTATGCTGCCTAAGGACCAGAGGTCTTTTTCCAATTTGGCACTGCGTCGCTTTAACTGCTAATTGCGCGGTCATGCAATGCTGTACCCAAACGAAATTTGCGTCCTTTTCTTCCCACAAATAGAGCTTTCTTTTGATGGTATTTGATCACCTCTGCGGTTTTTATTTTTTGCGCTATAAACGGAAAAAGACCAAAAATTTTGAAAAAAAATGATATTTTCTACTTTTTGTTATAAAAAAAATCCAATAAACTAAATTTTAGTCATACATTTAGGCCAAAATGTATTCGGCCACATGTCTTTGGTAAAAAAAATGTCAATAAGCGTATATTTATTGGTTTGCGCAAAAGTTATAGCGTCTACAAACTAGGGTACATTTTCTGGAATTTACACAGCTTTTAGTTTATGACTGCCTGTGTCATTTCTTGAGGTGCTAAAATGACAGGGCAGTACAAAACCCCCACAAATGACCCCATTTTGGAAAGTAGACACCCCAAGGAAATTGCTGAGAGGCATGTTGAGCCCATTGAATATTCATTTTTTTTGTCCCAAGTGATTGAAAAATGACAAAAAAAAAAAAAAAAAAAAAAAATATTTACAAAAAGTTGTCACTAAATGATATATTGCTCACACAGGCCATGGGCCTATGTGGAATTGCACCCCAAAATACATTCAGCTGCTTCTCCTGAGTATGGGGATACCACATGTGTGGGACTTTTTGGGAGCCTAGCCGCGTACGGGGCCCCGAAAACCAATCACCGCCTTCAGGATTTCTAAGGGTGTAAATTTTTGCTTTCACTCTTCACTGCCTATCACAGTTTCGGAGGCCATGGAATGCCCAGGTGGCACAAAACCCCCCAAAATGACCCCATTTTGGAAAGTAGACACCCCAAGCTATTTGCTGAGAGGCATATTGAGTCCATGGAATATTTTATATTTTGACACAAGTTGCGGGAAAGTGACACTTTTTTTTTTTTTTTCATAAAGTTGTCACTAAATGATATATTGCTCACACAGGCCATGGGCATATGTGGAATTGCACCCCAAAATACATTTAGCTGCTTCTCCTGAGTACGGGGATACCACATGTGTGGGACTTTTTGGGAGCCTAGCCGCGTACGGGACCCCGAAAACCAATCACCGCCTTCAGGCTTTCTAAGGGTGAAAATTTTTGATTTCACTCTTTACTGCCTATCACAGTTTCGGAGGCCATGGAATGCCCAGGTGGCATAAAACCCCCCCAAATGACCCCATTTTGGAAAGTAGACACCCCAAGCTATTTGCTGAGAGGCATGGTGAGTATTTTGCAGCTCTCATTTGTTTTTGAAATTGAAGAAAGACAAGAAAAAAATTTTTTTTTCTTTTTTCAATCTTCAAAACTTTGTGACAAAAAGTGAGGTCTGCAAAATACTCACTATACCTCTCAGCAAATAGCTTGGGGTGTCTACTTTCCAAAATTGGGTCATTTGGGGGGGTTTTGTGCCACCTGGGCATTCCATGGCCTCCGAAACTGTGATAGGCAGTGAAGAGTGAAATCAAAAATTCACACCCTTAGAAAGCCTGAAGGCGGTGCTTGGTTTTCGGGGTCCCGTACGCGGCTAGGCTCCCAAAAAGTCTCACACATGTGGTATCCCCGTACTCAGGAGAAGCAGCAGAATGTATTTTGGGGTGTAATTTCACATATTCCCATGGCATGTTTGAGCAATATATCATTTAGTGACAACTTTGTGCAAAAAAAAAAAAAAAAAAAAAAAAAAAAAATTTGTCTCTTTCCCGCAACTTGTGTCGCAATATAAAATATTCCATGGACTCGACATGCCTCTCAGCAAATAGCTTGGGGTGTCTACTTTCCAAAATGGGGTCATTTGGGGGGGTTTTGAACTGTCCTGGCATTTTATGCACAACATTTAGAAGCTTATGTCACACATCACCCACTCTTCTAACCACTTGAAGACAAAGCCCTTTCTGACACTTATTGTTTACATGAAAAAGTTTTTTTTTTTTGCAAAAAAATTACTTTGAACCCCCAAACATTATATATTTTTTTAAAGCAAATGCCCTACAGATTAAAATGGTGGGTGTTTCATTTTTTTTTTTCACACAGTAATTGCGCAGCGATTTTTCAAACGCATTTTTTGGGGAAAAAACACACTTTTTTAAATTTTAATGCACTAAAACACACTATATTGCCCAAATGTTTGATGAAATAAAAAAGATGATCTTAGGCCGAGTACATGGATACCAAACATGACATGCTTTAAAATTGCGCACAAACGTGCAGTGGCAACAAAATAAATACATGTTTAAAAGCCTTCAAAAGCCTTTACAGGTTACCACTTTAGATTTACAGAGGAGGTCTACTGGAAAAATTACTGCACTCGATCTGGCCTTCGCGGTGATACCTCACATGCATGGTGCAATTGCTGTTTACATATGACGCCAGACCGCCGCTTGCGTTCGCCTTAGCGCGAGAGCAGGGGGCGACAGGGGTGCTTTTTTTTTTTTTTTTTTTTTTTTTTCTTTATTATTTTTTTGCTTTTTTAATCTTACTTTTAAACTGTTCCTTTCATATTTTTTTTTTTAATCATTTTTATTGTTATCTCGGGGAATGTAAATATCCCCTATGATAGCAATAGGTAGTGACAGGTACTCTTTTTTGAAAAAATTGTGGTCTATTAGACCCTAGATCTCTCCTCTGCCCTCAAAGCATCTGACCACACTAAGATCGGTGTGATAAAATGCTTCCCCAATTTCCCAATGGCGCTATTTACATCCGGCGAAATCTAAGTCATGAAATACTCGTAGCTTCCGGTTTCTTAGGCCATAGAGATGTTTGGAGCCACTCTGCTCTCTGATCAGCTCTATGGTCAGCTGGCTGAATCACCGGCTGCATTCTCAGGTTCCCTGTTGAGACAGGAGAGCCAGAGAAAAACACGGAAGACGGTGGGGGTGGGGGGGGCATTCCCTCCCACGGCTTGTAAAGGCAGTCTAGAGGCTAATTAGCCGCTAGGATTGCTTTTACATGAAAGCCGACCGCTGGCTGAAAAGAATGATACCAAGATGATACCTAAACCTGCAAGCATCATTCTGGTATAACCACTCAAATTCGTGAATGGCGTACCTGAAGACAAAAAAATGGTTAACAATGGTTAACAATAAAGCACAGTAAACAGTAAAGTATAAATAATTACACACCTGAAAAACAAACATGATAAAACATAATAACAATAACAATAACAATAAAACATTGCAGAATAGAATACAGTAAAAAAGAGCAGAACAATAGAGAGAGAGAATAGAGAGAGAGAGAACAATAAAACGACAACTATTTTTTTTTTATTTCATATTTTTTTTTTTTTTTACACTTTTTTTGTAACTAACTTTTATAACGGTAACCGGTTCCAGGTTCGGGTCTCTCAAAATGCGATGGCATTTAGGGAGACCCTGTGAAAGTGTGCCTAGTCTGTGCAATGCTGTACTCTACGCTAATACTCAACTAGTGAATGGTAGCGTTCAAAACATTCACCAATGCAAAGACCAGGATTGTCAGGACAGGAGGGACAATAATAGCGGGTGTCACGCCTATATCCGCGCTTGCTGCAGACACATCTTTTTTGGGGGGTTCGCTGGGTAGGGGTACTCGGGAGGACATAAAGAAAATGCCTCTCATGCAGCCGACTGCATTTGGTTGGGGATGTGAATGGGGGAAGTACGGGCGCTGCAGAAGTGGTGGGTTCCCAATTAGGATTGGCGAATGCAGCAGGAAGGGCATTATGGGCATGACGGGCCTGTGTTTGTCTTCTTGGTGGCAGCGGGACACTACTTGTGCTTGCCACCTCACCAGCTTGAACTGCACTTATGGGACTCGCCACGTCACCACGTGTTACTGCAGTGCTGGTTTGACTACGACCGGGGTGTACTAGGCCGCTGGTGCTTGCCAGTTCCCCAAAACGCTACCAAAAAACTGTTAGCGATCGCAGGGATCAGGCCTGACTCTGCGAACGCTGCAGTTATGCGTTTAGTGTTTTGTAAGTGTCAGTGATCGATCGATACTGCACTTGGGTGGGCTGGGCCGGGCGGAGGGGCAAAACGCAGGTGCTAGCAGGTATCTGGGCTGATCCAGCTAACACTGCGTTTTTGGGAATCCTAAACTGCTGGTGACGCTAGTATAGATCTGATCGGATCAGATATTGATGCGATCAGATACTATACCACTAAGGGAGGTGTACGGTGCGTGCGTGGGTGTTAGCGGTACTGGCGCTAACCTGACGCTGCCTGGGGCTGGTGCTTGCCAGTTCACCAAAACGCTACCAAAAAAACTGTTAGCGATCGCAGGGATCAGGCCTGACTCTGCGAACGCTGCAGTTATGCGTTTAGTGTTCTGTAAGTGACAGTGATCGATCGATACTGCACTTGGGTGCGCTGGGCTGGGCCGGGCGGAGGGGCAAAACGCAGGTGCTAGCAGGTATCTGGGCTGATCCCGCTAACACTGCGTTTTTGGGAACCCTAAACTGCTGGTGACGCTAGTATAGATCTGATCGGATCAGATATTGATCCGTTCAGATACTATACCACTAAGGGAGGTGTACGGTGCGTGCGTGGGTGTTAGCGGTACTGGCGCTAACCTGACGCTTCCTGGGGCTGGTGCTTGCCAGTTCACCAAAATGCTACCAAAAAAACTGTTAGCAATCGCAGGGATCAGGCCTGACTCTGCGAACGCTGCAGTTATGCGTTTAGTGCCTTGTAAGTGACAGCGATCGATCGATACTGCACTTGGGTGGGCTGGGCGGAGGGGCAAAACGCAGGTGCTAGCAGGTATCTGGGCTGATCCCGCTAACACTGCATTTTTGGGAACCCTAAACTGCTGGGGACGCTAGTATAGATCTGATCGGATCAGATATTGATCCGATCAGATACTATACCACTAAGGGAGGCGCATGCTGTGTGCGTGGGTGTTAGCGGTACTGGCGCTAATCTGACGCTGCCTGGGGCGACGCATATCACCGCCGGGCGATCAGGGGGCTAAACCTTTATTCGGTAATAAACGGCGGGTGCCCTGACACTATAAAAAAAAAAAAAAACTAACCAGCGTCAACCGTAACGTTTATACGGTGATCAGTGGTGAAAGGGTTAACTAGGGGGCAATCAAGGGGTTAAAACATTTATTCGGTAGTATATGGGGGTCCCTGTCGCTATAAAACGCTGACGGCGAACCTAAATATTTACCTCACTAACTAGCGTCACCAGCGACACTAATACAGCGATCAGAAAAATGATCGCTTAGCGACACTGGTGACAGGGGGTGATCAAGGGGTTAAAACTTTATTAGGGGGGGTTAGGGGGGTACCCTAGACCTACAGGGGGGTAACAGTAACTGTGCTAACACTGTAACTGTCACAAACTGACACAGCAGTAATCAGAAAAAAAAAAAAAAAACTGCTGGTGTCAGTTTGTGACGGGGGGGGGGGGGTGATTGGGGGGGGATCGGGGGGCGATCGGGGTGTAATGTGTGCCTGGCATGTTCTACTGTGTGTGTGTGTGTGTGTTAGTGCACTCACTCACATGCCGTCTCTCCTCGGGCCGGAACGGAAACTACCGACCCGAGGGGAGAATACATCACTTCCTTTGCTGCTGTATGCTGTGTTCCCATTGGCCGGCGGCGATCGCGAGGGGGGGGCCACGAACGGATGGCCTCCCCCTCGTCTCTGATCGCCGGGGGACAGAACGGGACCGCCTCGGGCGGCGGGGGGGGGGTCCGGTCGGACCCCCCACCCGCGGAAGGCAAATCACGTACCCTGTACGTGATTTTGCCTGTCCGTGCCGCCTTGCCGACGTACATCGGCGTGAGGCGGTCGTCAAGTGGTTAATAAACAAACAAGTCATACTCACCTGCTCTGTGCAATGGCTTTGCACAGAGAAGCCCCGATCCTCTTCACTGGTGCTCCTGGCTCCTCCCCCATGCCAAGTGCCCCCATATTAAGCCACTTGCCATGGGGGCACTTGTGTGTGCTCACTTCTGAGCCACCTCTGTGTGTAAGAGTGCATCTCTGCCCCTCCCCCTGCTCTGTCCGCACTGGATCTGACTGACAGCAGTGGGAGCCAATAGCTCCCGCTGCTGTGTCAGAACCGATAAGGAGGGGAGAGCAGAGAGAGCCTCTGCTATTGTGCAGATCCCTGCATCGAGATCAGGCTCAGGTAAGTAGTAGGGAGGCAGACAAGCGGAGCTTCCCCTTTTGAGTGCAGCTCCACTTTAATGCAGAGAATGCAGCTTTTACAACCACATAGTCTGGGCACAGGTGCAGATTAAGGGTTCCGCAGATTACATGTACTGTACCACTATATACCTAAACTTTATATCAGCATCAGTTTTAATTTGTTCTGGAAACAGCCTCTATAAATTGGCCAGTAAGTGGCATCGCTCTTCTTGGGTAGAAACAAACATATCTCAGATATATAATATAATAATAATAATATAATATGACAGTCAGTAACTGACAAGTCAGCAATAATTCAACTAGATGAGAGGAATAGCATCTGGCAGCTACAACTGACTATCAATATCTGTTCTGTCTGAGATATCTCCAGAGGGCCAGATGCTGCTGGCAACACATAAAATAACACAAAATCAAAGTGTGGACTATTTCAGCATGTTACAGCAATGCTTACCTTTGACAGTGAGATTAATTATAATCTCTGCTAAATTCTTAAGGTCGTCCACGGCGGCCACTTCGCAGCGATATGTTCCACTGTCGGTCCGGCTGGCATTATTTATAACCAACGAGCTTTGGGACTGAACTTCAGCACGACCTTTTAAGTCTCCTAATACAGAACAATACAGATTTGCTTATAAAGTACATGCACTTCAAACTACTATACTAAGTACATGAAACTGTTCACGTCAGTCTCTACACAACAATCTAACGTTCCCACCACAGTCACATGCTATTATTATTATTATACATTTATGTAGCACTGACACATTCCGCAGTGTTGTACAGAGAACACTGCTTAAAGGAACCCCTAGCAAACTCTGAAGGAATGGGTGATGTATGATTAGAGAAAGGCTGCTGTAATCATACATCACCCTTGCCTGTGCACCCATTCCCCACATCACACCTTCATTGTGTGTCCCTTCCCCTCAACACCCTTCACTGTGCGCCCCCTCCTCTCATCACCCTTCACTGTGCGCCCCTTCCCCTCATCACACTTCACTGTGCGCCCCCTCCTCTCATCACCCTTCACTGTGCGCCCCCTCCTCTCATCACCCTTCACTGTGCGCCCCCTCCTCTCATCACCCTTCACTGTGCGCACCTTCCTCTCATCACCCTTCACTGTGCGCCCCCTCCTCTCATCACCCTTCACTGTGCGCACCTTCCTCTCATCACCCTGCACTGTGCGCCCCTTCCCCTCATCACTCTGCACTGTGCGCCCCTTCCCCTCATCACTCTGCACTGTGCGCCCCTTCCCCTCATCACTCTGCACTGTGCGCCCCTTCCCCTCATCACTCTGCACTGTGCGCCCCTTCCCCTCATCACTCTGCACTGTGCGCCCCTTCCCCTCATCACTCTGCACTGTGCGCCCCTTCCCCTCATCACTCTGCACTGTGCGCCCCTTCCCCTCATCACTCTGCACTGTGCGCCCCTTCCCCTCATCACTCTGCACTGTGCGCCCCTTCCCCTCATCACTCTGCACTGTGCGCCCCTTCCCCTCATCACTCTGCACTGTGCGCCCCTTCCCCTCATCACTCTGCACCGTGCACCCCTTCCTCTCATCACCCTTCACTGTACACCCCTTCCTCTCATCACCCTTCACTGCGTGCCCCTCCCCCCCATCACCCTTCACTATGCACCCATGTCTTACATCATGCTTTACTTTGTGTCCCTTCCCCTCATCACCATTCACTGTGCACCCCCTTCCACTCATCACCATTCACTGTGCGCCCCTTTCTTTCATCACCCTTCACTGTGTGCCCCTTCCTCTCCTCAACCTTCACTGTGCACCCCCTTCTCTCATCACGCTTCACTGTACACCCCTTCCCCTCATCACCCTTCACTGTGTGCCACTTCTGTTCATCATGACTTCACTGTGCACCCCTTCCCCTCCTCACCCTTCACTGTGCGGCCCTTCCCCTCATCACCCTTCACTGCGTGCCCCCCCCCTCATCACCCTTCACTATGCACCCCTTTCTTACATCATGCTTTATTTTGTGTCCCTTCCCCTCATCACCCTTCACTGTGCGCACCTTCCTCTCATCACCCTTCACTATGCGCCCCCTTCCTCTCATCACTCTTCACTGTGCGCACCTTCCTCTCATTACCCTTCACTGTGCGCCCCCTCCTCTCATCACCCTTCACTGTGCGCCCCCTCCTCTCATCACCCTTCACTGTGCGCCCCCTCCTATCATCACCCTTCACTGTGCGCCCCCTCCTCTCATCACCCTTCACTGTGTGCCCCTTCCTCTCATCACCCTTCACTGTGCGTCCCTTCCTCTCATCACCCTTCACTGTGTGCCCCTTCCTCTCCTCAACCTTCACTGTGCGCGCCTTTCTCTCATCACCCTTCACTGTGCGTCCCTTCCCCTCATCACCCTTCACTGTGTGCCACTTCTGTTCATCATGACTCCACTGTGCACCCCTTTTCCTCCTCACCCTTCACTGTGTGCCCCTTCCTCTCCTCAACCTTCACTGTGCACCCCCTTCTCTCATCACGCTTCACTGTACACCCCTTCCCCTCATCACCCTTCACTGTGTGCCACTTCTGTTCATCATGACTTCACTGTGCACCCCTTCCCCTCCTCACCCTTCACTGTGCGGCCCTTCCCCTCATCACCCTTCACTGCGTGCCCCCCCCCTCATCACCCTTCACTATGCACCCCTTTCTTACATCATGCTTTATTTTGTGTCCCTTCCCCTCATCACCCTTCACTGTGCGCACCTTCCTCTCATCACCCTTCACTATGCGCCCCCTTCCTCTCATCACTCTTCACTGTGCGCACCTTCCTCTCATTACCCTTCACTGTGCGCCCCCTCCTCTCATCACCCTTCACTGTGCGCCCCCTCCTCTCATCACCCTTCACTGTGCGCCCCCTCCTCTCATCACCCTTCACTATGCGTCCCTTCCTCTCATCACCCTTCACTGTGTGCCCCTTCCTCTCCTCAACCTTCACTGTGCGTCCCTTCCCCTCATCACCCTTCACTGTGTGCCACTTCTGTTCATCATGACTCCACTGTGCACCCCTTTTCCTCCTCACCCTTCACTGTGCGGCCCTTCCCCTCATCACCCTTCACTGCGTGCCCCTCCCCCTCATCACCCTTCACTATGCACCCCTTTCTTACATCATGCTTTACTTTGTGTCCCTTCCCCTCATCACCCTTCACTGTATGCCCCTTCCTTTTCATCACCCTTCACTGTGCGCCCCTTCCCCTCATCACCCTTCACTGTGCGCCCCTTCCCCTCATCACCCTTCACTGTGCGCCCCTTCCCCTCATCACCCTTTACTGTGCACCTCTTTCTCTCATCACACTTCGCTGTGTGCCCATTCCCCTCGGCCCCCTTTGCTGCGTGCCCCTTCCCCTCATCACCTTTCACTGTGCACCCCTTTCTCTCATTACGCTTCACTTTGTGCCCCTTCCCCTCATCACTCCTTACTGCATGCCACTTCCGTTTATCAGGACTTTACTGTGCGCTCCCTTCCCCTCATCCCCCCTGACTGTGCACCCCTTTCCTTCCATCACCATTAACTGTATGCCCCTTCACCTGATCATGTCTATACTGTGTACCTCTTCCTCTCTCATCACACCTTCCATGTGCACCCCTTCATTTTATCCCAGCTCACCTGGTTCTCCTTTCTACGCATGAACCTTGCATTTACTGTATGTATGTCTCCAAATCAACCCATCAAAGCCCCCTAATAACCCCCCCCCCCCCCCTTTCCATATTGCCTAGCTAATATACCTTGAATATTATTTTCAAAATAGACATAGGTGGTCTCATTATTACGAGTCTTCTTCCATTCAATGCGTGGGTCATTGGTGTTGCTGTTTTTAATGATACAAGAGAGCTCCACTCCTGGCAGAAAACAGGGTAAAAAGATTCAACTTTTGTAGAATATCTCATTTGAAATACCAACAGCTGCAACAAATATAGATAAAAGTCTGCAGACTGCAAATTACAGCTAAAGGTGTCCACATACATTGACGATCGATTTTCAAATGCTAGGAAAAAAAATAAACCCCGAGAGGATTACTTTTCATTCACTTTTAAATGATTTTTACAATCAGTCACAAAAGATCAGTGCAGCATTTAGCGTGGTGTTCAGGGTCAGGGTTAGTGGTAATGTAGGTTTTAGATTATTGTTAATTACATTGGCTTTAGATACAGTTATTACCAAGATGAAACATAACATGGGTTATAAGCATCAAGGCTAAATACCTAATGGTGACAAAAACGTGCTTTGTATAATGCAGGTATATTGTATGATGGGGAAAAAGCAAAACATGACAATTCCTGAAGCCAAAAATCAAGCCACTACAGCCAGACTCCATGCTTGGATGCTACGGGCAGTAACTTTAGTTTTACACCTAATGCTAGGATGACATTAAAGTCCAACTCCAGTTTTTTTTTTTTTTTTATACTTACAGAATTCATTCCCAGACATTGCTCTTTTTCTCATTTTTATTTTCATACTTAAAGACTGTCCACATCATTGTGTAGCTCCATGATTTCGCATTCTACTGCTGCCATCCCATTTTGGGCTGGATAACGCTCTGCAGGAACATGTGGTCTCCTTGCCGCCCACTGCACAACGCTAGCACCGAGGAGGAGGAAATAACCAGTGCAATGGGCCATCACCAAAAGTGAATATATGAAGGCTTACCAGATTTGCATGACCTCCTAAGTTAATAGAAAGGTCATAAATCACATGAGTAAAAGCTCCCTGGCACACTGTTTGACACAATCAATCAAATCAAATACAGCACTGTATTGTCACATCAAACTCACCACAAGGGTCACCTCCAGTTCACGATGACATTATGTGTGTGGCTCCGCCCTGACACATTTCGTCAAAGTCTTTTGAAAATGTTATTTGACGAAAGGCGTCAGTTGAGCCACACACGTGACGTCTTCGCAAACTAGAGGTGTCCCTCTTGGTGATTTTCTTCTGTGTAAGTGCAATTTTTAGCTTTTAATAAAATTGTAATAGCTGGTTTACACTATGTGGAGCATGGGTCTCCTTTTATGCTTTTTTGAGTGATAACCACAAACAAGTTTGGTAGCAGAAGAAGTCCTGTGAAACGGGCATGGGTGTCCTCTTTGCACCTAGTGTGAGAGTAATTTAAAATCTTTGGGCATTTTTTAACCTGATTTACTATCAAGTTGTGTGTCGTGCCAGGGAGATTTTACTCATGTGATTTATGACCATTCTATTAATTTAGGAGGTCATGGAAATCTGGTAGGCCTTCATATATTCACTTCTGCTGACAGCCCATTGCACTGGTGGTGGATGTACTAATGCATTTGATGCACAGAAATCCGCTCGTCTGTGTGCTAGTCCGATGGACAAAAACCCACGCTAGGGCAGCTACTGACTACTGGCTATCAACTTCCTTATTTTAGTCCGGTGTACGTCATCACATACGAATCCGTCGGACTTTTGTGTGATCGTATGTAGGCAAGTCCGTTCATAAGAAAGTCTGCCGCAAGTCCGAAAAAAGTCTGACAAAAGTCCGTTGAAAGTCTGTCGGACAGGCTGTCGGACTTTTGTAGCCGAAAAGTCCGACCGTGTGTACGCGGCATTAGAGTTTATTCCGACGGGAAAAACGGTTGTGTGTACAGGGCATTAGTGTGCCTGCAGCTGGTTTTCACATTAACAATTTGTTTACATGTTTGACCACTTGTGCGGTTTACTATTTTTCGTTTTTTATCAGGTGAACTCTATTCTGATGGAAATGTAAAAGGCATCTGGCCACTTGCTGTATATTTTATTAGTATTATAACTTTATGTTTTCAAATTTGGCTTTTCCTTTCTCCATATTTTCTGTTGTACAATTGTGAAAAACGTAATAAAGATTTTGCAAAAAAAAGCAGGGAGATTTGATGGGCAGGTTAAGGAACCAGGCTGTCTTTCCGTTTAAATCCTGGAGTTGGGCTTTAAAGTGGAATTCCAGGCTGACTTCAACTATGCTTAAAAATGTTCCCTTGCCTTCCTAATATCCATCTTGCCTAACCTGTAGATGTACCTATTTTTGGTCCCTTCCAGTCCAGACATGTAATCCCTTGGTAAGCGCTGGCTGCAGGGGAGAGAAGAAAGCACTTGACAATGGCTGGAAGTTTCGGAAGCCTTGATGTCACCCAAAGGCTCCCATGTCCCAACCAATGTCAGCGCTCCATTCTCTCCCCTGCAGCAGCCACTCACCGACATAGGGGAGCCAGAGCTGTGGGATCACATAACTGAACTGGAGTAGACTAAAAACTAGGTAAGTATACAGATCTTTGTTCCACAGATTAGGTAGGACAGGTAGCAGGAGGGGAGAGGGAACATTTCTAAGCATGGTTAGTGGTAGTGGAATTCTACTTTAAGGAGAGAATGACAAAACAAATTGCACCCTTCCATTCATTCCACAAGACAGAACAATCTCCTTTCATTAACCATCATGCGTTGGAAAGGAACAAATTGGAGTCTGATTACTGTGGGAAATATGCTACAATGCTTCTCACCCTCACAATCCGGACTACATATCTATATAATGACCAGAGAAAGGCTGCAATTACCTTCTGATGTTATCACAACTGGGAAAAAAGGAGAAAAGGACTAACATTGATCAGAGACAGGAGGACATGGACTTACTCTGATATTCTTGAACCTCGGGATTTGTGTTAATTGTAGTGAGCTCCACTGCCAGCACAACGCAACCTGCAAACAGAGATCAGCCATCAGTACACAATTCCACCATCATGGAAAAAATTTCATTTCTCTTCTAATAAAAGGGTCTGCCCAGCCAAATCTCATATTTTTAGATTCTAGTGAATGACGAAATACATAAATGCACATTACAGTCAAATACGATTGTTAAAGCGAAACTAAAGTGCAAACAAAATACAGGAGGGCAGGTCCTCTTTATTGCAGAAGGTTATAAAAATTGCCTAACCAATGTCCAAAGATCGTTAGGTGGTGGTGCCCTCTTACCCAAAATATACTGAGAAAAAAGGTCTTTTTTTGGTTTGTTCTAGGATGGGAGTGAAGTTCCCACCCTGACAGCTAAGCGGTTAATAAGGCAAGCACAGGACTATTGGAAGGTGCAAATATTTATTATAATCAAATTAAAAAAGAGAATGATAACTCAATAGAAAACACCATATATATCAAAAACAATCCCTTCACCATCCCTCAAAGACAAAACACATCACATGAAGCAAAAAACAAAAAACAACGTCACAATTTGGTAGTGTCCGGACAATTAACTATGTGGACTGCGAATCCAGTTCCTGACGAAGCTGCAATGACGTAGTGAAACGCGTTGACGTCACAGGTTTGTCGTCGGACAGTCTGGAAGAGATGCCTCGTATGGACATGCGCACTACACAAGCGGCTCAAGGAATCCCTCACGCCAGCACAGTGTGATACATGGAGCAGATGAGTGTGTTATAGATCGATATATTGTATTTTCTATCGAGCTATTATACTCTTTTACTGGAATTTGATATAATAAATATTTGCACCTTCCAATAGCCCTATGTTTGCCTAATTAACCACTTGATTGTCAAGGTGGGAGCTTCACTCCCAGCCTAGAACAAAACAAAAAAAAAACTTTTTTCTCTTTATTTCAGAAGATACATGCTATGCTTTCTACTGCAATGGAAAAAAAACCCTACCTGCCTGCTCGCAATGAATGTACATTGAGAGGTGTATGAGCAACTCAGCTTTCCCAGCACACCTTGGCACCTGAATAAATGAACTCCAGTGCACAAGAGCCGGAGTTTTGGTATTTCCCGGCATGCCAATCAAGACAGCCAAAGACCAACACCCCGAAAGAGCTGGGTAGAACATGTTGGACCGATGAATGACCTTGTGGACGTCCCGTCATCAGTGCAGAGGTATTTACAGAGTTTAATTCTGCTTTAACCACTTGCCTACTGGGCACTTTCACCCCCTTCCTGCCCAGGCCAATTTTCAGCCTTCAGCACTGTCGCACGTTGAATGACAATTGCGCGGTCATGCAATACTGCACCTATATGACATTTTTATAATTTTTTTATTTTTTATTTTTAGACAGAAAGGGCTTTATTTTGGTAGTATTCAAATTACAGATTGTTATCTGTCATTACTTACCGTATTTATTGGCGTATAACACGCACTTTAATTTTAAGAGGAAAGTTTCAGGAAAAAAAAACTTACATTTTGAATAAAGAATTTTAAAGAAAAATAAGGGTCAGTGCCCATCAATGCAGCCTTATCAGTGCCCATCCGCAGCCTTGCACTGCCCATCATTGCAGCCTGATCAGTGCCCATCATTGCAGCCTTGCCCATCATTGTAGCCTGATCAGTGCCCATCTGCAGTCTTGCCCCTCTTTGCAGCATGATCAGTGCCCATCTGCAGCCTTGCCAATCATTGCAGTCTGATCGGTGCCCATCTGCAGCCTTGCTCATCATTGCAGCATGATCAGTGCCCATCTGCAGTCTTGCCCCTCTTTGCAGCATGATCAGTGCGCATCTGCAGCCTTGTTTTTGCCAACATAAACATAGCCGGATTTCCTGTGTACACGACTCGGCTCGCAATCCCGCCCAGTCACACCCCTTGGCCCGGCTCTTATGATGGACATAACACCGGTCCAATGGCGGAACGTCAATACTCGTTCCCTCCTTCCCCTCCGAGGAAGCCGTTCGGCGTATAACACGCACACACGATTTTCCATCAACTTTAAGGGGGAAAAGGTGCGTGTTATACGCTGATAAATATGGTAGTTAAATGTTACACCTACAAGTGTTTGTGTGATCTCTCTTTGCACATCTCAAATACAACCCCAAAAATATAAACCATCACGTAACCGTGATAAGATATTGTCTTAGACACAGCAGCAGGAGCCACTGGCTCCCACTGCAGTCAATCTCAGCCAGTGGAAAGTGAGCGGGGGGGGGGACGACAAGCAAAGCTGAGCTCTACGTATCTACAGATACACAGAGGTGGCTCGGGAGTGAGAACACACGAGTGCCCCCATAGCAAGAGGCCTGCTATGGTGGGCACTTGGCGGGAGGGAGGAGCCAGGAGCACCAGCAGGGGACCAGAGAAGAGGAGGATCTGGGCTGCTTTGAACCATTGCACATAGCAAGTACGTCTAACATGTTTTTTTTTTTGTTTTTTTTTAAGGGTTTTACAATCAACTGACCTCAAATGACAGATCATAAAATGCTGTGAAACATTGTCAGGGCTCCCTAGGTCAGTTCTGAGATGGAACAGAGATAGCCCACTGAACATCCCACTTACTGCTAAATAACTGCACTGGAAAGAGAGAGTCACTTTTCCGCAACAAGAAAACATACTAATTGCTAAAAGATACAATAAGGTTTTAGCTTTTTTTCAGCTCCGGCTGCTGCAGGAAAGCTAGGCGCAGTATAAATGAACACCGGGAGCAGAGGGCTCCATCTAGCATTCCTTAGTCACTGAAGTCTCCAAGCAGCTGTCTTACCATCTTAAACTGGAGTTTCTCATCTGTCAGAAGAGCAGAGAAGAGCTATTGGGGGAATCATGGCCAAGGAGAAGACTATAATAAACTTATTCACAGAAAACATGTATGGTTGCCAACCGCACTCTGTGATCAAAGGCTGCTCCCTGCATAGTTACATTGCTAACCAGGCTGAATAAAAGACACTTATTGATGAAGTTAAACCTTGAAGATCAAGAAAGAACATCAAATGCTAGAAGCCAAAATAGCAATGAAGACTAATACAACCTTCTATTCTGCCAGGATCATCTCACCTCATACGTGTGATAGAAACCACCAACCCATTCTACAGACACCATCCCACTTCTATGCATAATCTGGAGTAGGAACCACAAACCCCTTTCTATAGGCACTATGCCATGGCTATGTGTGATCTGAAATAATAACCATGACCTCTCTGTATAAATACCACACATCTCTACGTGTAACTTGGAATAAGAACCATCAACTTCTCTCTATAGAGACCATCACACCACTACATGTGTTTTTTAAGAACAACCCAATCCTTTTTCACAGAGACCATACCATTTTCTGCAAAATCCAGAATACGAACTGCTAACACCCCTATAGAGACCATCCTATGTTTATGTGTGAACTGAAATGAGAACTGCCAACCCATTTCTAAAAATTGGAAACTGATAACCCCTTTCTATAGAGATCATCTTACATCTATGCATAACCCAGTATGGGAAACAGATTACCCCTGTCTATAGAGATCATCCCATGTCTATGCATAATCCAGAATGGGAAACTGCTAACCCCTTTCTATAGAGATCATCCCACCTCTAGGCATAATCCGAAACTGAAGACAGCTAACACCTTTCTATAGAGATCATCCCACCTCTATGAATGATAAGGAATTGAAAACGGCTAACCCCTTCATTAGAGACCATCCCACCTCTATGCATAATCTAGAAAAATAACTGCTAACCCCTCTATAGAAACCATCCTATGTTTATGTGTGATCTGGAATAAGATCAAACATCTGGGATGGTCTGAGACCATCGCAGATGGTCTCAGATCCCATCTGGGGCCCACGCCTATGCATAATCTGAAATCAGAAACTGCTAACCCCTCTATAGAGACCATCCCATCTCTATGCATAATTCGGAAAAATAGCTGCTAAGCACGTTCTATAGAGACCATCCTACGTTTATGTGTGATCTGGAATAAGAACTGCTAACCTTTTTCTATAGAGACCACCCCACCTCTATGAATAATCTGGAATATGAACTGCCAACCCCTCTATAGAGAACATCCTACCTCTACATGTAATCCCAGATAGGAACTGCCAATCCTTTTCTCCAGAGGCCATCCCACCTCTTTGTGTGCATTTAAATAGGAACCAACCAATTTCTCCAGGGACTTTCCCACCTCAAACTGTGAGGCCCAATATCAACTTCTATGTCAATGTCATCCTAAGGCCTCGTTTACATTTGCGGTTGGGGTGCAGCAAAAATTTATGGTTGAGCCGCATTTTTGTTGCCCCTTAAGCTGCAATAGACGGTGTAAAAAAGATATGTTGAAGAACTAGATGTAGATACTAAGCTGGAAACCTAAACCACATCCCAAAATGCATAGAAAAGAACAGAGGAGGTGCCGCAGGGATTTTATGGGCAAAGGGTGAAAACCAGATAAGAGTAGAGGACGTACATAAAAAAGTATTACAAAGTTTGGTTACAAAAAGCATATAAATACACAAAATAAATGATTATAAAAGCAAAACGGATAGTCATGCTATGATAATACATACAATACAAGCCCCTATTTCTGTTTATATATTCTCATACCTATACTTTACCACTGTATACATATATACTTTTTACTGACTGGATTTTTTTGCTGTTGTGTTACCAGAAAATACAGCTTGCGCCAAATCAGCCCCTGAAGAAGGAATTAAACATTTAATCATATATTCCGAAACGTGTTGGGATTTCTGAACCCGTTCACCCTGGTTGGCCTCCTACTATGAGACCAATCATGTGCCCCAGAACCTAGCTGTATTGTATGTATTATCATAGCATGACTATCTGTTTTGCTTTTATAATCATTTATTTTGTGTATTTATATGCTTTTTGTAACCAATAATCTTTGTAATACTTTTTTTATATACGTCCTCTACTTTCTTATCTGGTTTTCACCCTTTGCCCATAAAATCCCTGGGGTACCTCCTCTGTTCTTTTCAATAGACAGTGTAGGGGGATGTTTACATGCCGTGGCCACAATGCTTTGCTTGGCGACTGTGGCTAAGTTGACCCACCATGCAGCGATTGCGATTGCAGCGATTGGTGGGTGGTAAGCCCGCCAAATGCTACACATGCAAGTAGGGCTGCAACTAACGATTATTTTCATAATCGATTAGTTGGCCGATTATTGTTTCGATTAATCGATTAATCGGATAATAACATTAAAAAAAGTGTGGTGTATAATTTAATATGTAAAGTTTAAAAAAAAAGGCAATTTATTCCTCAAAATCTATATGCAGTGGTAAATATAAATAATCAACTATATGATTAGGGAGCAAAATCTTTAATCCACTCTGAGAATAACAGACAGAAGAGATATACTGTATATACTATTAGAGGAGAGATATACTGTATATACTATTAGAGGTTGAATCTGGTAAATATCATCAAACTCAGAGATCACATTTTTTATTTAGACCCCATTCACACTGGGGCACATATAATGTGCCCTGCTCCCACTTAATGTGCCCTGCCTCCTTGAAATGTGCCCTGCTCCCACGTAATGTGGCTTGCCTCCATGTAAAAGTTTACATTAAATGTAATAGTAATGCCTTCTATGACCTCCAGTCTATCAGCCTCCACCTGCTCTGGGTTCAGATGCTGATCTTCCCTGCACAGTCTTTAAAGTCATTTTTTTTAAAAACAAACATGGTATACTTACCTGCTCTGTGTAATGGTTTTGCACATAGCAGCCCCGATTCTTCTCTTCTGGGGTCCCCCACCGATGCCTCTGGCTCCTCCTGCCTTTAGAGTGCCCCAATAGCAAGCTGCAAATTATAGTATAGTGTGCCCCTATAGCAA
The DNA here is from genome assembly GCF_042186555.1 of Aquarana catesbeiana. NCBI lineage: Eukaryota > Metazoa > Chordata > Amphibia > Anura > Ranidae > Aquarana > Aquarana catesbeiana. The sequence goes on along the minus strand of NC_133333.1, from coordinate 222,590,566 downwards.
GGGAAAAAAACTTCTGCTTTTAGACCCACTCACTTACTGCCCAGGACTACATGTTCCATGAGGCATTGCTCCTCACACATTCACATTCACAAGTTCTCAGGCACTTCCTGACATGTATGGATGGTGTACTGAGCTGTATGTGTGCTGCACTGTATTTCCTGATATGTAAACAAATAATGCATTCTGTATGCAGGCCAACTAATCGGCTGGCCGATTAATCAATTATGAAAATAGTTGACAACTATTTTCATAATCAATTAGTTGTCGATTAATTGATTAGTTGTTTCAGCCCTACATGCAAGTGAATGGGGAAGCACCGCAAACATCCCTCAATTGCATTCAATGCATGCGATTGTGGCGCAATTGTCAGCAAAAATGGGGTTAAAACAGGCAGTGAGGAGGTGTACCGCTTCTTCGTCTGTCAGTAGCCTCTGGAGTGCAATCCGGAAGCAGACTGGTCTTCAGGGAAATTTAGAGGCATGTCTAAATCTACCCTTAAAGTGGTTATAGACCTCAGGTGTCAGAATTCTGTCTGCTGCCTCATTCCTCTGCTATCTTCAAAGTCACTTCTGAAAGGTTTTCCTGACACCAAGAGAAAAAAAGGTGACAAGGGAGGAAGCTCCTGCACACAGCCTGTGATTGGCAGCCTCAGATCTGCTCCTGTGTGCTGTATGAAGAGGGGTGTATCCCTTCCCTCCAATCAGATCTCAGAGTAATTTCAGCTCCCCACTCCCTGATTTCAGAGAGCTGTATAAATTCTGGATTTTGAACAGCTGTAGAGAAGATTGCAGATAAACAGGTACAACTTGCATAGTAGAATTTATTTAAGGTATGTGAGGCCAGTCACTTCACTGGATATATGTAAGGGTTTGCAACAAATTTAAGAACTGAAACCTCCCCTTTTCCAGAGACCACCTGACTTTTAAGTGAGTATGGATCTAGGAAAAGATCCCATCACTCCAAACTCTGCACTCATCTCCAGTCAGCAGTGAACCAGGTATTGGCCCAAGGAGCTCATCTTCACTTGGTGAGCCACAGGAAACTTCCTAAAAAGGACCCCATTAGAGAGTTGTAAGCCAGTCTGGCGGAATAAGCTTTTAGTGGTGTGATGTCATCAGCGTGTAGACCAGTGGTTCTCAACTCCTGTCCTCAGGACCCACTAACAGGCCAGGTTTTAAGTATAACTTTGGGGAGATGCAGACTGGAATACTGCAATCACTGAGCAAAAAATGATATCACCTGTGACGTCTTTCAGTAATCTTGAAAAACTGGCCTGTTAGTGGGTCCTGAGGACAGGAGTTGAGAACCTCTGGTGTAGACCATTTTGGATGTTTGCAATGGATTTAGCTACTAATTATTCGCCTCCCAAAAAAGGTTTTTTGTAACAAACAGAAATTTTGGCCTTTAAGTCTAGTATTAGCACGCCTAAAAAGTTCAACGCCAAGCACAATGAGATTACACCTCTTGGAAAACAAAGCTTGGCTGGATAATGTCCGCTCTAACATCCGGCTCATTATTTCCAGGTCACTGAGAGGAAACAACTGAGCAGAGTACAGCATTGGCCATACACAGTTCAGCATTATCCAGCTGCACCCTCTTTTCATTTGTGTACAAAGAGCTGACAGAGGGTCAATCAGGCGTGCCGCATTTGCAGCGGGATAAATCCCTTTGTCTGATAATCCCCAAAACACAAAAGCAAAAGGACAGAACTGAAGTAGAAAGAGGAGGTATCTCTGAGTGAAGGCCGTATTGAGAACATATAGCTGCATGGTAGACAACATAGAGCAGGGCCACAGTGGTAGCAGAGGTTCCATGCATGGACTGTATGAAGGAGAAGATATTACACCAGAAATGCCCAAGAACTAGTAGACTCACAGGACAAGAACTGGCTACCGTTTATAGGTCAGATGGAGGACACGCGACCAGATATTAGTGGTGCACCAAAATGAAAATTCAGGATGCACTTGGCCGAAAACTGAAACCAAATGGACAGTTGAAAAAAACAAAAATAATTTAAATAATGTGGCTGGCAATTTTGCATTGAAGTCAATGGGAAGCGATTCTGCATTGAGGTCAATAGGGGGGCGTTTTTGTATTGAAGTCAGTGCTGTCTATGTAGAGAGCAACCTCCATTCTGTCCTCATCATGTCATGTCTGTTCTACAACCATGTGTCCTCAGTGCTGTCTATATAGAGAGCTACCTCCACTCTGTTCTCCTTGTGTCAGGTCTGTTCTACAACCATGCATCCTCAGTGCTGTCTATATAGAGAGCCACCTCCACTCTGTCCTCCTTGTGTCAGGTCTGTTCTACAACCATGCATCCTCAGTGCTGTCTATATAGAGAGCCACCTCCACTCTGTCCTCCTTGTGTCAGGTCTGTTCTACAACCATGCATCCTCAGTGCTGCCTATATAGAGAGCCACCTCCACTCTGTCCTCATCATGTCATGTCTGTTCTACAACCATGCATCCTCAGTGCTGTCTATATAGAGAGCCACCTCCACTCTGTCCTCCTTGTGTCATGTCTGTTCTACAACCATGCGTCCTCAGTGCTGTCTATATAGAGAGCCACCTCCACTCTGTCCTCCTTGTGTCATGTCTGTTCTACAACCATGCTTTCTCAGTGCTGTCTATATAGAGAGCCACCTCCACTCTGACCTCCTTGTGTCATGTCTGTTCTACAACCATGCATCCTCAGTGCTGCCTATATAGAGAGCCACCTCCACTCTGTCCTCCTTGTGTCATGTCTGTTCTACAACCATGCGTTCTCAGTGCTGCCTATATAGAGAGCCACCTCCACTCTGACCTCCTCGTGTCATATCTGTTCTGCAGCTGTGTGACCATTTGTTCTATATAGAAAGATGCCTCCACTCTATTCTTCTAGTGTCACGTTTGTCCTTCACCCTTTCTGTATAGAGAGCCACCTCCTCCCCCTGTAGCTCCATTCTGCCCACTTAATGTCATATCCATCCTGCAGCCATCATTCCTCCCTATTATCTGTATAGAGAGCCTCCTTTCTCCCCGTGGCTCAACCCTGTGCTTTTAGCAAAATGTGTGTCCCACAGCTATGTGTCCTCCCCACTGTCTGTATAGAGAGCCTCCTCCTCCCCGTGTCCTCAACTCTATCCTCCTAGTGTCATATCTGTCCTGCAGCTTGTGTTCTGTATAGAAACCATCTCTCCTCCATTCCCCCATGTAGCTTCATTCTGTCCTCCTAGTGTCATGTCTGTCTTGCAGCCATGTGTCTCTATAGAAAGCCCCCACCCCCTCATTCCTCCTTTAGAAGTGTCTCTTGCTGCCATATGTCCTAGATCCCGTCCAGACACAGACTCCTTCCCCCACCCCTCTGGCTCAGCTTTTGGGATCATCTCTCCATTGTGACCATCCTCCATTATTCCTATACACAAGGCCACCACCTCTCCTTTTCCTGGTACTCACTTCTGGTATATCTTTCTTGCACCCATTTTTCCTCTTCACTGTATGCAAAGTTGTCCCCTTCTCAGCTTCAGCTATGACTTCGCTATCCTTGTAGCTTTAGGTTTGTCTTCTCCTCTCTGGCTGTGTTGTCCTTCTGGTACCATGACTGTCCTGGACAGGGGTGGCAGCACTCCAGAATAGATAGGTGTGCACAATCACCCTGTATGCATTAGCATCATCGCACTGTGTGCCGGTGGGGAGTGCTACCATATTTTCATTGTGCGGGCTCTGCCATAAGCGCACGCGTGCGCGCGCGCGTGTGTGTGTGTGTGTGTGTGTGTGTGTGTGTGTGTGTGTGTGTGTGTGTGTGTGTGTGTGTGTGTGTGTGTGTGTGTGTGTGTGTGTGTATACACTATATTGCCAAAACTATTGGGACACCTGCCTTTACACGCACATCGACTTTAACCGCTTGCCGCAAGTGTAATGTCATTTGACGTCACGGCTTTGAGCGATGAGATCTGAATGATGGCTGCAGCTACAGGCATCATTCAGATATCGTCTTTTAGAGACGGCGATTCCCTTCACCGTAAGAATGATCATAGCTGCCAGACTTATCCACCTTACCAACCGCTCAGTGTCTGCCAACCTTCTACTCCAATCCCTACACTGGCTCCCAATCACCCAGCGAATTAAATTCAAAATACTAACCACAACATACAAAGCCATTCACAACTCTGCCCCGAGCTACATCACCAACCTTGTCTCCAAATATCACCCAAATCGACCTCTCCGCTCTTCTCAAGACCTCCTGCTTTCAAGCTCTCTCATCTCCTTCTCCCATGGTCGTCTCCAGGATTTCTCCAGAGCCTCTCCCATCCTCTGGAACGCGCTACCTCCATCTATACGGCTATCCCCTACTCTTGCTACCTTCAGGCGATCCCTGAAAACTCATTTCTTCAGGAAAGCCTATCACGTCTCCAACTAATCTCCTACCACTTCCATCAGCTCATTCCCCACAGTTACAACCTTTTGTATCACCTTCCCCGCCCTATTAGATTGTAAGCTCTTCTGAGCAGGGCCCTCTTAATCCTCTTGTATTTTATTGTATTATAACTGTATTGTCTCCCTTTTATATTGTAAAGCGCTGCGTAAACTGTTGGCGCTATATAAATCCTGAATAATAATAATAATAATAGCGGCTGTTCAGCCGCTTGATTGTTCTTATTAGGCGGCGAGAGGGGACGTCGCCCTCCGGTGTTTCTCCTGGCTCGCCCCCTGCCATCGACGAACCGGAGAAGGGATCCACCGGCCCCGGATGCTGACCATAGAGATTTCCGGCGGACCAGATGGTCCCCGGAGTCTCTATGATTGTTCGGAGGTCGGGCGCAACGTTATGACGTCACGCCCGGCCTCTGCATTTGAAAAAATGGCGCCGCCTCAGCTGGGAAGCCAGGATCTTTTCTTTTCTTTTTTTTATCTCAGGCTTCCGAGCCTAGAGGAGAGAGGTGGGGACTTATTGACCCCATATCTCACTGTAAAGAGGACCTGTCATGCTTATTTCTATTACAAGGGATGTTTACATTCCTTGTAATAGGAATAAAAGTGATCAAAAAAAATGTAAAAAGAAAGTGTCAAAGTAAAATTAACAATAAAAAAAAAAATAGAAATTGTAAATGCCCCTGTCCCCGCTCGCAGAAGCGAACGCATACGCAAGTCGTGCCCACATATGTAAATGGAGTTCAAACCACACATGTGAGGTATCGCCGCGAACGTTTGAGCGAGAGCGATAATTCTAGCACTAGACCTCCTCTGTAACTCAAAACATGTAACCTATGGGGATTTTTAAGTACCAAAGTTTGGCACCAATCCACGAGTGGGCGCAATTTTCAAGCGTGACATATTAGGTATATATTTACTCGACATAACATCATCTTTCACATTATACAAAAAAATTGGCCTAACTTTACTGTTTTGGTTTTTTTTAATGCATGAAACTGTTTTTTTTCCAAAAAAAAAAGGCGTTTGAAAAAGTGCTGCGCAAATACTGTGCAAGATAAAACGTGGCAATGACCGCCATCTTATTCTCTATGGTTTCTGCTAAAAAAAACAAAACACATATAATGTTTGGGGTTTCTGTGTAATTTTCTAGCAAAAAAATTCTGATATTTATATGTAGGAGAGGAATGTCAGAATTGGCCTGAGTGGCAAGTGGTTAATGGCATCCCAGTCTTAGTCCGTAGGGTTCAATATTGAGTTGGCCCACCCTTTACAATTATAACAGCTTCAACTCTTCTAGGAAGGCTGTCCACAAGGTTTAGGAGTGTGTCTATGGGAATGTTTGACCATTCTTCCAGAAGTGCATTTGTGAGGTCAGGCACTGATGTTGGACGAGAAGGCCTGGCTCACAGTCTCTGCTCTAATTCATCCCAAAGGCGTTCTAATGGGTTGAGATCAGGACGCATGGTTACAGAACAGACATGACACTAGGACAGTATACTTTATTTATAGAAAGCATTGAGGACACTGTTGTCAGACAGATATGAAAGTAGGAAGACAAATTAGAGATGACTCTCTATACAGACAGCATTGAAGACACATGGCAACAGACATGACAAAGCCGGCCATACATAGATTGAAATTCAGCCGGTTCAGTAGGGACCAGAGGTATTTCAATCCATGTATGGGCAGGCCAATTGTACCCAAGTCAATCCATTGCATCGTGTGTTGTTACGCACAGGAATTGCTGCAAATCCCGCAACGTGAACCTAAGCGGAGTGTGGACTGAAAGAGGTTTATTCTCTGCAGGGTGGATTTGATTTAAACCAAGTCGACTGAAATCACTAGTAAAAAGACTCGATTTAAATCATAATTTTTAAAGAGCAACTGTCATCTCTGTCCCGTAGCGGCTCCTCCTCTGACCCGCTGTTGACTCACCGACAGTCCCATTCACTTTAATGGGACGGCTGGTGATGCAGCAGTGACACAACAAGGTGAGGGACGTGGTGGCAGCAGGTGTGTGGATGCCGCTAACAGGCGCTGCCATGATGGATCTGAAATGACAGGTGCCCTTTAAAATGTAAGGACTCATTCTTGCTGGTAGTTAGAATCTTTAATATTTGCAAACAAAATGAAGATTTCCTAATTAGAATAATAAAGCTGTCAAGTTAGTAAAACAGCGATATCAGAACCGATCCAATCATACAGTTTGTAGTGTACATAGATTTGCAAAACAATGGGATAAAGGAATATTCCTGAACTTCGGTTTATCTCATGGTTACTGTGAAATTGTGTGAATGCATCAATGCAGTGCATGTTATCTCAGCTTGCAGAACTTGCATTCATTGAATGAGTTTACCAAAAAATATTGCAGAATATACAGCCTCATGCTACATAACTAAGCTCCATTTCATGCTGAATAAACTAAATGATTAATGTATCCTAAATAGAAAAAACTATCTTTGGATAGATTTTTACTCCAAATGCATTTTATTAAAATAAATTTGATAAAAATAAAAAAAATATCAGATTTTTTAAAATTCTTTAAAAAAAAAAAAATCATTGATTTATATCCCCCCCCCCCCCCCCCCCCCGATTCTCTGCATGACTGGGTGAGATAACTGCAACTACTACTAATGCTGCTAAGTATTTGGACATTTGTTAGCTGTATGGACATTATGTGACTGAAGTTTTTTTTCTAGGTATAAGGGCCCTTTCTATTGTAAGCGGCGCTTTACCATCGGTATTCGGCCGCTAGCAGGGGGGGGGGGGCCGAGAAAGGGTTAAAAACCACCGCAAAGCGCCTCTGCAGAGGCGCTTTGCCGGCGGTATAGCCGCGCTGTCCCATTGATTTCAATGGGCAGGAGCGGTGAAGGAGCGGTATACACTCCACTAGAGCTGCACAATTAATCGTCAAGAATCGTTATCGCGATCTTGACTAAAGTATTTCACAATTCTTTCTATGCAAAGAATTCTCTCTGCTCTTCTGAAGCCACAGCCCTCAAAAGAAAGGAAGCGAAAAACCGGGCAGTCTGCCAAGAAACAAAACATTCTTTATCAGTTGAACTTAAGTATAAACATTGTAACAATGTGTCAATGGAATAGACTTCCTGTGTAAGTGAAAAAAGTTTAAACCACTTAAACACTAAACCTTTTTATGACATTTGTTGGTTTCAAGTTAAAATCATTTTTTTTTTTTTTTTATAGAAAATTACTTAGAACCCCCGAACATATGTATTTTTTTAGTAGACACTCTAGAGAATAAAATGGTGGTTGTTGCAATATTTTATGTCACACTGCATTTGCGCAGCGGTCTTTCAAATTTTTTTGGAAAAAATTACTTTAATCAATTAAAAAAATAAAAATAAAAAATCTAACCAGTAAAGTTAGCCCATTTTTTTTTTTTTTGTATAATGTGAAAGATTTTACGTCTTGAGAATCGTGATCTTTTTATTCTAAGCAAAAAAAATTGCGATTCTCATTTTGGCCAGAATCGTGCAGCTCTACACTCCGCTCCTTCACCGCTCCGAAGATGCTGCTAGCAGGACTTTTTTTACTGTCCTGCTAGCGCACCGCTCCAGTGTGAAAGCCCTCGGGGCTTTCACACTGGAGACAAAGCAGCGGCACTTTCGGGTCAGTTTGCAGGCGCTATTATTAGCGCAATAGCGCCTGCAAACCGCCCCAGTGTGAAAGGGCTCTTACCAAGACACCCGGGGAGAAGGTGCAGCAATGTAGCGGTCCCCAGCGGGGAGAGGTGCGCTTTTTATAGCTTAGAAATGTTATTGTGGGTGTAAGGACGCAAGAAAAACTTTATGACAACATTTTGGTGTCCTATTTTCCAGCTAATATCACAAAATCTAGGAGGTTCACCAGACACTGCAGACCAACTTCAAATATTAAAACAGCAAATTACCAGTCTGTGACAGAACTCATAAAACACACAAACGTTACCGACCACAATGCCCGACACACCAATGATAAAATTCCTAAAATGCAAAAAACGGTAGAGGACAGGGAAAACCTTCCAGCAAATCAGGCTTTACCTAGATGTGAAGGTTATAGTCCCCTTTTGTCTTAGAACAGTAATGTAATCCGTGATCTGGAATATTATTGTCTCATCACACTGCTTTGTGAGATGAAAAGCAACAAAGTTAGCCTGGAACCCACAGAGAAGTGCATTTCACTTATAGGAAAGAAAATGTGGACTTTCAGCATGGAGTCTCTGCATACAGTGCATCCGGAAAGTATTCACAGCGCTTCACTTTTTCCACATTTTGTTACGTTACATTCCAAAATGGAGTAAATTCATTATTTTCCTCAAAATTCTACAAACAATATCCCATAATGACAACGTGAAAGAAGTTTTACATCTTTGCAAATTTATTATAAATAAAAAACAAAAAAATCCTATGTATACAAGTATAAACAGCCTTTGCTCAATACTTTGGTGAAGCACTTTTGGCACCAATTACAGCCACAAGTCTTTTTAAGTATGATGCTACAAGCTTGGCACACCTATTTTTGGGCAGTTTCTCCCATTCAAGCTCCATCAGGTTGGATGGGGAGCGTCGGTGCACAGCCATTTTCAGATCTCTCCAGAAATGTTCAATTGGGTTCAAGTCTGGGCCACTCAAGAACACTTACCGAGTTGTCCCATAGCCACCCTTTTGTTATCTTGGCTGTGTGCTTAGGGTCGTTGTCCTGTTGCAATATGAACCTTAACCCCAGTGTGAGGTCTAGAGCGCCCTGGAGCAGGTTTTCATCAAGGATGTTACTATACATTGCTGCATTCATCTTTCCCTCGACCCTGACTAGTCTCCCAGTTCCTACCGCTGAAAAACATCCCCACAGCATGATGCTGCCACCACCATGCTTCACTGTAGGGATGGTATTGGCCAGGTGATGAGCGGTGCCTGGTTTCCTCCAAACATGACGCTTGCTATTCAGGCCAGAGAGTTCAATCTTTGTTTCATCAGACCAGAGAATTTTGTTTCTCATGGTCTGAGAGTCCTTCAGGTGACTTTTGGCAAACTCCAGGCGGGCTGTCATGTGCCTTTTACTGAGGAGTGTCTTCTGTCTGGCCACTCTACCATACAGGCCTGATTGGTGGAGTGCTGCAGAGATGGTTGTTCTTCTGAAAGGTTCTCCTCTCTACACAGAGAAACACTGGAGCTCTGTCAGAGTGACCATCGGGTTCTTGGTCAACTCCCTGACTAAGGCCCTTCTCCTCCAAACCCTCAGTTTGGCCGGGCGGCCCACTCTAGGAAGAGTCCTGGTAGTTCCAAACCTCTTCCATTTATGGATGATGGAGGCCACTGTGCTCATTGGGACCTTCAATGCTGCAGACATTTTTCTGTACCCTTCCCCAGATCTGTGCCTCCATATAATCCTGTCTCGGAGGTCTACAAACAATTCCTTGGACTTCATGGCTTGGTTTGTGCTCTGACATGCATGGTAAACTGTGGGACCTTATATAGACAGGTGTGTGCCTTTCCAAATCATGTCCAATCAACTGAATTTACCACAGGTGGACTCCAATCAAGTTGTAGAAACATCTCAAGGATGATCAGTGAAAATAGGATGCACCTGAGCTCAGTGTTGAGCGTCATGGCAAAGGCTGTGAATATTTCTGTACATGGGATTTTTTTCGTTTTTTATTTTTGATAAATTTGCAAAGATTTCAAACAAACTTCCTTCACGCTGTCATTATGGGGGATTGTTTGTAGAATTTTGAAGAAAATAATAAATTTAATTAATTTTGGAATAAGCCTGTAACATAACAAGTGGAAAAAGTGAAGCGCTGTGAATACTTTCCTGATGCACTGTATATAAACACAGGAAATCCTTAATAACTGAAGCTAACTGTGAAAACATAAGGAAGCAGCAGGCCCAACCAATCCAACAAACTTATTAAAGAGAAATTTCATAAAAAAAAAAAAAAAAGTAAAATCCAAGTAGTTTGCTCCTTCCCCCCAGCAAGTAACTGATTTACAGGTTTTTACAGGTGGGGTGTGAGTACCAATTTTTTTTTTTTTTTTTTTGGTACCCGTTTCCACAATGCTCATTTAGGCGAGCATGACCACGCTTGCCCTGCCCCCTTCCTGCAGCAATCACATGTCCCGGGAGGCTGCAGGACCATTCACAGCGCACCGTGTGAGCTTGTACACCACAGTGGTGAGCTGGATACTGTTCTTCAAGAAGCTACAGCTGGATCCCATATCCAAGATGACAGCGAAGGCGACCCACTGAGCTGCAGCACAGTGGCCAAGACCATACAGCGGTTTAATAGGACAGGTTCCACTCAGAACAGGTCTCGCCATGGTCGATCAAAGAAGTTGCGTGCACATGCTCAGCGTCATATCCAGAGATTGTCTTTGGGAAATAGACATATGAGTGCTGCCAGCATTGCTGCAGAGGTTGAAGGGGTGGGGGGTCAGCCTGTCAGTGCTCAGACCATACTCTGCACACTGCATCAAATTGGTCTGCATGGCTGTCCTCCCAGAAGGAAGCCTCTTCTAAAGATGATGCAGAAGAAAGCCCGCAAACAGTTTGCTAAAGACAAGCAGACTAAGGACATGGATTACTGGAACCATGTCCTGTGGTCTGATGAGACCAAGATAAACTTATTTAATTCAGATGGTGTCAAGCGTGTGTGGCGGCAACCAGGTGAGGAGTACAAAGACAAGTGTGTCTTGCCTACAGTCAAGCATGGTGGTGGGAGTGTCATGGTCTGGGGCTGCATGAGTGCTGCCGGCACTGGGGAGCTACAGATCATTGAGGGAACCATGAATGCCAACATGTACTGTGACATACTGAAGCCGAACATGATCCCCTCCCTTCGGAGACTGGGCCGCAGGGCAGTATTCCAAACATGATAACGACCCCAAACACACCTCCAAGACGACCACTGCCTTGCTAAAGAAGCTGAGGGTAAAGGTGATGGACTGGCCAAGCATGTCTCCAGACCTAAACCCTATTGAACATCTGTGGGGCATCTTCAAACAGAAGGTGGAGGAGCACAAGGTCTCTAACATCCACCAGCTCTGTGTTGTCATCATGGAGGAGTGGAAGAGGACTCCAGTGACAACCTGTAAAGCTCTGGTGAACTCCATGCCCAAGAGGGTTAAGGCAGTGCTGGAAAATAATGGTGGCCACACAAAATATTGACACTTCGCGCCCAATTTGGACATTTTCACTTAGGGGTGTACTCACTTTTGTTGCCAGCGGTTTAGACATTAATAGCTGTGTGTTGAGTTATTTTGAGGGGACAGCAAATTTACACTGTTATACAAGCTGTACACTCACTACTTTACATTGTAGCAAAGTGTCATTTCATCAGTGTTGTCACATGAAAAAATATAATAAAATATTTACATAAATGTGAGGGGTGTACTCACTTTTGTGAGATATTGTACATGGCGCTGTGTTTACATTCTTCCTAACAACTTGCCAACCAGTGCACGACGATATTCGTCGGCACAGTGGCATGGCTGCACAAATGGGCGTACAGGTACGTCCCCTTGCAGTGTCATTTATAAAGTAATCAGTGCATTTTTATAGCCATGATCACTGTATAAATGACAATGATCCCAAAATAGTGTCAAAAGCGTACAATGTGTCCGCTAAATAATGTCGCAGTCACGATAGATTTAAAAAAAAAAAAAAAAAAAAATCGCAGATCGCTGCCATTACTAATAAAAAAAAATAATAATAAAGATGCCATAAATCTATCCCCTATTTTGTAGGCGCAATAACGTTTGCTCAAACCAATCAATATACGCTTATTGCGATTTTTTTTTTTTTTTTTTTACCAAAAATATGTAGAAGAATACATATCGGCCTAAACTGAGAAAGAATCGATTTTTTTTTATATATTTTTTGGGGATATTTATTATAGCAAAAAGTAAAAAATATTGTTTTTTTTTTCACAATTGTCGCTCTTCTTTTGTTTATAGCGCAAAAAATAAAAACCGCAGAGGTGATCAAATACCACCAAAAGAAAGCTCTATTTGTGGGGAAAAAAAAGAACGTCAAATTTGTTTAGGTGCAACGTCGCACGACTGCGCAATTGTCAGTTAAGGCACAGTACCGTATCACAAAAAGTGTTCTGGTCAGGAAGGGGGTAAATTCTTCCAGGGCTGAAGTGGCTAACCTGCAGAAATCCAGTGCTGTTCACCTGAATGGTGACAGCGGCGCATGCGCACATCTTTGGTGGATCACAGCGCGCTCTGTATGCCATCAGTCCACCTAGGAAGATGCCTTGCCTGTGTCATCCACGCTCTGCAGCATTGCAATCCGGTGAGAGTACAGCCCCGTTCACACCTTCCAGAAACACTACGTCACAAGGGGGTGTAAACATTGGTGCTGATCACAGCACAAGCATAGAGGAGAGACAGTACATCACCCTTCGCCGCAACGCGCATGCGTGAGATTTCCGAGCCCCATGCCCTGAACGACGGCCCCCGCGTGCATGCATGTGACCTCATTGCGGTTTCGGCCAACACAATGCCAGAGCCCGCGAACCCGAAACAAACTTTGGGTAAAATGTCAACCGTCTCAGCTGTGTGCAGGGACCGCTGCAACAACTTCGTTCTAAGGTATTTCATAATGAGCTAGTATGCAATGCATACCAGCACATTAGGACTAGGGCTGGGGAAAAATTAAAAAAAAAAAAAAAAAAAAAATCGATTTTTTTAGATTTTTTTTTTTTCACCGTGCCGGTCCTTAAGAGCTGCGGGCAGGAGTTTTTAGGCGAGGCCATGGCTTCGGCCTAGCCCGCGAGGCCGGATGCCGCGGACTAGGCCGAATCCGCAGCCTCGCCTAAAAACTCCTGCCCGTATCTCCTCATGACCGGCACGGTGAAAAAAAAAAAAAAATACTCGATTCAAATCGTGAATCGAGATTTTTGTTTTTTTAAATCAGATTTTTTTTGGAGAAAAATCGCCCAGCCCTAATTAGGACATTGCGTTGCTACCGCTATAAGATGGAAATGATCCCAGCTGCACCCCAGAGCTCCATTACCCTTCAATGGGGGGGGGGGGGGGGGGGATGTGCAGCAAATCTACATGGAAGGAAATGGTTAACAGGAGAGAAGACATCCTCAAAGCCGGAAAGTGCTAATTGCAGAACAATGGAGGCACATAAAGCATTGCCAACAAAAGTAATCATTAGTACAGCAAGGATATAGTCCTGGTCATCGCCATCCATTGTGTGCTTCTATCTCCATAGAGGATTTATTTCCATACTAGGACTCCCTTGATAATATTAGAAGACACCTGACTGGACCTGCTCCAAACCAGGCAATTCAAACTCAAATGAAACCCTCAAGCCAAAAAGATAAGCAGATATAGGAAGCAGACGTTAAAGTTTGCATATTACCATTATTATTATTTCAGGTACTTATATAGCGCCGTCAATTTACACAGCGCTTTACATATACATTGTACATTCACATCGGCCCCTACCCTCGAGGAGCTTACAATCTAAGGTCCCTAACTCACATTCATACATACTAGGGCCAATTAAGACAGAAGCCAATTAACCTACCAGCATGTCTTTGTAGTGTGGGAGGAAACCGGAGTACCCGGAGGAAACCCACGCAGGCACAGGGAGAACATGCAAACTCAGGGCAGGCAGTGTCGTGGTTGAAATTCGAACCAGCAAACCCTTTTTACTGCTAGGCGAGAGTGCTACCCACTACACCACTGTGCTGCCCATAATTAACGTTGGTCCAGCTTGGCCCGACATGTATGTATATGACATACCTGGCCGATCCCCAAGGAAGCAGGTTATCAATGTAAACAGGAACCAAAGAAGGGAGAGGGGTATATTTATCACAATATCACTAAACCAAATGTCCAAACACCGTTTTGGTGTTCTGCCCTCTAACCAAGCATATGCAAAGCAAAAAGGAGAGGAGCGGTTAACCCTAAGTGGGGGGTAAAACTCACACCATAGTAGGACTGGTCGATTTTCACAAAAAAATAAAAAAAAAACAAAACAAAAAAAAAAAAACAAAAAAAAAACCTCGATTCACAATTCAAATTGAGTTTTTTTTTTTTTTTGACACCTCGACGGTCCTGAGGAGCTGCGGGCAGGAGTTTTTAGGCGAGGCCGCAGCTTTGGCCTAGTCCGCGGCATCGCCTAAAAACTGCTGCCCGCAGCTCCTCAGGACCGGCGCAGTGAAAAAAAAAAAAAATCTAAATAAAACGATTTGCTTAAATTTTGAATCGATTTGACCTCTCAACTTGATTTAAATAGATTTTTTCCCCAGCCCTACACCATAGGTAACCAAGCGGGTAATTAGGCAGACATTGGACTATTGGATAGTGTAAAACATGTATTTATTTTATCAAAATTCCAATTAAAAAAAAAAAGAGTATATTACTCAATTAACCATTTCCGGACCGCCCGCCGCACATATACTGCGGCAGGGCTGCACGATACGTCGTACCTGTACGTCGTTTCATGCATTAGATACTGTCGGCGGCGTGCGCCCTCTGCAGAGTTTGAATTCATTGAAAGAGTTTAACAAAAATGTAAATATTGCAGAATATACAGCCTCATACTACATAACTAAGCTCCATTTCATGCTGAATATACTAAATTATTCATGTATCTTAAATAGAAAACTGTCTTTACATAGATTTTTACTCCAAAAGCATTTTATTAAAATACATTTTATATATTTTTTAAATCATTGATTTTTATCCACCCTGTATTTCACGGACATCAACCTTTACCTACACTTATTCTAAAACGAAATTGTCTGTGTGTGACAGGTTCACTTTCTTTTAAAGCCTCATGCACACTGGACGTTTTTACAGCTGCTGTTTGTGGCTTCAGGCGTTTTGTTTTTTTTTCTCCAGCCAAAAATTGCTGAGAACAGCCTATGTGTGCATGGACACATAGGAGAATATGTTGGGGAGTTTACTGAGGGCAGAAAAAAACGCCTGAAGCCAAATAATTTTACTATAAAAAACTGGGAAAACGTATTGACTCGAGAATAAGACGAGGGTGAGAAATGTGCAGCTACTGTAAGTGGAGAAGAGGGTCAACAATGCCCATTTGCAGCCTCACTGTGCCCATTTGCAGCCATAGGTCCCCTGAACTTCAAACTTGGTGTTTAAGGGTTCCTAGATGCCCCCTAGCTGCAGGCAAAATTTGGGGTCTCTGGACCCAAAGGGTCCCGAAATGACATTGCGGCAGTTGGACACAGTTTACCGACTTTGGGGCCCTGTATCTCGGGGCCACTTGGTGCTAAGAACCCCAAATTTGGTATGCAAACCCACCAAGTTCCTAGCACCAAGTGGCCCCGAGATATGGGGCCCCAAAATCGGTTGGGAAAATGTTAAGCACTTTTCTGCAGCAGAGAATGACATTTTCCGAACCGACTTTGGGCCCCGTATCTCGGGGCCACTTGGTGCTAGGAACCCCAGTTTTGGATATGTTGTAGTGCTAATTCCACTGGGTTTTCACACCAAATGTGGGGTTCCTAGCACCAAGTGGCCCCGAGATAAGGGGCCCCAAAGTCGGTTTGGAAAAAGATTATATATATATATTTTTTTTTTCCCCCCAAAATAGCCAATAATGAAAAACACCTGTAAACGAAACGCAGCTAAATGCGAGTTACCGCGTTTAGAAGCATTTAGCGCTTGAAATGCCTCCAAATTCAGCTTCTGAACCCATTTTTTTGCGTTCCAAAAAAAGCCTCTAAACTCAACTGCCTAGAAACAACTATAAACGCCCCTGTGTACAGTACTGATAAGATGACAGAGGAGAGTTCAGGAGCAGCTGAAAAAAACGCCCAACTGTTCCTAAACGTCTGTTTAGCAGCAGCAGCGTACATGAGGCTTTAGGGTTGCACCAATACCGTTTTTTTTATTATCAGCGAGTACACGTACCGATGCTTTCACTGCAAAGAATCGCATGCAATTTGAACAGAAATGCAGTGCGATTCCTGTCCAAATTGCATGCGATTTCCCGCACTGCTCCTGTGTGTGTGTGCGCGTGTAGAAAGGGCAGTTTAAAAAAATGTTAGAACTCACAGTTCATATCTGGCCACATGCAAAATAATGTACATAGGTTTCTCGGACCGACGATTATAGCAAATCAGGGCCGCTGGAGGTGCTCACAGGGCTGGAGAAGTTTCGGGACCCCCCGTGGGCATCAAATGGAAATGTCAGCTTGGGGGCGCACCGCCTCTACATCTCCTCCAGCCTTGTGAGCACCTCCAGCGGCTGTGATTTGCTATCATCGGCGGACCGGGACACCTTTGTAGATTATTTTGCATGTGGCCAGATATGTACTCTGAGTTCTATCATTTTTTTAAACTGCCCACTAGATGGCACGTTTCCCTTTCTTTACACACACACGAGCGGTGGGGGAAAATCGCCGATGATCGGGACATTCCTGATCAGTTTGCATGAAACTCTTTGCAGTGATTTGCGCCTGTTCATTTTGTATAGATGCAAATCGCACCGCAAAGTATCAGTTTCGGTATCGGGAGCATTTGGGTGAGTACTGATACTCACGCAAATGCTTGGTATTGGTATCGGCACTGATCCCGGTATTGGTGCATCCCTATAGAGCAGGGATATGCAATTAGCGGACCTCCAGCTGTTGCAGAACTACAAGTCCCATGAGGAATAGCAAGACTGACAGCCACAAGCATGACACCCAGAGGCAGAGGCATGATGGGACTTGTAGTTTTGCAACAGCTGGATGTCCGCTAAATGCATATCCCTGCTATAGAGTATATTTCCAGGCAAAGCGTTATTATGTCTTATAAAATAATGCTATCGAAAAGTGTTTTAAGATCCATAAATCTGGGGCACCGGGACTGGACCATCAAACTGAAGTTATCAGCAATTCTTTTCTGGTTAAGTGGAGCTGCTAATATTTGGTGTTGTGAAATTAGAGAGAGCGCAGAAATATGACAATAATAACTTTCTCAGGAAATATGACTAGCACTTTATCTAGAAGGGGCCTTTCCGCCGAGTTCTGATGATCACCAGTCTGCTATGCTCCGATGACGGACATCATTAACCACATGACAAAAGGGACAAGTCTCATCCGAATTCCGGTTATGGAATACACAAAGGCTTTCCTGTGCACACTTCCCCAATGTACACAGAGGAAGAATGGAGATCCGATTCTGTGCTTCACATACATAAACTTTATTTTCACCCAACTTCCACCCGGAGAAAGATAAGAAGAATGTGTATCAGAGGAAGCCGCAGAAGACCCTTATCAGGGGAGGCGGATGTTTTTTTACAAGCTTGGTCTAAATCTAAAACTTACCATACACATAAAGATTTCGCTCATCCAGCCTTGTGGGCTGATTGAGAGCAATCCACATATTTCCCTAAACAACGTGGATGGACAAATTTCCCACTGACAGCCATTGTATCCTGACAGCTGGCACCCATGGCTGTCAGAATAACCAAACAGTGACTACAACTGACTGCAGTCACTGTTCTGCTGACTTTATCTTCCCGTCGTCTTCAATTTCTCAATCGAAGCTTGTCAAGCGTGGTGAACCAAATCTCAACTGGTTCAAAAGTAACTGGATGAAATTCCTGACGTGTTTGGCCACCTTAAAGTGTTACTAAACCCAGTAATATGAAAAAAGTTCATCTGGTTCATCACGGTTACATGATAAACTGCACAGTTTCTCCAGTTCTGAGAGTTCAGGTAGGAGGAGATTTCCAATTCAGCCTGTATACACACCCACCTGTGTGATGTCAATATCATGTGACCTTGCTATCTCTGAGAACAAGAAACTATTCTCTCCAGCAAGAAAAGACACAACTGAGCATGTGCAGGTCAGCTACTGCCTGTGTTAGCTGGCCTTCCCCAGATAGACAGAGTAGGGAGGGAAGGATCTGTGCATACAGGATAAAACAGCCTTTTTACACGATGCAGAGGATTAACCCCTTATTTTCCACAGTGAGTATAACAAGCATGCTATGCTGCATATACAGACATATGTTACTGTTGTGGGTTTAGTAAAAAAACTTTAAGACGAAGATGTGAAGTGACAAGAAAGGTCAAAAAAGGACCATGGCACTGCATATGGAGTTCAGCAATTTGTCTGCACCCCAGAAACAGAGAACTAGTCTATCAACATTCTGCATCAGTGATCAGTACATCCAACAACCACTACTCCCAGCAACAGGCAGAGATATCCGACAACCAATGCTCCCAGCAACAGGCAGAGATATCCAACAACCACTTCTCCCAGCAACAGGCAGAGATATCCGACAACCAATGCTCCCAGCAACAGGCAGAGATATCCAACAACCACTACTCCCAGCAACAGGCAGAGATATCCGACAACCAATGCTCCCAGCAACAGGCAGAGATATCCGACAACCAATGCTCCCAGCAACAGGCAGAGATATCCAACATCCACTACTCCCAGCAACAGGCAGAGATATCCAACAACCACTACCCCCAGCAACAGGCAGAGATATCCAACAACCACTACCCCCAGCAACAGGCAGAGATATCCAACAACCACTACTCCCAGCAACAGGCAGAGATATCCAACATCCACTACTCCCAGTAACAGGCAGAGATATCCAACAACCACTACCCCCAGCAACAGGCAGAGATATCCAACAACCACTACTCCCAGCAACAGGCAGAGATATCCAACATCCACTACCCCCAGCAACAGGCAGAGATATCCAACATCCACTATGGAGATATTTGACAGGTGCTAACCCCAGCAATGGGCAGAGGCATCCAACAACCACAACACCAACAATGGATGGAAAAATATGGCAACCACTACCTCCGGACATCTGAATAAAGGTAAACCCCAGCAATGGGTGGAAATATCTGAATAAACACTACTCCAGTAATGGGTGGAGACATTTGAAAAAAAAAAAACACATCCAGCAATAGGCGAAGACATCTGAATAAACGTTACTCCCAGCAATGAATGGAGACATTGGAGTAAACGATATTCCCAGCAATGGATGGGGACATTGAAGTAAACGTTACCCCCAGCAATAAGTGGAGACAATGGAGTAAAATGTTATATCCAGCAATGGCCGTAGACAGCCAAATAAATGCTACCGCCAGCAATGGGCGGAGACATCTAAATAAACGTTAATCTAAGCAATGGGCAGAGATATCTGACATCCACTACCCCTGCAATCGATGGAAATATCTGACAAGCGTTATCCCAAGCAATGGGCAGAGACATCTGACCACACAACCATTACCCCCAGCAATTAGCAGAGACCTCCCACAACCGTTACTCCCAGCAATGGGTGGGAACATCTGACAATTGCTACCACTGGCAATGTGCAGAGACATCTGAGTACAACCAGATACATGGAACAGGTAAAGGATCGATCGCACAATATATACTGTATTCTCTCTTATCAGATTGTTTTAAATGACACACTCTTGTGAAAAAGCCTTCATCTTTGATAACTTTTTAAGCTTTTCCATATTTGATAAAATGATTATCTCTGCATATTCTCAACACTGTGGAAGATGCTGGCAAAATGCAACAGCAGCGATCCGACTCGTGGAGTGTGCTACGTGCAATAAAAGGATTGTGGGAAGGCACAGAACGCTGTTGTGGAAAATTCCTTGCATCACTGGAAGACATGGGTCACTCTGGACGACTTCATACACAGCAGAGAAACTTGCTGACCTCTCTAAAAATACAAATCAGTTGAGTCACTGACTGTTCTGACTTGCTTACTACATGTTATACAGTCACACAGCCAGCCGCACAGCTCAGCCAGTAGGGTGGCACCATCATTTTATCTTCCAGTGTCACCGGGGGAGGGGGGGGGGGGCACCAATATTGTGACATCTTCCTGTGTC
Source organism: Aquarana catesbeiana (assembly GCF_042186555.1). Lineage (NCBI taxonomy): Eukaryota > Metazoa > Chordata > Amphibia > Anura > Ranidae > Aquarana > Aquarana catesbeiana. Next base: position 222,570,302 of record NC_133333.1, on the reverse strand, counting down.
ACACATCTGCTCAATGAATCAGTCGTGTGATGTCGGCACTCCAAGCACAAAGCATACTTACCCAACAGGCCTGCCACTTTCCAAACACTGAATTCCTGTTTCCCGTAGCTCCCATGTAGCCCTCATGTCCCTTGGGGCCCATACCTCAGTCAGCGCTATCTTCGCCTTTCCACGACGCAAAGCAAGTTTAAAGCTGCCATGTGTACTTCTCCATCTGGTCCCCGTTTTAACAATTGTGAATAGAGTTGATATGTGGTCGAGGAGTAGTAGAAACACAACCCAACCACCTATCTTCAACATCTGAGCGAACGAGTCCTTAAGGGGAACTTTTAAGCAGTCATTGTTAGTTTTAGACAGACAGTCTGGTAGGCTGAAGTAGGCCTCATATCTCTTCAGGACTCCACAGATGATATCTCCTTGACAAAACTATTCGTTCTGCACCTTTGAAATTTCCTATTCCATTCTCTACAGCAGCCATTCTCAACCAAGGTTCCACCAGAGGTTGCTGGGTGTTCTTTGAGCCAACTGACCTTCCATCTTGATGGTGCCTACATATTGCAGTGGCCCATGCCACGTGTCACAGCAGCGGCTTTACACCAATGATCTTTATAGCAATTGGAAAGGGTGGCATTGTGACCACCTCTGTAAGGAGGCAATTCTTCCTAAAAATCATGGAGGCAAAGAGCATTCTTCACACTGCTCCTCATGAACTGTTTTTAGCAGAGGTTCCCTAAAACCTACAGTGCCTTGCAAAAGTATTCACCCCCCCCCCCCCCCCCCCCATTGGCTTTTACCCATTTTGTTACATTACAGCCTTTAGCTCAAATGTTTTTTTAATCAGAATTGTATGTGATGGATCAGAATACAAGTTGGTGAAGTAAAATTAGAAAAACATATACATAAAACTATTTTTCAGAAATAAAAAACTGATAATTGGCTGTTGCGTATATTCACCCCCTTTGTTATGAAGCCCATAAAAGGCTCTGGTGCAACCAATTACCTTCAAAACTTACATAATTAGTAAAATGATGCCCACCTGTGTGCAATTTAAGTGTCACATGATCTGTCATTACATATACACACCTTTTTGAAAGGCCCCAGAGGCTGCAACACCTAAGCAAGAGGCACCACTAACCAAACACTGCCATAAGGACCAAGGAACTCTCCAAACAAGTAAGAGACAATGTTGTTGAGAAGTACAAGTCAGGGTTAGGTTATAAAAAAATATCCAAATCTTTGATGATCCCTAGGAGCACCATCAAATCTATCATAACCAAATAGAAAGAACATGGCACAACAGCAAACCTGCCAAGAGACGGCCGCACACCAAAACTCACGGACTGGGCAAGGAGGGCATTAATCAGAGAGGCAGCACAGAGACCTAAGGTAACCCTGGAGGAGCTGCAGAGTTCCACAGCAGAGACTGGAGTATCTGTACATAGGACGACAATAAGCCGTACGCTCCATAGAGTTGGGCTTTATGGCAGAGTGGCCAGAAGAAAGCCATTACTTTCAGCAAAAAACAAAATGGCACGTTTTGAGTTTACAAAAACGCATGTGGGAGACTCCCAAAATGTATGGAGGAAGGTGCTCTGGTCTGATGAGACTAAAAGTGAACTTTTTAGCCATCAAATAAAACGCTATGTCTGGTGCAAACCCAACACATCACATCACCCAAAGAACACCATACCCACCGTGAGACATGGTGGTGGCAGCATCATGCTGTGGGGATGTTTTTCAGCAGTCGGGACTGGGAAACTGGTCAGAGTTGAGGGAAAGATGGATGGTGCTAAATACAGGGATATTCTTGAGCAAAACCTGTACCACTCTATGTGTGATTTGAGGCTAGGATGGAGGTTCACTTTCCAGCAGGACAATGACCCCAAATACACTGCTAAAGCAACATTTGAGTGGTTTAAGGGGAAACATGTAAATGTGTTGGAATGGCCTAGTCAAAGCCCAGACCTCAATCCAATAGAAAATCTGTGGTCAGACTTAAAGATTGCTGTTCACAAGTGCAAACCATCCAACTTGAAGAAGCTGGAGCAGTTTTGTAAGGAGGAATGGGCAAAAATCCCAGTGGTAAGATGTGACAAGCTCATAGACTTATCCAAAGCGACTTGGAGCTGTGATAGCCGCAAAAGGTGGCTCTACAAAGTATTGACTTTAGGGGGGTGAATAGTTATGCACACTGACTTTTTCTGTTATTTTGGCCTATTTGTTGTTTGCTTCACAATAAAAAAAAAAAAAAATCATCAAAGTTGTGGGCATGTTCTGTAAATTAAATGATGCAAATCCTCAAACAATCCATGTTAATTCCAGGCTGTGAGGCAACAAAACTAGAGGTCAACCGATATGGGTTTTTCTCTGGCCGATGCCGATATTTAGAAATCGCGGTGGCCGATGGCTGATATGTGATGCCGATTTTTTTTGGGCCGATATATTTGGCCGATTTTTTTTTTTTTTTCCCCTTCATCTCATAAAATCTAACAGTTAGACCCCTTTCACACTGGGGCGTTTTTCAGGCGCTTTTGGGCTAAAAAGAGCGCCTGTAAAGTGCCTGTAAAACGGCTCCTCTGCAGTCTCAGTGTGATATCCTGAGTGCTGTCACACTGAGGCGATCCGCTGGCAGGATGTAAAAAAAAAAAAGTCCTGCAAACGGCATCTTTGGAGCGGTGTATACCGCTCCTCCACCACTCCTGCCCATTGAAATGAATGCGCACCGCTGCCGAAGCGCCTGCAAAGCGTTTTGGCAGCGGCGCTTCAGGGGCGCATTTAACCCCTTCCTCGGCTGCTAGCTGGGTTATAAGCGCCCTGCTAGCAGCCGAATAGTGCCTCTAAAATGACGGTAAAGCGCCGCTAAAACTAGCAGCGTTTTACCATCAACGCATGCCCGCTCAAGTGTGAAAGCAGCCTTAAGTAATAAGTGATACAGAAAATTTTTTACATTTAAACATTTATTAAACAAAACAAACCTCCAATCAGTTCACTTGTATGTATAATTTAGGAAAAAAAAAAAAAAAAAATCTATCTTAACCACTTCAATACCAGGCACTTAGACACCTTCCCGCCCAGACCAATTTTCAGCTTTCAGCGCTGTCGCAATTTGAATGACAATTGCGCGGTCATGCTACACTGTACCCAAACAAATTTTTTATCATTTTGTTCCCACAAATATAGCTTTCTTTTGGTGGTATTTGATCACCTCTGCGGTTTTTATTTTTTGCGCAACAAATAAAAAAAGACCGAAAATTTTGAAAAAAAAACAAGTTTTTCTTTGTTTCTGTTAAAACTTTTTTGTAAATAAGTACGTTTTCTTCTTCAATGACGGGCACTGATACGGCGGCACTGATGGGCACCAATGAGGTGGCACTGATGAGGTGCCACTGACGGGCACTGATAGGTGGCACTGGTATGCGGCACTGATGGGCACTCATAGGTGGCACAGATGGGCACTCATAGGTGGCATTGATAGTTGGCACAGATGGGCATGGATGGGCACTGATAGATGGGCACTGATGGGCACAGATGGGCACTGACAGGTGGCATGAATGGACACTGATGGGTGGCACTGATGGCACTGCTTGTTTGCAGTGATGCCCCTTAGGGTGGCATTGCTGGGCATCACTGCAACATAATGGTGCCAATCAGTGCCCATTTGTGGGCACTGATTGGCACAGATTTGGCACACTGGGCACATGTGGATGGCCATGGGGTACATACCTGGCCATCCACATGTTGCCCCTTCCCTGGTGGTCCTAGTGGCGATCCCTGGTGGTCCAGTGTGGTGATCTGTGGGGGGGCTGTGCTGATAAACAATCAGCGCAGACCCCCCCCTGCCAGGAGAGCCGCCGATCGGCTCTCCTCTAATCGCGTCTGTCAGACGCGAGTGAGGAAGAGCCGATCAACGGCTCTTCCTATTGACAGCGTGATCAGCCATGATTGGACACGGCTGATCACGTGGTAAAGAGCCTCCGCCGGAGGCTTTTTACCAAGATCAGTGTAGCGGTGTGTCAGACTGACACACCGCTCCACCGATCGCCGCGATGCGCGCCCCCGGGGGCGCGCTGCGGCATGTTATCCTGCTGGACGTCATATGACGTCCAGTCAGGATAACAGAACCACTTCCCGGACGTCAATCCGCTATAGGGTGGGCGGGAAGTGGTTAAATATTAAATACACAAAAACAGGTAATCAAAACTTTTGGACGAAAACAAATGGGCTAACTTTACTGCTTAGTTTTTTTTAAATTCATTACTGTATTTTTTTTTTTAAAATTGCGTTTGAAAGACCGCTGCGCAAATACCGTGTGACATAAAATATTGCAACAACCACCATTTTATTCCCTAGGGTCTCTGCTAAAAAAAATATATATATAATGTTTTGGGGTTCTAAGTGATTTTCTAGCAGAAAATACAGGATTTTTACCTGTAAGCAACAAGTGTCAGAAAAGATTTAGTCTTTAAATGGTTAAACTGAGAATTCCTACACATGGAGTTCAGTCTATTGATAAAAAGAACCTGAAAAGATACAATGTATCTTCTTATCAGATTTGGCAGGCTGCCCAGGGAGGAGAGAATCCTCTCCACAGATAATGTCAGGCAACTTGCATTGACTTCTATTAGACCCCTTTCACACTGGGGTGGTTTGCAGGCGTTATTGCGCTAAAAATACTGCCTGCAAACCGCCCCTAAACAGCCTCCGCTGTTTGTTCTGTGTGGAAGGCCGAGGGCTTTCACACTGAAGCGGTGCGCTGGCAGGACGGTCAAAAAAGTCCTGCAAACCGCTTCTTTGGAGCGGTGAAGGAGCGGTGTATTCACCGCTCCTGCCCATTGAAATCAATGGGACAGCGCGGCTATACCGCGGCAATACCGCGGCTATAGCCGCGCTGTACGAGGGATTTTAACCCTTTTTCGGCCGCCAGCGGGGGTTAAAACCGCACCGCTAGCGGCCGAATATCGCTGCAAGAACGACGGTACAGCAGCGCTAAAAATAGCGCTGTTGTACCGCCGACGCCCCCACCGCCCCAGTGTGAAAGGGGCCTTACAGAAGTCATTTGCAAGTCACATCAGCCTTTTTTATGAGCACAATCGGTCGATGCCGATTAAGTAAAAAAAGCCAAATATCGGCCCATATATCGGTCGACCTCTAAACAAAACACGAAAAAAATGGCAATAATTTTGCAAGGCACTGTAATTTTTCTTTAAGGTACTTCTTTCTGGTATAAAAAGGTTGAGAAAGGCTGCTGTATAGTATAAAATAAGTCAACACATATAGAGTGGACTCTCATTATACTGGTCTTACAAGGGATTTCACCAATGAAGTCCCCAAAACGAAAATGGGCTCTACAAAGGGGAAACAATCCCTACTGTGGAGTCATCGTGTTCTCCCGGTAAGGAGGTAAATCTTCACTTTGCAAAGCATACCCAATCATGTGCAAGGAAAAAAAACAAAACAAATTTTCTTGCACATGATTGGATGATGGAAGTGAGCAGAGCTTCATCTCATTTACTAAACTCTGGAGTAGACATGTGCACTACTGAAAAATTAGTTTCATTCGATTTTTTATTTTTTTTTTTTTCCGTTTATCGGATCATTTGTAATGATCGGCATTCATTACTTTGGATCATTAGTAACTTAGGATGCATTTGTATTCACGTTCCATTCCATTTGTTTAGATGCGACATGTGTTACTTCAGATAATTCGTAACTTCGAATGCATTCATATTTGTTCCGTTCACTAATGCCGCGTACACACGATCGGAATTTCGGCCCGCAAAAGACAGATGAGCGTTTTTCATCGGAAAATGCGACCGCGTGTATGCTCCATCTGTCTTTTGCTGGCGGAATTCCAGCCAGCAAAATATTGAGAGCATGCTCTCAATTTTTCGGTCAGGAAAAGTTCCTATCCGAAAATGCGATCGTCTGTGGCCATTCCGATGCGCAATATCCCTACGCATGCTCAGAAACAATTCGACGCATGCTCGGAAGCATTGAACGTAATTTTCTCGGCTCGTCGTAGTGTTGTACGTCACCGCTTTCCTGACGTAATTTCAGCGAACTTTTGCGTGACCGTGTGTATGCAAGGTAAACTTGAGTGGAATCCCGTCATATCTTTTTCAGATGAGAAAAGCGATCGTGTGTATGCGGCATAACAGTTAATTTAGCCAAATTAAGGAAAATCCAACAAAAATTTAAATCGAATCTATCCCAAAATAGCTGCTATGGAGCAGAGACCCGAATGAAAGAATTACTGAATTACTTCAGCTATTTTACCTACAATGTAATAGTTTATAATAATAAATAATAATACAAATTATAATAATAATTAATAATTTAAATTAGAATAGAAAATACGTAAAACGAAATTATCCGAATGTAATCAATTCATTCTTTCTGAAAATTTGTTTTCGCATTCATTCGTCAAAAGATTTTCATTTATTCGGATGCTTCCCGAATGAATATGCCGAATTTCATCTGAAAATTAATTCCTAACAAAATGAATCGCACGTCTACTCTGGAGCAAGTGCAAAGTGCACAATCTATTTGCCTTTAGTAAATCAACCCCATTGTTCTTACAGTGCAAACTGCATAGAGGTAGCGGTGTAACTGTAACTGTATACTGTCACTACCACAAGTAAGTACACAAGGGTTGATTTGCTAAAGGCAAACAGACTGTGCTCTCTGCAGTTGCTCCAGAGCTTAGTAAATTAAATAAATCTTTGCAAAGCATACCCAATCATGTGCAAGGAAAAAAAAAACAAACAAAAAAAAAAAAAACAGCATTTTTGCTTGCACATGATTGGATGATGAAAGTCAGCAGAGCTTCCCCTCATTTACTAAGCTCTGGAGCAACTGTACAGTCTATTTGCCTTTAGGGTACTTTCACACTAGAGAATCCAAAATCGCGATCTTTTTCCCTTCCCGATCTTCAAAACAAGCATGTCACGATTAGCTGGAAAAAATAAAATAAAAAAATCCAGGCAGCCTGCCAAGTTTTATTACCAATAAGTAGAAACAAAGTATCTTTTCATTCTTTTATCAAAGGAAAGAACTCCGGCATGTAAATGAGGGAAGTTTAACCATTTAAAGACCAGACCTTTTCTGACATTTGTTGCTTACAAGTAAAAGTCATTATTTTCTGCTAGAAAATTACTTGGAGCACCCAAACATGATATTTTTTTTTTTTTAGCAGAGACACTGGGAATAAAATGGTGGTTGTTGCAATATTTTATGTCACACTGTATTTGCGCAGCGGTTTTTCAAAAGCAATTTTTTTGGGAAAAAAATATACTTTAATGTGTTAAAAAAACTAAACAGTAAAGTTAGTCCAATTTTTTTGTATAATGTGAAAGAAGATGTTACACCGCGAGAATCGCGATCTTTATTCTAAGCAAAATCGTGATTCTCATTTTAGCCAGAATCGTGCAGCTCTATTTCACACTGAGGCAGTTTTCAGGCATTTTAGCGCTAAAAATAGTGCCTGTAAAGCGCATGAAAACTGCCTCTCCAGTGTGAAAGTCAGAGTGCGTTCACACTTGGGTGGCGCGTTTGCGAAACTGAAAAAAAAAGTCCTGCAAGCAGCGTCTTTGGGGCGGTGCAGGTGCGCTGTATACAGTGCTCATACACTGCCCTTGCCCATTGGAATGAATGGGCAGAGCTTCCAAAGTGCCACAACACGGGCGCTATTAACCCCTTCTTCAGCCGCTATTAAAACTAGCGGCACTTTACTGCTAATGGACCCACCGCCCCAGTGTGTATCACCAAGACCCCCTTTCACACTGTGGCAGTTTTCAGGCATTTTAGCGCTAAAAATAGTGCCTGTAAAGCGCCTGAAAACTGCCTCTCCTGCCTCCCCGGTGTGAAAGCCCGAGTGCGTTCACACTGGGGCGGTGCGCTTGCGGGACGGGAAAAAAAGTCCTGCAAGCAGCATCTCTGGGGCGGTCCCACACCCGCCCCTGCCCACTGAAATAATTGGGCAGCGCTTCCTAAGCGCCTGAAAAGCGTTTCGGAAGCGCCGTAATGCGGGCGCTTTTAACCCATACTTTGGCTGCTAGCAGGGGATAAAAGTGCCCCGCTAGCGGGCGAAAAGCGCTGATTAAACAGCGGTAAAGTGCCGCTAAAATTAGCAGCGCTTTACCGCTTACACACCCGCCGCCCCAGCCAAAATGAAATGAAGAAAACACAATGAAATAAAAGCGAGCGCTGGATCCACATTCCAATCCAACTCACACATCAGAAATCTTTTTGGCGTAGCTTGTGAGATAATCAGAGTTCAGGTACAAGTGACAGTTGTTCTAATGGAGGGACAGTAAGAAATTCACACCCGGCTCCATCACCCCCCCCCCCCCCCCATGGTCTCAGTGCTCAGGGGGGGCCCAGCCATTCATCACCAGATGTCACATCTACTGCATTTATCCAACCAACAGCCACCAGTGTTGTCCCCGTCAGCTGTTCCATTCATGCTCATGGCTCTGATCAGACAGACGAGCCGGGGACAGCTGTCAGAGGCTGCAAACAGTGACAGGTGTGTGTCAGCTGAACCCAGGCCAAGATTTATACACCCCCCTATGTACGGAGCCGCGGCTACACACCGCACAGGTATCATAGACACACATGTAATATCCCAGTCCATATCTATACATAGAATATAGATCAAGATTCAGCATGAAGTCATTATTGCCATCTATTTGCTGGAGTTATATCAGATGTAAATGCAACACAAAGTGGAAGAAAAGGCCTTAAATCCTAAATACCCCCCTCCCCTCCCCTCCCCCAATCACTGATGTAACCAAAAGCCAGCCATATGCCCCCATTTTTTTTAATCTATCTCCCTGATTAAAGTTACAAAGGAAGTCTAGAGTCTAGAATTATTGCTCTTGCTATAAGGATCGCAGCGATATCTCACATGTGTAGTATGATCGTTTATAGGTGAATGACCTACGTATGCGTTCGTCTGTGCACACGAGCGGGGGGGGGGGGGAGCACTTTGAAAAAAAAAAAAAAGAAGTTTGTGCGTTTTTGATGCAGTCCAGTGCCTTTTCCCCCCTCTTTTTTCTTAACCTTAAATAAGGACGTGTGTTCCAGTGCGGTTTTGGTGCGTTTTTCAGCATTCCAGTACAGTCCAGTGCAGGAAAAATGCAACACATTCTACTTTTTTTTTCTGAAACTGGAACTGCAAGCACTGGTGTGAACTACGCCATTAAAAACCATATAACCTACTTTCCATGCGTTTTTGATGCAAAAAAAAAAAAAAAAACCCGCACAGGACTGCATGTGGTGTGAACTGGACCTAAATATTTTTTGATTGCTTTTATTTCTATCACAAGAAATGTAAACATCCCTTGTGATAACAATAAATCATGTCAGGTCCTCTTTATGGAGACATCTGGGGTCTATAATTCTCTACCCTTGAAAGGATCAGATCAAAAAAAGAAAAAAACCATTAACCACTTCCCGCCCGCCCTATAACGGATTGACGTCCGGGAAGTGGTTCCGTTATCCTGACTGGGCGTCATATGACGTCCAGCGGGATAACATGCCGCCGCGCGCATCGCCGCGATCGGTGGAGTGGTGTGTCAGCCTGACACACCGCTCCACCGATCTTGGTAAAGAGCCTCCGGCGGAGGCTCTTTACCACGTGATCAGCCGTGTCCAATCACGGCTGAACATGCTGTCAATAGGAAGAGCCGCTGATTGGCACCATTATGTTTTAGTTATGCCCAGCAATGCCACCAATAAATTTTATCAGTGCCACCAATCAGTGTCATCAGTGCCACCTGTCATTGCCCATCGGTGCCCATCAGTGGCACCTATCAGTGCCACCCATAAGTACCCATCAGTGCCACCCATATGTACCAATCAGTGCCGCCTATGAGTGCCCATCAGTGCCGCCTATGAGTGCCCATCAGTGCCGCCTATGAGTGCCCATCAGTGCCGCCTATGAGTGCCCATCAGTGCCGCCTATGAGTGCCCATCAGTGCCGCATACCAGTGCCACCTATCAGTGCCCATCAGTCCCACCTATCAGTGCCACCTCATCGGTGCCCATCAGTGCCACCGTATCAGTGCCCGTCAGTGCAGCCATATCAGTGCCCGTCAGTGAAGAAGAAAACGTACTTATTTACAAAAAATTAACAGAAACAAAGAAAAACTATTTTTTTTTTTTTTAATTTCAGTCTTTTTTTATTTGTTGCGCAAAAAATAAAACCGCAGAGGTGATCAAATACCACCAAAAGAAAGCTCTATTTGTGGGAACAAAATGATAAAAAATGTGTTTGGGTACAGTGTAGCATGACCGCGCAATTGTCATTCAAATTGCGACGGCGCTGAAAGCTGAAAATTGGTCTGGGCAGGAAGGTGTCTAAGTGCCTGGTATTGAAGTGGTTAATCTGATGCTTTCCCGAAAAAAAAGGCAATGTTTACATCTGTTCTAAACCAGAAGTGACGCTTCCAACCTCCTAGATCACAGAGGTGAGCAGAGACGATCTGCTCTCTCCTCACCTACAGTATATGGGCAGCCATGCCCTGCTTTGCAGGGAGAAAAATCTTCCACATCGATTAGTAAAAGCAGCAAACATTACACATTGTTAGGCACACAATTAACCCCTTGATCGCCCCTAGATGTTAACCCCTTCCCAGCCAGTGTCATTAGTACAGTGACAGTGTAGAGTATTAGCACTGATCACTGTATCAGTCACTGGTGATGTCAGTTAGTGTCAGGTTGCCCCCTAGAAGCCGCTGATCAACACCAATACTAGTATTAAATTTTTTTTTTTTTAAATAATTAAAAATTCCAGTATAAATACCATCATTTGTAGACACTATAAGTTTCATGCAAACTAATCAATATATACTTATTTTATACTATATTTTTTTTTTTTACCAAAGACATGTAGTAAAATACATTTTGGCCAACATTTATGATGAAGCTAATTTTTTTTTTTAATTTATTGGATATATTTTATAGCAAAAAGTAAAAAATATTTTTCAAAGTTTTTGGTCTTTTTTTTGTTGTTTATATAATAAAAAATAAAAAGAAAAACAGAAGTGATGAAATACCACCAAAAGAAGTTCTATTTGTATGGGGGGAAAAAAATATAATTTGGGTACAGCGTCGCATGACCACACAATTGCCAGTTAAAGTAGCACAGTGGTGAACAGCAGAAAATGCCATGGTCATGAAGGGGTTAAAATCTGGAGGTTAAATGAAAGGTATACAGAATAGAGAATAGCTGGGCGGATTGTAGTAAGGAGATCCAGTCAACTGGAGAAGTCCTGGAGGCAAGCATGGGAGGAGGTGATGAAGGATCCACAGAGCGGCAGGTCTTGGGAAAAAGCAAAAAAAGCATGGGGCAGAGTCGTAGATGGCTATGTAGGCTGTTGTTCATATTATGAATTTTAATTATTGGATAATCAGAAGTCGTTGGAGGGATTGGCAGAGAAGCTTGGCACACACCGAGTGGTTAGAAGGTGTATAAGTCTGGCAGTAGCATTCATGATATACAGAAGGAGGGATGGCCTGTGTAGAAGTAGGCCAATGAGGAGGGAGTTGTAGTGGTCAAGGCTAGAACCACAAGGGAGTGAATTGGTTGCTTGATGGTGTTGTTGTCCTTCAGCCCAGAGTCATCTGGTAGTTTTACAAAAGGCACAAACCATGAAAGTATAACTAGAGGCAAAACTGTTTTAGTTTTGGATAAAGTGGAGAGGTATTAGACCCCCCCCCCGTTAGGGAGATTCACCCTCTCTATTGCTGTACGTTGGTGCTGAATAGAACTATATAAACCTTATACCTATTAGATTGTAAGCTCTTCTGAGCAGGGCCCTCTTAATCCTAGTGTATTGTATTGTATTATAACTGTATTGTCTCCCTTTTATATTGTAAAGCGCTGCGTAAACTGTTGGCACTATATAAATCCTGAATAATAATAATAATAATAATTATAAGGGCTCATAACTAAGCAGGATTTTTAACACCGCAACAGAACCAGTTGTGAAGACATACATAGAATTTAAAGAGGAAGTAAACCCTGATGGGTTTTACTTCCTCTTTTGCTCGCTGCAAAGCCTGCAAATGAAAAGCATAATGGGCTAGTATGCATTACTTACTAGCCCATTATGTGCCACTTACCTGCAAAAGAATCCAGCGATGTCCCCTGTGTGGGCAGCATCCATCTTCTGGCCCCTCTTCCTTCCGGACAGCCGGCTCTGTGATTCGCCGGAGCCGTGTGACGCCACTCCCACGCATGCGCACGGGAGCCGCGATTAACGGCACAGGCTAGGGAAGAAACGGCACTTTGTTTCGTTTCTTCCCCGCACATGAGCCGTTGGAATTTTCGGCGGACTACAAGTAAAATATCTCCTAAACGGCATACGTTTAAGGAGATATTTCCACTACCTATAGGTAAGCCTTATTCTAGGGTCACCTATAGGTAGAAGTCCAAAAAGTGGGTTTACAAGCACTTTAAAGGGATGCATTTTTGTTGAGTTTGTTCTTGCGCTTTTTTAACGCAAAAAAAAAAACGCTCAGTGTGAAAGCAGCCTAATCGGCCAAAAAGGTGTCAGTAGTGGCCGAAAATAAATTCATATTCATTTAAATTCATGATAATAATTAAAAAGTTAAATACAATTTTATATGTATATATATATATTTTTTTTTTTTTTTTTAAACTTCAATTTCGGTGCATCCTGAATTTTCGGTTATGGCACACTAATAATAAAATTCATAAAAAAAAAAAAATACTGAATAACGGAAAAGTCAGAGCTTTTGTCTGAGCAGACGGCATTGTGCCCGTGGCGTCTGCCTTAATTCATCCAGAGCTTGTGTACATTATTCCTCCCGAATGACAGCACCAAACAATGACGGAAGGCTGTATCTGCAGGAAGAAGTGCGCTCATTGTCTGGTGACATCTCCCTGCCAGCACATTCCTGGCACTATCCGGCTCGGCACCATTTAACTCCTTCTTTATAGGAGATACACAAAAAAACACATCAACTGTCATAGATGAGTCCACCTCTGGAAAAGACTTGGTTCTGGGTTGTGTACAGGACGCCAAGGTTGGGTCCTGGACGGGAACTATATATCACCAATATTTGGGTTGTGGTCCCTTTAAGGGAAGTGTGATAACATTCAGGGGGTCACTCAGGATGGGCGAGGATTTCCCGGGAACAGCTTTAATCAGGAGAGGATCGATTTGCAGTTCTCTGTGTGTTAAAGTAGTTGTAAAGCTAAAAGTTTTTTCACCCTAATGCATTCTATGCATTAAGGTGAAAAAACATCCCACAATACCGCCCCCCCCCCCAGTTTTACTTACCTGACCCCTCGAAAGCCCCGCGCTCGTTCCCGACATCCTCTTCGCCGCTCAGCCTGGCCGTCGATTGGCTAGAGTGGATAGATTGAAAGCAGTGCAGCCATTGGCTCGCGCTGCTGTCAATCACATCCAATGATGTGGCGTGCCAGGGGGCGGGGCCGAGTGATACAGTGAGCGGCTGTGGCCGCCGGCTGTATCACGAGAGCGCGCCTGCAAGCACTCAACACCATGCGAGGGAGCGCGCATGAAAGTGTTGAGTCCTTGTGGGGGGGGAGCCGAGACAGCCGCCGAGGGACCCCAGAAGACCAGGTTCAGGGCCACTCTGTAAGTATAAGTATAACATGTTTGTTATTTAAAAAAAAAAAAAAAAAAATAGCTTTAGTGATCCTTTAATAGAGAGATATTTGAATTATAAAAAAGGAACCCCACTACGGAGAATGAAAAAAAAAAAAAAAAAACCTCAATTTTTTGTTGCCAACATCCCAAAATATTGTATAGTTGTAGAAAGAAAGTACCCCCCCGGTACTATGGGACTTTAAGGGCGAACTTTTGAAAACATAGAAAGATTTAGGCTCCATGCACACTGGAGCTCAAAAAAGCTTTTTCTTGAAGCCAGATTGCTGGCAGAAAACGCTTGTTGAAAAACTAGCTTTTTTAACAGCGTCTTGTACTAGCGTTAATGAGCGTTTATAAGCGTTTTTTAGCATTAGCGTTAATGGGCGTTTTTAATCAAAATACACAGGAGGACACTCCAAAAATCCCACAATGCGTTCCAAACTCCCACGATGTATTGAAAAAATAAATCGCTAATTAACGCGCGTTTATGAGCGTTTGGCTTTTTTTAGTGGTGAAAAACGGCACTTTGAACGCAAATTTCTGGCATTCATAAAAAAGCCCATAAACTCCACTGCTCATTAAAGCTAAAAAACGTCCATGTGTGCATGGACACATAGGATAACAGAGTGAAGTTTATGGGCTTTTAAAAAAAAAAAACGCCCAAACGCCAATAAACTGCAGTTTATTAGCTCCAGTGTGCATGGAGCCTTATTGTTTTATAAGTTAAAAAGTGTAGTGATGTGAAACAACACCATGCATAAAATAGTACATAATATACATATAGTATGAGAAAAACGCGTCTCCTAGACGCGTTTCGGGAATTTGGGGGTGAATCCCTTCTTCAGGGGCATGGAGGAGATGATACTTGGAGATGCTCAGTACTATGTTCATGAGATCAAATATTTATAAAAAAATGGTTAAGATGGAGCTGAACAGGTAGAAAGACACATATCCAGAAGTGGAAAAAAGTGACCAAATAAATGAGAGATCCTCTCGGCTGGAGAAGTCCCTCACAAGGATCCACAAGGTCTCCGCAGCCAACTCGAGAAATCCAACATGGAGCTGGAACCGTAGGAATGTCAGTCCTTGGTGTAGAGTGTCGGCGTTAATCTCGCCTGGCGGACGCTGCTGTTCTGGGGTCCCCCCTGGGAGATTAACGCCGGAAAAAAAAAATTCCTTTAACCACTTGCCAACCAGGCCAATTCTGACGTTTCCTACATGTAAAAATCATTATTTTTTTTGCTAGGAAATGACATAGAACCAAACATGATATATATATATTTTTTTTTAGCAGAGACCTTGGAGAATACAATGGCGGTCATTGCAACTTTTTATCTCGCACAGCATTTGCGCAGCAATTTTTCGAACGCGTTTTTTTTTTGGGGAAAAAGAACTTTCATGCTTTAAAGAAAAAAAAAAAAAAAAAAAAAAAAAACACAGTAAAAAGTTAGCCCAATTTGTTTGCATAACGTGAAAGAGAAAGTTACGCCGAGTAAATAGATACCTAACATGGCACGCTTCAATATTGTACACGCCTGTGGAATGGCGCCAAACTTTGGTACTTAAAAACCCCCCATAGGCGACGCATTAAATTTTTTTTTACTGGTCACATGTTTAGAGTTACAGAGGAGGTCCAGGGATAGAATTATTGCTCTCGCTCCAACGTTCACGGCGACACCTCACGAGTGTGGTTTGAACACCGTTTTCATATGTGGGCGGGACTTGCATATGCGTTCGCTTCTGCATGCGAGTACACAGGGACGCTTTAAAAAAAAAAAAAAGTATTATTATTTTTTTTCATTGTTAATTTTACTTTACATTTTTTATTGTAATAGGAATATGGCATGATAACTAATGTAGTTAAGAGCTGGGCGGAAGTGATGTTTGACGTCGCTTCCGCCCTGCCACGCTATGAAGCCAGTCAGCAGCCAGGCATCCACGATCCACAGGAGAGGACACGATCGTCTCTGCTGCTACCAGTGGGTCCAGTAGGCGGTGGAGACGACCGTGTGTATCTATAGACAAACACACGCGAGCCTGCATGTCTTCCCCTATAGCAGGTGACTTGTTATGGGGGACAGACACAGAGGAGGAGGAGCAAAGATCGCCGCCGGCAGAGGACCCCAAGAAGAGGATCGAGGCTGCTCTGTGCAAAACCATTACACCGTGCGGATGAGTAGAACGTGGATATTATTTGAACTACCTCCTGCCATACAGTAAAACGACGGTGGGCGAGATCCCCTCTTGTTCTGGGGCACCGTCCTAGGCCGTCATCGCTCTGGCACGCAATGATCGCCGCGGGTT
Organism: Aquarana catesbeiana; assembly: GCF_042186555.1. NCBI lineage: Eukaryota > Metazoa > Chordata > Amphibia > Anura > Ranidae > Aquarana > Aquarana catesbeiana. The sequence goes on along the minus strand of NC_133333.1, from coordinate 222,554,352 downwards.
CCTAGGACAGGGTGCGACCCCGATCTGGGTAAAGAACAGATGACACGGCTCTTTAACCATGTGATCAGCTGTGTCCAATCAGAGCCGGTCACATGTAAATCAGGGAAGTGCAGTTTTTTGGCTCTCCTCGCCTCACACCGGCAAAGGGAGATCGGCGGCATCTCCTCGCAGCAGAGACTGTACAGGTAATCAGTGCCCTGATTATCAATGGAGCCCCAGCAGTGCCCACCAGTGATGCCAGTCAGTGCCGCAGATCAGTACCTACCAGTGTGCCATATCAGTGCCTCCTCATCAGTGAAAGAGAAAAATGACTTATTTACAAAATTTACTGACAGAAACAAAGAAAAACTTTAAAAAAAAAAAAAAATTTCGGTCTTTTTCCGTTTTTTTTTTTTTTTTTTAGCAAAAACCAAAAAAAAAAAAAAAACAAAACGAAAACAAAAGAAAAGCTTCTATTTGTGGGAAGAAAATAAATAGAATCTCCTATGTGTACAATGTTTTATGACCGCGTAATTGTCATTCAAAGTGCAACAGCGCAGAAGCTGAGAATTGTCCTGGGCAGGACGGGGGATGGGAAGTGTCCGGTATTGAAGTGGTAAAGGAAAAAAAAAAAAAAAAAAAAAAAAACACCACAGCATTGTAAATGACAAAACTCCTCTTGTAGAAATCTTTTATAACACATCAAACTTTCTTTTTTGTGTGAACTTGATGGCCAATATCCCCCCCCCCCCCCCGCTCCCCTTATTGACTATTGAGGTACAATAGACAGACAGAGGGGGGTTATTGGGGTACAACAGAGGGACACACAGAGTATTACTGGGGTACAGTGATGGACAATGGAGGGACTGGGGTGTAATAAAAGGCAGATAATGTAATGGGGGGACGATAGAGGAGATTATTGGAATACACTGAAGGGGTACAGTAGAGGGGAGAAGGGATATCAGGGGGGGGACATCGGGGTACAATAGAGGGGGAGGGGGACATCGGGGTACAATAGAGGGGGAGGGGGACATCGGGGTACAATAGAGGAGGGATATGGGGGTACAATAGAGGGGGAGGGGGACATCGGGGTACAATAGAGGAGAGATATGGGGGTACAGTAGAGGGGGAGGAGGGATATGGGGGTACAATAGAGGGGGGAGGGGGGATATGGGGGTACAATAGTGGGGGGATATGGGGGTACAATAGAGGGGGGATATGGGGGTACAATAGAGGGGGGAGGGGGGATATGGGGGTACAATAGAGGAGAGATATGGGGGTACAATAGAGGGGGGATATGGGGGTACAATAGAGGGGGGATATGGGGGTACAATAGAGGAGAGATATGGGGGTACAATAGAGGGGGGAGGGGGGATATGGGGGTACAATAGAGGGGGGATATGGGGGTACAATAGAGGGGGGATATGGGGGTACAATAGTGGGGGGATATGGGGGTACAATAGTGGGGGGATATGGGGGTACAATAGAGGGGGGATATGGGGGTACAATAGAGGGGGGATATGGGGGTACAATAGAGGGGGGAGGGGGGATATGGGGGTACAATAGAGGAGAGATATGGGGGTACAATAGAGGAGAGATATGGGGGTACAATAGAGGGGGGAGGGGGGGATATGGGGGTACAATAGAGGGGGGATATGGGGGTACAATAGAGGAGAGATATGGGGGTACAATAGAGGGGGGAGGGGGGATATGGGGGTACAATAGAGGAGAGATATGGGGGTACAATAGAGGGGGGAGGGGGGATATGGGGGTACAGTAGTGGGGGGATATGGGGGTACAATAGAGGAGAGATATGGGGGTACAATAGAGGAGAGATATGGGGGTACAATAGAGGAGAGATATGGGGGTACAATAGAGGGGGGAGGGGGGATATGGGGGTACAATAGAGGAGAGATATGGGGGTACAATAGAGGAGAGATATGGGGGTACAATAGAGGGGGGATATGGGGGTACAGTAGTGGGGGGATATGGGGGTACAATAGAGGAGAGATATGGGGGTACAATAGTGGGGGAGGGGGGGATATGGGGGTACAATAGAGGAGAGATATGGGGGTACAGTAGTGGGGGAGGGGGGGATATGGGGGTACAATAGAGGAGAGATATGGGGGTACAATAGTGGGGGAGGGGGGGATATGGGGGTACAATAGAGGAGAGATATGGGGGTACAATAGAGGGGGATATGGGGGTACAATGGTGAGTGGAGGGGGGACATCGGGGTACAGTAGTGGGGGGAGGGGGGACATCGGGGTACAGTAGTGGGGGGAGGGGGGACATCGGGGTACAATAGACGGACAGAGGAGAGATATGGAGATCGGAGAACAATGGAAGGAGATCGGAGGGAAGGAGAAGCCGGGGTGACACACAAAGAAAAGCACCGGGTGGAAGGGAACGTCACCCCTCAATCACCCGGCGGTGGGAGGAGTCTGCGCTCGGTACTCACCCCGCAATAGGAGGAAAAGAAGCCCCGAAACTCTCCGCGCCGCCATCTTCTGCCCCGAGGATGTACTAAGCTCCGCCCACCTCTGTCCATTGGTCTTCTATTCCCAACATCTAACGGTATTCAGGGATGAAGGCTTTTTACGTCCCTCTGCTGGTCTCTTCCAGGTATTACACCTCCTTCTGTTCCCTATACACAGCTATAGAAGCCTGTGATCGCCACCTGCTGGTTCATCTTTAGTGTTACAACCTAGCCCCCATATGCAGCGTTACTGCTTACCGTGGGCCACCTGCTGGTCGCCTTTCGGTATGACATCTTCTCTTTTCTTCTATGTAAGGCAATTCTACAATTAGTTTGTTGTGTTCTGAGCGGCAAGGAGAGAAAAAGTTTTCACAGCAAGACATCTGGGGAAAAAAAACAATCTATTGGGGTATTTCATACAATTATAATAGGATTGGTAATGGGCCAAATGGTCAGATGGTGATTAAAGGGATACTCCACTTTTACAGAGTTTTAAAAAATCATTTTAAGCCTGAAGATTACCAAAACATGATATATTTTCTGAAAGCAAACACCCTGGAGAATAAAATAGTGGTAGCTGCAATGTTTTATGTCACAAAATATTAGCACAACGGTATAGGAAATGCAAAATTGCAGTAAGAAATACACTAAAGTTCATTTTATTGCACACAAACGGAATAGATTGCTAATTTTTTTGGTAAAATATAAAAGATAAGGGTGTGTTGAGAAAAGGGATACCCGGCATGTCAAACCCTAAAATTGCGTGCACCGTGAAACAGTTAAAAAAAGTTAGTAGTACCCTATAGATTCTATAAGTGATGCTATTAAAAGCCCTACAGATCATTCATTTAGAGTTCCCCATGAATAATTGGCCTAGAATTCCACACTTTCATGCATAGACACCCCCAACATTTACATTGTGTGGGTGGGGGGCTCCAAAATTTGAGGGGGGGGTAAATTCATAGCTCCCAACTGTCCCTGATTTCGAGGGACTGTCCCTGATTTGGAACAAAGTCCCCCTGTCCCTCATTCCTCCTCATTTTGGTCTGATCTATATAGATATATATAAAATGCACTTTTTATGTTTCAAAAAGTGTTTCCCAGTGCTAAACCTTTCATCCAATTTCTAAATTGCTGCATTTGTACATTTTAAAAGCCAATATAAAGGAATAGTAGTGGTAAAAAAAGTCCTCATGGATTTAATTAACCTTTTTTTTTTTTTGGTTAATTCTCCTTTAAGGGGGTGTGGCAAGGGGCGTGTCCTATGCCTACATACGTTTGTTAGTAGGTGTCACTCATTCTCATCTCGAAATGTTGGGAGTTATGGGTAAAGTGGTTGTAAAGTCAGAAGGTTTTTTATCTTAATACATTCTATGCATTAAGATAAAAAGCCTTCTGTGTGCAGCAGCCCCCCTAATACTCACCTGAGCCCCATCTCTGTCCAGCGATGTCCACAAGTGCCTCAGCCATTCGGGACTCTCCCTCCTGACTGGCTGAGACACAGCAGTGGCGCCACTGGCTCCCGCTGCTGTCAATCAAAGTCAGTCAGCCAATCAGGAGAGAGGTGGGGTGAGGACAAATCGCAGCTTCGTGTCTGAATGGACACACAAATCTGCAGCTCGGCTCGGGTGCCCCCATAGCAAGCTGCTTGCTGTGGGGGGCACTCGACAGGAGGGAGGGGCCAGGAGAGCCGAAGAGGGACCCAAGAAGAGGAGGATCGAGGCTGCTCTGTGCAAAACCACTGCACAGAGCAGGTAAGCATGACACATTTTTTATTTTTCTAGAAAAAAAAAAATGAGGCTTTACAATCACTTTAAGTGCTGGTGTCATTTTTTTTATTAAACTTTTTTTTTTTTTTGGTGACATGTTCTCTTTAATGAGACACAAGGGGTCCTAAAGAACCTGCATGTCTCCTCTATGTTTCAAAGAAGCTAATGCAGATCGATTAGCTTCTTCCCCAGCCATACTAGCTGGGAACAGTGACACCAAGACCTGGAAGTGACGTTTTACATATTGTATCCAGGTCAGTAACAGGAAGCAGAGATCAGCAAACGGGCGTTCGCTGATCTCCCTCCCCTCTACCTAGTGGCATTCACCTTGCTGGTCCCAGGTCCACCAATGGGTATTCAGAGTCTGGAAAACATGGGCCACACATGGGGGGGGGGGGGGGTGACCAGTAGTTACATACCTCCCAACTTTTTGAGATGGGAATGTGGGAATGAGGGACACCTATCAGCAAAAGCATGCAGGCATAGGACACACCCCTTGCCACGCCCCCTTAAAGGGGAATTGTACAAAAAAATCAAGATTGGTTAAACCCACAAGTGTTTTTTTTACCACTACTATTCCTTTATATTGGCTTTTGGAATTTACAATTTAGAAATCAGATGAAAGGTTTATTGCTGGAAAACATTTTTTGATAGATAAAAAGTCAATTTTATATACATCTATATAGATCAGACCAAAATGGGGAGGAAAGAGGGACAGAGGGACATTGCTCCAAATCAGGGACAGTCCCTCGAAATCAGGGACAGTTGGGAGCTATGGTAGTTACCAGAGTGCGTGGAAGCGGCAGCCACAGGCAGTGGGTGCAAAACCCCAAAGCTACCAACATTGTTTCTACATCAGTTGCAGTAAGAGATTCAGGCTGGGTTCACACTGGAACACACAGCGGCTCCCAGCAGGGGGTCCGGTGCGTTTCCCTTCATTGTTTCTGATCTGATTTCAGCCCAAAATTTGGGCTGAACTGAGACCTTAAACGGACCAAAAGACGCACAGGACTCCTGTGAAATTCGCACTGGAGCCGCTCCGGAGTTGTGTGAACTGGCTCCATGGAAAGCCGATTACAATCTCCTGCTATGCGAATTGGATGCAGGAAAAACCCTCATGCAATTCACATAGGTGAGAACCCAGCCTTAATGTTATTAAAAACAACCAGTCCTTTTCAGTCTGCAGCACTTTAATACCCTGGAAAATTGAATGCGATATGGCAACGTAGAGGCATTTTGTGTAGTTTGTGTACTTAACTTCCCCAGAAATGTACAGTAATTTCCTGCTTGTGTGATTGGCTCACTGATTTTCCTAGAAGTCTGCACTGAGATACTAGTCAGATTTTAGGTATCCCCTGCAATAGAAATGTAAGATTTGGTGAGACCCCCCCCCCCAAAGGTTAATCACCTCTAAAAGGATGCAGACACTGCAACTTTCCTCATCAGTATACAGAAAGTGTATCAGCTGATTATAATGAACCAGATCCTCCCATTCAGAATTCGTCTAGTTAAAGTGTTTGTAAAGTCTTGGTTTTCTTTCGATAAAAATAACAAACATGTTATATTTACCTCCTCTGTGCAGTGGTTTTGCACAGAGCAGCCCGGATCCTCCTCTTCTCAGGTTCCTCTTCGGCTCTCCTGACCCCTCCCTCCTGTCGAGTGCCCCCACAGCAAGCAGCTTGCTATGGGGTCACCCGTGCCGAGTCACAGCTCCCTGTGTCCATTCAGACATGAAGCAGCCCCCTCTCTCCCAGTTGGCCGAGACACCCGTGGACATCATTGGACAGAGATGGGGCTCAGGTAAGTATTAGGGGGTGCTGAGGCAGCTGCTGCACACAGAAGGCTTTTTATCTTAATGCATAGAATGTATTAACATAAAAAACCTTCTGACTTTACAATCACTTTAACCACTCCAGCCCCGGAAGGATTTGCCCCCTTACTGACCAGGTCATTTTTGTAATACGGCACTGCGTCGCTTTAACTGACAATTGCGCGGTCGTGCGACACTGTACACAAATAAAATTGATGTCCTTTTTTTCTCACAAAAAGAGCTTTCTTTTAGTGGTTTTTGATCATCTGTGTGTTTTTTATTTTTTGTGCTATAAGCAAAGAGCGACAATTTTGAAAAAAAAAAACTTTTTTTTTAAACTTTTTGCTATAATACAAATCCAAAAAAAATATATAAAAAAAATGTCTAAATCAGTTTAGGCCGATATATATTCTTCTACATATTTTTGGTAAAAAAAAAATCACAATAGGCGTATATTGTTTGGTTTGCGCAAAACTTATCGCGTCTACAAACTATAGAAAAGATTTAGGGACTTTAATTTTTTTTTTATTGATTTTAATGGCAATGGCGGTGATCTGCGATTTTTAGCGGGACTGCGACATTGCGGTGGACAAATCTGACCCTAAATGACACTTTTTGGGGACCAGTGACATTATTTCATTGATCAGTGCTATCAAAATGCACTGATCAATGTAAAAATGACACTGGCAGGGAAGGGGTTAACAGTAGGGGGCGATCAAGGGGTTAAATGTGTTCCCTCAGTGCGTTGTAACTGTAAGGGGGATGGACAGGCGGGGACATGACAGAGATCACTGTTCCCGATGACTTGGAACAGTAGATCTCTGTCATGTCTCCTGTCAGAATGGGGATAAGCCTTGTTTACAAAGGCAGGTCCCTGTTCTGCCTCTGTACACCGCAATCGCGGGCCGCCGGAGGACATAGAGTCCGGCCGACCCGCAGGCACACTCCCTCAACATGCAGCGGGCACGGGCACGCGCCCCCTATTGCGCCTGCGCGATAAGCTGTACGGCTACAGCATTTTGCACAGGAGAGCCGACCTGCTGCCGTATAACGACGGCGGCCGGTCGGCAAGTGGTTAAACAAAGAGCTATTTCTTCACAGCGACAAGGGGTAGGAATATGATACAGGGTTTATTAAAATCCCTGCAATGTACATTGATCACCAAGAGGGGATTTTTTTTCTCAACAAACGTTAAATGTAAATGCAGTTTTGTCAACAGGTGCAAAGTAACTTTCGATCAATAATGCAAAAGCGGGTCAGAGTGGCAAACAACATGCATAAACTGCAGACTAATACAAAACAGATTATGAAAGCTGCACAAACATGTCTCACAGACTCTTCCCAGCAATGTCTCTCTGCAGTGGTGACTGGTGCTCAAAATTTTTTGGGGGGGCGCAAACAAACTGAAAAATACTCAACCCCTCTTCCATCAATTGCAGCCATACTGTGCCCATCAAATGCAGCCATTGTGCCCATAAAACGCAGCCATTGTACCCAAACGCAGCCATTGTGATATTATTGTGCCATTATGATATCCATCATATGCAGCCACTTGTGCCCATCAAATGCAGCCACAGTGCCAATCAAATTCAGCCACTTGTGCCCATCATATGCAGCCACTTGTGCCCATCATATGCAGCCACTGTGCCCCCCGACCCCCCCCCCCACTCGCGGGGCTCGTGGCTCTGGCAGCACCCCCAACCCCCCCGTGCACGGCTCTGAGATTGTGGCACTTACCGCCAGGCAGCAGCTCCACACATGCTGGAACGGCGGTGACCTCCGCTCCAGTGTATGTCTCCAAGTCCTCCGCTCCTCTTCCTAAGCTCCAGGCATCCAATAGGGTGGCCTGGCACTTTGGCCAATTAGGAAACAGGTCTGAGGCCCTGCCTCCTGATTGACAGGGAGGAAGGTTAGTGTGAAAATAGCGAAAATTAATTTGCTATCGTTCACACAATTGGGTGGGATCAGGGTGCACTCTCTGCACCTCGAGCCAACCCTATTTTGAAGCCTATTAGAGCCTATGGCTCTAATCAGGTGCTTCAAAAAGTACCACTCCCTCCCGCCCCCGCCATAGGAATCCATGCGTCCAGCGTCCTGAAAGGGGCCAGACGCATGGATGGGGGGGCTTCCCACGCAGATTGTGGCTCCGATCTAGGTTGGCTAGGGCCAGCTGCAGATAGCATCCCGGATGAGCCCCCAAATTTAGCACGGTCCCCTAGAGCAGTGGTCATTAACCTTGTCCTCAGGGCCCACTAACAGGCCAGGTTTGCAAGATAACTGAAATACATCACAGGTGATATAATTTGCTGCTCAGTGATTGCAGTATTCTAGTCTGCATCTCCCCAAGGTAACAACATAAAACCTGGCCTGTTAGTGGGCCCTGAGGACAGGGTTGATGACCACTGTCCTAGAGGACTGCTTAATATTACCTGCTCATCTGCATGGCCATGGTGAACATTCTGACCCACCTGACACTCTGGGTTCAGACATCCTTGTATCACCGTAGGGCAATAATCAGACAACTCAAGGTATTTAGGTTCTATGATTATTTTACTTGAACCAATAAAAGGGAAAGTTGTTACAGAGAGGATCTGCTGAGTTCTAGGTGACAGCGCCAACTCAGCAAAATAATTCCTCTGAAATTCACAAGACGATATTTTAACAATGACAATGCTATACATATAGTAGGTGAGGTTGAAAAAAGACACAAGTCCATCAAGTCCAACCTATGTGTGTGATTATGTCAGTATTACATTGTATATCCCGGTATGTTGCGGTGCTTATCTAATAGGTTTTTGAAACTATCGATGCTCCTCGCTGAGACCACAGCCTGTGGAAGGGAATTCCACATCTTTGCCGCTCTTACAGTAAAGAACCCTCTACGTAGTTTAAGGCTAAACCTCTTTTCTTCTAATGTTAATGAATGGCCATGTGTCTTGTTAAACTCCCTTCTGTGAAAAAGTTTTATCCCTATTGTGGGGTCACCAGTACGGTATTTGTAAATTGAAATCATATCCCCTCTCAAGCGTCTCTTCTCCAGAGAGAATAAGTTCAGTGCTCGCAACCTTTCCTCATAACTAATATCCTCCAGACCCTTTATTAGCTTTGTTAACCTTCTTTGTACTCGCTCCATTTCCAGTACATCCTTCCTGAGGACTGGTGCCCAGAACTGGACAGCATACTCCAGGTGCGGCCGGACCAGAGTCTTGTAGAGCGGGAGAATTATTGTTTTGCCTCAGAAGTTGAACCCCTTTTTAATGCCAATATTCTGTTTGCTTTGTTAGCAGCAGTTTGGCATTGCATGCCATTGCTGAGCCTATCATCTACTAGGACCCCCAGGTCCTTTTCCATCCTAGATTCCCCCAGAGGTTCTCCCCCCTGTGTATAGATTGCATTATAATTTTGCCACCCAAATGCATTATTTTACATTTTTCCACATTAAACCTCATTTGCCATGTAGTTGCCCACCCCATTAATTTGTTCAGATCTTTTTGTAAGGTTTCCACATCCTGTGGAGAAGTTATTGCCCTGCTTAACTTAGTATCGTCCACAAATACAGAGATTGAACTGTTTATCCCATCCTCCAGGTAGTTTATGAACAAAATAAATAGGATTGGTCCCAGCACAGAACCCTGGGGGACCCCACTACCCACCCCTGACCATTCCGAGTACTCCCCATTTATCACCACCCTCTGAACTCACCCTTGTAGCCAGTTTTCAATCCATGTACTCACCCTATGGTCCTTGCCAACGGACCTTATTTTGTACAGTAAACGTTTATGGGGAACTGTGTCAAATGCTTTTGCAAAATCCAGATACATCACATCTACGGGCCTTCCTTTATCTAGATGGCAACTCACCTCCTCATAGAAGGTTAATAGATTGGTTTGGCAAGAACGATTCTTCATGAATCCATGCTGATTACTGCTAATGATACCATTCTCATTACTAAAATCTTGTATATAGTCTGTAAATTCCCAGGGATGTATTTTGGGCCTTTTTAAATATTGGTGCTACATTGGCTTTTCTCCAATCACCTGGTACCATTCCAGTCAGTAAACTGTCAGTAAAAATTAGGAACAATGGTCTGGCAATTACTTGACTGAGTTCCCTAAGTACCCTCGGATGCAAGCCATCTGGTCCTGGTGATTTAATAATGTTAAGCTTCCCAAGTCCAATTTAACTGTCCTCTGTTAACCATGTAGGTGCTTCCTGTGATGTGTCATAAGGATAAACACTTCAGTTTTGGTTACTGAAGTTCAATACCTTCGCCATCTCCCCATCCTTTGTAACCAGATATCCTTCCTCATTCTTTATGGGGCCAATATTGTCTGTCCTCCCTTTTTTGCTGTTTACATACTTAAAGAATTTCTTGGGATTTTTTTGCTCTCCTCTGCTATGTGTCTCTCGTGTTCTATCTTAGCCACCCTAATTGCACCCTTACATTTCTTGTTGCATTCTTTATAAAGTCTGAATGCTGATGATGATCCCTCAACCTTGTTTTTTTTAAGGCCTTCTCTTTTGCTTTTATATGCATTTTACATTGGAGTCAAGCCTTCTAGGACTTTTGTTCGCTCTTTTAAATGTATTACTCAATGGGATGCATTGGCTAATGCCCTTATTTAATATGCTCTTAAAGCAAACCCATCTCTCCTCCGTATTCTTTGTTCCTAAGATTTTATCCCAATTCGCGCCTTCTAACAAGGTTTGTAGTTTAGGGAAGTTGGCCCTTTTGAAATTCAGTGTCTTTGTATTCCCCTTATGTTTCCTATTTGTGTGATTTATACTGAAGCCAATTAACCTGTGATCGCTGTTTCCTAAATTGCCCCGTATTTCCACATCCGTGATCAGGTCTGTATTGTTGGTAATCAGTAGTTCCAGTAACGCTTTATTTCTAGATGGTGCGTCTACCATCTGAACCATGAAATTGTCCTGTAAGACATTTAGGAACTGACGAGCCTTAGACGAATGCGTGGTTCCCTCCGCCCAGTCTATGTCTGGATAAATAAAGTCCCCCATTATGATAACACTTCCCATCCTTGCTGCTAATCCAACTTGTGATAGGAGATCCATCTCTCCCTCCTCCCTCAGGTTAGGGGGCCTATAGCATACTCCCAGTAATATTTTCCCCTTAGCTTCATCCCTTTGGAGCTCTACCCATAAGGATTCCACCTCCTCCCTTGCTCCCTTAGTGATGTCATATCTCACATTCACTTGTACATTATTCTTAATATATAGGCATACCCCTCCCCCCTTTATACCCTCTCTGTCCCTGTGATAAAGGGTATACCCTTGAATGGTTGCCAGCTAATCGTGAGAGTTGTTGAACCAGGTCTCTGAAATTCCCACAAAATCCAAATCCTCCTTGTACAACAGTATCTCTAGTTCACCCATCTTGTCCGCCAGGCTCCTGGCATTGGTGAACATGCCATCTGTATTCCTCCAAGGTAGTATTCCTGAGAATACTACCTTTGAGGTCCTTTTCCTCAATTTAGCTCCCAAGTCCCTGAAATCGTTCTTTAGGACACTCCATCTGCCTCTGACTTTGTCATTGGTGCCAACGTGCACCAAGACAGACAGGTCTTCCCCAGCCCCTCCCAGTAATCTGTCCACAAGATCCATGATGTGCCAAATCTGAGCGCCCGGTAGACAACATACAGTTTGGCGCTTCAGGTCTTTGTTACAGATTGCCCTCACTGTCCTTCTAAGAATTGAGTCCCCTACCACTAGAATCTGTCTTTCCATTCCCTTTGCTTCCCCCGCCACTCTCACTGGAGGAGTTCTTCCCCCGGCAGCTAGGAAAGTCCCTCAGCTCCAGCAGTGCTGGTCCCTGATTGGTTTCACCAATGTCACTCAATTGGTTTTACCAATGTCACAGCCCTGGATCGGCCTCCCTGGCACTTCCCCCTCTACCCTTCCTGACTGTCACCCATCTACTCTTTCCTAGTGCCTGCACCTCTTTGTCTCCACCCGCCTCTGTGCTGACAGTTGCTTCCCCAGATTCAGAACCTGGGCTTTCAGGGAAACAAAGTGCTTACATTTTGCACAGCAGTATTCGCCCTCGATCGGATGATCATGGAACGCATACATGCCGCAAGATGTACACTGAGTCGCATCTCCACCCAACCCCCTCCACGGGCATCGTACCTACTAATTTAATGAGGATTGGGGATTATACTCTGTCCAAATTACCTAACGACTAGCTTCCTGACACTAATACTCAACAAGACAATACACAGGTACTCAACAAGACAATACACAGGTACTCAACAAGACAATACACAGGTACTCGCTGACCAACATGCTCTCGCTGAACCAACGTGCACTCGCTGAACCAACGTGCACTCGCTGACCAACGTGCACCCGCTGACCAACGTGCACCCGCTGACCAACGTGCACTCGCTGACCAACGTGCACTCGCTGAACCAACGTGCACACACATGCACAATACACAAGTACTAACGCTCCACACACTACTCAGACAATACTTAGGTACTCACAATACACAGGTACTACCTGATACTAACACTCAATACAGTCCACATGCACTCGCAGCACTCATGTATTTAAAATACACAGGTACACACTCACCCTACACAGGTACTTAAACATATATGTACACGTTATCCCCCTCCTATACAGATGGTACAGCTAACTGCTTAAACTGCCACTATGTAGACGATGTAACCTGGCCAGCCTATAACGCTAGCCTGAGAAGAAGGAGAACGGTCCGTGAAAGAGTTATATAGGGGCCTTTCTACAAGTAAGGGCAATAAAGTCCACGTTGCAGATCTGATGTTCTTCACCGGCTAGTTGGAGCTCATAATTCTAATCGAGTGTAGTGGGGCAATAAATTCCTTGGAATGGAGAAAGCTAAAGATGTCTAAGCACAGTGTTCAAATAATGCAGTAAAGTATCATTGAGTTAAAGATGTCTGTGCAAAGTGTCTCAATACAAGTATGACAAAGAATGGATAAAGGTCGAGCGATTTGCCCTCTCACCAATGACCAGATCACTCCGATGTCTTCTGTACAGGAACTCGTGCAGCAACACTCGTGCAACGGATCCGCTGTCTTGATCTCCCGACGTGAAGCTTGACAGACATCGACAGGCAGGCGACTGGAGTGGTGCTGGAAAGGATGTCTGACAGCGAACGGCAGAGCTAGGCCCCTCAGGCCATGGTTTGGAAAGTCATACTCCGTGTAGTAGGCTGCAACCTCTCTTTCCATGTTGCACAGAGAGGTCCGTCTTGTGTCAGGCCAAGGAGGAAGAGAGCAGTGTGTGGGCTTCTGATGCTTTTATAGCTACTCTCAGCAATCTTCAGATGGCAGCAAAGATCCCTGGGATATGTAGTCCTGGCACACAATCGTGCAAAGCAATTATCTGACAGGAGTACTATTCATCGCACAATCCTTTTATTTGGCACACAAATATGATGTCACTGGATACATGGATCACTAGAGGGACAGCCGATACCCTGAAACACTAGAGGTACGGTACTTTATGCTTGTAGTCCATATTGCTACATCAGTTTCAAGTTTACGTTCAAGTTCTACAGTTCTGGGCATCCCATGTTTCCACTCACCATCCAAGTTTTAACCCCCTAAATAAACAAAAGGAAAAAAAAACAAACATCCCTTGGACTGATTCTTGAGTCTGCATGGACATTGCAAAAATTCCTGATTCCTGATGCCTGGCTGTGTGCATAAGGGGGGATCCGCAAATCCAGCAGCGCTTGTGGGGGTAGTGCTACAACCAACAGTGGCACGTCCACTAGGGGCGCCCAGGTGCCTCCCCCTCTCTCCTCACCACCCCCTATACAACTAATGGATAGATTCATGCATAACATGAATCTATCTACGGCCACTGCTGCCACCCCCTATTCAGGCGTCCGGCCGCTTTCAGGATGCTGGGCGCCTGAATTATAGCGGCGCGGGTGTATTTTTGAATCAGCTGATGAAGCAGCTGATTAGAGCCATCGGCTCTACTAGTCTTCAAAATATGTGTGTTCGTGGCACAGAGCATTGTGCTAGGAGCCCACCCAGATGTTACAACAGCGAATGAATATTCGCTGTTGTAACACTGATCCTCAATCTGGCCAACCAGAAGCAGGTCTGAGAGACGTTTTCTGATTGGCCGAAAAGAGAAGACTTGAAACGGAGGCCAGAGCCGTTGCTTGTGGAGATTGGAGAGCAGGGGAAGGGAGACCGCGCCGCCGCTGAGAGCCTGGGAGAAGTGCTGATGGGGTAAGTGCACCAGACTCGCCAACCGACTGACTGGGGGGGTACTGTTTTCCGCCCCCCCCCAAAGAAAATTACCACCGGCCGCCACTTGCTACAACTGCAATAATTCTACAAAAAGACACCTAGATCTCCTAGACTGAGCCTGTGTTTGTCAGTATGCTTGGAATTGGTGTCTGGGCCCGGTAGCCTCTGAATTGGTAAGGAAGACTTGGGTCATTTCAAGCAGCTCCTTCGGGGGTAAGCTCTGCAATACTTATAGTAGAAACAAAAGAAAAAATGATCCAATGCGTTAAACACACCAGTTGGTATATTACAATCAGTACAGGATCCCAATAATAAGACAGTAATATTCAGTCTAGTCCTTGCTGTTTCTAATTAGCCCCATGTCCCCTCTTCAAAACAATTGTAATTTAATAAGGAAGAAAATCTCTTCTTAAATAATGCCCATTGGACCCCATGTGAGCCACAGGGAAGAAGAAAAAAGCAGAATATATAACAGATGAATAAAGAAAATCAAATTTACTTTCATTGCACAAATGAGGGTCAAACACACCGCTGTTTCTCTGGTAATACAGTAAAAACGATGTCCTTATATTTTGCTGAAATAATTAAGTCTTGTTATTAATAACTGTAACTCAGATACCTATGATCATCTAAGCGAAATCATATCCGAAAAGAAAACGGAAGAATGTTGCTGTTCTTTATTCATTTAGAATGTATCCAATTTAATTTTGTTCTGTAAATGTTTGTTACCGAGGATATCAACCAATAAAAGCTCCAGCCAGGAAGCCAACAATACCAATGATAGAACAGAGAATAGAAGAGAGTGGGACCAGCAATGGCCAGTGTGGACATGAAAGGCGATGCAAATTTGTTTTCCCGTTTTCACTCATTTTTTTAAAGTATGTTGGGGTGGGACATTGTCAGGTGGCCTTCCCCTTTGGCTGTAGGGTTGCCACCTTTTCTTCAAGTCAAACCACCCAAACACTTTAGCGGAGCACAGCATTTTTTTTATAGTATAAACTATAGATATACTTTGCGATTATATAACATTTTTAATCATATGAAGTTTATCACAAGAGCCCCCTTTACATCAGAGTCCACAGAGATCCCCATTTACATCTGAATCCACAGAGTCCCCCTTTACATCTGAAATTGCAGATTTTCCTAACACTGTAGATTCTGATGTAAGGGAGAACTCTAGGGACTCTGACATAAAGGATGCTCTGGAAACCATGATTTAAGGGGGAACACTGAGAATATATGGAGAGGACTCTGATGTAAGGGGGAACATTGCTGCCTCTAGTGTAAAGAGGAACTCTGATGTAAGGGGTGTTCTGAGAACCCTGATTTACCTTATTGTACTCACTCAGGGGCAGGAAAGAGAACAGGCGAGGGGGGGAGACTTCAGTCACAGACAGGGATGGATGGTGAGCTCACTCACCCCTTGGCAGTCAGCACCTCTCATCTACATGTATCTGTGGTTGCTGGGCTTCAAAGTTCCGGCCCCCACTTTCCTTTTCTGAGGCACAGCGCCAGGGATTGGAGTGTAGACAGAGGCAGAAGGGTAGGGGCGGGAGGAAGAGGTGCAGATGGATCCCTCTCTCCTCTCCCATCTGTATGTGGGAGGGGGGAGTGTTAGTGCTGGGTAGTGTGAGAAAGAGTGTAACAGACATGTCCGGCTTAGACAACTGCAGCCAGCAACCCTGCTGGGAAGTCATAGTCCAGTGTGATTAATGTGTCCAGGTTTCAGTCTGAAACCCGGACGCATGATTCCAGACCCGAACTGTCCGGGTGAATCCCGGACAGGTGGCAACCCTATATGGCTGTCCAGCAACAATGTAGCTAGCCAGAAGACAGCTGCATTGATCCCCAGCACCTATTTATGGCTCCAAACACTTTCCTGAGACAAACACTGGCAACCCAGATAGCATGCAATTGTGCTGCAAGTTTGAAAATGATTTGCTAAGCTATTGCTAGACTTGCCAGGCTTCACATGTTTGTTGCACAGTTACAGCAATTCCACATTGCATAACTCCAGATCAACTTTCTTTGCAAACATTCTGCAAGTCTGCTGCAAGTTCTGGTTCAGTTATGTTGTGCAATAGTCATCCCACCACAGGGGGCACTGTGGCTACATTTTCATGCTGTGACTTGCAGAGCTCTTGCTGTAGACTCACCACTGCCACTTTGCTCTTGACAGAGACTTACCACATAAATTTGCTATAAATTGGAAAAGTGTCAACTAGAACTTGTGTTTCAAGTGCTCTGCAAGTGTACAACTTGCCAGTGAAAATGTGCAGCAAGTTAAAGTAATTGTAAAGTCAGAAGGTTTTTTATCATAAAGTGATTGTAAAGTCTTGTTATTTTTTCTATTAAAATAAAAAACATGTTATACTTACCTGCTCTGGGCTGGGGTTTTGCACAGAGCAGCCCAGACCCACCTCTTCTCAGGTCCCTGGCTCCTCCCTCCTGTCAAGTGCCCCCACAGCAAGCAGCTTGCTATGGGGGGCCCCCGAGCCGAGCTGCAGCTCCGTCTATCTATTCAGACACAGAGCTGTGGTTCGGCCCCACCTCCTCTTTTTCCTGATTGGCTAACTGAGTTAGATTGACATCAGCTGGAGCCAATGGCGCCGCTGCTGTGTCTCAGCTAATCAGGAGGGAGAGTGCCGGAAGACTGATTCACTTGTGGACATTGCTGGACAGAGATGGGGCTCAGGTAAGTATTGGGAGGGCTGCTCCACACAGAAGGCTTTTTATCTTAATGCATAGAATGTATTAAGATAAAAAAAACCTTCTGCCTTTACAATCACTTTAATGCATTCTATGCATTAAGATAAAAAGCCTTTTGTGCGCAGCAGCCTCTCCATCGCCCCTAATACTTACCTGAGCCCCCTCTAGATCCATCAATGTTGCACGAGACACTCGGCTGGCCGGAACTTCCCTCCGCATTGGCTGAGACATCAGCGCAGCTCCATTGGCTCCCGCTGCCGTCAATCAAAGTCAGTCAGCCAATGAGGAGAGAGAGGGGGCGGGGTCAAGTCACGGCTCTTTGTCTGACTGGACGCAGGGAGCTGTGGCTCGTCTCGGGTGCCCCATAGCAAGTTGCTTGTTGTGGGGGCCCTCAACAGGAGGGAGGGGCCAGGAGCACTGAAGAGGGACCCAAGAAGAGGAGGATCCGGGCTGCTCTGTGCAAATCCATTACACAGAGCAGGTAAGTATAACATGTTTATCATTTTTAACTAAAAAAAAAAAAAAACAAGGCTTTACAATCACTTTAACAGTCTTACAATTCAACACTGCCCCAAATTTGTGGCAAGTTATCCTTGCTATCTGAGAAGAAGCAGTGTTAATTTTGACGTCAAATTTCTATTTGGTTTTAGTCATAATGTTTTTACTAAAATGCCATTTTAGTTTTAGTCATATTTTAGTGATCTGAATTGTTTTTGTCGTATTTTAGTCGACTAAAATCCGCAGTACATTTTTTGTCGACTAAAACCATTTTTAGTTTGTACATAATTGGATGATAGAAAAGATTTCAGAGCTTCCTCTCAGATCCAGACCAAATGCACTCCAAAGTGTATTTTCAGTGCACAGAATATTTACCTTTAGTATATCAACCTCCCTATGATGATCCAGACGCACCAGAAAGAGTGTTTCTGGAATGAGAACTTTGAAGGGAAAAGCTACTTGCACTTTCATTATGGTGCTCATCATTTAATTCCATTACGTTTTTTTTGTATTTAGATTTTATTTATATATTTTTTTTTCCATTTTACAGACAAAAATACAAAAACAAAAATGTATTTAAAAAAAATCTATTTTACAGACAAAATACAAAAAAAAAATACAATTTAAAAAAATATTTTTTTGATTTATTCTAAATATTTTAATGTCTTTATGGCACCTCTGGCAAAGATGTGTTTTGTAGCACTCAGAAAGGAATATTTCTTCTCACAATATTTGCAAATTGCAGGTTTGCTCTCAGCAGGAATTGAACTGTGGAAATTATTCCAAACTCTAGATGTTGGTCTCACCATTTTCCTGAGAGGAGGAAAAGAAAAACCAATTTACTGACAAGACTATAGGTACACATTATGCTGTGATGGTGGAGAACCTTACTAGATATCATGAAAGGGTTAAAAAGAAACACATTTGTTAGACAAATTTCCCCTCTAATTTGGGCAATTAAAGTGTTACTAAACCCAGGACCCTGCATTCACTATATCTGCTCTCCCACAGTACACAGAACATGGAAATGCAATTATTTTAGTAAATATAAACTGCTAAATACCTTTTCTCATCAGCAGTATACAGCAGTCTTGTGACTTCTATCAGTTCCTGTTGTAGCAAGGTCCCAGGCCTCCTTCGGTCTAATGAGGACCTCCAGGGCCAGAAATAGCTGACATCCTTCTGTATGTGGTGGGTTATGAGGCATGGTTTATGCAGAGTAGTTAACGTTATTGGTCGCCAGACACTTCTTGGATGCAAAAGAAAGTTTATTTCTCTTAACAAACCTTTTTTGGGGGGGTGAGAGGGTTAGGGCCAGGACACCCTTAGGTAGATGCAAGTTCAATTGGCAGACTCTGAAACTTTAATAGGAGGACAGCCTTGCAGGGAAAGACTTCCAGCAAGAAGCCACATCTGCATGTGCAGGAATCCAATCCAATCTTCACGGTGGTATCTTCCTCAAGCGTCACCCCCGCTTCTCTGCTTGGTTCCTAGCTTGGCACTCAAGATACCTCTCAAGCTTCACCCCCTCTGGCCTGCTCGATCCCTGGCTTGACACACAAGGCTGCTCTGCAAGCGTCACCTCCACTGGCTGGGTCTCTGGCTTGATACCCACTGAAGCTTCCAGATTCTTCACCGCCCCCCGTTGGGTGAGATGCTGCTCCGGTACTTGCTTCAGTTACTCACTGTGGTCCCTGGTAATAAGGCAGATAGTCCCTTCCTGGCAACAGCTTTCCCTCTACCTCCGACCACGACAGGTTCTCCGGCCCGCAGAACCGGCACTTTTGACTGGACTGCAAGCCGTAATCCCAACCCTGCACTGCTCTCTTGCTTCTGGATAGGCCCTCAGACAGCAGCCAGATGTGCCCAGGATAGGCCCAATCTCTGGCCTAGCAGCCCGGGCAATTCAAGACATGTCCACCCAGACAGCCCTCCAGGTGGCACAGAACAAAGATCACCTGACTCCACCCAAATATATAGGCTCTTTCAGCAGGCCAAAGAATTGAAGAAAACCCCTGCCCATTGGCTGAGATATCCCATATACCCATAACCTGACCTTGCATTGCCCTTCTCGTATCTAGTACCCCCAAGTACCCGGCCACCTAGTGGTAGAAGAGAAAAGTGCAACAAGGCCAAACTTAGGGAGAAATCAATAGACCTATAACAATCAACCAGGATAACTACTCCTGGCAAGTAAATTTGTGAGGAGCAACCCTGCCTAAGCTCCAGGGTGCTACATTGGCAAAGCTTGTGGGGGAATTTTCATACTGCACTGAGCTGTCCTATCAGGATCAAGACCCCTTAACCTCTATCTGGACAGTGCTGATTGGCCCTCTGATGATCACATGCACTCTCACTAGAAAAAAACTATTCTCTAGCAATACACACCACTGAGCACATGCAGCCTGACTCTAAAGGCTCTGTCTTATTTGGACATGTTCTGTAGTCAGTGGAACGAGAGGAGGATCTGTGCATAAAGGATTAAACAGCCTTTTTACACACTAGGGAGGATTAACCCCTTAGGTTCCACAGTGAGTACAACAAGTATGTTTTACTGTATATACAGATTAATTTTACAGTTGTGGGTTTAGTAACACTTTAGCCTCCCTGGCGGTATGATTATGTCAGATTTTTGAAGCTCAAAGCGGTACATTGTTTCGCATGGAAATTTGGCATTTTATATTGTAGGCCTGTAATTCTAGTCTAGTAGACATCCCGGGTATGATAACGTTTGAAACACAAAATCATAAATCATAATTTAATAAATAACTATCAATAATTATAAAAAATATAATAATAATACATTTTATTCAATAATGTAATCAAATCAAAAACACTGAAATTTGCTCAGCTGTAGAATTGTTGCTGTCGTCACTTTCAATGTTTGATGATGAATTTCCCCACGAATCACTATCGCTCAATTCTGCAAGTGATTCTAATTTATTATCGCTGTTTTCTAGCTGGTCTAAAACCGCTTTTGACGTAAAGGGACACTTTTTGGTTGCCATGGACTTTCCCAAGTTTCCAGGCAGAAAGAACAGTATATATAATATAAAAGTGCATGCAGGGCAATGGACAAAGCACTAGGGACTAGGGATGGACCGAACGGACCCCTGTTCAGTTCGCACCAGAATGTTCGAACACCGCGAAAGTTTGGACCCGAATAACGAACCCCATTAAAGTCAATAGGACCCGAGCGTCAAAAATCAAAAGTGCCCATTTTGAAGGCTTATATGCAAGTAATTGGGCATACAATGGTTATAGGGGTCGGAGTCCTGCCCTGAAGGACATGTATCAATAAAAAAAAAAGTTTGTGAAAAACGTAATTTTTTAATGAGCAGTGATTTTTTTGAATGAAAGTGAAAGCATAAAAATGAAAAATTCCTTCCAATATAGTGCCTGGGGGGTCCCCTTAGTCTACCTGTAAAATGGCAGATCTGTACCATGTCTAGAATCTGCTGCAGCAATAATTGCATTTATAAAGCCAAAAAAATTATATTTTCCCTGCAAGCTGCCTTTATTTTGCTCAGCAACAGCTGGGGAGCCAGTGTGTATGATGAGGCCACAATGTAGTGCACTGGAAACAAGATTAGAGATTTTTTGGACACCTTCTGGTGTCACTTTGACTTTGACTAGAAGTAACAGGTGTGTAAAAAAATTAGTCTTTGGGTCTCGGTGGCGCCTTCCCACCGTAACCCTATAGAGGTAATCTTGATGAAAGCAAGAATTTGGCACCTCTCAAACAGGTGCTGAAAAATTGGTCTTTGGTTGTTAATTGTGCCTATGAAACCTATACCAAAAACATTCTTCCAGATGAAATGATTGAACGCCCTTAAAGCTAAGCAGCCTTGAAGTCCTGAGGAGATTCCACATTCCAAAAAAGACTTAATCAGTGACATCGGTATCAGGGGCTTCATAACTGGTAATCCAGGACTGATTCATTTTTTATAAAAGTCAAATGGTTCACGGAGTCTGTGGACAGATGTGTTCTATGATCAGTAACGAAACCTCCTGCAGCACTAAATGCTTGTTCTGAAAGCACGCTGAATGCAGGGCAGCCCAACAACTCAATAGCATACTGGGCAAGTTCTGGCCAGTGGTCTATTCTCATGACCCAGTAAGTCAGCGGATCGTCAGCTGGAAAGCTCTCCATCTTTGTTTTGGCCCCGAGGTAATCAGCCACCATGTGATGCAGACGCTGCCGATGGGATGTGGAAGCTGACAGCCCTGGGCGGCGAGGACTAAAAAAATTCCGAAATGCCGCCAACGCTCCTCTATTGACCAACAGAAGACTCAAAACTACGTTTTCCACCACACTGTAACCTACTGGAGTCAGGAAAAACGTTCAATAAAATCCTCTTTAATGTGTCCTGTGAGATTTTATCTTTTGCACTCTCTGTGGGGACGGGATGAGTTCTAAGACCTTTCCCTTATAACGGTGGTCAAGGAGGGTTGCCAACCAGTAATCATCCTTACCCTTTATTCCACATATTCTTGGGCCCTTTCGTAGGCTTTGAAGCATGAGGATGCCCATGCTCCTAAAATTTGCCGAGGCTTCAGAAGCAGACTCCTGGGGGTCACTCAGGATGACAGCTTATGAAAGTGCCAGAATCCTCCTCCTCATCCCCTCTCTCCTCCTGTGGGTTCCGTGACATAGAAATAATGGTGTCTGGATAAAGTGGGCCTTGAGAGGAAAGGAAGTCCTCCTCTTCCTCCTGCTGCTCTGCCTCCAGTGCCATGTCCATAATGCCACACAGAATCTGCTCCAGCAGGAACACAACAGGGATTGTGTCACTGATGCATGCACTGTCACAGCTCACCATCCTTGTGGCCTCCTCAAATTGTGACAATACAGTGCATGCATCCTTAATGATCAGCCATTGGCGTGGGGAAAAAAAACAGAGATGGCCTGAGACTGTCATCATGCCGTACTTGCATAGGTACTCGTTGATCGCCCTCTTATTCATGTATAGCTGCTGCAGCATTGCCAAAGTCGAGTTCCACCTGATGACCATGTCACAAATAAGGCAGTTTACGGGCAGGTGGAATTCCCGCTGAATTTCAGCCAACCGAGCGCTGGCTGTGTATGACCACCTGAAATGGCTACAGACTCTTCTGGCCAGCTTTAGCACATCTTGCAACCCTGGGTATGCATTTAGGAAATGCTGCACTACCAAATTAAGGACATGTGCCGGGCATGGCACATATGTCAACTTTCACTGTCTAAGGGCAGACAGGAGGTTTGAGCCATTATCGCACACCACCATTCCTGGCTCCAGCTGGCGTGGTGTGAACCACCTCTGAGCCTGTCCCTGCAGAGCTGTAAGAATCTCTGCTCTGGTGTGGTTCCTGTGTAGGAGGAGGAGGGGGTAGAGCTCACAGGTCTGGCATCATCACCACTAGCTGTATGGAGACATGGTGGCACAACAAGCTGCAGCACCGAGCCCTGTCCTGCATGCTTTCTAGTTGCAAGCAGCGTTACCCAGTGTGCTGTGAATGAAATATATCATCCCTGCCCATGCTTGCTGGACCACGTGTCAGCAGTAAGGTAGACTCCCTTTCCCAACAATGCCAGAATATTCCCTTCCATGTGATGGTAGAGAGATGGAACGGCCTTATGTGAAAAGTAGTAGCGACTGGGAACCTGCCATTATGGTGCAGCAAATTGTGCAAATTCACGGAAGGGGGCAGAATCCACCAGGCTGAAAGGCAGAAGTTGGAGAGCCAACAGCTTTGATAAGCTTGCATTTAAACGCTGGGCATGTGGGTGGCAGGGACTGTATTTTTTTTTGGCTGCAGCAGATGGGACAGAGAAATTTGCCGGCTACAGTCTACAGCTGGGGGTGCGCTGCTGGCAGATGTGAAGCTAGGACCTGTGCTATACCATCATCCCTGTCAGTGGAGGCTGCTGAGAGGTAATGAGCAGGGGCAGACTGAAGTGGGTAAGGAGGAGGAGGAGGAGGGACAGATTTCTGCCCCTTTTGTTCGGCTTTTAGGTGCTCTTGCCAACGGGCTGAGTGGTTGTTAAATGCCTTGTTAAGCATGCGGTACCCAAATGGCTGGTGTTTTTGCCACGTTTGATGTGCCTGAGACACAGTTTGCAGATAGCAACAGTGCGATCTGCTGCAGATGTGCTGAAAAAGGCCCAGACAGCTGAGGTTTGGGGAGTGGGACGGGAGATAACAGCTGGGAATAGGGTGGCTGCTCTCTACTCTTTCTTGATGTCGGCCTCCTTGGGGTTGTGCTGCCTCACCTTCAGTTTCCTCCTCTGCTCTATCTGGCACCCAAGTCGCATCAGTGACCTCATCATCTCCATCTCCTCCATCTTCATCATATTCATTACCACTGGAGACAACTTGGCAATACGCTGCGCCTGGGGGAGCATGAATGCCAATTTGTCTACCAGTGTTCCTCCCTCTCTAGGCTCATGTTCCTGTCATCCTCAACCTCAGAACCAACATCTGAATCCAGTAATGGCTGGGCATCATCAAGGAGCAAGTGGCTGACGCTGTGGTCAAATAACTCAGCTGACTCCTCCATGGCTGATGTTGGGGCTATGGCAGGAATAGATGTGGATTTATCCACTCTGGCAACTGCAGGGGACTGCACACTTGTCTCTGCTTGTGTGACAGAGAATGAGGAGGATGAGAAAGATTTAGTAAGCCAGTCCACGACCTCCTCTGCATGCTGTGGCTGGATAGCATGGGCAAACTCACTAAACAGAGGAAATGATGCCCTGCCTGAGGACTGACCACCACGTCCACCTTTGCCTGTGGACACATTTGTTGCTGGCCCCCTTACAGTGCCAAGGGAACATCTGCCTCTCCTTGTTGTCCTCCCAGACATTATTGGGAGGGAGGGGGCGGTGCTTATAAGCAAATGTAAAGAAGAAGTGGAAATCTGTACGTAGATGCACTTTAATGTAAAATGGTGTTTGGTGCACTTTAATTTGAGTACTCACACTACACAGAAATACTTCACGGATACACTATAATATACTGCAATATAATGCGCCAAACGTACAGTGAAGCACAGAACTATATGGCATTAAACTTTCAGTAAAGTACACAGAAGTAAAAGGTGTTAAACTTGCAGTAACGCACACAGAAATAAATGGCGTTAAACTTGCAGTAACGCACACAGAAGAAAATGGCGTTAAACTTGCAGTAACGCACAAAACTATATCCTATTAAACTGGCAGTAACGCATACAAAACGATATGGCGTTAAACTAGCAGTAACGCACACAGAACTATATGGTGTTAAACTGCGAACTATATGTTGTTAAACTGGCAGTAACGCACAAAACGATATGGCGATAAACTGGCAGTAACGCACACAGAAGTAAATGGCGTTAAACTGGGAGTAACGCAATCAAATAGACAGTGTTCAACCATCACTACACTGACGCTATCTGAACTGTCCCTACTCTAGCTATACACTAATGTAAAGATTACTGACACTGTCTCACTACACTACACTAAAACTATCTGAGCTGTCCCTACTCTACACTAATGTATGTATGAATGACACGGTCTCACTACACTACAGTGAAACTATCTAAGCTGTCCCTACTCTAGCTGCACGCTATGCAAAGCTGAATGATGGTCCTACTCATTACACTCATACTATCCCTAGACTGACACTAAACTAATATTCTACACTGACAATTGAAGCAAATAGCACAGTATAGCACACTAACTAATAGCACTGAACAGAGCCCTGTTCTATCTCCCCCCATGTCGAAATCACACTGAAAACGGCTGCCATTGAAAGAATACTTTTATACTGTGGGGCGGGAATGAGCCATGATTGGATAAAGTCATGATGACAGTGTCCAATCATGACTCTGTGCCCTGATTGGCTGAAGCTTTCCCTGCTTCAACCAATCAGAGCTTGCAATGCACTGTTCAGCGCCGCAATGCATTGTGGTCGGCTCGGGGGGGCCAAACAAATGGTCGAACGACCTGTTTGTTCGGATGTTTGCCAAACGTCCGTACACCGAAAGTTCGGCCCGAACTTATGCTCGGGCCGAAACGTTCGTCTATCCCTACTAGGGACAAAGGGGAGGTAAAATTATTTGATACAGTAATGTAATCTTACAGATTACAGTGTATTGTATGTGTTATGTATTTTTCACTATTTTGAATTTACCGCTGGGCTCCACCCCTGTGCATCGCAGGGAACGGAGCCCGACACAGTAATACATTGAGAGGAGTACACAGCAGGGGGACATCGCAGGATCCTGGGGACAAGGTAAGTAACTTTGCCTGGATACTGCGATGCAATCCCGAGTGGCTCAGGGTTACTGCTTTTGGTAGTGAAAATTCACCCCGAGCCACACTTGGGAATACCGCCAGGGAGGTTAAGAGGCCAGAAACTATCATCTACTGTATCCCAACAATCACCCAACTGTAGGAGGTACAAGATGGAGCCCACAAGCAAACTAAACTTGAGCCTTTTCCCTGCAGTGTCCCCTAGTGGTGGAAATGCATATTTCTCTTGCTTGGGAACTGCATTGAGAAGTACAGTGTTACTTGAATTCTATTCCAGGATTTGCTTGTCTTCAGCTGAGCTTGAGATAATCTGAAATAATTTAGGACTTTACATAATGTCTCAGAAATCTTTCATTAAGGTCTTCATGTTATAAAGTTTGAATACCATGTCGCAGATATAATATTTATCATTGTAACACAACATATTCCATATTTGTCTGGGAAATTTTCATTTTTTTTTCCCAGGCTTTCCCATCTCTAGTGGTTCCTCCTGCCAACCTCCTCATCACTACTGTGTCCTGTTGGTTTCTGAAGTAACTTCACTTTGGGATTTCACTATAGCTGGGCGGCTATCAGCACCAGGGGCAGAGGGAAAGGCGACTATTCTTTTTTCTTTGCATACTTGTATTCTTTTCAAGTTAATTTAAGCAACATATCCACTTTAGGTGGTTTAAGATCTCTTAAGACTTCCGTGTAAAGTAGGTGGCCTGGAAGAAAGTATTTAAAAACTTCAATCGTGATGTGGGACTTAAAGTGGTTGTAATCCTCTGAAAATAAAAATGAACAAAGCATATCACTGTGTAGTGTGCATTGCCTCAATTCAAAGCCCCTAACTCTAACTCGTCTAACTCTACACCACAGGATCCTAGGTGACACCCCAACCCCTCCTCCAGTGCTCAGAAGATGATTGACAGCCTGATCTGTGCATGTTTTCCTGTGGGATTATATAGAGGGGGTGTGTCTATTCTCTCCACCCAGGTCTCAGATTACACAGAGCTCTCCTTTCTGAGCTTGTGCAGTGTGTGACATCAGATCCCCACCTTCTGCCTTTTCAAGCTGAGAAAAAAGCACTTGATCTGTGTGTTTTAGGAGGATGCAGAAGAGCTGCAGAAAACAGGTATAATTTATGAAGTATGATTTGATTCATCTCTGCGTATCACCTCATCCAATTCTCTTCAGTGGGTAATTGTAAGAGATTGCAACTACTTCAAATGTAAAGTTTGAAATGGGGAATTGCTGTTTGTTACTTCTATGCAGAATAACATTCAAGTTGAAAGGCTGACCACAGCTGTGCGGACAATGATTACTCTTTATGCATCATAAATGAACACCTGGTCTAAGGATAATGCAACTACTTCAGAAAGGGAAGGAGAATTAACCGGCTTTCTGCAGTAATTTGCCATAGAATGTGTTCTAATCCTCATCTAAGTCACAACAACAGACAAACATAATGTTGTTAAAGCTGAATTAAACCAAAAATGTAATATATTGCAGGTCGCCAATCATTAGATGTGGAGGCTGTATTGTTTTTCTTTTTTTAGGCTTTTTTTCCTCTGTTTTCACCTAGTGATCTGGCCAGTAACACACCTCCTGTAGGATAAAGGAGATCAGAGGCCCCTTTGGGCAGCAGCATTGTCAGTCTAGGGGGAGGGGAGTGTTAGATGTACTAACAGATTTCGATACACTAACAAACTGAAGCCAAACTCCAGCTGATATTTTATAATCAGTTACAGCAAACCAGGGCTGGATCTAGCCTTTCTGATGTGGAGGTGCAGTAAAAAATGGCAGGGGGCAGAGGGTGCAAGAACAGCAGGGCAGTGTAAAGGAGTCAGTGGGGCAGTGTAAAGGGGGTCAGCAGGGCAGAGAATAGGGTTATCAGTTTGTAGGACAGAGTACAGAGGCCATTAGCTTGTAGGGCAGTGTACAGTGGGTTATCATGGCAGTGTATAGGGGGTCAGCAGCGTAGAGGATGAAAGGCCAGCAGGGGAGTGTACAGGGGGACAGTAGGGCAGAGGATAGGAGTCAGCCAGGCAGAAGACAGGGGTCAACAGAGCATATGACAGAGGTCAGCAGGGTGGAGAACAGGGGTTATCAGGGCAGAAGACAGAGGCAGCAGGGCAGAGGAAAGGGAGTCAACAGGGCAGAGGAAAGGGGTTCAGCAGGGCAGAGGCCAGTGGTTAGAAAGGCAGTGTACAGGGGTCAGCAGGGTACAGGACAGGGGTCAGCAGGGTACAGGACAGGGGTCCACAGGGTACAGGACAGGGGTCAGTAGGGCAGAAGACAGTGGTCAACAGAGAAGAGGACAGGGTCCCTGCTGGCAGAGCATTCAGCAGAGCTCCTCCTCCCATCCCTGCACTGCACACAGCCTGGGCACTTAGCCGATCTCTTTCTCCCAATGCATCACATATCTGAGATTGGATTCCCTTGCAGACACAGCCTCGACCTGCACTTGTTTTTTCCTGCAATGTGGAGTTTGTAACTATGGAGCTGCTGTTTGTGATGAGAGTGTTTGGTTCCTGGCTGCTCTTTGGATCACATATTGAAGCGCTGTGATGGTTGAGGAGCACCTTGAAGAATAAACTCTAAACACAAGTCTCTCTAAGTCACAAGTGTTGAAGCCTGGTGTTTCAACATTTATGGACTTTTTGTTACTGATTTAAAGCACGTTATATATTTGTGTGTGTTTTTGTGACACTGTATGTTTTTTTATTGTTCATTTCTCATTGTTATTCACACATGATTCTTCATAACTAAGAGTTTGAAGAGATAACGCAACACATTTATTTGATTCAAGCAAATAGCTCTGGATTCTTTCAATAGCTCTGGATCAGACCTGCACAACATTCAGGAGGAATTTTGACCATTCCTCTTTACAAAACTGCTTCAGCTCAGCCACATTTGTAGGATGTCTAGTGGGTTAAGGACTGGGCCACTCCCAAAAGGTGCATTTTCTTTTTCTGAAGCCAGTCTTTGGTGGATTTACTTTGATGCTTAGAGTCATTGTCCTGCTGCATCCCTCAACTTCTACTAAGCTTCAGCTGGTGGACAGCCACCATGACATTATCCTGTAAGATATTTTGGTAGACTTGGGAATTAGTATTTGAATTCTTAAACTCATAATCAAGGATGTTTGCCAGCTCTAGTGATGTCTACTTGTGGGTTCTTCTAAACCTTAGTGAGAATTCTGTGTTGTGCTTTGGGAGTCCTCTTGGCTGAGTGTTGACTTATGCCTCGTTTCCACTGAGCGGAACGGTTCGGTTCGGTTCGGTTCGGTTCTGTACGGTACGCTATTTTGAGTGTTTCCATTATGAAAGTGGCCCATACAACCAAACTGAACTGCACCATTCTGGGTCCTGCTTCAGATGTGTGGCGGAGCTACGATACATTCCACTGATTGGCGGACGTGTGACACCATGCTAGGCATTTTTTCTAAACCCACGTATGGCCCCTGGCGGTCCCACTTGCAGTGGAAACGCTCCCCTGAATAGGCCAGACCATTCTAGGCCTTCCAAACTGTACCGACCCGAACCGATCCGCTCAGTGGAAACAGGACATTATAGGAAGAGTAGCCACAGTATTAAACTGCCTCTGTTTATAGACAGTTTGTTTAACTGACGACTGATAGATGCCTAAACACTTTGAGATTGATTTGTATTCCTCTCCAGCCTTAGGTCCCTTTTCATACCAGCGGACCGTTCTTCAGGCGGACGCGTTTGGAACATCCATTGTTCTCTATGGGGGGGCGGATGTCAGCGGACGTGTGTCCACTGTCACCCGCGAGCATCCAACCCGGTCCACTAAAAACAGATGGATCAGGATACATTTGCCATCCGTCCGGCGGATCAGATGACAATCAAATGGAAACGGGCATAAAGTCCATTTCCATCTGACTGCCCAATAGAGAACAGCGGGCTGTGTCCGCTCTGCATAGCCGAGCAGATATGGACCTGTCGCCTGCCTGCTGCAGAAAGATCCCCTGCTCAGCAGGCGGATCCACTTGGACAGATTCCACTCCGTCTGAAAGGGGCCATATGCAGATCAATTACTCTTGATTGTATGTTTTCATTGAGCTCCTATTTGTGAGGCATGGTTCACAACATCAGCTAATGCTTCTTATGGACAGCAATCTTAAAATGTTTCAGTGCATTTTATTAATCAAAGTAGCTTTAACCACTTAAGGACCGCCTAACGCCGATTTACGTCGGCAAGGCGGCACGGGCAGGCAAAATCACGTACATGTACGTGATTTGCCTCTCGCGGGTGGGGGGTCCGATCGGACCCCCCCCCGGTGCCCGAAGCGGTCCCGTTCTGTTCCCCGGCGATCCGAGATGAGGGGGAGGCCATCCGTTCGTGGCCCCCCCCTCGCGATCGCCGCCGGCCAATGGGAACACTCCTTTGCTGCTGTATGCTAAACAGCAGCAAAGGAAATGATGTCATCTCCCCTCGGCTCGGTAGTTTCCGTTCCAGCGCCGAGGGGAGAAGACATCAATGTGAGTGCACAACACACACACACACAGTAGAACATGCCAGGCATACAAAACACCCCGATCCCCCCCCCCGATCGCCCCCCGATCCCCCCCCAATCACCCCCCCCCCTGTCACAAACTGACACCAGCAGGTTTTTTTTTTTTTTTTTCTGATTACTGCATAGTGTCAGTTTGTGACAGTTACAGTGTTGGGACAGTGAGTATTACCCCCCTTTAGGTCTAGGATACCCCCCTAACCCCCCCTAATAAAGTTTTAACCCCTTGATCACCCCCCATCGCCAGTGTCGCTAAGCGATCATTTTTCTGATCGCTGTATTAGTGTCACTGGTGACGCTAGTTAGTGAGGTAAATATTTAGGTTCGCCGTCAGCGTTTTATAGTGACAGGGACCCCCATATACTACCTAATAAATGTTTTAACCCCTTGATTGCCCCCTAGTTAACCCTTTCACCACTGATCACCGTATAACCGTTACGGGTGACGCAGGTTAGTTCGTTTATTTTTTATAGTGTCAGGGCACCCGCCGTTTATTACCGAATAAAGGTTTAGCCCCCTGATCTCCCGGCGGTGATATGCGTCGCCCCAGGCAGCGTCAGATTAGCGCCAGTACCGCTAACACCCACGCACGCAGCATGCGCCTCCCTTAGTGGTATAGTATCTGATCGGATCAATATCTGATCCGATCAGATCTATACTGGCGTCCCCAGCAGTTTAGGGTTCCCAAAAACACAGTGTTAGCGGGATCAGCCCAGATACCCGCTAGCACCTGCGTTTTGCCCCTCCGCCCAGCCCACCCAAGTGCAGTATCGATCGATCACTGTCACTTACAAAACACTAAACGCATAACTGCAGCGTTCGCAGAGTCAGGCCTGATCCCTACGATCGCTAACAGTTTTTTTGGTAGCATTTTGGTGAACTGGCAAGCAAGCACCAGGCAGCGTCAGGTTAGCGCCAGTAGCGCTAACACCCACGCACGCACCGTACACCTCCCTTAGTGGTATAGTATCTGATCGGATCAATATCTGATCCGATCAGATCTATACTAGCGTCCCCAGCAGTTTAGGGTTCCCAAAAACGCAGTGTTAGCGGGATCAGCCCAGATACCTGCTAGCACCTGCGTTGTGCCCCTCCGCCCGGCCCAGCCCAGCCCACCCAAGTGCAGTATCGATCGATCACTGTCACTTACAAGGCACTAAACGCATAACTGCAGCGTTCGCAGAGTCAGGCCTGATCCCTGCGATCGCTAACAGTTTTTTTGGTAGCATTTTGGTGAACTAGCAAGCACCGGCCCCAGGCAGCGTCAGGTTAGCGCCAGTACCACTAACACCCACGCACGCAGCATACGCCTCCTTTAGTGGTATAGTATCTGATCGGATCAATATCTGATCCGATCAGATCTATACTAGCGTCCCCAGCAGTTTAGGGTTCCCAAAAACGCAGTGTTAGCGGGATCAGCCCAGATACCTGCTAGCACCTGCGTTTTGCCCCTCCGCCCGGCCCAGTCCAGCCCACCCAAGTGCAGTATCGATCGATCACTGACACTTACAAAACACTAAACGCATAACTGCAGCGTTCGCAGAGTCAGACCTGATCCCTGCGATCGCTAACAGTTTTTTTGGAAGCTTTTTATTGAACTGGCAAGCACCAGCGGCCTAGTATACCCCGGTCGTAGTCAAACCAGCGCTGCAGTAACACTTGGTGACGTGGCGAGTCCCATAAGTGCAGTTCAAGCTGGTGAGGTGGCAAGCACAAGTAGTGTCCCGCTGCCACCAAAAAGACAAACACAGGCCCGTCGTGCCCATAGTGCCCTTCCTGCTGCATTCGCCAATCCTAATTGGGAACCCACCGCTTCTGCAGCGCCCGTACTTCCCCCATTCACATCCCCAACCAAATGCAGTCGGCTGCATGAGAGGCATTTTCTTTATGTCCTCCCGAGTACCCCTACCCAACGAACCCCCAAAAAAGATGTTGTGTCTGCAGCAAACGCGGATATAGGCGTGACACCCGCTATTATTGTCCCTCCTGTCCTGACAATCCTGGTCTTTGCATTGGTGAATGTTTTGAACGCTACCATACACTAGTTGAGTATTAGCGTAGGGTACAGCATTGCACAGACTAGGCACACTTTCACAGGGTCTCCCAAGATGCCATCGCATTTTGAGAGACCCGAACCTGGAACCGGTTACCGTTATAAAAGTTAGTTACAAAAAAAGTGTAAAAAAAAAAATATATATATATAAAATAAAAAAAAATAGTTGTCGTTTTATTGTTCTCTCTCTCTATTCTCTCTCTCTATTGTTCTGCTCTTTTTTTACTGTATTCTATTCTGCAGTGTTTTATTGTTATTGTTATTGTTATTGTTATTATGTTTTATCATGTTTGTTTTTCAGGTATGTAATTATTTATACTTTACTGTTTACTGTGCTTTATTGTTAACCATTTTTTTGTCTTCAGGTACGCCATTCACAACTTTGAGTGGTTATACCAGAATGATGCCTGCAGGTTTAGGTATCATCTTGGTATCATTCTTTTCAGCCAGCGGTCGGCTTTCATGTAAAAGCAATCCTAGCGGCTAATTAGCCTCTAGACTGCCTTTACAAGCCGTGGGAGGGAATGCCCCCCCCCCCCCACCGTCTTCCGTGTTTTTCTCTGGCTCTCCTGTCTCAACAGGGAACCTGAGAATGCAGCCGGTGATTCAGCCAGCTGACCATAGAGCTGATCAGAGACAAGAGTGGCTCCAAACATCTCTATGGCCTAAGAAACCGGAAGCTACGAGCATTTTATGACTTAGATTTCGCCGGATGTAAATAGCGCCATTGGGAAATTGGGGAAGCATTTTATCACACCGATCTTGGTGTGGTCAGATGCTTTGAAGGCAGAGGAGAGATCTAGGGTCTAATAGACCCCAATTTTTTCAAAAAAGAGTACCTGTCACTACCTATTGCTATCATAGGGGATATTTACATTCCCCGAGATAACAATAAAAATGATTTAAAAAAAAAAAAAATGAAAGGAACAGTTTAAAAATAAACTAAGGCTAAGGCGAACGCAAGCGGCGGTCTGTCGTCAAACGTAAACAGCAATTGCACCATGCATGTGAGGTATCGCCGCGAAGGTCAGATCGAGGGCAGTAATTTTTGCAGTAGACCTCCTCTGCAAATCTAAAGTGGTAACCTGTAAAGGCTTTTAAAGGCTTTTAAAAATGTATTTATTTTGTTGCCACTGCACGTTTGTGCGCAATTGTAAAGCATGTCATGTTTGGTATCCATGTACTCGGTCTAAGATCATCTTTTTTATTTCATCAAACATTTGGGCAATATAGTGTGTTTTAGTGCATTAAAATTTAAAAAAGTGTGTTTTTTCCCCAAAAAATGCGTTTGAAAAATCGCTGCGCAAATACTGTGTGAAAAAAAAAAATGAAACACCCACCATTTTAATCTGTAGGGCATTTGCTTTAAAAAAATATATAATGTTTGGGGGTTCAAAGTAATTTTCTTGCAAAAAAAAAAAACTTTTTCATGTAAAAAATAAGTGTCAGAAAGGGCTTTGTCTTCAAGTGGTTAGAAGAGTGGGTGATGTGTGACATAAGCTTCTAAATGTTGTGCATAAAATGCCAGGACAGTTCAAAACCCCCCCCAAATGACCCCATTTTGGAAAGTAGACACCCCAAGCTATTTGCTGAGAGGCATGTCGAGTCCATGGAATATTTTATATTGCGACACAAGTTGCGGGAAAGAGACAATTTTTTTTTTTTTTTTTTGCACAAAGTTGTCACTAAATGATATATTGCTCAAACATGCCATGGGAATATGTGAAATTACACCCCAAAATACATTCTGCTGCTTCTCCTGAGTACGGGGATACCACATGTGTGAGACGTTTTGGGAGCCTAGCCGTGTACGGGACCCCGAAAACCAAGCACCGCCTTCAGGCTTTCTAAGGGCGTGAATTTTTGATTTCACTCTTCACTGCCTATCACAGTTTCGGAGGCCATGGAATGCCCAGGTGGCACAAACCCCCCCCAAATGACCCCATTTTGGAAAGTAGACACCCCAAGCTATTTGCTGAGAGGTATAGTGAGTATTTTGCAGACCTCACTTTTTGTCACAAAGTTTTGAAATTTGAAAAAAGAAAAAAAAAAAAGTTTTTTCTTGTCTTTCTTCATTTTCAAAAACAAATGAGAGCTGCAAAATACTCACCATGCCTCTCAGCAAATAGCTTGGGGTGTCTACTTTCCAAAATGGGGTCATTTGGGGGGGTTTTGTGCCACCTGGGCATTCCATGGCCTCCGAAACGGTGTTAGGCAGTGAAGAGTAAAATCAAAAATTCACGCCCTTAAAAACGCTGAAGGCGGTGATTGGTTTTCGGGGCCCCGTACGCGGCTAGGCTCCCAAAAAGTCCCACACATGTGGTATCCCCATACTCAGGAGAAGCAGCTAAATGTATTTTGGGGTGCAATTCCACATAGGCCCATGGCCTGTGTGAGCAATATATCATTTAGTGACAACTTTGTGCAAAAAAAAAAAAAAAAAAAAAAAAAAAAGTGTCACTTTCCCGCAACTTGTGTCAAAATATAAAATATTCCATGGACTCAATATGCCTCTCAGCAAATAGCTTGGGGTGTCTACTTTCCAAAATGGGGTCATTTGGGGGGGGGGTTGTGCCACCTGGGCATTCCATGGCCTCTGAAACTGTGATAGGCAGTGAAGAGTGAAATCAAAAAGTTACACCCTTAGAAATCCTGAAGGCGGTGATTGGTTTTCGGGGTCCCATACGCGGCTAGGCTCCCAAAAAGTCCCACACATGTGGTATCCCCGTACTCAGGAGAAGTAGCTGAATATATTTTGGTGTGCAATTCCACATAGGCCCATGGCCTGTGTGAGCAATATATCATTTAGTGACAACTTTTTGTAAATATTTTTTTTTTTTTTGTCATTATTCAATCACTTGGGACAAAAAAAATAAATATTCAATGGGTTCAACATGCCTATCAGCAATTTCCTTGGGGTGTCTACTTTCCAAAATGGGGTCATTTGGGGGGGTTTTGTACTGCCCTGCCATTTTAGCACCTCAAGAAATGACATAGGCAGTCATAAACTAAAAGCTGTGTAAATTCCAGAAAATGTACCCTAGTTTGTAGACGCTATAACTTTTGCGCAAACCAATAAATATACGCTTATTGACATTTTTTTTACCAAAGACATGTGGCCGAATACATTTTGGCCTAAATGTATGACTAAAATTGAGTTTATTGGATTTTTTTTATAACAAAAAGTAGAAAATATCATTTTTTTTCAAAATTTTCGGTCTTTTTCCGTTTATAGCGCAAAAAATAAAAACTGCAGAGGTGATCAAATACCATCAAAAGAAAGCTCTATTTGTGGGAAGAAAAGGACGCAAATTTCGTTTGGGTACAGCATTGCATGACCGCGCAATTAGCAGTTAAAGCGACGCAGTGCCAAATTGGAAAAAGACCTCTGGTCCTTAGGCAGCATAATGGTCCGGGGCTCAAGTGGTTAAACCACACCTCCAAACTCATTTCATTAATTAAATTCCAAGTGTGCAAACTACTTACTCCAATTAGCTTTGGTTG
The DNA here is from genome assembly GCF_042186555.1 of Aquarana catesbeiana. Lineage (NCBI taxonomy): Eukaryota > Metazoa > Chordata > Amphibia > Anura > Ranidae > Aquarana > Aquarana catesbeiana. Next base: position 222,518,487 of record NC_133333.1, on the reverse strand, counting down.
AAGTAATTAGTCTATGGATTCACTTACTTTTTTTCCTCCAGCACTGTGAATGTTTAATGGGTGTGTTCAATAAGGACACAAGAAATTAGAATTGTTTGTGTGTTATTAGCTTAAGCACATTGTGTTTGTCTATTATTGTGACTTAGATGAGGATCAGACTACAATTCCAAGGGGTTCCATGATTTTTCTTGCCACTGTAAGTATGTATATGCATGCATACCTGTAAAATCCCAGAGGAAGCTGAAAATTAAGGATGAGTCAAACTGCCCTGGGCTAGTTTTGAGCAGGGTTCAGCAAACTTCAGAGGAGTTGAGATGCTGAACCCAAACCCCCTTTGAAATCAATGGGAGTCGATTCTTTCAAATTAAAAATGCCCATTTTCTGTGCCAGTAGGCAAGGGACTGTAAAAAAAAAAAGTAGCATGGTGCAGGCCCTGCCTTGGAGAATATGCAAAACAAATTTTAAACATTTTTTTTTTTTCATTTTTAATTAATTTAAATTGGCCAAGAGCAGTGAATATTAAATACTTAAAGTAAAACATTATAAATGTCTATTTAAAAAAAAAACATGCCTGGGGGGTGTCCTAATCCTGCCTGTGAAGGGGCACATCTCTGCGATGTACAGAAAGTGCTGCAGTAACATTCACATAAATGTGTTTTTATTGTAAAAAGCACTGGGACCAGGACCCCCCCCCCCCCCCAAGGGACTGCTATGTATTTTGGTGACCATTGGAGAGATCTGTGTGCCGTTTCTTTTGGCTATGATTAAGTACTGATTATAGTGTGAAACGCGTCAACTTCCCTGCACTTTCTGCTGTGGCATGTATTTTTGTTGATTTTTTTTTAATAAAGGCGAAAATTACTTTGAGTGGAGCTATCTAGGATTTTTTCTCATCACTTCATTGTTACAAGCATTGTCGGCACCCGTAGCTTCCAGCATGGAAGAGAGGTCTGTTCCTAATTGACCTTCCTAGAGCGGTGATACTTCTTTCTCTGCCGTTTCTTTTCATCGTCATAAATTGCTTGTCTATCATGATACCCTCCGGCCACCGAATTGCCAAAAAACCCAAGGAAACTGGCGCAAACGACCGATCCCCATGCTAGAAAAAAGCTCAGCTAAAAAAGTGAAGGGATGAGGATGTTGATGTCACTGCTATCGCCTTCCCTTTGTCTATGTCTCCATCAACAAAGGTATTGTACCCAGTTATCATTGTTGGTATTTTTGTAAGTTAGAGAAAGTCCACTTTAGCTGACTGTTGTTTTAGGCTCGAGTCAAATCTATGCATGTTGCTTTTGAGTTTTTCTGCAGTGCTTTTTGCGGTGCTTGCCGCGTTTTGCGTTTTTTTTTTTTTTTTTACAGTGTTTTTTTTTTACACTGTGGTTGCTTAGCAACCAGCTATATACAGTGTAAAAAGAAATAAAAAAACCATGCAAAACGCAAATCGCGGCAAAAACGTGCTAAAAACGCGGTACTTGCGTTTTGGATGCAGGTCCATTGAATTCTATTACATGCAAAACACTGCATTTTGCATACAAAAAAGTCTCCGACCCTTTCCAAAAACGCAGAGGCACAAAAATGCATTGATGTGAACATGTTCCATAGGAACCCATGTTAAAAAATTTCCATGCATTTCTGCAAAATGCAAAATGCATCAAAAAACGCATTAGTGTGAATCGAGCCCTAACCCTTGAACTGAACTGGGACAAGCAGATCAGGAAGGTCAGAAATCCTTATCTGCATATTTTGTTCTAAGTTAGTAACAGTTCTGCCCTGTACACACGAAAGGATTTTCCGACAACAAAATCCATGGTTTATTTCCGACAGATGTTGGCTCAAACTTGTCTTGCATACACACGGTCACACAAATCTTGTCGGAAATTCCAAACGTCAAGAACGCGGTGACACACAACACGTACGACGAGCCGAGAAAAATGAAGTTCGATAGCCAGTGCGGCTCTTCTGCTTGATTCCGAGCATGTGTGGAACTTTGGGCGTCGGAATCGTGTACACACAATCGGAATTTACAAGAACGGATTTTGTTGTCGGAAAAATTGAGATCCAGATCTCAAATTTTGTGTGTCGGAAATTCCGATGGAAAATGTCCGATGGAGCCTAAACACGGTCGGAATTTCCGATAACAAGCTCCCATCGAACATTTTCCGTCGTAAAATCCTACCGTGTGTACGGGGCATAAGGCCTCTAATGCCGCGTACACACGGTCGGACTTTTCGTCTACAAAAGTCCAACGGACGCTGACGGACTAAAGCTGGCTGGTAATCCGATCGTGTGTGGGCTTCTCCGGACTTTCAACTGACTTTTTTAGCCTCAAATCCGACGGACTTTAGATTTGAAACATGCTTCAAATCTTTACGTCGTAACTACGACGGACCCCGAAATCCGCTCGTCTGTGTGCTAGTCCGACGGACAAAAACCCACGCTAGGGCAGCTATTGGCTACTGGCTATGAACTTCCTTATTTTAGTCCGTTGTACGTCATCACGTACGAATCCGTCGGACTTTTGTGTGGTCGTGTGTAGGCAAGTCCGTTCGTTAGAAAGTCTGCCGCAAGTCCGCCGAAAGTCCGCCGGAAGTCTGTCGGACAGGCTGTCGGACTTTTGTAGCTGAAAAGTCCGACCGTGTGTACGCGGCATAAGATTCACCCTGGAAAGCCTTTAATGTGATCGCCTATTCTTTTTGAATGCTTTTCCCTTTTTATCCACTGGAAGGAGACATTGCACTTTGCCAAAAATAATGCTGAAGAGCGATGACTGATTTTATGTACTGAGAGCGCAACATCCGTGAGAGCTTCCATTGCTCTCCGCTGAGACTGGAAATGAACAGATAGCTGTACTAAGAGAATTATGTGAGCTGTATTGCTGATCCCCTTCTGAGAAGAATAATTACCTGGCTGATTAAAAGAGAAAAAAAAAAAACAACCCTTTATTACTTTAGTTCCATATAAGCTCTGACTTCACTGGCTGCATAATTGCTCCTGGTTAGTGACTTCTGAATCTGCAGCCAGGCAAATAGCATTTCCAAGAGAACAGCAATGGCATTTCTTGTATTTTTTAATGGGTATCCATTAAAGTGACAATAAACTTTTTTTTTTTTTTTTTAATAACAAACATGTCATTACTTACCTGCTCTGTGTAATGGTTTTGCACAGAGCAGCACTGATCTCCCTCTTGTGGGGTCCCCCTTCAGTGCTTCTGGTTCCTCCCCCCTTCCGAGTACTTACGCCTAGCAAGTCGCTTACTAAGGGGGGGTTATTGATCCCGAGCCGCACTGCCTGCGTCTATTGACGCAGACAACAGGGCCTTTGCCCTGCCCCTTGCTCCCTCGTTATAAGATGTGATTGACAGCAGCGGGAGCCAATGGCACACACACGTGCTGCACTGCGGGGGTGCCGATGCTCGTGGCCGACGGTCACGATTGTGGGCACGAGAGGCAGAACTGGGACGTGTGTGTAAACAGAGACAGATCGTGAGTTCCTAATACTGTAGCTAGGAACCACGATCTGTCATTTCCTCTAGGCCAGTCCCCTCCCCCCACAGTTAGAAACACACACTAGGGAACACAGTTAACCCCTTGATCGCCCCCTAGTGTTAACCCCTTCCCTGCCAGTGAAATTTTAACAGTAATCAGTGCATTTTTATAGCGCTGATCGCTGTATAAATGCCAATGGTCCCAAAAATGTATCAAAGGTGTCCGATGTGTCCGCCATAATGTCGCAGTCCTGATAAAAATCGCAGATCGCCGCCATTACTAATAAAAAAAAAATAATAATAAAAATGCTATAAATCTATCCCCTATTTTGTAGACGCTATAACTTTCGTGCAAACCAATCAATATACGCTTATTGGGATTTTTATTACCAAAAATATGTAGAAGAATACGTATCGGCCTAAACTGAGAAAAAATTTGCTTTTTTTTTTTAAAAAAAATGGGGATATTTATTATAGCAAAAAGTACAAAATATTGTGTTTTTTTCAAAACTGTCGCTCTTTTTTTGTTTATAGCGCAAAAAATAAAAACCGCAGAGGTGATCAAATACCACCAAAAGAAAGTTCTATATGTGGGGAAAAAAGGACATCAATTTTGTTTTGGTGCAGTGCCGCATGACTGCGCAATTGTCAGTTAAAGTGACACATCAACAACAATCATCATCAACAAAACCAACAATAAACCGTTTACACTCAACTAAAACATAAAATAATTATATTAATAATTGTTTGACTCTGTTGGCCAGATATACCCTCACTTCCTGCCTCATTGACATTTTTTGGCTGGAGTTGGACTTTGCACATGTAGTGGAAGCAGGACAGGCTCAACTGGTATTGGCAAGCAGTAAACCATGAATGGGACAGGGACACCCAGGAGCAATCCAAGCAGGTTTGCCCTGTGCTTTAACCACTTCAATGCCGGGCACATTTACTCTATTCCTGCCCAGGCCAATTTTCAACTTTCAGCCTGTCGCACTTTGAATGATAATTGCACGGTCATGTAACACTGTACCCATGAGAAATTTATATCATTTTATTTACACAGATAGAGCTTTCTTTTGGTGGCATTTAATCACCACTGGGTTTTTTATTTTTTGCTAAATTAAAAAAAAAAAAAAAAAAAAAAAAGTTTTTCTTTGTTTCTTCTGTTATAAAATTTTGCAAATAAATAATCTTTCTTCATAAATGTAGGTCAAAATGTATTCTGCTACATTACTTTGGTGAAAATAACCCAAATCAGTGTATATTATTTAGTCTGTGGGAAAATCCACAAACTATGGTATACTGTATATATCTGGAAACTGATCAATCCTGACCTTCTCATCAATCCTGACACCCTATCTCATGACACGAAAACGCTAGGACAGTACAAATACCCCCAAATTACCCCTTTTTGGAAAGTAGACAGTCTGTGGTATTTGGAAAGAAGCATTATGAGTGTTTTGAACTTGTCATTTTTGAATTTTTTGAAAAATGAAGAAATAAAAAAAAAAAATGTTCACACTTTTTTTTTTTTACATACTGTCACCAGTGCAGTACAGCGTTATCATATAACTGGTGTGGCGGTGATCAGGGACACTGACTGGTAACAGTATGTAAAAAAAAACAAGATTTTTTAATATATATTTTTTTAAATTTGTTTATTTTTATTTTTTATTTTTTTTTATTTTTTACAATTTTCTAACACGCTGTGACCAGAGCAATACAGTGTTACCATAGTAACTCTGTACTACTCTGGGGAAGTGATCAGGATTTTTTTTTTCACATTATGATTGCTTATACCAGTGAATTTCATCGGTATAAGCAACCATTTTTACTGAATGAAACTGGGTCATTCAGTGTCTTTTGTTGTGATTAGCTGTGATTGGCCAAAGCAAATCACATGGTACAGACGGTTTTGTGATTGGCTCTGTCTGTACCACGTGATCACTGTGACCAATCACAGTTAGCAACGCAATTTTACACCATGGATGGCATGAAAGGTATCTATTGTTTACAACTGTCATGTGATCTGCTGTGATTGGTCACAGTGATCACATGGTACTGGCAGCTGGTCGGTACAGTGATCAGTCAAAAGTTTCCTGCACTACTATTTACCGATTTCGCTGTGACTTGCATAGACTTTTTGTTAAATGAAGTCGCAAACCACAATTAAATCGGCAGTGGAAATCGCACTGATGTGCGGCTTTGAAATCGCGCTGAAACTGAGAGGAGTCAGAAGACTCTTAGTAAATCGGGGAACATAAATTTATCTCTCCTTTCTCTTGTGTGGTGGTCTATACAGGTAAAAGTAATCTTGTATATAATAGACCAATAATGCCTTCTAGCATTCATTTTTGCCAAAATAGCTCACAATCTAATCCTTGCAGCTTCTTCCAAAATGTTTCTATTTTGCTCAGAATTGGGGAAAAACTAAAACCCCTTTAAAGTATAACTGAAGGCAAAACTTTTTTTTTTTTTAGATTAGAGAGGGATTAGAATACCTGTCAGGTTTTTATAGCTGTCTGTGTCCCCATTAAGGTGATTGACCCTCTCTATTTGTCCTGATTATCATTAAAGTGGATGTAAACCCAGTGTCATCCTTTCTAAACTCCTGCCATAGGGGTTATCTATAAGGCTATACATGCCTCCTGCATGCATCTTTACCTGTCAAATGTCTCCCCTCTGTCTGTTATTAGACCCGAAAAACTGCAGATTCTGTGGGCGGGTCTGTTGTCTGGAGCTCAGTGGGTGGAGTCATGATGTCAGTAGACTCCCCGCCCACCTCTACACTCCCCTTGTCAATATGCATTTTCTCCTGTGTATTTCTTACACTGAACTTCTGCTATGATCTCTAACATCCAGTGAAAAGACAGGAAAGTAACCACATGACTTCAGCATGCCAAATCATGGTGAGGTGTGGAACAGCCAATCCTTGCAGAGCTGCTGAAGAAAGGAGTGGGGGAGAGAATTAAAAAATAATGCATGTGTCTTAGGCTGTCACTCACAGCAAGGGGGAGTATTTGACAAAGTTTTTCTCAGTTTGTCAAGATTTATCTCACTGAACAATAAAAGAGGATTGCTCAGAGATGGATTAACTCTGTGTGGCAAGACTGGGCTCAAATGATAGGAAATCCTATACTCTACAGTATGATATAAAATAAAAAAAAAGTAAAAAAAAAAAAATTCGGGTTTACATCCACTTTAACACTGAGCGTGAAAGTGAAACAAGATCCCAAATTTTGGGTTGTCAGCAGAACAGGAATGCAGGGATACTTCCAATGGGGACACAAATTCTAGTGACAATAAGGGTTTCCTCACTTTGGGGGGATTTGCTCTCACTTCCTGTCTTGACTATGGAACAGAAGTAAAGGTAAATCACCCCAATAGGACATATATGACAAAAAAACATAATTTATCCAAAATACAAACAGAAGTCTTGGCTTCGGTTCTAATTTAAAAGCCCAAGTCAATGGAAATGGATAGGGTCAGAGAACTTCAAGGACATGCTGGTAGGTTAATTGGCTTCTGTCCAAAATTGTCCCTAGTATGTATGAATGTGAGTTGGGGACCTTGGATTGTGGGCTCCTTGTGGGTAGGGACCGATGTGAGTGTGTGATGTATGTGTGGAGCGCTGCGTAAATTGATGGCACTATATGGGTAACTTAAATAAATAATGATATAATAGACAAGCATCTTAATGAGACACAATGTACAGGGATAGGGATAATTGTAGACACTCACTCAGGTTGAACTGGATGGACTGGTGTCTTTATTCAACCTTACTAACTATGTAACAATTCATAATCTAGTGTAGCCTTTCTCAACCTTTTCAACACAGAGGAACCCTTGAAATAGTTCTCCGGTCCCGGGGGAACCCCTGCTAAAAATTAGAAATCTACAACTCATGATGCAATAGTGTGATGGTCAGTGGGAAGAATTACCTTCTTACAGATAGCTAAAAAGATCAATGGTGTCAGTGGGAACTTATCTGAGAGGCAAAAATTGCCCAATTCTGAAGGAACCCCTAGCAACCTTTGGAGGAACCCTAGGGTTCCACGGAACCCTGGTTGAGAATCACTGATCTAGTGATTGACCCTTCCAAACTATTTCTTGACTATTCTAACAGAAGCGGACAGAAGCTATGAGCCATGAGGTTTAGGGAAACCCTGATCAGACCTGAAATATGAATTATAGCTTAGCTGGCTACAGCAGAGCTATACACTAAATGTATCCAGCCCAGGACAGGGGAGCTACACATATATTGTTCTGCCTCCAGAAGAAACTTCATTATGTCTGTTCTCCCTGCAATATCAAATTTGGCCACTAGATGGAGCTCAGAATACATGTACTATTTTACAAAAGCTAGAGACTAATTGGATTATATAGATAGCTACATAGTAGGTAAGGTTGAATAAAGACAATAATCCATCTAGTTCAACCTGTGTAGGTGTACGTGTGTCAGTGTTGATAATCATTTCCCATATCCCTGTATGCTGTGTTCTTTAAAATGCACGTCTAAGAGTCTTTTAAAAATATCAATACTCCCCGCTGACACCACCAATTGTGAAAGAGAGTTCCACATCCTTATCGCCCTGACAGTGAAGAACCCCCCTATGCAGCTTAAGGTTAAACCGCTTCTTTTCCAATCTGATTGTGTGGCCCCATGTCCTCTTACACTCCCTGAGACTGAATCGTTTTTTTCCTACTCTGGGATCACGATTGAGGTGTTTGTAAATCACTATCATGCCTCCTCTCAAGCGTCTCTTCTCCAGAGAGAATAAATGTAGTGCTTGTGGTTGTTCCTCGTAATTGAGGTCCTCCAGTCACTTTATTCATTTTGTTGCCCTTCTGTGGACACTCTCCAGCTCCAGCACATCCCTTCTGAGGATCGGTGACCAGAACTGGACGGAATACTCCACATGTGGCCCAACCATAGTTTTATAAAGTGGCAGGATTATCATTTTATCTCTGGAGTATATCCCTTTTTTATGCATGCTCAATATTCTGCCGGCTTTGGTAGTTTGCGTTTATGTTTTTAGCCCCCAAGTGCATTACCTTACATTTCTCCACATTAAACCTCATTTGCCATGTATTTGCCCACTCCATTATTTTGTTCAGGTCTTTCTGTAAAATTTCTATATCCTAATGTGAAGTTATTGCCCTGCTTAAATTTGTGTCGTCCGCAAAAACTGAGATTGAGCTATTTATCCCATCCACTATATTTATGAATAAATTAAACAGAATTGGTCCCAAGACAGAGCCTTGGGGTACCCCACTTACCACTCCAGACCAGTCTGAGTACACGTTATTTATCACCACCCTTTGGACACTGTAACCAGTTTTCTATCCAAGAAAAACCCTTGTGGTCCATGCCTACAGACCTCAGTTTTTAGATCAGGCCTTTATGGGGAACTGTATACGAATGCTTTTGCAAAATCCAGATACACCACATCCACAGGCCTCCCCCTATCTAGATGGCAGCTCACTTCCTCGTAGAATCTTAAAAGATTGGTCTGACAGGAACAACCCTTCATAAACCCATGCTGATTTCTTCTAATGAGACTGTTGTCTTCAGCAAATTCTTAAATATAGCCCCTTATCATTCCCTCCAATAATTTACCTACTATTGATGTTAGGCTGACTGGCCTGTAGTTTCCAGGAATAGGTCCTTTTTTGAATATTGTTACCACATTGGCTTTTCTCCAATCAGCTGGTACTATTTCCGTTCGTATGCTGTCCGCAAAGTTTAGAAATAATGGTCTAGCTATAATCTGACTGAGTTCTTTGAGGACTCTCGGGTGTAAGCCATCTGGTCCTGCTGATTTATTTGTGTTAAAATGGATATAAACCCTCACATATACCCAGTGAAGTGGACAGCCTCAGATTATACACGGAGATTAAACAAATCTCCCTACATAAGTTTTACTTGTATATCTGCTGTCTTCACCTTGCTATATTCTTTAGAAAGTGCACATCATGTTGGAAATGTTCTCTTCCTGTTCAGCACTGGGAGTGGAGTCTTGGCATACACTGTGTGACAGCTGATTGGAGGAAAGGCCCCCCCCCCTCCATATAGGCAGAGGAATGTGCTGTGAATAGACCAACTCTCTGCTAATCTATTTATAGCACCCACCTGGACACAAATTTCAGGCTGATTTTATCTCGGTTGTCAGAGAACTTGTCAGAAGTTATGCTGATAACAGAAGAACAGAGCAGCAGAAAGACACGGGACTTAGGGCTTTGGAGAGAGATAAGAAAACACTGCAGATATTTGTGCCTAGGTCAAGTTTCATGAATCAGGTTTACATTCACTTTAGGCTTATCTAGTCTTTCCTTGACTCTGGCCTCTGTTAACCACAAGGGTATGTCCTGTGATGTGTTATTAACAATACTGTTATTGTCAGTATACCCCTCCTTTTCCTGTGTAAAAACTGAGGAGAATAAAGCGTTTAATACAGTTGCCTTCTCTGTGTTATCTGTAACCATCCTCCCATCATTGTTTTTTATGTGGGCAATGTGCTCTGATTTCGCTTTTTTACTGTTAAAATATCTAAAAAATTCCTTGGGATTTTTTTTACTCTCCTCTGCTATGTGTCTCTTGTAGTCTTTTAGCCACCCTGCTTTTGTTCTTACACTTCTTATTGTATTCCTTTTAGTGTTGGAATGCTGATAATGACCCCTCCACTTTATATTTTTTAAAGGCCATTTTTTTCTCTTTAATAAGACTTTTTACATTACAGAGAAAAAAAATGGCCTTTAAAAAAATATAAAGCTTTAAAAGAGAAGTACAGCCAAAACTCATTTGGCTGTACTTCTCCTGTGGATCACAGGAGTGCAGCTTGTTCTGCATTCATGTGAACCATTTTCAGCAGACAGTGGACTGAAGCCAGCTGTCCGCTGACATCACAGATCTGGTCCAGGCTGGGGCAAGATCACAAGAATAAAGTCAGAATCTGCCCACAGAATCTTTTTTCTTTTTATTGGCTGAACTAGATGGACTTGTGTCTTTTTCCAACCTGACTAAATGTAACAACCCTGGACCGGCACCCTACTCAGCCTCTAAGGTGAGCTGCTAAGAACCAGAGCCAACAGATCCCACCCCCTTCACAGCCCAGCACTCCAGTGAGTGTGTGGGGGGGGGCAGGGCAGCGTTGACTGATAGTCACCAGCTCTCTGCTTACGGAGCTCTGAGAACCAAGCGATTAGCGGTGTTTGATCACTTGGTTCTCAGTGTTGGAATAGGAGGGTTTAGCTGTATTTCGCGTAATGCACAGGCAAATGTGTAGCATGGACAGAACATGTATTAATTTGCACATTGTATTTATATTTTTTTCTGATGTACTCCTATTAGTCAGGAAAATTTTGAGGTTTCTATACTTACTTTTTGAAGATCCCCACACATTTACTTCACTGTATGACACATATTTAGTATGCCCTGTAAATAGCCAATGTCTTTTGAACTACAGAGGTGCTGAGAGGAGGATTTGAGAAGGCAGAGTGAGTGCAGAAATCTGCACTTGCAGGCAGCAATGTACCATGGGATATGTAGTCCTTAAGAATTGAATGTAAACAGCAGAGAAGATGCTACAAAGCATACAAGGAATCCAGGAAGTTGTGGAAAGGGATGGTAAAGGGAAACAAAAATCAGCACAAGGGACATTACTTATTATCATAGGCATGTGACTGATCTCTATTTTCCTCCTGCAGCAGCTGAAAGTAGGCTTCTGCTCCTCTCCCTCCCGCTGTCATTCAGCTGCCACAGGAAGAAAATACAGGGGATTGGTATCAGTAAATGCTGCCCCTGCCACCCCTTTTGTCCCTGTTTCTCTTGTTTTTGCCTGCCTGCCCCATGTGTGCTCCTCTGATGCCCCCTCCCCCCACAGCTCAGCCAGCTTCCCCTCCTCTCCTGCTGGCTGCTGTAAGGGATCGTTTCAGGATGGAGAGTGGGAAAGGGGCTGGTAAATATGTCATTTGACGACCCCTTCCTTTTCTGAATAAACACAGTGAGTGATTGGTACCAACCATTCACTGTGTTTAGTCATAACTGAAGCATAGTAAACCGTGTTGTTGTTGTGTGAATGGACAGGAAGCTGCTCAGCACAGAGCACGTCCCAGCACAGAGCACGTTCATTCACCGTCCAGTGCAGCTGAGGCTGTGGAGGGACTGGGGAATCTTTGTCCTCATTCTCTTTTCTGTCTCAAAAGTGAGAAATCAGGGGTCTGTTAGAACCCTGATATTTTATCAAAGCCCCCAGCAGGGCTCCTAAAAAATAAAAAAAATAAAAAAATAAAAAAATACTAAAAATAATATTTTAAAAAATAATAAAAAACTATAACTAAAAAAATTATAAACAAAAATAAAAAACTAATGACACCGTCTACTGCTCTACTGACACGGTCCTCTGACCTACTAACAAAGTTCACTGCTCTACTGACACCATATATATACAGTGCCTTGAAAAAGTATTCACACCCCTTGAAATGTAAATGTATTTTATTGGAATTCTATGTGATAGACCAACACAAAGTGGCACACAATTGTGAAGTGGAAGGAAAATGATAAATGTTTTCAACATTTTTTACAAATTAATATCTGAAAAGTGTGGCGTGCATTTGTATTCAGCCCCCTTTACTCTGATACCCCTAATTAAAATCTAGTGGAACCAATTGCCTTCAGAAGTCACCTAATTAGTAAATAGAGTCCACCTGTGTGTAATTTCATCTCAATATAAATACAACTGTTCTGTGAAGCCCTCAGAGGTTTGTTAGAGAATCTTAGGGAACAAACAGCATCATGAAGGCCAAAGAACACACCAGACAGGTCAGGGATAAAGTTGTAGAAAAGTTTAAAGCAGGGTTAGATTATAAAAAAATATCCCAAGCTTTGAACATCTCATGAAGCACTGTTCAATCCATCATCCGAAAATGGAAAGAGTATGGCACAACTGCAAACCTACCAAGACATGGCCGTCCACCTAAACTGACAGGCCGGGCAAGGAGAGCATTAATCAGAGAAGCATCCAAGAGGCCCATGGTAATTCTGGAGGAGCTGCAGAAATCCACAGCTCAGGTGGGAGAATCTGTCCACAGGACAACTATAATGCCGCGTACACACGATTGAACATTGCAATAACAAATGTTCGATGTGAGCTTGTTGTCGGAAATTCTGACTGTGTGTAGGCTCCTTCGGACATTTTTTGTCGGAATTTCCGAAAACAAAAATTTGAGAGCTGGTTCTCAAATTTTCCCACAACAAAATCCGTTGTCGGAAATTCCGACCGTGTGTACACAATTCCAACGCACAAAATTCCAGGCATGCTCAGAATCAAGCAGAAGAGCCGCACTAGCTATTGAACTTAATTTTTCTTGGCTCGTCGTACATGTTGTACGTCACCGCGTTCGTGACGTTCGGAATTTCCGCCAACATTTGTGCAACCGTGTGTATGCAAGACAAGTTTGAGCCAACATCCGTCGGAAATAAATCCCAGAATTTCATTGGAATGTCCGATCGTGTGTACACGGCATTAGTCGTGCACTCCACAAATCTGGCCTTTATAGAAGAGTGGCAAGAAGAAAGCCATTGTTGAAAGAAAAAGCATAAGAAGTCCTGTTTGCAGTTTGTGAGAAGCCAGATTCTAGAGAGTATTACAATGAGCAATGATGATATTATGGCAGATATATTACAGTATGTCAATATAGTCATTTCAACTCAGGCCAATATTCTGTCAGCTGATAATATTTTGCTATACATGTAATATCTGTCTCTTCTTTTGTGTGATTTTTTTTTGGTGAAAAAAGATGAGGTTATAATTGGTGATAGCGGGGCTGGGACAAGGGGTGGGCAGGAGGGGCGGCTGCCCATGGCACTGTGGTATCATGTAAAGGGGGGGCTTTGGGGCACCACAAGGAGATTGGGGAAGAGGGGATTTGTGTTGGAAGGGGGAATCTGGGTGGTTGCAGGGGGTAATGATTGTTCTAGGAGGGGAAATTTGGGGGGGGTGCTAAGAGTGGTAATTTAGGGGGATTTGTGTTGGAAGGGGGATGGGGAAGAGGATTTGTGCTAGGAGCGGGGATTTAAATTGGGAGGGAGAAGATGTGTACTGGGGGGGGGGGGGGGATTTGAACTGGGGGATTTCAGCAGGGGGGGTGGATTTGCACTGGAAGAGGAGGAATTTATGCAAATGTGTAAAAATGCAGATTAGTGCTCAGTGTTTTTATAGGGGGGATTTTTGCTGACACATAATGCTCATACATCTTGGAGGGGGTGGGGGCACAGTTTAGCATGCTCGCTTTGGGCTCTTGGCATTGGTTAGATAGTTTATGATTTCTTGGGTGATGGTTGATGATTTCTTGTGCGACGATTTCTTGGATTATAAATGATTAATGGATGATGGTTAATGATTTCCTAGGAAATGAATGATGATTTATTGGGTAACGGTTGATTATTTATTTTGTGATGGTTAAGGGATTGCTCGGGTGGGTATTGATTTCATGTGTGATGGTTGATGACTTCTTGGGTTGTGGTTGATGTTTTCTTGGGTGAATAATGATCTATTCGGTTGGTTGATTTCTTGTGTGATGTTGAGAATTTCTGGTGTGATGGTTTCTTGGGTGTTTGTTGATCATTTCTGTTGTGATGGTTTCTTGGGTGATTGTTGATCATCTCTGGTGTGATGGTTCATGGTTTCTTGGGTGATTGTTGATCATCTCTGGTGTGATGGTTTCTTGGGTGATCGTTGATCATTTCTGGTGTGTAGGGATGGGCCGAACACCCCCCGGTTGGGTTCGAATTCAGAACATGCGAACGGACCGAATGTTTGCGCGAACACCGTTAAAGTCTATGGGACTCGAATGTGAGAAATCAAAAGTGCGAATTTTAAAGTCTAATATGCAAGTTATTGTCCTAAAAAGGTTTTGGGGACCCGGGTCCTGCCCCAGGGGACATGTATCAATGGAAAAGAAAGTTTTAAAAACGGACGTTTTTTATGGAGCAGTGATTTTAATAATGCTTAAAGTGAAAAAATAAAAGTGAAATATTCCTTTAAATATCGTACCTGGGGGGTGTCTATAGTATGCTTGTAAAGTGGCGCGTGTTTCCCGTGTTTAGAACAGTCCCTGCACAAAATATGATTTCTAAAGGAATAAAAGTCATTTAAAACTGTTTGCAGTTGTAATGTAATGTCGGGTCCTGGCAATATGGATGAAAATTATTGAGAAAAACGGCATTGTGTAACCCCCCCAGACCACTACCAGGCCCCTTGGGTCTTGTATGGATATTAAGGGGAACCCCGCACCAAAATTAAAAAAAGAAAAGGCATGGGGCCCCCAGGCCCTATATACTCTGAACAGCAGTATACAGGCGGTCCAAACAAGACAGGGACTGTAGGTTTGTTCTTATGTAGAATCTGTTTGTAATTTGGAACAGGTACATTTTGTAAGTGTAGCTCCAGCCAAAAAATCTATTTTAAAGCTTTTTGGAAAACATAGGGACCTGCCCCTCACTGAGTCACCTGCCTGAAAGTGTCTTTGAACACGTACTCCAGGAATAGCCTACAGTCAGGTATAGGCTTGGCTGGACTACAAAGCAGTGGATATATATTTTATGAACTGCACCTCACTGAGTCACCTGCCTGAAAGTGTCTTTGAACACGTACTCCAGGAATGGCCTACAGTCAGGTATAGGCTTGGCTAGACTATATATATACAAGCCTGTAGATATATATGAAATACACTGCAGCTAACTGAATCAACTGACTGCCTGAAGTAGATTAGAAACAGTACAGCATGAACGGTCTGCAGTCAGATCTAGCTAACTGAATAAACTGCCTGCTCAAAGTAAATGAAATGACACACTCTCTCTCTATAAGGCCAGTAACACACTACACAGGGCCGACATGCAGGCGGCCTTATATACTGTGGGGCGTTTACTTAACCCCCTGAGCCATAATTGGCCAAAGGCACCCTGCCTTTGGCCAATTATGGCTCTATTTGCTTACGGCGCTATGACCTGCATGCTTGGCCAATCATCAGCCAGCAAAGCACTGCGATGATGCCGTGCATTATGGCCCGTGACACGCCGCTTGAATTCGGCGCGAACGGCCTATAATGTTCGATCTTCGTCGAACGATCGAACAGCCGATGTTTGAGTCAAACTCATGTTCGACTCGAACAGTCAGCCCATCCCTACTGTTGTGATGGTTCATGGTTTCTTGGGTGATCGTTGATCATTTCTGGTGTGATGGTTGATGATTTCGTGAATGTGATAGTTGGGGATATCCTAGGTAATGGATAATTATATATCGAGTGATAGAATGTTTTATATTGTTGTATCATCTAAACTGATTCTTCATTGTATCATTATTTCCTATAATGGACACTGTACCAGAACCAGACAAAACAGACGGTATGGCCATCTATATGTTATCTATCTGTACACATGTAGGAATTAACCAGTTCCTTTTCCTGTGTGTAATGTAGACATTATATTGTGTGCAATGGTTAGGATATGAAGCAGACTCTCAATAAGGGGACCAAATTGTAATTATATTTCTCCCCTTGGGCTCACTAAAATAGTTACGCTTTTGTATTGTAAATCTGTATCATTGCTACACTCAATCGAGTCTATAATTTATAGTCTCGTTCGTGGTTGAGAATAGATTAAAAATCGCACCACAACCGGGAGCAATGAGGGACCCATTGGATCCGATGCCATTTTCTCACTTGGGTTGTTATATATTTACTCCCCTGTGCATTTGGGAGATATTTCCTTCCAATTAATTCATTTAAATGTTTAATCAATGTAGCCATCTCTGGGCTGATTTGGTAATAATACACTTTTAGGGATACTGTTAGAATTATCAGTGTACAGTTTTAAATGTTCACTTTGTATGATCAATGAGTAATTATGTAAGAACTATTGCTATTTGTCATTCTTTATAAATTGAATATGTGAGCTCGTTTATGTGCCTCTCGATCGGCGCCTCCCCGCTTGCAGTTCGGACCTTTGGATCCCTGTGATGCCTGCATGGCCGCATGCTCCCCGGGTGGGGGATCATGTTTCCTGATGTGTCTTCCCGGCAGGGTGGGGAGTCTTGCCACCTGCGCTCCCCTTTTTTCTCCCCTTGGGTTTCCCGGGTCGGCCGCCTATGGGTGTAATCACCCTGCCGGCAGCATCCCTGATCACCTCCGGGCATTGCGTGCGGTGTGCGCACGCGGGCACGTCCGCGTGTGCGTGCGGCGTCGCGACGTCACGTATCTTACGGCGGAGGTGGAGCCACACGAGGCCTGCTAATGGCGGCCATAGCCTCCCTCTGCGTACCGGGGTTGGGGGGCGGAACAAACGACACATGTAGTTAATTTCATTAGTGTCCCTGTAATTAAGGACACTATTTAATTTTGGAACGAGGGTTGATCCGGTTGTGATCCCCTCACATTCCTCCTTGGACGGTCAGACTCTTTTCCTTAAAGTGGAAGTAAACCCTCCTATCATTTTCAGCCAAGGAAGCCTCCATCTTGGCCTCTGTTTAGTCTAGAGCTGCCATGATGCTGCACATGTGATCCGTTATGACACCTCCCATTGGATGGTTTGACAGTTTGGTTGAGAGCACAACCAATAGGAGTGTTACGTTCCCGGCACGTGCCGGAAAGGTAACTGTTTTATGGATGGGTTTACTTCCGCTTTAACTGTAGGAGTAAGTAACAACCCATTATATACTTGTTTATAAATGCTTTGTCAGACCCCATAGAATAATATTTTTACTTCTATTTAATTTTGATTCATGCGTACATCAGCTTTGGATGCCGCAGATTTAAATACCTTGCAATTTTTTTGCACACCTTTCTTTTTAAATTGCACACTAAATACACACTCATTGATTTTTCCCCTTTTCTCTTGCTTTTCAAACATTCACTTACATCACTTCATTTTTCATGTACATTCTTTTTTCATCTTTCACACTTTATCATTCACTTTGCACACTCTCCACTCCCTTTCCCATCACTGCTATTGTCAGAGTTTAAAGACAAGGTCATCTCTGGCATACTCCATATTAGTTATACCAATATAGTTATCATTACTTTACTAATATCATTATTTCTTTCTTACATAATAGATTACCAAAATTTGTAATAGATCATTGCAACATTTTCTGACCGCCCAATAGATAAATTTAATCATTAACTGGTTCCCGACCGGTGCACGCCGATGTGCGTCGGCAGAATGGCACGGCTGGGCAAATGGACTTACAGGTACGTCCATTTGAATTCCCCACCGTGCCATTGCGTGCGCGCCGGGAGCTCCGTGAATCGGGTCGCGTGTCCCGCGGACTCGATCGCCGCGGGGATACCCGCGATCGGCTCACGGAGAGGACGAACGGGGAGATGCTGATGTAAACAGCATCTCCCCGTTCTGCCTAGTGACAAGTGTCACTGATCACTGCTCCCTGTCATTGGGAGCAGTGATCAGAGTAATGACACTGCTAGCCCATCCCCCTACAGTTAGTAATCACTCCCCTAGGACATACCTAACCCCTCCCCGCCTCCTAGTGGTTAACCCCTTCACTGCCAGTGTCATTTACACAGGAATCAGTGCATTTTTATTTGCACTAATCGCTGTATAAATGAGAATGGTCCCAAAAATGTGTCAAAAATGTCCGACATGTCCGCCATAACGTCGCAGTCACAATAAAAATCGCTGATCGCCACCATTACTAGTAAAAAAAAAAATTATTAATAAAAATGCCATAAAACTATCCCCTATTTAGTAAACGCTATAACATTTGCGCAAACCAATCAATAAACGCTTATTTCGATTTTTTTTTACTAAAAATATGTAGAACAATACGATCGGCCTAAACTGAGGAAAAAAAATGTTTTTTTATATATTTTTGGGGGATATTTATTATAGCAAAATGTAAAAAAGAATGTGTTTTTTTCAAAATTGTCGCTCTTTTTTTGTTTATAGCGCAAAAAATAAAAATTTCAGAGGCGATCAAATACCACCAAAAGAAAGCTCTATTTGTAGGGGAAAAAAAGACGTCAATTTTGTTTGGGAGCCACGGCGCACGACCGCGCAATTGTCAGTTAAAGCGATGCAGTGCCGAATCGCAAAAAACGCTCTGGTCAGGAAGGGGTAAAATCTTCTGGGGCTGAAGCGTTTAATTAACGCTCTGATAATTGTCGTAGGTTCTGGCCCCACCTCCCTCGCGGCGTGTTGGTGGGGGGCATCTGTACGTGTGACTCCTTGTAAGCCACATCAAGTGGATCCTCGTCCCCCCTCCGGGGTTCTGTGACATGCGGGCACATTGGATGGCCTGACTGCTATGTGGGGGGGCTCTGACCGAAGGGTACATTCAAATTCAGTGGTAATTATGTGCAATATGTTACTAAACAAATTTGCATATGCTATAACCTTTTTAAATAAGCTGGATATGTTATTATAAATTTTCTTTTCTCCTTAGCAAACTCATCCTCTGAAGAGACCCCAAACTTCATGGGTCGAAACGCGTCAGTACTCTTATGCAATAGCTTTATTACATGCTGTGTATAACCCATATGTTTGCTATTATCTGTATTTGGTATGGGTGTTTTCCCACTTGAGCTCATAATTGAATACTCATATATTAATTTACTTATTTATTACTTTTCAATAAAGAATTCCAATGCTTTACTCAATGTTTTTTTGCTCATATCTATAGTCAGCTGCCTAAAAACCCAGCTGGGGGACCTTTTCCCATTTTTTTCTGTCCATATTGGGGTGAGCAGCACTTATATCTCTCCTTGGGGTTTCTTCACTCTTTGCTAGGAGATGAAGCTTTAGCTTTGCAGAGCTTTCCATTCTACATCACATTACTTAGCTGTTACCTTCAATACTCTTCGCTGGGCTTGTTCATTCATTCTGTGTAAATTCCATAAACTAACGCGGAGGATGCTAGTGTGGAAGGGAAAAACCGCATTGATTTTCTCTGCTAGTTTATTGTGTGGTAGATATTTCCATTATGTTCAGTTCATGATGCAGGAAATGTGTAAAACAATTGTTTTATGGTGTTTTATAGTCCCAAGTCAGCCCAGTTTATTTATTGCGCGCTAAAACATACTTCCGGTGTATTCGGGTCCATTCCGTGAAGTGCAATCCTTGAATATCAGATGGTTACACACTTCTCTGTCCTCCATTAATGAGTCCCAACATGGTAGAAACATGCTGTGTGTAGTGCAGAGAGGAGAACACCCAGGGCTGAACTCTTTCCAGAATCCTGTTCTTCATCCACACCTACTGTATACTGTGTGGTTGATAAATACTAAATGTGGGTGAGAATAATTACATACAGACAGGACTACAATTACTTACTTGACAGATAATAAAGATAATAAAAGTGCCCTACATGTAAAAGATAAATGAATACAAATGATGAACTTGGAAACCCATTTTTCTACATGCCCTGAAGGCAGCACCCCTGGAGTAGACACATCTCACCCATTGGGGCACTTTTTGCCCAGGTTGTAGATCCCTTTGTCACCAAATGAACTTTAACCACTTCAGCCCCAGAAAGATTTGCCCCCTTAATGACCAGGCACTTTTTTGCGATACGGCACTGCTTTAACTGACAATTGCGCGGTCCTGTGACGTTGCACCCGAACAAAATTTATGTCCTTTTTTTCCACAAATAGAGCTTTCTTTTGGGGTATTTGATCAACTCTGCAGTTTTTACTTTTTTGCGCTATAAACAAAAAAAGAGCGACAATTTTGAAAAAAAAAACAATATTTTTAACTTTTTTGCTATAATAAATATCCCAAATTTAAAAAAAAAAAAAAAAAAACAAATTTCTGTTTAGGCCCATATGTATTCTTCTACATATGTTTGGTAAAATAAAATCGCAATAAGCGTATATTGATTGGTTTGTGCAAAAGTTATAGCGTCTACAAAATAGGGAATAGATTTATGGCATTTTTATTATAATTTTTTTTTTTTTTTTACTAGTAATGGTGGTGATCTGCGATTTTTGTGGGACTGTGACATTGTGGCGGACAGATGGGACACTTTTGACGCTTTTTTTGAATCAGTGACATTTATACAGCGATCAGAGCTAAAAATAGCCACTGATTACTGTATAAATGTCACTGGCAAGGAAGGGGTTAACACTAGGGGGCGATCAAGGGGTTAACTGTGTTCCCGCTAGCCTCCCTGCACAGACCGACGTACACTTACGATGGTTTGCGCAGGGGAGCTGACCTGCCGCAGTATAATGGTGGTGGCTGGTCAGAAAGAGGTTAATGTATTTATTTATTTCAGGTACTTATACAGCCTTATATAGCCCCTGCCCTCAAGGAGCTTACAATCTAAGGTCCCTAACTCACATTCATACCTACACATAATAAGGACATAATAGACGAGATCCAATTAACCTACCAGGGTTTCTTTGGAGCATTGGAGGAAATCAGAATACCTTAAAGCGGGGGTTCACCCACACCGCCAAAAAAAAAAAAAATTAAAAGCCAGCAGCTACAAATACTGCAGCTGCTGACTTTTAATACATGGCCACTTACCTGTCCCGGGGTCCAGCGATGTCGGCAGGGGACGCCGAGAACCCGCTCGGTTCTCAGCAGCTGCCGCCGCCATCCTAGGTGAGGGAATCAGGAAGTGAAGCGTTGCGGCTTCACTTCCCGGTTCCCTACTGCGCATGCACGAGTCGCGCTGCGCGTCCCTACTCTCTGCTGGGAGCTGTGTGTTCCCAGCAGACAGCGCAGTCGGGACGGGAAGAGGCATAGACTCCCATGGGAAGTGGGTGCAAATACCTGTCTTTGACAGGTATCTGCACCCCCCTCCCCCCTGAAAGGTGCCAAATGTGACACCGGAGGGGGGGAGGGTTCCGAAAAGCGGAAGTTCATTTTTGTGTGGAACTCTGCTTTAAGGAAACCCACACAGGCACAACATACAAACTCCAGGTAGATAGTGTCATGGTTGGGATTTGAACCAGCAACCCTTTTGCTGCTAGGCGAAAGTGGTAACCACTACACCACTGTGCTGTCCATTTATATAATGTTTATGAATAATTTAGCAAAACCATCTAGGTGTGCTTTGAAATTAATCTGATTATAAAGTCCTGAGAAGCACAAAATTTTACTTTTTCACTTTCTGAAATCAGTATTTTTGTTCAAAATATCTCTAATGCCTCGTACACACAATCGGACTTTCCGCCAACAAAACCGTAGAATTTTGTACGAAGGGCATTGGACCAAACTTGTTTTGCATACACACGGTCACACAAATGTTGGCCAACAATTCCGAACTTTTTTTAGCTCTTTAGCGCCACCCTTTGGGCTCCTTCTGCTACTTTTGTGTTAGTAGAAGTTTGGTGAAAGTTGATTTGCGCTTTTCTTTTCGCGTTTTTCATTTTACACTTTTCAGTTCGTTTCTAAACGGCCGTTGGTCAACCAGACATGTTGCGGAATCGGAGGAGTTATTTATTTATTTATTGTTATTTATTATTACGTGTTATTTATTATTGGCCTTGGAGTTATTGCTTTGACATTATTTTTTTGGTTGAATAATGATTTAATTTGGTATTTTTCTATATTTTTGGATGCATAGAATGCACTTTTTGGTTAAGTTCTATTGGCAGATAGCATGTCTAATTTTATTTGTTTTCTTTTTTTAATGCACAATAAAAAAAATTGTGGAGAATAATACTTGGCTTGTGTTTTACTTCAAATGACAGTTTGGGAGTAGGCAGTTACATTTAAAAAAAAATACAATGTAAAATTGACAAGGGACACCAGCATAGTTGTATCTTTGTTCTTAAAAACTACGGGATAATGGTGTTGTGGTAACCTGCACAAATTAAAAAAAAATTAAAAAAAGCATAATAATATTATTCTTAATATCACTAGGAAAAAAAAGCCTTTGAAAATTAGTTTGCCATAACTCCATCAGTATCACCAGCAAAGCAGCTTCATTATTATCCCATTAAAGAAGAAGAGAATTGTGCGCTGCATTTCGAGATTTCATAATTTGCCACGTCACAAATGTTCATTCTCCATTACGAACGCTAGTTTACAAGACCGACCGCTTCTGGCTCGTCCTTGCTTCTGAGCATGCGTGTTTGTACTTTGGATTTTTGTCCGACTGACTTGTGTACACACGATCGGAAAATCCAACAACAGACACTTGTTGGCGGAAAATTTGAAAACATGCTAGCCAACATTTGTTGCCGGAAAGTCCGACAACAATTGTCCAATGGAGCGTACACATGGTTGGATTTTACCGACAACAGCCTGTCGTCGGAAAGTCCGATCGCGTGTTCGGGAAAGCTTTAGGCTTTCTTGTCACTTTAAAAGAAAACTCCAATTTACTCAAAAATACTGTATATAGAATGTAAATTATTGTTAACCACTTGCCGACAGTACAGCTTAGATATACTGAGGCAAAGTGGCGTGGCTGCGCTGGATCACGTACTTAGTACATGATCCAACACTTCTGGGTCTGGGGCTCGCAAACGTGCCCCTAGTGGCCCGCTCCCACTGTGATTATACACAGTGGGAGCTGATCCGCGGGTACTGTGGACTCGATGTCTGCCAGTACCCACCGATCCTTCCCTACAGAGAGAGAATGGCGCTCTGCCTATGTAAACAAGGCAGATCGCCGTTCTGTTAGTATGAAAGTACTAAAAGTAAGGCTCGGGTT
Source organism: Aquarana catesbeiana (assembly GCF_042186555.1). Classification (NCBI taxonomy): domain Eukaryota; kingdom Metazoa; phylum Chordata; class Amphibia; order Anura; family Ranidae; genus Aquarana; species Aquarana catesbeiana. Next base: position 222,495,324 of record NC_133333.1, on the reverse strand, counting down.
CTTACCTATACCATTTGCTTTTGGTCGTTTCTCCAGTAATTTTTGCTGTGCATTTTTGCACAGGCGATTTTAACACGATTTGCGTTTAGCATTTTTTCATTTTTTTTTGTTCCGGCCAATTTGTTGTTGGGCAGATTAGAAAAACGCAAATCGCTGTAAAATCACGTGTGCAAAAGTACACCACATGCTTTTCTGCAGCTTCTCTATTGAAGTCTTTTGAACCAAAAGATGCAAAAAAAAAAAAGGCACAGTTTTTCGTTTAAAAAAGTCCTCGACCCTTTCCAAAAACTCAGTGGCTGAAAAAAGCATAGTTGTGAATGTGTCCCATAGGAAACCATGTTAAATGGGCTGTAGTGCGTTTCTGCAAAAAAAAATTTAGAAATGCATAGGACGTCATATGACGCTCACCTGGGGGCACGGAACGTGCCGATCGGGGATGAGGCGTGTCCCTCAGGACACAGCCCATCCCCAATCAGTGTAAAGAGCCAATAAAAATGGCTCTTTACCATGTGATCGGCTGTGCCCAATCACAGCCGATCACAAGAACTGTCCTTGTGCACGCTGCTCACAGAGCGGTGATCGGGGATGAGGCCTGTCACTCTGACACAGCCCATCCCTGATTGGAGTAAAGAGCCAATGAAATTGGCTCTTTACCACATGACTAGCTGTGTCCAATTACAGCCGGTCACAGAATGTAAACAAGCCGCGGTAACTAGCTGTTACCAGGTTCTCCTCCTCACACACCGATCGTGTGGGAGGAGAAGATTGCAGGTAACAGCTAGTTACCACCCACAGTACACACCATTACACACTGATTGCCCCAGTAATAAAGACGACCTGTCACCAGTCCATCAGAGTACCTGTCACCATCCCATCAAAGTACCTGAGTACCTGTCCCCAGCCTAGAGTACCTGACTACCTATCTGCAAACCATTTGAATACCTGAATACCTATCACGACCCCTCAAAGTACCTGAGTATCTGTCCCCAGCCCAGAGTACCTATCTGCAGACCATTTGAGTACCCAAGTACCTGTCACAACCCCTCAGAGTACCTGTGTACCTATCTTCAGCCCATCAGAGTACCAGAGTACCTGTTTCCAGCCAAGATTACCCAAGTACCTCTCTCCAGCCCACCAGAGTACCCGAGTACCTATCTGCAGCCCATCAGATTACCTGGGTACCTGTCTCCAGCTCCTCAGATTACCCGATTACCTGTCTCCAGCCCAGAAAACCCAAGTACCTATCTGCAGCCCATCAGATTACCTGAGTACCTATCTGCAGCTCATGCCTCATATAATATACGTTGGGGTGTTTGCTTTCCAAAATAGGGTAATTCCACTGTCCTGGTGCTCCAGGGCCTTCAAAAGTGTGATAGGTCATCAAGAAATGAGATGTGTAATTTATGCTCCTAGAACGCCTGATGGCACTCCCTGCATGTTGGGCCTCTCTATGTGGCCAGGTTGTGTAAAAATCTCACACATGTGGTATCGCCATACTCAGGACGAGTAGCAGAGTGTATTTTGGGGTGCAATTTTTGCTATGTACATGCTATGTGTTAGAAAAATCTTATGAATTGACAACTTTGTGTAAACAAAAACAAAAAAAGTTTTAATTTTCTTTCCACATTTTCCAAATATTTGTGGGAAAAAAATTACAAGTTCAAAATACTCATTATGCCTCATAGAATATACGCTGGGGTGTTTGCTTTCCAAAATGGGGTAATTTTGTGGGTAATCCCATTGTCCTGGTGCTCAAGGGCCTTCAACAGTGTGATAGGTCGTCGGGAAATTATATGAATTTATATGTGTAATTTATGCTCCTAGAACACCTGATGGTGCTCTCTCATAGCTCCCAACTGTCCCTGATTCGGATCAAAGTCCCTCTGTCCCACTTTCCCCCTCAGTTGTCCCTCATTTTTGTCTGATCTATATAGTTGTATATAAAATGCACTTTTTATTTTTTAAAAGGTGTTTCCCAGTGCTAAACCTTTCAGACAATTTCTAAACTGTTGCATTTGTAAATTTCAAAAGCCAGTATAAAAGAATAGTTGTATTAAAAAAAAGCACTTGTGGGTTTAACTATAAATTTTTTTTGTATTTGTAATTCTCCTTTAAGGGGGCGTGACAGGGGGCATGTCCTATGTCTACATACTTTTGCTAATAGGTGTCCCTCGTTCCTATCTCAAAAAGTTCGGAGGTATGCTCTTTGCATGTTGGGCCTCAGTCTGTATGTGGCTAGACTGTGAAAAAGTGTCACACATGTGGCATTGCCATACTTGGGAGGAGTAGCAGAATGTGTTGTTGGGTATAATTGGAAGTATGCACATGCTGTGTTTGAGAACTTGTTATTATAACAATTTTGTGTAAAAAAATAAAATAAAAAAAAATTATTTCTTCATTTTCCCAAGAATTGTGGGAAAAAGTTACAACTTCAAAAAACTCGCCATGCCTCTTACTAAAAACCTTGTACTTTCTACTTTCCAAAAAGGGGTAATTTGGGGGATATTTGTACTGTCCTGACATTTCACGGCCTCAAGAGATGAGATAGGCCGTCAGTACATCAGATGTGATCAATTTTCAGTGATTGGCACCATAGTTTGTAGACTCTATAACTTTCACACAGACTAAATAATATCCACTAATTTAGGTTATTTTTACCAAAGATATGTAACTGTGAAAATTTTGGCCCAAATTTATGGACAAAAATTACTTATTTGCAATAGAAACTAAAAAAAAAAAGTGTTTTGTTTTTTTTCAAAATTTTCGCTTTTCTTGTTTTTTTTACTTATATCGCAAAAAATAAAAAACCCAGTGGTGATTAAATACCATCAAAAGAAAGCTCTATTTGTGTGAAAGAAATGATAACAATTTTGTTTGGGTACAGTGTTGCATAACTGAGTAATTGGCATTCAAAGTGCAAGCGCGCTGAAAGCTGAAAATTGGTCTGGGCAGGAAGGGGGTAAAAGTGCCTGGTATTGAAGTGGTTAAAGAAAAAGTTGAAGGAAAATTGAAGATCTGATGAACAGTACACCAGTTAATAAATTGTCTCCAGACTGTAAAATAAATCACTTTCTTTTCATCACCATGACAGATCAGAGGAGCCAATCTAGAATGCTAGAACGTACCTTTCCCTTTGACTGTTGATGGTTTTTTCTCTGTTCTGGACACAAATTGATGTTGGTTAAATCCAATGTTATACACAATGACACCGTACAACATATGATTATCCTAAAGCACTGCAGTTGTGACTTTATTGATCAGAATGACTTTATAACCTGCATTCATTTCAGTTATTTTTCCATGTCTCCATTACATACATAACAAAAGTTTTGTTTTTCTACACTTCACTTAGGAGCCATTCTGATCCCTCCAGAGTCTCTCCTCTTCATCTCTTATATTGCCACCTGTAAGCCTTTATTTTTCCACACTTATGCTTTAAAGTGTCACTAAACCCACATCATATAAAAATATCAATAAATGGATTATTACATGCTGTTCATACTCACTCAGTCACTATGAGATTCATTTTCTGTTTTCTGCAACTACAAAAAAACCTGGTTGATCCTGCTGCTCTCTAGCTCCACCTTCTGTTCATGTCTCCAATTCAGCTAGGGATTTTGCAGCTGTGGTGACAACTTTGCACATGCTCAGTTTCCAGTGGGTTTCTTTGCTGGGCATTTCCTCCCTCTCACATCTGAGCAGCCCACTTATAGGGTCATTATAGAGTCACATGTAGAACCCTCTAGTGTGCTACTAGTGTGAGTGCAGGCAAATCTATATTTTGGCTTCTGTTAAAGTGTTACTAAACCCAGGGTCCTGCATTCACTATATCTGGTCTCCCACAGTACACAGAAGATGGAAATGCAATAATTTTAGTAAACATAAACTGCTAAATTACTTTTTCTCATTAGCGGTCTAAAGCAGCCTTGTGACTTCTATCAGTTCCTAGTAAAGGCTGTAGGAGGAGTTTTCATTCTCCATCTCCTCTGTCTGGACATGTCTGGACAGTGCTGATTGGCCCTGTGCTGATCACATGTACCCTCCCAAGAAAAAAGAAAAAACTCTCTAGCAATACACACCAAACTGAGCATGTGCAGCCCGTCCCCTGGCTCTGTAAATATCAGGTTATTTTTTGGAAACAGTGGAAGAAAGGGAGGATCAGAGAAGACAGGATCAAACAGCCTTTATACACAATGCTGAGGATTAACCCCTTAGGTTATACATGGAGTATAACAAGCATGTATTACTGCATATACAGACTGATTTTACTGTTGTGGCTTTAGTAACACGTTAACTTCTGAGCCTTTATTCTGGGTCAAATGTTTATTGCAGGTCAGGGCTGAATGACTCATACAGGAAGGTCTCTGATGCCTCCCCCTGGTTCTGGGAATTTGGAGAAACTTCTAGAAACTGGAGGGTGGAGGCCAGGGGTGTTGATCAGTCATCTTCAACCCCTACAGTGGTAGTGCTACACACACGTGGGTGTATACACAGTGGTAAATGACAGCCCACTCCTTCCCTCCTCCTTCATGCCCACTAACTATGCAAACACAATGAGGGTAGGGTTATTACATGTAGATTGATGGTGGCTTCATCTCCCTCTTATTCTAAGACACAGGCTTGAAGGGGCGTGACACAGCCTGTGACTGACAGAAATCTGTCCCCACCCTGTTATTTCCACAAATAATAAAGATTTGTTTTCAAATATATATTTGTATGCCAATTTAATTTGTATAACAATTTATTGATATTATTTTTTTATTTTTACTCTGTATTCCAAAGGGTTTTTTTTTTGAACATGTAACCAGCAGCAGAGGACTAGAAGCTCCTCTTGCTTATGTTTCCCTGCAGACAGGCTGGGAAAGATCTGGGTGATGTGACAGCTGTATATCCTGGTTTGCCAACCGTTCGTAATTTTAGGGACAGTCCATAAATATTAAAGCATTTACGGATGTCCGTAAATGTCTGTTGCAGACAGCGGCTGCCATTAAATAAAGGGCCTTCAGCCAACTGTGCAAGTGCTCATGTGCAGTTCTGTAGCCGGGACAGGATCGGGCAAGCTCAGCTGAGCTCAGGCGGGGAGCAGTGTTGCCAACCACCCATTAATTTTACGGGCAGCCCGTAAATTTCAGCCTGTTTTCGGGCCGCCCGTAAATGTCTGTTACTGGCAGCTGTGCCCGTACAAAAGATGGCTGTGGGCCGACAGCGCAACTGCGCATGCGCCGTTCTGATGCTTGCCGAGCTTGGGAAAACTCGTACATGCTCGGCCGGGCGGGTGCATGCGCAGTGATGTGATGGCGCTGCCTGGAGCCATTTTTGAATGTTAGGCGCTCCGTTCTCGTCGGCATCACACCACAGAGACAGCAGAGGAGGAGGTTGGTCGGTCTGTCTGTCTGTCGCTGACTGGAACGGAGGGAGTGCTGAACAGAGCACCGCTGACTGACCACTTCACTCCAGGTCAGTCAGAAACTGATTTGTATTGTGCTGATCAGCCTGAGCTGAAGGAGGGAGGACAGCTAGAGCAGAGCTGAGCCATTCAATAAGAGAACACTACACAAGCAGCCTCTGACCCCCGTACCATGTCCATGCAGCCTCTGACCCTTGTACCAGGTCCATGCAGCCTCTGACCCTTGTACCAGGTCCATGCAGCCTCTGACCCCCGTACCATGTACCTGCAGCCTCTGACCTCTGTACCATGTTCACGCAGCCTCTGACCCCTGTACCATGTACCTGCAGCCTCTGACCCCTGTGCCATGTCCACGCAGCCTCTGACCCCCGTACCATGTCCACGCAGCCTTTGACCCCTGTACCATGTACATGCAGCCTCTGACCCCCGTACCATGTACATACAGCCTCTGACCCCTGTACCATGTTAACGCAGCCTCTGACCCCCGTACCATGTCGACGCAGCCTCTGACCCCCGTACCATATCCACGCAGCCTCTGACCCCTGTACCGTATCCAAGCAGCCTCTGACCCCCTCCTGTACCATTCCGCGCAGCCTCTGACCCCCTCACATTCCATGTAAATGGAGAAATATGGTTTTTGACTTTTGTTTAACTTAAACACATTGCGAATAGCACTAGCAACATGTTTATAGTTTAAACATTGATATTTGCACTGTTTAGCACTGAAAACAGGCATTTTAAGTACTTTTGTGCAGTGCCAGTAAAAAATGCGGCTCTGCCGGTAAATATAATGGTTTTTGCCAGTAAAAAATTGGTGCCATTTGTAAATTTTGGTGTCCTGCCCATAAATTTCACTTCGGTGGGGGGGTGGGGGGGTTGCAACACTGGCAGGGAGGTGGGTGTGCACTGTCTTCGTGGTGCCACTTGGCGCCTTTTTATATATTGTCACAGCAAGCGACAGCCAGGAGGACTGGATGGGAAGATGGGAGAGCTACTCCCCAGGTCTCGGTGTCTGTGCCAGTCAGAGGAGCCATGGGCAAGCCAGGCACATGCAGTGGCGAGTGACGACTGGTGAGATTTTAACTGTATCATACCCACAGCCTCTAAGCATCTCCTGTACCGTGTCCGCAGCCTCTGAACATCTCCTGTACCATGTCTGCAGCCTCTAACTATCTCCTGTACCATGTTTGCAGCCTCTAACCATCTCCTGTACCATGTTTGCAGCCTCTAACCATCTCCTGTACCATGTCTGCAGCCTCTAACCATCTCCTGTACCATGTCTGCAGCCTCTAAATATCGCCTGTAACATTTCCACAGCCTATAACCATCTCCTGTACCATGTCTGCAGCTTCTAACCATCTCCTGTACCATGTCTGCAGCCTCTAACAATCTCCTAAATTTCACTGGGGGGGGTGGCAACACTGTGCATATTGATTAGGAAAAAGGTACTTAAATTTTTTTTATTAAAAGAATTACAGTGCTATTATCCACAGAGAAATAAAAGGGACAATGTAAATTAAAGTGGAGTAAACTCCCATGCATAAATTGTACTCATAGGTAAGCCTATATTAAAGCTTACCTATGGGTACAGTAAATATCTCCTAAACATGCGCCGTTTAGGAGATATTTACTGTACATGCAGCTGGTTACGTCACTGGCGCTTTGAAGAAATGGTCACCTGGGCACCCTGTGCCATAAACGGCAGTTCCCGTGTGCATGCGTGGGAGTGACATCATCGTGGTTCTGGCCACTGACACAGCCGGAGTCTGTGAATCCAGAAGGCAGACCAGGTGAAGATGGAAGCCTTGTCAGCGGTGACCGCTTACCGCTGGAAGGACTTCTCGCGTCCTGGCAACCAATTACATCACTTGCACCTGCCCTCTTCAGCTAGTTTCTCCACCCAGGTCCCGCCCTTTGCAGCATGCTTTTTCTTCAAGCTCCTGCCCCTGCCTGCCTGCCCGGCTACAGGAATTTATCCATCAGGTACACTGTTTATTTAGATGGGTTCTACCAAGCTAAAGGTACACTGTGATGGTTCACAAATTAAATTTAAGGATGGGCACACCTGCTCTGTAGGGGCACTTTGATGGGGAGACCTGCTCTTTATGGGGCACTTTGATGGGGACACCTGCTTTGTGGGGTCACTCTGAAGGGGACACCTGCTCTATGGGAGCACTCTGATAGAGACTCCGGTTCTGTAGGAGAACTCTACTCCGGGTCTATGGAGGCACTTGCTCTATTGGGAAACTCTGAAGGAAGCACCTGCTCTATGGGCACACTCTGATGGGGACACCTGCTCTATGGGAGCACTCTGATTGAGATTTTGACTCTATGGGGGCACTCTCATGGGGACACCTGCTCTATTGGGAAACTCTGATGGGGACTCCCGCTCTATGGGGGCACACTGATGAGGACACCTACTCTATGGGCGCACTCTGAATGGGACACCTGATGTAGCGGGTACTCTGATAGGCACACCTGATCTATGGGGGCACTGTAATGGGGACACTCTGATGGGGACATCTGATGTAAAGTGGCACTCTAATGGTGGCACCTAATCTATGGGGAGATCCTTATGGGCATACCTGATGTAAAGGGGCACTCTGATGGGGACACCTAATCTATGGGGGCACTCTGAAGGGGGAACCTGAACGATGGGGGCACTCTGATAGGGACGCCTGATTTAAAGAGGCACTCTGATGGGAACACCTGCTCTATGTTGGCAATCTGATGGGCACACTTGATGTGAAGGGGCACTCTGATAGGGAAACCTGCACTAGGGGGGAAACTCAGGTAGGGGACCTCATCTATAGGTGTACTCTGATGGGAACCTGATGTAAAGGGGCACTCTGATGAGGAATAAATACTGTTGAAATGCTATGGAAATGTTCTCATTTTTTGATAGACATACAATGACATCAATCTTTCTGAATCATAGCACAAACTTGAGATTCTGACCTCGGGTGGAAGAACCTGACCTCCTTAAATTTTAATTCAATAACCCTGTTCTATATGAATAAAACAAAATCTACCCCCGTACAAACCAATAGCAAGACCTCATCTGGAGTATGCAGTTCAGTTTTGGGCATTAGTTCACAAAAGAGATATGGTGGAACTGGAGAGGGTGCAGAGAAGAGCAACCAAACTTATAAGAGGCATGGAGGAGGTCAGCTATGAGGAAAGATTACCGGAAGTGAATGTATTCCCTCTGAATTAAGAGTGGATATGATCACTTTTATGGATATTGGGCTGCAGGAGAACCATTCCCTGGAGAACTCTGTGTTTTAGTGTGTTCGTAAAGTGGAGTTCCACCCAAAAATGGAACTTCCACTTTTTGGATTCCTCCCCCCCTCCGGTGTCACATTTGGCACCTTTCAGGGGGGAGGAGGGAGCAGATACCTGTCTAATACAGGTATTTGCTCCCACTTCCTGGCATAGATCACTGCGGTGATTGCGGTGACCTATGCCACTTCCACCGCCTACCCTGTCCTCCCCCGCTGTATTCTGTGAGACACAGAATACAGCAGGGATCTGTGAGGACGCGCAGCGCGGCTCGCGCATGCGCAGTAGGGAACCAGGAAGTGAAGCCGCACGGCTTCACTTCCTTATTCCCTTACCGAGGATGGCGGCGGCAGCAGCCGAGAGCCGAAGGACGGATCGGCTTCGACTGCCGACACCGCGGGCTTCCTGGACAGGTAAGTGTCCATATATTAAAAGTCAGCAGCTGCAGTATTTGTAGCTGCTGGCTTTTAATATTTTTTTTTCAGCAAACCTCCGCTTTAAGTTATCCAGACAGAGCTGGTCACTAATTGCTTTTGGCTTCTTATGCATAAGGTATTGCTATGGGGGAGCTGGACTGTCTAAGGTGGTCATTGTCATGATAATAGGATTAGCTCTACTAAGGTGACCATTGTCTGAGATCATGGGATTAGCCCTTATCTGATGGCTTTTCTGTAAGAATTCAGTGTGTTTCTTGAATAAAGCAGTTCTTATTCTGGTGTACTCCAAGACTGGTGTTGTCTGGTTCTTGGGGTTACAATAGCAAGATCCATTGGTCTCGTGTTCCAGAACTTGGGAAGCAGCTTCTTGGCAGATATACCCAACAGGGTGTCAGGAGTCTGTCACAATCACCTTGTATAAATACCTAAATGGTCTAAATAGTAAACTTGGTACAAAGTTATTCACTTTTAGGCTTTCAAGTTAAATAAAAATGACAAGTGGCACTCTCTGGAGAAAAAGAGGTGTAACCCCCATGTATGGAAGGGCTTCACAAGAGCTAGTTTTAGCCAATTCTGTAAATTGTTTCAAAAAAGGTTGGAAGTGTTTTTAAATGCACATAATACAACTGGCTATTAGTAAATTCAAGTAATACTGTAGATTTTTGATCCGAGAGATTGGAGTGACAGTCGTGCAACCTTGATACGTTTTTAATGTATAGGCTTATTAGTTTGCAGAGCATGAAGAAAGATCGCAGGTACAAATATCAGACTTTATTGACACATCACAGGATTACAACCATCTGACTGTCCTCATCTAGAAAAAATGTACAAACGCTGTGGAACATGCAGCGATCCGGCTGTGTCTTAACTAAACATTCTTGCCTTCTAAGATTTAAATGAAAGCCAAATAAATACATCCCAAAAATTTCATTTTGTCATGAAATTCCAAGCGTGCTCCCTTGAATAGATCAGACTATCACTAAAATGATATCTATGACAGATCTGTGGGACATATTATAGCTGAAATTATGTAGATGAGCTGTCGATGAAGGTTACTGTAGAGGGGAATGTTTCAGCCATCACTCTAGAGAGGCAATGCTCTCCAGCTTTCTGTTGCTCCATTAATATTCTACTAACATTTTTGAAATGGTAACAATGGATGGACTGTACTGGAGATGCTAGGGCAGGGTGATTGTTATAGCAAGGGGTTACAATCGGCAGTTACAGGCTGGCTATCAGCCCACAGTTGTCAGAAATGTTGTTGGAGTTCCCAAAATAATATCTTGACATTGAAGGTCCCACAATAATGACACTGACAGTTGGGGATCCAAATTGGCAAAATAACATTGTGTAAAAGAAATGTAGTCATCTGTTCTTGAACCATGGAAAATGGAGCCTCTGATAGTCCAGTTGGCCATCACATCCTTTCATGTATAATATAATCACCTTCAGTCTTTACACAAGACTGCTGGTAACCGTGTGCTTGACAACAGGAGTGTGCCAGTGTCCATCTCATCCAATATGGGTTGTCAGAGTCAGAGGGCTCCCTCACGGATTCCACCATTAACATACTTAGACAGAAGCCACAAAGCTGCAGACTGAATGGAAACTGATCACTAAAGGCCCTCCGATGACCAATGGGACACTGGATATCTTTGGAACATACAGATATTCTTATAGGTTGTGTAATCCTATTGCACTGGAGAGTTCCATACTCTACATTTGACAGTCTAGTCTGTGCGAGTGGTCAATAAGGATAATAAACTCTGCACAACTACACAAAAATATCTGCCCACTCCTTCTTAGAGCCTGAGTATTTCTTGTAGGTCCACTATATGTACCAGTCCTTTGCAGTGTCCAAAAAATTATAATTTATCTGTGGAGCCAATGATGCAGGTGAAGGAGATCTCTATTCCACCGATGCAGTGAAGACCATTGTCCATGTAGCCAGCCCTCCTCTCACCTCATCCTGCCTTATCTGAAAAGACCTATGGAGCATGACACAGGGACTGACATAGACACCAACACAAGAAACCAGCCCCATAGTTCCCCCGGGCTCCCATTCCACATCTGAGGTGCCTGCAGGGGCTTTCAGTGTGTAGAAAATAAAGATTTTTCAGCAGGATAACAAACCCGAGGGAGGATGAGGATAGCAAGGTGGAGGGTCCTCCAAAATATCTATGAAGTCTTTTCCTGGGAAGGGGGAGAGGGGCGCTCCACATGGCTTCAAGGTATCTCAAACCTCCCCCCATCTCCACAGTCACCTTCTTCATCAAAACTTGCTGAGGGAGTAGAGGATGGAGCACCAGAGGCAGATGATGGCCAAGGCAGCTGAGGTGGAGCTGCTTGTGTTGTGCACGGCTCCTGGTCCTGCAAAGAGAAAGTGTTCATTATTCATCAGTGCAAGCCAGTGAAAATAGTTTACTTTAATCTAGGATTTTTTATGCTGCTTGTGGAAAATATAAATGTAAATGTAAAATGTAAATTTTATATTTGTGAGATGACAACAGCAAAAACCGCCTACCAAACGGGATACAGCAGAATGCCTCAGCAGGATGGACTGGTTGAGTCTAGGAAACTGAAGAGCTTCTCCCACCAGCATTAAAATCACGCATGTGCGTTAAACAGGCCTGATGTATCAAAGACCCAGTGAAGGTTGAAACAAGTTGAGAGGACCTAACACAGCAACCTGCTGTTTTTAACGTATGTGTAGCACCCTCCTAGTTGCTAATGTAGGTAAACTTAGTCTGGTTCCTCTGTATGCAGAAGAGCATAGGTTACTTTTGTTTAAAAGGCTGTACAGTGCTCCAAAGGTTGTGACTCTGTTGCTACCTCCATTGGCTTCTAGAACTCTCTGGATAGTTCTGGAACTTAAAGGGTGGAGGAACAGAGGCTGGAGCCTGAATATTTAGTTGAGTTTCCACCAATCCCTGGGGAGGTAAGGGCCAGAAGGTGGGGAAAAAACCCATTAATACTCAAGAGCCTGGCAGTCAGGGCGCAGAGTCCAGTCATCTGGAGGAGGGACCCTTGTGCTGAGGGACTCTCCCCCTGGGGCAGAAGGAAGATCAGGAGAGAGAAAGAGACACCAGTCCAATCTCAGCTAGCCTTAGCTGTAGATATCCAGGGAACCAGTAGCAGTAAGGCCGGTGCAGCAGCCTTCTGGATTTAAGGAGCTACTTAAAAGGAATTGAGTGAGAACCTTCCATTCAACATACCCCAAGGCTAAAGAGAGGACAGTAAGGCAGAATATTTTAAATGTCGGGGACCAGGGGATAGATTAGAGCCAGCGCAAAAAAGCTAAGAGCACCCCAATATCCCTAGCATGGGTCTAATGCAGCCAGGTGATTGCAACACAGCCAGGTGCTGCACTTGCAACTTCAGTTTTTTGGAAATTCTGTTGTTACTTTATCTGTACAATCACTCCAACGGGTGAGCAGCACAGCTGGAGTTAGTTCATAGCAGCCAGAGACACTAGCGGGTTCTCATCCATTTGTTCTATTTGTTTGAAGTTCTTCATTTCTGGGCATCCCATGCATCCCTATTCCCTATGCAAGTTCATCCCTTTAAATAAACAATATAAAACTAAATCACAGATTTATTGAGCATCTAGGGAGAGTGAGAAAATTCCTGTTGTCTGGTTGTGTGGGGGAAAGACGCAACGAATCCAGCAGCCCTTGCGGGGGTTAGCTACACATATATTAATGCTGTACCCGCTTGTAACCACTTACTGACTGACCTATAGCAGATATCCTGCTACAGGGCGGCCGCTGTGAACCTGCATTTCCGGGTCACGGGCGCAAATGCGAAAATTCTACACAGCGGGAGCTGATCAGCGGATACCACGGACTTGATAGGTAATGATGAAACGCGCATGTAGCAGAATACATATTGGCCTAAATTGATAAAGAAATGTTTTAATTTTTTTTTATTGGATATGTTTTATAGCAGAAAGTAAAACGTGTTGTTTAAACTCTCTCCTCTCAGGACAGTGACAGGGTCTCTAATATACTGTATGTCGGTGACAGAAAGGCTAAGTATATACCCTTGTGACGTGCGGCTAGTGCGAGATTGTTACTATGGCTGCTCTTCTCAGCAGGTGACCCCACTGAGTTGCTCATACTAGCAAATTACAGTCCAGAAAACATTGCTCCAGTACAGAAGGCATTAAAAGATAACAATTGATTAGTCGCTACAGGCAACATAGATGCTCTTCTTATCATACCATATAAGATGACACTGGCGTTGCTGTTGCCCAGCTTATTTGATGCCACACAAGTATAATTCCCATAATCCTTTTCAGTTACGTTGAAGAAGGTCAGAATGGACATGTGATCTTTGTGGTCGATCCTTACTCCACCCAGGTTGTTAGATAACCTGTAGAATACAAGCAGATTTCATCACAATTCAGGTCTCCCAGGAACACAAACCATGTTCATTTGCACTGGCGGAAAATCTATTTAGATAAAAATCACTTGTCAGTGTTCCTATCTTGGAGATGTGCGCATGTTAGCAGACACAGCATGGAAATATTCATCGACATGAAAGATATAGCCAGATTCCCTACTGTCTCTATCAAGTCATGCAAAACTTTTAACTTCTGCAGTACCCCTTCCTGAAATGTTTTGCAAGTTCTATCCTGCCAATATGGTAATTGTCTGTCAGTTTGAAACCATTTGTCTATAGCAGCCTTTCTCAACCTTTTAACCACAGAGGATCCCAGAAGTTAATTTTACAGGTCTTGGGGAACCCTTGTTGTCTCTTACAGTAGGAAGAATAAAACCCTATAGCGATGGTAAGAATGCCACCCTTATGGACAGTTAAAATGAAAATTGCTGTCATGCTACTGGCTTTTCCAAATGGCAATTATCCTGGAACTATGCAAGCACCATCAAATGGGAGATCAATCAGCCACAGCTCAAGGAACAGCCTCTGGAGAAACCTTTGGGTTCCACGGAACCCTGGTTGAGAATGGCGGCTCTAGAGTCTACTGAACAAGAAGCAGGGCAGTGTTCCAACACTCAGTGTGGCACCATTGGATCTAGACTTGTTGGAAGGCAACAGATAAAGGTGTGGCAGACTTTTCACCTATATAATGTGCAAATTCTACTGGACAAGGGGCAGGGCAGAATGTCGGACACTCAGTGTGGCATTATCTGGTTTTCACTTGTACAAAGACCACTGATGGAGGAGGGAGCAAATATTTCACCAGAACAATGAGCAAAGCCTCCTGGACAGAGGTAGGGCAGTGTGTTGGACACTCAGTGTGGCATTATCTGGTCTTCACTTGTACAAAGGCCACTGATGGAGGAGGGGGGCAGATATTTCCTAGTAAAATGTGCAAAGCCTCCTGGACAGAGGTAGAGCCAGGGCCGGATTAACATAGGGGCTGGTGGAGCTGCAGCTCCAGGCCCCTCCCTCAATATAGGCCCATGCCAGTGGCTTATGAATATCTGTGTGCCTTCCTGAAGGAAGAGGAGCCCTCTGTGTACACATGGAGGAGACAAGTGTCAGTGCAGCCGAGTCCTGTCTCTGTGGATGCCTCCTGACTCCTATCACAGGATCTGTTACACTAACACAGATCCTCCTCAGTGTCTGGGAGCTGTCTGGGGGAGGGGCGCTGATGTTCTCCTAACCAGCAGAAGCCCGGGAGGAAGGACATCTTACATGCTGTTATGATAAGGTCAGTACATTTGTTAGGGAGATGTTGTGTAATTATTGTGCTAGGGGACAGACTGCTGCTTCCCCCCATGTAATGTGCTCTCTTGTGCCCACCATGTAATGTGCTGTCCCATGCAGTGCCCCCCATGTAATGTGCTGTGTCCAGTATGTCATGTGCTGTACATTGCAGTGCTCACTATGTAATGTGCAGTGCCCACCATGTGCATTTCATTGCCCTTCATGTGATGTGCAGTGCCCCCTATGTCGTACTGTGCCTTGCAGTGCCCCCCATGTAATGTGCAGTGCCCACCATGTCATGTGCTGTGCCTTGCAATGCCCGCTATGTAATTTGCAGTGTCCACCATGTCATGTGCTGTGCCATGCAGTGATCCCACCATGTAATGTGCAGTGCCCACCATGTAATGCGCTGTGCCATGCAGTGCCCACCATGTCATGTGCAGTTCCCACCATGTCATGTGCTGTGCCCACCCTGCCATGTGTTGTGCCCAGCATGCAGTGTGTTGTGCCCACTGTGTAATGTCATATGCTGTACATTGCAGTGCCCTCCATGTAATGTGCAGTGCCCACCATGTCATGTGCTGTGCATTGCATTGCCCTTCATGTGATGTGCAGTGCCCCCTATGTCCTGCTGTGCCTTGCAGTGCCCACCATGTAATTTGAAGTGCCCACCATGTCATGTGATGTGCCAAGCAGTGCCCACCATGTCATGTGCAGTTCCCACCATGTCATGTGCTGTGCCCACCCTGCCATGTGTTGTGCCCAGCATGTAGTGTGTTGTGCCCACTGTGTAATGTACTGTGCTGTTCAGCAGTGCCCACCATGTAATGTGCTGTGCCCACCATGTAATGTGCTGTCCCATGCCCCCCATGTAATGTGCTGTGTCCAGTATGTCATATTCTGTACATTGCAGTGCCCTCCATGTAATTTGAAGTGCCCACCATGTCATGTGATGTGCCATGCAGTGCCCACCATGTCATGCACTGTGCCCGCCATGTAATGTGCAGTGCCCACCATGTCATGTGATGTGCCATCCAGTGCCCACCATGTCATGTGCAATGCCCACCATGTCATGGGCTGTGCCATTCAGTGCCCCCCCATGTAATGTGCAGTGCCCACCATGTCATGTGCTGTGCCTTGCAATGCCCGCTATGTAATTTGCAGTGTCCACCATGTCATGTGCTGTGCCATGCAGTGATCCCACCATGTAATGTGCAGTGCCCACCATGTAATGCGCTGTGCCATGCAGTGCCCACCATGTCATGTGCAGTTCCCACCATGCCATGTGCTGTGCCCACCCTGCCATGTGTTGTGCCCAGCATGCAGTGTGTTGTGCCCACTGTGTAATGTGCTGTGCTGTTCAGCAGTGCCCACCATGTCATGTGCAGTTCCTAACATGTAATGTGCATTTGCATTGCCCACCATGAAATCTGCTATGCCATGCAGTGCCCACCATGTAATGTGTTGTGCCCACCATGTAATGTGTTGTGCCCACCATGTAATGTGCTGTCCCATGCAGTGCCCCCCATGTAATGTGCTGTGTCCAGTATGTCATATGCTGTACATTGCAGTGCCCCCCATGTAATGTGCTGTGTCCAGTATGTCATGTGCTGTACATTGCAGTGCTCACTATGTAATGTGCAGTGCCCACCATGTCATGTGCTGTGCATTGCATTGCCCTTCATGTGATGTGCAGTGCCCCCTATGTCGTGCTGTGCCTTGCAGTGCCCACCATGTAATTTGAAGTGCCCACCATGTCATGTGATGTGCCATGCAGTGCCCACCATGTCATGCACTGTGCCCGCCATGTAATGTGCAGTGCCCACCATGTCATGTGATGTGCCATCCAGTGCCCACCATGTCATGAGCAATGCCCACCATGTCATGGGCTGTGCCATTTAGTGCCCCCCATGTAATGTGCAGTGCCCACCATGTCATGTGCTGTGCCTTGCAATGCCCGCTATGTAATTTGCAGTGTCCACCATGTCATGTGCTGTGCCATGCAGTGATCCCACCATGTAATGTGCAGTGCCCACCATGTAATGCGCTGTGCCATGCAGTGCCCACCATGTCATGTGCAGTTCCCACCATGTCATGTTCTGTGCCCACCCTGCCATGTGTTGTGCCCAGCATGTAGTGTGTTGTGCCCACTGTGTAATGTACTGTGCTGTTCAGCAGTGCCCACCATGTCATGTGCAGTTCCTAACATGTAATGTGCAGTTGCATTGCCCACCATGAAATCTGCTATGTCATGCAGTGCCCACCATGTAATGTGCTGTGCCCACCATGTAATGCGCTGTGCCCACCACGTCATGTGCTGTGCCATGCAGTGCCCACCATGTAATGCGCTGTACCCACCATGTAATGTACTGTGCCATGCAGTGCCCACCATGTAATGCGCTGTACCCACCATGTAATGTGCTGTGCCATGCAGTGCCCACCATGTCATGTGCAGTGCCCACCATGTAAATTGCTGTGCAGTGTCCACCATGTCATGTGCTGTGTTGTGCCCACTATGTCATGTGCTGTGTTATGCCCACCATGTCATGTGCTGCACCATGCAGTGCCTACCATCTAATGTGCTGTACTCACCATGTAATGTGTTGTACATTGTCCACCATGGCATGTGCCGTGCAGTACCCACAATGGAATGGGCTGTGTGGGGCTCACCATGTCATGTGCTGTGTCCACCATTTAATGGGCTGTGCTCACAATGTAATGTGCTGTGTCGTGCAGTGCCCAATGGAATGTGGTGTGCAGGGCTCACCATGTCATGTGTGGTGTCCACCATTTAATGTGCTGTGCTGTGTCGTGCAGTGCCCACCATGTCATGTGGTGTCATGCAGTACCCACCTTGTCATGTGCTGTGCAGTGCCCACCATGCCATGTGCAGTGCCCACCATATAATACGCTGTGTGCCCACCATATAATGTGCTGTTCAGTGCCCACTTGTAATGTGCAGTGCCTACCATGTAATGTGCTCAGCTGTGCCCGCGATGTCATGTGCTGTGCCCATCATATAAGGTCCTGTGCCCACCGTGTGCATGTGCTGTGTTGTGCCCACCATGCAATGTTCTGTGTTGTGCAGTACCAACCATGTCATGTGCTGTACCCACCATATAATGAACTGTGCCTACCTTGTAATGTGCTGTATTAGGCAGTGCCAACTGTGTAATGTGCTGTGCCCACCATGTAATGTACTGTGCTTTGCTTACCATTAAATGTGCTGTATCCATGTATCCACCATGTAATGTGTTGTGCCAACCATGTAATGTACTGTGCTATCCCCCCCCCGTGTTATGTACTATGCTGTGCCTTCCACAGACTCACCCCCTCACTTTCTCATCCCCTCTCTTTCACCCTGTTCTCTCTCTCTCACCCCCTTCACCCCTTACCACCCTCTCTCTCTTTCACCCTCTCTCTATTCCCCTTTTTCTCACCCCCTCTCTCTTGTCCCCCCTCTCTCTCACCCCCTCTCTCTTGTCCCCTCTCTCTCTCACCCCCTCTCTCTTGTCCCCTCTCTCTCTCACCCCCTCTCTCTTGTCCCCTCTCTCTCTCACCCCCTCTCTCTCATTCACCCCCATTCTCTCTCTTTCCCCCTCCCTCTCATCCCCTCTCTTTCAACCCCCCATCTCGCTATCACCCCCCCCTCTCTCTCTCTCTCTCTTAACCACTCTCTCACACCCCAATCTCTCTTTTTAATTTAAATTTAACAAAAATTGTTTGCGTTTTCATTTTATTTATTTCAATAAAAAGGCCCACCAAAATCCTTAGCACCAGGCCCATGTTGCTCTTAATCTGGCCCTGGGTAGAGCAGAGTGGTGGTGGACACTCACACTGGCTTCATCATATCTAGACTTGTAGGAAGCCCAAAGATGGAGGCGGAAGCCAAATATGAGCCCCTTTAGATCCAAAAACACAACCATGTGTCAGCCAGCAAATTCTCAAGGATAATTGTGTAACCTAGGATACAGCAAATATGTAAACTGGTATATTTGTTGATGAATGAATAATACCAATTCAGGTGAGAAGTGGCCAGCCACATGTCAGTTTTTGAAATGATGGTGACACCAGTGAATGATGCCTGCATAATTTGTGTTGAAATGGCCCCTTGTAGTTTCCATCAGAAGCCCGTGTGACAGGATGACAACACTGGAGCACAATCAGGAGACAGGGCCAGAACATTGTTTCCCTATAACAGGACGTGCTTGAACCACCTTCATAGCTGGATTACCAGGGATTCAATTAATGGAAGTTGCAAATTAAGAAATATTGAAAATGATGACAAAATTATATTTTTGGAGTGAGTCTGGGATCCCTGGTCAACTACCTAACGGAAACCACCTATTACATTAGCAACAGCTCTGCTTTGGATCGGAGGGGCTATATGCCCGTGCACTAATTTTTCTTTCCACCTTGTCTTTTTCATCTTCTTTTAAGTTTTTTATTTTTCTATCTCCCAAAACTTTGGGAAGACTCCTTCGGAAGCATGATTAGAT
The DNA here is from genome assembly GCF_042186555.1 of Aquarana catesbeiana. Lineage (NCBI taxonomy): Eukaryota > Metazoa > Chordata > Amphibia > Anura > Ranidae > Aquarana > Aquarana catesbeiana. Next base: position 222,476,023 of record NC_133333.1, on the reverse strand, counting down.
GGGTGGTTGAGGTTTGTGGGGTATGTGGCCTGTAGCCCGTAAGGGGCCCAGAATGGTTGGGCTATCTGGGATTTGCACGTGGCTGCCCTATGCCTTATATCTTCTTACACTACCATGACGATAAGCCTGTTTGATGCAGATGGCTAATAAGTAGGGTTGCCGCCTCATCCCTTTAAACCTGAACACATATTAATTACATAGGTTCTGTGGCTGATTACGGTGGTAATTAAACTCACTTGGTGCCTTATCTGCATTAAATTAGCCTCAGAACTTGTGTAATTCATATGTGTTCGGGTTTAAAGGGATGAGGTGGCAACTCTACTAATGAGTCGTTCCTAATATGCTGTTCTTAGCATATGTTAGACATGATGATAACCCGGATCTTCAATTGCTCGTTTTTTATACATGGAATGTTATTATCATTAATTGTAACCTTATATTTTGTTACGAAAAGGAGATGTGTGATGATATGTGTAATGGCACTTGTAATCTCTGTCTACTTTTACAATCTCTGAATAAACATTATTGAAAAGAAAAAAATGTGAAAATGGATGACATTGCCATTAAAGAAGATTTTGTAATTGGAGTTACAAAATATCTAATGATTTCATTGTGATGTTTATGAGTGTTTTTTTTCCCTATCAATTAACTCTTACTTATCATCAGAGGAAAGGTCCTTATATCAATACCTGTTACTGTAACGTAGCTACAATTCAGCGTGCACGCTCAAGACTCTCAGTACTTTCTGAATCATAAACTTGGAACAAGGATGACATTAAAAAGGTCACAGGTCCTTGTCTGCATACTCGTTCTAGTTTAGTAAAAGCAGAGGGTCAGCAATACACCCAGGTAAATAGCCTTTTAAAGATGAGAGGTCAGCAACGGCAGCTTCCATGTTCTGTCAGGAAAGGCTTCCACGAATGTCTGACTACTTCTCAAATAACTGCCATCCTGCAGGGATGGCATCACTTTTCTGCCCATCAACATCTCCTAATATTGGAAATATTTCTGTGGTTTTGTATACTGGAACCATGGAGCAGACACCTAAGACACCTGTGAACCAGTATACATTCACAGAATAATTCTCCTGCGCTTGGGTGGTAGGTCTAGGGATGTATAGTGCAGACAACTCTTTTCAATGCCAACGGCCTTTCTGCCCTTCTCAGAACAATGGGTATCCTTAGAACTGCAAAATATTAGCAACAGGAGGGCGCACCGACCTAGTGCATTACCAAAGATACATTTTATTCCAAATAAAAACACCAATGGTTGTACTCTCATACAGACGTTGTATATAGACATATCATAGCAGAGGCAGATGCGAACAGTCTCCCTCGGGTCTTTTATGAAGAACTGGTAATGCCAGAAGACCAGGCAGTATTCAGAGTGGCTAACGCGTTTCGAGGGAGGACCCTCTTCCTCAGAGCCAAAGTGATCCCTACCTTCCGGCATCATGCTGTTTTTATTTGGAATAAAATCTATTTTTGGTAATGCACGAGGTCGGTGCACCCTCCTTTTGCTAATATTAACCAGTATACATTGGCACTCATCAATGATTTTTGAAGGCTCTGAAAAGCTATCTTTACTTTCTAAACTGGATGGTATAAAAAAAAAGTGATTGTTGCAGCTTTTCTCCTGCATTGCTATAGTTCCTCTACACAAGCCAACGAGAATTTATTGTGAACGTATCTCAAATGCAACCATTTTCCAGGAACACAAGTGAGAGCTGCATCTGGAATTTGTATGTTCTTCTAATCCTTACAAGGTAATAAGTCCTCTGTATTACCATATGTGCAGCTGATCACATACTGTGCATAAGAGGTTATAAATCTATAATCGTATTACTGATGTTATATATCTAGTACATGATAACCCCCAGCATGCTGCAGCAGGGAGCCTGCCTACTTTACATACATCAGAGTCACACTACTGGAAACATCTGTTCTTCATTTGGCATCAGAGAGGAATAAAGATACAAAAGATGCAAATATTTTAAAAAATTAATATGAAGTGTCCTTGGATGTGAATACAATTCTGAGGCCAAAAATAAACAGCGATGCTTTCTATTTATAAGCGTCTCTCGTTCCATCACATTCCAGAGGAGGGAGTACTCTGCTGTCATTCTTTACTCTCAGCTGTAGGGTCAGGGCCAATTACAACAAATGTTGTGATCGATCTTCTATCTCCTTATATTAGATTATAGAAGAGTGCACAGCCCATAGACTTGCTGCCTTGGGATCTGCTTTTTGTTGGTGCCACCGTCTTAAGAAGCACTTCTTCCTAATTGGTCTATATAAGCACTTCCACCCATGGAATGGACAAGCTTCAATCAGAGTGCAGCTCTGTAGTATAATTAAGAAATCTTCCAAATTTCAGAGATGTGGTCGCACAGCTTCAAAAAATGATTAATTTAATGCCAACGAGCAGCACTAAAGTAGATCTCCACCTTAAAAAAAAAAAAAGTTTTCTCCCGACTTCTCCCCCCTTTCCTCTCTCACATTTGGTTACTGTTTTTAACTTTACTGTGTTTGTTTGAGGTTTAGCACCCTGTCTTCAACAGCGACTACTACCTACATTTTGTTGGGTAGTAGTCAGCCCAAGCTGAATTTGTAGTTTATTTCATCGCTTGGTATCCCCTAAACTCAGTGGAGCTGTTGTTTCTCTCTGCTGCCAGTAGGTGTCACTGGTACCTGGCAACAGTATGAGATTCCACAGTAAGACTTACACAGTAAATATTTATATTTTCTTCAGCCAACCAGTAGGAGGTTTCTTACCACTGGTACATGCTGGGGAGGATATAAATATTTTGGGCAGGCCTTGTGATCTCAGTCTTCCCCCCGAGCTGTGGGCTGGGGAGGTGCTGCTGGAGTAATCTATCCATACCTCCCAACATTTTGAGATGGGAATGAGGGACACCTACTAACAAATGTAAGTGGTCATAGGACACGCCCCCTGCCACACCCCCTTAAAGAAGAATTAACCAAAAAAAAAAAGGTTAATTAAATCGACAAGGACTTTTTTTTACCACTACAATTCCTTTATATTGGCTTTTAAAATATACAAATGCAGCAATTTAGAATTTGGATGAAAGGTTTAGCACTGGGGAACACTTTTTGAAAGATAAAAAGTCCATTTTATATACAACTATATGGATCAGGCAAAAATGAGGGACAAATAAGGTGGAATTTTAGCCATAGACTCAGCCCTGGGGTGAAATGCTGGCCCTCCCTGTCTCCAGGGTTCCTCCACCTACTCCTGGAGGTCAGGGGGGTGCTACAGATGTTTGCCTCCCAATTCTGCATGAGAACCGATGTGCCAGGGGCCTTCAAGTCCAGGCAGAGACCTGCGGCACATCTGCACGCAATTTAATCTTTAATGTAAAACCTCAGATTCAATTTTACGAAGCAATGGTCAGTGCTGGGACAAGGTCCTTTAGCACCCAAAAAGTCAATGAGCGCCCCACCCATGAGTGGTGAACTACTTCTTCAGCATAGTTTGTAGGTCCTGCCCTTTTTGTGACCCTTGCCTCCTGCTGAAATGTTCAAGGAAAGTCTTCTGCCTACCCTTAGCACAAGACCTCCTAATTTATCTACAATGGGGTTGATTTACTAAGACGAGAGTGCAAAATCTGGTGCAGCTCTGCATAGAAACCAATCCGCTTCCATTTTTTTTTTTTTCAAAGCTTAAAGGAGTCGTAAAGGTTCGCGTTTTTTTCACCTTAATGCATCCGATGAATTAAGGTGAAAAAACATCCGACAATACTGGCCCCCCCAGCCCCCCCCCCCTGTTTTACTTACCTGAGCCCATTCACCTGCTGCGCTCGCCCCCGATGTCCTCTTCGCCGCTCAGCCTGGCTGTTGATTGGCTAGAGTGGATGGTTTGAAAGCAGCGCAGCCATTGGCTCGCGCTGCTGTCAATTACATCCAATGACACGGTGCGCCAGGGGGCGGGACCGAGTGATACAGTGAGCGGCTATAGCCGCTGGCTGTATCACGGGAGCGTGCCCGCAAGAACTAACCACCATGCGAGAGAGCTTGCATGAAGGTGGTTAGTTCTTGCGGGGAGGAGCTGAGACAGCCGCCGAGGGACCCCAGAAGACCAGGTTCAGGGCCACTCTGTGCAAAACGAGCTGCACAGTGGAGGTAAGTATAACATGTTTGTTATTATTTATTTATTTTTTTAAATTGCCTTTACAATCCCTTTAATTGAACAAGCTAATGTTAGAGGCTGATTGGCTACCATGCACAACTGCACCAGATTTTGCACTCTACACTTTTATTAAATCAACCCCAATGTGTCAAAGTAATTTCAAATCTCCATCCGCTGAAGTTCCTGCACTGTAGTGACAGCACACATCATTCCCCCTATTAAGAATAGGGATTATTGGGATATTTCACAATGTTTATATCTAATTCTCCGAGACTCACCGAGTGTCTTCCTTATACCACTGGAATTCAGCCAGCGGGACAGCCAGGGCAGAGCAGCGCAGAATGCCTTTCTGTCCGACAGACGCTCCCGTGTTTCTGGCGTCAGATATGTATGGTGGGTCTGTGAAATGGACAGGCAAATCAAAAAGTCAGCTCAATTATATCAATTTCTGGTATGTTTATCAAAGATTTGATGGGGACTTCACAAAACATTCACCCAACATTTTCCCAGTGAAAAAATACATTCCGTTAAATCAGCAACACCTGTTCTTCAAAAGGAGAAGGCCTTTCCTGTAACACTCACCCTATTCAGAAAAATGTTCCTTACCATTACCAATAACCTGATATTCCATTATGCAGTTTCTAAATAAAATTTGCCTGATTGAGGAGTTAAATCATTGCCTTTTTCAGTAGAAATGCAATGCTTGCTTATAGAGCATACTTTACCGGTGTTTGCAATTAGGATTAAAGTTTTAATTTTTTTTTTTAAAAAGAGTTCCTCACATGCCTTGCTGATAGTCTCTGATGGTATATGTTGTACAATATAGATTGTACATGCTGATATAAAATATAGTGCACATACTGCTGGTATATGGCGTCTCTTGCAGATGGACTCTGCTGGTATATAATGTTGTACATGTGGATTTCACCTGCTGATATAAATCTAATTCACCTGCTGGTATATGGTCTTTGTTGATGTATGTTGTACATGTAGACTGTACTTGCTAGCAGTAGCATATAATATGTATAGTGCAATATACAAATAAGATGCATCTTGAATATGGTCTCTGCTGGTATATTTTATGCATGTAATTGGTACCTGCCAACATATAATATACAGTGCACATGCCGGTACATATATAGCATGATATAGCATGCATTGCAGATGGTCTCTGCTGGTATAAGTTGTACATATAGATTTTACCTGCTGATATATAATATACATGCTGTTGGTATGTGGCATGCCTTGCAGATGGTCCCGACTAATACATGTTGTACATTTAGATTGTACTTGCTGATACATATTATATAATGCACATTGCTGGTCTATAGATGCCTTGCAGATGGTCTCTGCTGGTATATGTTGTACATGTACAGTAGATTGTACTTGCTGATAAATAATATATAGTGCCCACGCTGGTATATGGCCTCTGCCATGTAAATTGTAGACATAGATTGTACCTGTTGGCACAAAATATACAGCGGAGAAAATCATTATTTGATCCCCTGCAGATTTTGGAAGTTTGCCCACTTACAAAAAAAAGGAAGGATCTATCATTTTTATCACAGGTGTATTTTAAACGATAGAGACAGAATATCAACTAAAAATCCAGAAAAAAATATGATACAAATGTTATAAATTGTGTTGCAGGTCTTTGGTGTTGCCCATGATGGGGAAGTTTGAATAGAAGAAAGAGCTTCTGTGGACAGGTGTCTTTTATACACATAACGAATTGTCGTTAGAAACACCTTCTTAACCACTTCGTATCCGGGCCAATTCTGAAACTTTGCTCTAAGGCCCCTTTCACACTGGAGCGGTTTTCAGGCGGTATTGCGCTAAAAATACCGCCTGAAAACCGCCCCTAAACAGCCTCCGCTGTTTGTTCAGTGTGAAAGCCCGAGGGCTTTCACACTGAAGCGGTGCGCTCGCAGGACGGTAAAAAAAGTCCTGCGAGCCGCTTCTTTGGAGCGGGGAAGGAGCGGTGTATTCACCACTCCTAAACCGCTCCTGCCCATTGAAATCAATGGGACAGCGCGGCTATACCGCGGTAATACCGCGGCTATAGCCGCGCTGTACGAGCGGATTTAACCCTTTTTCGTCCGCCAGCGGGGGTTAAAACCAAAGGGGCCTTACATGTAAAAATCTACTTTTTTTTTGCTAGAAAATTACTTAGAACCCCCAAACATTATACTAGAGAATAAAATAAAACCCTAGAAAATAAAATGGTGATTGTTGCAATTTTTTATGTCACATTGTATTTGCGCAGCAGTTTTTCATTTCATTTTTGGGAATATAAGTAGTATAGTTACCCCAATTTTTTTGTATAATGTGAAAGATGATGTTACGCCGAGGAAATTGATACCTAACATGTCAGGCTGTCTTCCTGTGGAATGGGGGCAAACTACGGTGCTTAAAATTCTCCATAGGCGTTGCTTTAACCACTGGCCTAACTCCGATATAAGTCCTCACTTTGAGGACGGATATCGTTGTTATGGCAGCAGCTAGCTGCCATAACCCCGGTATCCCCGTGTTCGTCCAGCGTTTGGCTACTAGATAAAAGTGGTCTATGCGGCGGATTCGCTGTGAGATCACTTTTATTGGCGGCGGGAGAGAGCCGCCCCCCCTCCCGCCGCGCTCTGGTGCCCTCCGCCACTTACCGGAGCCGTCGGCAGCGGCGGAGGCGATCCGGTCCTCTCACTGGCTGTGCATGGAGATGAGTTAGGGGAAGATGGTCACCCACCCGTCTCCATGACACTGCAAAAAGACCTCAGGTCTCATGTTTACACTAAAATGCTATTAAAAAAAAATAAATTGTCATTTAAAAAAATTATTTAAAAAAATGAGAGAGCTATGGGCGGAAGTGACATTTTGACGTCGCTTCCGCCCATAGCTCTCTCATTTTTTTTAAATAATTTTTTTAAATGACAATTTATTTTTTTTTAATAGCATTTTAGTGTAAATATGAGATGTGAGGTCTTTTTGACCCCAGATCTCATATTTAAGAGGTCCTGACATGCTTTTTTTCTATTACAAGGGATGTTTACATTCCTTGCAATAGGAATAAAAGTGACACAATTTTTTTTTTAAACAGTGTAAAAATAAAAAATAAAAGGTAAAATAAATAAGAAAAACTTTTTTTTTTTTTTTTAAACAAGCCCCGTCCCGCTAAGCTTGCGTGCAGAAGCGAACGCATACGTGAGTAGCGCCCGCATATGAAAACGGTGTGAGGTATCGCGGCGATCGGTAGAGCAATAATTCTAGCCCTAGACCTCCACAGTAACTCAAAACATGCAACCTGTAGAATTTTTTAAACATTGCCTGTGGAGGTTTATAAGGGTAAAAGTTTGTCACCATTCCACGAGCGGGCGCAATTTTGAAGCGCGATCTGTTGGGTATCAATTTACTCGGCGTAACATTATCTTTCACAATATAAAAAAAAATTGGGCTAACTTTACTGTTGTCTTATTTTTTAATTAAAAAAAAAAGTGTATTTTTTTTTTAAAGAAAGTGCGCTTGTAAGAACACTGCACAAATACGGTGTGACAGAAAGTATTGCAACGACCGCCATTTTATTCTCTAGGGTGTTAGAGAAAAAATGTATAATGTTTGGGGGTTCTAAGTAATTTTCTAGCAAAAAAAAAACTTTTTTAGATATGTAAACAACATATCTAAAAAAAGAGGCCTGGTCCTTGGTTACCAGTTTAGAGCTACACAAGAGGTCTGGTTCTAGAACTATTGCTCTCGCTCTAACGTTCTCGGGGATACCTCACATTTTTTATAATTTTTTTTTTTGGATTAACTTTATTGCTATCACAAGGGATGAACAACATCCCTTGTGACTGCATTGGCCGTGACAGGTCCTCTTTATGGAGAGATCTTGGTCCTATTAATCTATTAATCTCTCCTCTGTCCTCCAATGCAGCCGATCAGACACAGATCAGACTGATCGGCTGCTTTCCCGACCGCTAGCGGTCAGGTAAACAAAGAGGTGGGACCAGAAGTGAAGAACATACTTATCACTTCTTGTTTCCGGGGTCACAGAGAGAGAGAGGGTCTCTCTGTTCCGTGCAGCTAATGCCACCGGTCGCATTACTCCCAAGCCCCGCGATCGGATGGTAGAGCCTGGGAGAGGCGGCAACTGGAGGGCGGGGGGGGGGGGGGGGGGATTTAGTGGGACCCCCTTTCACCACCCACAGAAGTGATTGAGTGGCTATTTAGCCACTCAATCACTTCTGCTACAAAGGAAATCACCAGCTGAAGAATTCAATACCGGGATGATGCATGTAGGTGCAGGCATCATCCCGGTATAACTACTGCAACCCGAGGACATCCTACAGGCAGGAAGTAGTTAAAGAACTTTACCCATAACAATTTGATAAAAAATAATGTTCTTTAGCAAGGAACATACATTCCACATTAATAATTATGCTACCAAAATGAGTGTGTGCTGTAAATTGCCTCCAGCAGTGTTCCTGTTTCTTCTTGCCGGAGGCCATTTTACTGAAGCCCAAAGCCCCAGATGTAAATCTCAAAGCGGAACTAAATCCATCAATAAAACAGTTTGATTTGATTGTGTCCTCAATCAAACTGTCAAACCATCAAATGGTTGGTGTCATAACGGATCACATGGCAGTTGCAGATCAAATAGAAGCAGCTTCCTTGGCTGTATAGGATAGGAGGGTTTAATTCTGCTTTAAAGCGGAGTTCTGGACACATTTTTTCGTGCATAATTCATTCTTAAATACAAAAACGATTATACAATTTAAAAAAAGGATGTTTCTAAAATGTTAAATTACTACTCACAAGTTTTTCAGTCCTGTTGTGTCCGTTGCCATCATGATTGTGCATGTGAAGCCCAATCGCTAACTCTTCCTGGATAAGTGTAGGAGAGGTGCATGCTGGGTAACCAGCATGCACCTCTCGTCTCACGCATGCGCGATTCACCAGCGGCCATAGCGCCAATTGTTTCTGAAGTTGCCATAAGAATGGAGGAAGGTCCCGCCCCATTGTTATGACAACAAGGGGCTTTCTTCCCTTTTTAAAAATGGTGCTGTTATCCGCCTTAAATCGCGTAAGGAAATTCTGATCACAGTACTGCCCACAGACTCCTAGGAAATGATGACACATCATTTCCCAGGAGCAGAGGCAAGGGAGGAAGTGACGAGGGAGCTCCGCGGACCAGGAAGTGGCAGATTAGGAGGACTACATAGCAACAGGGTGATTCTGGTAAGTATAAAAAAAAATTTCCTCCAAATTTTTCTTTTTAGGTTAAAAGGAGTCTGTTAATGGAAAAAAAAAATTCAGGGTGTAACTTCGCTTTAAGTCTTTCAGCAGATCGGCCTCTACAAAATCAGCAGTGCCTAAAAATGCCTAAAAACGGAAAGCAACTGGGCATGTGCAGAGAAGGGTGATGCAGTGTATTGCTGGATTTTAAACAGTATAGGGACTTTTTTTTAATACCTGCAAAAGGGGCCAGCCTGAAGTCATCTAGCAGGACTTCATTTTCGGACTAAATTCCACTTTAACCTCTTGTTGACCAGCCGCCGCAGTTTTACTGCAGCAGGTTGGCTCGGCGGCGCAAAACGCCATAGGTGTACGGTGGTTCATGCGCTAGGTTCTGATGACGCACGCGTGCCCATTGGCCAGTGGGGGAGCCAATCAGTGGGTCCGGCGGACTCTATGTCTCTATGGCTCATTACTCGCAGAGACAGAACGGGGATCTGCCATAGTAAACAAGGCAGATCTCCTTTCTGTCAGGGGATGACACAGAGATCCTGTCATTCTGCTATGGCAGCCCATCCCCCCACACAGTTAGAAACACACTGAGGGAACACATTTAACCCCTTGATCGCCCCTGATGTTAACTCCTTCCCTGCCAGTGTCATTAGTACAATGTCAATGCATATTTTTAGCACTGATCACTGTAATAATGTCACTGGTTCCCAAAAAAGTGTCAAAAATGTCAGCTAGGTGTCCGATCTGTCCGCCGCAATGTCGTAGTCCCGTTAAAAATCACTGATCACCACCATTGCTAGTAAAAAATAAATAAAAATGCCATAAATCTTTCCCCTATTTTGTAAACGCTATAACTTTTGCCCAAACCAGTCAATATACGCTTATTGGGTTTTTTTTTTCAATCAAAAATATGTAGCAGAATATATATTGGCCTAAATTTATGAAGAAAGTAGATTTAAAAAAAAAATTGGGGGAATGTTTTAAAAATTGGGGGAATGTTTTAGAAATTGGGGGAATGTTTTAAAAATGGTGTTGTGATCCTCCTTAAATTGCGTCAGGAAATAATGCGATTTTTGATCACAGTACTGCCCACAGACTCCTAGGAAATGATGACACATCATTTCCCAGGAGCATAGGCGAGGGAGGAAGTGACGAGGGAGCTCATCACTTCCTCCTATTGTTTTTTTTTCAAAATTTTCGGTCTTTTTTTGTTTATAGCGAAAAAAATAAAAACTGCAGAGGTGATCAAATACCACCAAAAGAAAGCTCAATTTGTTGGAAAAAAAGGACATACATTTTATTTGGGTACAGCATTGCAAGGGCGCGCAATTGTCAGTTAACGTAACGCAGTGCTGTATCGCAAAAAATGGCCTGGTCAGGAAGTGGGTAAATCCTTCCAGGGCTGAAGTGGTTACATTGACAGGACTAACCACTTCTGGACCGCCCACTGTATATATACGTCATTACTTTGACGTTATATACCATGTCTATTTAAACAGTGGGCGATCCTCTTTCACATCCTCTTTCGGTAGTGGTGAAAACGGTCCGATCCTGTGGAGCGATGGGCAGGAAGGCGAGTGAGGGCAAGATGGCCCCCACTCCACTCTATGCCCCTGGAGGACCGAAGCGACGTCTGACGTCACTTTCGCCTAACAACCTTAAAGGGACAATTTTTTTTTTTATTAGAAAATGTAAAATTCATTTTTTTTTCTTTTAAGTGTAAATGTGAGATCTAAAGTCTTTTTGACTACCCAGATTTTTGAAATATAGAGGACCTGTCATGCTTAATTTTATTACAAGGTATGTTTGTATGCCTTGTAACAGGAATAACAGTGATCAAAACATTTTTTTTTAAAGGGACGGTGTAAAAAGAAAAAGTTAAATAAATTAAGTTAAAAAAAAATTAAAGCGCCCCGTCCCTCTGAGCTTGCGCACAGAAAAACGCATATCTAAGTCACGCCCACATATGTAAATGTTATTCAAACCACACATGTGAGGTATTGCCGCGATCGTTAGAACGAGAGCAATAATTCTAGCATTAGACCTCCTCTGCAACCCTAAACAGGTAACCTGTAAAAAATGTTAATGCGTCGCCTAATGAGATTTTTTAAGTACCGTAGTCTGTTGCCATTCCACGAGCATGTGCAATTTTGAAGCATGACATGTTAGGTGCCTATTTACTCGGCGAACATCATCTTTCACATTATGGGGAAAAAAAATGGGCTAACTTTACTGTTTTTTTTTTTTTTTTAAATTCATGAAAGTGTTTTTTTCCCAAAAAATTGCATTTGAAACACCGCTGCGCAAATACCGTGTGACATAAAGACCGCCATTTTATTCTCTAGGGTCTCTGCTAAAAAATATTTATATATATTGTTTGGGGGTTCCAAGTAATTTTCTAACAAGAAAGACTAATGAAAACAACAAATGTTGTCTGGTCCTTAACTGGTATACCACATGAGCACATACTGTAGCCAGTCTATGTGAGCCAGAATTATTGTTGGTTGGTAGGGGATCAAATACTAATTTTACTCATTGCACTGCAACTCAATTTATAACATTTGTATCATGTGTTTTTTCTGAATTTTTGGTTGATATTCTGTCTCTATCATTTAAAATACACCTATGATAAAAATGACAGACCCTTCATTTCTTTGTAAGTGGGCAAACTTACAAATCTTCAGGGGATCAAGAATTATTTTCGCCACTGTATAGTGCACACGCTGGTATATGGTTGTACCTTGCAGATGGTCTCTGCTGGTATGTCATATATATGGATTGTTCCTGTCGCGTTTTAGAGTCCTCTGAGAATAAATTGGTTTTTAAGATGACAGTAAATTGCTAGGCCCAGATATGCACTATCAGACATTTCTCAGTGTCTTTCATCTACGTCTTTTCTTTAATAACCAAAGAAGAAGAAGATGCCACTCACAGTTGACTGTGATTCTGACTCTGCGGACATCTGGTATGGACACCTCATTGGCGGCACTGCATTCATATAGTCCCGACTGCTCCTTGGTGATCCCTGTGATCTCCAGATACTCATCATCACCTACAAATCCACGAGCTGCAAGAGGACACAGACAACTGTAACATGAATAGCACACAGAGAACCCTACACACATGCACATGGCTTCATTGAGAATGACGGGTTGGATGAAGCCAGTGAGCTTTCAGACACAAACATCATCTTTTCATGGAAAAGGGGGGAAGGAACCTGACAATATCACATCAGTCATCCTTCCCTGCCATTATCCATAATGCCCTCCTGCGGACTCCAGTGCTTTACTTCCTCTGCAGCATTTGCTGTGGTCAGACAGGCATTTTTCATTCATTGTAAACAAATGGAAATAATGAATCACAGAGAGAGAGAAAGAGAGAGAGAGAGAGAGAGAGAGAGAGAGAGAGAGAGAGAGAGAGAGGGGGGGGGGGGCAACCATGGGGGGGATGGCAGGGCAGGACTTAGGGTGGTGGGGGCCCTTGGGCTTGAGTCACTTTTGGGCCCTACTTTCTATACATATGCACAGCTCTATAAAATAGAAATAGAAAAGGACAAGGTGCACCAGAGTCAGTGCAGTATTAAAGAACTTCTGTTTAATTGGACAAGACAAAACAGCCAAATGGCTACTCCCAAAAGTAGATAATATATAAGCGTATAAGTGGGGGATACTGTACTGGTATTAGTCCTGGGTCCACGATTGATAAAAGCAATAAAAATGAATAAAATGATAATTACCATGTTTACCGGCATATAACATGCGCCAGAGTATAACACTCACCCCAAGTTTAGGAGGGAATTTTAAGGAAAAAATCTTTTAGGAGGGAAGTTTAAGGAAAAAAACTTACATTTAAATGCCCATCAATGCAGCCTTATCAGTGTCCATCTGCAGCCTTGTCAGTGTCAGTGTAGCCTTGCTCCAGTGTCATTTGCAGACTTGTCAGTGTAGCCTTGTCAGTATCAGTGTAGCCTTGTCAGTGTCAGTGTAGCCTTGTCAGTATCAGTGTAGCCTTGTCAGTGTCAGTGTAGCCTTGTCAGTGTAGCCTTGCCCCAGTGTCATTTGCAGACTTGTCAGTGTAGCCTTGCTCCAGTGTCACTGCTGCCTTCTCATTGCAGCCTTTCAGTTTAAAAATGGCGCCGCCGAGATACAGAGCTGGCTTTCGGCCTCTCTCGGGCGCACTCGGCGGCTTTCGGAACGAGCGGGGCTGGCGGGGCCCGTGGGGCCCCCTATTGGCCTGGGCCCATGGGCTTGAGCCCCGTCAAGCCCAATGGAAAGTCTGGCTCTGGGGGATGGTGACTTTGAAGGGTTAGTTAATCTTTACCAAAAAACTGCCTATGCAGGTGGACAGGTGACCTATGGGTGTGAGAATATGACGTGGCTTTATAGGTGAGAGAGAAAAAGAGAATCTATGAGTAAGAGGAAATAAAATGAAATCTATAAGTTGAGGAGCACAGGTGACTTATGGGGGAATATATATATATTGTGGATCTATGGGCAGGAAAGGAGGATCTGTGGATAAGAGGATATAAAATGGATCTTTGAGCTAGAGCAGCGGTCACAAATCAGTGGTCCATGGCCCACTGATGGTCCACGAGAACATTTTGGTGGTCCCCAGGGGTTCTGCTGCAAATCGACATTTTGGTGGATGCATACCTCCCAATGTTCTTTGCAGTGTTGTTCTCAATGTGCGCTGACAGTCAATATTGTCAGTGCGCATTTATAACTGATGCCTCCTCTGTAGTTCTGGCTCCTGTGAACTCAGAGGGAGGCACTGGGCGTAGTGCAGAAAGAGGGAGATGAAGAAGGAGAGGACTTCCAATGGCAGCGCTGATCACAGACTGTGGGAGGGAGCACAGAGCTTGAGCACATGGCTGGATATAGAGGTGAGATCCAATGATGAGTCTGTGTAAGGCAGCAGTGTGATGCAGAGTGCGGGGGGGGGGGGGGGTTAGTAAAGAGCTGAAGCATTGTATTTATAAGGCATGTAAAATTAATATTAGTGGTCCGTGGGATTTAAAATTGTGAGTTTAGTGGTCCGTGGGGTCCAAAAGGTTGCTGACCACTGAGGACTTATGGGGGAGGATATACCGGTATTGTGGATCTATGGGCAGAAAAGGAAAATGGGATCTATGGATAGGAGGATATATATTGGTTGTATGAGCTGGGAAGCACAGGTGACTTAAGAGGGAAGGATATAATGTGGCTCTACAGACAGGAAAGCAAAGGAGGATCTACGGTTAAAAGGATATTAGATGGATCTATGAGCTGGAGAGTACAGGTGACCTATAGGGGGAGGGTATAATGGATCTATGGGCAGGAGAGGAAAAGAGAATCTATAGGTTTGCTTCCCTCCCTTTGCAGCCCAGAGAGGCTACACTTAAAAAGGTAGATGTAGCTGAGCAAGTGATGTGCATCCCCCCCGAACCATACCAAAATGTAACTATTAAATAAACACAAAGTACCCTTGTTTGCTAGGTGGCAGGGAGTCGCTTGTGTCCTAGCAACCAAAGACACTTGCGGCCTGCACAGTGGGAAGTTGACGTTTATATTACTATTGCCAATAAATGAATGACTTCCGGCAGCAGCCAGAGGTTCACTTCAGCAGGTAAACACCCTATTTATTTTGCTCATTCAACAAGCAGTGAACACCCAATGTTTGCATGAATCCCAGCCCGCAGCAAATGCGAACCCCATTCCTATTCTCTAGCTGACTATGCAGATTACCTAGTGTAACCCAGTCAATTGTGCCTTCTAGAAACAATAGCATAGCATGAACACATACTCAATTATGTTCTTTAACCACTTGAAGACCAGGCATATTCTGAGACTAGACATGTGCAATTTGTTTTGGTCTGAATGTAAATTAGCCGCTGGGATTGCTTTTACTTTGTAGAGCAGGGGTCAGCAACCCCCAGCCCTTGGATATGTTCGCCGCTGTCCTCTTCATTGGACAGCAGCGAGCGGCTGGTATCACAGGGCTGGATGGGAACCACTGAAGTTAACTTTTTACATTAAACAGCAGGTGATTGGTTGCTAGGATCGCCTGGCAACCAATCACCAGCCTGTTGATGTAAAACGTAAACTTCAGCAGTTCCTGCCCCCATCCAGCTCTGTGATACCAGCCGATCGTGGCTGTGCTCTATACCTGTGTAAGGTAGGAGAATTCTACCTGCACAGTGTGTGTTTTTGTGTCCATGGGGTGGGGTGCGGGGGGGGGGGGCAGAGGACACTATGGGGGAAGAGGACAGAGGACACTATGGGGGAAGAGGACAGAGGACACTATGGGGCAGAGTACACTATGGAAGCAGAGGACAGAGGACACTATGGGGACAGAGGACACTATGGGGCAGAGTACACTATGGAAGCAGAGGACAGAGGACACTATGGGGACAGAGGACACTATGGGGCAGAGGACACTATAAGGGCAGAGGACACTATGGGGACAGAGGACACTATGGGGCAGAGGACACTATAAGGGCAGAGGACACTATGGGGACAGAGGACACTATGAGGCAGAAGACACTATGGGGACAGAGGACACTATGGGGCAGAGGACACTATAAGGGCAGAGGACACTATGGGGACAGAGGACACTATGGGGACAGAGGACACTATGGGGCAGAGGACACTATAAAGGCAGAGGACACTATGAGGCAGAAGACACTATGGGGACAGAGGACACTATGGGGGCAGAGGACACTATGGGGGCAGAGGACAGTATGGGGGCAGAGGACAGAGGACACTATGGGGCAGAGGACACTATGAGGCAGAAGACACTATGGGGACAGAGGACACTATGGGGGCAGAAGACAGAGGACACTATGGGGGCAGAGGACTCTATGGGGCAGAGGACACTATAAGGGCAGAGGACACTATAAGGGCAGAGGACACTATGGGGGCAGAGGACACTATGGGGGCAGAGGACAGAGGACACTATGGGGGCAGAGGACTCCATGGGGGCAGAGGACACTATAAGGGCAGAGGACACTATGGGGACAGAGGACACTATGAGGCAGAAGACACTATGGGGACAGAGGACACTATGGGGGCAGAGGACAGAGGACACTATGGGGGCAGAGGACAGAGGAGACTATGGGGGTAGGGGACACTATGAGGGCAGAGGACACTATGGGGGCAGAGGACACTACAGTGGGGGGGGGGGGGTGCAGGGACAGAGAACACTGCTTTGGGGGGCACAGGAAACTTGCTGTGGGGGGAGGGGGGTTAGAGGACACTATGTGAGTGATGTGAAGGGGGACAGAGGACATTGCAAAGGGGGGTATTAGGGTCCTCATCACCCCTTGGGAAAGGGACCCCTTCTCACTTGGGGAAAGGGACCCTTCTCTCCTGGGGACAGGGACCCCATCACCCCTGGGGACAGGGACTCCATCTCCCCTGGGGACAGGGACCCCTTCTCACTTGGGGACAGGGACCCCATCAACCCTGGGGACGAGGTCCCACATCTCCCCTGGGGACGGGGCCCCATCTCCCCAATACAGTTACATTTAATGACGGTACAACATTTAGCAACTCACATGGTTGATGGTTAAAACAGGCACATCTAAGTATGCAGACATCCGGGGTAAAGCTGTCCACATAGACCCTCCCCCGCACCGCCGGTTCTTACCGCTGTCAGTCTGCAATTATGACCGGGAAGACTAGCCTGCAGTAGAGCGATCTGAAAGTGAGGCTTGAAGCACTCGTGGAGCGCAGCATGGAAGGGACGACATCGATGGTGGTGAGGAGGATGGTCTATGTGGACAACGTTACTTGGATGCCTGCATACTTATACTGCGTATACACGTTCGGAATTTCCAACAGAAAAAGTCCGATGGGAGCTTTTGGTCAGATAATCCGACCGTTTGTATGCCCCATCTGACTTTTTCTGTCGGCATTTCCGAGAACATGCTCTAAAATTTTCCTTTGGAAATGCCGACGGAGCTTGTCCCATTGGCAAGTCCAACCGTGTGTACGCGGCATTAGAAGTGCCTGTTTTAATCATCAACCATGTGAGTTGCTAAATGTTGTACCTTCATTAAATGTAACCATACTGCTACACTTAGAGGAGCCTCTCTTCTCTTTTATACTCAGTTGTGACTTGACAGTACTTGTATATCAAGACATCGCTTGTATATCAAGTCGAAACGTATTAAAAAATGTAGCTTGACCTGCAAAACGCTCTCAAACCAAGTTACTCTAATGCCGCGTACACACGGTCGGACTTTTCAGCTACAAAAGTCCGACAGCTCGTCCGACAGACTTTCGACAGACTTTTGGCAGACTTGCGGTAGACTTTCTAACGAATGGACTTAACTACACACGATCACACAAAAGTCAGACGGATTCGCACTAAAATAAGGAAGTTGATAGCCAGTAGCCAATAGCTGCCCTAGCGTTGGTTTTTGTCCGTCGGACTAGCATACAGACGAGCGGATTTCTGGGTCCGGCGGAGTTACGACGTAAAGATTTGAAGCATGTTCCAAATATAAAGTCCATCAGATTTGCGACTGGAAAGGTCCGGTGAAGCCCACACACGATCGGATTGTCCGCCGGATTTGGTCCGTCGGCGTCCATCGGACCAGTCCGGTCGAAAAGTCCGACCGTGTGTACGCGGCATTAAACCATGGTTTTACTGTATAAGGTTGGAGGGCTCTGATCTCACCCTGCTATTACAAGCTGTGAGTCAGGACCCAAAATCCCCTCCATAACTTATTGACACATCCATTCATGTGCTGGGAAGCACCATACTGAGCGGCCTGTCAGTCAGAGCCTCACGCTTAGACTTACGGTGCCAAATAAGAAGGTTTTGTACCTGTGATCTGGATTACACGTGTCAGCAGACAGGTGAAGCCTGTGGAGGATTTCTATAGGCTGATGCTTAGTGTTTTAATGGAAGATCAGTCAATCATTCCTCAGTTCATGTGAAAATCTCCTTTTTGGTCGGGTGAATGACAGAACGGGAAGGATCTATTCTTGACTTACAGTCAAGACACGAGACACCTACGCAGCACCAGACTTGTCCAACCATCTGATAAATCTCCTCGGTCCAGCTCCTGGCAGCCTATTGCACTGAGCCATGCCCGGCACAGACAGGCTGACAGAACATCTGCCCGCCGCTCTGTGTTATTCCGGCATCATACACCCTCCATCCCTGTAAATAATGCATTGAAGATGGCAGGCGAAGGTTTTCACAGTGTAGTTGGCGCTCTGTGGTGAGTCACAGCCCCCGTGAAGTGCTGAGCTGGGAATACATCCCTCCACCATTATCTGCATATAAATAGCATCTTGATTCCACGAGGGGGGGAATGCAGGGGGTATCTTAGCCTGTCACTGGTGCTCAATTTATAGGACATTAAAACCTCCATTTATTTCGGGCCCTGAGCCTAGAAGCAGCCAGTGCCGCTGTCACTGATTGTATTCATTAACAAACTCCCCATTTATCCTCTTCCTTGCTCTTCCAGCGCTTATTATGTCACTAGAGTTCCAGGTTCTTCTGTCCCCTCAAACTTTTTACCCCATGTCTGGCTGGCTCCCCTCCTCTCTCTGTGACTTCAGCAAGTGACAGAATGGGGACAGGCTGTGCAATGCCAGCAGCTCAGGGGAACTTACCAAGATAGGAATGTGGAAATAGAAATATGTAGAGTTTTAATTAGTTCCTACACTTAATATGCAAATGTTCATGTCCTTCTTAGGTTGGGTAAAATGAGACTTTTATTTAAATGTGAGGAGCGCTTAGAAGAGCTAATTAAGCAGCCAAGAGAAGATAGAATAGGAAGCTTGCGGCGACACCTGCGTGTGTACAAAATCAATATATGTTCTTTGTGTCACTTCCAGTCTGGGCACACATCTCCTCTGGATTCATCACTCCGGGGTCCTCGGTGAGACTGAATAAGTTATACGCAAATGCCCCTTTGAAGGCGTCAGAGGAATAAGACATGCCAACACATATTATAATGGAGGAGGAAGGATGGGGGTAAAGTGAGAACGTTGTTGATGCGCCTTCATGGTAATAACAATCCTAGCATCCCCTGTGTCCCTCGTTAGCTGACCTTGCTGTGAAGCTGCTTGTTATAATTACCACGATTAAATATTATGCTCCAATTAAAACCGACCACCTGGGGAACGGGAGAAGAATCTTCACACCAATTCAGATCAGAACAAAAATAAGCCCATTAAAGCTTTAGGCTTCCAGCTGAGCCACCAAGGAGGGGCGCTATCCTGCCACTACGCCCAGCCCACACTCACATCTTAAGGCATGGCGGAGACCGAATAACAACCACAGCACATCAGATCTCACCACCACTTAGTACCGTGTTTATCGTGTCGAGGACGCATAGAGCAGGAATATTCCCCAAGGGTCACTTCTGTGCATTGGTGTGCGCAGCTTATTGCATTAGGGTGTGCACCCCAGAGCACAAACACACATCCGTGTATGTCAGCAGAAATTGATGTCAGCAGGACAGTGGACGGTGTCAGTCGTTTTTATTTTTATTATTATTTTTGTCTTTTTTTACAATTTTATTTTAATAATTTTTTATTATTATTTTTTTACAATTTTTTTAGGAGCCCCGTTGGGGGGGGGGGGGGGGGGGGGGGGGCTTTGGTGAAGTAAAAAACAAAATAGTCGCGCCCAATCGATAATAAACTGCAAATGTACAATAGAATAATATCTTAGTGCATATTGGATAAACAGAACATTGATTTTGAAAAAGTGAAAAAATATATATATATATGTGAAAAAATATTTATAAATAAATTTAATTAAAAATAAAAAAATAAATGAAAATTTTTTTAAATATTATATTATTTGTGTCTTCATTCGCACATCCCCTGAAGAAGCAATCAGTGAAACATGTCGGGCTAATGTGCAATGTATTTACTCTACATGAACCTGCTTTCTGTTACCACCACATCATCATTATTATCATTGTGAATATTTTTCCTTGTATCTTTTAACCTTGAATTTGTTGAAATAAAATATTAGCTATACACTTTTTAAACAATTACTTTTTCTGGATTTTCCTGGCACCGTAAAAATCCCTGCAAACTCCTCTATTTTGATTTACCTATATTTGGGATGAGGTGCCATATGGTTGGGTGTTTCACCATTAACCAGACCAACTCTCCGTCTTTTAAAAATAAAAGTTCTAGAAGGTACAAGAATGTTCCCAACATTCTAAATCCAACAAGATATTGTGATCCAAGAAGTTCCACCACCAAGAAAAAACAGGCAACTCTTCCTGTGAAAATCACTCTGTAAATTAGGACTCTTACCATATAATGTGAACCTTGCATTGCTAGCGAGGTCACAAACACTTGCAGATCTAGCCATCTGCAGGGTCAAATGGTCCACCTCATCTCTGGGACTCACTGACGGTCAGAGAAGGTCATCCACGATATCCAGTTCTCATCTAGGGATCTCGATCAGCCAGATGCCACGGAGCATATAGGGTTATACTTCATCTCCAGGTGAATGGACACTGGTAGACCAAAGGTGAAATATCAAGGGTCTAAACAAGGAGAAAGGGACTGAGGACAGAGCTTCCCCAGTCCCTCTCTGCAGCCTCAGCTGCACTGGACAGTGAACAAATGGGAAGTGCTCTTTGCTGAGTGGCTTCTTGTTCATTCACAGACTGAAGCATAGTTTACTATGCTTCAGTTAAGAATGAACACAGGAGCGATCGGTACAGATCACTCACTGTATTCATTCACTCATTCATTTATCCATCCTGAAACTTACCTAGGGTTGCCACCTTTTCTTCAAGTAAAACCCAAACACCTTAGCAGCACACAACAATTTTTTTTTTAAATAGTATAATATACATATATTTTGCTATTAAATAACATGTATAATCATATGAAGTTAATTAAAAGAGACCCCCTTTACATCATAGTCCACAGAGTTCCCCTTTTACATCTGAACTTGCAGAGATCCCTTTCCTTCTAAGGGGGGACTCTGCAGACTCTGATGTAAGGGAGAACATTGGGGACTCTAATAAAGGGATGATCTGGGAACCCTGATTTAAGGGGGAACACTGAGAACTCTGATGTACAGAGAGGACTCTGATGTAAGGGGGAACACTGAGAACTCTGATGTACAGAGAGAACTCTGATGTAAGGTGGAACACTGAGTACTCTGATGTACGGTGAGGACTCTCATGTAAGGGGGAACACTGTGGCCTCTGGTGTAAAGGGGAACTCTGATGTAAGGGGTGATCTGAGAACCCTGATTTATCTTATTGTACTCACTCAGAGGAAGGAGAGAGAAGGGGGGTGACTTCAATCACAGACAGGGATGGATGTGATCTTACTCACCACTTGGCAGTCAGCAATTCTGATCCAGATGTATCTGAGGCTGCTGGACTTCAAATTTCTGGCCCCCACTTTCTTTTTCTGAGGCACAGTGCCGGGGATTGGAGTGTGGTCAGACACAGAGGGGTAGGGGCGGGAGGAAGAGGTGCAGATCAAGCCCTCTCTCCTCTCCTGTCTGTGTGTTTAAGGGGGGGGGGGGTTGTTAGTGTTGGCTTTGGGCAGTATGAAAGAGTGTAACACACACTCTCAGCTTAGACAACTGCAGCCAGCAACCCTGCTGGGAAGCCATAGTCCAGTCTGAATCATGTGTCTGAATTTCAAGCAGTCTGATACCCGGACGCATGATTCCAAACCCGAACTGTCCGGGTGAATCCCAGACAGGTGGAAACCCAAATATCCCCTGCAGTAGCCAGTGGGAGAGGAACAAAGCTGGCAGCACTGCAGGGGAAAGGCGGGGGATGTCAGGACGCAGGGGGAATTGGCACCAAACAGGGAGATTAGGATGTGCCCAGGCACACCCAGCACACCATTTGCACACGTCTATGACTCAGTGTGATATCTAAGCTGCTCATGGCATCCAGTTTGAGACCAAAGATGCTCATATACAGTATGTGCGGAATACTCACAGGGAAAGATTAGAGCTTCTGTGATAATAGTCAGCCAGTCCGGGGGCAGTTCACCCTGGTGTCCAGTTAGAAAACATGACTTAAAAGTTGTAATTGTATGGTTCCTTGCACATAGGGGTGCTTAGCTATTCAACGTAAATACCAACATCTTTCCCTTGCCTAGGCAGCACTGGTGCAGTATACAGCCTCCTATAGACATTAATATCTGTGTGCTGCTGTATTTGAGTATACAGTGGTGCTATCATAAACACGAGTACAGCTTATAGGCATAGGCAAAGAATAGATAGTTTTCTATTTTTTGCATACACCCATATGCTGCATTTATGCTTATGATAGCACATCCCTATAGCCGAGTACAGCAGCGCACAGCCACTCTTCTTAATTGAAGGCTGGTTACTGCACGTGGGCCGCGCAGGTGGGGGAAGACGTCAGCATCTACATAGAGCAGGTTCAGCAGCCTGTGCGCAAGGACCTTTTTTTGGGTGCTGCATTGAAAAACGTATGCAACTTCTCCGCATTTACTTCAATTGTCTTTACACTGATATCTGTCAGATTTGGACATTATGGAAGATAATTAAATCCATCACAATAGCCACCTAGATAAGTGTTGTCTTATGCAGCTGTGTCTCTATCTAAATTTAGTGTGTGTTTTCGCTGGGCTACGGTTAGCAGATTTTCAGAATGAAATCCCTAGAGACATGTATGGACCACACCTACTTTTAAACCACACCCACAAAGTCACACGCCATTTGTAGCCACCCCAAAAAAATCACACCCCTATTTTTAATATGGTCTGCAACAGCTGGGCACCACGAACACAGAAATCATGTGGCACGCTTACTGCTTGGCAGTAAACTGTGGGAGTGGCCAGATTGTGGTAACAGTGAGGGGGGCTCAAACTGGTATGGTTAAATAAAATATTGGTCTACTATGGGTCAGGAGTGTGTAATGTATTGAGTGCAGGGGTCAGCAGTGTGTAATGCACAAAGTGCAATGGTCAGAAGCAGGGCTTTTTTTCTCAGAGAATAGGTGCAAGAACTCCCCCCTTCTGAGTCCCCCCCCTTGTCTCCGCCCCCTACCCACCTCCAGCACTGTCCCTTGATTCCACCCCCTACCCACCTCCCAGTACTGCCCCAAGTATCATTTTCTAAATAATTTGTATGGAATTTGTTCTTGTCTAATAACAAGAAAAGCAGTAAAAATTGATGCAATGGAGCCAGCAACAATAGACCCAACCCCAGTAATAATAGATCCTCCCAAGCAACAATAGATTCCCCTCCCACCAATAATAGACCCCACCCCAACAATAGGTCCTCCCAAGCAACAAAAATTCCCCTCCCAGCAATAATAGACCCCACCCCAGCAACAATAGATCCCTCACACAACAATAGACTCCCCCAGCAACAATGGTCCCCACCCCAGTAACAATAGTTCCCCCCAGCAACAATAGACCCCAACAACAATAGTTCTCCACACAACAATAGAACCCCCACACAGAAACAATGGACTATCCACAACAAAATACCACCCTCAGCAACAAAAGATCCACCCTAGTAACATTAGACCCAGCCCCCCCCCAGCAGCATCAACAGATCTCCCAGCGGTCAGCATTAATATACCCTACAGCAGCCAGCAAGATTAGACCTCTCCCTAAACAGTAGATCCCTACAAGCACCATAAGACACCCCCCCTAGCAACAACTGATCCCCCACAAGCAATAATAGACCCTCACACAAATACAGATACTCACCAGTGATCATAAATCACCCAGCAGACAGCATCAATAGACCCTCCACCACATCCCTTGCTATTACATACATTTGGTGCTGGAGGTGCCGGAACTGCGTTCTCCCACGTTCCCGCTGAAAAAAAGCCCTGGTCAGAAGTATTTAAAGTACTGATTGCAGAGGTCAGAAGGGTATAATGCCCAGATTGCAGAGGTCAGGAGGGTGCAACACAAAAAGTGCAAAGGTCAGAGGAGTGAAACGTAAAGAGTGCAGAGTTGAGGATGGTGCAACAGAGAGTGCAGGGGTCAGGAGGGTGTAAGGCAGAAAGTGCAGATGTCAGGAGGGTGTAAGGCACAAAGTGCAGATGTCAGGAGGGTGTAAGGCAGAAAGTGCAGATGTCAGGAGGGTGTAAGGCACAAAGTGCAGATGTCAGGAGGGTGTAAGGCACAAAGTGCAGATGTCAGGAGGGTGTAAAGCAGAAAGTGCAGATGTCAGGAGGGTGTAAGGCACAAAGTGCAGATGTCAGGAGGGTGTAAGGCACAGAGGGCAGAGTTCTGTAGGGTGTAAAACACCGACTGAAGAGGTCAGGAGGATGTAACATACAGGGGTTGATTTACTAAAGGCAAATAGACTGTGCACTTTGCAAGTGCAGTTGCTCCAGAGCTTAGTAAATGAGGCAAGGCTTCACTATGCAAAAAGTACCCAATCACATGCAAGGAAAATAAAAAAAAAAAAAACAGAATTTTTTCTTACACATGATTGGATGATGGAGGTCAGCAGAGCTTTTGCTCATTTAATAAGCTTCGGAGTAACTGCTCTTGCAGAGTGCAACTGCACTTTTCAAAGTGCACCGTGTATTTGTCTTTAGTAAATCAACCCCACAGTGTGCAGAGATTAGGAATATATAATGCACTCAGGAGGAGATAACATACATATTGTAGAGATCAAAAGTAATTAATGCACAGAATTCAGGAGTCAAGAGTACATAATAAACAGATTGCAGAGGTCTTGATCAAGTAATGCACATAGTGCAAAGGTGGTGCAATACGTTCAGCTGCAGCACAGTAATTTTAAGATATTCTACCTTGCCCTTTGCAGCTGGCTTACATGATAGTCTGGCATCCATTCCTTCCCCCTTCTCTTTGCCTGTGCTTTTCATGTATGCAGGCCCCCCAAGTTTTTCTGCCTGGCTTCCACAGTGCAGTGTAAACATCTTGCAGCCCACAGTAAGTGCACAGCCAAGGCATCCATTCAGCAATCGCCCTGTGCAATGGTCAACACAGATTGCATGCCTTGACCACTACACAGGACAATTGCTGAGTGGTTGCCTGCACTGTGCATTTACTGTAGGCTGCTGGGATACCAAGGAGAATGGACAATGCTGGAGATTCTCATTTCAGGGGGGACAGATCCCTCAAAATAGGAAAGGTCACAGGAGATGGGGACAAGCGTCATTCTTAGGTTGGGCTGTAACCAGCCTGAGTTGTCATTTACTTATTTGGGGTTCTGTAGGCTTTAAGCCTGTTGGGTTGATTGATTCAGCCTTTTGCTGTAAGGAGGTTCAAATAATCAGTGTGGAAAGGAATAACCGCTAGGTCATGAATATTTATCTGACTCAATCCCTGATGGTGTTGTTCAGAGGCTGGGTCTAGGGAGGTGATAAATGTTTGGGAACACTTTTCCAGCAATCTATTTCCCCTGGGGCTCTCCTCCTGGAAGGGTACAAAGTGTGACGACTGCTGTCTAAGCCAGACCTTAGGATGTGCTATGTGTTGAGGGCATTGGAAACCAAGTTAGAGCTGGAGTAATGCTTAAAGGGTACTGTGCTGAACAGAGATAACTGAAGAGGCTCACAGGGGAGCTGGGAGACAAGCTGCTGTCTGGACCTTGGAAAAGGGATCTTTACTCATGGACTTGGGTATTTTTGTCTGTTTACAGAGGGACAGAAGTTATATCCTAGTGCGAAGAAATGCTGTGACTGCGCTTAAAGGAGGTCCCAGCACAGACAAGTGAATACTCAGGGACACTTTGCATCCCATATAGCAAACAATTGTGCTGCAAGTTTGAAAATGACTTGCCAAGCTATAACTAGACTTGAAGAAAAGTGTGGCTGCACACTGGATTAATAAAAGTCCTTTTATTCCTCTTCCAAAAAATTCAAAGAGTCACACATCACAGGATAGTAGCAAGTGCATCAGGTAGACACGTTTCACACAGTGACATTGTGTTTATTCATAAGCATGTAGCATCCTGATGTTTAGGCAGGGTTGCTATTAAATGTATTTACCAAGTGATAGTTGCCTTGGTCAATTGTTAGGAGGTCAATTGATTTCGCCCTAATTCTTAAATTGCTGCACTTCTCTCTTCTGTCGCTAGATGGCCGGGTATCTGGTGACATTAAATAAGACAAGGGCATTGCAAGGACAGATTTGGAATTAATGGGGTGTCTCAGCCAATGGGTAGGGATCTTCTTGGGTCCCTTGGCCTGCTGGTAGAGCCTATTTATTTGGGTGGAGTCAGGTGATCGGGGTTCTGTGCCACCTGGACAGCTGTCTGGGTGGACATGTATTGTATTGCCAGAAACCTAAGGCCTATCCCGGGGGCATCTGGTTGCTAGGCTAGCTGAGAACCTATCTAGAAGTAGAGCAGGGTTGGGACTGCGGGCTTGTAGTCCAACCAGAAGTAACAGTTCCACCGGCCGGGGAACCAGTCGTGGTCGGAGGTAGAGGGGAAGCTGCCGCCACAAAGGGACCATCCGCCTTGCTACTGGAGACCAGTTATCATTAGGTGAATGGACACTGGTAGACCAAAGGTCTTCAGATAGGAAGTGGTCCCCTATATAACCCCTCCCATACAGGAAGTACTTTCGTTTTTTACCAGTGTCTGCAAGGTGGATGGCACGGTTTGTTGAGCTCTCTGAGCTCCAGGTCTCTAGTCCCACAAACGGTTCCAAAAACGAATCAAGGGATTGACCCATCGGATCCATTTAACACAGGCTTTTATGCTTAGATAAATGGTACCCGAGCCTCACAAAGAAGACTCAAGATCCTGCGAGGTTTTGCCTGTAATGTGGCCTCCGGGCACTGGACCCTGCAGAGTGGAAATCCTGGACACTACATTGCTAAGGCATTTCCTGCAGGGTGTTGTACAGGTCCAAGGGAGTGGACCCTAAATATGAAAGGGTACCCAGCCCTTGAGGGTCCAAGTGACAGGAACCCGCCGTGAAGGGTGAAGATTGGGTCCTTCGTTTCTAAGTGGCCCTGCGCCTGGACGGGTAAGTGAAACCCCTTTATTTTATTATTATGGGGTGTCCCAGTGATTGTAACAATCAATCAAGCTAGCTAAAGGCTGGACACCTGTGTGCAGTAACCATACGGGGGAGTTCTGGGCTAGCTGTGGGTGTTTGCAAAGTGTACCTTTTTTGCTTGTGTCTGGCTGTTTTTTACCTGTACGATGGCACATTACGGTGCGCCATTTTGCCTTGGTTCGCCATGGCGCATGTGCGTTCGCAAGAGCGCCGCTGGGCTCAGCAGTTTGTTTGGCGGCCATGGCGCACGCGGATTCGCCACACATACACCGTAGCCTTTATCTGGGCGCACGAAAATTTGCGTCGTATGCGAATAGTCGCGTACGCACGCACGTATAGAACGTTCCGACGCACACCCAGCTTATTTAAGCTGTGTATGCCAAGCATGTGATGCTTCCAGAAGGCAGCTGTGGGTCACAGAGCAGGCTCTGAACAGACACTTGTAGTGGTTCATTTCTCCTTACCCGGGTCACGTGAGTCACCAGGTGTTGCTTGGCAGGCTAAAGGCTAAAGCAGGATTGCTGCATAGGGGCTTGGTGAGCCCTATTAAAGGGTCTCCCTTTTGATGTGTTTTAATTACAAGCAAGTACTCTTTGTTTGCAGGCATTAAATGTCTTTCAAAAAGAGGAGTGGGACTAACACCACAGGGAAGGGCACACCTACGTCATCAGTAGTTCCTGATGAACCTAGTCGTATCCCTAGTGTTGTATCCTCTGAAAGACCAGAGGCTTCCGGGCAATCTGAGCCGATGCGCCTATCTGGTATTGTGCCTACAGTCAACGCTGCTGCTTCGCCCTTTATCACTAAGGATGAAATGTCCTCAGCCCTAGCCGGGTTAGAGCACAGGATTGCCAGCATGCTTGCCTCCATCCCGCAGGATGGCAGGAAGCGTGACAGATCCCCCTCCCCGAAGTTTCCTCATTTGGAGCAGGAATGGGTTGAGCATGGGGAAGAGCTTGAAGCTCAGAATTCAGTGGAATGCCCGGCAGATGAGTCTGCTTCTGAGCAATCTGGACAAAAAGATATCCAGTTGATGTCTGCCTCTCAGTTGCAGAGGTTTCTGGCCCTGACTCTGACCGAAATGATTTGTTCTGCCTTTAAGTTGCCTCTTGCAGAGGTGACTGAGCCCCCCTGGTCCTCTTTGGGACCTCTGAGACCTTTTCAGGTCGAACAGACTTTCCCGCTACACCCCCTGTTGGAACAGGCGGTGTATGCTGATTGGGAACATCCTGACAGGACATTTTTGCCTCCTAAAAGGTTTTCCCTTTTATATCCCATGGATGAAAAGTTTGTTAAAAAATTAAGCATGCCAGCCGTAGATGCAGCAGTCTCTTCCTTAAACAAGAACTTAACTTGTTCGGTAGATAACGCACAGGGCTTGACAAGAAATTGGAATTATTATTAAAAGCTTCCTTTTCCTTGGCCAGTTCAGCTATTCAGCCAGCTGTTACAGCAATTGGTATTTGCCAGTCCATAAAGGATCAAGTCAAACGGCCGGATAGTTTGAACGAATGAATACAGCGCTAGCAACTAAAACACAAAAAATAAATAAATAAATTTGTGGCAAAATTGGAGAATGCAAATATCACTAAAATGATATGGATGTGATCAAAATTGCACTGTGTGCTATACTAGAGCAAGAGACATAAAAATAAAAATTATAAAAAATATATATGTCTGTATATATGGAAAAATCGCTAGCAAATAAAAGATATAGCATCAGCATTAACAATATGTGATTAAAATATTATATCAAACACACATGAAGTGATATAATCCGGGATGGATGTGCACATTCCCTAAGAGAAATCCCACTGGTCAGCGATAGCAGGCTTTCAGCTCTTCAGCCTAAATAGAATACACTCAGTCACCTGAAATGTTGCAGTTTCTACAAGCAAATAAGATGGGACTTGGATCGTTGTCAATGGGATAAAGGCTTGAGGATAGAGGACATCATATTCCATCCAAAAAAATAGAAGGAAAAGAACATGGTCAAGTACCGTAGGGAAATTGATCAGGCGCGCATAATAGTGCTACTCACAGAATGGAGGCTGCAAACAGGCATTCAGAATGTTTCCGCGATCGCCGCTGTGATAGCGTTCGTTCCACAGAAAACAGGAAACAGCGTCACTGGTTAGAACGTGAGCCGGATATTGCGTCGACGCGTTTCGCCCCCCTCCAGGACGTCATCAAAGACATAACATCCAGCCCACAAATGATCAAGTTTATATGTAACATCAGACAAACTCCTCCCAAGGAGAAAGAAGTGACAGCCAATCAAGGCTAGTGGGTGTGTATTGTCCACCTCTTCCTGATTCATCATATTCTGTTACAACTCCAATAGACTTTATTAACAAAACGACAAGAACACAACATTCTTGTCATGAATAGAAAAACATTTGAAAACATGTAAATTTTAATACAAATATAAATATAAGACAAATTAGTAATAGGTCTCAAATATAATTGCCTACAAACAATAAATAAAAATGGAATGTATAAAAAATTAATATAAATTGAAAAATATGTAAAAATATATTAAAAAATATATCAAAAAATATTTAAATTATGAAAAAGAAATTAAAAAAAATAATTAGAAATATTGTGAAACTCTACAAGAAAATGAAGGAGTTACCAATTAGATAAAAAACAATTGAGATCCAAGATCCTGCCAACTCAGCCTGAATTTATTTATACTAAGCCACCCACGCTTAGGCTTCAACTGGCACATAATGTTGTAAACCTCCCGAAGAAATTATGTACTTTTTTAGATAGAACTGGGTTTTACAGCTGTGGCAGATGTATGATGTGTAGGACCTCCAGATTCCGTAAGAAAAAAATCACCCATTTTAGTTCTCTATCAGAAGGGAGATCTTTTGAGATCAAAAAGTTCATTACATGCAGTACGACACATGTCACATACCTTCTGTCTTGTCCGTGCAACCTACAGTATGTGGGGAGGACTACTAGACAAGTGTCAGACTTAGAGAGCATGTTAATAGGATTAGGAAAGGATACAAACATCATGGTCTTTCTAACCACTTTAGGTTGTTTCACAATAGGGATCCCAGTGTGCTCACGTTCTGTGGGATTGACAGAGTTGAGAAACACTGGCAAGGCTCTAATCTTAGAAGGGCCATTTCCCAGAATGAGACCCAATGGATCCACAGGTTATGTACTTTGAGCCCCTATGGCCTCAATATTGAGCTGGATCTCAATTGTTTTTTATCTAATTGGTAACTGCTTCATATTCTTGTAGAGTTTCACAATATTTCTAATTATTTAAAAAAAAAAAAATTTCATAATTTAAATATTTTTTTATATATTTTTTAATATATTTTTACATATTTTTCAATTTATATTAATTTTTTATACATTCCATTTTTATTTATTGTTTGTAGGCAATTATATTTGAGACCTATTACTAATTTGTCTTATATTTATATTTGTATTCAAATTTACATGTTTTCAAATGTTTTTCTATTCATGACAAGAATGTTGTGTTCTTGTCGTTTTGTTAATAAAGTCTATTGGAGTTGTAACAGGATATGATGAATCAGGAAGAGGTGGACAATACACACCCACTAGCCTTGATTGGCTGTCACTTCTTTCTCCTTGGGAGGAGTTTGTCTGACGTTACATATAAATTTGATCATTTGTGGGCTGGATGTTATGTCTTTGATGACGCCCTGGAGGAGGGGCGAAACGTGTTGACGCAATATCCAGCTCACATTCTAACCAGTGACGCTGTTTTCTGTGGAACGCACGCTATCACAGCGGCAATCGCTGAAACATTCTGAATGCCTGTTTGCAGCCTCCATTTTGTGAGTATCGCTATTATGCACGCCTGATCAATTTCCCTATGCTACTTCACCATGTTCTTTTCCTTCTATTTTTTGGGTGGAATATGATGACCTCTATCCTCAAGCCTTTATCCCATTGACAATAATCCAGGTCCCATCTTATTTGCTTGTAGAAACTGCAACATTTCAGGTGACTGAGTGTATTCTATTTAGGCTGAAGAGCTGAAAGCCTGCTATCGCTGACCAGTGGGCTTTCTCTTAGGGAATGTGCACATCCATCCCGGATTATATCACTTCATGTGTGTTTGATAAAATATTTTAATCACATATTGTTAATGCTGACGCTATATCTTTTAGTTGCTAGCAGTTTTTCCATATATACAGACATATATATTTTTTATAATTTTTATTTTTATGTCACTTGCTCTAGTATAGCACACAGTGCAATTTTGATCACATCCATATCATTTTAGTGATATTTGCATTCTCCAATTTTGCCACAGATTTATTTATTTATTTTTTGAGTGTGTTTTAGTTGCTAGCGCTGTATTCATTTGTTCAAACATATATGAAGTCTTAGCACTTATATACAGCAGCTGCAACAGTTTTCAATCATTCTTTTTTGCACTTATTCACATATTTGCTAGTGCTGCATTTATTTATCTATTTTAAAACAGCCAGATAGGCCTAACCAGGAGGATGATCTACCTGAAAGTAAGACAGATATTCCTTGAGCACTGTGTTTTGCTGTTGATGCTTTAAAGCATTCAATACAGCAGGTTTCTCGTCTGGCTTTCTTGTCTGTACATATGCGCAGCCTTTTATGGCTTAAGAACTGGTCAGCCGAGCTTCCTTTTAAAAAGTTATTGGCAGGTTTCCCGTTCCATGGGGAACATTTATTTGGTGATCATTTGTACAAATATATCCAAAAGATTTCCGGAGGGAAGAATTCTCTACTTCCTGTGAACAAAAGCACCAAACGTCCCTCGTTTAAAAACCCAGGGACTGCTTCCTCAAACGTCTCAGCGTCAGGGCGGTCCACCGCCAACAGGGTGCCAGGGCCAGGGGAAAGCTGCAAGGCCAGGTCCAGAAAAAGCCCTGGGTCCAAAATTCTTCTAAACTCAGCATCAAGCCCTCCTTTTGAGGGGACGCCCCTACTCCATCGGTTGGGGGGAAGGCTGCTGCACTTTGCAGACATTTGGAAAACAACAATTCAGGACGAGTTGGTCACCTCAATTATATCTCGCGGTTACAAGCTGGAGTTACGGGGTGCCCCCTCAGAGGTTTCTAAGATCCAACGTTCCCTCGGATACTCCGAAAAGAAACGTATTGCTTTAGGCACTACATCATCTAGTGCATCAAGGAGTGATTGTAGAGGTTCCGGTATCCGAAAGGGGCACAGGGTTTTACTCAAACCTGTTTACAGTTCAGAAACCAAACGGGGACACAAGGCCCATTTTGGACCTAAGGTCCCTGAACAAGTATCTATTGATACAATCCTTTCGAATGGAGTGTGTCCACTCAGTAGTAACCTCACTCTAGAGGGGAGACTTTTTAGCCTCCATCGATATAAAGGACGCATACTTACACGTACCTATCTTTCAGCCTCATCGGAGGTTACTACATTTTGCAGTAGAGGAACGTCATTTTCAGTTTGTGGCTCTACCCTTCGGGCTTGCTACAGCTCCCCAGGTGTTCACAAAGGTCCTAGCACCAGTACTGGGTCTTTTAAGGGCCCAAGGGATCCTGGTGCTTGGGTATCTGGACGACCTCCTGCTCAGAGATCACTCAGTACAGGCTCTAGAACAGAGCATAATATACACAGTGAGGTATTTGAAAAGCTTAGGCTGGATCATAAATACCAAAAAGTCAGCCTTGAGACCAGCTCAAAGTCTAAAATATTTAGGTCTAATTCTAAACATGGTCCAAACAAGAGTATTTTTGCCAACCGTAAGGATCTGTGCCCTGAAGGATCAGGTGCGTCAGATAAGGGGCACCAGACAACCCTCCATTCGGCTCTGTATGAGTCTTCTAGGGAGGATGGTATCCTCCTTTAAGGCAGTGCCCTATGCCCAGTTCCATTCCAGGCCTTTACAACAAGACATCTTGTTGGCTTGGAAGAGAGGAAGAAATGCCCTGGATAATCCAATGTGCTTATCTCCTCAGGCATGTTTAAGCCTAAGCTGGTGATTGCAGGATCCGAACCTGCAAAAGAGAAAATCCATTCTCCCGGTAACTTGAAGAGTACTGACTACAGATGCCAGTCTCTCAGGCTGGGGAGCGACCCTAAATGGGCTCACAGCCCAGGGGAAATTGTCAGGGACAGAGCAGACCCTGCCCATCAATGTCCTAGAATTACGGGCAGTACGTCTAGCCCTATGATCCTTAATGGTGGAGCTTCAGGACTGCTTCTGCAGGGTTCAGTCCGACAATGCCATGGCAGTGGCCTATATAAACCACCCAGGTGGTACCAGGAGTCATTCAGCTCTGAAGGAGGTGACCTACATACTAGATTGGGCAGAGGGACATGTGCCAATAATATCGGCAGTCCATATCCCCAGAGTAGAGAACTGGAAGGCAGATTATCTCAGCCACCAGCAGATCTGCCCGGGGGAATGGTCCCTGCACCCAGAGGTGTTCCAGGAAATTTTCCAACATTGGGGATAACCAGAGGTCGACCTATTGGCATCCAGGTTCAACAACAAACTACAGCAGTTTGTGTCTTGAACAAGAGACCCTCTGGCAATTGGAGCAGATGAAATGTATTAGGGAAATCCACGCTTAGGAAGTAAGGAACTGCTGCCTCCCTATACAAAGAGTCCCATCAAAATGGGACCCAATCTCAATATGAAAAACATCCATTCCATATGGCGCTGTTCTCTGTAAGCAAGCAGGCTGAGGCAGGCCTAGTGAGACGTTGGTGAAGGAGTTCCGTTGCTTTGGCATTGCCGCCTCAGGTGACCCGGCTAAGTTCTCTCGTGCGCTTCTAACTTCCCCAGACAGCAGCTCCGTCCAGCCCGCCGGACACAGCTCTCTCTCTCTCCGCTCCATCAGCGGCCGCCGCCAGACATTTCCTCTGCACTCCGTGCTCGTAATAAAATCACGTCCTCTATTCAGAACCTCAACTCTTTCGAGTGCAGAAGGGAGACATTGGAGTCTCCTTCCCTCCCGACCGTGGATGATTCTTTTCGCTCCGATGCTGGGAACGAGCTTTGAGATTGGGATCCGTATCATCTACACTTCATGCTTGTACCCCTGCAGGGGTGAAGCGCTCTGGTGAGTGAAGGCACAAGAGGGGAGCAACGTTACTCGTTTTGGCACATTCACTGTTTACTGTTGGATAAACTTGCACTAATTGGAAGAAGCACTCCATCACTTTATATGGACACTTAAATATACCTTTTTATTCGTTTTTATCATTTTAACAACATGCTTATTAGTTAAATGATGTTTATACTTTGAATATATCACATGGTGGCTTTTTGTGGAATGGTGGTATTCTATTCTATTTAACACCAGTTGTTAATTATAGATAAATTTTTTGATTTTCCTTTTTGATTTTTACCTGTATCAATTTCTAAGCACTAGTCACTTTGATGATCACTTGGTTCAGAGTATTTATCCTTGCTTAATTGCACATAATTTACACCCACTATATGTATGTATATACATATATATATGCTCAATTGGTGGTACACATATTACTAGTAGGTATACTCACACCTTTATTATTCATTAATATATATATATTTTTTTTTCATATGGAACAGCGCCAACTCCCTTTCTGTTGTTTTTCAATTGGAGCAGATGCTCTGATAGTTCCATGGAGCCAGTACTCCCTGGTTTATGCTTTCCCTCCGGTCCCTCTCCTTCCATATTTTTTGCGCAGGATTCGGAGAGAGGGGATTTCAGTCATTCTGGTGGCACCAGCCTGGCCCAGAAGTCCCTGGTTCCTGCAGATTGAGACTGACAATAGACGGCCATGGACGCTTCCACGTCGCCCCGATCTACTGTCTCAAGGTCCTATATTCCACCCCAATTTACAGTCTCTAAATTTGATGGCATGGCTATTGAAGCCAGGGTGTTAAAGGACCGTGGCATCTCGGGACCAGTGGTATCTACCCTAGTGAATGCTAGAAAAGCTATCACTAGGAAGATTTATCATAAGGTCTGGAAGACTTATATTTCTTGGTGTGAAGCCAGCAAATGGCATCCTCGGAAATATGTGATTGGGAGAATTCTCTCTTTTCTATAGTCAGCTGTGGAAATCAAATTGGCTTTGAGTACAATCAGAGGTCAAGTTTCGGCCCTATCAGTATTCTTCCAAAGGCCTTTAGCCTCCCATTCACTGATCCGAACCTTTATGCAAGGGGCAACTCGCTTGCTTCCCCCCATCAGGTCACCTATTTGTCCTTGAGACTTGAACTTGGTGTTATCTGTATTACAGAAACAACCATTTGACCCTATTAAAGGAAATTCCATTAGACTTGCTATTATGCAAGCTAGCCTTCCTGATCGCTATCACCTCGGCCAGAAGGATGTCGGAGTTGGCGGCCCTTTCATGCAGGGAACCGTACTTGATCCTTCACCATGACAGAGTCGTGTTATGACCTGTTCCATCCTTTTTGCCAAAGGTGGTGTCGGCCCTTCATATTCACACATTATTTTGCCTTCTTTTTTCTCTCAGCCTCAGTCGGCGGAAGAGAGACTATTGCATTCTTTGGACGTTGTCTGGGCAGTCAAGGTATATTTGTCTAGATCTGCAGAGATCCGAGGATTAGACTCGTTTTTTGTTTTACCAAAAGGACCCAAGAAGGGGCAGGCAGCTTCCAAAGCTTCCATTGCCATTTGGGTCCGTCAATTGGTCATTCAGGCCTACGGTCTGAAACATAAAGCTCCTCCCTTTAGGTTGAGAGCTCATTCTACCAGGGGTGTAGGAACCTCCTGGGCTTTTTGCCATCAGGTATCTGTGGCTCAGATTTGTAAGGCTGCTACCTGGTCTTCAGTGCATATCAGTGCATATGTTCACAAAATGTTATTAAGTGGATGTTGGAGCAGCTGAGGATGCGGCTTTTCTGTGTACGTATAAGTTATGATGGCTATTGTTTGGCAGGGTGTCTCCCTCCCCTCAAAGCTATTGTTCTGGGACGTCCCAGCAGGTAATGAACATTAGCCTGACTCTGTGTCCCATGATGTATGAAAAAGAAAATAGGATTTTTTACGTCATACTTACCTGTAAAATCCTTTTCTTTGAGTATATCATGGGACACACAGATACCTCCCCTCTTTTTTGAGGATTTAGTGCTTGCTACAAAACTAAAGTACTTCCTGTATGGAAGGGGTTGTATAGGGGATCACTTCCTGTCTGAAGACCTTTGGTCTACCAGTGTCCATTCACCTAATGATGGAGTATAACCCAGCAGGTAATGAATATTAGCCTGACTCTGTGTCCCATGATGTACTCAAAGAAAAGGATTTTACAGGTAAATATGACATAAAAATCCTATTATATAAAATAATATGCAAAGTGGTTGAAGGGAAACTTCAGAATGGCAAAGGTGTTTTTATTACAAATTATGTGAGCTGACTTCAGTTCCTCTTTAAAGTGGTGTTCCACCCAAAAAATAAAAAATGCATGAAAATTCCTAAAAAAAAATTAAAAAAAACATTTGGAATTTTTTTTTTTAACTCACCTCTAAATGCCTGTTGCTAGGGGGTCCCTCGTAGTCTGCCTCTTTCAGTGCCTGGGCTGGTGACATCACTTCCCCCTCGGCACAGGAAGGACTCGGCTCTGCTCCCTCCCTCTTATCAATCACCTGGTCCCATTACAGGTCCCAGGTGACTGAGCGGCCAATCACGGCGCGTGGCACCGCTCGAGCATGCGCAGTGGGTGCCCGGCCGTGAAGCCACAGCCCGGCGCCCACAGTTGCAATGCTGGCGCCACCGAACGGAGGAGGAGGCGAGCGGGGTTTCGAACCCCCGCATCGCTGGACCCTGGGACAGGTAAGCGTCCAAAAAGTCAGCAGCTGCAGTATTTGTAGCTGCTGACTTTTAATTTTTTTTTTTTTAATGGGCCCTCCTCTTTAAGAAAAGCATCAGGAAGTATTTGCCTTCCATCATGATGAACAATCATCTATCATAGTGGATACTCTCATGCACTATGCCTACATAAACCAACTGCAAAACAACATTATACAGTGTCAGAAACTTGGGAATTTCCACAGTCACTTTACAAGCTGTACTTACATTTCTCATGATAGTGTTTCCATGTCACAGCAGGTTCAGGTCTGCCAGTGGCTAAACATTGCAGGATCACTGTGCTGCCCTCATTCACTGTAATGTCTGAAGAGATATTCAAGATTTTTGGAGGAACTGTTGGAAAAGAGCAGAAAGAAAAGGATGAATAAGGGGGACAGAGATGGGGGGGGGAGCAGGGGAAAGAGAACTAGGGGGAAGTGAGGGGGATCAGTACTTGGCACAAATGGGAGCTGGTTCTTCTAAGTGGGGATTATTACAATTAAAAGTAATGCAGGATAACTAAAGAAACTAACAGCAGATTCAGACATCTGTCTAAGGCTCCGTGCACACTGGGCTTAAAAAAAATGCCAGTTCCCCTGGCAGAAAAAAATAATTATGTAGAGCGTTTTTCGTACACAGTTTAGGTGAGTTTAAGAATTTTGCATTTTTTTTTCTACCAGAAAGCTCCAATCATAAATGCAAACCAGAAGGGTTTTTTTCCTGCCTCTAAACATTGATAAATATGCCTGTAATCGTCCTAATGTGCATGGACACCTAGGATAACACTGAGCTGCTTCTACCGGCAGAACACAAAACTCCTGTAGAAGCAAAGTTTTTTAAGCCAATGTGCATGGAGCCTTATTGTTTATGGAGAGTTTATGGAAAGGCTGAAGACATAGTTGCGAGCATCTGGAAAAAGACATATTGTGATACCCTCAAAGGTTGATTGACAGAAGACTACAAGGGTTACTGGATCTAGAAGACCAGACGTGACTGAGTGAGATCTACAGGAGTTACTAGAACTAGAAGCTGAACAAGATCTACAAGGGTTACTGGATCTAGAAGAAGTCCAGTGGTGTATGGGTGTGATCTACAAGGGTTATTGGATCTAGAAGACGACCAGCAGTAACTGAGTTATGATCTAAAATGGTTACTGAATTCCCAGCAGTGACTGAGTGGGTTCTTCATGAGTTACTGGGTCCTGCTGGATCTAAAATAAGAACAGCAGTTATTCAGTGAGTTCTCTAAAGGGTTACCGAGTCCTGCTGGATCTAGAAGAAGAACAGCAGTGATTGAGTGGGATTTACAAGGGTTATTAAATCCAGGGGAAGACCAGTGAAGAATAAATGGAATTTTCCAGGGTTACGGTATCTATAAAACAACGATCAGTGACTAAGCAGGATCTACAATAGTTACAGACTTAAGGCCTGTACACACGATCAAAAAATCATACAAAAAATACCACTTTCGAAGTGATCATACCATAATTTGATCGTTAATACAGAGCTTTCGAGAGCCGATCACGACAATTCGACAATCTGATGGGACAGGCATGAAATTTTTTCTTGTACGATACCAGATCGTACAATTTCATTTAAGCAGTACAGTTGTCATTTAAAAATACAAAAATACAAAAAAATACAAATACACTACAACACATTGTATCACTTTCTTATTTTTATTCTGTCGTACGAGAATTTTCGTAACTTTAGTAAACTCTTCATTTTCGATATGAGGCATGCAAAAAAACCCCCAAAAAAACGGACGATCATTTGTCCGATAATCTCATAGTGTGTACCAGGCACTAGAGGAAGGCCGGTGTGCTATACTGAATCCAAGAAAACCAGCAGTCACCAATTACAGTAAATAGAGTAAAACTAAAAAATATATACCCAAAAACAAAAAGCTGCTGCTAAAGTGAGATACACACAACAAATAATAAACAATAGAAAGCAGCGCTAATCCCCCAAATTAAATAAATGCAGTGGATAATCAAAAGTTGGTGTAAAATTATTAAAACACTCACACCAATTACACTAAATAAGAGCTACTGGATCTACAGTAAGACAACAAGTATGTGTGATCTACAATGATTTCTACTGTATATCAAGAAAAAGTCCATCAGTGACTGAGTAGGGTCAAAGAGTGTTACTGGATCCAGAGCTGGATGGTCTAGACTCAGTCATTATATTCACTCCCTAGCCATTATCTGTGGACATCAGTAGTGGGATCTCATATTAAAGTAAAAGCAGGGTTATAGTGTATCTTTAGATTGTTGGCTCTGGAGAGGAGATTGCGCTCTATCTTGTAGTATATTGTTTTTTTTATAATCAGTATTTGTCTTTCTTTTAACAATTATACTACACTGTGGGGGTTATTTACGAAAGGCAAATGCACTTTG
Organism: Aquarana catesbeiana; assembly: GCF_042186555.1. Classification (NCBI taxonomy): domain Eukaryota; kingdom Metazoa; phylum Chordata; class Amphibia; order Anura; family Ranidae; genus Aquarana; species Aquarana catesbeiana. The sequence goes on along the minus strand of NC_133333.1, from coordinate 222,436,446 downwards.
CACTGAAAGTGCACTTGGAAATGCAGTCGCTCTAAATCTAAGGGGTAGATCTGAAATGAGTGGAAGCTCTGCTGATTTTATCATCCAATCATGTGCAAGCTAAAATGTTGTTTTTTATTCTCCTTGCATGTCCCCCTCCGATCTACAACGACTGCACTTCCAAGTGCACTTTCAGTGCAAAGTGGATTTGCCTTTAGTAAATAACCCCCTGTGTGTCTTTTGCCAGGATTTTTGCAGTAGAGGAGGCAACTGGCAATTTAGATTTTTAAACAATAGTATGATTTTAGCACACACACATGGCTGCTGTTAAAGTAAGTGCTCAGATAATGATATATTTATTTTTATGATACTATAGCATTCTTAGTATTTACTTAGAGCCTACCCATATAATAAATTGGCTTGAAAGAACAAGTGGTGCAATTGAATCATTTCACAAAGTCACATAAAATGCCACCATTTATAACAGTAATAGAGAGCTGCATTTATGTTTGATATCATTATATCTGTATTCACATCATAAATAAAAGCAAGCAATTTATCAAGCAGCTGCAATGTCTTTCAATGAGGATTGGGTGACATCTCCACATTGAACTATACATTTTCAAATGGAAATGACGATATAGTAAAGGCTTGAGTGAAGCAAGGTTGGTCAAAGTAGTCTATCAGTTCTTAATAATCTCCAATCAATGGATTTTATGTCAGTTAGCATGTTTCTAGCACAGGGAAATTGAAGAGAAATGTATTCAGCAAGCAGTTATTACTATAAGCTTTAAAGAAGGAAACAACACCGAGACTGATGTGGCAGACGATTGTCATTTCTTCATGTTTGTAGACACCTCTTGCCATAAAAATATGCACATGGGACTGATATGCAAATTATGTTAGAAGAAAATTTACTCGATGTCTATAGCAACTATTTAGCTCAATGCCAATGCTCGGGCAAGGTTTGAAAATGAAGCAAAGATTCCAATTGGTTTTGAAAATGAAGCAAGGATTCCAACTGGTTACTCTAGGCAACAAAAATTAGCACACTCATTCGACATATTCCCCTTTGCAACTTACTGGAAAATGATAGCCGATTCCAGAAAGTTGTCTGCAGATGCTGCCCAAAAAATGCATGTCCTGTTTAACGGGAACTCACCCAATAGATCATCATGCAGTAATACAGATTTACAGTTCCTTGAAAAAGTATTCATACCCCTTGAAATTTTCCACATTTTGTCACGTTACAACCAAAAACGTAAATGTATTTTATTGGGATTTTATGTGGTAGACCAACACAAAGTGGCACATAATTGTGAAACAACTGAAAAGGGAAAGTGCACAAAGGGCAGCCACGTCCGTAATTATTGAGGCGAAAAAAATAGGGTAGTACTAAGTATTACCAAAAAGGCAGACTTTAACGGCTAAGAAACAATGGAGAAAAAATAATTTATAAACAATAAATTTATTAAAGTTAACAATGTACAAAAAACACAAATTACGAATAAAAATGCATCTATATTGTATTTGTGCAGTGAGCCCTTGTATGCCTATGAGTTTCGCCGCTAAGCTTCTTCAGGACACGGCCAAGGTTCACAGGCAGAACAGATAAGAGAATATGTTTCTCTAACTTAGTTTGGAGTATAGTGTCATATAAAGCCAAGATAAGCTGAGTAGTGTGTTTAGAAACTATAAGTAGATACGATGTGGTTGGGTAGATAGGCAGGGGCAGATGAAAATTTACTATTCCTGATCTACAAAAGGTAGGAAAAAATGGGGCCGGAAGGCATCCAATGATAAGTCCTTAGTTCAATTTCAGCAGTGCTGATGGCTGTATAGAGTGTGCAGTGGATTGCCGTCTCCCAGGGGCTTACCTCTTTGCAAAAATCCTGATTACACAGCGTTATGCTGTCATGACTCAGGTGTTCACCACTTCTTACCAACTATACCTTATTTACCCATCACATTAAAACATCTAACAATAATGAGAATAACACCAACATTGAGAAAATTTGGCCCCAGTGGCCATATATTAACAATAACTACATTACTTTAAAACAGAAACAATAAGATGCAATGATTCATCATCAAGTAACCATAATTTAAAAGTTGCTGATCTTGTGAGGCACCACAAACCAATGCGGTTTGTATCTGCGTCTCTCTGTCAATCCCTCCACTGGCTCCCGCTCACCCAACGAATTAAATTCAAAATACTAACATCTACTTTCAAAGCCATCCACAATTTCGCCCCCAGCTACATCACTAGCCTAGTCTCTAAATACCAACATACTCCTTCTCTTCGTTCCTCTCAAGACCTCCTGCTCCCTAGCTCCCTCGTCACCTCCTCCCATGCTCGCCTCCAGCACTTTTCTAAAGCCTCTCCAATCCTATGGAATGCCCTACCCCAATCTGTCCACTTATCTCCTACTCTATTAGCTTTTAGACGATCCCTGAAAACCCTTCTCTTCAGAGAAGTCTATCCTACTCATACCTAACAACTGTATTTTCATTTTCTCCATCAGCTCATCCCCACAGTTATTACCTTTTGTTTCCACTTGACCCTCCCTTCTAGATTGTAAGCTCTAACAAGCAGGGCTCTCTGATCCCTCCTGTATTGATTTGTATGGTAAGTGTACTGTCTTCCCTCATGTTGTAAAGTGCTGCGCAAACTGTTGGCGCTATATAAATCCTGTATAATAATAATAATAATATTAAAAACTCCCCAGCCACACAACATTGGCTCAAGGACAACCCACCTTATGCAGATACTTACTATTTACCACTTCCCAGTAAACCTACCATTAACTGGGATACCACAGAGGACTCCATACCTTAGATGGGTCCCCTACCATGAATTATAACTGAGAAATTTGAACGTCTCCGAAGACCCTAACCGCTTAAACATTATTGTCAACATAAACAAATCCAACACCGAGCAGGAGGGTGGGAAGTTTCTTCTCATCCGTTGGGTCCGACTGATTGCCGCCAAAACTGAACCCCAACCTGTATACCCGCCTCCTCTCTGAAAACTGCCCAACCTCGGTGAGTCGTATCTCTTGCCAATTTAACCCTATCCTAGCTTGTTCCACTGTCACCCTTGTCATGCAGCCCTACGCCTATTTTTTCTTTATTTTTTGCTTCAGGCTTCTCTTTATAGGTACACGGGGCTGAAAACTCATCTGTGCAAGAGACATACAACGGAAGGAGGGAGGTAAAGGTGACAATTTAGGGACTTGTGAACCTTTTCAGATCCTGCATTGATATTGCTCTCCCGAAAAATAATATGCAGGAAAACATCTCACAATCCACTCACAGAATTATCATAGCTGCCATCATTCCTTTCTACATGCAATGTGCACAATACACAGCAGACTGAATGGTTGCTATGGACAACATCACTGTTTTCAGAAGTGTAGAGTATCATGCGGCAGGAATTGTTGCATCTTGTGTCTCCACTGACATTTCGTTCATGAATTATTATTACAAATCTGTAGTAATGATCAACTAAGAATAAAGTACATGCTGCTGCCAGAGCTGTACAAAAAGTATTACCCATTAATCTAAGCAATTTTTACTAAGCAAACTGTACATTAAAATGCTATTAAAAGCATAAGGACTTCTTATAACAGCAATCTTGTCACACAGAATTACATCCTAGACGCCTCAAAATATTAACTGAGCAGCACAAACTAACTACAGTCGCTATGCCTCTCTCTATGCAATTCCACACAAGACCAGTGAACCATGATGACTGGCCATGGGGATCTCAGGACAGGCTCCACTACTCACAATTCTCAGCAAGATTCCACATTGCACAACCCCTGTGTATCTAAATCACAGTGCTCACTCTGCTCCTGTACTGAGCTCTGTGTGGATCACAGGGGCAAATCCACCATAATAATCAAAGCACTCAGAGAGAAAGAAGAGTTAGGGGACAGGCAAGGAATGGGGACAGAGGAGGAATGAGGGGCAGGGGTGGGACTGGGTACAGAGGAGGAATGAAAAGCAGGAGAGGCACTGGGGACAGAGGAGGAATGATGGGAAGGGGAGGAATTGGGGACAAAGGAGAAAGGAGGGGCAGGAGAGGAACATCGGAGGAATGAGAGGCAGGGGAGGGACTGGAGACAAAAAATAGGAAAATCCTGCGAGCCACCACTTCCTAGATGCTTAAACGTAGATAAAATTACCTGAAGCTGGAAGCTGCTAGCATTACATACGTCACATATATCGTGCAAAGACAAAATATAAATATATATAGGCTGCACTAAAAGGGTATATATAAGAGGGACTAGAGACGGTTAAGGAACGAGGGGCAGGGATGGGACTAGGGATAGAGGAGGAATGAGAGGCAGGGGAGGGACTGGAGACAGTTAAGGAGCAAGGGGCAGGGATGGGACTAAAGACAGAGGGGGAATGAGGGGCGGGGGAGGGACTGGAGACAGTGAATGAATGACGGGCAGGGGAGGGTCTAGGGATAGAGGAGGAATGATACAGGGAAAGGGAATGAGGACATAGGAGGAATGAGCAGCAAGGGAGAGACTGGAACAGAGGAGGGATAGGGTAAGGAGAAGGGATGACCGTCCAATAAGAGATGGGGAGAGAGGATGGATGGGGTACAGAGAAGGAATGAGGACAGAAGAGGCATGGAGAAGAAATAGGGACAGATGGACAATGGAGACCAGATGATGAATGGAGACAGAAGAGGAGTGGTAAGTGGAGGGACAGGGGACAGAGGAGTGACAGGGAACAGAGTACAGAGGGGAGACAGATGAGTAATGAAGGAGAAATGAGGGGCAGTAGAGGGACTGGAGACAGTGACAGAATTAGGGCTAGGGATGGGACTCAGTACAGAGGAGAAATGAGGGGAAAGGGAGGGATTGGGAACATAAGAGGAATGAAGGGGAATGATTGGGGACATAGGAGGAATGAAAGGCAGAGGAGGGACTGGAGACAGTGAAGGAATGGGGGGCAGGGATGGGACTGGGTACAGAGGAAGAATGAGGGGAAGGGAAGGGACTGAGTACAGAGGAAGAATTGGGGCAGGGAAGGGACTAGGGATAGAGGAGAAATGAGGGGCAGGGGAGGGACTGGAGACAGTGAAGGAACAAGGGGCAGGTATGGTACTGGGTACAGAGGAGAAATGAGGGAAAGAGGAGGGACTGGAGACAGAGGTGGAATGATGGGCAGGGGAGGGACTAGGCACAGAGGATGAATGAGAGGCTGGGGAGGGACTGGGGACATAGGAGGAAAGAGGGGCAGGGGAGGGACTGGGGATAGAGAATGAGTGAGGGGCAGGAGAGGGACTGGTGATAGAGGATGAAACAGGGGCAGGGGAGGGACTGGGGACAGAGGATAAATGAGAGGCAGGGGAGGGACTGGGGACATAGGAGGAATGAGGAGCAGGGGAGGGACTCAGGATAGAAAATGAATCAGGGGCAGGGGAGGGACTGAGGATAAAGGATGATCAGGGGCAGGGGAGGGACTGGGGACAGAGGATTGACAGGGAACAGAGCACAGATGGGAGACAGATGAGTAATGAGGGACAGAGAAGAGAGAGAGATAGAGGTGGGAGAGGGAGGGATAGGAGGACAGAGAAGGGATGGGTGATGGGAGAGGGTTGGGAACAGAGAAGTGATAGGCAATAGAGGAGTGGCAGGGAACAGAGGAGGGATGGAGACAGCAGAGCTTTAGGACATACTGCAAGAGATAGTCAGAGACTAGAGACATACTGCAGGAAATGGGCAGAGATTCGGGCACACCATAGGAGACAGTCAGAGACTGGGGATATATTACAGGAGAAGCTCGGAGACTGGGGACATTATACAGGAGAATATCAGAGACTGGGGACACAATATAAAGACTGAGGATATACTACAGGAGAAGGTCATGGACTATGGCTAGGCTACAAGAGGTGGTCAAAGAATGTGGATTTATTACAGAAGAGAGTCAAAGTCAAAGGCTAGAAACTTAATACACAAGATTGTCAGATGCAGAGTGTATATTGCAAGGGATTGCTATAGACTACTGCTAGTACAGCCCCTGTACAAATCAATGCTCCCAAATGCACTGATGGCTGCTTTAGCCTGGGTACTACACAATAATTATTGAAGGGCTGTGGGATGGTTGCCAGGGCTGTATAATGTGTTCAGTGAGTGGAACTGCAGCTAACATCTATCTTCAAAGTGGTCAGAAATGTGACAGAGCCCCTGTAGTCAGGTGTAGCACTCCTGGGCAAAGGTGTCCAAACTGGCCATGCATATACTGTATCCAATAAGGGTCACAAACCATACCAATATTTTGCTCTTGAAGTTTTGCACACAATGATAGTTGATCAGGACAGAAGGTCTGGAAACGTAAGTGCAACTGATAAACAGGTCTCATAGCAGGTCTCAATTAGAAGTGGTTTGAGTAGGAGCTGTTAGTAACTATTGATGAACTCTTATGATTTATTATTCAGTTTGTTCTACAGAATACAGTACACAACATCTGAAGCTCACCTCATTGAGGTTCTGCATCAGTCATTAACAGACATCCACCTATTCTTCACCCTAAGGTTAGCTCTGCTTCTACCTAATAATTACAAGCCTCCATAACAGGTTTAATTAGGTTCACAAGAGGCTGATTAATAGCTCATTATTTAAAGTGAATATTGTACTACACCCAAATGATGTTCCAGATGTATGAGTGTGACATGTGGAAGGGTCGTTGGTTCCAGGAAAGGCAACACTTATAATTATTGATATCTAAAATGTTTTTTAGATACATACTATATATATATATATATATATACACACACACACACACACAGTATATATGTATAATATGGGAAGCAACTGAAAACTGTAAGCCACCAGCATGCAGTTGGGTGAACAAGTCAGTAGGCATGGTGTATCCAGCAGCCAATATCAGTAAGTGACAATTAATTCCTTAGCACTTTTTATGTCTGTTCACTAATGATAATCCAGTGTTTCTTAGACAAAGTGGTCACCATAGTAATGTGCTCTATTAATAACAGTATAGGAAAGTGGTTCCTACTGTCAGTGAAATATGCAGAGAAGGGCCCCTGACTTCAGTTGTGTGGCCCTTGGTATCACAGAGCAGCCAGTAAGCAAGTCCTTTTTATCATGCAGCATTCGGGTCCCTGGTATCATACATGTAGCGCTGGTAGATTTTGATCTACCGCTGATAGGTAAATCTAGTGGGTCACTTGTTAGAGGAAGTTAGATTTGCCTCTGTTCCAGCTTGGCTGAGTTGCATGTGGTTCCACACTGTGCCGGTGGGTGTCGTTGTCACCATGGGCCAGTGTTGGAAAAGCAACGTGTTGAGGCGTATGAGTGCTCCTCTGTCCCGGGGACAACTCGGTGGAGGTGGTCCTCCGAGTTGCATTCTGGGAGAGGGTATTTATGGGACAGATGCCATATTTTGGGGTTGGTTTTCAGCCACCTGCTGGCCCTCCTGGCCGACAGGTATGCGTTCCAGAGGCCCACGCCGCTGCGGCCTGTGGGTGAGCCCAGAAGTCTGTCTGGGGCCTACCACAGCAGCAGAGGAATGGTCCTGAGCTGTCTATCCTGAGTAAAGAAGCTGGACAACCGAGAAGATCCCAGGGGAGGACCTGTCATGGAAGGATCATGCAGAGTGCTGGTCTGGAGAGGTGCCTGGTGACTCGGTTGGAGGACGTATCCTGAAGTAGTCTTACTGCATAGTACTGCTGGGTTGGCTTAAAGGTTCAAGTACTGTGTCTGACATTCATCGCAAACCAATACATCCTGTGGCAGAGGATCGTACGGGTTTTATTCCAAACAAGTCTGTGGCAGAGACTTTTGTTCGTGCTGCGTACTGGTTGCTAGGCAAGTGAGAGATGTCTATCCAGGCGAGCAAAGATTGAATCCTATAAAGGGGAGACTATTCAGCTACAAGTGTTCAATTGCAAAGAAAGTTCTGAAGAATACTACTGAAAGGTATTTGAGCTTCCCTGCAGCTTTCCTTCTACCTCTTTCCTGCTACTTCCCTTGTTCATTTATTAAAGCATTGGAAAACCTACTCAAGTGTTTGGTGTGTGTGTCGTCCAGAGGTAAACTCAACGGAACCCTAGACCCGGTGCTGGTGAAACAGAGGTATCGAGAGTGAAGGTAACAAGCCCGCTTAAACCAGCAGCTCCACCGAGACTTAGTGCTACATACAGTAGATGGGTTTGGGGGCCTTGGTATAATAGAGCAGCAGGTGGGGCCCCTGGTACATACCTCCCATCTTTTTGAGATGGGAATGAGGGACACCTATTAGCAAAAGTGTGTAGGCATAGGACACGCCCCATCCCCCGAAAAGAAAATTATACGAAAAAAAAAAAGATTTGGTTAAACTCACAAGTGCTTTTTTTTTTTTTTTTTTTTTTTTTACCACAACTATTCCTTTATATTAGCTTTTGAAATTTACAAATGCAGCAATTTAGAAATTGGATAAAAAGGTTTATCACTGGGAAACACATTTTGAAAGATAAAAAGTGCATTTTAGATACAAGTATATAGATAAAACCAAAGTCAGGGACAAATTAGGAGGACAGAGGGACAGAGTGACTTTGTTCCAAACCAGGGACAGTATCTTCAAATCAAGGACAGTTGGGAGCTATAGTATACCTGGTATAATACAGCAGCCATTATAAGACCCCTGGTATAATACAGCAGATGGCGTGGGACCCTTTGTATAATACAGGATGTGGCATGGGGCCCCTGGTATAATACAGCAGATGGCGTGGGCATACCTCCCAACATTTTGAGATGGGAATGAGGGACACCTACTAACAAATGTATGTAGGCATAGGACACTCCCCTGCCACACCCCCTTAAAGGAGAATTAACCCCAAAAAAGGTTAATTAAATCCACAAGTGCTTTTTTTTTACCACTACTATTCCTTTATATTGGCTTTTAAAATGTACAAATGCAGTAATTTAGAAATTGGATGAAAGGTTTAGCACTGGGAAACACTTTTTGAAATATAAAAAGTGCATTTTATATACAATATATAGATCAGACCAAAATGAGGGACACATGAGGGGGAAAGAGGGACAGAGGGACATTGCTCCAAATCAGGGACAGTCCCTCCAAATCAGGGACAGTTGGGAGCTATGCGTGGGGCCTCTGGTATAATACAGCAGATGGTGTGGGGCCCCTGGTATAATACAGAAATGGGACGCCATGGGAGTTATTTACTAAAGGCAAATCCACTGTGCACTACAAGTGCACTTGGAAGTGCAGTCGCTGTAGATCTTAGAGGGGGACATTTTAGCTTGCACATGCTTGGATGATAGAAATCAGCAGAGCTTCCCCTCATTTCAGATCTTTCCCTAAGATCTACAGTGACTGCACTTCCTAGTGCACTTATAGTGCACAGTGAATTTGCCTTCAGTAAATCAACCCCCATGATATAGACTTACTAAAGGCAAAAAGACTGTGCACTTTCGCAAGTGCAGTTGTACTCGTTTTCCCCAAAGCTTAGTAACTGTGGTAAAGCTTTACTTTGTAAAGAATATCCAATTAGATGCAAGGAAAATAAAAACACAGCATTTTTGCTTGAACATGATTGGATGATGGAAATCAGCAGAGCTTTACCACATTTACTAGGCTCTCGGAAAAATGAGTGCAACTGCACTTGGGAAGTGCATAGTCTATTTGCCTTTAGTAAATCCATCCCCAAGTATCATACAGAAGCTTGCTATCACATATAAGCTAGTATGGTTGGTGTGCGGCCCCGGTCTCATACATCAGCTGATAGGAGGACCCTCGTATCATACCGTTGTCCTTGTGGCATCTTATAGCAGCCAGTGTAGGGCCCCTATTACCACACAGCAGCCAGAGTGGGCCCCTGGTATCATGCAGTCTCCCATCTTGTTAGCCAGACTTTTAGCATTGGTATTCAAGCCTCTTTATTTTGTCCTGTCACTTACTATTTCCTTGTTAGTTATTATGAGGTTGCAATTTGTATTTGCCAACTTACCTACCCTGGGTTTTGGTATTCTAGTCAGCCTACTGCTAATGCCCCGAATATTTCTTTCTGAACCTTTGTTCCATGCTGGCTAACTCTACATCTGGACCCCCCCCCCCCCCCCCCAACATCTAGTTTAAAAGCCCCTCTAACTTTTCGGCCATCTTCTCTCCCAGCCGAGCTGCACCCTGCCCATTTAGCTGCAGTCCATCCCTTCTAAAGAGCTGGTAACCGAGTGAAAAGTCAGCCCAGTTCTCCAGGAACCCAAACCCCCCCTCACTACACCAGCTCCTCAGCCACTTGTTAATTTCCCTAATCTCCCGCTGCCTCTCTGGTGTGGCTCAAGGTACCGGTAGTATTTCTAAAAATACTACCTTGGAGGTCCTTCTCTTCAACTTAGCTCCTAAGTCCCTGAAATGGTTATTTAGGACTCTCCATCTTCCTCTAACTTTGTCATTAGTACCCACGTGTACCATGACAACTGGGTCTTCCCCAGTCTCACCCAATAATCTGTCCACCCGATCCGCAATGTGCCGAACCCGAGCGCCCGGTAAACAACATACAGTTCGGTGCTTACGTTGTTTATGACAGATTGTCCTCTCTGCCCTTTTAATAACTGAATTCCCTACCACCAGAATCTGTCTTTCCTCCTCTTTCCTTACCCTTAGCCTTGCCCCCGCCCTCACTGGAGGAGTTTTTCCCCATATCACACAACAGGGCAAACTTATTGGGATGTTCCAGTCCAGGACTGGCCTCCTTGATGCTTTCCCCTCTATCCTGCCTAACTATCACCCAACTACTCTGCTCTTTTGCCTGCACCCCTATATCTCCATCGCTTCTGTGCTGGCCCCTGCCAGTACCTGTCTGATACGTTCAAAGCTCGCTTTCAGGTTGGAGAGGCATCCCAGTGTTGCCAGCTGCTTCTCTAGATTCAGGACCTGGGCTTCCAAGGAAGCAACATGCTCACAATTTGTGCAGCAGTATTTTCCCTTGATCGGATGTTCAAGGAATGCATACATGTGACAAGATGTGCACCGAGTCGCATTTCCATACCTGTTGGACACCATACCCACTAATTTAATGGGGATTCTCCTAGAGGATTAGGGGTTTTACTCTGCCCGAATAACTGTAAACTTGCTTCCTGACTCTAATTTATTAGTACCCCATTACTCATAGTACTCCATACACAGTTGCTCAGCATTCAGTTACTCTCAGTACTCAGAACACTCAGTAGCTCATGGACTCTTTGATTCTTAGGGTTTGACAGACTTTTCTTTTATAACTGACTCATGGATAAGTTCTTCCTAACTCACAGCCATTTGCCTAGTGAAAGTGCATGTACACTTCTTTTTTGCCAATGGGTCACAAAAACAAAACTTGATTGGGATATTCTAACACATGAATATGCTTTGGTCATTCCATTGTAGCTCAGGCTTTATGTTTGGGGTTGTCGCTGAAAGGTGAACCTCTGCACCGTCTCAAGTCTTTTTGCAGACTCTAACAGGTTTTCTTCTAAGATTGCCCTGTATTTGGCTCCATTCATCTTCCCATCAACTCTGACCAGCTTCCTTGTCCCTTCTGAAGAAAAGCATCCCCACAACATGATGCTGTCAACCACCATGTTTCACAGTGTGGATGGTGTGTTCAGGGTGATGGGCAGTGTTAGTTTTCTGCCACACATAGCTCTTTGCTTTTAGGGCAGAAAATTCAATTTTGCTCTCATCTGATTAGAGCTCCTTCTTCCACATGTTTGCTGTGTTTGCCACATGGCTTCTCACAAACTGTAAACAGGACTTCTTATTGCTTTCTTTCAACAATGGCTTTCTTCTTGCCACGCTTCCATAAAGGCCAGATTTGTTGAGTGCACGACTAATAGTTGTCCTGTGGACAGATTCTCCCACCTGAGCTGTGGATCTCTGCAGCTCCTCCAGAGTTACCATGGGCCTTTTGCCTGCTTCTCTGATTAATGCTCTCCTTGCCATGTCATGGTAGATTTGCAGTTGTGCCATACTCTATTTTCGGATAAGATGTTCAAACTTACATTTCTCCACAACTTTATTCCTGACCTGTCTGGTGTTTTCCTTGGCCTTCGTGATGCTGTTTGTTCACTAACAAACCTCTGAGGGCTTCACAGAACAACTGTATTTATACTGAGATTAAATTACATATAGGTTTACTCTATTTACTAATTAGGGGACTTCCAACGGCAAATGGTCCCACTAGATTTTAGTTAGGGGTAGCAGAGTAAAGGGGGCTGAAAATAAATGCACGCCACACTTTTCAGATATTAATTTGTAAAAAATTTGGAAAACCATTTATCATTTTCCTTTCATTTCACAATTATGTGCCACTTTGTGTTGGTCTCACATAAAATCCCAATAAAATACATTTACATTTTTGGTTATAACATGACAAGATGTGAAAAATTTCAAGGGGTATGAATACTTTTTTCAAGGCACCGTATATCTTGTGCTGTTCATTTTTTTAAAATGCAAAATGCTACATATGGCCACTAGATGGGGCTAAAAATATAAATGTAAATGTTAAAGCTGAACTCTAGGCAAAAACAAATTCCAGTTGAGTGGGGCTGTTCCCTCACTCCACAGGTCATTTGCTTGTTTTTGTCTAGGGGATTGAGGAACGGAAATATACTTACCTCATCCTCTAATTCCCCATCCCCCCGCACAAGAACAGTCCCTGTGGCTCCTGCTCCCCTCCGCGGTCTAGTGATCTTGTGTGGTGGACTGTTCCTGATGTCATCACGCCCATAGACCTTGCAGGTGGAGCGGAGGATCAGGTGAGTATACCCCTTTCTCCAATCCCCTAGACCAGTGGTCTCCAAACTGTGGCCCTTTGCATGCCTTTATCTGACCCTTAGGGCACTATTCCTTCCACTGAGACAAGACACTATTCATTCCACTAACGCCAACAATGGGGCACTATTTCCGCCACTGACACCAATGATGGGGCACTATTTCTCCCCCTAATACCAAATATGGGGCACTCTTTACTCCCAATGACCCCAGGACATTTTCTACTCTTCCACTCCCACTGACCACAGTCCGGCCCATCTAAAGTCTGAAGAACAATAAACTGGCTCTTGATTAGGAAAGTTTGGAGACCTCTGCCCTAGACAAAAATGAGCAGTTGACATGTGCAGTGCAGCCACAGCCCCACTTCATGGGAAAACTTTTTTTGTCCGGAGTTGTTCTTTATAGTCAAAGTTTTACATTAGAACAGCACAGGAATAGCCTATTCACATTATCTTTTTATTCCCCTTTGGCACAGAACAAATGTACTTTAATTGAGCGAATGTCTACGCAAATTCCTGATAAATCAACCACTATGTGTTCATAATAAACTGTTAAAAAAAATAATCTTTGGAGTGATGGTGATTTTTTACTACATATTTCTGGTTCTGAACAACACCATTCGTTGCAGTTGCTTCAAGAGCCCACCAAATCAAACATGGTCTAGCACTACAAGGACTGTGCAGCCATAGACATAATTTGTTGTTACCAAACAGAACAGGCCCGGAGCAGAAGGGAACCTAGGTGTAGGGCCCACACGACTGGGGTGGCTGGGCAGGCTGAATGGTCAATTTTACAAGTTAGTGTAAATAGGGGTTTTACTATTGGCTCAGTGGTAGGATAGGGGTTCTGCCTGGTTACTGTGTTGGCCTCGGGGGCGGGGGCAGTTTTTCTCAGTAGGGGGTCAGCAGGAGGTAGACAACAGTACAGGTGTTGTAATATGCCCAAACCATTGTGACTGATATGCTTTGATATGCTTTGCTATTTCAGTATACAAGATAGCTTAAATTTGCAACTATAACAGAATGCTTAGAAAGATGCGTGCACAAGCACTTTATTCTATATATACATCATTGTGGGTTGGTAGGCCATGGGACAGGATGCATGACTTATGACTCATAACCAGACAGCCTGTTGACCCGTGTTAACTCATGATGAGGTATCTTGGAGGGTGACTGACTTGTATAACCACATAACTATATATTTCTTTACAAATACATCATTTACTAACCACTCCCCTCTCCCCTCTTTCTATTGGTATGTTAAACCATATATAAGCTGTAACACACCTAATAAAGGCAGACATTTTATGAATGCATAACTTGCTTCTCGTTTCATGGTGTCTCCAGATATGGGTGGTCCTCCAGAATACCTACTATTTCCTTTCAGCTTTTCTTTCCCTCCCTCCCTATCTTTTTAAGCAGTGTGGTTTAATGTTGTGTTTTCTCATTTAGGTTAATGGCTGCAGGGGTTTCGGGTTCTTGAAGGTTGGAATGTTGGAAGGTATACAGTATGTGGTGTGGGCCTATCTCATTATGGGTACCTTCCCTATCATGGAAATAATGGGCTATCAGTAATCGGCTGCATCGGGCAAGAAATTGGTAATAGTTTGCCCCTGAGCTGGTGGAATTGCGGCTAGGGGCCAGGATGACTTGGTGGTGGTGATACAGCCGATGCGATAGAAAACCTTCCTTCGTGAACCTTATGCCACGTAACACACGAGCAGAATGTCCGTCAGAAAAAGTTCGATGGGAGCTTTTCACCGTATTTTCCGTGTGTATGCCCCATTGGACTTTTTCTGTCGAAAATTCTGACGGACTTAGATAGTGAACATGTTCTAAATTTTTCCGGCGGAACTAATTACTATCGGGGAAACCCGCTCGTCTGTATGCTGTTCCAACGTACCAAAAACGATGCATGCTCAGAAGCTATTGGCTACTGGCTATTGAACTTCCTTTTTCTAGTCCCGTCGTACGTGTTGTACGTCACCTCGTTCTGGATGGTTGGACTTTGGTGTGACCGTGTGTATGCAAGACAGCTTGAACGGAATTCCTGTCGGAGAAACCTTCGGAGTTTATTCCGATGGCAAAACCAGTCGTGTGTACAGGGCATTAGACATAGCAGTCAGTTTGAGCTGGGTACAAAAAGTTGGGTTATATAAAATAGAATTTATTTTATATAAAATGTTGTTATGGTTGTTAATAAAGGGGCTGCTACAGTCATTTAAAATCCAGATGGTGTCGCATATTCCTTTTCTAAGGTTTTTTGGGCAACCTAGAGGGTTGGCATCAGGAATGGGGGCAGACGATACATGAGCCATACACCAGTCATGACTAAGTAAGCAGCCACATAACCAGCCATAAGACTCCTAGCGTACTCTGCTAGAACAGAAAGTTAACATAAGGGGCGCAGGAGTGCCGCCCCCCATCCATGCGTCTGGTCCCCTAATCTACATTCGGGGCCCTGGACGCATGGATTCCAAATTTTTTTTTTTTAAGCACGTGATTAGAGCCAAAGTCTCTAATAGGCTTCAAAAAAGGTTGGGCTCGCGAGGGTGGGCTGCCCCCCCGAGCACACCCACTTGTGTGACAATAGCAAATGAATATTGTCACACTGATTCTCCTCCCGGCCAATCAGGAAGCAGGTCCTGAGACCCGACACCCAAATTGCTGAAAGAACAGGAGATCCTATTGGATGCATAGGAGGAGAAGGGAGAAGATGCACAGCGGAAGCTCCGTGATGTTGAAGAGGAGGAGACGCCACGGCATCCGCCACCTGCCGCCTGTAGGAGCTCTGCCTGCCAGCCTCCCCTAAAAAAAAAAACAACACCAGGCGCTACTGCTGTCACTAATAGCATGGAATGTTTTTTGCTATTGGGATGGCGCCATTTTCTTGTACCCAGCAATCACTTATCTTCCAGATGGAACTGGTACAAGAGACCTGTTACTTGAGTGGTCCTTACTCTGGTACCTGAACAATTAAATTGAGAAACAATAACATTCTTTTTACAAGATGTGAAATGAAAGAAAGATGTGTGCTCCGATCAAAGTAACTTCATGACCAGGTAAAAATCATTCTTACCTTGTACAATGAGGTGTATGCGGGTGGTTTTGGGGTGATTGTCTGTCTGGATAGAGCAGGTGTATGGTCCCTCATCATAGATGTCCACATTTTGGATCTTGATGCTGTACAGAGTATTGGTGTTTGCTACCAGAACCACACGGGGGTCTATGGACCACTTATCGTTGCTGGTGTATAAGATGGTGCTGCGGTTCAGCCAGGCCACCCGCGTCACTCGACTGTCCACTGCGCACCTGCAGATTTAAAATCAATCTGGTTACAGATCAGAAGTAAAATAAAATAAAAATTTGCCATTAAAGTAAAATCGATTATTGAAATATTAATGCTATGGCAGAAAGCGCTGCAACTGTGTTAAAGTCATCAGATCCCTTCGGCAGGCTTTTCAGCGGGCTTCTATGTAGAACTGAAGCTTCTTGTCATGTGATTACCAGCAACTTCCCTCTTATGTTCCCACATTTATATGTGCAACTTCACTGGGGTCAGAAAGAACCGATACAAAAACAGAAAATGACTCCTGCGCACAAGTGGTCGACCAAATAGATGGAAGGGAGACACAGGCCTTGCTGCCCTCAAGGATGGGGAATCCTAGCAGACAAAGAAATAAAAAGAGAAAAGGGCGCACCAGCCATGTGCATTATCTTTTGTAAAACATTTATTGAGTAAAATGATAAAGGAAATTACTCACAAGCAGTAGTAAAATCATATGCCGTAAACCTTGGACATCAACTAACAGCAAGTGGTTAAAATGATGAACGAAGCCTTCCAAAGGTATTTAGAGGAATATATAGCTGACTGCTGAGCTCTGATGAAGAAGGGACGAGCCCTTCGAAACGCGTTAGCGGGCAGTGCTATATATTCCTCTAAATACCTTTGGAAGGCTTCGTTCATCATTTTAACCACTTGCTGTTAGTTGATGTCCAAGGTTTACGGCATATGATTTTACTACTGCTTGTGAGTAATTTCCTTTATCATTTTACTCAATAAATGTTTTACAAAAGATAATGCACATGGCTGGTGCGCCCTTTTCTCTTTTTATTTCTGGGTCAGAAAGAACAAATGGTGCTGGAACCAGAGAACATGCAGTATCAAGGCCGTTCAGAAGAAAGACAAGCCCGTAGCAAAAAAAAAAAAAAAACAGGCGAAAACAGCAGCAGACTCGTGGTGGATCCAAAGAAGAAGGAAGTCCTGCCCTCTCACCCTTTCAATTGTGGATTGCTTTTCATTTTATTAGCCTAGACGTGTGGCTGCTGGAGTCTGTGGAGTAGAGTTGCCACCTCATCCCTTTAAAACCAAACACATATTAATTACACAGGTTCTGTGGCTGATTAACCACTTGCCTGCAGGGCATTTTCACCTCCTTCCTGCCCAGGCCAATTTACAGCTTTCAGCGCTGTCGCAACTTGAATAACAATTGCGCGGTCATACAACACTGTACACATATGAAATTTTTATCATTTTTTCCCCACTATTAGAGCTTTCTTTTGGTGGTATTTGATCACCTCTGCGGTTTTTATTCCTTGCGCTATAAACAAAACAAGAGTGACAAGTTTGAAAAAAAACACAATATTTTTTTACTTTTTGCTATAATAAATATCCAAATTTTTTTTTTTTTTAAACAATTGTTTTCCTCAGTTTAGGCCGATGCGTATTTTTCTACATATTTTTGGTAAAAAAATATTGCAATAAGCGTATATTTATTGGTTTGCGCAAAAGTTATAGCGTCTACAAAATAAGGGGATAGATTTATAGCATTTTTATTATTATTTTTTTTACTAGTAATGGCGGCGATCTACGATTTTTACCATGACTGCGATATTGCGGCGGACATATCGGACACTTTTGACACATTTTTGGGACCATTCACATTTATACAGCGATCCGTGCTATAAAAATGCATTGATTACTGTAGAAATGTGACTGGCAATGAAGGGGTTAACCAGGAGGGGGCGCTGTAGGGTTAATCATGTTGATAGGGAGTGATTCTAACTGTGGGGGGAGGGGACTCACAAGGGGAGGAGACCGATCGGTATTCCTCTGTACAAGGAACACACCATCAGTCTCCTCCCATCTGACAGGACGTGGTTCTGTGTGTTTACACACACAGATCCACAGTCCTGCTCGGTTACCGGGCAATCGCGGGGGTGCCCGGCAGTCATATGACAGTGGGTGGGCAGCAAGTGGTTAAGGTGGTGATTAAACTCACTTGGTGCCTTATCTGCATTAAATTAGCCTTGGAACCTGTGTAATTCATATGTGTTCGGGTTTAAAGGAATGAGGTGGCAACCCTCCTGTGGAGGCATTAGCAATTTGGAGCTGTAAAGTTTGTCCCCGAGCCGGTGTTGCGCGGCTAGGGATAATTGAGTATAACAGTGATACTAAAGCTGAATGGGGTTATGGGATGCCTCCTAAGACCTGCAACCTAGTTCTAGTGATACATTATGGGTACTGGTTTTTGATTGTTAATGTTAAAGAGATTTTAATATTTATTTGTTAAAAAAAAATGGCCAAACTGACACTTTCCTCAAGTTGTCGAGTGTCATTTGTATATACAAAGTTTGGGAAGGTTTAGGATTGGTATGGGCATAGGCGTCCACAGGTAAGGGCAAGGGGGGTCAAGTGCCCCCCCCCCCCTGGAATCAGGGATCAGATTGGCACATTCAGCACAGTGGGGTTGCTATGGGGGTGCAGGCAGTCAGTGGGGGGGGGGGGGGGACACCATCAAGGTGCTGTCAAGCCCCCCGATCAGTGTAGTGTGACTGTGGGCTCTTTTCCCTGCTCAGTCCAGCAGAGAACTCGGCGGCACTGTATCAGGAGAAGGGCGAGCTGCAGGCTGTCAGAGGTTTCCCCCACTCGCCCCCCCCCTCCTGTCAGGGAGAAGAGACGGCGGCTCTCACCAGGTTCCCCACCCAGCTTACTGCCCGCTCTGTTCCTTCCCCAGCTTCACCAGAGAAAGCGCCGCACTGCCCAGCGTCACGCCGCCCAGCGCCACCAGAGAGAGCGTTATGCTGCCTAGCATTACCAGAGAGAGCGTCACGCTGCTCAGCGTTACCAGAGAGAGCGCCACGCTGCTCAGCGTCACCATAGAGAGCTCCACGCTGCCCAGCGTCACCAGAGAGAGCGCCGCGCTGCCCAGCATCACCAGAGAGAGCGTCACGCTACCCAGCGCCACCAGAGAAAAAAAACACGCTACTCAGCACCACTGGAGAGAGCCACGCTACCCAGCGCCACCAGAGAGAGCCACGCTACCCAGCGCCACCAGAGAGAGCCACGTTACCCAGCTCCAGAGAGCGAGCCGTGCTACCCAGCACTACCAGAGAGAGAAAGACTGTACCCTGGCAGGGGCTCAGACATGTTGAGCGATCATCCAGCCGGAGGGATCATTTCTGTAGTTTCGCTGGGTCTGGTAAGAGGGCCTGTCGGTCATTATCCATTACTTATTCTAGGGACTGTACTACGCCTGCAGTCTCTGACCATGATAATGTGATAATGGAAAAGGGGAGGCACATGGGTAACCCTAAAATGATGCCCCCCCCAAAAAAAAAGTTCTGCAGACGCCCATGGGTATGGGGATGGTTATTATCTGGGGTACCCTAGCCATGCAGAAACTGGCAACTCCAAAGTTTCAGCCAGCAAATGATGATTACAGGGTCAATGTCACAGTTAATTAGCAGGCAGCTTTTGGATCAGTGGGACGTGTAATGTTTCTAACCTACAAAAAATGAATAGAGCTTTGTACTAACACTTCCCACACAGCATAATGACATCAATGGTGAATCTGAACATACACATCTACAGATACTACAATTTGGGTGACGTTTGCACCTTTTCCTGTTTACAGCTGATACTATGTGATACAATGTAGCTATGCCCTGTTTGTTTGTTAGGCCACTTCTGATAAGGTTGCTGTGCTCTGATGGTATTGATTGATTATGTCATCAAGCTTGTTGTTTACATGGCAATTTCAAAAACCCTTAGAAAGCGGATATGAAGGTCTTTTAGGGTTAGACGCAGTGAAGAGATCCCATCCCGAAGTATACAGGGAGAGACCTCTGTTCGTAGGATACAGGTTGAGGCCACATGGACACAAGGAAGCGGTGATTTCTGTCTATAGGATACAGGGAGATGCAACATGTACACAAGGAAGCAATCTTTGTCCATAGCATATGAGGAGAGGCTACATGGAATCATTGAAGAAATCTCTGTCCACACTACAAAATACAGGAACAGGCCAGAGGGACACAGACAAAGGATCTCTGTCCACAGGATGCAGGTAGAGGCCACATGGACACAGGGAAGGGATCTCTGTCCACAGCATATAGGGAGAGGCTACATAGAAGCAGGAAAGTAATCTCTGCCCGAAGGGAAAATGGAAAGGCTACATGGACACAGGGTAAGGATCCCTTTCCATAGGATAGAGGGAGAGGCCACATGGACACAAGGAAAGGAGGATCTCTGTTCATACGATACAGGATGAGCCAACATGGACATGAAGAAGCATACACAGCATGCAGGGAGAGGCCACATGGACACAGGGTAGGGATCTCAGTCCACAGTATACAGGGGGAGGCTACATAGACAAAAGGAAAGGATCTCTTTCCATAGGATACAGGGAAAAGCCACATAGATACAAGGAAGCGATCTCTGTCCATAAGATATAGGGAGAGGCCACATGAACATGATGAAGCGATCTGTGTCCATAGAATACAGAGAGAGGCCACATGAACATGAGGAAGCGATCTCTATCTATAGAGTACAGGTAGAGGCCACATGGACACAGGGAAGGGATCTCAGTCCACAGTATACAAGGAGAGGCCACATAGACACAGTAAGGAATCTCTGTCCATAGGGTACAGGGAGAGACCACATGGGCACAAGGAAAGGAGGATCTCTGTCTATAGGTTACAGGGAAAGGCCACATGGACACAGGGAAGGGATCTCTGTCCAGAGAATATAGGAAGAGGCCACATGGGCACAAGCAAACCATCTCTGTCCATAGGATACAGGGAGAGGCAACACTGACACAGGGAAAAGATCTCTGTCCATAGTACAGGGAGAGGCCACATGGACACAGGGAAGGGATCTCTGTCCAGAGAATATAGGAAGAGGCCACATGGGCACAAGCAAACAATCTCTGTCCATAGGATACAGGGAGAGGCAACACTGACACAGGGAAAAGATCTCTGTCCATAGTACAGGGAGAGGCCACATGGACACAGGGAAGGGATCTCTGTCCAGAGAATATAGGAAGAGGCCACATGGGCACAAGCAAACAATCTCTGTCCATAGGATACAGGGAGAGGCAACACTGACACAGGGAAAAGATCTCTGTCCATAGTACAGGGAGAGGCCACATGGACACGAGGACGTGATCTCTGCCCTTGGGATATGGGGAGAGACCACATGGACACCGGGAAAGGATTTCTCTCCACAGGATACTGGCTGGGAGTAGCCACGTGTACACTGGGAAGTGATTTCTCTCCACAGGATACTGGGGGAGGCCACATGGACAAAGACACGTGATGAAGGAAAGTTTAGTGCAACATAAACAATTTGGCAGCTAAATAGGATATTTATTTATACAGATCTCTATACCAGACCTAAAAGGAGGGGGAGGAATAATGAGGGACAGAGGGATTATGTTCCAAAAGATAAAGTTAGGACATTTATAATTGTGCATTACAAATAGGACATTTTTAGTGGTTTTGCTCTGTTCTCTCACAACTGGACACACTGTGCTACAACACACCTGGAGCTTGCAGAGTGGATAAAAGATGGATACTCAGAAAGGTAGGGAACTCAAAACATGGGATTCTGATATTTTTTTAATAAGCGCATCAGCAAAATGCAGCTGGTCTAGATTTTCTCTACAGAATTCATCAGATCAATTTAATGGTGAATAAGTATTCAGAAGATTTTTCTTCCAAAGCAAATCTTATCCAGGGGACATAGAACCCACAGAGCAGAAATGTGGAAGATTGCTGCTCAGTGTCTACAGATACCCAGCGGAGCTCTTCTAGCTCACAGCACAGCACAAGACTCCTATCCAGAAGGCCTGAGACATGATTAGCGGGTGGCCTTTCTTCACTGTGAGGAGCATTGACAACCATGATGAATAAGACGTAAGCACTGGCACTAGGCACCCCACTCTCACAGTTATTGCAGCAGTGACTACTACTGAGAGGTGAGGCACAAACAACACGAGGAGCACCTCTGCACTGAGTGCTTCTAACAGTATGGAGATAGCATGAGAGGAACAACAGTAAAAAGCAATATATGATGGCATTTTCTGCTGCGAGCCCCTCTGAATTTTCAAATCACCCAGAGAACTAAATACAAAACTCGACCTGAATCAATGCAACTCCCAGGCAGTGACAAGGTTCTGCTACAAACTAATCCTCATAGTATTAACTTGGCCACAAAAGAAATATACCACATGAAAGAAGGAGCCACAGCTAAAAAAAATCTCCTATAATCAGCCTGTCAATGAAAGAGACAGAATGATCACTGTTCACAATGAAAGTGATAGATTGATCTCCATCTATGACTTGGAACACAACAAATCATGAATCCAGGGACCCAGACAGTATAGGAGACTACGAATGACCTGCATCTACCAAGTACCATCTGTTTCACCAAAATATAACCTGTTCCCCCCAAGCATCACCTGTCCCCCCAAAGTATTGTTTTCCCAAGTTTCATGTGTGCCTCTCAAGTATGACATGTATGCCAAATTTTGTGGATGCTTCCAAGGATTATAAATGCCCTTCAAGTATCATATGTGGTCTTAAAATTTTGCATGTATATATAGAATCCGCAATTGGGTATAGGCTAGGCTGCAGCCTCCCCTGGGATGCCCAAAATGAAGCACCAATACAATGAAAGATGTATATGTTAGGGATGAGTGGCGCTGCCTATGAACTGAAAAGTGATATTATAAATCACCTTCACAGGTAGATATTAAAGTGAGATATCACAGTTAATTTGAACAGTGTTGAGTGCTCTAAATCTCCTAAAAAAAAATCCGTAATACATTCATCAATTGATTATTGTGTGCATTACTAAAATTAGCCAACACTAACTATAACCATTTGTATTCCTGAATGAAATAAAGTCCACCAAGTGTATAACCACACTCAAAGTGATCAATTGAAGTCCACCTAATGCAAGGTTTTAGGATCACACTTAAGAGTGGTAAAAGTGTTTTAAGTGCTTTGCCAAGCACTGTTCAAAAACCAGAAAAAATATATATAGTAACGATAAAAAATAAGCAATACAGTAAAAAGTCATAACATAATTTTTCAAGTGACTTGTGTTGTTTCAAAGTGACTTGTGCTTGTACTTGATTCCAATCACAGTGCCAGAGTGATAAAGTGACTGTTGTGCTCCCCCTTTGGATCCCTACTCACCAGATCCTGGCAGCCCTGCAGGCTGTGTGTGGCTCCATCTTATGCGTTTCGTCATAGGATGTCATCTGAAACGCGTAAGATGGAGCCACGTACACACGTCACTTTTGGTTAAATGAGACTGGTGGAACGCACGTAGACCGAGAGCACTCATTTTTTAAATTAGTGGATTCGGGCTGGCTTTTTCCACCCATCCATCTATGGGACTTTTGACCTGTTCTGTTTTAGAAATCTGCTGGCTTTTTAATAAATGTTTATCCGGAAATTACACTATTGGAACCCATCTCTTTTCTACATGAGGATACATTATTGGGGTCACAAAGGAAGATACCACTACCCCTTGACCTAGTGACAACAGAATATCAGAAACTTCCCCAGAGGGCCTGGAGGCTCTGGCTTTCCCAGGATGAGTGAAAGAAGGGAACGATCGGTCCGGCAGCCGGTTTCACACTCAACATATGTGTTTTACATCTGCAGGGGTGCCAGGATCTGGTGAGTAGGGATCCAAAGGGGGAGCACAACAATCAATTTATCACTCTGGCACTAGGATTGGAATCAAGTACAAGCACAAGTCACTTTGAAACAACACAAGTCACTTGAAAATTATGTTATGACTTTTTACTGGATTGCTTATTTTTTATCGTTACTATATATATTTTTTTGGTTTTTGCACAGTGCTTGGCAAGGCACTTAAAACACTTTTACCACTCTTAAGTGTGATCCTAAAACCTTGCATTAGGTGGACTTCAACTGATTACTCTGAGTGTGGTTATACACTTGTGTGTAAGGTGGACTTTATTTCAATTAGGAATACAAATGGTTATAGCTAGTGTTGGCTAATTTTAGTAATGCACGCAATAATCAATTGATGAATGTATTACTGTTTTTTTAGGAGATTTGGAGCACTCAACACTGTTCAAATTAACTGTGATATCTCACTTTAATATCCACCTGGGAAGGGTGATTTATTATATCACTTTTCAGTTCATAGGCAGCGCCACTCATCACTAACCTACACATCTTTCAATAAAATTTTGTATGTGTCCCTCGAATATATATTATGTACCCCCAAAGTATCATGTTTGCCCCCAAGCTTTACTTTTGGCCCCCATGTATCCACAGTGCGACTCATCCTTCTCCCCAACTGTCCCTGAGCTGATTGTATCAGAGCTGAATAATAGACCTGCATGAACACAAGCACTGATTAGTTATAAAGTAGGTTATCTTGCTTCATATAAGCTGGACTAGATAAATGAATAACATTGCTATGGGGAACACCACTTTGCATTCAAAATAATTTCCTTTGTACATTCTCGTGTTTTTGTTCTTGGACTTAAAATAACCTCCACAGAGTAGCCTCATAGATCTTAGGGGAGACCAGAGGCCGGTGAATGATCTGGGTAAAAGCAGTGTTAATTTTGAGGTCAAATTTCATTTTGGTTTTAGTCAGAGTCTTTTGATTAAAATGGCATTTTAGTTTTATGCCCCATACACACGGTCGGATTTTCCGACGGAAAATGTGTGATAGGACCTTGTTGTTGGAAATTCCGACCGTGTGTGGGCTCCATCACACATTTTCCATCGGAATTTCCAACACACAAAGTTTGAGAGCAGGATATAAAATTTTCCGACAACAAAATCCGTTGTCGGAAATTCCGATCGTGTGTACACAAATCCGACGCACAAAGTGCCACGCATACTCAGAATAAATAAAGAGATGAAAGCTATTGGCCACTGCCCCGTTTATAGTCCCGACGTATGTGTTTTACGTCACCGTGTTTAGAACGATTGGATTTTTCCAACAACTTTGTGTGACCGTGTGTATGCAAGACAAGTTTGAGCCAACATCCGTAGGAAAAAATCCTAGGATTTTGTTGTTGGAATGTCCGAACAAAGTCCGACCGTGTGTACGGGGCATTAGTCGTATTTTAGTCATATGAAATGTTTTAGTTACTTTAGTCAACTAAAATCTCCAGTACATTTTAGTCGTCTAAAATCGAATGGGTTTAGTTACATTGTAATGCATTATTTAAGCATTTCTCAACAATTGCCAAACTCATTATATACTCCTATAGTAAAAAATTAATACCATGTTATTATTTCTAGTATTAAGGTTTGAACATGCACAGACACAGATTTAGCTGTTTTTTTTGATGTGGCCATTTTGTTTTCAAAACGAGACTTGGCCATCCTCTGGTCGAGGCTTGGTTTCCTACTCAGATTTTGACGCAGTCATCTTGTTTTCAAAACGAATCTTGGCCATCTATATAGATCTCGTAACAGCCATTCTGATTTTAACAACGAGGCTTGGTTCATTCCTTGAGGCAGCCTCTTTTCAAAAAAGACGCTTGTCTATCCAAGGGTTTCCAAGGCTTGGTAGAATGGTGGCCATATTGATTGTAGTAATATGACTGAACAGAAGTGACTCCATTTTGTGTGGCAATAAAGTCATATAAATTCATGTATCTTAACTTGTATATTCAGACTCGAGTTAAGTCAACTAGTTCTGTTTTTCAGCTTTGTAACAGGTTTTCTATAAAGCACACATATAAGAAAATATAGCCTGCGTAAGCAGTTTTATTCTGTACGGTCTAAATAAAGAATTGTGGCTCAATATGTCTGGGCCACCTTTCCTGTGTAATGAGATATGAAACAGGGAAGCAGGACTCATGACTATGAGTCATGAAAGCAGGTGGCATGACTACTCTAAGTGACCTATGTCGGCCATCATCATGAGGTCAATCATTTTACCATTAATGAGATGTAATGATATGAAATGTACACCCCTGTATTAACCACTCCCATCTCCCATATTATGATTGGTTAATGATAACTATACATAAATCGTATACCCGCCCAGAATAAAATCAGATAGCTTTGGACATAACCTCTGCATCATCTCTTTTTGTGTTCACCAAGAAGCTCCTCAGTACTGAGAGGGTCTTGTGAGTGTGGTCATTGCTGTGATTATACCTAGCTGGTCTCGTCAGGTATACGGAAATACCGTTTGATTCTCTACATTGATAACACATGGAATTTGTTTACCGGAGACAGCCGCGCTCTCCCTGCCCTGGACACTATATAATGGCATGGAGGTGGACATAGACTCCATGTCCCCAATGATTTCACATATGATGAAACATGTAGGACGTAGTCTATGTCTGAACTAACCACGGCAATTGAGCTTGTATACAAGTCATTTTTTATGCTGGGAACTACCATTTTAACCGTTGACTATTCACTGGATTGCTGTAAGTGTTTAGTAACCTTTTCTCAAAATAAATGTTTACGGTTTTACACTATGTGGACCTGCCTTTTCTTCCTTATTGGTCACATCTGAGGAACACCAGGGTTTTTTTTGGCCAGCCATGTTACCTTCAGTGTTGGATCAATATTTAAATGCTTGTCTAGACTCCTATAACGTGGAGTCTAGAGATCTGGTAGGCTTACATCGTGTTTATTATCAAAGTTGGAGGTTCAGCAGGTGGATATTCATCTAAACAATCACATTTATTTGGATATTACTTCAATGGACTTTCTCTTCATCTGTCACTATGCACTTTAGTGTTTACGCACTATATGGACTTGTTTTTTAATGATTTACTTTGAACTTCATTTATTTTAACACTGCAATTTTTATTATGTATCTTTATAAATAAAACCAAATTTCATAAACAAACACAAATATTGCTTTTTGACAAACAGAAGTGCAACTTTAAAATATAAAAAAAAACAAAAACTATAAACTGTATTGGCTGTAATGCCATTGCACATATTATCTGAATATATTACCAACATTAAATATTAAGAAAAAAAGGGAAATCCAGTACGGCGACTTACTCATAGATACCGTATGTGCATAGCATTGCTAATAGAAATGAGCATAGGCGTATTGCGAATATAAATGCGAATGTGCGCACAGATGTGTGCACGCACGTGGGAGCGTGCCCACAGATTCTGCAGCCAGATGGACTATTTAAGGAATGATCTTGCTTTCTGTCAGTGCTGACTGGTCTTCCGCATTTCCTGTGCCCTGAGTGTATCCTGTATGTGACTTCTGTTGACGACCCGGCTTGTTACTGATCTGGTCCTGGATTATACCAGTACCTCTGCCCACCGGTTCCTGACTTTGGCCCTCTTCCTTACCATGCCCCTGCCTACGCTTTTGTACCTCATTGCCTGCCTGCTACTGACTTCCCTCTGTAACATTACTGCTGCTTCCAGCTTCATACCA
This sequence comes from Aquarana catesbeiana, assembly GCF_042186555.1. Lineage (NCBI taxonomy): Eukaryota > Metazoa > Chordata > Amphibia > Anura > Ranidae > Aquarana > Aquarana catesbeiana. The sequence continues at coordinate 222,408,960 of NC_133333.1, read as the reverse complement.
CTTCTTGGCTGTCCTTTATACCCTCTCCAGTCATTGTGGTATGTTTCTGCCTAAAGCCTGCTGAGAGCTTCGACAAGCCATGCTTCCAGAAACTGCAGTACATGTGGAGTACCCCTTTAACCTTGGCTGTTCCAGTATGCATCACATCTGCTCATGGCCTGACGTCCCAAGCCTGCATCTCCTGCTGCAAGTTCTGCTATCAACACCTGCCGGCACACATGTTCCTCCTGTCCCTTGGCACCATCTAGTCCACCTTCAGTGATGCCTGGGCTGGAGATACAAGAGAGGCCAACCTTGTAAAATTCACTCTACTACCAGGAATGTGACAGGGGATCTGGTGAGAGCCTGGGGAAAGGGAGACGTTGGGGGATACGTGATGTATCCAATGTTGGGGGAGACCTAAGGTTAAAGCATGATTTGAGGGAAGGGATGCAGAGAAGGACCTAGAATGAACCAAAATTTCAGGTGCATTGGGAAGGGTGTCCAGAGGCTGGAGAATTTAGGAGGACTTCAAGTGCTGGGTGAGATCAGCGGGGTCTTGAGGATGAGTTAGATCTTGAGGAAAGAGATGTTAGGGGGATGGGGGTTTGTGGATTTTTCAATTAATAGGTTCTGTTCACATGCAAAAATAAGAATGTGTTGCTCACCAGCTCAGCATGATAAAGCAGGAGAGGATTAATGGAGCATTATTCTAAATTCATTAACACCACAGTGTGGGAATCAATCGTCTGTAACAGATATCCTGCTTAAAGTGAATGGATTAATAGAATGTAAAGGGAAGCTCATTGTGTACCCTCCAGCTCACCTCGCTTGTGCATTACCTGTTCAAAACCAAGTAGAGATTTCATCACTCCCAGTATCCTCTTCTACCTGCTCCCTCCAGTTACAACATGGCGATGTAACCCACAGCAGCCATTAAGGTTTTACTATTCACAGACCTGAAAAGGCGAAACCGGGCTGCTTTGTATCATCCTTGTGAATAAAACCTTCCAGGAGAACCTTCCAATCTTTTCCTACTTTTGGCCGTCAGTAAAAATTAAATGTTAGATAGGGTTACAGGCCCCTTAAATGGGCGTTATACCTCTAATGATGTAACTCATTAATTATAATGGCCGCTAGAAGGATTAATGCAAACAGTAAAACTAATGTGGCGGTCACGCTAATAAAGTGTGAAAGCTTTCTGGGCATTGGCAGACATGTAGAAGAACACCATTCTGCTGATTTACATGCTGCGCTGTACAACACCCTGCTAATGTCATTACAATGAGGACTAGAAGGCTGTGGGAATGATGGGTGCCTGCAAAGAGGCAGAAGGGGTATTATGAAATTGTTGGGCATAGCGCCAATTGTTCTTGCCTGGTACTGTACAATGCACATACCCACATCTGTTGGGCCTGACTTACTTTACATATCATAAAATTAATCAGTAATCAGTAATCATATTACTACCTCATCTTTCTCTTTTACGTGAAATAAGCTTGCAATTAGCTGATAGGACAGTGAGGAGGTCACAGACTGTCTGTGTATTGTCTGCTGAACCTGCAATAGTTTTATGTCAACTACAATGAAAATCAATTAATATGGTGAACACTGGAATCAATATACCCGAGCTAAGGCCTGACTGTGGTTTGATAATATAAAATCTAGATTACTGCATCTTTGTAGAGATATCCAGCAACATTTCCTTTCCATAGGAATGAATAACACACATGAAAAGATGAACACATATTTTCCACAGAGGTGTTTAGAGATAAGAACACCTTAATGTCTAATATTTTACAACTGTCCATAGACACTGCTTCAGGACATCCCTATGATAAAATGGCTGATTTGGTGCTCCTTAAAAAGTATGTAAATCCAACATTTCATATTCCTGATATGTGGCTGCTGTACCATGTACTTGTATGAATTATTATCCTGTTCTCTTTGTATTGCTCCCTTTGTGTGAAACCCATGTTGTTCCTGCTAGTCCCCTTGTTTCCCTATTAAAAACTGACCACACTAAGCAGGAGAACACCATATCGTCAGGTCTCTAGCTGTGCTGGGAACTCAGCCTACTCTCCTCCAATAATCAGACCTGAACTTCTGCACAGCCTTCCACTGGGAAGCTTGGTGTACTGCTGTTTCTCCTCTTCCAGCTCTTATGCAGGCACTATTCCTCCCACTGACACCAGTGATGGGGCACTATATCTCCCGCTGACTCCAACAATGGGGCACTATTCTTCTCTACTGACACCAATGATGAGGCACTATTCCTCCTACTAATACCAATAATAGGGCACTATTCCTCCCACTGACGCCAATGATGAGGTACTATTCTTCCCACTGACACCAACAATGGGATACTATTCCTCCCACTAATACCAATAATGGGGCACTATTTCTCCCACTGAGACCAATGATGAGGCATATTCTTCCCACTGACACCAACAATGGGACACTATACCTCCTACTGTCACCAATAATGGGGCACTATACCTCCTACTGTCACCAACAATGGGGCACTATACCTCCCAATGACTCCAACAATGGGGTTTATACCTCCTACTGTCACCAACAATGGGGCACTATACCTCCTACTGTCACCGACAATGGGGAACTATACCTCCCAATGACTCCAACAACAGGGCACTATTCCTCCCACTAATACCAATGATGGGGCACTATTCCTCCAACTAACACCAACAACGGGGCATTATTTCTCCCACTGACTCCAATGATGGAGCACTATTCCTTCCACTTATACCAACAATGAGGCACTATTCCTCCAACTGACACTAAAACAACGGGAGCTATTCCTCCCATAATAACAAAGACGAGGCATTTTCTACTCCCACTAGCCACAGTTTGGCCTTCCTAAGGAAAGGCAATAAACTGGTCCTTTGTTTAGTAAGTTTGGAGACCCCTGACTTAGAAAAAAGGGGAAAAAATTGCTTATAACGTTTATTATGTCTATACACAAATGTTTTACCTTTAATTTCTATTTTAACCAGCTCCCGCTCGTGCTATAGCGGAAAGACGGCCACAGCACGGGCCTTAATTGCCAGGAGGGTGTCCATGTACATCCTCCCGAGAATGCGCCGCCTGTGCACCCCCTGCACGCTCTGTGATCACTGAGTCAATGAGACTCGGCTGATCACAGATCGGAGTAAGGGGCTGATCCCGGCCCCTCACCACATGGTCAGCTGTCAATGACTAAAATAAAAAACCCAGCAGTGATTAAATACCACTAAAAGAAAGCTCTATTTGTGTGAAAAAAAGTAAAAAATATAATTTGGGTATAGTGTAGCATGACCACGCAATTGTCATTCAAAGTGTGACAGCGCTGAAAGCTGAAAATTGGCCTGGGCAGGAAGGGGGTTTATGTGCCCAGTAAGCAAGTGGTTAAACTGAATGGGTTGTTCGATTGTGAGGGTTTACAATCACTTTAAGCTGGCCATACAAGATGCATTTCTCTAATTCAATTAGCAGGTTGAACTAAACAAATGAGCCAATTCCCCCCATCCACACATTCAATATGGATGGGGGAATTCTTCCCACTAAGCCTTTGTATTCCGACCATGGGAAGCCTTCCTTGCCATTAGAATACAATGTATGTAGATAGATAGGGGGCGCATATTGGTTAAAGTGGATAATAAAAATTAATAGAATGTTAAATGTTAAATACAATATAAAAACTTAATGGAAAACCTTTCACAAACCTTGAGAATTAGAAAGTGAATAAATAAATAAGAAAATGTATAAATAGCAAATTTATGACACACAATAAAAGTGATAATGGAAAATGTCCCAGTGGTGGACTAGCTCAGTAGCCAGTGAAGCAAAAGGATCTTCCAAAATGGATTGATTTCTTGATGTATACAGATAGGGGTTCCTTCACCAAGAGAAAAGAAAAATGCATCTTGCAGTAGTAAAAAGATATCTGCTTACCAGATACCAATGACTCCTTCAATTAAAAAGAGAGTCATTAGCACTTTTGCAGGGTTGTGCCTGCTCACATTGGATGACTGGATGTTGGATGATGGTAAGCAAAGAACCCTTCCGGCCCCGGTAATTCAGATATGGGATATGTGAAAAACAATATAAACTTCCATAGTATAACACCGTTTATTAAAATTGTAAAAACAGATAAAAAAGCCAAATGGCTGCTTACATTAGTAGGCGCCTACCCGGCACCGGGGCTCGGTCTCAGTATGGATGAGGACAGGGATTCCTTTGCACCGCCTCAAGAGTCGGCGTGCGTTCCACCCGGCGTGAGTAACAACCAGATAAACCGGACGTAGGAAGAGATCACGTGACCACGTACCGCTCCGACGTACGTTTCGTATAAACGTCTTCAGGGAAGAGTACGTTGGTCACTAGGTTACGAGCATTTATAGTAAAGGAGATGGATAGATAGGCGTGGTAGGAAGCCGCTCGTGCCAATAAAGTTGTATGGTTAAAACTAGCAGTGGTTAGGAGGCACTGGATAGTACTCCGCCTAGTGGGTCATATAAAAAGGGCTGGAAAACACCGACACAAAAAATATGGAAATATGGATTGGTTTGAGAATTAAAAAAACCTTAATAAACGTGCAGCCACAGTCTCGGTTTACAATATCTAGTTTGTTGCATGTTTGGTAAAAATTATTGTTGTTGCCATTAGGTTAATCACAACGGGATGATCCTATAGATTGCCATACTTTGGAAAATAGCAGCACATATTGTAAATTCCATATTAAATTAAAAAGATTTATATCCTACAGATGGACATATATATAAAGGGGATAGTGTTAGGACTATTGTGGACAAGAGTAGAGGTTAGTTCTAACTAGTTGGAAAATGTGGGAATAAAGTTTTAGAGTATTCCCAGCTGATTGGGAAGATATAAAATACAAAAAGAATAACACTTGAGAGTGACCCAAGGTGTCAATCATTGGTCAGGAAGCAATTGAAATCTATTTCTATATTCATTCCATGGGGTTGCATGGTATGTAATTTATAGAGCCAATATGTCTCATTTTGTGATATGGCTCTCTTCATATGTGTACCCCTCCAGTGTTTGGAAATTTTGTCAATACCGTAGAATGTACACAGTGTTGGATCACTATTGTGGAAGAGTTTGAAATGTCTTGAAACACTGTGGTTAGGGTAGACATTTTTTATATTTGTAAGATGTTAATTTATTCTAGTTTTTAATTGTCGTGTAGTCCTCCCCACATATTGAAGGGAGCATGGGCATTCCAGAACATATGTGACATATTCTGAATCGCATGTAATGAGGGGTTTGATTGTGAATTCTTGTTTTGTCACCTGAGATTTAAACTGAGATCATTTCTTGCTCGTACCTGGTTTCCTGGTTAGTTTACAAGCTTTGCACCTAGTGCAATAGTGGAAACCAGATCCATCCAAAAAGGTGGATGGTTTTCTCGGAGGATCTGGTACATTGCGAGCAATACGGTTTCTAAGGCCTGGGGCCCTTCTATATATGAACTTGGGTTTGTTGGGTAGGGAGGACTGGAGGTCTTTATCTTTAAGTAGAATGGGCCAGTATTTTTAAAAAATAAATTCCATTTCTTTATATTGGCGATGGAAGCCTGATATAAATGCTGAATCTCCCTTGAATCCTTTTTTAGTTTTATCAGCCAACATAGACTGTCTGTCCATAGTTGACACCTGCGACACAAGTTTCTCTAATGTGTGGATAGGGTAGCCCTTCTCTAGAAATCTAGTGGTAAGAATTCCCGCTTGTAAAAAATAATCTGTATCATTGTTGCAATTTCGCCGTATACGCATATATTGCCCCTTAGGGACAGCCCCTATCCATTGCGGATGGTGGCAACTATGGGTGGGTACAAAGGCGTTGCGACCTGTTACTTTAAAGAAAGTCTTTGTACCTATAGTGTTATGATGTTTGGTAAGTGTCAAATCTAAATAATTCACTGTTGTTAGGCTGTGTTCTGCCATCAATTTTAAATTGTATTTATTGTTGTTCATATGTTCTAAATATATTAGGAAGCTCTCCCGAGTACCCTCCCACAGTAGAATGACATCATTGATGTACGTTTTGTAAAGAAGCAGCGATTGAGGTCTGCTTTTAAAAATGGTTTCTGACTCCCATTTGTTTAAAGTGATGTTTGCCACACTGGGAGCATAGCGTGCTCCCATGGCTACACCACCAGTTTGGTTATAATATTCGTTCAGTGCCCAAAAGTATTTGTTCCCCATGGCCATAGATAATCCTTCAATCAAAAATTTGATTTGTGATTTAGTTAAGTTGGATTTTTTTTAAAAAGCCCACCTAACTGCTTCCAACGCATCAGTGTGGCGTATGTTGGTGTATAGAGACTCGATGTCTATTGTTACCATTAGGGTATTATCAGTAACAGCAATGGATTGTTAAATTGTGATTAATTCTCGACTATCTTTGAGATAGGATTGGCTCTGTGGAACTAGAGGCTGGAGGAATATGTCAAGGTACTCCCCCAACCTAGAGTACAGAGAGCCAATCCCACTCACTATGGGACCGCCAGGAGGGTTCTCTTTATTCTTATGTATTTTTGGTACTGTATATAGTACTGGAATTCTAGGTATATTGAGATTGAGGTAGTCTGCTTCCTTTTGGTTTAGTATTTTTTTGGTGGTTCCTTTTGTAATCCATTCTAATAGTTCTTATTTTAATCGTGGGGTAGGGTTGGCGTTAAGCTTTTTATAAGTTGTAGTATCATTAAATAATCTTGCTAATTCTTTGTTGTAATAGTCTTTAGTTAGTATTACCAGCCCTGCCCCCCTTATCAGCGGGTCTCACCACTATCTGTTTGTTCTCCTCCAGTGATTTGATTCCCTCCCATATTGCTTGATTATTCTGATGTTTGTTTACTTCTATTTGGCGAACGTCATCTTGTACCATGATCCTAAATACTTCTATATGGTGGTTTGAACCCTTTTTGGGGTTGAATACAGAATTGTTTTTCAAACCGCTATGTGTAAAGGGGTCATTAGTCTCTTTAGTCATTACATTATTATTTTGTCCTGCAAAATGTTTTTTGATATTTAATTTTCTGATATATTTCTCAATATCGACAAATAAATTAAACTTGTCTATATTCTTATTTGGTGCAAATTTCAAACCCTGTGACAAAACTTCCAATTCTTTATCAGAAAATGAAACATCAGTTAGATTGAATAATCCTGACTTTAGTTGTTTCTCTTCCTTTTTCTTTCTCCCTCTGCCTCTTCTTCCTCTTTTTATACTAGTTCTGTATAGTGTTGTGGGGGGGTTGGTTGGAATCCTGTATGGTTCTCGACTACTCAATGAGTGGTACCAGTTCTTCAACGCTTGTGAACAGAAACTTATGCAAATGATGATACGAAGACGTCAAGCAAAAAAGCTGTCTTGGAATCCAAAATAACTGAACTCAAGACAAAAATGGAGCCCTTTATGGCCTCCAATGAATATTTAGAAAAAGCCAAAGAGTTACGCATTCATCTAACTAACCCCCCACAACACTATACAGAACGAGTAGAAAAAGAGGAAGAAGAGGCAGAGGAGAAAGAAAAAGGAAGAGAAACAACTAAAGTCAGGATTATTCAATCTAACTGATATTTCATTTTCTGATAAAGAATTGGAAGTTTGTCACAGGGTTTGAAATTTGCACCAAATAAGAATATAGACAAGTTTAATTTATTTGTCGATATTGAGAAATATATCAGAAAATTAAATATCAAAAAAATATTTTGCAGGACAAAATAATAATGTAATGACTAAAGAGACTAATGACCCCTTTACACATAGCGGTTTGAAAAACAATTCTGTATTCAACCCCAAAAAGGGTTCAAACCACCATATAGAAGTATTTAGTACCATTGTACAAGCTGAATTTCGCCAAATAGAAGTAAACAAACATCAGAATAATCAAGCAATATGGGAGGGAATCAAATCACTGGAGGAGAACAAACAGATAGTGGTGAGACCCGCTGATAAGGGAGGGGGGGTGGTAATGCTAACTAAAGACTATTACAACAAGGAATTAGCAAGATTACTTAATGATACTACAACTTATGAAAAGCTTAACTCCAACCCTACCCCACGATTAAAACAAGAACTATTAGAATGGATTACAAAAGGAACCACCAAAAAAATACTAAACCAAAAGGAAGCAGACTACCTCAATCTCAATATACCTAGAATTCCAGTACTATATACCGTACCAAAAATACATAAGAATAAAGAGAACCCTCCTGGCCGTCCCATAGTGAGTGGGATTGGCTCTCTGTACTCTAGGTTGGGGGAGTACCTTGACATATTCCTCCAGCCTCTAGTTCCACAGAGACAATCCTATCTCAAAGATAGTCGAGAATTAATCACAATTTTACAATCCATTGCTGTTACTGATAATACCCTAATGGTAACAATAGACATCGAGTCTCTATACACCAACATACGCCACACTGATGCGTTGGAAGCAGTTAGGTGGGCTTTTTCAAAAAACTCCAACTTAACTAAATCACAAATCAAATTTTTGATTGAAGGATTATCTATGGCCATGGGGAACATTTTCTTTTAGGCACTGAACGAATATTATAACCAAACTGGTGGCGTAGCCATGGGAGCACGCTATGCTCCCAGTGTGGCAAACATCACTTTAAACAAATGGGAGTCAGAAACCATTTTTAAAAGCAGACCTCAATCGCTGCTTCTTTACAAAACGTACATCGATGATGTCATTCTACTGTGGGAGGGTACTCGGGAGAGCTTCCTAATATATTTAGAACATTTGAACAACAATAAATTCAATTTAAAATTCACGGCAAAACACAGCCTAACATCAGTGAATTATTTAGATTTGACACTTAACAAACATCATAACACTATTGGTACAAAGACTTTCTTTAAAGTAACAGATCGCAACGCCTTTGTACCCACCCATAGTTGCCACCATCCGCAATGGATAGGGGCTGTCCCTAAGGGGCAATATATGCGTATATGGTGAAATTGCGACAATGATACAGATTATTTTTTACAAGCGGGAATTCTTACCACTAGATTTCTAGAGAAGGGCTACCCTATCCACACATTAGAGAAACTTGTGTCACAGGTGTCAACTATGGACAGACAGTCTATGTTGGCTGATAAAACTAAAAAAGGATTCAAGGGAGATTCAGCATTTATATCAGGCTTCCATCGCCAATATAAAGAAGTAGAATTTATTTTTAAAAAATACTGGCCAATTCTACTTAAAGATAAAGACCTCCAGTCCTCCCTACCCAGCAAACCCAAGTTCATATATAGAAGGGCCCCAGGCCTTAGAAATCGTATTGCTCGCAATGTACCAGATCCTCCGAGAAAACCATCCACCTTTTTGGATGGATCTGGTTTCCACTATTGCACTAGGAGCAAAACTTGTAAACTAACCAGGAAACCAGGTACGAGCAAGAAATTATCTCAGTTTAAATCTCAGGTGACAAAACAAGAATTCACAATCAAACCCCTCATTACATGCGATTCAGAATATGTCACATATGTTCTGGAATGCCCATGCTCCCTTCAATACGTGGGGAGGACTACACGACAATTAAAAACTAGAATAAATTAACATCTTACAAATATAAAAAATGGCTACCCTAACCACAGTGTTTCAAGACATTTCAAACTCTTCCACAATAGTGATCCAACACTGTGTACGTTCTACGGTATTGACAAAATTTCCAAACACTGGAGGGGTACACATATGAATAGAGCCATATCACAAAATGAGACATATTGGCTCTATAAATTACATACCATGCAGCCCCATGGAATGACTATAGAAATAGATTTAAATTGCTTCCTGACCAATGATTGACACCTTGGGTCACTCTCAAGTGTTATTCTTTTTGTATTTTATATCTTCCCAATCAGCTGGGAATACTCTAAAACTTTATTCCCACATTTTCCAACTAGTTAGAACTGCCCTCTACTCTTGTCCCCAATAGTCCTAACACTATCCCCTTTATATATATGTCCATCTGTAGGATATTAATCTTTTTAATTTAATATGGAATTTACAATATGTGCTGCTATTTTCCAAAGTATGGTAATCTATGGGATCATCCAGTTGTGATTAACCTAATGGCAATAACAATAATTTTTACCAAACATGCAACAAATTACATATTGTAAATCGAGACTGTGGCTGCACGTTTATTAAGGTTTTTTTAATTTTCAAACCAATCCATATTTCCATATTTTTTGTGTCTGTGTTTTCCAGCTTTTTTTATATGACCCACTAGGGGGAGTAATATCCAGTGTCTCCTAACCACTGCTAGTTTTAACCATACAACTTTATTGGCATGAGCAGCTTCCTACAACGCCTATCTATCCGTCTCCTTTGCTATAAATTCTCCTAACCTAGTGACCAATGTACGCTTCCCTGAAGACGTTTATACGAAACGTACGTCGGAGCGGTACGTGGTCACGTGATCTCTTCCTACGTCCGGTTTATCTGGTTGTTACTCACGCCGGGTGGAATGCACGCTGTGCGAAGGAATCCCTGTCCTCATCCATACCGAGACCGAGCCCCAGTGCCGGGTAGGCGCCTACTAATGTAAGCGGCCATTTGGCTTTATCATCTGTTTTTACAATTTTAATAAACGGTGTTATACTATGGAAGTTTATATTGCTTTTCACATATCCCATATGTGAATTACCGGGGCCGGAAGGGTTCTTTGCTTACCATCATCCAACATCCAGTCATCCAATGTGAGCAGGCACAACGCTGCACAAGCGCTAATGACTCTCTTTTTAATTAAAGGAGTCCATGGGTGTCCGCACCATAGGGCAAGGGGGGTCATTTGCCCCCCCTGGAATCGTAAGAGTGTGTTGCAGCTGTGGTGTTTTTTTTCAAAGCCTGGCTGCTGCTGGGGCTACGACTGTCTTTTCCGACTACACATGGATGCATCCGTGACCGTCCCTCCCTCCTCACCCCCGGCCGGAGCATCAGATTGGTTCTGCCGCTCGAGCCTCTGTGTTTGCCGCTCTGCTTAATGTGACACTGACCCGGCTGTTCCTCGATTGGCTGCTGCCTCTGCCTGTGTAAATTATGTTGTGCCTATGCCGATCCGGCCGGCGCAGCGCCGGCTCCTCCCACAGGTCACAGCTGCGTGGCGTGCAGTGGCTGGGACGACAGGGAATACACTGCCTGACTGCCAGTGCCTGGACTATCCCTGAAGAACCACAGGTAACAGCAGGGCCTACCACTATGTACAATTTTTTTGTATTGCTGGAACTGTTGTGGCCAAATTTTGATCTTGATGGAAACAGCTATACAGACTGTATTATACAGTCTGTATAGCTGTTTTCATCAAGATCAAAATATGGCCAGAACACAATGGCGGCCCATACATTAAGGGCGCACGGGAGCGCCGCCCCCTCTCTCCTGCCACCCCTCTATCACTTATAGATAGATTCATGCATTGCGTGAATCTATCTATGGCCGACGCTGCCACCCCCTACTCAGGCGCCCGGCCCCTTTTCGGGTGCAAGACGCCTGAATTACATCGGCGGAGGGTGTTTTTTTAAGCACCTGATTAGAGCCATAGGCCATAGGCTCTAATAGGCGTCAAAAATGGTGACCTACAAGCGCCATGCTTGGCGCTCGCAGGTCACTCAGCTGTGTTAGAAAAGCGAATGACTACTCACTTTCCTAACACTAAACCGCCTCTCCGCCAATCATGATGGGCACACTGGCAGCATAAAGATGGGCACACTGGCAGCGTTTGATGGCACGCTGGCTGCGTTTGATGGCACACTGGCTGCATTTGATGGCACACTGGCAGCATTTGATGGCACACTGGCAGTGTTTGATGGCACACTGGCAGCGTTTGATGGCACAGTGGCTGCGTTTGATGGCACAGTGGCAGCGTTTGGCACAGTGGCAGTGACTAAGCCCCTCCCTTCATGACATTGTCGAAAAGGGCCGAGCATGGGTGTCCATAAAATTATGCCCCCCCCTGAAAAAAGTTCTGCGGACGCCCATGAAGGAGTCATTGGTATCTGGTAAGCAGATATCTTTTTACTACTGCAAGGTGCATTTTTCTTTTCTCTTGGTGAAGGAACCCCTATCTGTATACATCAAGAAATCAATCCATTTTGGAAGATCCTTTTGCTTCACTGGCTACTGAGCTAGTCCACCACTGGGACATTTTCCATTATCACTTTTATTGTGTGTCATAAATGTGCTATTTATACATTTTCTTATTTATTTATTCACTTTCTAATTCTCAAGGTTTGTGAAAGGTTTTCCATTAAGTTTTTATATTGTATTTAACATTTAACATTCTATTAATTTTTATTATCCACTTTAACCAATATGCGCCCCCTATCTATCTACATACATTTTGATCAATATTTGCTCAAATTGGGGAGCAGCTCACTACTATTTGTAATTTTTCATTTTTATGTTTATTTTAATGCAATTATTTTTCACTAAATTTGGCGTGGAGTATTTTTCCTTTTCATCAGAATACAATGATTAGTGTTGCTGGCTTTAGCCGGCCGCACTGGTTGTACGGGAAAAACCCGACAAGCTGGTCATAAACAAGTCGATCAATTGATCGACCTGTGTACAACCAGCCCGCCCATAAATGGATTGAAATTTGTCTGGTTTCTCGTGGACTGGACACATTTTGATCCATGTATGGATGGCTTTAGACCCTGGCAGACTTGGGAGGAACTTTGTCATGAAAAAGCTATGGAGCTAGGTGGAATTTCTCACTCTGTAAACCACTGTACCTCAGAAGCAGTGCTGGTGAACCTGCAAGTGAAGAAGGACATGATCCAAGGAAAACATCTTCTAATGGACAGGCTGCCATTTACCGCCATCTTTAAAAACATAAATGTCCCATTGTAGAAGGAGATTTTAGGAACAAAATAAGCCTTTGTTGGCCTTGGCTGACCCATTGTACATTTTCCTTTTCTTCGACCCATCTTTTTTCCACTGTCTGTGGTCCAGTTGTTGTAACCTGCCTTCAACTGCCACTACAAAGACTGGCACAGACAGATTATTTGTTTCATAAACTGACATGATTGCTATGGAGAGTTATCCTGATTTTCCTCCATTCCTTCATACTAAATCTTTGAAGATCAGCCCACTTTGAAAACCTCCTGAGAGTTACCATCTTGGTGACAATTATTTTGTCATTTGTGTAACAGCTTTTTTCATGTGCAAATTATAGAAAATGCTATAGAGTGTCAAAATGACAGAAATATTCCAGTTTCTTATAAAATCACAGCTACTGCACCCAGGAGAGTCTATTGCCGCGTACACACGGTCGGATTTTCCGACGGGAAATGTTTCGGAAAGTCCCACCATGTGTACGCTCCATCCAACCTTTGCTGTCGGAATTTCCGTCAAGAAATGTTTAAGAGCAGGTTCTCAAATTTTCCGCCAACAAAACTTGTTGTCGGAAAGTCCGATCGTGTGTACACAAGTCCGTCGCACAAAAATTCACAGATGCTCGGAATCAAGCAGAAGGAGCCCCACTGGCTATTGAACTTTTTGGCCAACATTTGTGTGACCGTGTGTATGCCAGACAAGTTTGAGCCAACATCCTTCGAACAAAAATCCACAGTTTTGTTGTCGGAAAGTCCGATCGTGTGTACACAAGTCCGTCGCACAAAAATTCACGGATGCTCGGAATCAAGCAGAAGGAGCCGCACTGGCTATTGAACTTTTTGGCCAACATTTGTGTGACCGTGTGTATGCCAGACAAGTTTGAGCCAACATCCTTCGAATAAAAATCCACAGTTTTGTTGTCGGAAAATCCAATCGTGTGTACGGGGCATATGATTACATGAGCCACAGCAACAGCCAGTCAGAAATTATGCTTCTGTAATAAAAAGAGTGAAAGATGAATTCTGACTTGAAGGCAGCATCCTATGGAGCCACCCTTCCTCTAGCAGCATCCTTTGGAGCCACCCTTTCATGCAGAGACTAGAGCTGTGTCTCCCTACACTGTGTGCATCAATAGAAACACAAATTCCTGTAGCCTAGGATGGCAAGGCACTCCCCTGCTCCTCCATCTTCCTCCCCTCAACTCCCTCCAAGCTAACAGACTGACTCCAGACTGCACTGTCCATTTTTAACTCTTTCCTGCAAAGAACCACTGAGAGAGCAGGAACCAGCAGCATTGAAAGTTGCAAACTGCAAGTGCTGGGTTAGGAATATTAACAAATAGTTTACTTGGGAATGTTTTTATTTTATCATGCTCCATGCATTAACCACTTAAAGACCAGCTGCCGCACTTATATTGGGGCAGGTTGGCTCCCCTGGGTGAGAATCGGCGTCATGGTACGTTGGCTGCATTAAGACCTCTAGGGGGGCACGCACCGCCGGTGGTCCGCCAGCCGTACGCGATCGCTTCTGAGAGAGACAGAACGGGGATCTGTCAATGTAAACAGACAGATCCCCATTCTGTCAAGGGAAGATAGACAAATCTGCTGTTCCTAGTGATTAGGAACAGCGATCTGTCTCCTCCTCCAGTCACTACACTGCCCCCTACAGTTAGAAACACCTCCCTAGGGAACACATAACCCCTTGATCGCCCCCTAGTGCTAACCCCTTCCCTGCCAGTGACATTTATACAGTAATCAGTGGCTATTTTTAGCTCTGATCGCTGTATAAATGTCAATGGTCCCAAAAAAGTGTAAAAAGTGTCCGATCTGTCTGCTGCAATGTCGCAGTCCCGCTAAAAATCGCTGATCACCGCCATTACGAATAAAAAAAATTATAATAAAAATGCCATAAATCTATCCCCTATTTTGTAGATGCTATAACTTTTGCGCAAACCAATCAATATACGCTTATTGCAATTTTTTTTAACAAAAATATGTAGAAGAATACATATCGGCCTAAACTGTGGAAGAAATTAGTTTTTTTACATTTCTTTGGGATATTTATTATAGAAAAAAGTAAAAAATATTGTTTTTTTCTCAAAATTGTCGGTCTTTTTTTGTTTATAGCGCAAAAAAGAAAAAAAACGCAGAGGTGATCAAATACAACTAAAAGAAAGCTCTATTTGTGGGGAAAAAAAAGGACATAAATTTTATTTGGGTACAGCGTCGCACGACTGCACAATTGTCCTTTAAAGCGACGCAGTGCCGTATAGCAAAAAATGGCCTGGTCATTAAGGGGGCAAATCCTTCCGGTCCTTAAGTGGTTAAGCAAAAAAATACTGAGGCTTTATTACTACTTTTGAGATCTATGAATGAAACTGCGCCAGAGATTCCAAATGCTTCCCCAAAAAATGATGTGCAAATAAAAAACAGACAGCTGCTACCCCTAGTTTTGATAAACATTAAATTTCAATGATAATGGAAAATGAGCAGCGCTAGTCTAAATCAAACCTCCATACTACACTAATACCTCCCACATGTGTCCATGAATAACTAATTTGATGATGTGCCTATTGCCTAACAAATTCATATGTACAAAATGCTAGAGCAATAACAAACAAATATTATATACAATATGTAATCAATTCATAAATATAAAGTGCTAAGTGCAAATATCCTCTATCAAAAAAAAAATAAAAATGCCAAAATATGCTGTGCAAACAATTCAAAAACATGAAGTGCTTAGTGTAGTGTAAATATCATATACAACACACACTGTTAACAGTGCCAAAAAGCGATTATATATATATATATATATATATATATATATATATACACACACACACACACACAGTACCTCACAAAAGTGAGTACACCCCTCACATTTTTGTAAATATTTTATTATATCATTTCATGTGACAACACTGAAGAAATGACACTTTGCTACAATGTAAAGTAGTGAGTGTACAGCTTGTATAACAGTGTGAATTTGCTGTCCTCTCAAAATAACTCAACACACAGCCATTAATGTCTAAACCGCTGGCAACAAAAGTGAGTACACCCCTAATGCCCCATACACACGATCGGAAATTCCGCCAGCAAAAGTCTGATGTGAGCTTTTGGTCGGAAATTCCAACCGTGTGTATGCTCCATCAGACTTTTGCTGGCGGGATTCCCGGCCAGCAAAAGATTTAGAGCAGGTTCTCTATTTTTCCGACGGAAAAAGTTCCTATTGAAAATTCCGATCGCCTGTAGCAATTCCGACGCGCAAAATTCCTACACATGCTCGGAAACAATTTGACGCATGCTCGGAAGCACTGAACTTCATTTTCTCATCGTAGTGTTGTACGTCACCGCGTTCTTGATGGTCGAAAGTTCAGAGAACTTTTGTGTGACCGTGTGTATGCAAGGCAAGCTTGAGCGGAATTCTGTCGGAAAAACCATCCAAGATTTTTCCGATGGAAATTCCAATCGTGTGTGTGGGGCATAAGGCTCCATGCACACTAGGAGCAGAAAAAACGTCAGCATTTTAGCTTTAAAAACGTGGTATAAAAGAAGCGAATTGAGAGCATATTGTACAAAGTTTAGGCGCGTCTATGAGAGTTTAAAGTGAAGTTCCACCCACTTTTACAACTCTTCAGCATCCCTCACTAAACTGTGCACTGTAAACAAATTGGATATTTTTTAATTTTTTTTCTCAGCACCTACTGTATATCTGCTGTATTCATTTTTCACTTCCTCCTCCCTGGCCGCGGCCCATCGCATTATTTCCTGTTTGCAATGCCTTCTGGGAAGGGGCGGCAACTTCCTCTGAAACTGCCATTGCTATGGAAACCTGACCTGAAACCTATTATACTGCTAGTGCGGCACTGAGCATGTGCGAGATCTGCAAGGATGAGATCCAGGAAGAAATACAGTCTGGCTTCAGATGCCCACACTTAAGATGGCCACGACCTGCTGTAATTTTATAAAATAACAAATTACTGCTATAAACTAACAAAACAGACCTTAGTTTACAGACTAACTTTACTAGAATACATTAAGCTTGTGTATTATAGGGGTATTTTTATTTAAAAAGTATAATTTCGGCCGGAACACCACTTTAAGAGCATTTTAGTTTATAGGCGTTTTGTGCACTACACTCCCCTCTTCAAAAGTTTTACTCCCAAAATAAGCATTTCACAGCCTTTTTTTTGCTGGGTGCCATTTTGGACAAAAAGAGCAAAGGATATTGTGAGCAGAGATTCCTGAGCCATCAAGAGCCATGCCAATCTACTCTATACTTTTGTTGTCCTTCTTATTACCAATCCTTCATCCAACCTCTTTTCTTGCCACCAACTGTCGCACCCTCTCATTGACCGAACCGTACTTCAAATCATTGCGCCCCTTACTACCTGTGACAACCTACCTCCGACTACCCCCATCACTGCTGCCTAAATTCACCCTCTCTCCCTCTTACCCCCACCCCACCACCACCTTTTTATCCCTCCAGCCATTCTTCTCACCTGTCCCATCCTCCGTCAATCATTTTCCACCACCAACATCAGCCCCCCATCCATCACTGACTACATAAAATATTATACAGAATTATACATTAAACCAAGAGTGATGGAGACTTGGATAAGAAAGAGGGTTTGTCATGCATATACAAGCTTGGAACTGGAAAAGCATCTCTTGTTTATGCAATGATATGCTGACACCCTCCTAGCCGTACTTGTTATTATATGACCCCCTGCCCCCATACTGCATCTTCCATGTGCTGGGTGTAAGCTGCTACAGGTATGTTACACATCATTGTCATGAATAAATTAAATGGAATCACATTCCACATTTGTTTTGAATATCAGCGATGTACGTGGCATCTCACATCGTCCTTGAGGTGTCCTTCAAGCTGGAATGTTGTCATTCCAACTTGTCCTTGAGCATTGTTTTCTGTAGCGGCTTCTATAGAAACATCAGTGCCTACGGATCTCATGCAGGGAAGAATGAGTTAGGATGGGGGCTATTATACTAATAATGACATCTTTACTATGTGATCACACATCACAGAAAAAGCATGGCTGGTCCATGTTAAATTCGACAGTGTTAGTCAAGAACCATTACATAGGCTAAAACGCAGTCCAAGAAGGAGCAGTGAGGAGTGGCAGAAAATTGGTGGCAGATATTTTCCCAGCAGTCGGATACATTTATGTTTAAGGCTTGGTTCACATATATGCGAATTGGATGCATTTTTAACTGCATCCGATTCGCATAACATGTGTCTCAGACCACCTTAGAATGAAGGCGGTTTACACATGTCTGGGGCGGCCTCTGTCCGTTTCTAAAAAAGGGTCCTGTGCGATCTTGGGTCAGGTTTAGGTGCGAATTCAAGTAAAAATTAGCACCTGAATTACACCTGAACCGGTGAACAAAACTGCACCAGACTCAAACTGCAGCCGGACACGTGTGAACCCAGCCCAAAGCATTTATGTCAAAATATAAAGTCATATATTTATTTCAATTATTTCTAGCCTGTTCCTATTAATCCGAATTATCTTGAAGTTTGTAAACTTACTTTGAAAAGATCTCCGCACATTTACTTCCTTGAAATCTGTGACCTGTAGCCACTATACCATGTCAGTAGGCAGTGCTGTGTCACACATTTCACAGAGCCTGCCTTCTGAACTACAGCAGCGCTGAGAGAAAGAAGGAGTTTCAGGAGGCAGAGTCAGTACAGGAATCACTGCTTGCAGGCAGCAAGGTACCATGGGACATGTAGTCCTTAGGAACTGAAATTAAACAGCAGAGTAGAAACTGCAAAGCATGCAAGGAATCCAGGAATTTTTGGACATCGATGGCCAGCAGATGAAAGAAGATTTTTCAAGTAAGCTTATATTGGATTGTCAATAATAACTATTGTTTGTATTGTTATTACAATGCTGATGTTATAAAGTGAGGGTACTGTATATGCTGTGACCATAGATTTCCTTTAAAGCTGGTCTCCAGATTTTAGTGAGCTTTACATAGTTTGTTTGGACCTATAGATGTGTGCACTGTATAAACAAGCCTCAGCTACATACAGTATACAGCGCTGTGTTCCGACAGCGGGATGGGAACTTCCTGTCCCACTCCCGGAATGAAATCAAGTTGGGAAATCAGACATTCACAGGCAGCTTTGTATTCTATGAATGAATACAAAACTTGTATTGTGACGTCATTCACAGGCCTTTCCAGCTCAGCCAATCAGAGGAAGTTGCTGAGCAACGCTCTGTCAGTTTTGATTTTGTTCCGGGTGTGGGACAGGAATTTTCCATCCTGCTGCCAGAACACAGCGCTGTACACTGTATGTAACTGAGTCCTTGGGACTCAGCTAATCACAGATCGGAGTAAAGGGCCAATCACAGCGGGCCCTTTATCGGGTGATCAGCTGTGAGCCAATGAAAGCTGATCACGGAAGTAAACAGAAGCCAGTTATCGGCTCTTTTTTTCTCATGCTGTCAGTGTAAAGAGAAGAAGAAAGCCGTCAATCGGCTTCTGTTAGAGGGATATCGGTCCCTTTAGTGCCCACCAGTCCTGCTAATCAGTGCCCTCCAGTGCTGCTGAGTGCCCACCAGTGCCATCTATCAGTGCCCATCAGTACTGCTAATCAGTGCCCACCAGTACCACCTATCAGTGCTCATCAGTGCTGCCAATCAGTGCCTCATCATCAGCGTCACTTATCAGTGCCTCCTACCAGTGCCCATAAATGCCCATCAGTGCCACCTATCAGTGCCACCTCTCCTTGCCGCCTATGAGTGCCCATCAATGCCCATGAGTGCCATCCACCAATGCCGCCTCATCAGTACCACGTATCAGTGCCCATCAGAGCAGCCTATCAGTGCCCCCTCATCAGTGTCCATCAGTGAAGGAGAAAAACTACCTGTTTGCAAAATTTTATAACAAAATATGAAAAAACCTTTTGAGTTTTTTTCAAAATTTTTGGTCTTTTTTTGTTTGTTTAGCCCAGTGGCGATTTAGTGCCGGTTCATATATGTGCGCTCTGCGAGATCGCATGTGATTCGCACCACACTGCAGATAGTATGGCTGATATCGCATTGCATTCAGACCAAACTCACATAGGACCCTTTTTTTGGTCCGAACCGGAATTGGGTTGCATGGATGTTCACACCCATGCGATCCGATTCATGTCCGAACTGTCAGTTTGCAGTGCGATATGCTAACTGAAATGGGGGTGTCATTAACAATGTATTGACACTCGCAGCAGTTTGCATATGGCAGTGCGAACTGCCATGCGAGTCGGGTGCGATGCAGGAATCAGCGGTGGATTCGCAGGGTTCCCGCATCGCACAAGTGTGAACCGGCACTAAATATCACCAATAGAAAGCTTTAAATGATAAAAATTTCATATGGGTACAGTGTTGCATGATCACGCAATTCATTCAAAGTGTGACAGTGCTGAAAGCTGAAAATTGGCCTGGGCAGGAAGGGGGCATAAGTGCCTAGTAAGTAAATGGTTAAACTTCACTAAAAGCTGGAAAAAAGCTTTAAAGCAGAACTAAGCAAAACTTTTTTTTTTCTGATTTGGATAGAGTAAGAGAGGGTTATAACCCCTGTCAGTTTTTTTTTTTGCCCAATAGTGTCCCATTGTGGAGATTTACCTTCGCTTCCTGTCCATAGCCAAAACAGGAAGTGAGAGGAAATCCCTGCAAATTAAGAGAATCCTTTGGGGCCCCCCAGGTCACCAGAACTAGCGTCCCCATTGGAACGTTTCTCCTCTATTACTTTTCTGGGGACAACCAAAAATTTAGGATTTTCCTTTACTTTCAATTTCTAATATAATGGTAAACAGATCAAATGGACAGAGAGAATTTCCCTAATGAAGGCATAGACAGCAACAAAAACTGGACAGGTGTTCTAATCCCTCTGCACCCTATCCAAAACTTTAAAAAAGTTCTGCCTTTAGTTATACTTTAAAGGGAAATTCCACTTTTGTGAAAACAAAAATATAGCAAATAAAAAAAAATAATATAACATATACAATTGTGACACAAGTCATATTGTAATTGAATGTTATTAAAAAATGAACCTTTCTTTTCAATCTGCAGCTCTGTAATTTTCTTTAAAATGCAATATGGCAACCTGGAGGTGTTCTGTACACATAATGTGTACAGAATGCCCCCCAGAAACATAATTTCCTGCTTGTGTGATTGGCTCACTGATTTTCCTAGAAGTCTACACTAAGATACAAGTCAGATTTCAGGCATCCCCTGCAACAAAAATGTAATTTTTGGTGAGATACTCCCAATAGGGAAATCACATCTAAAGGGATGCAGACCCTGCCACTTTCCTCGTTAGAGCCCTGCAGGTGCAGCAGCTGATTGATAATTATGAAATCATTCCCATATAGATTCACTTTCCACGTGTGCACAGACAAACACACAGGGATTTCTTCAGAATAACAAAAGGTAGGAATCTGCAACAAAGTTTGTTAAAATCCTTGCAATGTACATAGATCACCCAGAGGGGAATGTTTTTTTCTCAACAAAAGTGGAGTTACTCTTTAAGCAATAAACATTAATAATTATACCCAGTGATAATCATCCATAAATGTTGGGAGTCTGGCATCATTCACCCCCTATTCAAATGTAGAAATCCTCACCTACCCATCCCCTATGGCCAATTTCCATAACACTTAAAGTGCCCCACCTGAGCTCTCTCCAATCTTGCAATGTTCACGATATCCTCGGCTGTCCTGGGACTCTCCCTCCTCATTGGCTGAGACACAATCACAGCCAGTGAGCCAAGAGCCAATGAGGAGAGAGCGGGGGGGGGGGGCGTGCCAGCCATGGCTTTATGTGTCTTGTGAACAGAGCCTCCAGGGCAAGCGGCTTTCTCTAGGGGCACTGCTCAAGGGGAGGAGCCACCACCGGCAGGGGACATAAAAAGAAGAGGATCGATCCTGTTTTCTGCAAAACCACAGCACAGAACAGGTAAGTATAACATGTTTTTTATTTAAAAAAAAAAACAAAACAAAGCAAAAAACAAAGCTTTAATACCACTTTAAGGCTCTGATTGCTGTTTCTCTCTGCTGATATTCTGGCCTCTGGAAAGAGCCCAGATTTGTAAAATCTGGCAGAGGATTTATAGGGGTCTAAGTAAGTACTGAAGGAGCTTATCACCTTTTTTTGTCACAGTAAATCTTTTCCGATTGTTTGCAAATCTCTTTCTAAGTGAACCAGATCCTGATCCGGATATAATTACAGACAGCGTGGGAGAACTGCACCTTCGGCCCCTGTTAAAGCAGCATTACGTCCACTACATAGGCAGTTTTTGATTAAGCTGTAAATTTATTAATATCTTCATGTTACTTTTATTTCCATCTTTTAGATTATTTAAGTACTCTCATTTTTATCTATTCACTATTTTTGTTTCCGATCTGGCCCGGTTTTCTTCTTTTCCCTCTCTCAGAGATCAGATGGGTACACTATATAGTGTTTTCCTATGTAGTCTCCCTAAACATGGCCGCCGTGGGTGGTTCTAGCTGTGTATATTAAACATCCACTTTGTAGGTGGTTCCGCTTCCGGCGGATGGGAGAGAGGCTTGGAGCGCAGCGGGAATGGGCGTTTCTATTTCCGCCCTTCCTCCTATATAAAGAAGTTACGACGCGCTCTGACCACGCTCCTGACGACGTTCAATTGGACGAAACGCCGCATAGGATGGAGTTCTGACGTCACGACGCTACAACGTGTTGACCGCGGCCATCTTTGTGGTTGGATACAAACGCTACCTTATGCAGACTGCTGCTTTTGAACATGCCTGTTTTTATTTGCTAAAATGTGAGTACCCTGGATATTTTTTTAAAATAAATGTGATCCTGGTTTTAAAGTATTACACCATGAGGAGTTCCTTCTTTTGTATCTTATGTAAGCACCTCTGAATATTCATCTGGTGAGACTACAAGACCCATCCATCTATGACCCTCATGAAATGGTTTTGTGGCTCTGTGGGTTTATCATGCTTGTTTGACCATCTGTAATTTAGTGGTCCATTCTTTTTGGTAAGAGGCCTGGTGTGTTGATGTTCGGTGGAGGATAAGTTTGTGCTCACCTAATTTGTGTCTCTGTCTGCACTGTGGGTGGTTCCAGTTTTTTCCCTGAACAAGGACTTTATCATAAACACTATGGACTTTTACTTTTAATGTTATGTTCTTAGCGCTGCATTTTCAAAGCGGAGTTCCGCCTGGGTGAAAAAAAAAATGAAAAGTCAGCAGCTACAAATACTGTAGCTGCTGACTTTTAATATAAGGACACTTATCTGTCCAGGGAATCCACGATGTTGACACCCGAAGCCAACCTGTCCATCAGCTCCGGGTGCAGGAAGCCTTCACAGCCTGTTTCCTACTGCGCATGCGCAAGTCGCGCTGCGCTTTCTGAAAGGTCCTGTCATTTTCTGGGTCACACACAGGTCCCACAGGGCGACGGGGGGGGGGAGGAGGAGGGCGCTAAAAAAAAAGCGGAAGTGACGTACCTTGCCGCGGCGACATGGAACGGAAGTCCCAAAGAAAACATTCCAGAAAGGAATGGAAAAAAAAAGAAATTTCCGAAAACAGAGGGGGGGGGGGAATGCTTTTTATTCAAAGAGAGTTCAATTTTTGCCTGGAACTCCGCTTTAAGGCCAGTAGTTGGGCCCCTCAGTGTAATGCAGGATGTGCGACTACACTGACAGTCCCTGGACCGATAACACACCTTGAATTCATTTCTGGAGACACCAGAGTTCTTCAAGCAACTGTTTCAGAGATGAGCTCAGTGTGCCGTGAAACAGAACAATAGATGTGGGTGGAGGTGCCAGTGCGAAGTGTATGTGTTGGGGGGGGGCACCGCCTGCCAGTCTTTATATAACACAATCATCTCTCTCTAGAACAGTTATCTGGATGTGCTGCTGATTTCTGTTAGCGCTCAGGATCTTTATTTAGCACAAGCGTGGCATTGTTTTTGCTCACTTTTGTGATTTCCTGTTATCATAAATTATCATGTTTTAATTAATAAAGTGAAGTCCTCTCCAGAGCTTACAATGCGTCTTCTCCAGACATAACAGGGAATAAGAGGAAAATGTCATCACAACATCTCCCATAACCCATAATGTACTGATAAAATCAATTGCTGCCAAGATACAGGTAACTGCTTCTTTCATTGTCTTTCTTACAGGAAGGGTTCCCCTGACAGCTATTTTTAGAGGCCTCCAAACAGAAGTCCATAGAAGCTTTTACTATTTTAAGCATAGTGCAGAAATTACATCATCGTAGAGGTGATGATGTCATCAAGCTACAACCACAATAATACTGCCAATTTTGAAGTGCTTTAGGCTCGGTTCACAATGCAGCAACTTGGGATCCGATTTGTAAGACCCCATGTCGCGTGACATGTGAAATCCCATGTTAGTCAATGAGAGCTGTCTTAATTAGCACTACTGAAGTCGCTCCGACTTTAGAAAAGGTCCCTGTACTACTTTGAGGTGACTTCTATCCGACTTGTGCCCATAGACTTCAAGTCAGATCCTTATCTTAATTGATGTGATTTGGAATGTGGCGGCCTGTCCATAGAGGGCACACAGGTACCACCTCCCCATCCATGCGTCCGGCCCCCTGATCTACATATCAGTGGCACCAGATCATGGAATCCAATGCGGCGGGGTGTTTGTTTGAAGCACCTGATTAGAGCCAGGTTCTCTAATAGGCTTCAAAAAAGGGTGAGCTTGGAGCGCAGAGGATTGTGCTCAGAGGCCACCCAGTTGCCTGACCATAACGAATACATTTTCGCTATTATCACACTAAAGTTCCTCCCCACCAATCAGTAGGCAGGTCTGTAAGACCTGTTTCCCAATTGGCCAAAGCATCAGGCGATCCTATTGGATGCCTAGCGCTTTGGTGGAAGACAGACGGCGGAGGAAGCTGGAGAGGACACCACAGCCCTGCCACAAGAGTGGGTAAGTGCAGGGCCACCCACGGGGGAGGGGAGGGGAGGGCTGTGCCATGCCGCCGGGGGGGGGGTGTTGTTTGTTTGCCGCCCCCTCCGAAGAACAACCCACTAGCCGCCACTGTCAGACATTACAGGACAGGAAGATTACCCAGGCATTCCCTGAAGTTGCTTTGAAGTTGCCTTGAAGTTGCCTGGCAAAGACATGCCGACTTTCAGGTTGCGGCAGTGTGAACCGCCTCTTAGAGTTTCTTCTATGTAGAATTCTATTTTAGAACCCTCCAAAATCCCCCATTCATATGTGCCTCAGTGGAGCAATGTAGCAATAGCAGCATAGGGTCTCTCATTTTTTTACATACCATGGATGAAATGTGAAGAAATGTCATCAGCACACCAAGGATTCCTCATAAGGGTCCAAAGCTTTATTTTCGTGGTCACATGGTAAACATACGGCAACGTTTCAGAGACACGCAGAGTCCCTTCGTCAGGCAAGTGTCAAAGTGCAGTGCAAAACAACAAGTATTTACCAGACAATCTACCAATCAGTGCAAACAATTTCAGCCCAGCCCCGCCCCCTGGTGTCATAATGGTCTCTGTAGCCACAAAAACTCTGACGGGTCCTCCTGTTTTTAAATACCTATGCAGCAGAAGATCTGTGTATGGGGCACTGCTCAATCCTGATTTTAATTGGCTAGATACAAGTAGGAGTAAATATTCATAAGTACAGTGACCCCATTGATTATTGTATGCAGCATATATACGACCGCCATCATCAGCTCCTGTAACATTCAGCAATTGGGTGAATGTGTCTGTTCATATGGCGGAATCCATTCATCTGATGAATTCCCTCAATTAGGCCAAATGGTCAGGATGAAGAGAGAGATCAGTAAAAGGAAATTTCTGATTTGTTGCTATGGGTTGCAATACAAGGTGTGACAATTTCATTCCTGGAATGCCCGTGGCGTAGCACTATGGTGGTGAGTCACACAGCCATTTCCACTCAAGCGTGTTTCTGACATGTTCTAACTTGCACTCGCCTGGGTCACAGACCAGTTGACTCAGTCTTTATGGAACAATAAAAGAAACAACACACGTGTGTTGCACTGTTGGTGGAAAACGAGTGACAGGAATCTGGAGATTAACATCAAATTTTGGGTGAACACTGGCAAAAGTGCAAGTGAAACTTTAGCTCTGGTACAACAGGCTTATGGTGAACATTCCATTAGGAAATCAAGTGTTTCTGAATAGCATAGGCGGTTTAAGGGGGGACAGGAAAATTTCCACAATGATGCAATATGTGGGAAGCCAAAAATGCAAAGGACAGATGCAAATGTGGACAGAGTGCAAACCTCTGTATGCTCAGATCGAAGATTGAGACCAGAAAGAAGAACGCTGTGTTCAAATTTCACTTTTATTTGATCTTTTGAAGAATGCAGAGGTGTTTGATCGGGTTATTACCAATGATGAAACATGGGGCTTGATTTACTGTGCACATTGCAAAGTACAGTTGCTCCAGAGCTTAGTAAATGATCAGAAGCTCTGCTGACTTCCATCATCCAATCATGTGCACGCAAAAATGCATTTTTTACTTTATCTTCCTTGCACGTGATTGGGTATTCTTTGCTTAATTTACTAAGCTCTGGAGCAACTGCACTTGCAGAGTGCAACTGCACAGTAAATCAACCCCATGGTGTTTCCAATATGATCTAAAAACAAAACGCCAGAGCATGCAGTGGAAAACAAAGAAATCACCCTATGACAAAGTCCGAAGTGACGAAACGCGTCGGGGATGGATACACGGCAAAACGATGAGACGGTGACTTCATGTGTATGAAGGAAGCTATGAGGAGATTGCACGTTTGGAATTTTAACAAGGTGATTTTGAATCTTTTATGAGGTGTTTTTACACTATTGGAGGCTCTATCTTAATTTCTATCTCCACATGTGGAGAGTGTCTTTATTAATCTGGATATAGATTGGCGTGTAAAAGTGGCTCTTCAATAACATCTAATAAGGTGATATTTGCCAGACACGAGAGTGAATGGCAACAGTATCTGGTGAGCTTTATTCTTAAGGGAGTGGAATTGGCACACATTACATTGATGAAGGATTTTGGTGGATCAACGAGATTTTGTTTCACTATTTTTTCATCACTTTAAGTTGGACTGTATTACCATATTGATTTGCATATGTTGGAGCATATATATTTTTTGGATATGCCATATGGACACTTTTCATTATGTATGGGTGTTTTATGTTGATCATTTCACAATATTAATATTTAGGAGTTTTGTAGATTAATTTAGTGCGCTACTGTGGAATTATTTGTCTCTCTCTCTTTTTTACATTGACATTTGTTTCACCTCATTTGCAAAGAAATCACCTCGCCCGAAGAAAGCATGTCCCTTTCTTAGTTCAAGACCATGCTGGTGTGTTTTTTTGATCACAAGGGAATAAATCACTACGAGTTCATATAATATGGTACAACAGTCAACCAACATTATTATTTGGAACTTCTGAAATGGTTACGGGACTCTGTTCAGAGGAAAAGACAGAAACTCTGGACTGACAAGTGTATTCTCCACCACAACATTGCTCCTGCACATGATACATTAAGTGTTTGTGAGTTCTTGGCCCATAAATTCATTTCAATACTTGCCCAACCACCCTAATTCCTAGACTTATCACCCTTGCGACTTTTGGCTGTTTCTAAAATTTTTAAAATGCCTTAAGAGGACACAGATTTGATGACATTCCGGACATCTAGCACGTCGCAACAAAGGTACTGCACAGAGTTCCAGAAAATGAATTCCTTGAATCCCCTCTAGGGAAAGGGAGCCTTAACTGCTGGAAGCTTGGCATCTACGCGGTCATCAACCTAAACCAGGGAGGTTAAGTGGCTCTGTTAGGATTGGCCACCAAGACACTAGCTGACTGGGTGGAGCCTGATCTCTAGAAAATGCTACACAGGAGCACGTCCCACTACCCTGAGGAGATTGAGACATCACTAGTGTCTGGCACTGATGGTGGAGACAGGCCTCTTAGGCTCCTTTTTAGATGAAGCGGAATCCGTCCAAGCGGGTCAGCCTGCCCAGTGGGGGATCTCTAAGCTGATCCTAGCTGAGCAGGAGGATGACAGGTCCGTGTCCACTCCGCTATGCAGAGTGGACACTGACACAGCCCGCTCTTCTCTATGGGGCGGTCGGATGGAAATGGACCGCCTGTCCGTTTCCATCTAATTGTGATCCGATGGACGGATGTGGATCCCCATCCATCTGTTTTTAGCGGACCGAATTGGATGCCGCTGGGTGACAGCGAACACCCACCGGTGGATGACATCCGCCACCCCATAGAGAACAATGGGTTGTCCGATCGGGTCCGCCTGAAAAACGGACAGGCGGACCCGATCGGTCCACTGGTGTGAAAGGGGCCTTAGACTATCTGTGTTTTGTTATGGATGCTCACTATATAACTGTGACTGGCATTGTTATGTGGTACTTTGAAAGTTGTTACATTTGGAAAGTTCAATAAAGCTGTGGCCATGCC
Source organism: Aquarana catesbeiana (assembly GCF_042186555.1). Lineage (NCBI taxonomy): Eukaryota > Metazoa > Chordata > Amphibia > Anura > Ranidae > Aquarana > Aquarana catesbeiana. The sequence goes on along the minus strand of NC_133333.1, from coordinate 222,380,610 downwards.
CGATTTACAACTTAATCAGCCTCTGTTTTTTTTTGGGGGGGGGGCAAGGTTTTGTTACAATAGATGGTCAAAACGGGCCTATGCTTCTCAGCAGTCATGTTTTCAGCAGCGGTACAGTCATCTAGAAAAGTGCATCTCTTCACAAGGGGACTACTTTGAAGGTGACACGGGTTGCTAGTGAATAGGTAAGCTAACATTTTTTTACAGTCCACTCCAGGAATTAATTTGTCACACCTCATACAGAATAGGGCCAAGATGGAAGATCTGCTGGTATGTGAGCATCTTACAGCAGATGTCCACCTTCTCATCTGTTGACAATGTGTTATTAAAAATGGCAATAACCAGATGTGACTGCATCTGAATGATGAGAGATGTATGAAGCTTATCACAGTAATATGAGATTGATAATTACACTGTGTGGCTACCAGAATGGTTATATAATCTGTCCCATTTACCTGGGAGGTGTCACGCTGCAAGTTATTAATAGCAAATCTCGGGTGAATTAATAGAAAGATTGTAATAAATCTCTTCTTTTCCCAGAGGAAACACACGTGACCAACAAACCAGATTCATCCAGGTAGATAGAGCGCTATTGATCCGACTGAGGAGGGATATAATACCGCCAAGGGGCGCAACCGCTTTACGATAGACAGGAGATATTTCTATCTAAAGTGAAAATGTTCAACCATGTGATTAAATGCTATTATTCCATTTACATTTTAGATTTTAGCCTGCAGAAAATGTGGCTGATAATATGTGACCTGAAAGCAATCACTGATATTCATTGTGCTGCTATATATGCAGCATTCGTTTTTACCAACCTGCCCATTTATGTTTAGATACAAAATGAGGTTTAATGTTGAGAATGTAAAGTTATGCACTTGGGGGCTAGAAACATGCACACATCTTACATACTAGGGGGAGTACAACTGGGGGAGTCAATGTTGGAGAAGGATCTGGGGGTTTTGGTAGATCATAGGCTTAATAATGGCACGCAATGCCAAGCTGCAGTTTCCAAAGTGAGCAAAGTCCTTTCTTGTATTAACAGAGGTATGGACTGCAGAGAGATAGATATCATTTTGCCCCTGTACAAATCATTAGTAAGACCTCATCTGGAATATGCAGTTCAGTTTTGGGCACTAGTTCTCAAAAAAGGATATTGGGAAACTGGAGAAAAGGCAGGGAAGGGCAACCAAACTGATAAGAGGCATGGATAAGCTCAGCTATGAGGAAAGATTAGAGGAACTGATTTTATTCTCTCTTGAGAAGAGGAGATTTAGGGGGGATATGATCAACATGTATAAAGACATACAGTATGTGGTCCATATAGTGAACTTGGTGTTGAGTTATTCACATTAAGGTCATCACAGAGGACAAGGGGGCACTCTTTAGGTCTGGAGGAAAAGAGAATTCATCTCCAAATACAGAAAGGCTTCTTCACAGACAGAGCTGTGAAAATGTGGACTAGACTCCTTCAAGAGCTGGTTCTGGCCAGCTCAGTAGATTGTGTAGCCAGGAGCTGGCTATTATGCCTGCAATTCAGAGACTTTTTTTTGCTGTGTTATTAATGTGGGGTTGGCTCCCTCTAGTGTTTGCTGGACTCTATGTGTCATTTCCTTTTCTTGTGACAAAATTCAGAGCAAAGCATCGTGGGATGTGTAGTTCAGAATGCTGAAGTTTCAATGCCAGCAGGACTGATTTGAACTACAATTAACAGAATGCTGAGTGGACAGAACAGACTGCTGGGAAAGGATATAAAATGGCTGGCGCGGCCTAGATCTTTCTGTTGGGACACCGTTTGATCCTGCCAGTAGGAGGTCTGCGTGACAGTGAGCTGCTGTTGATATGCAGCCTTCACAGCAGGGAGCCGATCAGCTATACCCAGAGGGACCTCTGTGGACAGCATCGCTTCTTCCCTGCAGCGGACCGGAGGTCGTTCCAGGTCATTCAGAGACGCCAGCAGCGTGGCTTGGCGGGCGCCATTTCCCAGGGCCAGGATACAGAGAGAGTTCCTGATAGAGTCTTCTTCATCACCTACATCGTTGCCAGCTGTATCTGAGTTCCAGTGTGGCTCATCTTGTTATTATAAGACACTGCTTTCAAACATCATTCACACAGTTCAGCTTGATGGTATTTGTAGTTCCACTGGAAGCCAGTTCTTATGCTATAATGAACACTGAAAGCAGACGACTATGCCGTGTTCGCATTATTGACTCTTGTAGCTACACTGGATAACACCATTAGGATCATATGAGAGGAAGTTACAGTATAACAAGGATACCTTAAAGTTCTGCCAAATTTGCTATACCCTATTAATTATTTATTATTATCAAGGATTACTTTAGTTGCAATACAACAAAGCTAGCTGAAGACATCTGGATTTCAAAGAACACCCTTTTACCTTTTGTTATCCTTTTTCTCATCTGCTTTAATTTAAATGGACTTCATTTAAAGGGAGCCAGCCAATTTGAATATAATAGTCTGCATATTGTTTTCTTTATGTTGTGCAAGTTTTAATGGGCTGTGGGTTGAGGAGACAGAAGGGAGGAGCCTGACACAGAAGAAACAGTGCCAGCTCTCTACCCTCCTGCTGACCTGTTCACATAGGTGTCTGTGATTGGGTTAATATCTGTGTTCATTTACAGTTGAAGGAACTTCAGATCACTATCTTGCCTTTTTCATAAATAAAGATATAGTGTTTGTAGGTGTGCCTTTTTATTATCTTACAGTGTTGAGATATACCTATTTCTGTGTTACTAATACAGTAAACAAACTTGAATTGTTTCATTAATATTGTGTGATTCTCTCCTTATTAATACAGTTAGTAAGATGACTGAACCCAGGGAGGGTGTCAGAGGTAATGAGGATTCGCAGAGTCGAGGTAATCAGTGGGGTACAGCGTCTATTAGCAGCCTTCATGGGGGTACTGATAGATATGGAGGTCCCACCGAGATACCCCATCTGGGACGCTCAAGCAAGTCAGGTGATGTGTCCAGGGTAGAAGAGAAAATGTATCTGGTCACTGCCACTGACTGGGGCCGAGAACATGGGAGCCGATTGGAGCTAACCTCAGTTTTAAAACTGCCAAGAGTCCAGTGGTTCGACAAGGAGGTGCGACAGCTGATGAGAAAGGCTGTTCCACAACAAGGGTCCTACATCTTAGACTTAAAATACGAATATGATGACGATTGCACGTATGTTCTCTTGGAATGCCGGGAGTGTATTCTAGCTGAGTTTCAGAGGAGTGTTGTAAGTCTGGCAGAAGGCCTTGATGGTCAAGTGATCCCATTGCAGTCAACAGGTGATCTGGATGAGGACCCCTCCCAGTCGCAACGAGGGAGTCCACTTGCAGACGGTTTAACCACAGGTAGTGCAATGGCTAGAATGCCCCCAGCTTCATTCTACACGGATATGAGTCCATTGGTTGAGAGCCTGATAAAGAGTCATGCCATCTCTGCTAATCAGGGGTATCAGAAATTGCAATTCTTCTTAGGCCGTGTTCCCACCCCAAGCGGGGAGGAAGAGTTTGACAGTTGGATGGATCAAGCCTTGCAGGCAATAGAGGATTGGAATGAATCCGTGAAGCAGTGAGGAGACAATGGATCAGTAAAAGCCTCAGGAGCCCGGCAGTTGATGTTATTCAAAGTCTGAAGAGGGGAAAACCGAACTGTTTTCCCGAACATTGAGGCTTTGTGTGCAGTCTACGGTAGAGTGGATAAACTACCGTACTTAATGTATACATTTGAACATACTCATCAGTGTCGAGGAGAGAGGTTGTCGGACTATGTTGTCCGAGTGGGTCGAATCCTGCATCAAATTATCCTGAAAAAGGGGACTGATCGTCAGGAAGCGGACAAAGCCAGACTGGACAGAATTCTGCAAGGGGCTAGGCCCAACCATCCAATTGTGCTTTGACTGTTACTGAAAGGAACACAAGAGGCTCCAACTTGACCATAGTTGATGAAATTGGTTAGAGAAGAAGAAGCTTTGCTGGATGAGAAAAATCAAGGGTCATAGGATGTGACGAAGACCCCTCAGAAGGCAGAGAAAGTTGCAGCTCAGTCAGCTCAAATGGATGCCAGTGTGCTGGAAAGTGATGAGGAGTCAGAGTGGGGGGCCATAAGTCTCCCGTGGCACAATCTGCACCCAAAGTTACCCCAGTTAAGTTGCCAGACACTGGGGCCCAAGTTCAAGAGCAGGTGCAACAAGTTTTGATGCATGTTATGGAGGCTCAAGCCAAAGCACCGGCCCGAAAGGACGGTATACGAAAGTGTTTCAAGTGTGGGGAACCAGGACACTTCAAGGCGCAGTGCCCGCAGAAGGAAAGAAATGCCAAACTTCTGGCAGTACTCATGAAAGTGTTACAAAAGTTGTTCTTAGATCAGAAGGCGGAAAACTTTCAGGGGTCTTAGTGAAGGAGCCAGCTGGGAACCCCGAGAAGAAACAGAGCTTCAAGATTGTAAAGAGAAGGAAGGCCAAGAAGAGGCCCCAGAAGAAAGGCCTGGCGTCGACATTCTTGCTACCTTTGCAGTCAAGTAACCCATCATCGGGGTCAGGGATCCGGGCACAGAGGGTCAATGACTTACCACCTAGGGCCACTGTTAGGTCCTCTCAGAGTACACCAAAGAGAGATTGCAGACCCAATCCTACTAGAAACAACCTAGAGAGCTTCTCAGAGAGATTAGTGAGGCCATCCCCAATTGTGTCTGTACAAGTGGAGGGTATTTACACTAGGGTCTTGCTGGACACTGAGGCCCAAGTCACGCTCTTATATCGAGACTTCTATGACAAGTACCTGAGCCACATTACTTTATGCAAACTTGAAGAACTAGAGATCTGGGGGATTGGAACTGCCAAATGCCCATATGATGGGTATATCCCCATTCAGATATCATTCAGACCAGCAGCTGTTGGGAAAGTGGAAGCATTCGATACCTTGGCAGTTGTGTGCCCCAGGCCACCAGGGGCCGGATGAAATTTGATACTGATTGGGACGAACACTGACTTGGTGAGGAGACTGTTGTCGTCTGTATTGGTAGAAGATAGTTCCATCCCTAACATGATCCATCCTCAGTTACTTCAAGCTTGTCGACGTGTGGCAAGAGAGCAGAGTGCCTCTACCAAGGGAGTAGGAGGCCTGTGGAAGTTGGAGACCAGGGAGAGAGTGTTGCAGGCTGGAGAAGGAGAAGTTGCTAGTTAGAAGGCCACAGTCAAGCTGACCTGGGACCAATGGGGCCCCTTTGTTGTATTAGAAACTGATGGACAAGCTCAAGCTGTTGGATTAGGGATGGTCCCTGAATTGGTCCCCACCAAGGACCTGTCCTGAACTGGAAAAAAGGTGCCAATTAGTCAAGTCAGAATGTCACAGATCATTCGATCACGTTAGGGGCATGTATGTTGGTGGGACAAGTGAGTGCAGCCACCCCTGTGCTTCCTGAAGAGGCTACTGGTAGAGAGGGTTGTCAGCAGATGTGGAAGGAGTTCCAGGGTTGTTCTGAAGTTTTACCCCCTGTATGGCAGCAAAGAATAAAGTCACAGCTGATGAGATGGGAGAAGATTTTTTCGAAGGGTGACTTTGATGTGGGATGTGCCAAGAGCGCTCAGCACCAAATTCGGTTGCAAGAGAATAAGCCCTTTCGAGAGCGAGCTAGGAGAATACCTCTCAGTGACCTGGAAGACCTTCGAGAGCAGTTAGCCGAGTTGAAAAGGTCAGGGGTCATTCAGGATTTCAGAAGCCCCTATGCGTCGCCTTTTGTGGTGGTGCGGAAGAAGAATGGGTCACTACACATGTGTATTGACTACCAGACTTTGAATCGCCACACTATTCCTAATCAGTACACAACCCCTCACATTGGAGATGCTCTCCAGTGTCTTACTGGAGCTAAATGGTTCAGTGTGCTCGACTTTAAGAGTGAGTACTACCAGATTCCCATGCAACCGGAAGACAGAAAAAAAACTGCATTTATCTGCCCTTTGGGGTTTTATGAGTTCAGTCGAATGCCTCAGGGATTGTCAGGGGCCTCAGCAACCTTCCAGCGATTAATGGAAAGAACAGTAGGAGATATGAACCTTATAGAAGCATTAGTGTATTTGGATGATATCATTGTGTTTGGAAGAACATTAGAAGAGCATGAAGCTCGGTTAGAGAAGGTTTTTTCATGGCTCCATGAAGAACATTAAAACGGTCATTGGAGAAGTGTCAGTTCTACAGAACTTCTGTTACGTATTCGGGTCATGTTTTAGCGGCGCTTTACCGTAGTTTTTGCGGTGCTTTTAGGTGCTAACGGGGCGCTTTTAACCCCCTCCTAGTGGCCGAATAAAGGGTTAAAAGCGCCCGCAATGGGGTGCCTTGAGATTGTGCATCATTTTAAAGGGTGCCTTAACTCAAAAAAGGCTGAGAAACACTGATCTGCACAAACATCTCTAAGTACTACAAATAATTATTTTAAATTAGGCACAATTGTCTGAAGGTACACTTATATCTTACATACTGATCATATATAATGCATATGGCAGTATTGCCTCAAAGGACTCCCCTGTGCCCTGGACATGGACTGAAGGAAGAAGCACAGGAAGATGGATTTGAGAGACATCGCTATAAAACAACAGATTCATAACATTAAACCAGCTGCTGGGAAACAGCTTAGGTGGATCACCATAAATCTATTCAGCTCATCCAGTCCCAGAACGCAGACTTCCTCCTAATCCATATATGAGAACTGATCAGCCGACGCGCTGCTCTATATCTCTAACCAAAGAAGACGACACCGTAATAAAACTCACTGACTCTGTTTGTGAAGGTTCTCCATTATCCAGGTTATAGCATAGTTATTAGGTCCCATCCAATGTTCTGTAACGTTAAAGACATTTCTGTGTTCATTCAGTTTTATTCCTCCTGTTCTTATGAATGTCAGGAACATGCTCCATCATTTATTTGTACATATGTGGCAACTCTGCAATCTTAATCCAATACCTATGGAATGTGTCAAGGCAGATGTTGATTATCCAATAACAGGATGGGAGGGGAAAAAGTTTCTGAAATCACCCTCTTCTAATTACGATTACAAAGATTCACAAACATTTACACCTGTAGGCAGGTACAGTCTAAATTCTCCACTGCAGGTGGAGCTCACCCGCAGCAGCAATACAGATGGGAGAGGAATGTAAAGTGGAGCTCCATCCAAAAGGGGAAGCTCTGGTTGTTTGCACCCCCTCCACTCCCCTCCACTGCCACATTTGGCACTTTTTGGGAAGGAGGGGGGAGCGGGTACCTGGTTTTGACAGGTACACGCTCCCACTTCCCGGGTCAGATTGCAGTGGTGATCTACAAGCATCCCTCCTCCTTCCCCCCACTGCCTTCTGGGACACACACAGGTCCCAGAAGACTACAGGACCATTCACAATGCGCCAGAAGGCTTCACTGCCTAGGAGCACCTGTACCTGAAGTCGATTGAAAAATCAGCTCGGGTGCCGACATCCTGGGGGCCCTGGACAGGTAAGTGTCCTTATATTAAAAGTCAGCAGCTGCAGTATTTGTAGCTGCTGACTTTTAATTTTCTTGGGAGAGACTGGAGTTCCTCTTTAAGAGAAGCTATGTTTCTCTATGATTTTCTCAGTCACTTGGGCAGTGATCCTGGTTAGATAAACATTCCCCATGTGACCCTGGTAGTCATCTTAAGTCAGGAAGATTCTAGCTAAGACCAGGGGCGCACCGCCCATTAAGGGCGCATGGGCACCGCCCCCTCTGTTATGCCGTCCCCTATATGACAAATGGACTGATTCATGCATTGCATTGCATGAATCTATCCATGGACACAGCTGCCACCCCCTATTCAGGCGTCCGGCCCCTTTTCGGATGCCGGGCGCCTGAATTCCAGTGGCGGGGTTGTTTTTTTTTTAAGCACCTGATTAGAGCCATAGGCTCTAATAGGCTTCCAAAAAGGTGGACTTGGAGCGCAGAGCATTGCGCTCACAGTCCACCCAGGCATGTTAGAAAAGCAAATGGATATTCGCTTTTCTAACACTGAACCGCCTCTCCGCCAATCAGGAGGCGCGGGTCTAATACCGGTCACCTGATTGGCTGAAGCCACAAGCGATTACCTTTGGCCAACTAGCATAAACAAAGAAGAGATGCACGGAGGACACAGGAGCCATCGCCTGACCCGCGCTACCTGTCTCACAGCTCGCCGCCATCACTGGCTGCCTGACCCGCCACCAAGATGGGGTAAGTGCCCGGTCAGACAGCGAGCGGGCGGGGGGGGCACAGTGGCTGCATATGATGGGGCACAGAGGCTGCATTTCATGGGCACAGAGGCTGCAATTGATGGAGCACAAAGGCTGCATATGATGGGAACAGTAGCTGCAATTGATGGGCACAGAGGCTGCAATTGATGGGCACAGAGGCTGCATTTCATGGGCACAGAGGCTGCATATGATGAGCACAGAGGCTGCAATTGATGGGGCACAGAGGCTGCATTTCATGGGCACAGAGGCTACATAGATGGGCACAGTGGCTGCATTTGATGGGTACAGTTGCTGCATTTGATGGGGCACAATGGCTGCATTTGATGGGGCACAATGGCTGCATATGATGGGCACAGTGGCTGCATATGATGGGCACAGTGGCTGCAATTGATGGCACAGTGGCTGCATTTGTCTTTGTTTCAGTATCTTTCAGAATTTTTCAGTTTGTTTGCGCCCCCCCCCCCCCCCAAAAAAAAATTTTTTGAGCACCAGCCGCCACTGGTTAAGACTCTGACCTATGAGTTTGGCATGCTTTATGCGATAGTGATGGGGACAGCGATAGTGATGGGGAAAAGTTCTGGTGGAGTAGGGAGAGAGCAAAGACTATGTCTACCTTTTCAGGAAGCTTCCCCTTTGGGTCGAACTACCCAGGCCACACTTTGCTCCTTGTGGCAGATGCTGTCGGCATTTCTCATTCTTCTGACCACTGTTAATTTGCTACTTGGTGGTAAGTAATGCCTGATGTTTGTGCTGTTGACTTTCTGTTTCAGTACAACATTCCTGCAAACTGAGGCTCTGACTTGTATTCCGCTCTGTTGGAGATCGGAGAGACCACCGGCAAAGTCCCTATGTCTTACTAAAGTGAACGAACTGAGAGATATGGAGGATCTCACTGCTACCCTGAACAATAGAGAGGAGACCTTTCGAGAGAACTGGAGACCCTGGCAACATTTTATATACACAGAAGCCTATCTCCAAGAAATGGCACAAACTAACTGACCTAATGGGCTGGTCCCACCCCCTAGGCGGAGGGCATCGCATTTCATTATACTACATTATCTCAACTTACTCTACCTTACTCTGCTCCCTCTCCGTCTCCTGTTTCTAGTTTCACCACTTACCTTCCTCCCCTTCCCCTGCCTTCCCCCTCTCTTTTCCCGGCCCCTATCCCTTTCCTACTTTTAGGGATACCAGTTTTCTTATAACTCTTTCCCATTCATGGGTTACCTGAACAGATACAGTGAAGATCCTAAAATTCATTACATTTTCACATGTCTCATGCTTGGGCTCATCAGTCCTTCGGATCCCCTTGCTCCCCAATCAACTATAAAAATGTATACTATATTACTGTATGGCATGATTTGATATGTTCTAACGCCAGCTCCAGGTCAAACGACTAACTTTCAGAGCACCCCCAGGGTCCCGTGCACTGTCAGTATTGCCATACCGGGGTCTTTCCCCCATGTGCCTTGAATACGGTGCTAAGTAAGAAAACTTGATTTTTTTACCTTGCTTTTGTAATCCTGTCTGAATTTTCTGCTTGACTTTTGTTATGTACCTATGCTGGATATGTTATTTGTTGTACACACTTTATATGAAAAAATAAAGAATTATAAAAAAAGAAAAAACTGAGGCTCTGAATGTTCACTACTTGCCACAACACACTGCACCTACCCAACACACCTCTCTTCATGTTCTTGGACAATCAACACCTGCCTTGATAAGTAGCTACAGTAGAGTTGACAGCATCATCAAACATCTATGGCAGTGACTCCAGCACCACCATCCACGGCATAAATGCCGGCACCACAAACCATCTACAGTGGAGAAGTGAGGAATGTTGAGACCATCAACTTTTTACTGCAGAGGCACCAGAACAATTATCTACATTTGAGAACCTGGCACAAACATTAATGGTAGGGTCACCTGAACAACCAACCATCCATGGCAGAGACACCAGTACAACCATCTATGGCAAAGGCGCCAGCACAACCATCTATGGCAGCAACACCAACACAACTTCCCTATCACAAATCTCAATGACATCCAACAAGAACTCCTGAATTGCACCCATTTCAGAATGTACGGTACATGCACTATTGGTTCTATATCACCCCTCTGAACAATTTTAAAGGCACTGCATTGGAGGCCAGCTACCGAACCTAAAAAGACCGACTGCTGAGCTCTGACAGATGAACTCCTAGTGAAACAAGGCAATAAAGGCATACACTTGATGGACATCAGGAACAAACCTCAGATTACAGGGGTCATGTAGCTGGTCTTTCTCAAAGCAAGCACTACCAGGTTATCAGCTGACCGAGTGATGGTGCAGTAAGTGAATCACAACTGTTGTTTCTCTTTCTAGTCTCAAGCTATGAAGGGAAGGACGCCATGACCAACACAGAAGCTGCACCACTGTACACCCTCAATATCTCCTTCAGGAGTACCAGTGCACTGCAGCACTAACTAACCAATAAGGGGTTAAGGCACAGCCACATTTCAGCTGTGCTGAAAGAAATACTAAGACTGCCATTGATGACATTCCATTGAAAATGTTAGTTGCCTGGCCGTCATTGAGTCTTCTGCCTTCACTACTTTTTGAGTCACTAATATAGAATAAGCATTCAGCAAGTGACGTTATAGTGAATGCAGAAATCTTTTTGTTAACATTCTGTACACCATAGTACTCTGCCATTTGACTGGAGAAGAAAAGATTTTCCAGATGTTCTGCAGTTGTGTTAATTATCTGCTAAACAGCTGGACAGCGGATAAAGTCACAATGCAGGAGAAAGGCAGCCAATTATTATCTGATATTATCTTAAGAGAGCAGAAACAAAATCATCTGCCAGGCCTCCCAAGGGGGATTAATTAAAGAAAACGCTAGATGATAAGGGGAGAGACAGCCAGGTTAATTGGACTCTCTGCAGACAGGAACAGAACCTTCTGCAAGTAGGAATAGGACCTTCTTTAGACAAGAACAGGACCTCTGCAGACAGGAACAGAACCCTTTGCAGGCAGGAATGGGGACCTGTGCATACTGGAGCAGGACCCACTGCAGGCAGGCACAGAACCCTCTGCAGCCAGGAACAGAACCCTCTGCAGCCAGGAACAGAACCCTCTGCAGACAGGAGCAGAACCCTCTGCAGGCAGGAATGGGACCCTGTGCATACAGGAGCAGGACCCACTGCAGGTAGGAAAAGAACCCTTTGCAGGCAGGAATAGGACCCTCTTCAGAAAAGAGCAGAATCTTTTGCAGGCAGGAACGCTCTGCAGACAGGAACATAACCTTTTGATGGCAAGAACACGACCATCTGCAGAAAGGAACAGGACCCTTTGCAGACAGGGACAGAACCTCTACAGAAGGAATGGAACCCTCTTTAGACAGGAACAGGACCTCTGCAAACAGGAACAAAACCCTGCGCAGGCTTGAATGTGGCTTGCTACATACAGGAGCAGGACCCACTGCAGGCAGGAAAAGAACCATTTGCAGGTAGGAAATGGACCCTCTACAGGCAGAAAAGGGACCCTCTCCGCAGACAAGAAAACAATCTTTTGCAGGCAGGAACACTCTGCAAACAGGGACAGAACCTTTTTCAGGCAGGAACAGGACCCTTTGCAGAAAGGAACAGGACCCCCTGTAGACAGGGACAGAACCCTATGCAGGCATGAATGGGACCCTCTTCAGACAGGAAGGGAGTCTTCTTCAGGCAAGATTAGGACCCTTATCAGAAAGGAACAGGACTCTCTGAAGATGTGAACAGAACCTTCTGCAGAAAGGAACAGGACCCTTTGCAGACTGGAACTGATTCTTTGCTAACTGTAATGAGATCTCTGTAGCCATGAATGAATGGGAACACTCTTCAGACAGTAACGGGACGCTCTGAAGGAATAGGATCTCGTTAGATATGAATAGAAGCCTCTGCACAAAGGAATTGGACCACAGACAATACTGGGAGAGGCACAGACACATATAGGGAAGAGGGGGGGGGGGGCACAGGCAGGAATAGGGAGGGGGGCACAAGCAGTAAAGAGGGGGGTGGGTACAAATAGGACAGGAGAAAGTGGGCACAGATGCGACTGGGTAAGGTGGGCACAGACTTGACGAGAGAGGGTGCACAGACAGTACTGGAGAGGGTGGAAACCAGACGGACAAAATAGAGTGGACACAGACAGGAGGGTGAGGACAGAGAGGACAGGGGAGAGTAGACATGGACAGGACTGGGGAGGGTGTGCACAGACTGGACAGGAGAGATTGGGCACAGACAAGACTGGGGAGGGGGGCACAGATAGGAAAAAAGTGAGTGGACACAACCATAAGGGTGGGGTCAGAGAGGACAGGGACAAGACTGGACAGGCACAGAATGGACAAGAGAGATTGGGCACAGACAGAACTGGGGAGGGGGGCACAGATATGAAAAAAGAGAGTGGACACAGACAGATGGGTGAGGTCAGAGAGGACAGGGACAGGACTGGGGAGGGGGGCACAGATAGGAAAAAAGAGAGTGGACACAGACAGATGGGTGAGGTCAGAGAGGACAGGGACAGGACTGGGGAGGGGGGCACAGATAGGAAAAAAGAGAGTGGACACAGATGGGTGAGGTCAGAGAGGACAGGGACAGGACTGGGGAGGATGGGCACAGAATGCACAGGAGAGAGTGGGCACAGACAGGACTGGAGAGGGGGGCAAAGGTAGGAAAAAAAGATAGTGGACACAGACAGGAGGGTGGGGACAGAGAGGACAGGGGCAGGTCTGGGGAGGGTGGGCACAGGATGGACAGGAGAGAATGGGCACAGACATGACTGGGGAGGGGGGTACAGATAGGAAAAAGGAGAGTGGACACAGACAGGAGAGTGGGGATAGAGAGGACAGGGACAGGACTGGGCAGGATGGGCACAGAACAGTACTGGAGATGTGGGATAGGGCAGTGAAAGCATTTCTCTGAATTATTTCAGAACATAAGGTTTTGTATTACAGTCCTTCTTCTCTGATACTGACCTGCTTCATTCCCTTCCAAACTGCATATACAGAAATCTCTAATCCTTCAATTTTACTGACATCGCATCTCAGCCCACTTCTCCTAGTTTTGTCACTTCTTGTGGCCAACAAATCCTGAATCTCCTCATCAGACAATCTGCTCCAAGGCCATTCAGGGTAACAAAACTTCATTTTATCATGGAAGTGGATGATGCTAAATTGGTGGAAAGGAAAATTCACCTTCGTCTCTGGCCCATCACTTCACACAGAGAGAGTTACAGCTCACCAGAAATTGCTCATTACGGATCAGAACCTCAGACATAGTTCATTTACATTAACATTATCGACAATTCTTGCCAGAGTATCACGCTCTGCCAGGCCTTGACATCTGATGTCTATGTAAACGTCGACAAACTCACAATTAACTAAAGTGCAACTAATCCTGATCCTAATTACAGCACCATTTATAGAGAGTGGAAATAAGCCAAGTAGTAGATTTAGTACTGTGTTAGCCATCAACCGAAGCAGAGGGGTTCGGGATTTTTAAGTGATCCCCTTCAAACTAACTTAAGTTATTAAAGAGTTTCTTCAACCTGTTTGAAAAAAAAAAAGAAATCAACAGCTACAAATATTGTAGCTACCGACTATTAATAAAAGAACGCTTACTAATGTGTTAATTAGAAGTATGATCCACCAAATGTTAGGTTTGCCAATGATGACTTGTGGGCTGGGAGGTTGTACCATACATACATATGCACACAACCAATGTATAACTAATAGAGGGGCTGGGCCAATTCCTAGTGAATCCAGAATACAAACATTGCCCTGCATTCCCTTCAGTTATGCATCATAGAGACTGGACTACCAACTGTTTCTATCACCTAATTTGCAAGGTCTTTGTGGCAGACATTGGTAAAGCTACAGAACAACATCTAATGCCGCGTACACACGGTCGGACTTTTCGTCTACAAAAGTCCAACGGACGCTGACGGACTAAAGCTGGCTGGTAATCCGATCGTGTGTGGGCTTCTCCGGACTTTCAACGGACTTTTTTAGCCTCAAATCCGACGGACTTTAGATTTGAAACATGCTTCAAATCTTTACGTCGTAAGTACGACGGACCCCGAAATCCGCTCGTCTGTGTGCTAGTCCGACGGACAAAAACCCATGCTAGGGCAGCTATTGGCTACTGGCTATGGACTTCCTTATTTTAGTCCGGTGTACGTCATCACGTACGAATCCGTCGGACTTTTGTGTGGTCGTGTGTAGGCAAGTCCGTTCGTAAGAAAGTCTGCCGCAAGTCCGCCGAAGGTACGTCGGAAGTCTGTCGGACAGGCTGTCGGACTTTTGTAGACGAAAAGTCCGACCGTGTGTACGCGGCATAAGTGCTTCCTTAAGGTATGGTCATACTTTTATCCAAATACACTGCCACATCCACATGCCTGTTGAAGGTATGGTCATGTTAATTTAGAACCCTCAACTGTACTGTTTTTTTCCCCAATATATTACAGATTTTTAAACATGAATTTCTATGACGTACTAGTACTAGAGATGTGGTATTAGGGAAGAGAGTGCATAGGGAGAATAGGGGCCAATATACAGTAGGAGGAAAAAAAGCCACCCTTTGGGGGCGGGTGCAGCTTCAGTAGTAAATTACATCGAAAGAGTCGCTCTTCCAACCTCAGGGGCTGGACTGTCTTTTTCATAGCTAGATCCCTCTCTGTGTATAAGCAATGCTGACTGCAGCCCCTGAAAGACAAAGTGGGACTCGGCAGCCGCTTTCCTGCAGGGCTCCTAGTACACAGAGTGAGACTTGACAGTTTATCACAGGGATTCTATTATATAGAGCAGAACCCATGTGTCAGTTTTCCACAAAGCTCCTGGTACACAGAACTGGACCTGGCTGTACATTTCCCCACTGGTACACAGAGTAAGACCCAACTGTTGGTTTCCTGCTGTTCCTAGTACACAGACTGAAATCTAGCTGTCCATTTCCCACATGGATCCTGGTTCATGGAGTGGAACCTGGCTGTTCCTTTTACCCCTGGGCTCCTAGTACACAGAATGTAACATGGCTGTCCATTTCCCACCGGGATCCTGGTTCATGGAGTGAAACTTTGCTATCCATTTACCCCTGGCTCCTAGTGCACACAGTGGAAGCTGGTGGTCCATTTAACCCTAGGCCTCTAGTACACAGAGTGGAATGTGGCTGCCCATTTCCCACATGGTTCTTGGCACACAGAGTGTAATGTGTATCTCCATTGCCCACAGATCTCCTGGTACACTTAGCAGGTCACCTTTGTTAGTTTCACGCTGGGCTTAATCCAAAAGGGGAAGTTCCAATATTCCCCCCCCCCCCCCCCCCTGCCATGTTTGAAACATATTTTTTTGGGGGGTGAGCAGCAGGTACCTAGTTTTGACAGGTATCTGCTCCTACTTCCGCTTGGATCGCCTAGGGGATCCAAGGGGAAGTCGTCCCCCCCCCCCTTGCCTGCAGCCTTCTGGGACACATCACAGGTCCCAGAAGGCTGCGGGACCATTCACAAAGAGCAGCCTGGCTCGCACATGCACATTGGGCAGTCAGCTGTAAATCCACAAGGAATCGCAGCCAGCTGCCCACAGTTAACATGCCGATGCCGGGGACCAGAGGACCGATGAAGATCCAGACTGGGTGAGGATGGTGGCTGAATCCTTGGACAGGTGAAAGTCTGTTTATTAAAAGTCAGCAGCTACAGTTTTTGTAGCTGCTGACTTTTAGTTTTGGCAGAACTGAGTTTTGATCAGGTGTTATCTGTGATTCCAGATAATGACCATGTATCCTCATGTTGTAAATGATGCTGGTGGAGTTGTATAATTCTGAATTTAATATTAGAAATATCCACTCCTGTGAGAATATTTGAGCATTTGGCCAATACACCTCACATCTATTGATTCTGTTGGTTATATCTGTACCCCAATTTATACTGATTTACTCTCGATGATGACATGTTACCATCAAACCTGTTCGAGAAGCCTAGAACTCTAGTATAGCTCCTATGTGGGTGACATTAGTGCTGCAAAAGAAGTATTTTCCCATTGGTCAGCTAAACACAGAGGAGTCTTAGTATTGGGGCTCCCCTTTAAAATTATACCTGGGTGCATGGGTCCTAATGAAGGAAACTATTCCCTGTACCGCGAGTCACATCTTAACTCTCAGGTAGTGAAGTAGAAGTCATTTTCCTAGTCGCTGTTCAAGAGACAGAAGACTGCTTACACCAAAAATGTATCACACATACGTTTGCTATGTGACAATAGTTTTCTGTCCCTGATGTGAAGATGTCGGAGGTTATACCCAAATGTTTTGTAAAGTCATCTATTCGCTATCAGATCTACCACTTCAAGTTGAATGTCGATGGAGATATTTGGTCTTTAATACACATAAGTGCAATAATAAAGTTTAATCTAAATAAATTAGATATTGCTGAAAAATATCAACTGAAGCCAATATTATTTAAAAAAGCACCACCCTGGCAAGTCACACTTCTTACCACACACATTTCAATGGTGGAGATCACAGCGGTCTCCAATATAAAAATGATATTTGTGGAGGCAGCTGGAAAGCCATAAATGTCCGTGCTGCCCTTGAGCAGAGTAATGAAGAAGAGTATTAATATATACAGTAGTCGGCGAAGACTGTAATGAAATACTACAAGCATATTAGAAAGGTGATAGATGAGCACATTTCTATTACAATGAGAGGAAGGGGGCCAATTTCGTGCCCTGTCACTTGCTATCATGCTGGGGAGAGATGAGGCCTGGAAGGACCAAGTAAGAATATGTACTGGAATGTGGAAAGGTCCAGGATACACGACAGGTCCAGAGAGAAGTATGTGAAGGGCCAGGAGCACATGACAGATCCATACAGCACCAATCCTTTATACAAATACACTATGTACAAACCTTATGTACTTAATAAATAACCCCTAGGGAACAAATCCAAGAACACAGTCAGTGCATGTATGCCCCGAGTGTTAAAGACATTTATAGGAACATTGTGAAGGTACGCCCCCTGTGTATTATATATTGTAAAACTGATGCCCTGCCATGGTGTTAAAAGGGTTTTGTGTCACCTAAGATTCTCATCCAGGCAGGTTCAGGGGCTCCAAGATGTGTGTTTTATTTAGAGGAAACATTTTTTTCAGTTTGGTTGGTAAAACCCAGTTTGGGACCTGGAACCCAGAGATTTTATAGAGATTTGGAAGGGGGGGTGATCTCTAATCCTGGGGCCAGATTTTGCAGACAGCCGGCACACTGATGATGCAGGTGTTCAAACCTTTTATAGTCTAGGACTCGACAGTAGATCAGGGTTCCACCCTCATGAGGAGTCTGTATGATTGAAAGGGAGCAGCCAAAGGTGTGCATGCCTAGGACAGAATGGGCACAGGCCCCAAGCCAGAAGGCCAGAGCACCAGGGAGCTGCAAGAAAGTGAGAGCTGACAGAGGTACAGTTTCGGTACATGAACACAAGGATGCTGTGTTAGATAGTCTGGAAAACCAAGGCACAAGACCTTTACAGCGTTGCTGCTACTGTAGAGAAAGTCAGGAGGCTGAATATTGTTTATTTTGTGTTTATGGTGGAAACCCCTACCTGGTCAACTGTCCCATGTTGAAAATTTTACTTTTGTTGTACTTTTCTTTCCATTCAAATAAAAGTGGGCCAACAAGCCCTAAAACGGCATATCTGGCATGGACTGTAATCACCGGTGAGAGCTACACTTGAGCTAACAACCCCCCACACATCAGAAAATCTATAAGGATATTGTTTATAGTGGGGGATATTACTTCTGTGAAGGTTCGGTGATTATACTCATCTCCCAAATTGATGTTTTGAGGCCATTAAGGCTAACTTGATAAACCTTCTGACCAATGGTGGCCTGAGCATTCTTAAAGCGGAGCCACAGATTTTTTTTTTCTGGCATCCCATCATAATGCATTAATAACTCCAATAAACTTTATATATATAATATTATTTTTTTTACAATGCTTTCTTTTTTTTGGAGGGGGGGGGGGTGGACAGTCTGTGTTTTTTTATTTTTTTTATTATTTTTACAATTTTACTTTAAAATATTGTACTGTGCATAACTCATGTCCATACATACAGAATAAGAACAGATACTGAGAATTACACCCAGAATACAGGACAAGAGAAGTGGTACTGTGCAGATCCCACATCCATACATACAGAATAGGAACAGATACTGAGAATTACACCCAGCATTCAGAACAAGAGAGGTGGTACTGGGCAGAGTCCATACAGGATAATGATAATGGAATAGAGAACTGTGCAGGGATTTGTTATAGTGTCTCCACAGATACAAGAGATGGTGAGCGCTGCGTTCTCGGTAGACGCTTAGTTCGGGCTCCTGAAGGTAATAATGTCTCTATTCTTTAGCGCATTGTACTTTTCATTAGGAATAATCACGGTG
Organism: Aquarana catesbeiana; assembly: GCF_042186555.1. NCBI lineage: Eukaryota > Metazoa > Chordata > Amphibia > Anura > Ranidae > Aquarana > Aquarana catesbeiana. Next base: position 222,361,926 of record NC_133333.1, on the reverse strand, counting down.
GTTATTTGTGGCCCACCTGCGGGAATATTACAAGAATAAAAGCTCTGATTGCAATTATGCGATCTTGTATAATATCTGCAGAATTTATTGATACCTTTTACCGGAAACTGGAAATGTGTTTCTTGGAATGAAACACAAAACACGGCCTTGAGATTATTTATAATTTGTAGAGAATTCTCTACCTAACGAGCTCTTTTCATCCAGCGGCGATCTCTCCGGACACGAGCGCACTGCTATAAATCATAGCCGTGATTAATGTCATTAACATGTGTTGGCTGCGAATATATTAAGAGCTCATTAAAGAAAATTCATGTCTGGCTTCCTAATGAGGTTCCCGTATATACATTGTACATACATCACTGCAAGCAGAGTCAGCAGGACGCCATGTTGTCTGTCCCATTATACATTAATAATGGATATGATGCTGGTCTGAGTCCAGCAAATCTGACCCTGAACAGAACGTTGTAAAGACAGTTCAATATTTATCATAGTCATCCACTGAGAGCGCGGCGACCTGCCGGGAATTGTGTGAACCGACACAGACGGCTGATCACCCCAATGAGTGTTTATACAAAGTCTAATTACACGCTCCACCAACAATGACCACTCTGAATGATCGCAAACTCCACCAACAACGACCACTCATAATTATCACACACTCTACCAATGATCACACAGATTGGTCACACACACCACCAACAATGACCACACCAAATGATCGTACACTCCACCAACAGCGACCACACATAATGATCACACAGATTGGTCACACACCCCGTCCACAATGACCATACCCAATGATCACACACTCCACCAACAATGATGACACAGATTGGTCACACACTCCCCCAACAATGATCACACAGAATGATTACACACTCCACCAACAACAACCACATATAGTGATCACAAACTTCACCAACAATGACCACACCCAATGATCAAACACTTCACCAACAATGACCACACAGCTTGGTCACACACTCCACCAACAATGACCATACAGAATTATCAAACACTCAACCAACAATGACCACACAAAATGATCCCACACTCCACCAACAATGACCACACCAAATGATCCCACACTCCACCAATGACCACAAAGAATGATCGCACACTCCACCAACAATGACCATGCCGATTGGTCACACACTCCACCAACAATGACCACACAGAATTATCACACACTCCAACAACAATGACCACACCGAATGATCCCACACTCTACCAACAATGGCCACACAGATGGGTCATATGCTCCGCCAGCAATGACCACATAAAATGATCACACATTCCAACAACAATGACCACACGGTCGATTAACAATTACCATACAGAGTATTTACACACTCCACCAAAAATGCCCACACAGAATTATCACACACTCCACCAACAATGACCAGGCAGAATGAGCAAACATTCCATCAACAATGACTACACAGAACGGTCACACACATATCACCAACAATGACCACACATTATGATCTTACATTCTGCCAATGACCACAGAAGGGTCACATGTCTTGCCAACAATGCCAACACAGAATAATCACTTGCTCTATCAACAATGACCACACAGAATTACAGTTAAACATCTCAGCTGAGGATGGTGACACTCTCCAAACTGTCCAGCCTCCCCCCTTCTTCACAGAAATCTTTCTCTAATAAACACAGTTATTTATGATGGACACAATTATTTACGCTGTATGGTGAATACCATATCTGGGCCATGCCACCACTCAGTTAACTTTTAATGGGCTTTATTCTTAGCCACATTGCTGTGCCAACACGACCATTGTTCCAGGTACAGTGGATATAAAAAGTCTACACACCCCTATTAAAATGTCAGCTTTCTGTGATGTAAAAAAATGAGACAAAGCTAAATCATTTCAGAACTTTTTCCACCTTTAATGTGACCAATAAACTGTACAACTCAGTTGAACAAACGGAAATCTTGTAGGTGGAGGTAAGTAAAAAATAACAACTAAAATAATATGGTTGCATAAGAGTGCACACCCTTAAACTAATACTTTGTTGAAGCACCTTTTGATTTTATTACAGCACTCAGTCTTTTTGGGTATGAGTCTATCAGCATGGCACATCTTGACTTGGCAATATTTGCCCACTCTTCTTTGCAAAAACATTCCAAATCTGTCAGATTGCAAAGGCATCTCCTGTGCACAGCCCTCTTCAGATCGCCCCACAGATTTTCAATCGGATTCAGGTCTGGGCTCTGGCTGGGCCATTTCAAAACTTGAATCTTCTTGTGGTGAAGCCATTCCTTCGTTGATTTGGATTTATGCTTTGAGTCGTTGTCATGCTGAAAGATGAAGTTCCTCTTCATGCTCAGCTTTCTAACAGAAGCCTGAAGGTTTTGTGCCAATTTTGACTGGTATTTGGAACTGTTCATAATTCCCTCTACCTTGACTAAGACCCCTGTTCCATCTGAAGAAAAACAGCCCCAAAGCATGATGCTATCATTCCCATGCTTCAATATGCGTATCAGTGGCGGTGCGTCTATTAGGGGCATCCGGGCGCCTCCCCCTCTGTCACGCCACCCCCTCTGTGTAGAATGGATAGATTCTTGCATAGCATGAATCTATCCATGGCTGCTGTAGCCACCCCTATTCAGGCGCCCGGACCCTTTTCAGACGTGGGGCGCCTGAATTCCAGCGGCGGGGGTGTTTTGTGGAAGCACCCGATTAGAGCCATAGGCTCTAATAGGCTTCAAAAAAGGTGGACTCGGAGCGCAGAGCATTGCACTCGCAGTCCACCCAGGTGTGTTAGAAAAGGGAATGAATATTCGCTTTTCTATCACTGAACCCACCATCCCACAGCTCGCCGCCGTCACCCGCTGCCTGATCCCCCACCAAAATGGGGAAAGTGCCAGGCAGTCAGCGAGGCATGGCATGTATCTTCAAAACATTTCTTCAATATACCTTCTAGTGTGACAAACTTTTATAGTGGGCATTCCTCTATACCCCTCAAAAAGCTCTTCTTCCATCAGGCAGAGTCTGCTCACCCAACAGCAGTGTGCGTATAACACCAGCTGAAAGACCTGATATGAACAATTGTGGGAACTTTCCATCTGTGGATCAACTTCTCACTAAAGACTATTATCACCATAATATTATCTAATGTAAGAATATGTTTTTCTAGAGGTGAAGTGAGCCATGGACATCATGACTGAGAATGAGATCCGTCACTCTCTGGACCTTGTACTGATTGGCGCAAACTGTTGGTGTTATATAAATCTTGTATAATAATAATAATAATTAAAGTTTTTGTTACCCCAACATTTCATTTAAAAAATATCCTGTTCTCTTTGTATTGCTTCATTTGAGTAAAACCCCTGGTGTTCCTGCCAGTCCCTCTGCTTTCCTATTGAACACTGACCACACTAAGCAGGAGAGCACACCTTGGTCAGTTCTCTAGTTGTGCTGGGAACTCAGCCTGCTCTCCTCCAATGATCAGGCTTGTCCTGACATGCCCCCCCCCGCACAGCCTGTCACTGGGAAGCTCAGTGTACTGCTGTTTCTCCTCCCCGTCGGCTCTTATGCAGCTGAGCACAGAAGGAATGTGAAAAAAGGTATTTATAATTTTATATATATATATATAGATATAGATATATATATCTATATCTATATATATAAATAGATATAGATATATATAGATATATATATCTATATATATATATAGATATATCTATATATATATATATAGATATATATATATATCTATATATATTTATATTTACATTTACCTATACACACGCGCACACACACATATATATATATATATATATATATATATATATATATATATATATATATTACACATACATACATACACACACAATTATTTGTCTTTCACTTCTACTTAAGCCCTTGTTCACGTTAAATACGGCTTTGAAATTGTGCGACTTCCTCTAAAATCGCACAATTTCAAAGCCGAATGTCAGTGCAGCTTCAGGTGCGACTTTGAAGACATCTGTGCGGCTTCATGCACAGATGTCTATGCAAGTCGCACCCGAAATCACCACAAGTAGTGCAAGTACTACATATTCAAATTGATGCGTCACCGCAAAGACGGTGTTGCACCAATTTGAACAGTGCAGTTGCCAGCAAATCTGTCAAATCGCATGAACAGTCACTCCAATGTGAATGAGGGCTTAAACAGAATGGGTTGTTTTACAAGGTGATTGTTTACAATCACTTTACTTGCATTGTTCTATGCAAAGAACAACAGAGTACTGTGAAACATTTTCCAAACATTTTAACATTTCAACCAAATGTTAAAATGTTTGCAATCTAACTGTTGTACATTTGTGTCATGATTATAATAATAACACTCGCAGTACTGAGGTGGGGCCCATTATCTCCATCATGACATGAAGGGGTCCATTCAATAAACTTGTTCTCCTTTCTCATATACAGTACAGAGGAATCCAGAATCAGCTATGAAGGGTTAATCCCTCTTATGGTTTCTAACCTGTGAAAATAAATAAGCGCATGTGGTCAGCCAATGTGTTAATCACCCCATAAAGTGCCCAAATGATGTCATCATGTCTGTGTGTCACCCTGTCACCTTCTCGCTCACCGCAGCTTCCATCGAGTGCTAACTGCGAACACCCGAATAATCCAAGCCAGAAGAAAAGCAGACACCATTCACACCTGACACACCGCACTGCGCTGACAATAGCACTGACAGCCCCACACACACTCATAAATCTTTCTTTCTTATATGCTTGGCCGCTCCAAAGATTGAGTGTCAGCTGCGTGACAAGCCCCTGACTCAGCGCATGCAGAGTGACAGGACGGGGGGGAGGGGGGATTAATTAAACTCGTTATCCTTGAAGCTCCGACTAGGTAGAGAACAATAATTACCCACCCTGGATGGGAGACTTTGGGGGTACGTACCCATCTACAGTACTTCTCCCGCTCATTGTACGACCTTCATAGAGGTCAGCAGCTTCATCTCCTCATTTCAGGCACAGCCGCCTCTGACAAGTTTTACAAGCATGACGAGTAATCTGTGATCAGTAACGGCTATAAAAATCAATAGAACCATTTCACGGAATACAGCATAAAACAAATAATGACACGTCGAATTCTTCCTGGCCAGAGGACAAAAGAGAGGACAACCCTGCTGTACCCAGCCCCTCTGGCCTATCAACCTGACCAGGAAGCCGAAATATGGCCAAGCCTCCCTAGAGAGACGACTGGGTCCTCCATGACCAACCTATGAAGGAGAACCGGACCAGCTGAGCACGAATAGAGGTTTACATCGGTTCTGATTTTGTATGTAGAGATACTGTACTTCTCATCAGTATAATCTGTGTTCCTGACCTGTCTGGTGGCCGAAGCTCTCTGCTCTGAGAAGTTGGAGGTTTTTGGCACTCATAGCACAGATTGCTGTTGTCTCTTTCCTTGCAATCCTCGGTGTTAATATGTGCAAGATCTCATCAGTTGACGCTGAAAACAGCAATCGATGCTTGCGGGGCCTCTTCTTATGAAATGCAACCTTCGCTTTCAGAAATAGCACCGCACTCCAACATTCACAACAAAAGTGAAATGTTCATCTGACAAAAATAACCATCCTCGCGGACGGTTCTCCACCACAAGTGTCCTAAACCTTTCCCGCTGTCGCTGGAAAACAATACTTTTATTAAATTGTTAGATTGCTTCTCTCCTGCAACCAATTTCACTTCGATCAGCTCTGTGCCGGTAATTTATACTTTCTTATTTGAAATTAGCAGCACATATTCATTTATTGCTTGAATCACCATCTAAGAGCAGAACTGAAGAAAACAAATTAATAGACAATTATGTGAGGAGCAGTGAAGTATGGAGGGTGTAACACAGAGGTGACAATGACATTCCGCACCTGGTATTGTCCCCTCTCTCTGTTAAATATGGAAAACAATTTTCTTCAAACATCACAAGGAACATGGAACTGCACTAAAATGATCTTTGTTACCCAGAAACACAAATATATAGTTTTGTAACTTTTCATTGTAGATTGAAGGGACTAAATTAGCAGAAAGTACAGGAATGAGATCTGAGAAGATCCCGGGGACATGATCACAGGAAAGAGATCATAGAGGACCCTATAATATAATGATGAGATCACATTAGTGAGATCTGAGGTGCCCCAGGGAAGCAGTAAGAAGATCACAGTAATGAGATCTGAGATGAGCCCAAGGGTGCAGTGACAAGATCACTGGAATGAGATCTGAGGCGATCACAGGAATGAGATCTGAGATGAGCCCAAGAGTGCAGTGACAAGATCACTGGAATGAGATCTGAGGCGATCACAGGAATGAGATCTGAGATGACTCTAGGGATGCAGTGAAGCAATCACAGGAATGCGATCTGGGACAACCCCAGGGACACAATGAAGAGATTATAGAAATTCGATGTGGGACAACTCTGGGAACGCAATGAAGAGATTGTAGAATGTGATCTGAAGTGACCCCGGAGACACAGTGAAGAGATCATAGAAATTAGACGTGGCATGACTCTGGGGGAGCAATGAAGAGATTGTAGAATGTGATCTGAAGTGACCCCGGAGACACAGTGAAGAGATCATAGAAATTAGACGTGGCATGACTCTGGGGGAGCAATGAAGAGATTGTAGAATGAGATCTGAGGTGACCCCAGGGACACAATGAAGAGAGCACAGAAATTAGGTGTAAGATGCAATGAAAAGATAACAGGAATGGGATCTAAAATGCCCCTGGGTATGCATTGATAAGATCACAATAATGGGATCAGAGTCAAACCCAGGGACATAATAACAAGATTCCAGGAATGAGATCTGCGATGACCCTGGGGAGGTAATGAGAAGATCACAGGAATGAGATCTGAGACGGCTCTGGGGAGGTAATGAGAAGATCACAGGAATGAGATCTGAGATGACCCTGGGGGATGTAATGAGAAGATCACAGGAATGAGATCGGAGACTGCTCTGGGGAGGTAATGAGAAGATCACAGGAATGAGATCAGAGACTGCTCTGGGGAGGTAATGAGAAGATCACAGGAATGAGATCAGAGATGACCAGGGGGAGGTAATGAGAAGATCACAGGAATGAGATCTGAGATGACCCTGGGGGATGTAATGAGAAGATCACAGGAATGAGATCTGAGATGACCCTGGGGATGCCATGAAAAGATCACAGGAATGAGATCTGAGGTGACCTGGAGGAAGCAGTGACAAGATCATAGTAATAAAATCTGAGATGACCTGGAAGACGCAATGAAGAGATCAAAGGACTAACATCTGAGGTGACCTGGGTATGCAATGACAAGATCACAGGAAAAGGGTCTGAGACAACCCTGGAGATGCAATGTCAAGATCATACATTTCACACATTTTTAAACCCCTCTTTTTTTTTAGATATAAGTGAATCTAGAAGCCATACTTTGGGAAGAAAACCATCATACACATTTAGAAGAATTAAAAAATTGACAAACCTTTTAATCATGTCCACTGAATCTCGGAAAAATGGTTATTTGGCAGATTAGTTGAAATGTACTGAACCCAGTGACACATCAGAAGAGTTGTACTGAGCAGGAAGATTAGTTCCCATAAACCATAAGTAGTTTTTCATGAGTCAGTTATGATGAGACATCAAAGAATTCTGTGTGTGGTTTAGTTTTTAATATTGACTCATTTGCATATCAGAAGTTCTCCCAGCTCCAAAAACTGGACAATGTTGTTAAAGGAAATGTATGGTCACAGTATACAACTTCATTTTATAATATCAGCACTGTAATAACAATGCAAACAATAATTGTTTTTGACAATTCAAAATAAGCGTACTTGCAAAATCTCCTTTCATGTTGTTAGTTTTGCCTGTCTGCTGGCCATCTCTGTCCACAACTTACTGAATTTCCTGCTTGCTTTGCACCTTCTCCTAAATTTCTAAGGACTACATATCCCATGGTACCTTGCTGCCTGCAAGCAGTGATTCCTGTACTGACTCTACCATCTGAAACTCCTCCTCTCAGCACCTCTGTAGGTCAGAAGGCAGGCTCTGTGAAATGTGTGACACATCAGTGCCTACTCACGGGGCATAGAGGATACGTGTCATAGAATTCAAGGCATAAAACATGTGGGGATCTTCACAAATTATGTTTACAAACTTACAGATCATTTAGATCAGGGGTCTCCAAACTTTCTAAACAGGGACCAGTTTACTGTCCTTCAGACTTTAGGGGGGCCAGACTGTGACCAATAGGAGTAGAAAAGGTTTCAACATCAGAGGGAACAAACATTTCCTCATCTTTGTTATCAGTGGGAGGCATTGTGCCCCATCGTTGGTGTCAGTGGGAGGAACGGTGTCCCATTGTTGGTGTCAGTAAGAGAATTTGTGCCCCATCATTGGTGTCATTCGGGGGGATTTTGCCCCATCATTGGTGCCATTAGGAGGAACTGTGTCCCATCATTGGTGTGACGGTGTCAGTGAGAGGAATTGTATGCCATCATTGGTATCATTGGGAGGAATTGTGCCCCATCATTGGTGTTACTGGGCCCAATTGTTTGTGTTATTGGGAGGAACTGTGCCCCATCCTTGGAGGCAGTGGGAGGAATTGTGCCCCATCCTTGGTGTCATTGGGAGCAATTGTGCCCCATCAATGGTGTCATTGGGAGCAATTGTGCCCCATCATTGGTGTTATTGGGAGGAATTGTACCCCATTGTTGATGTAATTGGGAGGAATTGTACCCCTTCACTGGTCTCAGTGGGGGTGGGGGGGGGGGATTATGCCACATTGTTGTGGCAGGGCCTGATAAAAGCAAGCAAAGGGCCACATCTGGCCCCTGGGCAGCGGTTTGGAGACCATTGGTTTAGATTAATATGAGTAGGGTAGAAATAATTGAAATACAATGTGGAAATTAATATATGCTTTTACATTTTGACCATACATATACTTAAACAGGTTATATTCAGGGGTGTAAAAAGAGAAGATTGAAATAGATTTTGTTCGGACTGAAGTTATCCCTATCCGATGAAAAGCTGAGTGTTCTAAGAGGACAACTTACAATCATCTCCTTTGTTATTGATGGTCGCTGCCATATCAGAAATAAAAGCTGCTGACCTGGAATGCCCCCATTACGCGGCGGGATGCCGTATAATAAATATCTAGAGCCAGGCAATAGCCCTTTCAAGTGAAAGTCCTCTCATTCACTTCAAAGTCACATGACCTGCGCAGACAGCGCCATCTGCACAACAAAAAAAACCTCTCAAGCATTATATTTTGTTATTGGCCTGGACTGGCGACTCTGTAACTCCAGCATTTCAGGTATAGGATGGGATCCAGAACTTCAGGGTATGGAAGTCATGGTATAGTGACACACAATACATAATCCCAGATACCAAGATTGTACACACATCAGTCTGCATGGAATTTACAACACAAATTATATTTTGGCAAATTATATATCTTTATGGAGTTGTCTAGCATGGCACAGCATTAGAGGAGTTGTACTGAGCACAATGCCAGACCATAAAAGTTGTACTGAGCATAATGACAAGTAAGAGGATTTGTACAGAGTACAGTGAGGAATCAGAGGAATTTTAATGAGCACAGTGCCGGACCAGAGGAGTTGCACAGAGCAAAGTGACAGATCTGAAGAATTCTACTGAGCACAGTGACAGATCTCATGAGTTGTACTGAGCATAGTCATGGATCAGAGGAGTTGTACTGAGCACAGTGACAGATCTGATGAGTTGTACTGAGCACAGTGATGGATCGGATGAGTTGTACTGAGCACAGTGATGGATCGGATGAGTTGTACTGAGCACAGTTAAGGATCAGAGGAATTGTACTAATCACAGTGACGGATCAGAGGAGTTGTACTGAGCACAGTTAAGGATCAGAGGAATTGTACTAATCACAGTGACGGATCAGAGGAGTTGTACTGAGCACAGTGATGGATCAGAGGAGTTGTACTGAGCACAGTGACAGATCTGATGAGTTGTACTGAGCACAGTGATGGATCGGATGAGTTGTACTGAGCACAGTGATGGATTGGCACAGTGATGGATCGGATGAGTTGTCCTGAGCACAGTGATGGATTGGCACAGTGATGGATCGGATGAGTTGTACTGAGCACAGTGATGGATCAGATGAGTTGTACTGAGCACAGTGATGGATCGGATGAGTTGTGCTGAGCACAGTGATGGATCGGATGAGTTGTACTGAGCACAGGGATGGATCGGATGAGTTGTACTGAGCACAGGGATGGATCGGATGAGTTGTGCTGAGCACAGTGATGGATCGGATGAGTTGTACTGAGCACAGGGATGGATCGGATGAGTTGTACTGAGCACAGTGATGGATCGGATGAGTTGTGCTGAGCACAGTGATGGATCGGATGAGTTGTACTGAGCACAGTGATGGATCGGATGAGTTGTACTGAGCACAGGGATGGATCGGATGAGTTGTACTGAGCACAGTGATGGATTGGATGAGTTGTACTGAGCACAGTGATGGATCAGAGGAGTTGTACTGAGCACAGTGATGGATTGGATGAGTTGTACTGAGCACATTGATGTATCAGAGGAGTTGTACTGAGCACAGTGACGATTTAGAGAAGTTATCACAAACAATATTAGTTCTGCTACTGGAAGGTGATAAAGAATTAGGAATCTGACTGGTTATGATCTGAATAGTACCACAAATTGCACTTTGCCACGTGATATTTTATGATGTTACAAATTCTGCCAGCTGGTTTCTGTAGCGAAGTTCCAGTGACGATATGATTGAGAATGTCTGCAGATCATTAGCCATGTGACATCACACCACTCACTCTGACATCATCAATCCATGGAAAATGCTGACTCATACAGAGAGACTTAAAATTAAATAACCTCAATAACCCAGGAGAATAAAAGACTTCACAGATCAGAAGAAATAAATAGCCATGTGTTCGAGAGCGCCTCATTGTGTAACAATGGACATCATTATTATCACTGTTATTATTTATGGCTCACGCTGCCTAATTCTCTCTGATGGCAGCTGCAATCACCGACCGAATGAAGGAGACCAAAAATAAATTACTAATGTCGTTTTTTGTGCAGCAGAAAACAGAAATGTCTCAATGTATAGGAAGTTGAAGGATGACAATGAGCCCAGGGACAAGGGGTCCATCTGAATACTTAGCATTAAAGCTGAACTCCGGCCAAATAGTTTTTCCCATGCAGTGGGGCTGCAACAGCACAGGTTAACTAGGTTGTCTGGAGGATTAGGGAGCAGAGATCTACCACATATGTATGGGTGTCCGCAGAACTTTTTTCAGTGGGGGGCATCATTTTAAGGTCACCCATGCTCCGCCCCTTTTTGACAATGTCATGAAGGGGAGGGGCTTAGTCATCATATAAAGCGCAGGCATGCAAAGGTTTGAGAAATCTGATGCAAAAGTTTACTAGAAGGATCAAGCTGCCATTTTTCTGATTAGCAATTTCTAATCCGTTTTTAATCCCTACCCTGCCATAGTTACATAGTAGGTGAGGTTGAAAAAACCCAAGTCCATCAAGTCCAACCTATGTGTGTGATTATGTGTCAGTATTACAATGTATATCCCTGTATGTTGCGGTCATTCAGGTGCTTATCTAATAGTTTTTTGAAACTATCGATGATCCCCGCTGAGACCACCACCTGTAGAAGGGAATTCCACATCCTTGCCGCTCTTACCGTAAAGAACCCTCTACATAGTTTAAGGTTAAACCTCTTTTCTTCTAATTTTAATGAGTGGCCACATGTCTTGTTAAACTCCCTTCCTCGAAAAAGTTTTATACCTATTGTAGGGTCACCAGTACGGTATTTGTAAATTGAAATCATATCCCTTCTCAAGCATCTCTTCTCCAGAGAGAATAAGTTCAGTGCTCGCAACCTTTCTTCATAACTAATGTCCTCCTGACCCTTTATTAGCTTTGTTGCCCTTCTTTGTACTCGCTCCATTTCCAGTACATCCTTCCTGAGGACTGGTGCCCAGAACTGGACAGGTGAGGCCGGACCAGAGTCTTGTAGAGTGGGAGAATTATCGCTTTATCCCTGGAGTTAATCCCCTATTTAATGCATGTCAATATTCTGTTTGCTTTGTTAGCAGTAGCTTGGCATTGCATGCCATTGCTGAGCCTATCATCTACTAGGACCCCCAGGTCCTTTTCCATTCCAAATTCCCCCAGAGGTTCTTCCCCCAGTCTATAGATTGCATTCATATTTTTGCCACCCAAATGCAGTATTTTACATTTTTCTGCATTAAACCTCATTTGCAATGTAGTTGCCCACCCCATTAATTTGTTCAGATCTACCTGCAAGGTTTCCACTTTCTGCGGAGAAGTTATTGCCCTGCTTAGCTTAGTGTCGTCTGCAAATACAGAGATTGAACTGTTTACCCCATCCTCCAGGTCCACCCTCTGAACTCGCCCTTGTAGCCAGTTTTCAATCTATGTAGTCATCCTATGGTCCATGCCAAAGGACCTTACTTTGTACAGTAAATGTTTATGGGGAACTGTGTCAAATGCTTTTGCAAAATCCAGATACACCACGTCTACGGGCCTTCCTTTATCTAGATGGCAACTCCATGCTGATTACGGCTAATGATAGCGTTTTCATTACTAAAATCTTGTATATAGTCCTTTATCATCCATTCCAAGAGCTTGCATACTACTGATGTTAGGCTAACTGGTCTGTAATCCCCAGGGATGTATTTTGGCTGTTTCTTAAATATTGGTGCTACATTGGCTTTTCTCCAATCAGCTGGTACCATTCCAGTCAGTAGACTGTCAGTAAAAATTAGGAACAATGGTCTGGCAATTACATGACTTAGTTCCCTAAGTACCCTCGGGTGCAAGCCATCTGGTCCCGGTGATTTATTAATGTTACGTTTCCCAAGTCTATTTCTAACTCTGTCCTCTGTTAGCCATGAGGGTGCATCCTGTGATCTGTCATGAGGACAAACACTGCAGTTTTGGTTACTGAAGCCCCCCAACAACATTAACATAAAGCATACCATTGCTCATCAGTGCAGCCTATTAGTGCCCATCCGTGCATCCTGTCAGTGCCCATCAGTGCAGCCTCTTTAGTGCCCATCAGTGCAGCTTATCAGTGCAGCCCCATCAGTGCAGCTTATCAGTTCCACCTCATCAGTGGTCATCAGTGCAGTATATCAGTGGCCATTAGTGCAGTATATCAGTGGCCATCAGTGCAGCATATCATTGCCCATCAGTGCAGCCTATCATTGCCCATCAGTGCAGCATGTCAGTGCCCATCAGTGCAGCATGTCAGTGCCCATCAGTGCAACCTACTATTGCCCATCAGTGCAGAGTATCATTGCCCATCAGTGCAGCGTATCATTGCCCATCAGTGCAGCGTATCATTGCCCATCAGTGCAGCCTATCAGTGCCCACCAGTGCAGCCTACCATTGCCCATCAGTGCAGCATGTCAGTGCCCATCAGTGCAGCGTATCATTGCCCATCAGTGCAGCGTATAATTTCCCATCAGTGCAGCCTATCAGTGCCCACCAGTGCAGCACTGGTCTGTGGTCTGTTGGGCAATTTGTTGAAAGCAGGGTGCCAGGCGCTGGAATGCTCTCTGTGTTTCAGCACCATCACTGAAAGGGAAAGATTGGACTTTTATTGTATTAACTGACACCAATATTGGGGCTATACCAGTGTTGAGGGCTATTATTGCGTTCACTAACACCAATTATAGGGGTTTTTATTGTATCCCCTAATGCCAGTACTGGGGGTTATTATTGCGTCCACTGACACCAATGCTAGTGTTATTATTGTATAGACTGATGCCAGTACTGGGGCTTATTTTTGCATTCACTGCCACCAGTGCTGGGGGTTATTATTGCATCCACTGACACCAATTCTGGGAGTTTTTATTACATCAACTAACACCATTGTTGGGGGTTATTATTGTGTCTACTGATACCAATGTTGGGGTTTATTTTTGCAGCTACTGTCACCAGTGCTGTTGGCTATTGTACTTCAACTCCTTCCGTGTGCAGTGTAATAAATTACAAAAAATGCTGCAGGACAAAAATCCTTGGGTGTTAAGGTGAGAATATGTGCGCCTATTGTGCAGCCTGGAGGTGTCAGGTCCAGCTGATCACCATTGCTTTAGACAATTAGTTGACCATCATTGCTTTAGACAATTAGTTGACCACCATTGCGTTAGACAATAATGCCGTGTACACACGATCGGTTTTCTTGTCGGAAAAAGATATTAAGGCTTTTCCGACGGGATTCCGCTCAAGTTTGCCTTGCATACACACGGTCACGCAAAAGTTCGCTGAAATTACGACCGTCAAGAACGCGGTGACGTACAACACTACAACGAGCCGAGAAAATGAAGTCCAATGCTTCTGAGCATGCGTCGAATTGTTTCCGAGCATGCGTAGGATTTTGCGCGTTGGAATTTCCACAGACGATCGCATTTTTGGATAGGAATTTTTCCCGACCGATAAATTGAGAGCATGCTCTCAATCTTTTGCTGGCTGGAATTCCGCCAGCAAAAGACCGATGGAGCATACACACGGTCGCATTTTCCGATGAAAAACTCTCATCGGTCTTTTGCGGCCCGAAATTCCGATCGTGTGTACATGGCATTAGTTGACCACCATTGCTTTAGACAATTAGTTGACCACCATTGCTTTAGACAATTATGCCAGTAATATTACAAGTTGCAGCTTTAATAACCCCCAACAAGTAGGAAGTGTACGTCCCATAAATCGACAGGCATAATCGTACTTTAACTATCATCTTCATTTTGTTCACCAGTGACAGCAATGTCAGCAACATAAAACTGTATGAATAAATGAAGAGGGAATATTTCTCTGTGATATATTATTGATGGAGTGCTGCAGGTCATACTATTAAACATGTTTAAAGTGCTGGCATGGACTCGCAGTTTGCAGGACGTACAGTCAGCACACTCAGTAAATGGCATTGTTAACAGATGGACAGGCATGCGCTCCAATTGCCAGATGCTGAACCTGGCATAAGGGGTTATTTACTAAAACTGGCTTGTGCAAAATCTGGTGTAGCTCTGCATAGAAACCAATCCACTTCCAGGTTTTAGCCCTGGTTCACATTGGTGCGATTTGACATGTCAAATCACATGTCAAATCGGCAGCAATTGCCGGCAATGGCACATCCTAATCGGTGCGACGCTGCATTTGCGGCGTCGCACCGATTTCAAAAAGTAGTTTCTGTACTACTTTTTGCGATTTCCATTGACATCTGTGCAGAAACCCACACAGATGTCTGTGAAATCGCAGCCGAAATCGGGACTGACATGCGGGAGTGAAATCGTGCGAGTTCAGCTGAACGAGCACAGCTTCATTCCCGCAGCTCCGTGTGAACTTGGGCTTGTTTCCAAAGCTTAATTGAACAAGCTGCGGTTAGAACTTGATTGGCTACCGTGCACAGCTGCACCAGATTCTGAGTGCACCAGTTTTAGTAAATCTCCCCCACGGGGTCTAACTGCATTCTGCTTAAGGCTCGATTCACACCTATGCATGTTGCTTTTGAGCGTTTTTGGAGTTTTTTTTGTCATGCTTGCCACGTTTTTGAGCAGCGTTTTTGTAGTGTTTTTACAGCCATGTTTTTGCGGCGTTTTTGCCGCGTTTTGCATGTTTTTTTTTTTTTTACAGTTTTAAAAAATAAATAAAAAAAAAAAAAAAAGGCAAAAACGCATCAAAAACGCTGTAAAAACGCTGCAAAAACGGTGCACATGCGTTTTTGATGCTGGTCCATTGAATTGTATTACATGCAAAACGCTGCATTTTACATGAAAAAAAGTCCCTGACCCTTTCCAAAAATGCAGAGGTACAAAAAGGCATTGATGTGAACATGTTCCATAGGAACCCATGTTAAAAAATTCCCATGCATTTCTGCAAAATGCAAAATGCATCAAAAAACGCGCTAGTGTGAATGGAGCCTTAATGCTGCATTCTAGAAGCAATGCATTCCCTATCAGTGGTATCTAACATGCCTAGGAATGTGCCCCATACAACGTCTGCCTCGGACACTGTGTACTTGCACCGTCTTGTGACATCACAAACTCTACAGCACTGAAGAATTCCAAGATGTCTAAGTGTAGACTGTGCTTAGCCAGGACAAGAGGAGACACCAGAACTGTGAAATTAAGACAAATGCTTTACTGAGAACTTACAGCAAAAAAAATAGCTTAAAACAGAACTACACTGCATCTGAACACCACAAACCAAAAAACACTATTTAATTTGTTTTTAATATTTAAAGCAAACTCACATATCAATCTATACCTCCATGATTTAGTTTGCTAAGAAATCACTTTGAAAAACAACCCCCGAGCATTTCTGGCTGTGGCCATCTTAAGTAAGGGAAGATGATTCATGAAGGGCAGATCATTCATTTTACTTCCTGAAATCCATCTGCCCTTAGCTCAGGCATGCATGCAGGAGAGTGTGATTAGCTTAGAAAACCCTTCCTTCCCTCCTAAAGACTCCTGGGATATGTGACATCATTTGCCTAGGCATGGAACCTAGGAAGCAACTGAAAAAATGAAAAAAAAAAAAAAATAGCTTAAATCAAGTAAATATAGTACAGTACTTTCCTATCTATTTACTAATGATAGCAGCATATGGATTAAAAATAATCAGTTGAATGAGAGAGTGAAGTTCCGCTTTAAACTGAACCTGTTTATGCATTCTGAACAAGCAGTTCGCCCCTGTTCACACTGAACGCGGCTTTGAAATCGTGCAAATTTACTTGAAATCACATGATTTCAGAGCCGTATGAATAGTTGCCAATAGTTACAACATTCCCGGGATTTAGACCCTTTTCCCGATTTTAATGTTTCCCGGTAGATGTCCCGGGAAATCCCTTTTTTCACGATTTTTTTTTTTTTGGTAGAGGTTCGCGGCCGGCGAAGATACTGTCTCCGCTGGCCACCATTTTCCAGAAGACCAGAATGTCCATGCTGCTGCGCTCTGTGTTTGAGCCGAGCTTAGCAATGGGCAGCGGTGGGTGTCCTGTGATTGACCGAGCAGGTCATGTGCGGGACAGAGGAGGACATGATTCGCCTGGAGGAGCTGGTCACATGTGGATGCAGGGCTGGACTGTGTCTGTGAGTAATCGCGCCAGCCCCGTCAGACCCCCCCTCCTCTCTGTCAGACCCCCCCTCCTCTCTGTCAGACCCCCCCTCTTCTCTGTCTGATCCCCCTCTTTTTTTGTCTGACCCGTACAGCCTAACAGCAGCCCTGTTAGTGAGTGCACCAGACCCCTCTCTTCTCTGTCAGACCCCCCTCCTCTCTGTCAGACCCCGTCCTCCTCTCTTTCAGACCCCCCCTCCTCCTATCTGTCAGACCCCCATCCTCTCTGTCAGACCCCCCCTCCTCTGTGTCAGACCCCCCCTCCTCCTCTCTGTCAGACCCCCCCTCCTCCTCTCTGTCAGACCCCCGTTCCTCCTATCTGTCCGACCCCCCCTCCTCTCTGTCAGACCCCCCCTCCTCCTCTCTGTCAGACCCCCCTTCCTCCTATCTGTCAGACCCCCCATCCTCTCTGTCAGACCCCCCCTCCTCCTATCTGTCAGACCCCCTCCTCCTCTCTGTCAGACCCCCCCTCCTCCTATCTGTCAGACCCCCCATCCTCTCTGTCAGACCCCCCCTCCTCCTATCTGTCAGCCCCCCCATCCTCTCTGTCAGACCCCCCCTCCTCTGTGTCAGACCCCCCCTCCTCCTCTCTGTCAGACCCCCCCTCCTCCTCTCTGTCAGACCCCCCTTCCTCCTATCTGTCCGACCCCCCCTCCTCTCTGTCAGACCCCCCCTTCTCCTCTCTGTCAGACCCCCCTTCCTCCTATCTGTCAGACCCCCCATCCTCTCTGTCAGACCCCCCCTCCTCTGTGTCAGACCCCCCCTCCTCCTCTCTGTCAGACCCCCTCCTCCTCTCTGTCAGACCCCCCTTCCTCCTATCTGTCCGACCCCCCCCTCCTCTCAGTCAGACCCCCCCTCCTCCTCTCTGTCAGACCCCCCTTCCTCCTATCTGTCAGACCCCCCATCCTCTCTGTCAGACCCCCCCTCCTCTGTGTCAGACCCCCCCTACCCCTCTCTGTCAGACCCCCTCCTCCTCTCTGTCAGACCCCCCCTCCTCCTCTCTGTCAGACCCCCCCTCCTCTGTGTCAGACCCCTCCTCCTCTGTGTCAGACCCCCCCTCCTCCTCTCTGTCAGACCCCCCCTCCTCCTCTCTGTCAGACCCCCCTTCCTCCTATCTGTCCGACCCCCCCCTCCTCTCTGTCAGACCCCCCCTCCATTGTCTGACCCCCTCTTTCTGTCTGACCCCCCCTCTTTTTTTGTCTGACAGCAGCCCTGTGAGTGAGTGCACCAGACCCCCCTCCTCTCTGTCAGACCTCCCTCCTCCTCTCTGTCAGCAACCCCTCCTCTCTGTCAGACCCCCCTCCTCCTCTCTGTCAGACCCCCCTTCCTCCTATCTGTCCGACCCCCCCTCCTCTCTGTCAGACCCCCCCTTCTCCTCTCTGTCAGACCCCCCTTCCTCCTATCTGTCAGACCCCCCATCCTCTCTGTCAGACCCCCCCTCCTCTGTGTCAGACCCCCCCTCCTCCTCTCTGTCAGACCCCCTCCTCCTCTCTGTCAGACCCCCCTTCCTCCTATCTGTCCGACCCCCCCCTCCTCTCTGTCAGACCCCCCCTCCTCCTCTCTGTCAGACCCCCCTTCCTCCTATCTGTCAGACCCCCCATCCTCTCTGTCAGACCCCCCCTCCTCTGTGTCAGACCCCCCCTACCCCTCTCTGTCAGACCCCCTCCTCCTCTCTGTCAGACCCCCCCTCCTCCTCTCTGTCAGACCCCCCCTCCTCTGTGTCAGACCCCTCCTCCTCTGTGTCAGACCCCCCCTCCTCCTCTCTGTCAGACCCCCCCTCCTCCTCTCTGTCAGACCCCCCTTCCTCCTATCTGTCCGACCCCCCCCTCCTCTCTGTCAGACCCCCCCTCCATTGTCTGACCCCCTCTTTCTGTCTGACCCCCCCTCTTTTTTTGTCTGACAGCAGCCCTGTGAGTGAGTGCACCAGACCCCCCTCCTCTCTGTCAGACCTCCCTCCTCCTCTCTGTCAGCAACCCCTCCTCTCTGTCAGACCCCCCTCCTCCTCGCTGTCAGACCCCCCTCCTCCTCGCTGTCAGACCCCCCTCCTCCTTGCTGTCAGACCCCCCTCCTCCTCGCTGTCAGACCCCCCTCCTCCTCGCTGTCAGACCCCCCTCCTCCTCGCTGTCAGACCCCCCTCCTCCTCTGTGTCAGACCCCCCTCCTCCTCTCTGTCAGCCCCCCTCCTCTCTGTCAGACCCCCCTCCTCCTCTCTGTCAGCCCCCCTCCTCTCTGTCAGACCCTCCTCCTCTCTGTCAGACCCCCCTCCTCCTCTCTGTCAGACCCCCCTCCTCTCTGTCAGACCCCCCTCCTCCTCTGTGTCAGACCCCCCTCCTCCTCTCTGTCAGCCCCCCTCCTCTCTGTCAGACCCCCCTCCTCTCTGTCTGACCCCCTCTTCTTTTGTCTGACCTGTACAGCCTAACAGCAGCCCTATAAGTGATTGCACCAGACCTCCCCCCCTCTCTGTCAGACCCCCCTCCTCTTTGTCAGACCCCCCTCCTCTCTGTCAGACCCCCCTCTTTCACCTCTCTCCTCTCCTCCCCCCTTTCTCTCACCCCCCTCACTACTGCCTCTCTCTCACCTCCATCTTTCCCTCCTCAGGCTGTACGGGGCCCCGATAATTTCTAACAGCAGCCCTGTGAGTGAATGCACCAGTTCAGATGTGTCTTGACCTACCCCCTGTCATAGAGCCATAGAGGTCAGTGTGGAGTGTGGTGTCGGGATGATTCAAGCGCTAACACCAGGGGTTTGGAGTATCTTTATTTGCTGATTGTTAAACTTTCTGAAATACACATATTTCTATTGTGGTGTAGCATCTGGGCCCGCTATCCCTTTCTTTCTCCCTTTGTTTCTCCCTCCATCCCTCGTTTATCTCAGACTCTAACCACCCCCCCTTTGAGTCACGCCCCTTTAAGCCACGCCTACCATTTCACAGAAGTCACGCCCATTTGTCACTGTGGCGCGCTACGTGTCCCAAATTTTTCTTTACAATGTTGGCAACTATGCGTATGCCAGTGTGACTTCAGGTGCTACTTGGCTGACATCTGTGCAATTTCATCCACAGATATCTACACAAGTCGTACCTGAAATCTGCAAAAGTAGTGCAGTAACTACTTTTTCAAATTGGTGCGCACCGCAAAGTCGCCTTCGCATCGATTTGAACAGGTCCATTGCCAAAAATAAGGTGTGATAAGTCGCACCCCTGTGAACGGAGCGCTCATTGAACTTGATGGGTGTAGGCACTATACAATATTTTATCCATAATAGACAACTAGAATCACAGCACCTTTCCCTTTGTTGCCTCTCCCAGCAAGGACTTGGCTGCCGTCAGACCTCTAATTTTGGTATTCATCCCAGAGTTTTCAGGCTTGGTTCACAATGGTGCTCCATTTTTTGGGGTGGCAAACAACTCCCCCCCCCCCGGTCCGGTAGCCCCGCAATTATCCCATCCAGGTCGCGGGCTTCAGCTTCTCCTCCCAGCCAATCCGGCCTTGGACCCACTTCCTGTTCTGATTGGCCGGGAGGAGAAGCAGGAGCACAATAGTGAATGTTCATTCGCTAATTCGCAGAGCTCTGCACCTGAGACCACCCTTTTTTTACGTAAACGGGTGGCCCTGCCCCCCCGGAAGCCATTGGGAAGTCCCCGTGCGTCAGGGGAGGACGGGGTCACCTGGGTACGTCACCGTGTGGCCCCGCCCTCAGTTATAAAAGAACTGTCACCCTTGAGGACGGTCATTATGGCAGGTGCCTCCCATGGAGGCGGATCGGTGGCGGCGTGCGGGTTTTTTTTTTTCGGTCCGGCAGAGCGAGAGAAGAAGATGAATGGACTTCGTGGGACATTTTTATTTTTTAATAAAGGACTTGTCCCAAGATGTGGTTTTTTAACATCTTGACACTTTTTTTGTGAAATGGTAGGGGTACAATGTACCCGTTACCATTTCAAACAGGGGGGGGCTGGGATCTGGGGGTCCCCTTGTTGAAGGGGGCTTCCAGATTCCGATAAGCCCCCCGCCCGCATACCCCCACAACCACCAGGCAAGGGTTGTGGGGATGAGGCCCTTGTCCCCATCAACATGGGGACCCCAAAGCACCCTCTCCATGTTGAGGGCATGTGGCCTGGAATGGTTCAGGAGGAGGGATGTGCACTCTCATCCCCCCTCTTTTCCTGCGGCCTGCCAGGTTGTGTGCTCGGATAAGGGTTTGGGGGGACCCCCATGCCATTTTTTTTTAATTTTGGTGCGGTGTTCCCCTTAAAATTCATACCAGACCTGAAGGGTCTGGTATGGATTTTGAGGGGGACCCCTACGCAATTTAAAAAAAAAATTGGCAGAGGGTTCTCCTTAATATCCATACCAGACATGAAAGGCTTGGTATTGAATTTGGGGGGACCCCCACGCAATTTTTAAAAAATTTTGGTTCAGGGTTCCCCTTAATATTCATACCAGACCCAAAGGGCCTGGTATGGATTTTTGGGGGGACCCCCATGCAGTTTTTTTCAATGACTTTTATCTGTATTGCCGAGACCCCACAATTCATTATAGCCGTGAGTAGTTTTAAATGACTTTTTTTCCTTTAGAAATGTCATTTTGTGAGGGGACTGTTCTAAACATGGGAAAAATGCGCAACTTTACAGGCATACCTTAGACACCCCCCAGGTACGAAATTGAAAGGAATATTTCACTTTTATTGTTTCACTTTAAGCATTATTAAAATCACTGCTCCCGAAAAAACGTCCATTTTTAAAACTTTAAGTAATACTGCATATTCCCATCGCACACATTCCTGGTATAAGCTCTCAAGATTTGGGTGCTGTAGCAACAACCAGCTGGATACTGGTTGAAGTCACAAAGTAGATATTTGCCAGCACACCAAGGATCGGCACAAACTGGCATCCAATAAACTACCCGTTTGGATGCCACTTTGTGCCGATTCTTGGTGTGCTGGCAAAAATCGACTTTTTTACCCTTAGATGGTGATGCCCCATGTCTTTTGAATATTTTTGTAGTGTACAGAGGCATCATGCTATACTTGCATCAGAGAAGCTGCAGTCATCCAGGAGTGAACATCAGGGTTTGTACCATAAAACATATTTTTAAATATAACGTTAGACCTTGATCTGACCTTTAGATCTTGGGGCTGATTATGATTTTTTGCAGGAGGGTTATCTGCGAACAGCTGCCCTATTCAGGGCAATTAGAGGCTGACAGCGCCTGCAGCCATTCACATGTAAATGAACATGTAGCCGTTGCCTGTGGATGATCTGCCCTGGACACAAGCAATCTGCATCCATAGCAGAACATTTTCTGTGAAATAATACACCATAGTTTTGGATGAAAAACTTTTTTTTTTTTATCCTAAACCTCCCGATCCCAGTCTTTAAAACTACGGCCTATTAAAGCTGCTTATATTGTCTGAATCAACCTTGAGCAATTTTTTTTTTTCCGTGAAAATAAAATACTCCAATATAAAATTTTTGGATAAACATTGCCTGGTCTGTCCCTCTTAGATTGCAGCCTACTTAAAGCGGGGGTCCACCTATCTATCGTTTTTTTTTTTTTGAGTTCATTCACAAACTTTTCTTCTCAGCATTACATACTCACATATTGTGTGTAATATGTCTGCCTGTGTCAGATTTCGTCGGAGAGAATAACTTATATTATTCACTGCAGGCGGTTTCCATCTTCATTGTGGGCATTTGAAACCCACAAGCATTTATTTCCTGGATGTGGTGAATGCTGTGCTCCCAGCATTCACCGCTCGTTCCCGCACATGCTCAGTGGCATCCTGGGAAGCCTGAGACTAGCTCCCAGGAGTCTGGGAGAGGCTAGAAACACGCCTACTCCCATGGGAGGAGAACCAGGAAGTGCAAAGAAGAATAGAAAAATAAAAGGTAATTACGGCGATTTTAATTTTTTTAAATGGCATGTCAGCATCTAGGCAAGGAAGAGAATACATACAGATATTGTTCAAAATTTGGGTGGAACTCCGCTTTAAGTTGCTTACATAGACACTGTGGGGTCTGTTTATAAAAGAAAATTCTGTACAGCGAAAAACATGCACACAGCTGCAATGAAAAATTGCCATATATTGTCGAATGTGATTATTTGCTATGATTGTCAGCACCATTCTAGTGGCCATAATGCAGTATTTTTCCTGAAACATTTCAATCAGGAAAATACCAAGTTATGGCCACTAGAGGGCACTGACGACCATAGGGAAAAATCATATTGGACAAGGTACAGAAATATTTCATTGCAGCTGTTCGCTTGCTTGTCACATTTGTATAGTATTTTGTTATATATAGATTGCTAAACAATCTGTGCAATATGTCTGGGGTTTTTCAAAAGCTGAACTTTGACCTTTTCCAGTGTACATGCATACTGTCCTGACGCTAGCTGTTTTTTATCAAACACATACCAAAAGTCTATATTTAATATTTTATAATTATGGACACGGGGATGGGGAATGTGGGGTTGTGGTTTTGGTGCTCTCTTTTTTTTTATATATTCTTAAACTTTTAGAAAATGTAGTGTGGTACTGCAAAAAAAAAGCACACCAATTATACTATCAAATTGTTGTGCTTCTGGACAATTAAGTTAAAGTGATATTAAACACACACGCTTTAATTTACAGTATCCCTTTTCTTTCTGAATATGTAGCACTGTAATTATTTTAATGAAGCACTTCAGTCCCGGAAAGGTTTTACCCACTTAATAACATTACTTTAACTGACAATTGCGCGGTCGTGCGACGTTGTACCCAAATAAAATTGATGTCCTTTTTTTCCCACAAATAGAGGGTTTTTTTGGTGGTATTTGATCACCCCTGCGTTTTTTATTTTTTGCGCTATAAACAAAAAAAGGGCGACAATTGTGAAAAAAACAAAACCATATTTTTTACTTTCTGCTATAAAACATATCCAATAAAAAAAATTTAAAAATCGAATTTATTCATCAGTTTAGGCCAATATGTATTCTGTTACATATTTTTGGTTAAAAAAATCCCAATAAGCGTATGTTGATTGGTTTGCGCAAAAGTTATAGCGTCTACAAATTATGGGATATAATTATGGACTTTTTATTTTTACTTGTAATGGCTGCGATCAGCGATTTTTAGCAGGATTGTGACATTGCGGCAAACAAATTTGACACTGACACTTTTTGGGGACCAGTGACTCCAATACAGTGATCAGTGCTAAAAAAAATGCACTGTCACTGTATACATGACACTGGCAGGGAAGGGGTTAACATCGGGGGCGATAAAAGGGTTAAGTGTGCTCCTAGGGAGTGATTTCTAACTGTGTGGGGGGTGGTTTACCTGGAGGAAGAGGGAGATCTGTGTTCCTGATTTGTGGGAACACAAGATCTCTCTCTTCCTCTTTGACAGAATGGCAGGCTGCCCTGTGTACATAGACAGATTGCCGTTCTGCCTCTCCAATGAATGATCAGTGGGTCACGGTGGCCATCACGGCCGCCGGACCTGCTGATTTTGTCCAAGAACAGCGGGAGCGTGATTTCGGAGGCCCGCGTGCGCGCCCCAGAGCCAACAATAGGAATCATGTATAGGTATGTGATTTTGCGCTTAAGGGCCACCCTGCCGCAGTACATGTATGTGGGGCAGTCCTTAAGTGGTTAAAAAAAAAAACATCTAAGTACCTATTTTATTAATCGATATACAGGTGTCACGTGATCTTTCCTAGCCTGTCTGTAGGGAAATAGTGGCAGGAGAAGCTTCTAGTCCTCTGCTGCTTGTCATATGTTCAAAATAAAATAGCCTTTGGGATACAGAGTAAAAATACATAATTATTATCAATAAACTGTTTTAAATGGTCATACAAATATATACTTGAAATCAAATATTTATTATTTTTTGGCAATAAAATTATAACATGGTGTGGGGAGATTTCTACCAATCACAGCCTGTCTCCCTCTCCTCCAGCCTTTGTCTGAGAATAAGAGGGAGGTGAAGCCTCCATCAATTTACATGTAATATCCAGTCCACACTGTTTTAGCTGGTTAGTGGGCATGGAGGAGGAGGAGGGAGTGGGCTGCCATTTACCACTGTGTATATACCCACATGTGTGACTCTATAGTCACATGGGCTGCTCAAATGTGATAGAGAGGAAATGTTCAGGGTAGAAAATACACTGAAAACTGAGCATGTACACTAGCCGCCAACACTGTTCCGCAAAATCCTCAACTGCAGTGGGCATGGGTGTCCGCAGAACTTTTTTCAGGGGGGGGGGGGGAGGCATCATTTTAAGGTCATCCATGCTCTGCCCCCTTTCAATAATGTCATGAAGGGGAGGGGCTTAGTCATTATCCCTTAAAGCGCAGGCATGTGCCCATCAAATGTGGCCTGTAAAGTACAGAGGGTGTACAGTATGTGTATATAGAGGGGGTGGATGGTATTAGTATATACAGGAAGGAAGGTGGGTATATATAACTGTATACAGGATAGATGATGTATATCTGCAGTCAGTGATGATGGAGGAAGGTCTCTATATACAGTAAGGAAGGTGGGTATATACAGCTATATATACAGGACAGATGATGTATATCTGCAGTGTGTAGTCAGTGATGATGGAGGAACACAGGAAGGAAGATGGGTGTATATAGCTGTATACAGGACAGATGATATGATGATTTGCCCCCCCTTCACTGATCATACCTGTATATGCACTTAGCTGTATATATGTCAGGAACACACACAGCTCTGGCCCCCCCTGTACACAAACAGCCTCCTCCCTTCACTTGTACTCACAGCCCCCACTTGTAAGGTGGTCTTCCTTGTCCCAGGTCCTGTTTCCACATGTCCCTGTGATACATTACAGCACACAGGAGGGGCGCACATACAGGAAGCAGCCAGAGGTGGCAGTAAAGAGCTCTGTAAGCTCAATGACACAATGATCAGCAGCAGCTGTGGAGTCGACTCGCACAAACCCAGAGAGCCAGCACAGCTACAGATGCAGCCGCGGCGGACGGACCCTTGCCGATTCCAGGGGGGGGGGTCGCTAGCCCCCCCTTGCCCCTACTTGCAGACGTCCATGGCAGTGGGGTCATGGACAGGAGGGGGATATAACGGGAGATAGAAAATGAATCCCATAGGGACTGAGTATGAACAGCATGTAGTAAACCAGTTATTGATCATTTTTAATGATGTGGATTAAACGACACTTTAAGAGTTAAAGTGTTACTAAACCCAGGACCCTTCATTCACTATATCTGGTCCCCCACAGTACACAGAAAATGGAAATGCAATTATTTTAGTAAATATAAACAGCTAAACACCTTTTCTCATCAGCAGTATATAGCAGTCTTGTGACTTCTATCAGTGTCTGGTTAAAGCTTGTAGGAGGAGTTTTCATTCTCCTCTGATTGTCCTATGAGGCTGCGTGATCCCTGACCCTCTGTCTGGACAGTGCTGATTGGCCCTGTGCTGATCACAAGAAAAAAAAAATTCTAGCAATACACACCAAACTGAGCATGTGCAGCTTGTCCCCGAGGCTCTGTTCTATCAACGGATGGATTGGGAACAGTGGAAGAAGAGGAGGATCAGAGATGACAGGATCAAACAGCCTTTTTACACAATGCAGAGGATTAACCCCTTAGGTTCCATAGTTAGTATAACAAGCATGCTTTAATGTATATACAGACTGATTTTACTGTTGTGGGTTAGTAACACTTTAAGCTTTATTTATTGATTTATTTTTTTTGAAGAGTACAATTTGCTATAACGCTTTGATCTGTTCTGGCTGCTACTCCTACCATTTAATTAATGCCTGTTATGGGCTGGTTAAAGAAATCAGCTATTTTTTTCTTAGTTTCTTAGTAGAATAATGAGTCAGATGGGGGGAGTGCTGCCGCTGCTATATTAAAACCAAGCAATAATGTAAAAGTAAAAAAATGTACTACAAATGCAAATTATGTGATGCCAGCATATGGTGTATCTGACGACATTGTACTGTTGCCTAAAACCACATACCGCCTAAAGGCACCGAATGTAGCATGGAAGCAAGTCATTTCAAGCACTGGTGTTTTTTACATGTTGCATAAAAAGGATAACCCTCTCCAACTCTCATTAAACTGTCATTTTTCAAATGTATTTTTGCATTGGTACATGTGCCTAGCTTCCCGTGCCTATTCGATAATCCTTTGCCTAAAAGCCTTGAAAATTGCCAGAATTGATTTTCAAAATTCATCCCCCAGTGACTTCAATGGGGTTTGGATTAAAGTTTGCTATTTCCAGAATTTACAATGAGTTTGATGAACGGCCCACAAATCAAACCCTGGCATAATCCTTAATCACTAGTCACGAGAAATGAAGAGAAAGAGGGGACATGAATGAGACCTTTAAATACACGAAGGGTGTGAATTCAGCCAAAACGGTTAAATACAAAACAAAAAAGGGGCAGGCAAAAGTCTCCAGTCACGCATATTAACCCCTTCACGCCTAAGGGGAAAGCAAATCTTAATGCCTAAACACAAATTTGCAACCAGTGTTAATTTTGGCAGCAAATCTCAATTTAGTTTTAGTCTTAATCTTAGGACTAAAATGGCATTTAAGTTTTAGTCCCATTTTAGTCTTCTGCAATTGTTTTAGTTTTAGTTGTATTTAGTCGACTAAATCTTCAGTACATTTTAGTCGACGAAAATGCCCTACATTTTAGTTGACTAAAATCTCCAGTACATTTTAGTCGACTAAAATCATTTTAGTCGACTAAAACTAATTTTAGTCATCTAAAATCTAATGGGTGTAGTTAAACTGTAATGCATTATTTAAGTATTTCTCTACAATTTCCAAACCCATTATATACTGCTGGAGTGAAAAATTGAATATGTTATTATTTATGGTATTAAGGTATGAACATGCACTACAAACCAGTGTTCATTTTGAAGTCATATTTCAATTTCGTTTTAGTCTTAGTCTTTTGACTAAAATGCCATTTTAGTTTTAGTCTCAATTTAGTCTTTTGACTAAAATGCCATTTTTGTTTTAGTCATATTTTAGTCATCTCAGTAGTTGTTTTAATTTTAGTTGTATTTTAGTCGACTAAAATGTTATTAAGGTAGTCGACTAAAATGTTTTAGTCGGTTTTAGTCAACGAAATTAACACTGCAACTTTCACATGTGTTAGTAAAACTGTACATATCATCACAACAACTTTGTGCATCCAGGTGGATTATACCTTGTTTTTATAAGATAAATTGGGCTTTCTTTTTGGTGATAAATGGTAATGGACATCTCCTGATTTTTTTTATTATCAAAAGAAAACTGGCCCAAAATAGTAAAAAAAAAAAAATAATAATTTTTTTAAAATTTAGCTGTATATTTCTAGTTACTACCTTAACATACAACCAAAGAACAACCCAACATTAATTCTCCTGCTCCTGACGATTGCAGCGATACCACATATGTGTATGGTATTTGTAGTAGTATTGCCTAGAAACAATAGTGCGCATTTTTTTTTTCCTACCTAAAACACACTGACACTGATACTAATTTAAAAAAAAATCCTGCTCAAAATATACGGACCCTGACCTTGAACTTTGACCCTTACTTGACCCAACCACTGACCCTGGCACTGACCTACTGTAGATCAAACCTTGATCTAGGTAATTTTTCTTTATTTTATTTTTTCTTTTCTTTTTTTTTTCTTTTTATTGTTACACACACCATTTTTTTCTCTCTCTGAAAGGAGAGAGAGAGAGAGAAAGAGAGATACAATTGATCTCCCTCCTCCATTCACAGAGACAGAGAAACACAGGGGCGGGCTTCACAGTGACCGATCACTGTGGTAGCCAATCAGATGCTACCACAGCGATCAGGTGACCTGGAATCAGGTGTTCCGGGTCCTGGAACGCTGTGTGGCACGTTCCCAGTACAAAGGAAGATATGCACATATGCAGCCCCACGGAAAAAAGCCTAGTCCAGTGAGGCCGCATATATGTGTTACGTCCCTGGAAAGAGTTTAAATATTGAGACCATATGATCTATCATTGGAGATATTAAAATAGAAGTCAAGTCAAATACTAACTAAGCTTAAAGTTGTTGTAAACCTCAGTCATGGAATCGGAGCAAAGCACATATATCTGTAGTGTTTACTTATCTATCTCCAAAGCTCTAAGTGTCATTTCTCTCTAGTGCTTTGTTCCTCTGTTATCAGTCACTCTGAGAAGTTTTGCCAGCACATGAGATAAATTTGTGTCGGGAGGGAGGGGGAGAGCTCAGAACAAAGCTTGTCTATTCACAACATAGTTCTTTTGCTGTGTAAAGTGGGTGTGCCTTTCCTTCAATCAGCTTTCACACACTGTAACTGCAGTCTCTCCACCCTCTCCTCTGTGCTGCCAACAGATGAAGAAAGATTTTTAACATGATCTGCACTTTTGAAAGGGTATAGGGAAGAGGAGGCTGCAGATAAACAAGTAAAACCTATGTAAGAGGAATTGCTTCATCTCTGTGTATCATCTGAGGCTGTTCACTTCACTGGGTATATGTGAGGGTATACAACCACTTTAAACCTACTCACACCCCCATTCTAATCCTTAATCTAACTATCCTGTAAAGGAAACATGTCTATACGTACCTATTCTGAAGGTCAATCCGGTCACATGATTTCCCCAGCATCCAGCTTCAGTGAAGAGGAGAGATTGCCGACAATGGCTACAATGCCTATGTGGTGACATCACCCATGGGCTTACTATTGGGTATCTGTTGTCGGCTGTCCCTCCTCTACACTAAAGCTGGCGCTGGGAGCTGATCACGTGACCAGACTGGACCGCCCTCAGAATAGGTAAGTATAGACATCTTTCCTTTACAGGGTAGGTAGATTAGGGCTTAGAATGGGGGTTCGTTAGTATTTGACTGGACTTCTACTTTAAGTGGTGGCTCAGTATAGCATTGCCATGAGGGGTGGGGTGTGATGTGCCTTAATCATTACTTGAATCATTGCTTAATTACGGGAAGATGGCAATAACAGCTTCATAGACCCAGAACAAGCATGCAACCAGTGAAGTCAGCTGAGAATGAGCTCTGTTTATTTTTGGCTTCAGTGTATTTGACCCCTGCACTCCGCAGCCTTTGCAGCTCCATTTACCAATTAAGGAGTAAATGTTCTGGAAATCTCACAGAAGACTCTTATCTGCTATCACCAGTGACTGATTGAGCTTTTTCTGCTGAATATTCTGGGACCTGCAGAAGAGTACGCATTTCTATTTGCATGTTAAATTCCTTTAGCACCAAGGTTTAGATCATACATTCCATACATAAAGTGCCAGGACTACACCACAGTACAGGTGGGAGATGTTCGGGATATATTTAGTTTTTATATAACTGATTTTCCATAAGCCCCAAATGCAAAGAAGGGATCATCACTTGGACTTTACTACTATTTATACTTTTCTCTACGAGCACAAAAATGCTTTACAAACTCATTTAGCTGGGCAACTGACAATCTTCTGCTGACAAAGGAAAGCTACCTAACCTAGCCTACTTGAAACACAACACAAAAAATACATTAAGGACCTGTAAGATGTCATTCTGGACCTTTTCTTAGTAACTAAATTCAAAAATACAATTACAAACCTACATTAAAATGTTTTAAAAAAGGTGAACATGTCCTTACACACTATCCCGAATAGGAAGAGTGAACAGGTCCTCACTCCATCCAGTGCAGGAAGAGTGAACAAGTCCTCACACTTCATCCTGCACAGGAAGAATGAACAGGCCCTAACACTTCATCCAGTACAGGAAGGGTGAGCAGGTCCTGACAGCCTATTCAGCTCATGAATGGTGAACATGTCTTCATGCTCCATCTAGTACAGGTAGGGTGAACAGGTCCTCACGCTTTATCCAGTACAGGAAGAGTGAACAAGTCCTCGCTCCGTCCACTACAGGAAGAGTGAATAGCTCCTCACTCCATCCAGTACAGGAAGAGTAAATAGCTCCTCACTCCATCCAGTACAGGACGGGTGAATAGGTCTTCATACTCTATCCAGTACAGGAAGAGTGAACAGGTCCTCACTCCATCCAGCACAGGTAGGGTGAACAGGTCCTCACTCCATCCAGTACAGGTAGCGTGAACAGGTCCTCACACTCTATCCAGTACAGGAAGAGTGAACAAGTCCTCACTCCATCCAGTACAGGAAAGGCCAGCAGGTCCTTACTCCATCAAGCACAGGAAGGGTGAGCAGGTCTTCGTGCTCTATCCAGCACGGGAAGGGTGAACAGGTCCTCATTCCATCCAGTGCAGGAAGAGTGAATAGACCC
Source organism: Aquarana catesbeiana (assembly GCF_042186555.1). Classification (NCBI taxonomy): domain Eukaryota; kingdom Metazoa; phylum Chordata; class Amphibia; order Anura; family Ranidae; genus Aquarana; species Aquarana catesbeiana. The sequence goes on along the minus strand of NC_133333.1, from coordinate 222,330,504 downwards.
TCACACTCCATCCATTAAAGGAACAGTGGACAGGTCCTAGCACTTCATACAGCACAGGAAGTGTGAAAAGGTCTATCCAGCAATGAAAGGCCCTTATACTCCATCCAGCACTGGTAGAGTAAACAGGTCCTCGAACTACATCCTGCACAGGAAGAGTGAATGGGTTCTTACACTCTATCCAGTACAGGAAGGGTGAACAGGTCCTTACTCCATCAAGCACAGGAAGGGTGAGCAGATCTTCATGGTCTATCCAGCACAGGAAGGGTGAACAGGTCTTCATGCTCCATCCAGCTCAGGAAGGGTGAAGAGGTCCTCACTCTCTAACCAGTAAAGGAAGAGTGAACAGGTCCTTATTCCATCAAGCACAGGAAGGGTGAGCAGATCTTCATGTTCCATCCATCACAGGAAGGGTGAACAGGTCCTCATTCCATCTAGTGCAGGAAGGGTGAACAAGTCCTCACACTCTATCCATTATAGGAACAGTGGACAGGTTCTAACACTTTATCCAGCACAGGAGGAGTGAAAAGTTCTATCCAGCAATGAAAAGGGAAAAAGGTTCTCACATTCCATCCAGAGCAGGAAACATGGGCATACCCTTATACTCCATCCATCAGAGAAAGAGTGAACAGGTCCTCAAACTTCACTGTGCACAGGAATGCCGCGTACACACGATCGGATTTTCCGACAACAAATGGTCGATGTGAGCTTTTTGTTGGAAATTCCGACCGTGTGTAGGCTCCATCGAACATTTTCCATCTGAATTTCCGACAAACAAAATTTGAGATCTGGATCTCAAATTTTCCGACAACAAAATCCATTGTCGGAAATTCTGATCGTGCGTACACAATTCCGATGCACAAAGTTCCACACATGCTCGGAATCAAGCAGAAGAGCCGCACTGGCTATTGAACCTAATTTTTCTCGGCTCGTCGTAAGTGTTGTACGTCACCGCGTTCTTGGCGATCGGAATTTCCGACCAGATTTGTGACCAAGTTTGAGCCAACCGTCGGAAAAAAAAACATGGATTTTGTTGTCGGAATGTGCGATCGTGTGTATGCGGCAGAAGAGTGATCAGGTCCTCACACTCCATCCAGCCAAAGAGGGGTAAACAGGTCCTTACATTCTATCCAGCACAGGAAGGGTGAGCAGGTCTTCATTCCATCCAGCACAGGAAGGATGAACAGGACCTCATACTCCATTCAAAACAAGAAGGGTGAACAGGTCATTGTGCCACATTAAGAACAGTAAGGAAGAACATATCCTCACACCATCCAGCAAAGGTAGGGTGAACAGGTTCTCACTGGATTCAGTACGGGTAGAGTGAACAGGTTATTAATCGATTCAGCACAGGTAGGATAAACAGAACTTCACACTATATTCAGCACAGGAAAGAATGAACAGGTCCGTACACTTTATTCACCACAGGAATGGTGAACAGTTCCTCATACTTCATTTAGAACAAGGGGGTGAACAGGTCATTATTCTACATTCAGAACAATAAGGATGAACATATCCTCCCACCATCTAGCACATGTAGGGTGAACAGGAACTCACTGGTTTCAGCACAGATAGGGTAATCGGGTCCTCGCACTCTAGTCAGCACAGGAAGGGTAAACAGGTTCACCTATTCCATTCAGCACAAGAAAAGGGAATAGGACTTCATTCCATTCAGCACAGGAAGGGTGAACAGGTCCTCATACTCCATCCAACACAGGTAGGGTGAACAGGTCCTCATACTCCATTCAGAACAGGGAGGGTGAACAGGTCCTCATACTCCATTCAGAACAGGGAGGGTGAACAGGTCCTCATACTCCATCCAACACAAGTAGGGTGAACAGGTCCTCATACTCCATTCAGAACAGGGAGGGTGAACAGGTCCTCATACTCCATTCAGAACAGGGAGGGTGAACAGGTCCTCATACTCCATTCAGAACAGGGAGGGTGAACAGGTCCTCATACTCCATTCAGAACCGGGAGGGTGAACAGGTCCTCATACTCCATTCAGAACAGGGAGGGTGAACAGGTCCTCATACTCCATTCAGAACAGGGAGGGTGAACAGGTCCTCATACTCCATTCAGAACAGGGAGGGTGAACAGGTCCTCATACTCCATTCAGAACCGGGAGGGTGAACAGGTCCTCATACTCCATTCAGAACAGGGAGGGTGAACAGGTCCTCATACTCCATCCAACACAAGTAGGGTGAACAGGTCCTCATACTCCATTCAGAACAGGGAGGGTGAACAGGTCCTCATACTCCATTCAGAACAGGGAGGGTGAACAGGTCCTCATACTCCATCCAACACAGGTATGGTGAACAGGTCCTCATACTCCATTCAGAACAGGGAGGGTGAACAGGTCCTCACTCAATCCAGCACAGGAAGGGTGAGCAGGTCTTGATTCTTCACAGATCAGGTGGAAATGTATATTTTTTTTATCAGTTATTGGTGGTGTAATGATCTATTTTGTCCCTGACCCTTCCTCCTTTTGTCTCTCTCTCTCTCTCTCTCTCAGGATGAACACACTTCTTTTTTTCCAACTCAAATTGATTTTCTTCTTGTCCAGGTCACTTCAAATTATCACCTTCTCTGTGCTGCTGATAGATTTTTTTATTTAAGATTTCCCAAGGGCTCTTACCACTTTATGAATCCTTTCTGTGGGCTAATTGCATGGTTGGCTTTTCAACAGGTATCAAACATACAGAAGTGTGAGCCGGTACCTCTCTACCACATTCTATGCTGTGACGCCACCTTTGGTTTCAGGCCTGAGCTGGTCATATGGCCTGTAGTTGCCAAGTTGCTAGAGTCCACTGACAGCTACATTTCCATTCTGCTTGTTGCTATTAACCTCCTGATCCAGCATCTTCAGTCCACAGATTCAGTGTTGTCTCTTGCCCTGGTTGACAGGCACCCCCCCTCACCAGGTGGTGAGCTGCTGCTAAAAGCAGCCTTTAGAGAGGCATCCAAGTATGCAAAATGATTATACATTTTACATCTCCAAACCTGGAAGATAATTCAGACTCATCTCCCTAGATACTGAGAGGAAAACATGGAGCACAGTAGAATGATCGAATTCCTGGAATGACCCCAATATTGCCATTGAGAATGAGGTTTATCTTCATACTGAAGGTACGAACCTCTATAACAAGCTTCATTAAATGCTCTGATACTATAACCAGTGTGAAGGTATTACAGCCCGCACACTCCATATGAGACATATAACAATGCACAATGCATGCAAGGGATAAAATCTGAATATTTCAACATAGGATCAGTATAGAAAATTACACATTCATCTACAAACCTTCTTAAATTACTTCCGAAACAAACAGATGACCTATCTGTAATCATAGCTTGATCACCAAAAAATTAGACCAAAGACCTGGAAATTTCTCCCAAAAAATATATCTGAATGCATTTTTCTAGACATGCACAGCAGCAGCCTAATAAATGGGGATGAGTGGAGCAATAGCCATCCTGCAATGTAAATCCAGGAGTGAGGAGTAACCAGCTGGGGACAATCTCCATCATTTCAATTGCATTTCATGGGTTCTGGTTGGTTTTGCGTCTGTATATCAACACACTTTAAGACTTTTATCTAGAAACTTTTATTGCTACTGAGCTGAATAAAGGTACCAAAAAAAAAAAAAACATTACTTATGCCATCATCTACACACCTCCAGAGACCCCAGCACTTCCTTATCTTTACAGACAGGAGTAAAATGGGACCATAAAAGGTCTGCTGAGTTTTGGAAGATAGTATGAAGACATGAAAAATGGCAGAAAACAACGGCCCATCATTCACTAATGGCAGAAAAGTATGAGATGCAGAAAATCCTCAGCCAAGGGTATAAGGGGGCAGGATAACCCCAGTCAGGAGTATGAGGGATCAGAATATCCTTAGCCAGGAGAATGCGGAGCAGAACAATCTCAGACAGTAGTATGAAGGGGCATAACATCTTCAGCCAAGAGTGTGAGGGGGAAGAATATCCTTAGCCAGGAGTATGAGGGGGTAGAATATCCTTAGCCAGGAGTATAAGGTGGTAGAATACCCTTAGCCAGAGGTATAAGGGGGTAAAATATCCTTAGCCAGGAGTATGAGGGGTAGAATATCCACAGTCGGACGTATGAGGGGTATAGCATCCTTAGCCAGGAGAGTATAAGGTGGTAGAATACCCTTAGCCAGAGGTATAAGGGGGTAGAATATCCACAGTCAGGAGTATGAGGAGGTAGAATATCCTCAGACAGGAGTGTGATGGGTATAGCATCCTTAGCCAGGGGTATGGGAGGGCAGAACATCCTTAGCCAGGAGTATGAGGGGGAAGAATATCTTCAGCCAGGAGTATGAGAGGATAGAATATTCTTATCCGGGAGTATGAAACAGCAGAACATCTTCAGCCAGACGTATAAGGGGGCAGAATTTCCTCAGGCAGGAGTATCAGGGGCAGAATATTTTGAGTCAGGAGTATGAAGGGACAGAACATGCTTACCCAGGGGTATGAAGGGGCAGAACTTCCTCAGCCAGGAATATGAGGGGGGCAAAATATTCTCAGGAGTATGAGAGGGGAGAATATCCTCAGCCAGACGTATGTGGGGCAAAATATCCTCAGACAGGAGCATTAGGGGGCAGAATATCCTCAGCCAGAAGTATGAGGGGACAGAATATCCTCAGCCAAGAGTATGAGGGGGCAGAATATCCTCAGACAGGAGCATGAGGAGGGAGACTATCCTCAGTCAAGAGTATGAGGGGGCAGAATATCCCCAGCCAGAAGTATGAGGGGGCAGAATATCCTCAATCAAGATTATGAGAGGGGCAGAATGTTCTCAGCTAAGGGTATGAGGGGGGCAGAATATTCTCAGCCAGGAGTATGAGGGGGCAGAATATCCTCAGACAGGAGCATGAGGGTGGAGAATATTCTCAGCCAGAAAGATGAGGGGGGAGAATATCCTCAGCCAGAAGTATGAGGGGAAGAATATCCTCAGCCAGGATTATGATGGGCCATAATACAAGGAAGCAGGATATCCTCAAAGAGGGGGCAGAAGTACCCGTGGAATAGCACTGTTGTTTTACAAATTGAACTTACTATTTCGTACAAGTGTGCCACTAAAGGCAGACTCAGCCCCGTCCTGCCAAATTCGCTGCCAGCTCTGGTGATATTCATAATCCTTCTACAGAAGGGAAAAGTAATTGTGTTAGGAGCTTTTATCTCCCATTTATCCAGTTCTCCCCACAGACTAGAGCAGAAGCTCTCTGATAAGATGTATAATATACCGGAGTCTCCGTTAACCCATTCCGCCAGCCTGAGTGTTCCTACCATGGGGCGACAGTGGTGATCATTATCCTGGCAGCTATACCTGCACCCCCCCAGCGGTTATGATAAGAGTGAGGAGGCCAGACCTATATCTGTGTCTCTGTGAGCTTCTTTCTGGGGAAACAGCTGCTATGGTTTGATAAGTGGATTTAATGGTCAGATCTCAGCCTCTCTCCAGCAAATCGAAGAAGCAGCAGGAAGAAAAAGCAGAAGTCATCTGCGTCTATCAGCAACTGAGCACTCAGTAAAGGTCAGAGCAATGGGGGCAGCTGGGAAATATCTGACAGCGTCAGAGTCCCCTTCTCAGGAGGCAGAGGAATGGATAGCAGGCGAGGAGAGCCTAGTGTGGAAAAGCCTATCGTCCGCCATACCGCATTGTCCTGCCTGGTTGTTTCTACACCTGTCCCCCAACGGTTACAGGCCACTGAGCAGAAACTATAAACCTTAATGGACCTAGCAGTACTTATCACACCACAACCGTGGCCAATTATTTCACGTGCTGTAATAGAGAGATAATGGCACTAAGGGGTACAGGTGATGTCTGTGGAGGGATTATTGGATATACAGAGGCAAGGACACCCTATGGGTTCAATGAGATGTCTGTGAAGGGACTTAGTGAGTATACAGTGGGAAAGACACCCTATGGGGTATGTGTGATGTCATCCGAGGGGTTTAGCGAGTATACAGAGGCAATGACACCCTATGGGATATGTGTGATGTCTGCAGATGGGATTAGTCAGTTTATAGAAGTAATCACACCCTATGGGGTTTGTGTGATGTCATCCGAGGGGTTTAGCGAGTATACAGAGGCAATTACACCCTATGGGGTATGTGTGATGTCATCAGAGGGGGTTAATGAGTGTACAGAGGCAATAACACCCTAAGGGATAAATGTGATATCTGTGGAGGGATTATTGAGTATACAGAGGCAATGACACCCTATGGGTTCAATGTGATGTCTGTGGAGGGACTTAGTGGGTATTCAGTGGCAATGACACCCTATGGGGTAAGTGTGATGTCTGTGGAGGGATTAGTGAGTTTATAGAAGTAATCACACAATATGGGATATGTGTGATATCATCGGAGGGCTTTAGCGAGTATACAGAGGCAGTGACACCCTATGGGGTATGTGTGATTTCATCAGAGGGGGTTAGCGAGTGTACAGAGGCAATAACACCCTAAGGGATAAATGTGATGTCTGTGGAGGGATTATTAAGTATACAGTGGCAATGATACCCTATGGGATAAATGTGATGTCTGTGGAGGGAGTTAGTGAGTATACAGTGGCAATGATACCCTATGGGGTATGTGTGACGTCTGTGGAGGGAGTTAGTGAGTATATAGAGTCAATGACACCCTATGGGGTATGTGTGATGTCTCCGGACGGGATTAGTGAATTTATAGAAGTAACCACATCCTATGGGGTATATGTGATTTCATCAGAGGGGGTTAGTGAGTGCACAGAGGCAATAACACCCTAAGGGATAAATGTGATGTCTGTGGAGGGATTATTCAGTATACAGAGTCAATGACACCCTAAGGGATAATTGTGATGTCTGTGGAGGGATTATTAAGTATACAGAGGCAATGACACCCTATGGGTTCAATGTGATGTCTGTGGAGGGACTTAGTGGGTATACTGTGGCAATGACACGCTATGGGATAAATGTCATGTCTGTGGTGGGAGTTAGTGAGCATACAGAGGCAATGACACCCTATGGGGTAAGTGTGATGTCTGTGGATGGGATTAGTGAGTTTATAGAAGTAATCACACCCTATGGGTTATGTGTGATGTCATCGGAGGGGGTTAACGAGTATACGGTGGCAATGACACCCTATGGGGTAAGCGTGACGTCTGTGGAGGGAGTTAGTGAGTATACAGAGGCAATGACACCCTATGGGGTATGTGTGGTGTCTGTGGAGGGAGTTAGTGAGTATACAGAGGCAATGACACCCTATGGGGTATGTGTGGTGTCTGTGGAGGGAGTTAGTGAGTATACAGAGGCAATGACACCCTATGGGGTATGTGTGGTGTCTGTGAATGGGATTAGTGAGTTTTTAGAAGTAATTACACCCTATAGGGTATGTGTGATGTCATTGGAGGGCGTTAGTGAGTCTACAGAGGTAAGGACACCCTATGAGGTATGCATGATGTCTGTGGAGGGGATTAATAACATATACAGAGGCAATGACACCCTATGGGGCGCATGTGATGTCTTTTTAAGGGATTAGTGAGCATACAGGGGGTATGACACCCTATAAGCTAAATTTGTTATCTGTGGAGGGGATTAATAATTCTAAAGCGGTAAAAATCCCCTATGGGTACATGTCATGTCTGTGAAGGATATTAGTGAGTATACAGAAGTAATGACACCCTATGGGGTAATATTGATGCCTGTGGAGGGGATTAATGATTTACGAGGCTGTTTTATGTTGTACATTCGGCAATGTTGTACATAGCGCAGGAAAAAGATTTTCAGTGCTTTTTATGCCTCATACCCTCAAGCAGGCCATATATGTATCGAACTTTAGTCAGTTCAACAGGAACCGTCTGAATTGATCCATACATGGCCATTCCTGCTCATGAGAAGTTAATTTATCAATCATCTTCTCACGGATAGGACTGCTGTAAAATTTCAGTTTGATCAGCGCTACAGTGAATAAGCTGCAACGCTGATCAGTATATACTGACAGTGAAGAGGCGGAGGAGTCTCGTCGTCGCTGTCAGAATACAAAGACACAGTGGGGAGGATTCCTTCATCCACATCAAATGTGTGAATGGGGAAATTGGGTCAGCTGGCTGGCTGAATGAAAAAAAAAAAACTGCCCCATGTATGAGAAGCTTTACTCCTACCAAGCACAGTAAAGGGATTAAAGTGTATTTCCACTTTTGCAGTCAAATTTGAGAAAACACTTCTTTATGGTTGTTTTGCGTTCCCCTGTACAAAACATACTTTACATTTTTATTCTTTTTTTAAAAGAGTATCTCCTTCTTTTTAGATGTTTCTTAGGATAAATGCTTTCTTCTCCTCAGTTTTCACAAAGGAAAATGAGGGGTATACTGTCCACGACTGTATTGTTAGTAACACGTTGTAGAATGTACCCATGTGGCTAACAGAAGCCGGTGTCCAGAAAAGACTAGGAAAGTCTAACACAAATAAATCACAAGGACCAGATGGCTTCCATCCAAGAGTCCTCAAAGAACTCAGTCAGGTTATAGCCAGACCATTATTCCTAATCTTTATCAATAGTATATTGACAGGAATGGTACCAGCTGTTTGGGGAGAAGCCCATGTGGTACCAATGTTCAAAAAAGGGCAGAGACATACAGTGGGGAAAATAATTATTTGATGCCCTACAGATTTTGTAAGTTTGCCCACTTACAAAGAAATGTAGGGTCTATATTTTTTATCATAGGTGTATTTTAAATGAAAGAGGCAGAATATCAACCAAAAAATCCAGAAAAAACACATGATACAAATGCTACAAGTTGAGTTCTAGTTCAGTGGGGAAAATAAGTATTTGATCCCCTACCAACCAACAATAATTCTGGCTCCCACAGACTGACTACAATATGTGCTCATGTGGTACACATCATTTAAAATACACATACAGTATAACAATAATTATAGACCCCTCATTTCTTTGTAAAAGGGGAAACTTACAAAATATGCAGGGGATCAAATATTATTTTCCCCACTGTATACCAGAAAACTACAGACCTGTCAGCCTAGCATCAATAGTATGTAAACTATTGGAGGGGATGATTAGGGGATTATATCCAAGAATTTGCTAATGAAAACAGTATCATTAGCAGTAATCAGCATGGATTTATGAAGGGTCGTTCCTGCCAGACCAATCTGTTAACATTCTCTGAGGAAGTGTGCTGCCATCTAGATAGTGGGGCGCCTGTGGATGTGGTGTATCTGGATTTTGCAAAAGCATTCAATACTGTTCCCCATAAATGCTTAATCTACAAACTGAGGTCTATAGGCATAGACCATAGAGTTTTTTTCATGGATAGAAAACTAGTTACAGGGGTGTGTCCAAAGGGTGGTAATAAATAACATGTACTCAGACACTGGAGTGGTAAGTGGAGTACCCCAAGGATCTGTCCTTGGACCAATTCTGTTTAATTTATTCATAAATGATATAGAGGTCGTTATAAATAGCTCAATCTCAGTTTTTGCAGAAAACACAAAAATAAGCAGGCCAATAACTTCACATCGGGATATAGAAATTTTACAGGAAGACCTGAATAAAATAACTATATGGCAAATGAGGTTAAATGTTCAAAAATGTAAAGTGATGCATTTGGGGGGCTAAAAATATAAACACAAACTATTTACTAGGGGGAGAACATCTGGAGGAATCAAGGATGGAGAAAGATCTGGGGGTCCTGGTAAAAGACATACTGAGCAATAGCAGGCAATGTCAAGCTGCAGCAAGCAAAGCCAGCAGACCATTAGCTTGCATAAAAAAGGAATTTACTCCATAGATAAAACGATAAGCCTGCCAATTTATAAAACTCTAGTTCGGCCACATCTAATATTCCAGAGAAGGAAAAGAAATTAATAAGCAGACTGGAGGACCTCAATTACAAGGAATGACTACAAGCACTAAATTTATTCTCCCTGGAGAAGAGACGCTTGAGAGGAGATATGATAGCGATATACAAATACCTCAATGGTGATTTCAGCTTAGTAAGAAAACCTTTCAGTTTCAGGGAGTGTAAGAGGACAGGGGGCCACACAATGAGATTGGAGGAGAAGCAGTTTAACCTTACGCTGTGTAGGGGGTTTTTCACTGTCAGGGCGATAAGGATGTGGAACTCTCTTCCACAACTGGTGGTGTTAACGGGGAGTATTGATATTTATAAAAAAAAAAAATTTGGATGTGCATCTTAGTGAACACAACATACAGGTATTTGAGAAATAAGTATCCACATTGACACACATACACCTACACAGGTTGAACTGGATGGACTATTGTCTTTATTCAACCTTACCTACTATGAAACTATAGGGTGCTATCAGAGACTGTAAACATTTCTGAACACGTTTAGTGTGAATCTGTCTCAACAGAAGAGCTAAGGACTAGCTAAGCTTCCTCTTATTGTAGAAGGCCAGCTTCTAACTCTTTAACCTTTTGTTAGGACAGACAGTGTTCAAATCTAGTCTACAACTGATAATGAGATCTGCAGGCATAGTACAGGCAGGATTAATTATGGCAAACACAGCTCCCTAGTACCCACATAAAAAAAGAGAACTAATAAGGCTTTTCAGAGCACGAATTTCCAGAAAAACAGAATCTAAAAGGGTAAGCTGCAATTGTTAAATATTTATTTCAAGTTATGTTATCTGAATGGGAACATGTAACAAGTGAAAAAAGTAGATGTTATCCCAATTTACTTGCAAAACCGGAAATACACTTTAAGAATTAAATTCACACCAGCAAGTCTAAGTTCACATGTAGAGTTTGGGCATCCCAAGAAAACATGCTGGAAAGGTTATGTCCAAAAAGGGACATGACTACTTTCATGTACTTTCACATACTTTACATCCTCCAGCTCAGTCATCCCTCTCGCCCTCTGTGTCAGTCACCCCACCATTCACTATGTCTGTCATATCTACCATTCTCCATGTTTGTCATACCTCCCATCCTCAATGTTGTCCACCATGTCAGTGATCCCTCTAATTAATTTCAACCATCCCTCCCACCCTCAATGTCCATCATCCCTCCGATACTCTATATCAGCCATCCCTTCCAGCCTCCATACTGTATCAGTAATACTTCCCATCCTCTATGTCAGACATACCCCTCACCTGCCATGTAACTCATACTTCTGTGTCAGCAATCCCTCCCATCCTATATATCAGTAATTCCTCCCATCCACCATGTCCAACATCCCTCCCAACCTACACATCAGTCATGCCTCTTATCCTCTGTGTCAATCATACCCCTCCATCCTTCATATTAGTCATAACTACCACCTCATTGTCCATCATACCTCCTATCCTCCATGTCAGTCATCCCCAACTTGTTGTCTACATCCATCATACCTTCCATCCTACCTGTGAATCACCCATCCCACCCTTCATGTCTGTCATACCTTTCATCCTCCATGTCCGTCATACTGTCCATCCTCCATGTCAGTCATCCCCCTTGTTGTCTACATCCATCATACCTTCCATCCTACCTGTGAATCACCCTTCCCACCCTCCATGTCTGTCATACCTTCCATCCTCCATGTTCGTCATACTGTCCAACCTCCATGTCAGTCATCCCCCCTTGTCTATAACCATCATACCTTCCATCCTACCTGTGAATCATCCTTCCCACCTTCCATGTCAGTCATACCTTCCATCCTCCATGTCCGTCATACTGTCCATCCTCCATATCAGTCATCCCCCCTTGTTGTCTATATCCATCATACTTTCCATCCTCCATGTCCATCATACTTTCCATCCTCCATGTCTGTCATACCTTCCAATCTCCATGTCCATCATACTTTCCATCCTCCATGTCTGTCATACTTCATATCCTGTGCATCAGTTGTCATCCCGATCCTTCGTGCCAGTCTTTTCTCTCTCCCTCCATCTCAACCATCCCTCTTATCTTCCATGTGTGTCATACCTTCTATCCTCTCTGCGTTAGTCATCCTTCCCATCCTCCATATCAGTCACCCCTCCAATCCGCCATATACCTCATACTGGTCCACTTCTCTTCCAAAACCTGCTGAGTACAATAAACAGAGAATCTACATTTCACATCACAGCCCGCCCAGCCGCCACCAGCTGTACTTACAAATAAAGGATATCAGTACATTGACTTGTCTCCTGTAATTCCAGCCAGAACAGGACATTAGGTGGCCATGTAACATGACAGAAGCCACTGAGATTGCTGGTTAAAGTGTTGTGTAACGGTAATAACTGCTGGCAAATTGCCTCTGCATGCTTCCAGACATGACCATGATGTGATAGGCAGAGATGGAGGAAAAACCCCATGGTGGTTATCTTCATATGAACGTATTATAGATTACAGCATATTCCATAATGTCTTGTTGTGGGTGATGCCAAGGTTTTTGGCAAATATTCCGCAAAATGTAATTCCCTTTTTTTTTTATTTATCAGTTACTCTTAAAAACATCCATTTGGTTACGGCTTCTGAGTAATTTTTCATCAACTACTTGAAAATGATAAATTATATAACTATTGTGTGCGATCTGTCGCTTCAGGTAGAGTAGTGCCTCGTGCCTATGTTTATACAGAAGCTAAAGAAGGTGGTACCAATGTATTGTGTTCATTATAGAGCAGCAATAATGATGAATGGCCGGAGCACTGGCACACATTGGAAGGGGTGTCAGACATGACAGCCATGCAGAATACTCCGGGATCTGGCTGGAGAGATATGGCGTTTGAGGATCTGGCATGTTATTGATAATCCACAGGCGGTGGTGCCTGGAAGGGGCTGACATGCAAGGTCTGCATGGTGTGACCTTGAGAAGCGGCCTAGGAGAGTGATAATCCGGTACCGTGCATCTCTGCCAAAAGCACCAGGGCAAAGAGCGAGAGCAGGTCTAACTATCTCACCATCTGCTCAGCCGGCATGCCTCCGCATAGTCGTCCAGTGCTGCAGCTCATGTCCACGTAACGCTTTCATCCCCGGAATGCACCAGCTGCACACTATGCGTTTCATGACCCCCAATACCATGATAGAGACAGCTCGCTGCTGGTCCATTTACCCCTCAATGCAGAAAATATGACACTTTTCAGATTGAAGACAATCTGGCTTTATTATGGAAAGGTCTGTGCCCTATCAAATCAACCACATCATCCCATTACCAGTTTACAGCTCAACAATTTCCAACAGTGGCTGCGGACTGTGTCTGTTTAGTAAAAATGTGAAAACTAAAGATGGACCTGAACTGTTTAGAACGCAAGAAGAAATAATATTATAGTGACACTTCTTCTCCTACTTATCACACAGCCCTAGCAGTCCAAAAACAGTATGTATCCCTGTCGTGAGAAATACCTATGTCACTCTTTATGACTCCCCCTCTAAAAATGCTAACTTCCTGGCTGTCACACTGATCCTGCAGCTTTGGTACTTAGTGGCTCACAGACTAGGGTTGCCACATTTTCTTCAAGCCAAACACTTTAGCAGCACACTGCACATTTTTTTCTTTTTAGTGTACACTATAGGATTGTAACAGAGCTAGGACACCTTTGGGCTCCAAAGAAAATAGTAATGCAACGTGCATAGTGCCCCCTCACCCTCCTATCAGGCCATGTTCCGAGCCACATTCCTGTCTGAATAATGTGTCCAGGTTTTAGGGGGACTAAAACCTGGACACGTGATTCAAATCCTGGACTGTCCGGGTGAATCCCGGACGGGTGACAACCCTATAACAAATCTGAGGCATGGTTGGAGCTTGTAGGATCAAAAGGCCTGATGAAAATCCTTATTCTGTGGCTTGAGGAACTTCAGGTTTTCCCTCTTTTAAAGTCAGCAGGTACAAATACTGAAGCTGCTGACTTTTAAAAATCTATTTCTGTCTGCAAAAAAAAAAAATCAGGTACTTACTAGTGCCTGGAGTCTTACGCTGTCTTCCTGCAGCTGGTTCTTTTTGCGGGTCTCCAGCACTGCCTCCTTGGATATGCAAGCCGGCTGTGTCTTCCTGGAGTTTAACCGCTTGCCGACCAGTGCATGACGATATACGTCGACACAATGGCACGTCTGCGCAAATGGGCGTACAGGTACGTCCCCTTTAAGAAGCGGCATTGTGGGCATGCGCCTGACCGTGCCAGCGGGAACCGCAGACTTGATTTCCGCCGGTGTCCCCCAATCGTGTCACGGCGCAGCAGAACGGGGAGATGTCTATGTAAACAAGGCATTTCCCCATTCTGCCTTGTGACAAGACAGAGATCTACTGCTCCCTGTCATCGGGATAAGTGATCGCTGTCAAGTCCTAGGTAGCCCTTCCCCCCCACAGTTAGAATTACTCCCTAGGACACACTTAACCCCTTGATCGCCCCTAGTGTTAACCCCTTCCCTGTCAGTGTCATTTACACAGTACTCTTTTTATAGCACCGATCGCTGTATAGATGACAATGGTCCCAAAATAGTGTCAAAAGTGTCCAATGTGTCTTCCATAATGTCGCAGTCATGATAAAAATCGTAGATCGCCGCCATTACTAATAAAAAAAAAATTATAATAAAAATGCCATAAATCTATCCTAAAGAAGGTTGCTATTGGGGCACTCAGCAAGGGGGAGGAGCCAGAAGTGTCTGCAGGAGACCCAAAAAAAAGATGATCTGGGCTGCTCTGTGCAAAACCATTGTTCAGAGCAAGTAAGTATAACATGTTTGTTATTTAAAAAAAAAAATACAACCTTTAGAATCACTTTAAAGTGGTTGTAAACCTCAGACACAAAGTATTCCCCTCTATAGTGTGTACTTGTCTCAATCCAGAGCACTAAGTGTCATTTCTGTCTGCTGCTTCATTCTTCTTTTCTGTTTGATGCTTCAAGAAAAAAAGGTGACAGGAGAAGGAGCTCCTGCACACAGCCTGTGATTGACAGCCTGTGTGGTGTGAAGAGGGTTGTGTCTCTTCCCTCCAATCAGCTCTCAAAGTTCTCCTCACTAAGCTCTGCAGTGTGTAATTTCAGCTCCCCATTCCCTGTTTTCTGACAGCTCAAGCAAGCTGAATAAATTCTGGACTGCAGAAAAACAGGTACAAATTGTGTAGAAGAATGTTTTTTTATCTCTGTATTACCTGAGGCCAGTCACTTCACTATTTATATGTAAGGGTTTACAATCACTTTAATTCCAAACACCTTCTCAAATGTCATCCTGCAATGTTATGTAATGGATCAAAGTCAGTTTCCACTATGAGGAAAGTTGATAGCCTGCCCTGGGGACAGGACATTTTTCCCTGCATGTTATCTTCTTGGGTACTGGTTCCCTCACTGCTCTGCCAATTCTCCTGTTTCTGGAGACTGCGAGAGAGGTCGCGACCGCTGGAAGTGTTGCCTGCACCCAGTGGTGGCTGGTGGTTTTTTCTTTTGGGGGGGGTGGCGAGAACCCCCCCCCCCGGAGGACAGTCGGGACATTAAAGGCCCACACTTTCCCCATCTAGGAATCGGGCAGGCTGGCAGCTTTCTTCCTCCTCCTGTGATGTGGGTCACGGCGGCTTCCACCATACACCCCCCTCCTTCTCCTAGGTGTCCAATAGGATCACCTGACCTTTCAGCCAAGGTGTCCAATAGGATTACCTGACCTTTCAGCCAATTGAGAAACAGATATCAGACCCGCGCTTCCTGATTGGCAGAGAGGCGATTTAGTGTTACAATAGCGAATATTCATTTGATTTTCTATCACACCTGGGTGGGCTCAGAGCGCAATGCTCTGCGCCACGAGCCCACCCTATTTTGAAGCCTATTAGAGCCTATGGCTCTAATCAGGTGCTTCAAAAAAACACCCCCGCCGCTGTAATTCCTAAAAGGGGCTGGATATGTGAATAGGAGGTGGCGGCACCCTTAATGGACAGACCGCCCCTGACTGCGCCAATATGCCCACATCAAGCAGGCACTGAAGGACCCCAGTGAGTAAAGAGAAGAAGAAAGGAGGATCATCATGTGACCATGGAATTAAAGGTAAGTATACCTACTTCTGTTAAACAGTCCAATGCCCATCAAGTTCCTCTTCTCCCCAGATTCTTCTGGTTGCTGGTTTTCATTCATCTTGATTGGCCACATTGGGATGATGTCACTCCCGCAGAAGTGTAGTCATCTCGGCACATGGGCAATGTACCAGAATGTAAATTGAGCTGTACATGCGCAGCTTGTGTACATTCACAATGGGATTGCGAACAGGCGGGTAAGTGTTTCTTATTGCAGAACAGACATTGCATGTTTCTTCTTCTAAAAAAAAAAGGTCTAACTGATCACAATTTTTTATTTTGTAATTTCAGTTCCACTTTGGGCATTAGGATAGTTTTTTCTTTTTTCATGACAGCAGTTAGTTAGAGTAGGGTGCAGGGCTGGACTGGGACAAACATTTGGCCCTGGACTTCATCTAGACCGGCCCCCTATCAGCACCCCCCTTACATCAGAGTGTCCCTATCAGCACCCCCTTCACATCAGAGTGTCCCCATCAGAAGCCCCCTTACATTAGAGTGTCCCCATCAGCACCCCCTTACATTAGAGTGTCCCCATCAGCACCCTCTTACATCAGAGTGGTCCCATCAGCACCCCCTTACATCAGAGTGTCCCCATCAGCACCCCCTTACATCAGAGTGTCCCCATCAGCACCCCTAACATAAGAGTGTTCCCATCAGCACCCCCTTACATAAGAGTGTCCCCATCAGCACCCCCTTACATCAGAGTGTCCCCATCAGAACCCCCTTACATCAGAGTGTCCCCATCAGCACACCCTTACATCAGAGTGTCCCCCCTCTCCTCCCCCTCCCATGTGTACTCACAGTTCTGAAGGCAGCTTCTCATTCCTCTCTCCAGTCAAATGATAAGGGGAGAGAGGAAGGAAAGTTTGCTGGCTGTCTATCTCCCCCTGCAGGCTGGAGGAAGCAGAAAGCTTAATCCTCACTCCAGCAAGTGTCGGCAGCTGCTCCTTGGTGACAGGAGTGAAATCATGATCACTCACTGTCAGTGAGGAGTGGCTCCAGGACTGCGCCTGACTGGCCCACTGAGCCATCGGCCCACCGGGAAACTCCCGGTAGTCCCGATGGCCAGTACAGGCCTGGTAGCGTGGGAGAAAGAGGAGGGAGGGAAGATGCCAACATCCTAGAGCTGGGCTTTGATGTTCAGTTCTGTCTATGACAGTATTGTTAAAGCCAATTATTTAAATATCTCTGACAGCCCTTCCTGTACAAACTCAACAGAAACTAGCAAAAAAAACTACTGGGCTATTTGGGGTCCCTTGGAAACTCATGGAAATAAGGGACAGCAAACATTAGGTACAGTTCTGCTTTTGTGGCCACATATGTCACTGAGCTAAATACCTCTTATGGCCAGCTGCCTCTGGGGAACTGGAATTAGTAGAGCCAATCATCCTAACACACAAGAAGATACATGAGGCTGACCTTGGTGCTGAGGATAGCGTGCACACGCACACTTGGTCAAATGATCTCTGCATGTTGTTGCAATCTAGCAACGCTGGATAACACAGAAATAGCCCTCCATTGTATAGGGCCTACAGTTGAATAAGAACTGCACGCTCCAGATGATGTCTTGAGTGATGACACGCGTAGGGAGGAGTTACAGTACGTCTTTGTGTCACTTCCGGTCAGGGCCATAGAGGTTTGTTTACTCTGCGCCTGCATCATTAATCTATTTGCCTGTAATTTTTAACTAAAATGTGAGTATATCTACAAACTTTTCACAAATAAACAGTTTAAAGTGGTATTAGGCTATGGGCATTCCTCTCTTTTCTATATGGTAATCTGGCAGAACGCCATTAGTAAACCACGGCTGTTTCCAGAGTGCTACACAGTGGCATATACTGTGGCTGCGCAGTACCCCTGGGGGGGTGGGGGTAAGGCCATCTGCGGGATTTTTCCTCTCTCCTTTTATTTACCATTATTGTATGTTTATATAATTGGAATTTTGTAGCAGAGGTTCAAACACCCATTTTTTCATACATAAGGAACAACCTCGACTACTGCAACTCCCTCCTCATTGGTTTACCTCTAAATAGGCTATCCCCACTTCAGTCCGTCATGAACGCTGCTGCCAGGCTCATCCACCACACAAACCGCTCAGCGTCTGCTACACCCCTCTGCCAATCCCTCCATTGGCTGCCACTCAGTCACCAAATTAAATTCAAGATACTAACTATAACTTACAAAGCCATCCACAACCTGGCCCCCAGCTACATCTCTAACCTAGTCACAAAATACCAACCTAATCGTTCTCTTCGCTCCTCCCAAGACCTCCTGCTCTCAAACTCCCTTGTCACCTCATCCCATGCTCGCCTTCAGGACTTCTCCAGAGCCTCCCCCATCCTCTGGAATGCTCTACCCCAATCCGTCCGATTTTCTCCTACTTTATCCACTTTCAGACAATCCCTGAAAACTCATCTCTTCAGAGAAGCCTATCTGGCCCCCACCTAACAACTGTACACTTATCTTCTCAATCAGCACATCACCCACAGTTATTACCTCTTGTATCTCTTGACCTTCCCTCTTAGATTGTAAGCTCTAAGGAGCAGGGCCCTCTGATTCCTACTGTATCAAAGTGTATTGTATTTGTACTGTCTACCCTCAAGTTGTAAAGCGCTACGTAAACTGTTGGTGCCATTTAAATCCTGCATAATAATAATAATAATAATAATAAGTGTATGAGCACGTAGGGATATCATTCTCATACACGCCATTAGCACTAGCACATGTTTTGAAGGCATTCACTATTTAGGGTTGCACTTTGCAGAGGGTGCAACACACAAGCACTTATCACTTTAAATTTAACATTTCCTGATCCATTTTAAAAGGCATCTTAAACTGCACTCTCCAGAGGGTGCAACACTTTCAGTACTAATCTATTATATGATATTATTGTCATATATTTAATTTATTTTTTGCACACATTTTCAGCACTTTAAGCACCTTAATTAGGTCTCCTTAAGAGGAATAGTGCCACACCTACACCCTCCCCCATTAATAAGAACTGCGATTGGGGGCAATACATGTTCAGATAAGATGGGGCAGCTGCTCCTTTCATGTATCACATGACCCGTTAGAAGTGACATGCTAACAGCACGTATGAAAGATTTATTACTGGGTGGTAAAAGTGGATGGAGGAAACTTGTCAAGCATAGCTGGTGAAGAATAAATCTGTCACTTGTGATAAAAGCCTGGAATGATATCTGTCATCTGCTGTATTATGGCGTCATGTTAGATTCTGACAACTGGGTGACAGATTTATGACATGCGACCGTCACATGAGACAAATGTTGTCATACATGAAGGAAAGGACGCAGAGAGGTGCGCTCTGTACCTTGTAGGGAATAAGTCACACTTTAATGGAGTCATTAATTACAAGTAATTTGCACATGACTGACGATGTTGGATCTGGAAGTCATTAATTTTCTGTCTATGCTCATCTCGTCTGCTACATACGTCAGAGATGAGGAAGTCATAAACGTCCATCATGTACAGTGTATCAATTATACAAATGGCAGATTTCTCCCCTGTATAAATGACCAAGGTTTAAAGCACCAAACATAACTATACCGTTTATAGTATCATAGTAGGTAAGGTCGAAAAAAGACAATAGTCCATCCAGTTTAACCTGTGTAGGTGCCCGTGTGTCAGTGTCTATATTTCCCATATCCCTGTATGTCATGTTCCTTAAGATGCACATTTAAGAGTTTCTTAAAACTATCCATACTCCTCGCAGCCACCACCAATTGTGGAAGAGAGTTCCACATCCCTATTGCCCTGACAGTGAAAAACCCCCTTCACAGTTTAAGATTAAACCGCTTCTCTTCCCATCTCAATGTGTGGCCCCGTGTCCTCTTATGCCGTGTACACACGGGTGGACTTTTCGATCGGACTGGTCCGACGGAACGAATCCGTGGGACAATCCGACCGTGTGTGGGCTTCATCGGACCTTCAGCTGACTTTTTCTGTCGAAAATCAGACGGACTTTAGATTTGGAACATGTTTCAAATCTTTCCGACGGACTCGAGTCCAGTTGAAAATTCCGCTCGTCTGTATGCTAGTCCGACGGACAAAAAAGGACGCAAGGGCAGCTATTGGCTACTGGCTATGAACTTCCTTATTCTAGTCCCTTCGTATGTCATCACGTTCATACCAACGGACTAAAGTCCGTTCGTGTGTGGGCAAGTCCGGTCGTCCGAATGTCCGTTGTAACTCCGTCGAAAGTCCGTCGGACGTTTGATGCTGAAAAGTCCGCCCGTGTGTACACAGCTTTACACTCCTTGTGACTGATCGTTTTTTTCCTATGCTGGGATCGCCATTGAGGTATTTGTAAATCGCTATCATGTCCCTCTAGAAGCATCCTTTCTCCAGCAAGAATAAATCGAGGGTTTGCAGTTGTTCCTCGTAATCGAGGTCCTCCAGTCTCCTTATTCGTTTTGTTGCCCTTCTTTGGACTCTCTCCAGTTCCTGCACATCCCTTCTAAAGACTGGTGACCAGAACTGGACAGAATACTCCAGATGTGGTCTAATTAATGTTTTATGTTGGTAAAGGCTCAGAGAAATACATCTTATGTATCATAGAAGTGCTGTTCTCTAAATACAGGGCAGAGCATTAAATGTTAAAATTCTGGCTATAGGCTGCACTGACAGATTCCCTTGCAACACCTCCACCAGGAAGAACACTTCCTGAACCCTGTGCACTAAATTGTCTCCTGAATATTTCCAGCTGGAAACATATTGTATAGCGCATCTTCTATCCCCTGCTAGAACACAAACATGGTGACATCCATAGTCTGTCTTTGTGTCCCTGGATTACTAAGATCCAAATTACCGATGAGCAAAGGATGGATCGCATGAAGCCGCACATCACTGCAGGCCCACTGGTATTGGAATAAATGGCAGTCTCAGCCTGGCCTCATCCCCAACATGTTTCACTATGCCCCTCAGAACTTAATCTCGGGGATCGCCATGATTAAGCCCCTGGGGGAGGAGTGAAATGTGTGGAGGGAGCCCAGACTGAGACTGCCATTCATTCCAATACCAGTGGGTCTGCTTTGATGTGCGACTTCATGGGATCCATCCTTTGCTCAACAGTTGTTTGGAGCCGAGATAAGCTCCTTCCCTGACCTGCAATCACAGTGGTGGACACAGGATTGCTCTCTCTCTTCTAGCCTGAGCGACACACATTTTTCATTACTGGTTCCAAGTTACAGACACTTTAGTCACTTGGCTTGTTTTGAAGATAATAATCTTATGTGGCACAATACCAAATTCTTCATGCAATCACAGGAAAGTGGAAATCATATTCTTGCTGTGCCCTCTGCCTAATAATTTCACTCTAGCTACTAAGAACTTGCTGGAGAGAAACAAGCAGCCCCTGCTCCCTTTTATTCTGTACCCATCAAACATTAACAGAGGCCTGCAATTGGAATTCTGACGCATAGGCACCAGCAGTAAGGCACAGAACATTCTGTGTTGGCACTAGCTAATTATTGGTATTCATTTCTAATCATTTTGATTATCCAAAAGGCCAATTCATCTGTAATAAAAAAAAATGCAGATTTCTATTATGCAGAAAAGAAAAGATTATAAATAATAAAGATACGGGGATGGGGATTTGCTGGGAAGACATGAAGCATGCTGACCCACAATCTGCTCAGTTTATGTGACAGATGCCAGTTAGAAGGAGTTTAAATGGATAAAAAAAGAAGATTTCAGAAGGATTAGAAAAGGCCAATTTTACGAACAGAAACCACAAGGGCTGTTTTTGATTGTACTGAGAGCTGCAACCAGGGGCGTTGTTAGGTCTACAAAAGATCTGGGGCTAGAGCCCATAGCAGCGTAGTAAAGAAAGTCATAGGCTTGGGCGGGCATACACATGTATATACAGTGATATACGTGTGGGTGTATATATATATCCCCAGAGAGCCCTCCGCTTACATCAGGGTCCCCAGAGAGCCCCCCCTTACATCAGGGTCCCCAGAGAGCCTCCTCCTTACATCAGAGTCCTCAGAGAGCCTCCCCCTTCCATCAGGGTACCCAGAGGGCCCCCCCCACTTACATCAGGGTTCCCAGAGAGGCCCCCTTACATTAGGGTCCCCAGAGAGCCTCCCCCTTAAATCTGGGTTCCTAGAGAGCCTAGGCCTTAAAATCAGGGTCCCCAGAGAGCCTCTCCCTTACATCAGGGTCTCCAGAGAGCCCCCCCACTTACATAAGGGTCCCCAGAGAGCCTCCCCTCCCCTTGGGGACCCCTGCAGAGACTCGGGGCTATTGGCCTCAGATTCGGGGCTGTAGCCCCAAAAGCCACCCCCTAGCAACGCCCCTGGCTGCAACGATCCTGAATTCTCATTGATGTTCAATATCATTTCATCATCATCACCTGTTCCCAACCACTGCACACTGACCTCCATCAAGCAGATTCTGCTCCAGCCAACCTTGTGTGAGGTCCTATCAGCAGGTCAGGGAATCCCTCCCTTTCTCCACTAATAGTATGATGGATTACAACAAAAACCAATCTAATAGTGTAAGGTCTTATCAGCAGGCCAGGTGATTCCCCCATCATCTACTAATATTATGACGGATTACACCATTGCCCAATCACATTATGTGAGGTCCTAACAGCAGGTCAGGGAATCTCTACCCTCATCTACTAATAATATGACGGATTACACCAACACCCAATCTAATTTGAGGTCCTATCAGCAGGTCAGGGGATCCCTCCTCTCATCTACTGATAATATGATAGATTACACCAACGCCCAATCTAATTTGAGGTCCTATCAGCAGGTCAGGGGATCTCTCCTCTCATCTACTGATAATATGATGGATTACACCAACACCCAATCTAATTTGAGGTCCTATCAGCAGGTCAGGGGATCCCTCCTCTCATCTACTGATAATATGATGGATTACACCAACGCCCAATCTAATTTGAGGTCCTATCAGCAGGTCAGGGGATCCCTCCTCTCATCTACTGATAATATGATGGATTACACCAACGCCCAATCTAATTTGAGGTCCTATCAGCAGGTCAGGGGATCTCTCCCCTCATCTATTAATAATATGATGGATTACACCAACGCCCAATCTAATTTGAGGCCCCATTAGGTTTGGGGATCTTTCCCTTCATCTACTTTAAAATATCATAAATTACACCATCTCCCAAATCTCATTGTGTGAGGTCCTACCAGCAGGCCAGGGGATCCCTCTCTTCATAACATGTACTGACATAACAGACACACATTCCATCAGACAGTGAAGAAGGTTCTGACAGGCAGCCTGGAGAGAGCCATCTTGGAGAGTAGCAGAAAGGAGATGAGAGGAGTCAGAGCTCTGTCCCCCATCCTTTTGTCTTCCATATAGGACTTAGGAGAGCCAACTACCGCACTGGAAGTGACACATGGTCTCCATAGAGGAGTCAAAGCTCCATACCCCATCCTACTGTCTGCCACTGAAGACAGAGGAGAGCTGACTACTACATTGGAAGTGACACATGGTCTCCATAGAGGAGTCAATACCCTGTACCCCATCCTTCCGTCTTCCACTGAAGACAGAAGAGAGCTGACTACTGCGTTGGAAGTGACACATGGTTTCCATAGAGGAGTCAAACCTCTGTACCCCATCCTACCATATGCCATTGAAGACAGAAAAGAGCTGCCTACTGAGTTGGATTTGACCCATGGTTTCCATAGAGGAGTCAAAGCTCTGTCCCTTATCCTACTGTCTGCCATAATGCATTAAGGAGAGCTAACTGTTGAACTGGACGTGACATATGGAGGCTTCCTTCAGTGTGAAGTATCCTAAAGGGACAATACACCTTACCTGAAGTCTTATTGTGATTTGTGAACTCACAGAATTCCAAGTTTACAACTAATTTGATCGTTTAGCTAGAAAAACTGATCTGCAATATCACATTTATTGACGCTGTAATGTTATTATTGTGATTAATAAGGCTGTGTGCTATTTACATATTTAATGTTCACCTTGTCACAAGGAATCAAGGGTGTCATCAGAATCAGGGAGGGGAATTGACCTTTGATGAGCGGTGCAGCCTGTCAAACCCTGTAGGATGAATTAAAATGTTAGAACATAGTTTCTGTTCAACCGCCTGTTTTTTCTGCCCCCCGCAGGGCCCACCCATGTGAAAGAGCCCTAAGGGGCTTAGTGAAAGTTGGAGCTGGAACCAGGTAACACCCTGGCTGGATTTTCCTGGATTCACAGGGCCTTCAAAAATATGAAGAGACCAAAAATCATAGGGATCTAATTAGTACAGCAGCCAAGTGAATAACATGAATGCTGAAATAGAAGTCTGAGCCATTTAGCAAACAGGCTGGGTCCATTGAGTCCCTTTACATGCCTTATGTTAGCATTTAACTGGAAACTTTTTGAACACTATTTATTATGTTCTTATTACATGTTCTGCTTATTGCACAATATAAATCATCCAAATCGCAAAACAGCTTTTTATTGCATTTGATCTTACAGTACAATAATTCTAATTAACAGGCCAACCCACTAAACAGCGGTAGTTTTGGTGCTCACTCTTCTCTATTGTAGTTAGTCCAATTTATGTAGAACACAGGGACTGCAGCTAAACAAAAAAGACAGCTTTTCATGGCTTAATAAATGCTGCACTGAGCTGGACAGTGCAATCATGTCAAACAAGGAGATCTTGCCACATAAAACAAATCAGCATCCACCCAAAACGGAACTGCATTGAACACATGGCATAATTAACACAAAAATCCTGAATCAGAGCTACTGCCTCAGTTATTACCATAGAAATGTTCCTGATATAAACAAGCATGGTGGTCCTCGCAGGGCATGAGTGGGAGAGCCTACAATGTAATGCACTTGTTGGCAAACGAGGCAGAATTTGAGAATTGATTTACAATGAATGTAGATGATATACAGTATAAGAGAAATCACATTTCTTAGGTCCTTTGTCCTCATGATTGGAAGGCAGTTCCTTTCCATACATGCCAAGAGCCACAGAAGAGGGGGCTCTGTCTTTACTACACATGCCAACTGCCAGAGGAGAGGGGGCCTTGTCCACACTACACACACCAACAGCCACAGAGGAGTAGGGGCCTGCCTGTACTACACATGTCAAGAGCCACAGAAGAGGGGGCCCTGTCTGCACTACCTACATGAAGAGCCACAGAAGTGGGGCCTGTCTGTACTACACATGCCAAGAGCCAGAGAAGAGGGGGACTTGTCCACACTACAAACACCAAGGGCCACAGAAGAGGGGGGCCCTCCCTGTATTATACATGCCAAGGGCCATAGAAGAGGGGGTCATGTCTGTATTACACATGCCAAGGGCTAGAGAAGAGGGTGCCATGTCTGTACTACACATGCCAAGAGCCGCAGAAGAGGGGGCCCTGTCTGCACTACCTATGCCAAGAACAACAGAAGAGGGGGTCTGTATTATGCATGCCAACAGCCACAGAAGAGTGGGACTTGTCTGCACTACCTATGCCAAGAGCCACAGAGGGGGGGGGGTTGTATGCACTTCACCCCAAGGGTCACTGAAGAGGGGGCCCTGCCTTTACAACACATGCCAAGAGCCTCAGAAGAGGGGGCATTGTCTGCACTACCCTTGCCAGGAGGCACAGAAGAGGGGTCCCTGTCTGCAGCACACATGCCAAGAGCCACAGAAGATGGGGCCTTGTCTGCACTACTAACACCAAGAGCCACAGAAGATGGGGCCCTGCCTGTACTGCACAAGCCAAGAGCCACAGAAGAGGGGGTCTTGTCTGCATTACCTATGCCATTAGCTACATAAAAGGGGACTTGTCTCATCTGTGTTACAGTATCTGTGTAGCTAGCCACAGAAGAGGGGACCCTGTCTGCACTACCTATGCCAAGAGCAACAGAAGAGGGGGTCCTGGCTAAATTATGCATGCCAACAGCCACAGAAGAGGGGGGTTTGTATGCACTACACACCAAGGGCCACAGAAGAGGTGGCCCTGCCTGCACAACACATGCCCAGAGCCTCAGAAGAGGGGGCCTTGTCTGCACTACCTTTGCCAGGAGCCACAGAAGAGAGAGCCCTGTCTGCACTATACATGCTAGGAGGCACAGAAGAGGGGTCCCTGTCTATAGTACACATGTCAAGAGTCACAGAAGAGGGGGGCCTTGTCTGCACTACTTACACCAAGAGCCACAGAAGATGGGGCCCTGCCTGTACTGCACATGCCAAGAGCCACAGAAGAGGGGGCCTTGCCTGCACTACTTATGCCATTAGCTACAGAAAAGGAGGACTTGTCTCATCTGTACTATCTGCATGGCTAGCCATAGAAGAGGGGGCCCTGCCTGCACTACACATGCCTGGAGGCACAAAAGAGGGGCCAGGTCTGTACTTTATCCTCTGGGAAAATTTCTCTGCCTATATATGTAGCAAGGTCTTTTCCCTCTTTTGGTCTAATGAGAAGCTCCAAGGCCAAAGATAGCTGACATCCTTCAATATGTATAATAAAAATAAACTGCGCTAAGTGTCCTTTAGTTGATATTGACATAAATATTTGAAGTGAATGTACAATGGTATAGTCCAAATATCGCCTTGAGTAAGAAAAAGCACTCCGGATCATCCAAATGGTACAACATGCATAGAAATGACTCACAATCCAGAGATCACGACCATGAATTGCCCTTACCAGAACGCCAAATATAATAAGCGGATGGCTTAAAACCCAACCGGGGCCTTTTGGGATAAGGACCGATCAGCTCTGTCAGAGTTCAGGCGTAGTTCCCTCAGTTCATTACCGAAAGAGAAACAAAAATGCTTGCCATAGTATAATATTGTTTTGCAACCAAATATGAACATGCACCTGAAACCAACACCCTATTGTGCATTTGGAACAAAGGTGATAACCCACCACCACAGCTGTAGAGTGTGCTTACCAACTCTCAGACTTAATATTCATTGGGCTCTATATCACTGGGAGATTGATGGCTGTATCAGGAAATCCTGCGGTTCATCGGTCGGACTCGCACTGCCACCTTGACAGACGCCATGTCTCATGCCTGTGATGGGGATCGGCTCCAGGTGAGCACCCAAATCTTCAGAACTCCAGGAAGGGGGACCCCCGGGGATCAATTACCTGGACACAACCCTAATAATCCCCCAGTACATAGAGAGCAGTGTGTGATCTCTATAGTGGATCCCTCCAAGGACAATGTGATCACTGTCACAAGTTCAGCATGCTGACTGCAGACACAAGCAGTGGAGGGGACAGGTGCAGTCTGGCAAGGTCTCAGTCTAATTCTATCCGGCCAGCTATCAGATGGGACTTCCAGCCTAATGATCCTTCAATATGTGGTGGGTTGTGAGGCATAGTGGGTGCAAAGATGTCAAAAGTCATTGGGCGCCAGACCCTTTTTGGATGTAAAAGAGGTTTTATTTCTTTTGACAGTCCTTTTTCTATATTTTAGGGAGAAAAGGGTTAGGGCCAGGACACCCTTAGGTAGTTACAAACTCAATTGGCAGCCTCAGAGACTTCAATAGGAGGACAGCCATACAGGGAAAGGCCCCAGCAAGGCTCCACTTTTGCGCGTGAAGCTGCAACTGCTCCTTGTAGTTCTTCAATACTGAGCTCCTGGTCTCTCACTAGACCCACTGATTCACTGACTATGAATCTCTTGAGCTCCTCCAAGGTTTGCGGTGGTATCCCCTCAAGCGTCATCCCCACTTCTCTGCTGGGTCCCTAGCTTGGCACTCCAGATACTTCTCAAGCTTCACCCCTGCTAACCAGTTCGGTCCCTGGCTTGACACACAAGGCTGCTCTGAAAACATTTCCACCGCTGGTTGGGTCCCTGACTTGATCACCGCTTGAAGTTTCACGATTCTCCACCGTGCCCTTCAGTGAGAATATGATTCCGGTACTTGACTGTGGTCCCTGGTAAAGACGGTTGGTCCCTTCTTAGCGACAGCTTCCCTTCTACCTCGACCACTGACAGGTTCTCCAGCCAGCAGAACAGTCACTTCTGGTTGGACTGCAAGCCGCAATCCCAACCCTGCGCTGCTCTCTTATTTCTCGATAGGCCCTCACACAGCCCAGCAGCAAGATGCCCCCGGGATAGGCCCAATCTCCGGCCTAGCAGCCCGGGGGGTAGGATACGCGTCCTACCAGACAGCCATCCAGG
Source organism: Aquarana catesbeiana (assembly GCF_042186555.1). Classification (NCBI taxonomy): domain Eukaryota; kingdom Metazoa; phylum Chordata; class Amphibia; order Anura; family Ranidae; genus Aquarana; species Aquarana catesbeiana. Next base: position 222,302,367 of record NC_133333.1, on the reverse strand, counting down.
TGGTAGAGAACATAGATCACCTGACTCACTCACTCGAATATATAGGCTCTCCCAGCAGGCCAAGGGATTCAAGAAAACCCCTGCCCATTGGCTGGGACACCCACATACCCGTAACCTGACCTTGGGTTTCCCTTCTGGTATCTAGTACCACCAAGAACCCGGCCACCTAGTGGTAGAAGAGAAAAGTGCAACAAGGCCAAGCTTAGGGAGAAATCAATAGATCCCAATCAATCAACCAAGATAACTGCTCTTGGCAATTACATTTGTGAGGAGCTCCGTGACTAAACTTCAGGGTGCTACATATAATCTACCTTTATGGTTAGGATTGAGTGTTTTCCTCTAAAGAAAAAAAAGCAGACATCCATTCCCTGGCATTTAGTTGCATATCTTTCCTGCCATACTGCTGTTTATGGAATGACACGATCGGTAGCTTAATGAAAAACTAGCAGCTGGAAAGTGGAGTGCCCCAGGGGCAATTTAATGTCCATTTATTAGACATGTGATAAATAATATTGCTGTTATTGAGTGATGGCGTAGAAAAACAATTTGTCATATCCAGGCTGGACAGCGCTAATACGATGATAGGATAATGTGAAACCTTTAAATTTGTTACACGTTGTACACATCTCTTATCATATTACCTAGAACTTTATATATACAGGAAAAGACCACCCAGGGAAAGGACTGTGGAAGCAGGGAAGGCACTGTGGGAGTGGATAAAGCACTGTGGGAGTGAAAAAAAGAGACTGTGGGAGCAGGAAAGAGACTGGGAGAGACGCAAAGGGAGTGTGGGAGCTGGTAATGGAGTGTGGGAGCCAGGAAGAGACTGTGGGAGCCAGGAAGAAGCTGTGGGAAATGAGGAAGGCACTCTAGGAGTAGGCTGTGAGAGCTGGGAAGGGGGGTGTGTGAGCAGGGAAGAGACTGTGGGAGCTGGGAAGAAGCTGTGGGAAATGAGGAAGGCACTCTAGGAGTAGGCTGTGAGAGCTGGGAAGGGGGTGTGTGAGCAGGGAAGAGACTGTGGGAGCTGGGAAGAAGCTGTGGGAAATGAGGAAGGCACTCTAGGAGTAGGCTGTGAGAGCTGGGAAGGGGGTGTGTGAGCAGGGAAGAGACTTTGGGAGCCACAAAAGGAGTGTGTGAGCAGGGAAGGGACTGTGGGAGCAGGAATATGACTGTAAGAGCTGGGAAGGTACTATGGGAAAGGAAAGAGGCTGTGGAAGCCAGGAAGGTACTGTGGGAGCAGCAAAGAGACTTTGGGAGCCATGAAAGAAGTGTGTGAGTAGGGAAGGGACTGTGGAAGCAGGGAAGAGACTGTGAGCTGGGAAGGTACTGTGGGAGCAGGAAAGAGACTATGAGAGCCATGAAAGGAGTGTGTGAGCAGGGAAGGGACTGTGGGAGCAGGGAAGGGACTGTGGGAGCAGGGAAGGGACTGTGGGAGCTGGGAACAGACTGTGGGAACAGGAAAATGACTGTAAGAGCTGGGAAGATACTATGGGAGAGGAAAGAGACTGTGGAAGCCAGGAAAGGAACTGTGGGAGCAGCAAAGAGACTTTGGGAGCCATAAAAGAAGTGCGTGAGTAGGGAAGGGACTGTGGAAGCAGGGAAGAGACTGAGAGTTGGGAAGGTACTGTGGGAGCAGGATGGAGACTATGAGAGCCATGAAAGGAGTGTGTGTGCAGGGAAGGGACTGTGGGAGCAGGAAAGGGACTGTGGGAGCTGGGAACAGGAAAATGACTGTAAGAGCTGGGAATGTACTATGGGAGAGGAAAGAGACTATGGGAGCCAGGAAGGAAGTGTGTGAGTAGGGAGGGGACTGTGGGAGCAGAGAAGGTACTGTGGGAGCTGGAAAGAGACTGTGGGAGCTGGGAAGGGAGTATGTGAGCAGGGAAGGGACTGTGGGAGCAGGGGAGAGACTGTGGGAACAGGAATATGACTGTAAGAGCTGGGAAGGTACTATGGGAGAGGAAAGAGACTGTGGGAGCCAGGAAGGGAGTGTGTGAGTAGGGAAGGGACTGTGGGAGCAGGGGAGAGACTGTGGGAACAGGAAAGTGACTGTAAGAGCTGGGAAGGAACTATGGGAGAGGAAAGAGGTGCGGGAGCCAGGAAGGGAGTGTGTGAGTAGGGAAGAGCAGGAAAGAGACTCTGAGAGCTGGGAAGGAACTGTGGGAGCAGGAAAGAGACTGTGGGAGCCAGGAAAGGAGTGTGTGAGCAGTAGACATGTGCGATTATTTTTGTACGAATCGAAAATTCCTACGAATCTCCGTAAATTCGTACATTCGGGAGGATCCAAAATACGAATTGCTATGCTTCCGAATCTTGTACGAAATACGAAATTTCGTTTACGAATTTCGGATCCAAATTCCTAACGAACATTCGTAATTGTTACGAAAAGTTAACGAACCTAAAAGTTAAAAACCCAGGAAGTCAGCACAGCACAGGGATGGTGGGAGCCCCTCATAATGATAAATTCATAACAAACATTCGTAATTGTTATGAAAAGTTAACAAACCTAACGAAAATTCGGACACGAATTACGAAATACGAATTAATTATAATACGAAATGGAATGGAACAAAACTAAACAAATTTATTAATGGCACACATGTCTAGTGAGCAGGGAAGGGGCTATGGGAGCAGGGAGGGAACGGTGGGGGCAGGAAAGTCTGTGGGAGCCAGGAAAGAGACTGAGGAAGCAGAGGAAGGACATTGGGTGCGGGTCAGTCACTGTGTAAGTGAGTAAAGCATTGTGGGAGTGGGAAAAGGATTGTGGGAAATGTGGAAGGCACTGTGGGAGTGGGCTATGGGATGGAAGCAGGGAAGGCACTTTGGGAGCAGGAAAGAGACTGAGGGCGCCGGGAAGGGAGTATGAGAGCACTTTTAAGTACGTTTATGCGTGTTCACATGCGCTTATGCACTTGAGCATTTGGCATGAATGCATTATATTGGCCAGAACATTAATTTACATGCGTCTAGCATTAATGCACGTTTAGCATTTTTTTTGGCCAAAAGTTCCTCTTCTGAACGCACAAGTGTTTTTGTTTTTTTCTGCCTCTAAGGCCTGATTAACACTTATGCATTTTAAGTGCATTTTGCATTTTGCAGATTTGCACTACAGAACGTGTTCCATAGGAAGCCATGTTAAATGGACTGCAGTGCAAATCTGCAAAATGCAAAAAGAACAAAAAATTCATAGGTCTGGATCAAGCCTTAATGCAGTTCACATCTATGTGTGCATGGACACATAGGGGTTGATTTTCTAAAGACAACTAGACTGTGCACTTTGCAAAGTGCAGTTGCACTCTGCAGGTGCAATTGCTCCAGAGCTTAGTAAATGAGGTAAAGCCTAACTTTGCAAAGAACACCCAATCCCATGCAAAGGAAAATAAAAAAACAGCATGTTTGCTTGCACATGATTGGATGATGAAAATCAGCAGAGCTTCTGCTCATTTTTACTAAGCTCTGGAGCAACTGCTCTTGTAGAGGGCAACTGCACTTTACAAAGTGCACAGTCAATTTGCCTTTAGTAAATCAACCCCATAGGGTAACATAGAGGAGCATTTAGAGTCAGAATAAAAAACATCAAGCGCCTGTAAAAGCATCGTTGTTGACGGTCCTGTGTACATTAGGCCTTAAAATGTCTGAACATGCTTGACAAAACACGTTCATACTTTTGGCTACCATGTTTTTTTTTTTTTTTTTTTACATGACTGAATATGGTTGGCTGTTGTACTGCCTGCAGCAACACAGACAGTTCTTAATTCAGGCATCTTGATACATGAGGTCCAATTGCCTTTAGTTTAATAAAGCAAAAGTAATGAAAAGTAATTCTAACCATCCAATCAGATAGCGGATCACTCTGGTTTGACTTTACTAATTTCTGAACTGATTGCTGAAGGTTTCTGCACATCCCCCTCTATATGCCATCTCCTTATAGCTAAGTTTTAATGTTGACATTTATCCATCTTAATGCAATATGTGCAGATGCCGGAAGACACCTACGTTTAAGAAATGAGGTTGACAAAGGTAATACTTCTCTGAATCTAAAGGAATAAGGATTGTATTCTGTGCTACATAGCATATACTTGCTGTGTTATTTTCTGTTATATACTCTATATTTTAAACTAGTTATACCCGCTGTAGTATATAATCTGCGTTGTATATACCATATAATAAACCAGTTGCTATATTTTTTTTACATACTCTTATGTTCTATATTGTAGACCACTTATTATACCTGCTGAAATGTATTTAAAATTCAAGTGCTCATTAAGAGCCGGTTCACACAGGGGCAGCACGACTTGCAGCGCAACTCACAGAGGCGACCTGCACACGACTTCAGCGGCGATTTGCAAAACGACTTCTGTAAAGAAGTCAATGCAAGTCGCCTGAAGTCGCCCCAAAAGTAGTACAGGTACCTTTTTCTAAGTCGGAGCGACTTGAGTCGCTCCTATTAGAACGGTTCCATTGTACAGAACGGAACGCAACTTGTCAGGCGTCTAAGTCGCCTGACAAGTCGCCCCTGTGTGAACCGGGTCTTAGGCTTCATGTACACGGGACGTTGTTCAACCTCTCCTGAACGATTTGACTTGACAGCTAGAAACCAGCACCTAAAAACGGCCGTTTAGCCGCGTTTACATTCTGCGTTTAGCCGTGGTGGCGTCTAGAAGCATTTGAAAAAAAAAAAAAAGTATTTTTACCATTAAAAGTTACCGTGTCTAGCCGCGTTTGGCGTTGAAATGCCTCTATACACAGCTTCTGAAAGCATTTTTTTGGGTTCCAAAAAAAGCCTCTGAACGCACCTGCCTAGAAACGACTATAAACGGCCCTGTGTACATGTACTGATAAGATAACATAGAGGAGAGTTCAGGGGCAGTTGAAAAAAATGCCCAACTGCTCCTAAACGTGTGTTTGGGGGGCTGGAAAAACAGGCAGTTGAGCTGCAGTTTTAAGTTGCAAAGACTGTTGGACTTGGGGTGTACACATACCATATGCTTCATGGTTGCAGCAAAAATTATACCCTCTCTGTACTGCCACAGAACACAGAGAAGATGTTTGTGTCTGGTAATTGACAGAGAAAGTTTACAGGCATGGCTGTAGGAGAGGCTGCTGTCACCGAACATAGAGCAGCCAGTGTTAAGCCCCCTCTATCCACTAGGGGGTGCACTGAGGATGTGGACTACTAGATAACGTAACCCAGTGTTTCTCAAACTTTTTTGTCTTGCGGCGCACCAAAAAGAACACAAAAAATTTTGCGGCCCACCTGAAAAGATTTAACAATTTTTGTGGTGAAGAACTTATTTATTTTTACATTTTATTTAATTTTACATTTAATGTGAAGGCAAAAGAGAAAAAAGGGACAGGCGCCTTTAAGTCTAAGACCCTAAGACAGTGTAGTAGTATCTCACAACATTTATTAAAAGAATCAACTCACATGAGAGGGGAAGTATAGAGGCACATCATACAATAGGTGCTTCCGTGGTGCTGCTGAAGATGGTACAGAGGTTGGTACACAGGTACAGGGCTCAGAAAGCTTGAGAAAGGAGAAAGAAGCGCTGCGCCCTCTCTGGACTATCGCGCATGCTCTGAAAACACATTGTGTAATTTCCTTCCAGTGATCCACTTTCCAGCGGGCACTGCGTGTCACGCTGTGCTCCAACACAGACTGCCAAGTCCTCCCACCTTGGCCCCGTGGGTCTGACGGTCACTCTGAGCGCTTAGTCTTTTGCTGACGGCTCCCCGAAATATCCAACGGCACCCCTGCAAATGTGCTGCAGCACACAGTTTGAGAATCACTGATGTAACCTCTACAGACTGAACTGGCTTTAGATTCTAGAGGAAAACACTACAGCTCCCAACGGCACTGTGATGGACAGGAGGGGTTATGATTGTTGTGAGTGTTGTGATTTTCTCGGGCTGAAGAGGGGAAGGAAGGATGTCTTGAAGAGAAACCGAAGTTGCAAGGGGGGGACCACTGCAGCTGAGTGAAAGAGACACAGTGGCAGCCATTCCAGAACATGGAGGATGCCTAAGATGCTGATTGAGCCTGCTGCCTGACTGAGGAGCAGGACACTGACTGGGGTACACTTTGCCAGTGAGCAGAAGGAGATCCCCTGCTGACACTTAGTGGTCAAGAGGCCGCTGGCCAACCCTGCATTATACCTTGATAAAAGAGGGACAGAGTTATCTGCGAGGAATACAGTGCCTGCATCAGTTCCTAAAGATACACTAGGGCCCCAATGAGCTGGCCAGCAGAAGAAATAGTGTAGCATATTTCTGACTGCTAAACTGTTATTGAGGTATATATATATATATATATATACTGTATATACACTATACTACCAAAAGTATTGGGACGCCTACCTTTACACGCACATGAAGTTTAATGGCATCCCAGTCTTAATCCGTAGGGTTCAATATTATGTTGAACCACCCTTTGCAGCTATAACAGCTTTAACTCTTCTGGGAAGGCTGTCCACAAGGTTTAGCAGCGTGTCTATGGGAGTGTTTGATCATTCTTCCAGAAGCGCATTTGTGAGGTCAGGCTTGATTTTGGACAAGAAGGCCTGGCTCACAGTCTCTGCTCTAATTCATCTCAAAGGTGTTCTATCGGGTTGAGGTAAGGACTATGGTAACATGATATTTCTCTGGTCAAAGTGTGTTAAAAAAAATTGTAAACAGAAGAAAAAAAAATATTATAAAAAAAAAAAAAAAACATTTGAAAAAAAAAAAAAAACATTTTCCCCCTATAATGTCACCAGTTATATGATGACGCAGTACTGCCCTGGTGATAGTGTGTAACAAAAAAAAAAAAAGTTTTAATTTTTTTTTTATAAATCAAATTTTACAACCTTTAAAAAACTTGCCATGCCTCTAACTGTCTACTTTCCAAAAAGTGGTCATTTGGGGGATATCTCTACTGTCCTGACATTTTTGGGCCTCAAGAAATGAGAAATGCCGTCAGTAGATCAGGATTGATCAATTTTCAAATATATACCAAAGTTATCACAAGGGGAGAGCTCACTACAAGTTCATAGAACATACTGTAATACAATGGTAAACCAACATTGTTTCTTGGAAATTCTGAAAAGATTACAGGAATCTGAGGAAAAGACTGGAACTCTGGCCTGACAAATGGATTCTCCACCAAGACAATGCTCCTGCACAAACATTTTCTTTCATGGTCCATTCTGGGAATTAAATTGTCACACCTACAGTATGTGTTCCATTGCGGTATAATTTGGATTTGTGTCTATTGGGAGGGACAGTGCAGACAGTTTTTATTTCAGACATTATACTGGTAGGGTGTGCCGCTGGTAGTTGCACATACATTTCCTAGTTAGTGTTTATGTAAATGAGATAAGGCCAGTTAAGCAGAATCTGTCTGTAGCACTTTCCCCATAGAGCTTGCTGAGTGGTGACTTCATAGGCCTCTCTCTTGTTACCAGCAGCTGGTTGCTAATAGTTTCCACTTAGTTGCTGGGGGGGTTCCCACTTGTTGCTAGGGGTTCCTGCTTGTTTGCTAGGAGTTCCCACTTGGCCCACCCTTACGCCCACTTGCTCATTACTCAATGACCAGTCCAGGGTATTCGTGTTTTTGTATTTTATTTTGGAACTTGGATGAGAGAAGGGATGAGTGGGATACTCCAACTGGAACTATTCACAAAGGATAGGGACAAGTCTCTAATGACCTCACCGGATTATTAGCAGAAGCAGTCACACTGCTTTAAAGAAATTCTTTCACCTTAATGCATAGGATGCATCTCCGCTGAGCCGGCAGATGACAGGTCCGTCTCCGTTCACTGAGTGGGGAGGGGCCTGTCAGAGCCCCGCTGATTCCTATGGGGAGATTGGACGAAAACAGACAGCATGTCCGTTTTCATAAGATCTCATCTGATCCGCCAGACGGATGGCTGAAAGTATCGCCATACGTCTGATTTTAGCGGATTGGATGGCAGGCGGGTGTCAGCGGACACAGCTCCGCTGACATCTGCCTGCCCATAGGAGTCAATGGATGGCCTGCTTGGATCCGCTTGAAAAACGGACAGGCGGAGCGCACTTGTCGTGTGAAACCCGTCCACTGACTCTTCTAGCTGAATGGGGCGGGCCTCACTTGACAGGCCACAAAGACACAGATCTGTCCTCACTGTAGGCAGAATCAGATCCCTCCTGGTGTCTCCCTTCCAGTCAGCTCTGCAGGACTTCTGGGTTCAGCTTCTCTCTCTCTCTAGGCCCCTGGGTCAACCAATCAGGGCCGCCCCCTCCCTCCTGGACTCTGTTCCCCGGCTCAACTAACTCTGAACACATATACTCTGGCTTTATATACAGTATCCCAACATGCAATGCAGCACTTTTCCTCTGCCAATTGCCGGGGCTGTAACAAAGCCTGTGCACTCACTTGTCAGGTCCCCTCCCACTGTCCAATATGTCTCCCTATTGGACCAGTGGGGGACAGTCAGAACAAGCTGAGCTGCACCTGAGTACAATGAGCAGACCCAACCAATAGATCCTGCTCCCTGGTAGGCAGAGAGCACTCCATGTTTTACCCGACCATCTTCCTGGTAAGCAAAAAGACCAAAAACTATACTCTCTTCTAGCATCTATCTAGGAGGGTACTACATGTCTATAAAGCCACAGTACTATTTTTTTTTTCATTTTTGTAATATATAGACAGTGGAAGTTGGTGGTCCTGGGACATGAACAGGGGGTGCTCATTAGGTTTTGAAGACTTTGGGTAATTTAGGGTTTCACAAAGCCCTGTCGGCATAATGGATTTTTTTTTTCTCTCTAGAGTTTCTGGAGGTTTTTTTTCTTTAATTTTCTTGGATGGAAGTAAAGTCTGAAGTGTGAAAATATAATTAACAGACAAACTTGAGAGCGAAGACATTTGTTAACAGATAAATTGGGATCCTTTTTATTTCAATCCCTGCCGGTGAGCCGAGGCGGCGCTGCGCAGTCACATACGAGGACATCTCTGGAAACGGCTCATTAATTATAATTAGGGTGGAAATTTTGGCGGCGGGGTCTCTCCTTAAATACACCGTCAATACATTGAGCATTCCTTGTTATACACATCAGAGAAGCAGGTGAGATTCTATCTATAAGATAACCACACTCGTGTATGCTTCATATTACTCTCCAGTCCAGAACACTTCACAAATCACATGCAGTGTTCTAGAACTGAATCACATAGCTGACAGTCAGATAAAACATCCCACCAACTATCCCTGATCTATGACAGGAATGGAAAGCAAAATATTTCACAGACATGTCTGACAACTGAAAAAAGCGGAAAGAGAAGTGAATTTTTTACCTTGATTTTTTTACCTTGATGCATTCCATGCATTAGGGTAAAAAATGCCCCACTACTTGTTCCCCACCCCATCCCTCAAAATTCTGTGAAAAGGGAGCGGAGGCGCAGCTTGCCGGTGCTATGTGTTTTTATGGACGCACACAGCCCAGGTCGGAAGCATGCATGCACAGGTGCCCCCTTAGCACATGGCTTATTGAGGGGCATTTGCAAGAAGAGTGCTGGCGGGGGACTGCCAAAGAGGAGATAACAGACCGCTCTATGCAATATTGTTGCACAGAGTAGGCAAGTATAACATCTTTTTTTATTTTAAGAAAAAAAAAAAAAAGCATAATGCTCTGTACACACGAGCGGAATTTCTGTTGGAAAAATCTTGGATGGTTTTTCCAATGGAATTACGCTCAAGCTTGCCTTGCATACACACGGTCACACAAAAGTTCATTGAACTTTCGACCGCCAAGAACGCGGTGACGTACAACACTACGACGAGCCGAGAAAATGAAGTTCAATGCTTCCGAGGATGCGTCGAATTGTTTCCGAGCGTGCGTAGGAATTTTGCGTGTCGGAATTGGTACAGACGATCGGAATTTCCGATCGGAACTTTTTTCCAACCGAAAAACTGAGAACCTGCTCTCAATCTTTTGCTGGCTGGAATTCCGCCAGCAAAAGTCCGATGGAGCATATACACGGTCGCATTTTCCGACCAAAAGCTCTCATCGGAGTTTGGCTGGCGGCATTTCCGATCGTGTGTACGAGGCATTAGTCTTTATTATCACTTGAAAGTGGTTTTGAAGGCAGAAGGTTTTTTTACCTTCTTAAAGGGTTTGTAAAGGTTCGCTTTTTAAAAAAAAAAAAAAAATAACAAACATGTTATACTTACCTGCCCAGCTCTGAGCAAGGGTTTTGTACAGAGCAGCCCTGATCCTCTTCTTCTGGGGTGCCCCATCGGCTCCTCCTCTTCATCGGGGACCCCCACGAAGAACCACTTTCATGTGGGCGTGCTATGGAGTCCTGCTGCTTCGTCCATTGACACAGACCGCAGGACTCGGCCCTGCCCCCGCTCTCGTGTCACTGGATTTGATTGACAGCAGCGGGAGCCAATGGCTTCTGCTGCTATCAATCTATCCAACGAGGACAGAGACAGCAGCTGGAGCCGCTGGTTTGTGCTCGTCGCTGGAACGGATGGGTTTAGGTAAGAAAAGGGGGGGAGGGGGGCTCTGGGGGCAGCTACAGCAAAGAAGGTTTTTCCCCTAATGGATAGAATCCATGAAGGTTAAAAACCATGAGACTTTTCAACCCCTTTAATGCATAGAATGCATTAAAGGGGAAGTCCAGCCTCAGCTTTTTAGGCTGGGCTTCTCATAAGGGTCACGGGAGTGCAATTCTTTTTGACCCGTTTTCACCGGAGAAGGACCTGAATCCCGCTCTCTGCTGACGTCACCAGGATCAGTCGAGGCAGCTGCCTGACTGATGGGTGTCTCATTGAGCCGTTGAAACGGCCGCTCCCCGCCCCTCCACAGCTCAGTGCTCTAATGAGTGTGGAGGAGCAGAGCAGGAGAGATGCTGACTGACAGTCAGCAGCTCTCCGCTCAGGGAGGTGAGAGAACCGAGCCATTGGCGATGATCGGTGGCTCGCTTCTCAGTGAAGAGGCGGCGAGGGACAGATGCAGCATCCACCTAGGTAAGTATGAATATGCAAAAAAAAAAAAACCCATACTTTTCTTTTAAGGTAAAAAAAAAACCTTCAGTATGCAGCCCCCCCCTAAGGCCTTATGCACACTGGATATTAAAATAATGTTATAAAAACGCTAGTAGCTTTGCGGTGAGTTTTTCAACGTTTCTGCAACAGTGTTTTTTAGCGTTTATTAGCGTATTTCAGCGCTTTTCCGCGTTAGTGTTTTTTTTTTTACATATTATTTTCAATGGATCAAAAACTTCTAAAAACACTGGTGAGCCACGTTTTTGAGGGTTTATCTGCGTTTATCAGCGTTCTTTGACGTAAAAGCGTTTTTACAGCTGAGAAACTCCTCTCAGAGCCCACCAGTTTTGGGGGGTTTTTTAAGCCAAAAAATGCCCCAGCCAAAAACTGCTGATAAAAGCCTATGTGTGCATGGACACATAGGATAATATGATGGGGAGTTTATTGACTGTAGAAAAAAACGTCTGAAGCCAAAAACAGCTGCTGTAAAAACGTCCAAAAACGTCCAGTGTGCATTGACACCTGCCCAACTCTGAGCACCAACTCAATCCAACGATGTACATGAGAGCAACAGCTTTTCTGGGTCTTTCTCGCCTCATTGGCTCACACAGCAGCAGGAGCCATTGGCTCCTGCTGCTCTCAATCACAGTCAGTGAGCCAATGAGGAGAGAGAGAGGCGGGGCCCAGCTGTACTTTGTGTGTATAGACAATATCCATTCAGGCTGGGTTCACACCAGTGCGAACTGGATGAGGGTTTCTTCGCATCCAATTCACAAAGCAGGAGATTGTGACCAGCTCTCTATGGTACCGGTTCACACATCTCTGCAGCGGCTCCGGTGCTAATTGCAGGAGTTACAGGAGTCCTGTGCGTATTTTGGTCAGTTTCAGGTCCAAATTCAGCCAAAAATTCTGCCTGAAATCAGACCTGAAACGATGAATGGGGACATACCGGACTCCTGCTGTGAGCCTGAGCGTACTCCTGTGTGAACCCAGCCTTAGAGGAGCACGAGAGGGATCCTACACGAGTGCCCCATAGCGGGAGGCTAAAAAGAAGACCAAGAGGACCCAAAAACAAGAGAATCGGGGCTGCTCTATGCAAAAACCATTGCACAGAGCAGGTATTTATTACATGTTTGTTATTATTTTATTTTTTTATTAACCACTTGCCGCAAAATGACCTCTGCAAAGTGGTTTCAATATCCTGACTGGGCGTCATATGACGCAGGATATTGAGCCGCTGCGCGCACCCGGGGGGGGCGCATCTCAGCGATCGTTGTTTCGGTGTGTCAGTCTGACACACCGCAACTCCGATCTAGGTAAAGAGTCTCTGACGGAGACTCTTTACCACGTGATCAGCCTTGTCCAATCACAGCTGATCACTATGTCAATAGGAAGAGACGGTGATCGGCTTTTCCTCACTCGCGTCTGACAGACGCAAGTAGAGGAGAGCCGATTGGCTGCTCTCCTGACAGGGGGGGTCTGTGCTGATTGTTTATCAGCACAGCCCCCCCTCGGATCCCACCCAGGACCACCAGGGAAGCCGCCCAGGACCACCAGGGAAGCCGCCAAGGACCACCAGGATGGCCATCCACACTGGACCACCAGGTATGCCCCCTAGACCCCCAGGGAAATACTAATCTGTGCCCAGGCAGCTGCCAATCACTGCCCACTCACAATGCCTACCACTGCCAGTGCCACCAGGGATGCCTATCAGTGCCGCGTATCAGTGCCCATCAGTGCCACCTATCAGTGCCCAGCAGTGCCGCTTATCAGTGCCCATTAGTGCCGCCTATCAGTGCCACCCATAAGAACCCATCTTTGCAGCCTTTCAGTGCCCATCAGTGTCGCCTATCAGTGCCCATCAGTGCCCACCAGTTACACCCATGAGTGCCGCCTATCAATGCCCATCAGTGCTGCATATCAGTGCCACCCACCAGTGCCGCATATAAGTGCCCATCAGTGCCTGCTCATTGGTGCCACCTCATCGGTGCCACCTTATCAGTGCCTGTCAGTGCCGCCTTATCAGTGCCCATCAGTGAAAGAGAAAACTTACTTATTTACAAAATCATTTAACAGAAACAAAAGCAAAACTTTTATTTTTTGTTTAATTTTCTGTCTTTTTTTATTTGTTTAGCAAAAAATAAAAACCGCAGAAGTGATCAAATACCACCAAAAGAAAGCTCTATTTGTGGGAACAAGATGATAAAAATTCAGTTTGGGTACAGTGTAGCAAGACCGCGCAATTGTCATTCAAACTGTGACAGCGCTGAAAGCTGAAAATTGGTCTGGGCAGGAAGGTGTATAAGTGCCCAGTATTGAAGTGGTTAAAACCTTTACAATCACTGTAAATATTTCTCTTCTACAGCTACATTTGTAGGGCTTGTGGGCATTATAACAGGTCTACAGTGATACTGGTGTCCTGTACTGTTGTGCAGACATCAGACATAACATGCATATAGGCCCCTGTGTTTATGCAGAAGGAATTGATCTGGGAAATAAAAAAAAAAAAAACGTTATACTTCCCAGATCCATTCCTTTTATATCTAGATACACTTACATTTATACGTGTTTAGCTGCAGGAAAAAAAGCTAAAAGGTCCCAGGATGCACAAAGTTCTGTTTTTTTTGTAAACGCAGCTAGTCTGATGCACCTAGATGCAGCTGAGCTATAAGTGTAAATTCCGAAGTAGCAAAGCATTACATATTTCCAGATGCTTTTTAGAAATTAGCTCTAAAAACATGTATTTTTTTGCACCCATGAGCATGGATCTGAACAATTCATGTTCTAATCCCATAGACCATTGGTGTTTCTGCCATTACCAAGATCTGTGTGGCTCTGGCTAATAAGTCGGGAAAAGCTTGCTCATTTCATTTAAGACCACATACTCCGTGATGAGGAGCTTTTAGGCCTTGAATTATTAACAGCCACCCTTGTCTCCTAAGCGAGATGTCAATTAGCCCAAAGTCATGTGTGAGTTCTCCCTCTATAATTATACAACATATTCACTACTTTATGCTGCCTTGTGGTGGAAAATGTCACATTAAACCCACTTCATTACCAGGAAAGTCAAGCAGCATTAACAGGATTATGCAGAAAACCCTTGTGAGAAATTTAACATTCTTTTGTTCTTATCAGACTATTGTCATTATAAGCAGTATAGGGTATATAGGGCACCAAGCTCAGTATACAGTATAGAAAAGAGTGCTATCAGTATACTAAGTCCCTGAGCATATAGGGCACCCAGTCTCAGCATACAGTATAGACAGGAAGGCTATCAGTACAGTGCATTGAAAAAGTATTTATACCCCTTAAAATTTTCCACATTTTGTCACGTTACAACCAAAAACATAAATGTATTTTATTGGGATTTTATTTGATAGACCAACACAATGTGGCACATAATTGTGAAATGGAAATAAAATTATAAATCATTTAAAAAAATTTTTTACAAATAGATATCTGAAAGTGTAGCGTGCTTTTGTATTCAGCCCCCCTGAGTCAATACTTTGTAGAACCACCTTTCGCTTCAATTACAGCTGTAAGTCTTTTTGGGGATGTCTCTACCAGCTTTGCACATCTAAAAAGTGACATTTTTGCCCATTCTTCTTTGCAAAATAGCTCAAGCTCTGCCAGATTGGATGGAGAGCATCTGTGAACAGCAATTTTCAAGTCTTGCCACAGATTCTCAATTGGATTTAGGTCTGGACTTTGACTGGGCCATTCTAACACATGAATATGCTTTGATCTAAACCATTCCATTGTAGCTCTGGCTGTATGTTTCGGGTTGTTGTCCTGCTGAAAGGTGAACCTTCGCCCCAGTCTCGAATCTTTTGCAGACTCTAATGCCGCGTATACATGAGCGGACTTTCCGGCAAACTTGGTCCGGCGGACCGGACTCCGTCGGACAATTCAATCGTGTGTGGGCTGCAGCTGACTTTTTTTTCCCAAAAGTCCGACGGACCTAGAAATAAAACATGTTTCAAATCTTTCTGACGGACTCGAGTCCGGTTGAAAAATGCGCTTGTCTGTATTCTAGTCCGACGGACAAAAACCGATGCTAGGGCAGCTATTGGCTACCAACTTCCTTTTTTTAGTCCGGTCGTATGTCATCACGTACGAATACGTCGGACTTTGGTTGATCGTGTGTAGGCAAGTCCGTTTGTTTGAAAGTCCGTCGGAAAGACCGTCGGAAAGACCGCCGGACCAGTCCGCCCGTGTGTACAGGGCATAACAGGTTTTCTTCTAAGATTGTCCTGTATTTGGCTCCATCCATCTTCCCATCAACTCTGACCAGTTTCCCTGTCCCTGCTAAAGAAAAGCATCCCTACAACATGATGCTGCCACCACCATGTTTCCGCCACACATAGCCTTTTGCTTTTGGGCCAAAAAGTTCAATTTTGGTCTCATCTGACCAGAGCACATTCTTCCACATGGTTGCTGTGTCCCCCACATGGCTACTTGCAAACTGCAAACAGAACTTCTTATGGTTTTTCTTTCAACAATGTCTTTCTTCTTGCCACTCTTCCATAAAGGTCAGATTTGTGGAGTGCACGACTAATAGTTGTCCTGTGGACAGATTCTCCCACCTGAGCTGTTGATCTCGGCAGCTCCTCCAGAGTTACCATGGGCCTCTTGGCTGCTTCTCTGATTGCTCTCCTTGCCCGGCCGGTCAGTTTAGGTGGACGGCCATGTCTTGGTAGGTTTGCAGTTGTGCCATACTCTCCATTTTCTGATGATGGATTGAACAGTGCTCTGTGGGATGTTCAAAGCTTGGGATATTGTTTTTAAAAACCTAATCCTGCTTAATGCCGCGTACACACGACCGGACTTTCCGGCAAATTAGGTCCGACGGGGAAAAATCAGACAGACCTAGAAATAGAACATGTTTCAAATCTGTCCGATGGACTAAACATCGGGAAAACCGTTCGTTTGTGTGCTGGTCCGACGGACCAAATACGACGCAAGGGAAGCTATTGGCTACTGACTATTGAACTTCTGTTTTTTGTCCCGTTTACGTCATCACGTACAAAACGAACGTACTTTCGACTGGACTTAGTCCGTTCGTGTGTGGCCAAGTCCGTTCGTTCTGAAAGTCCGTCGGAACTCTGCCGAAAGTCCGTCGGAAGACCGTCAGACCTAGTTTGCCGGAAAGTCCGGTCGTGTGTACGCGGCATTAGACTTCTCCACAACCTTATTCTTGACCTGTCTGATGTGTTCCTTGACCTTCATGATGTTGTTTGTTCACTAAGGTTCTATAACAAACCTCTGAGGGCTTCACAGAACAGCTGTATTTATACTGAGATTAACTTACACACATGTGGACTCTATTTACTAATTAGGTGATTTCTGAAGGCAATTGGTACTAGATTTTAGTTAGGGGTATCGGAGTAAAGGAAGCTGAATACAAATGCACACCACACTTTTCATATATTTATTTGTAAAAATTTTTGAATACCATTTATCATTTTCCTTCCAATATGTGCCACTTTGTGTTGGTCTATCAAATACAATCCCAATGAAATACATTTACGTTTTTGGTTATAACATGACAAAATGTGGAAAATTTCAAGAGGTATGATTACTTTTTTAAGGCACTGTATATTAAGTCTCTGGTGTATTGGTAATGAGGTCTAACGATCCACTGAGTGGAGAGAATACAAAAAGTCATTATTTACACACAGTGCCACCCTCAATTTCCCCAAAATGTACCCTCAATTTCCCCAAAATCAGTAATGGGGGCCGTCAGATATAAATCTTATGTCTGTGTTAGGAAGCAAAGAAGCTACAGATTGAGAAATAAAAACAACCAACTCATGACACATTGATCCTGAGTTTGAACATAAACATTTTAACCAGAATCTACACAAGCCTGTTAATGAGCCTGTCATAAATGGATGTTGTAACCTCCTTTAACCAGAGTCTGCAAATAGCCCTGATAGTAACCATTTGTAAAGAGGTCTAGAAGCAATACACATTTGTAAGTCTAGCCTTACTTGACCTGAAACTGTCCTTTCACATATCTTCAGCTTTCAACTCTTCCCATAATTCATCAATTTTACTGTAATGGAGATACACGATTAAATAAAAATCCCTCTGTCCATCTTTTCTTCTCAGTTGTCTATCATTTTAGACAGATACTTCTTTATAAAAACAAAAAAGAAGGCGCACAAACCTAGTGCATTTTCATAAGCACCAATTAATAAAAAAAAATGTAAAGAGATTCTCGCAAAGGTAGTAAATCTAAAAGTTTGAAGAGAGGCAGCGCACACAACGGGGAACTCCCAATTCAATTTCACGATCCTCTGTCAGGTGCTCAGGCTCAGTGTGTCCTTACCTACCACAACATAAACAAGTACAGGGATTGAGCCGGCAACTCTGTAGTCCATATAGTTATTTCAATGGTTAGTTTCATGAATAGGCAAGCAAAGCAGCTGACGCATTTCAGCAACAGCCTTAGTCGTAGCTCAATCCTTTTACTTGTTAGTAAATATAAAAGCTTGTAATAAATCCAATAGGTTCTCTTGAACGTCTATGACCTAGCACATTGCACAAACCATTGCAAGATTACTAACACGTTTCAATGGATAGACCCTCTTCTTCAGAGCTAGCTAGCTTCCGTATTAGCTGGTGCTTATAATTATGCACTAGGCTGGTGCGCCCTCTTTTTTTGTTTTTCTTTAGAATCATAGATTTCGTCAGTTTAAGGAGGACAGCAGGGCCGCATGTGGCTTCTGGGCACCGTATGGATGGGACAGTGAAACAACCTTCAAGATCATGTGTCATGATTCGTTACACTTATGTGTAGATGAGGTGTTTGTTTTCATGCAGATGTGTTTTTATAATAAGTGCAATACTTTAAAGTGGTTGTAAAGGCTCAAGGTTTTTAACCCTCATGCATTCTATGCATGAAGGTAAAAAACCTTCTGTGTGCAGCAGCCCCCCCCCCCCCCATACTTACCTGAGCCCCATCTTGAACCAGCAGTGTGCACACGAGAGCAGCAGCTCTCCAGGGACTCTCTCTTCTCTTTGGCTGAGCCATTGGCTCCCGCCGCTGTCAGTCACAGCCAGTGAACCAATGAGCAGGAAGAAGGGGTGGGGCCGAGCCGCGGCTCTGTTTGTGTGAATGGACACACAGAGCAGCAGGTTGGGAGTGAGCCTGCTCGGGTGCCCCCATAGCAAGCTGATTGCTGTGGGGGCACTCAGCATGAGGGGCCAGGAGTGCCAGTGGGGGATCCAAGAAGAGGAGGATCAGGGCTGCTTTGCACAAAACCATTACACAGAGTAAGTAAATATTACATGTTTGTTAATTTTTTTTTTAAATAAATTCTGTCTTTAATATTATTTTAAGCCCAACTCCAGGCAACTAAAAAAAAAAATTCTTGCAGTGGGGCATTATTTGCTCATTTAGATGTAGGGCAGTGGTCTCCAGATTTTCTACACAAAGGGCTAATTTACTGTCCTTTAGGAAGGCCAGACTAGGGCCAATGGGAGTAGAAAATGTCCTGGTGTCCAGTGGGAGTAAGCAATGCCCTATCTTTAGTTTCAGTGGGAAGAATAGTGCCCTTTCATTGATGTCAGTGGGAGGAATAGTGCCCCATTGTTGGTGTCAATGAAAGGAATTCTGCCCCATTGTTGGTGTCAATCAAAGGGCTTCTGCTCCATTGTTATTGTCAATGGACGGAATTCTGCCCCATCATTGGTGTCAGTGGGAGGAATTCTGCCCAATCTGTGTTAATGGAAGGAATTCTGCCCCATCATTGGTGTCAGTGGAAGGTATTCTGCCCCATTGTTGGTGTCAGTGGATGGAATAGCCTCCCAAGGGCCGTATAAAGGCAAGCAAAGGGCCACATTCGGCCTTTAGGCCACAGTTTGGAAACTGCTGATCTAGGGGGACAATAAAAGAAGAGTTGCCTACTCGATCCTCTGCATCTTTTCCCCACACTCCAGCAGTCTATGGACCAGACATCATCAAGACCAAAGCAGGGTCCATAGCCAGAAGCATGAGGCAGAGCTGGGGCAGCGGAGGATCAGGTAAGTAAACCCGTTTCTCCTTTCCCCCTGGATAAAACTAGCTATTACCCACCTTAACTACCAAAAGTGTTGCATTACACCAAACCTTTCACACAAACACTTGTATTATCACATTTTTGTTTTAAAAAGGTAGTATTAAGGAAACATGATGGTGAAAAAAGCACTTTTGGGTTTATCCAATAATTTGACCTGACGCCGCCCGGGGAGAGCACACATATATGCTTTGCAAGATGGATGGATGCAGTATTTATACTCTTCTGATCTGAACACACAATTACTTCAACAACGCAATAAGGTGCTCCTGCCCATTTGATTCCCCGTTTGGGGGGCTGTTAAACATGTGACCACTTCTAAGCCTCACAGATCGGGGTTGAGGGCATGGACAGTCTCTCAGTGGGTCCAGGATCGTACTTGAGAGGATTATCTGGTTTTTAAAGAAGTCTCTGATTAAGCGAGCCTTCCTGGTGGAAAGGAAATGTAAGGACCCCCTGAAGAAGACCATAACCTTTGAGGTCGAAATGCATTGGGGCATTTCCATACATCGGATAGTGCAATTTCAAGTGTAACAATGTATCACTCTTGATGTATAACCTTTCCTAGCCCAATTTGTCTCGCCTTGTATATACCAGAGCTCATATTTTAATTTTTATATATGTTTTGTGTCTAACCATCCTTTGGAATAATAATAAAAAATCTGTGTTTTTTTTATAAAATATTTGACTCCTATTTGCTGCTAAAAAGCCCAGTGGGGAACTTTCCACTTTTTTCTTATCCAATAATTTTACCCACTTTGTGCTAAAGGGTGTCCCTCTTTCTCAACTCAAAAAGTTTGGAGCTATAAATTCCTATCAATCAATGGAATCTACATAACAATGTCTGCAGCAGAGAATCAATGGCAGAAATGATATAGCACCTCTGTAATTTTGAAAATTTGACTTTGGATATGAAAAGACTTGTACTCATGCCAAGATAGAATTAAAAAAGGAAAATGACCTCTGCAGGCAGGAGATCTCTTTCCATTTACCCTATCAACCCTAAAACTTTTTTCCTGTCTTTGCATGTGCAATTCATTTCCTGGGAATACTGAGCAGAGCTATTACATTGTGTCAGGCCGCTAGCATATATGTTGCTGTCAGTCACACGTCAACGTCTGGGATAACATCTCCGTCTTTATTTGACATTTGTGTCTCACTATGAGCCAAATAAGCCCTATTTCTACTTTTTCCTGCACCAGATTCAGCTTCTGATTTAACATATTAGTGGAAAACATAAAGTAACACATTTTTACATCAGAAAGACACGTCTACTTTATTGTGCCAATCTTCCTACCAAGTCAAATTTTTCTATCTACTAAAAAAAGAAATATTACTATTCCGAAAGTTGGTAGCAAAAGAAAAAATTGGATCTGTTCATAGAGATGATTCTTCACAAAATTTAAACATTGAGGTATTAAACTCTGCCCACCTTTCAATGCATTTATTTCCAAATGAGAAGCCAACAGTATAATTCATCAATGGGTAAAGTCAATGCACAGACATAACTGCAACCCTTCTGTAAGATCACATACTTGACCGGAGGTTTCCAAATTGCAGCCTGGGGGATGGATGCAGTCTTTGCTTACCTTTATCTGGCCTTTGGGGCACTATTCCTCCCATTGATACAATGTTCAATTCCTACCTCTGACACCAAGAATGGGGCATTATTCCTCCCACTGACACCAATGATGGGGCACTATTCCTTTTCCTGATACTGACAATGGGGCACCATTTATCCCACCAATGATGGGGCACTGTTCACTCCTGTTGACACCAGGGCAGTTTCTACCCAAAATGGCCACAGTTTGGCCCCTCAAAGTCTGAAGGACAGCAAACTGATCCTTTGCTTAGAACAATTGGAGATCCCAGTTCTAGACTAAAATCTACACTAGCCTAAGAACCTGTGGAAGGTCCATTAGGGACAAACAGACCTTCAAATAATAGTTTGTCCTCAGTTATTGTATAGCGCTGGCATCTTCTTACACAGCACTTTACAGCATACACTGATTGAATCTGTCCCGTACCACAAATGAGCTCACAGTTTAATGCCCCACCGCATGTTGAAGCAATTTGGAAGGAAGGTAACCTACATGAATTTTTGGGATGTAGGAAGAAATTGGCCCGCCTTAGGCCACCTAAAAAAACCACATAGATGCAGGGAGAATATACAAACTCCATGTACACATGTATAAACTGAACCCTACATCCTTCCTTGCAAGGCAAGAGTGCTTACTACTGAGGAAACATGCTGCCATTCTAAAATCCCATAGAGGACAGACCCCCCCCCCCATTAGGTAAAATCTCCACATGGCACACAGGAAACCCTGAAAAAGGATCTCTTTGTCCTTTTTCCAGTGTTATATACTTACAAGCAAACAGCAGGTCCCTATATTCTTTCTCTTACACTGTAACACTGGCCATGTAGTGGACATTCATATATTTAACATATAGTAAACAAGCTTTAAAAAAAGTCCTCAATGACCTCTGTAGCTTCAGGAATTGTGGAGCCATTCATCCTCAAATCCATATCAGAATAGCTGACGTTCTTCTCTAGGCCAGCTCAACTCCCCTTGCTCCCTCTCTTTTCTCAGAAGTGACCTAGCAGCACAGCTTACCCTGCTTACCCTTCCAGCAGTTACTCAGCAGCTCAGCCTGCTCTCCCCTTTAAGAAATTACTTGGTAGCGCAGCTCTCCCTGCTGTACCGTCCCAATGGTAACTCAACAGCCTTCTACTCTTGTGTAAAAACAAAGTAGGTACAATGGGAGAGGAGAGCTAAGCTGCAGAGTGACTGCTGGAAAGGGGGAGCATTGTGGGTTGAGCTACCCAGTCACTGTTGGCACAAAGGAATGGGGTGAGCTGAGCTGCTGAGTCACTGCTAGGAGGGAGCGGCAGGGTGGGTTGAGCTACTGAGTTACTGCTTGGTGGGGGGAGGGAGGCTGAACGTTGAGTCACTGGTGGGGGTGGAGAGTGCAGGGAGCTGAGCTGCTGGGGGGGCAGCAGGGTGGCCTGAGCTGCTGGGGGGCAGCAGGGTGGCCTGAGCTGCTGGGGGGGGCAGCAGAGTGGCCTGAGCTGCTGGGGGGGGCAGCAGAGTGGCCTGAGCTGCTGGGGGGCAGCAGAGTGGCCTGAGCTGCTGGGGGGGGGCAGCAGAGTGGCCTGAGCTGCTGGGGGGGGGCAGCAGAGTGGCCTGAGCTGCTGGGGGGGCAGCAGGGTGGCCTGAGCTGCTGGGGGGGGGGGCAGCAGGGTGGCCTGAGCTGCTGGGGGGGCAGCAGAGTGGCCTGAGCTGCTGGGGGGGCAGCAGGGTGGCCTGAGCTGCTGGGTGGGGCAGCAGAGTGGCCTGAGCTGCTGGGGGGCAGCAGAGTGGCCTGAGCTGCTGGGGGGGGCAGCAGAGTGGCCTGAGCTGCTGGGGGGGGGCAGCAGAGTGGCCTGAGCTGCTGGGGGGGGGCAGCAGGGTGGCCTGAGCTGCTGGGGGGGCAGCAGAGTGGCCTGAGCTGCTGGGGGGGCAGCAGGGTGGCCTGAGCTGCTGGGGGGGGGCAGCAGGGTGGCCTGAGCTGCTGGGGGGTGGGGGGCTGCAGGGTGGGCTGAGCTTCTGAGTTACTGCTGGGAGAAGGGGTGGACTCAGGGTAAGCTTAAAACTATTGAGTTACTGCTGGGAGGGGGGAATAGAGTGAGCTGAGTTGCTGAGTCACTGCTGGGAAAGGGAAGCAGGGTACTAAGTTCCTGCTGGAGGAGGGTGGCTTAAAAGGCTGCTGTAAACTGTGAGGATGAACTGATTCACAGTGTCTGCAGCTACAGAGGTCAGTTGAGTGTTTGTTTTAAAGCCAATTTACTTAAAAGAGAAATATGGCCAAAGCTTGTATGGTCATATTTCTCCTGTGGATCGCAGGAGTGCGCTTAGTTCTGCACTCCAGCGACCCAGATTCAGCCAACAGCGCGTTGAAGCCTGCTGTCAACTAACATCACAGAGATGGTCTAGGCTCTGTGGGTATCCCTATATTATTGTCAGGGACCACCCAGATGCCTGAGCAGAAGCTGGCTCAGCCTTTCAGCGCGCTGCTGAGAGCCTGAGCCATGCACACCTGCCCCCGTCACACTCTGGCGCTCCAGTGAGCGCTGGAGGGGCAAAACACAGAGCTGTGACTAAAGCTGGCTACACACTACTGTATACAATTTCCTGTAGATTTTTTCCTTTAGATTTACCAAAATCATATAATATGAGGTCAAACCTTAAGAGTTTCAATTTGCATGCAATCAGGCAGGCCCTTGCACTACATGGTTTTGATAAATCTAAAGGAAATCAGACCACAAAATAGTGTGTATGGGGTCTTACAGTCACTGCTCTCTGCACAGAGCGGACCCAAGAACTGAGCAATCAACAGTCTTTGATTGCTCAGTTTTTGGTGTAGAGCCGGAAAGGGATAGATGCAGCATCAGATTGATGCTGCTTCTACCTAGGTGTGTATGATTGTTTTTTTTTTTTAAATCCTGCACTTGTCCTTTAAGAGTATGTCAGTACTTCTATGTCCATAGGAAGGACACAGGTTCTCTTCAGGATTTACAATTAAATGAGTATTCTCTTCTGTCATAAAAGTGCAGTCTGTAAAACCCTCACTCTGAGATACATCTGCGTCAGCTGGAAAATGTAGAGAAGCAAGTAATGGTTGTGTCATGTGATCAGTTATTTCTTATAGGAGCCTTGGGCAGTGATGAGCGTAAAGAAATGTTGCTCGGAGCAATCGATCAGACTTGTAGAAGCCAGAAGTGACTGTGCACTGTGCATGCCATGCAGTGTTCTCTGCTCCATCTTTTTGCATCCTATGGACCAAGGTGCCCAATACTATCAATACGAAGGCAGATTCCTCTGCATCTTTCAGCAATGTGTTGCACTCTCCCTGCAGTCTGCAGCATTTAATGACTTCCATCTCACCACGTCTGTCAGCGATCGCTATCTCAGAAACGGGAAATGTTAGTGCGACCAAAATAGATGCAGAGACAGCAGGACGGCCTTTATGATGGACGGTTACCAAGGTAGTTGAGCAGCACAGATTATGGAGTGTGGCTGAGGCTCTGGCTTGATTAAAACATAGAAAGGAAAGGTAATTAAACGTAATCCTCTTCTCTTATCCTCCGCCTGCAATGGGGGTTCTTGCCCTAATCCGCAGAGGCAAGATCAACACAAAACATTGCAAAAACTGCGCATTATTTTAAGATATTTTATGAATCATTACAATAATTAGAATAATAGAAATGATTAAAAAAAAACAGCCACTGCTCCACACCTAGAACAATAGATAAATAGTTTTGCTGCTACTTCTTTAAAGAAGATTTTGTAATGAGAAATGCTCAAAATGGCTCAAGTAAACATAATCAAATATTCATGTAGACATGGAGCACAGACAAGAGAGCTGGTGGGGGATACAGCCTAGTTCCTTCTATGCAGAGAAAATGTCTTTAATGAGACCAAACAAGAGACCAAATCAAAGCTTGACTAACGTTCTCAGTCTTCAAAACTTACCCCTCTGTCACACCAAGATTATCTATTTACCTTTTTGACCCCCAGCTGCTATTGTACTGTCAGACATTTGTATAACTACACCAAAATAGACCATGTCATGTGCACAGAGGTGATCCAGGATAGATGTATTGGGGGGGGGGGGGGGGGGGGGCGGGGGCGAGTATACTATAAGGTGTCCATTGCCAATGTCAACATATGAAGGGCAGTCACCACTGTAGAACTCACTGAAGTCCACTAATGGTGGCAGTGTGATTGCATTATTTACAATTTATTAAATGATAAACTTCCTCAGAAAGGGATCCTAACAATGTACTGCTCTGTATCAGCCTGGGAGAGCGGAGTACACTGTACTGCTGGGAGTCCGCCTGGGAGAGCGGAGTACACTGTACTGCTCGGAGTCAGCCTGGGAGAGCGGAGTACACTGTACTGCTCGGAGTCAGCCTGGGATAGCGGAGTACACTGTACTGCTCGGAGTCAGCCTGGGAGAGCGGAGTACACTGTACTACTGGGAGTCCGCCTGGGAGAGCGGAGTACACGGTACTGCTCAGAGTCAGCCTGGGAGAGCGGAGTACACTGTACTGCTTGGAGTCAGCCTGGGAGAGCGGAGTACACTGTACTGCTTGGAGTCAGCCTGGGAGAGCGGAGTACACTGTACTACTTGGAGTCAGCCTGGGAGAGCGGAGTACACTGTACTACTTGGAGCCAGCCTGGGAGAGCGGAGTACACTGTACTGCTCGGAGTCAGCCTGGGAGAGCGGAGTACACTGTACTACTTGGAGTCAGCCTGGGAGAGCAGAGTACACTGTACTGCTTGGAGTCAGCCTGGGAGAGCAGAGTACACTGTACTGCTGGGAGTCAGCCTGGGATAGCGGAGTACACTGTACTGCTCAGAGTCAGCCTGGGAGAGCGGAGTACACTGTACTGCTCAGAGTCAGCCTGGGAGAGCGGAGTACACTGTACTACTTGGAGTCAGACTGGGAGAGCGGAGTACACTGTACTGCTTGGAGTCAGCCTGGGAGAGCAGAGTACACTGTACTGCTGGAAGTCAGCCTGGGATAGCGGAGTACACGGTACTGCTCAGAGTCAGCCTGGGAGAGCGGAGTACACTGTACTGCTCGGAGTCAGCCTGGGATAGCGGAGTACACGGTACTGCTCAGAGTCAGCCTGGGAGAGTGGAGTACACTGTACTGCTCAGAGTCAGCCTGGGAGAGCGGAGTACACTGTACTGCTCAGAGTCAGCCTGGGAGAGCGGAGTACACTGTACTGCTTGGAGTCAGCCTGGGAGAGCAGAGTACACTGTACTGCTTGGAGTCAGCCTGGGATAGCGGAGTACACGGTACTGCTCAGAGTCAGCCTGGGAGAGCGGAGTACACTGTACTGCTCGGAGTCAGCCTGGGATAGCGGAGTACACGGTACTGCTCAGAGTCAGCCTGGGAGAGCGGAGTACACTGTACTACTTGGTGTCAGCCTGGGAGAGCGGAGTACACTGTACTACTCAGAGTCAGCCTGGGAGAGCGGAGTACACTGTACTGCTCGAAGTCAGCCTGGGAGAGCGGAGTACACTGTACTGCTGGGAGTCAGCTTGGGATAGCGGAGTACACTGTACTGCTCGGAGTCAGCCTGGGAGAGCGGAGTACACTGTACTGCTGGGAGTCAGCTTGGGATAGCGGAGTACACTGTACTGCTCGGAGTTAGCCTGGGAGAGCAGAGTACACTGTACTGCTCAGAGTCAGCTTGGGAGAGCGGAGTACACTGTACTGCTCGGAGTCAGCTTGGGATAGCGGAGTACACTGTACTGCTCAGAGTCAGCCTGGGAGAGCGGAGTACACTGTACTGCTGGGAGTCAGCTTGGGATAGCGGAGTACACTGTACTGCTCGGAGTCAGCTTGGGATAGCGGAGTACACTGTACTGCTCAGAGTCAGCCTGGGAGAGCGGAGTACACTGTACTGATCGGAGTCAGCCTGGGAGAGCAGAGTACACTGTACTGCTCGGAGTCAGCTTGGGAGAGCGGAGTACACTGTACTGCTCGGAGTCAGCTTGGGATAGCGGAGTACACTGTACTGCTGGGAGTCAGCCTGGGAGAGCGGAGTACACTGTACTGCTGGGAGTCAGCTTGGGATAGCGGAGTACACTGTACTGCTCGGAGTCAGCCTGGGAGAGCGGAGTACACTGTACTGCTCAGAGTCAGCCTGGGAGAGCGGAGTACACTGTACTGCTCAGAGTCAGCCTGGGAGAGCGGAGTACACTGTACTGCTGGGAGTCAGCCTGGGAGAGCGGAGTACACTGTACTGCTCAGAGTCAGCCTGGGAGAGCGGAGTACACTGTACTGCTGGGAGTCAGCTTGGGATAGCGGAGTACACTGTACTGCTCGGAGTCAGCCTGGGAGAGCGGAGTACACTGTACTGCTGGGAGTCAGCCTGGGAGAGCGGAGTACACTGTACTGCTGGGAGTCAGCCAGGGAGAGCGGAGTACACTGTACTGCTTACCTGTCAAAAGATTGGTACCTGACACTTACAGGTCTCCTCCCCCACCCTCAGCATTTGACTGGACCATAAAAACAGTTGATTGATGAACTGATCTCTATGTCATTGTGTTCTTTCCTCTCATCAGCATGCTTCTTGCACTGTAGCCCAACATGTATAAAAAAAGTCTTCTGTTCTCTCTGTATTGCTTCCTTTGTGTGAAATCCCTGGTGTTCCTGCCAGTCCCTCTGCTTTCCTATTAAAAGCTGAACACAGTAGACATGAGAGCACAGCGTAGTCAGTTTTTTAGTTGCGCTGTGCTCTTCTCCATTGATTGGACTTGTGCTGACATGCCCCTCCTCAGGGCTGGACTGGGACAAAAATTTGGCCCTGGACTTCATCCAGACTGGCCCACTTTGACAGGTCTCTCCCATGCCGGCTTGCCACCCAAGCCCCCCCCCCCCCACTAGCCATTAGCCGTTCTACATTATTTCTCTTATAGGCAGTACCAGGGCCGTCTTTAGCGCAGGGCAAACGGGGCACTTGCCCTGGGCCCAATCTTTGTTGGGGGGCCCGCGCTAGCCGTGAATTGGGGCCCCGATGACAGCTTTGCAGAGTGCGCAGAGGACACGGGAGGATGTATTCCGTGCTAACCAGCTGAGAGGGGGTGGGGCCGGGAGCTCCACTGACGCTCTGACCCCGCCTACGTGACGGCTTGTAGTGAGAGCCAGTGATCGGAGTGGGAGTGTCATTGGAGTTCCCGGCCCCGCCTCCTCTATACTGGCTGGTGAATACAGAGGTCCGGGGGCGGGGCCGGGAGCTCCAATGACACTCCCACTCCGATCACTGGCTCTCACTACAGATGCGAGTACACAGGCTGCACGTGGGCGGCGTCAGTGGAGCTCCCAGCCCCGCCCCTCTCAGCTGACTAGCGCGGGAATACATCCTCCTGTATCCTCTGTGCGCTCTGCAAAGCTGTCATCGGGGCCCCAATTCATAGGTGATGCAGCCCCCAACACAAAGCATCAGTGGAACTGTTGTAGTGAGAGCAGAGAGTGGAAGCCCCGCCCACACACCTGAATGTATGTAGTGAGTTTGGCTGGCCAGGTATGTCTTTACACCCATAAAATGCCTGACTGCTGAAACCCTGAGCTGTGTTATTCAACTGTAAAGCTGTGCATTGCTGAAAGTTCTTTGACCATCTCCTGTATAATGTCTGCAGTCTCTGATTGTCTCCTGCAGTATGTCCGCAGTCTCTGATTGTCTCCTGCAGTATGTCCGCAGTCTCTGATTGTCTCCTGCAGTATGTCCGCAGTCTCTGATTGTCTCCTGCAGTATGTCCGCAGTATCTGGTAATCTCCTGCAGTAAGTCCGCAGTCTCTGGTAATCTCCTGCAGTATGTCCGCAGTCTCTGATTGTCTCCTGCAGTATGTCCACAGTCTCTGATTGTCTCCTGCAGTATGTCTGCACTCTCTGACACTCTCCTGTAATATGTGTATTAATGTGCCCCTTTACTTGCTCAATTATTTGGGATTGCTCCACTGCTCAGTGAGAGGTAATGATGTGC